>NC_041376.1:6758555-7968555 GCF_900634415.1 Cottoperca gobio | reverse complement strand
AGGTTCCCACAACTCAGCCTGCGTGCAGCCGGCTCACTCTACTTCGGGTGGCTGGGTTCATGTTTTCAGGTGCTGGGAGGCACTGCTCTGCTGTTCACCTTCAAACGACCAAGATACCCCACCTGCCCGTCCTGCCCAGAGCTCACTGCCTGCCCTGCGTGTCGTTCATGTCCAGAGATCAGCAACAAGCATGACACGGATGTATATGAAGTCAGCTGTTAGAATGTCAACCACACACTTAAATTACTTCAAGACCACATGCGTAATGATGAACACATCTGGACACTTGTTAAAGTCACCTCCAACCCATCAGCTGATATATCTGCCAACTAATGAAATGTGTCAATTCATAAATGACTGTGAACCACAGGACATTACCACTACCTGAATAATAACTCTGGTGTTAGGTATGAGCATGATCGATGTAATTGCTTCTTGATGTATACAGAAACATGCTTTTGGGGTGTAAAATACAAAGTGATAAATCATAGAGTACAAAGAATATTGCAGAAGTTCATCAGGGTTGAAATGAGCTCAAGTTCCTGCTGCCTTTACCTGTAGTGAAACATGACTTAAGTATCTTTGTGCTGCCTTTTACATTGTAGCCATGTCTTTGTACTGTTAGCACGTGACATATTTTTTTTACATGTACATGTCAAATATTTGTGATAAATTATAAATTGCTTGGGTCATTTTAAGGTTTTGAATAAGAGCAATTGTGGAAGCTTGTTTTAGATCCTGTTATAGATTACCACTCTACATTTTTAAAGACTGGATTTCATCTGTACTTTGTAGTTATTGATGAAAATCCCCTGTTTTCATTTGCAAATATGGTTCTTTGGAGTAGAGAGAACAATCTTGAAAATTGTTCTCATGAAGTATTTGCAATCTGCTTTTACTATTTTCTCAATTTATTTACTACAAGCAATTAAAAAGACCAATTTTAGAAGTCACATTTACTGTAAGAAAATCACAAATAATCTGCCAATTTTCAGCCTGCCAGGGCAAATCTTTGTATAATACCTTCACTAAGGAGCCTTCATCTAATGAATATGATATTACAGACTTGATTACAAACAGTGAGGAGACCAAAACGTCTTTGAGATGGGAGCAGGCAGTCCAACAGGGTGTTGTATGTTCTTTATAAATTATTAATTGGTGTTAAATTATTACAGTGTGTTCATAAATGGTGTTTGTATTGAATAAAAACATTTAAAAACTAAATAAATCGCCGTGTGTTGCGTTATAGTACTACTGTTTTTACGTGCCATCGAAAGTAAAAAGCAGATTTAGGTCGATTTCTATAGAAAAAGAATCTTTTTTAAAGACCATGTCTCCACACAAAGCGGAGAGGCAGGAGATCATCTCAGCCTACGCACAGCGGACAAGGTCACTTCAGAGAATTAGCAGAAAGAGCCGCGTTATGTAAACGGACCTGATGAGCAGTCATTTCAATCAGTAGCAAACAAAGTCATTCAGCAAGTGACTAACAGTTTGTGAATGATCTAATTGAAACCAGTGAATAATGTGCCAAAGTTGAGAAAACAAGGACAGTTTCTGTAGGCAGTGAGTGGAGAGTGAGTTTGCATAATTTGTGAGTGAGTCTCTTCATACCTGCACTAATAACTTTATATTAATACATACATAGCATTCAGAAAGTATTCAGACTTTCACTTTTTTGATATTTTGTTGTAGACTTATGCTAAAATCATTTAAATTACAGGTGATTAAATGCATCAATGCATACTCAATACCCCACAATGACAAAGCAAAAACAGTTTTCTTTATTGCAAATGTATTAAAAAGACGCTTTAGCTCAGGTGCCTTGATCTCTTGATCGCCTTTGAGATGTTTCTACTTGATAGGAGTCCACTGCCATGTGATTTGGAAAGTCCAACACACCTATCTGTAGGTCTCACAGCTGAAGATTCATATCAGTGCAACAACTAAGCCATGAGATAGAAGGATCTACCGGCCACACTCAGAGACAGGATTGTATCCTGGCACAGCTCTGGGCAAAGCTAGAAAAAGTCTTCTGTTGTATTGAAGTATTGCAGAAGGCACAATGGCCTCCATAATTCTTAGATGGAAGACATTTGGAGCAAACAGACTCTTCCTGGACTAAGATACATAATACTTATGTGATATTTCAGTTTTTCTTGTAAATACATTTGCAAAAAAAATCTAAAATCCTATGTTCACATTGTCGTTATCGGGGGAATTGAGTGAGGGAAAAATTGAATTGACATGATTTTAACATAAGACTGCAACAAGTGTGAAAAGTCTAAAATCTATATATTTTCATTGAAGTTATTGAAGTGCTTGCAGAGGAATCACACAAAGAGCAAGATGCAAAACCCCAAGTGCTGCTGATATTCATGCACAAAAGACAAACATGGACAAACACATATAAAAGGCATTTTATAATCCTCTGCGTCTCACACTGAATCACATACACATAAAGACAAACACACAAATGCAGAAAAAAAAATGTGATATCTGCTTTATCAAGATTTGTCAGTCATTTCCCATTCAGTTATCCTGATCTCTAACCACAGCAGGAACTTCGCAACACATTTCAGTGATCATCACGCTCCCTTTTTATTAAGCTGATCGATGTTACAGTGAAACGATATCTCAGCGATTGAGAAGTCTTCACTTGTCTTGCTGCATTCATAGCAGCATTGGGCAATAAGGAACACCGACCCAGAGCTGTCATACAGCTCAACTATATGCTTCATACTGTACGTCCATTTATGTGGTGAAGTGCACAGTGTTCTCCACGGGGGCAAGAAGGCTTTAAAATAACATCACCTTGACCAACAAGGGGCTATAACAGTGTTTCAGAAGCAACATCTCTGTGCAAAATGTTTCAAATGTATACCTTTTATTAAGGTACTGTCAATAAACAAATGTATACAGTATCTTTTTTTTTAGTAAAACTGTATATACATATCACATTACAAAAGGCGTCACTTATATTACAAATTAGAAAGAATTCTAAGAATTTCTACTTTCTATCATTAGATCATCATCTGCCTTAGCGTCACATAAATACAGACGGAGCTCAGGTCGACACTTGGCAAATTGTTCTTTTCTCTGTTGTAAACTTGTCATATGTGTTTGTTGTGAGCAAGTCTAAATCTGCACTGAAGCCTTTCACCGACATACTTGATTAAAGTGCTGATTTAATGGCAATTCTGACTAATTTTAACGTCAGCAGAGGGCACGGTGATATCTCTCTCACACTGCTCCATGGAAAACGTCGTTCATTTGTCTGGTTCTAGTAAACGGAGCCACTTTGCAGTGACGTGACTTCTCCAGTGTGCTCCTAAATGTAGAAGTAGTTCTCCGCGGCTTCTCCGCTCTCCGCCATTTCACTCAGCTTTTCATTTATTGAATCCTGCAGCGATCCCAGAGAAAGTTCTAACACTGGACTGGAGCTCGCACAGCCCTGTGGGATCTCCAGGAGAACATCAGACGGCTCCGCGTCCACTAGCTGCTCCCCGTCGCTGAGGCTCAGTCTGTACGCGCCTTCTATCTCCGAGGAGGCTGTTTCCATAGCGACGGTTTCCGAGGCAACCTCCTCAGTGGGCGTGTCCTGCACTTCTGCGCCGTCCGCTCCTTTGGTGCTGTCCGCTCCTTTGGTGCCGTCCGCTCCGTCGGTGGCCTTGAGTGCGGCCAGCCTCTCGATTTCTTTAACTAGTTCCTCGTTGTGCTCCTTCCACTGACGATACTTTGAAGCTGACAGATCCGGGTCCTCTAAGATCTTGTCGATGTGCAACAGCTCCACCTCTTTGGCCTGCGGAGTGAAAAGGGGTTTCAGTGACCATGCAGATGCACTGAAATATGAAACTTCCTGATTCTGACTGTCTCAGGACAACAAACTTGCTGTACAAGACAGTTATTAGATTCATTATCATGTCCTTATCCTCCAGTCAAAATAAAATGAATCTTTATCTGTATTGTATTATTGTCAGTAAATTAAGCAGAGTGAGAGTGTTTGACCTGTGTCAGTATGCCGTCTATATGGCTAGCATTTGAAGTGTAATCTGAGCAACGTGTTGGATGACTTTTCTGCTCACCTTAAGAGTGCTCTGAAGGGCCCGGAGCGTGTGAGCCTTCTCATTGATGATGGGGTTCTTGTTGCGTCTAATGAACGATTTCCTGAAGTGGTCGTGTGTGGACGGCTGCTCGTGGCCGATCAGAGAGACCCCTCCTTCCTTTATGTTGTTTAACATCATTCCCATCTCATCCACTGGTCCTCCTTCTCACAGGGATGAAGACACAGAGAGGGAAAGATGGAGGGAGAGAAGTGATGGATGGAATTAAATACAAAAAAAGGAGCCGTGGGGTTTGTAGTATGTATGTATGTATATGCAGAGGGTAAAGTCAAGAAAACATGTCATGATTAGAGAGATGAGTTTTCACAGATTAAAGAAATCAGTCATCGAGAGAGAAAATAAGAAAGAGCAAAAAGAGCTGAGGCATAAACATACCTGCTCCTTTGCTGCCCCCTGTCACAAGACTTGTTAATGGCACCTTGTTCGTCTTCCCCTTTGGGCGAGGCAGGGTGTGGGACTGCACTTTCTGAGGAACACGATGAGACACAAAGTAATTAAAAGGGTAGTCCAAATGTTGCGTGTTGTGTGTTTATGCATGTAATAACTGTACCGACCTTGACTCTTCTGCGGGGTGAAGGTGACGTCTCGGTTTCTGACTCAGTCTCGCTGTAACATTCTGTTAACAAACAAACACAGGTGTGAAATGACTGATACAACACGTCATATATATATTAAAACGTCTGGTATTCATATAAAAACGTGCAGCACATTCCAACTTTTCTGATCATTTTTAACTGTCACAATAAAAGTCACATAATAAACTGCAGGCAACCATAGCAACAGTAATTATGCTTCGTCCTATGTTAAGACTACAACGTTTAAAAAAATAGATGATTTTAATCATTTATGAGTGAGGTGTCCTGATGTGGAAACACGGCAATCCAGCGCCAGGACAGAACGCAGCAGTTCTGTTTATGAAACTCAAAATCCCAAGTCATAGGAAATATATTATATATTCACCAAAGGTATTGCAAGACATTTTGGGTGAGTGAAACCACTAACTGCATATGTATGTGCATAACTATTAGTGATAAGTAAAAATACAGGTTAACAAATGAATGCTTCCCCTACCTTCTTCACTATCTGGGCCCGTGTGGAACTTCTTATGCTTCTGTATGGCTGCGATCAGATAGTTGAGCCACCTGGAGATCAAAGAAATAAATATTGAGCTATATCAACACAGACAAAGCAAATACAATGTCTGTTACAGGGATGTTTAGGATTAGGCTCCACAGCTTTACATTTCAACACAAGGGATCGTTACTTCACACAGAACAAAAACAAGATCCTGTAACTGTCACTGTGCAACAGTAGGGGGCAGTGCAGACCAGCAGCTCAGAATATCGTCTAACGCCTCTAAATGAACGAGACATTATATTTTGCATTTGCATTTTAAAGCATTTACATAAGATATGTGGTACTGGAGGCTACATTTATTATACTGCCATGACAGTTTAACAATGCAAATGCAAATGAAAAGATAAAGAAGATAGACCAGGTCTTAGTTTGTAATCGATCCAACTTACTTGCCCATGTCGCTGACATTATCAGCAGCAAAGAAGAAGTTCTGAAATCGCAGGTGGCACATTTTGAACACACTTATGGGGAGAGAGAGCAGAGAGAGGGGGGCACAGAGATGTCCATGAATTCAGATTCAGATACAACAAGTGCTTTTTCTTAAAAATAGAGACGATAGGTTTAATTGAGCAGTTTCCTGCATGACGTACAGATGGTTGGATACAGCTAAAACAGATCATTCATTATGCAGAGGGACACTAAAGGTTCTGTTTCTACCAACACAGTGACGTCAAAAAGATTCAAGTACTTTTGATAACCGCCCTGTATCTTTCATAATATCAAGTATAGATCTTAACGTACTCCTGGATAAAAAGCCTGTTAATATGATCCATCACTGAGTTCATACTTACTACTTTCTCTTGTGCTCTCCAGCACTCTCTATGTTGTAGCTGGCTATATTGACAAGACCTTCTGCCTTCTCATCCTGAAGGAAACACACAATTCAACAAAGACATACATGTAAGACTGGCTAAAGAAAAAGAAGCAACATTAATATTTAAATAGTCTATCCAATTGACTCAATCATAATACAATAAAATACTAAAACAACCGTATTGAAATGATCTTTGAGGCTGTGTGTTTCTATGGTACTATTTCATTTATATGGTTCTGTAGAGATGAACTGTTCTCGTAGTTTTATTCCCACCTGTTGGCTGGTGTACCAGTAAAGGGAAGGCCCCTTGAGGATGAACCAGAAGCGCTGCCACTTCTGGGAGAGGAAGACGCTGCTCTCCTTTCTCTTCTTCCACAGCCAGCCGTCGCAGTCGGGTCGGCCCAGCTCGCGGCAGGACACACGGCGCCGACTCATAGCCGTTCCTGAGAAGGTAGAAAGGATAGGAAGAAGAAGAAGGAGGAGAAGAAGGAGGAGGAGGAGGAGGAGAAGAAGGAGGAAGAGGAGGAGGAGGAGGAGGAGAAGAAGGAGGAGGAGGAGAAGAAGAGAGAAGAAGAAGAAGAAGAAGAAGAAGAAGAAGAAGAAGAAGAAGAAGAGAAGAAGAAGAAGAAGGAGAGAAGAAGAAGAAGAAGAAGAAGAAGAAGAAGAAGAAGAAGAAGAAGAAGAAGAAGAAGAAGAGCAGGAAAAGAACATCAACTATGAAGAAATAGTGTTTACAGAGAGCTACTAGAAGCAACAAATGAACGGCGTGTCTTGGTACTCTTTCCATTATCCTTTTTTTTTAATAAACAATATGCATCCTAAACAGTTTTAAATAACTATAAAAGAAAAGAGGACTCCAACTTGCATATTCCTCTCGTTTCTTCCTAGCCTGGCATTACATCCTTATATTGTATGTTGTACATTGTCTCTACTGTCTATATCTTGTATATATTGTTAATTCTTTACATTTTTGACGATCAGTACTTTTACTTATGCACCACTTTCTGTTCTTATGCACCAACTAAACCAAAGCAAATTCCTTGTAGGTGAAAACCTACATGGCATATAAATGTCTATTTGTAATTAGATACAAGTCCAACAGATAGATCTGTTAATCCCGAGCAAACATTTTCCAGAAACATTTCACCTGTTTACTCTCTATCCTGCTCTTAAACGACGGCTATGTTTGCTGTTGTTTAGCTTTGCATTGGCATGATCCTCTTTCAAGTCTTCAATTCAGTGCAATCTGGTTTTGGTGTTGAATTTGACTTTTTTTGGCTTTTAATCATATAGTATTACAGCTTAAACTTTTACCTTTTGTAGTGCTCCTGTTTGTGTCCTTATTGCCCTGAAAAGAGAAACCGAGATTATTCTGTATTTAATTCAAATGCAGTTTAAACATCAACAGTTGGGGTTCAAAAATGTTTTGAATGCCTGGCAGTTAATGTTTGCATGTCTTCCTTTCTTTCCCTCTTACCGTGTGTCCCACCATTTCAGGGCAGGAACTAATGCTGGACGTTTCCTGGTCAACTCCCTGAGGTGAAGGACTTCTGATTGAGCCAAAGGGAGAAGGACTTCTGATTCCGGTTGACCCAAAGGGAGATAGGAAGGAGAAGGACTCCTGGGTGACGGGGACTGGTCTCGTCTTAGTCTTGGGGAGAGCCTCAAACTTTCCAAACTCTCAAACTCCCCTGAGAAACACAAAATCTCAATTCTAGCAATTGTGTTGACAGTCAAGTGACAGCAAAACTATTCAACAAACCATCATAATTCATATTGAATTTGTGTCAGCAGTCAATGATCTACATTTAATACTCCTTTACACAAAAGACTTATGAATCCAGGCAAAACAATCTCGTCCGTGTGGACTGTACAAGTGCTAGTCCATCCATCGCACTAACAATTACTCTCGCTGGTTTTCCATTTAGGGAGAAGTTAGTGTTTTGTTGGTGCTCATTCATGTGAGGTCACAGTTTGAAATCCTTTTAATGTCACTGCAACATCACCTAAAGACTCCCACCTAAAAACACTCAAGATACAAGGTCTCAGACCAATATGTCTATTTCAAATTGCCTTATTGGCGCAAATGTAATTAAGGCTTACCTGCAGATGGTGTATAATGGATTATTTAGCATGTTTTGATATATTATGAGGGCTTAATCTGTAGTTATTCTTTCATATCTCTTTACCAAAGAACACCTGTCTCTGAAAAGCCCTCTCTGCGTTATGTTCCATATAATATCCTACTTCAGCAACTGAAACAAGACGCTCTCTTGCCGAAGGCCGAGCCGAGCTCCCCTCCGTGTTTCTTACCTGAGGCTGACTGTGGTGACAGCCCCCCCTGTTGGCTTTGGTATGAAGTGAGATTCAGACCCCTCTCCAGCTGACTGTCAGAGGAAAACCCTAATTCCTCCTGGCCCATAGGCTGCTGATGTACCTCTGGCCCATGAATTGCTTTCCTGCAGTGGAACACACAGAGAAGTGATGGTGCATTCAGGCGCTTCTGAGATTCAACAGATTGTCGTGAAATATGACTTCATACTGTATATCAGTAGTCTAAAGTTGCTCTTGTTTTTCTTTCCTTAGACAGAAGTTATAGTGTATCAGCATGTGACAGGATTATATACAACCTTCATGCACCATCCCCGCCTACTCCCTCCATTTGTCTGAGTACGTCTGCTCTCCATCAGCTCTCACTGTCTTCCTTTTTGCCTCTCCATCGCTCTTTTTACTCCCTTCTGCCATTTTTCTTATTTTCTCCCCCTTGTTTGTGTCTTTCGTCATCTCTTCAAACCTCCCTTCATCTATTCATCTATCTGCTCATCTTTTGCCATTCTCTCATTTCCAGTCAGCCGTGGGTTGAGGGTGTGACCTCATCGCAAACCTACCAGGTCCTGGCAGATTAATGAGGTCAAAAGGGTTCGTGGTAAGTTCAGCTCTATTGAGTAAATCCTTGGTATTTTAGTGAACCGAACTAATGTCCAACCTGCGCTGAGACGTGGAGTTATCACACTTCTAACTCTCGGGGGAGAGACACGGGTACGGCGAGATGTTTGGTTTCTAAGGAATCGTTTCATTCACTTTTCATTCAGCATAATCTGGTCATGTATGGTGTTACGTCCACTGACTTTGCTCTGGCTTCTTTTCTGTCTCTCTCAGTGTATTTCCCGTCTGCCTCGCCCCTCACCGAGTGCCTGGATCACCCACAACTGAACTTCATTCGATCGTCAGTGGAGCTGTATATAAACCACCAGAACCAGAGTTCCAGGCCTCTTTGCTTGTGCTGCTGTTGTTGGTCAGACGCTGTGTTTTTGATGGTGCCTTGATACAGCTATATTTAACATTTGAATCCTTTGTCTTTGCTGACTAGTTGAAGGAGCGGCAGGAAGGAGTGCCTTGTTCAATAGTACCTTTAAGGAAGCAATGCATGGGTTTACTGCCATTTATTTTGCTTCCCCTTTGTCTCCTGTTTTGTGATCTGTAAGGGACCTTAGTCTTTTTGTTTGATTCTTTAGACAAAGTGAGTTTTTATTTTCTAGTTAGTATGAGCGTTTTGCTTAATATTTTGGACTTGGAGACCCTGGTGCCTTATTTGCTTGCATTTCTGCAACGTTAGCTAGTTTGTTAATCATTGTCCTGTTAATCATTGTCATTCATTGTTACACCCTCAGGGCATCTGCAGACACTTTTTGCAAATGTTTTGGGTAAACATGTTACGTTACTCCCTGTGTTCCCCTACATGTCAAGTAAAGGTTGTAACTGTTTGAAATATATTGTTTACACAGATTGTTTGCTAGCAGTCTTCTTATTTCCTCCATTTTGTAGGTGCATTGCTACATTTCTTGGCACATTTCTGCCACCTGTTGGTCAGTGCAAACCGTTAGCAGGAATCAGTTTACCTGTATGCCTGTGCACAACATATATTCAAACAGCTAATTTAAGATGAAGCTAACTTCTCGGGAAGTGAAGGTTCATAAAATTAAAATCCACTATTGTCCACAATGTCACCCAGAAGAAAGAAATAGCTAATTAATAAAAGGAGATGTTCATTTATGCTCTCACCTAAAAGACAGGGACCTGACAGAAGCTGCTACCCTCTCAAATATGGAGTGCCTCGGATTCTCCTCTTCCTCTTCCCCCTCTGACCTTTCTTCTTTCTCCTCTTCCTCCTTCTGAAAAGAAATCAGCAGAGAGACAAATGTGTGAGTGTGCACACTAAACTGTGTGTGTATTTAGGGGTTAGCGGAGGGTAGGGAGGCGGATGTCATGTGGATTGTAATAGCAGCTTTCTCCTCAGGTCTCCATCCGCTCACTCTGTGGCTAGGGAGATGAGAAAACAACACAGACGAACACACAAACACACACACACACACAGTCTGCAAAACTCTCGCTAAAAGCAGGGCATCTAGCGAGGGCAATAAGGAGCTGATTCACATCGCCTTATGTGTGTTTTCTCACCCTACGGCTGCAGCTCGATCTGAGATTAACATGGTAATAGTCACAAGGGGGTGTGAGATGCACGGAGTGTGTGTCTCAGATTCAGCATGAAATTCAGTGTGTAAGGCGAACAACAGTCGCCATAGTGACTACTGAGAGTAAGTGTTTATGTAAACGGATCCCAAAAGATGTCAAAACGGAAATCAAAGAGGGGATAGTCGTAATGAGCTCCAGGTTCCCCTGACATAAACTGTGTAAATATTATTTCTGAAGCATGTTTCACACCTGACTGTAATTATCCCAAATGGAAACTAAATGGTAGGACATATGAATTGCATGTGTGCAACATAACGCTGTTGTCTTTTTTAATTTTTATAATGGATTCACAAACTAATGCACAATTTCCACATGAAGTTTTCCAGCCCACAAGCTTCTGAGGCGAAGTAGGAGTAACAAGAAGAATGCCTTTCCTGAGAAATGTTGAAGTCCCTGCGTGGGCCCATCGTGAGTAATTGTGCATCATGGTACAAAGTTATGATATGCACAGTTGTTCTTCATGTTCTGTCAAAATTGGGTTGTTGGTGAAGATACTGTGTGTGATAGCAAATGATGTAATGATGTGTACTAAATATTAGGATATTCCTGTCACCCAATGTGTTAAGTTATGTCTTACATGTCTTGTTTCACTGAATCAAAAAATAAATCAAATTAAGATATTCTAAAAGTGTTGGAGTTAAGCAAACGTTTTTTATATATATATATATATATATATATATATATATATATATATATTTATATTGTGTGTGCAAAATTAAAACAACTTTGAAGTACATCTTCTTGCGAACGTGGTATTCTGCACACGAGATTTTGATATTTCTTGTGTGCAAATGTTACTATTGGGACCAGAAATCTCTAAAGCAATTTTCATCCTTCGTCATCCTTCGTCATCCTCTGGGGACCCTTAATACATCCATATCAAATGTCCTGGGTTGTACTACAACTGCCCACAGTTGCCTTTATAAATCAATAAGGTACAGTATATATGTATAATATATTTTTAATGATCCCTGACCTGTGTGGAGGAGAGCCGGACTGGGTTTCTGCGTCGCACTGATCCAGGAATCTTCTTCAGGACCAGAGTCACTCCGTTGGGATTCTCTCGCAGCTTCTTCACAAGCTTAGCTCTGCTCCAGCCCACCTGATGCAGCAACACACACCATTATTACACTTTGAAGGTTATTGTTTCAGACAAGGAAGGAAGAGAAAATGTACTGAGGGTTGTCTCAGTCACTCTGGAGATAAGACTTAGCCACACATAACAGTATACAGCGCAATGCAGCAGTGCAACATATAGGCTATGCAGGCCTGTGTAGACATTCTGTATATACTGTAACACTCACCACTATCTGGTCGTTGACTTGAATCACTTCATCACCAGCCAAGATCTTCAAATAGGCATCATCTGAGGACTGGAAAAGGAGAGACACAAAAAAAGAAATAAGGCTAAATTTTGTTTAGTGTAACCTTCTGCAATCATATTTTAGTTTTTTAGTTTGTGACAATAATGCTTTTATATATTGTGACTTACAATGAATGTTTTTGTCGAGTACTGCGCTGTTCACTTTGACATGTTTTGTGGATGTAGAACACTATTTTTTGGTAAGTATGAGGGCTTGTTGATCAACTCCTTTTAACTGTATATGAAAGCAATTTTGACATATATTATTTGTGTAACATTTCCAAAAACTAAAAAGAACTGTAAATAGCTATTTCTATGATCTGGCATTTAATCATAATGAATAAAGTTAATGCTCTGGAAAATAGATCTATATCTAGTGAATGAAATACCTGACAAATCAAACAAATCATCAAAAATATTTCTAAAATGCAGCATTGGCAACAATTATCGAATACAACTACAAGTGTTAAAAGGAATAGCTACCATGGTACGACAAAATACAAATGAATAATAAAAACTCTTACTGTACGGAATTACTGTGTTAGTACCAGGTTGATTTTATAATTATATGGGTACTTTCTCGCAATGCAAAGATCATGCACGCGGGCTGTACTGTGTGTGTGTGTGTGTGTGTTTGTGGCCGCTGGTCACGACTGTTCTCAGCAGTGAGCCGTGCTGATGTAACTGCTGTAGCAGGGGAGTCGAGGGTACTTTGCTGTTGACATCATGGAAAAAATAGCATCTCCATCGTTCTGTCCCACAGGAGAGCTGCCCTCGCACTCATTTTTACAAGCCCAGCTTATTCTGACAAACACTGCTCCATCTTTGTATCGCTCCGGAGTTTCTTTTACAAGCTCCCTTTAGCTGGTTTTCAGCTCTCTCAGAAACATCATGTATTGCTGCACCATCTTTGGGATCATTTCATTTCTCCAGAGAAGCTTTTATGCAGATTTACATATGTTTTTTATCCAGTTTAATGATAAGTGTGACAATTAAAATATTCAGAAGTAACTAGTGTGTTCGACATGTGGCATATAAACAGATGATACAAAGGAAAAGAAGGTGTACTTTATCTCCAGCTGTAACCTTACGAAGAGTAAAAAGGACGAACACCTTGTTGATTATAAATATAAAACATGGAACGCGACATTTGCAACTATTACTATTATAACCCATTATGCGTCATGTACTGCAAGAGGTTTCCTTGTTTACATGCAGTTTGCAGTAAACAGCATTTGAAGACAAGCAGCCATAAAATATATTTATAAATGCCAAGTATTTGCAGCATGAGGTCTCAGAGGCAAAGAAAGATAAGCCAACAGCTAAAAATAATGTGTACTTTAGGGGATTTCTGCTTCCAGAGCTAATGCTTCTAAGTGAAAATTTGTTATACTTCAAGTATGCATAGCAGAATTTATAGTAGAAAAAAGACATCATTGTACACTGATTCCAAAAGAAAACACACATTTTGTTTTTGTCAGAAACATAGAACAGAGTTGAACTGATCATTCTTCTTCGTTATTTTTGCTCTTCACAACTGAAAATATGCTTCCAGTTTCTTAAAGATGAGAGACCCAGACGGACAAGTGCTATAGCTATATCTACATCTTCCAAAAGTAGAAGTGGAGACGAGTATTACAAGTGTTATCTCCTGCAGAAATCTGAGCCACTCTGACATGTCGCCGCATTTCAGAACCGGTTCAGAAATGAAACAGTGTGGGACGTAACACCAAGCTCTTTTTCACAGGACACACGCAACTATAGTTGAAGTCAACCTTTTTGGTCTGGAGTTTAGGAGTAGCAGAAGTTTGAGACACGCTGCTCTTCAGAGGATTGCTTAAGAGCACAGAGATGGTTAACCCCGTGTGTGGATTTGTGCGCTGAGTCAACATGAAAGTAAAACGAGAGAGTCTGACCTCGGCAGCAGTTCCGGTCACGTAGTGGTTACTGGAGCTGGTGGACGTTATCTCAATCCCCTAAAAAAAAAAAGAGAAACAGAAAGATACATTTCAGAGCAACTAGCAACTTTGCAAAACAG
Organism: Cottoperca gobio; assembly: GCF_900634415.1. Taxonomy (NCBI): domain Eukaryota; kingdom Metazoa; phylum Chordata; class Actinopteri; order Perciformes; family Bovichtidae; genus Cottoperca; species Cottoperca gobio. The sequence continues at coordinate 7,954,546 of NC_041376.1, read as the reverse complement.
AATTTTAAGTCAAATGATTCACCATAATGGACACATGAACATTGCGTGTTACTGTCATCACTGATGGAGTCTGTGGAGATATCGATGTCTGTCTCCAGATGTATTGATGGTTCAGCCTGTAATTACCCATCAGCCAGCCTCGATTGATTGATTATTTTGAGTTACAATGGATGTGCAGAGAGCCAACTAATCACATCCCAGAAAGCCTCGATCACATAATCAATATGTATCACATGGCAACAGAAACATGAATGGATTCAAACTCAAAACAAACAGAGTCTAAAAAAACGATTTCCTCACATCACTCATATAGCCTTCAACATATCCAGGTCCTTTCAGGTTATACTTATAGCATCTTACACACCGTTAACCCTGTGCTTCAACATAACCCCCCCTATTTAGCATTTATAGGCAGTATATAAACATTTATAAATGGCTTAAAGACCGCTGTGTACACAGATAATAAAAGACAATTTGACGTAAAATACAGTAGTAACAATATGAAATATATACTCTCAATGAATAAACACTTAAAATGTCCTAATAGCTGCGTACAAGCAAGCTTTTACTTTTAGATTCACATTTACTTTATGAATGGAGCAGGTGTAAGTCATGTTTCGTACGCACAGTGAATTGTAATTCTTCAGGCCTCTTACTTCTCTTTTCTTTCTGTCGTTAGATTCCATCACTTTCAAACATTTAGAGGGCAGGCCTCGTTATCTCTGATGTGCTCAAATCAATAACTCTCGGTCAGCCGAGGACGATCACGTTTGATTGCCAGTTGTTGAGCACATTTGTTAAAATGATCCTTTTCCACTGTTAGAAGTGCAACCAACTGTTACACTACAAGCTGCTCCTTCCGCACACCTGCAGCCACCCAGAGACACACGCAATTATGTGACCATGGACACAAACAAAATGTAGGCTTCACTACAGCATCAGAGGGGATGAAGTGCAGCTGGAAAATCTGCTTTTAAGACAACACTCGATTAGGAAGGCCAATCGAACGAGCGAGCGCGAGGAAATTGAACCACTATTATCATCTAACATGGGGGATTTTTTTCCTAATGGGCTGGACACGAAGAGGAAGGAAATTGGACAAATGCATAGTTAAAAATAAACGAAAAGCACGCTAGATTATGCAGATAACTGGCAGAGAGGAGAGCTGTAATTGTTGTGCTGACTGAAGGCTAATGCATTAAGAGAAGAGAAGAGGCAGGGAAGAGCAGGGTAAAGGGAGAACCTTGAGTTAGATGAAAGAGGAGGAAGATGAGTGGAACCAAATGATGATGGAAAACTTCAGGCAGAGATGAAGGCAGAAAATGAATACTGAAAATGACAGAGAGAGTGAGAGAAAATAAGACCCAGTTATATGAGAAATGCATGAAGCAATAAAATGGTGACAGGATTTGGTAATAAATAGATGGATAGTTGCTGCACAGATGAGACGAAGAAAAAACAAACATCCAGAGGTGACCAAAAACTGTGATCGAAGGGCATGAATTGAAAAGATCTTGGAAAGAAATGTTATATGCTTATATTTAGGCATTATTTGAACACAAACTCATACAACCAACGCTGTTGTTCACACTATACCTGCCACATAATGCACTCATTTTTTTTTGTGCTATACAGTGGAGCCAAAAGTTGCCCCCGAAATCTTTTTTTAATGAACTACACTGAGCACAGTAAAAGTTTTAGCATTCAATATAGCCTAGTAAATAGAATTAGCTTCGGCACAGCATAAAAAGAGACTTTTCATTCGTTCCACATTTAATAAAGACAAAAGGTTGGTTATTTAGAGCAAGAAGCTTTTACCAGCTGATCACCAGGTGACACGGGCACTAGGTCGACACTCTCAAGCTGAGCAGTGTGGGTAAGAAGTGTCTCAGGGCTGGAATTCAGGATCTCATCACACACAGACACCAACTGACGGCACTAGAGAACGAAAACAAAACACCATTTATTATCAAGAATATTTCAATTAAACCTTTCACAAAATAAAAGGAAAGTGAAATGACTTATAGATAGTGAAGTAGGCAAACATATACAAATACTTACTACAGATATGATGTCCTTTTCCTTTTCAAAGACAGTGGTATCCTGTTGGATGAATGAAACAACATGGCATGAGTTTCATGTAAAAACTGTACCAAAATGACCCACAGCTGCTGTCATTGATTTGTGGAAATGGGACAATCTGACTCAAAACTCATGGCCTATTTCCACTTCACAGATTGAGTCAGGAAGTGAAAGGCTAAAAAGTATCCAGAGGGAAGAGAGGCATCCCTCCAGACCTTTACTGGTATTTAACTGGCTTTTATCCCAGCAATGTTCTTGTATAAATTAAAATTAAAAGAAAACCACATAAAATATAACACGTATTCTATGATATTTGCAGTAGGAAGTGGGCAATTGATTTTGTGGAGAGTAATGGCCACATTACCAGAGGGCTCACACTAATCTGCATAAGCACACATGCGTGTATATCACTAGAATCAGTGAAACTAAACTGCTCAACCTGTGTTGACAAGGCTCCTACATGCATTGCTATGACTTGGCCTGGGAAACTAGGGGGAGGCTTTGAATGAAGGAGGATGAGGAAAGGTTAAAAGAGAAGAGGGTAGATGTTTACACAGCATAGAATAGCCTATTCATTGAATAGGCTAATGCCACATACCATTACTGCCTAAGCTAATTTACAAGGTCTGATGATGTGATGAGTTACATAAAGGATTGTAAGGGGAAACTAATCCCTGTGAAATGTAACAAGGGATCAACAGTGAACACGGTTGGATTTCTGGGCTAATTAAAGGCTGGGACAAAGACGCTGCTGGGAGGGGTACGACTCGGAGAGGATGATGTCATGACTGTTGGTCAGTTCAACTCTCTGCTTGGTGTTTGTTTTGTTTTGCATTTGAATATGGATACTTGAGAGGTGCAGGACCTGCGATATATTGATTTACACCACAACAAACCTTTAAAAGTTGTGTATAAACTAGGGCTGTCGAATTAACGCGTACTTTTCGATTAATTAATCACAGAAAAAATAACGCGACAAAAATATTAACGCAGATTTAGTCGCGCTGACTTTTGCCCCCCCGACGGAGCTCTCACTGCAAATATTGATATATGCGATTAAACGCGATGAATTAATCACAAAGCTTGTAATTAATTAGATACATTTTTTTAAATCGCTTGACAGCCCTAGTATAAACACATAAAGATGTTCTGATCTTTATCTTGATCTCTACATGAGCAAAGTAGTCTGCCCTTGGCAGTGTGCTACAGTTACTAAATGAGGACAGATATTTAAAATAGAACATCATTCTTACAGTATAAAAATAAGGAGTGAAATACTGAGAAGTGGAAGCTGTAAATCTTCCAAAGAGCAAGCTGCTAATGTTACCAAAAACATATTATTGATGCAAACAGACCTGGGTAAATGCATCTGAAAAAGGATTTAGGGTTCAGTTTAGCTACTAAGAAGAGTTTGGGACACATAATGCCATAAGAAACTAAAGCAATCACAAGAAATAATTATGAAACAGTCTGCAACCATGCTAGCAGCTCTGTGAGGCTACGCTAAGTCACAGTCCTGCCTTGACCTAAATGCTAACGTCAACATGCTAACATGCTCACTATGACGATTGCTAACATGCTGATGTTTAGCAGATATAATGTTTGCATTAGATAGCATCTTCATCTAGTCTGTTAAATATACTACTTGTAATCAGGAAGTCACATTAAGATAGAGATCTCATTTACAAGTGAATCCTTATAGTCCAGTACAGGAAAAAAAAAAAAAGAAGAATAATAATGATAATGGAAATTACATAAAAATTACATAAAAATATATTTAAAAATATATTAATAAAATAGCAATAATTAAATATACATACATATAGAAAACAGCATTGAAAATGATAATGTATTTAATAATAAATTAATGCTTACTTTTTTTAGCATGCTAACATTTGCTAATTAGCAATAAACACAAAGTACAGCTGAGGCATTTGATCACACACCAAAGAATTGGACCAATTAAACATTTCCAAACCTTCATCATGAAGGGAACTTTAATAGTTTATAGCATTCATCCGATAGATGTTGACACATTTAACTGCATATGTAAAGCTTGTGGTGGGGCTCCAGTAAAAGTCAGAGGATCATCAAAGTGAGTGGGCTTCATCCTATGAGGACATGTTTCAAGGCAATCTTTGTAATGGTTAACACAGGTACAACTGCTGTGGTTTAAACCCAGGACGGAAACCACCTTATGACTTGGCCAGATCCTGTTCTAAGTGTGCTCTCGTAGTGGAGTAGTCGTAGCTGAGTTTCAAATCTGGTTACCACCTCCTACCACACACAGTAACACCTCTTTCTTTCCAGCATCTCACCATTGTTTTTTAGACACACATATTTGTAGTCACGTGAGGCTTCCCCACAACATCACAACCTGTTCTGCATTTCTATTTAACAGGAAATGGCACATTAATGTGTGTGAGGTGGGCGACAGGTATACTTCTGCCTTGAAACATATGCTCACAAAGCATATGACACTTGTATTTAGGTCAAAGTGTTTCATGGCTGAGGCAAAGAGGAGAGGAAGGAAGATGAAGATTTGAGTTGGGCATGTTTAGTCCCTGACAGCCTCCAGCGTGTTCACACTCCCTTCAATTAATTTCTCTCTCAATAAGATATTTCCTAAAATACTTCACTTGAAAACAACTGCCACTGTTCTTGAAGGAACCCTCAGGTTTTGCAGCACAAGATGTATGAAATGTTAAATTGGACAGTACAGTCACTGTAGAGATAAAACACTCAGTTCTTCATCAACTACATCAGAACAAGGGGCCTATGGTCACATAATACACAAACCAATGCAGCTCTGGGTTTTTAGTGAGACAAACAAGACCACGGAGTAATAACTACCAACTCCTACAGCACCATCTAGATGTCATTATATGGACCTTCTTTAGCAACTCTGTGGCCAAACAACAGGACAAAAGTTCATACCACAAAACATAAAAAATTGACCTTTTATTCCACTTCATTGTAGCAACAGTAGTTACATATTAGCCACAATTCAACGGCAGACCATCAATAAATGGCAGAAGGTGCTGCACTAAGATTCATGTTATCATTATAGAAATTCTGGGAAAACGAAGAGACAGAAATATTTCAGCTTTTCCCCTTCTTATTAAACGACAACAGCGCTTTGCAGCATTGCCATAACAAGTGTAACGTATTCAGAACTTTGCCCTTCTGCTCCACTTTAAAGTAACATGCATCTCCTTCACTTGATAAGGTGAAAGTGTTATGTTATGTTGTGTAGTAAAGGCTGGTGTGGCTGGATCAGGCAGGTGAGCTAACTTTACAGCGCTCTGTGCCTGAAAGCTGTTCTCTCTCTATAGTTGTCTAGGAAACAAAGACAAGCTATTATGTGGGTGTAACACTCGGAAAGAAGCGGACAACAAGAATGCACACAGGCATGCATGGACACACATGTACAATAAAGGCTGAAACTATCACACAAAGATGCAATAACGCAGACTGTTCATTAGACACAATTGAAGAGATTTCCTTTGCTTTTTGTTATAAATCAAAAGCCTTTTCAAGTCCAGCCCCAGTCACGTCTGTCTCCGGTGTATGTTTACATACTTGAACTTGCACCAGTGGATATTTCCTGTTTGCCACCAGCCTATTTGCTATAAAAAGACTGGGAGACATCACTACGTTAGATATCTTTTACATCTGCTCCTTATCTTTCCTTCTAAGTCAGACTACCCTGTCCATGTTCTGGTGCTTGCCTGTTACTATTCCTCTAAGCATTGGATTTCTCTTGTGCTCTTTTTTTAGCACAATATATAATAAGCTACACACTTCTGACAGCTCACATAGGTGAGGCTTTTTCTTAATTTGTAGGATTAATTTCCTAGTACAGTCCCCTTGATAATCTCTCCCATCTATATTACTTCCTCCTTCCTGAGCTTTAAACAAGTCCTTCAATAGCAGAGATGTGGATCATTGCTTAATGAGCAACAATAGAGCAGTTTTTAGTTTGTTGTTCTCATGATGATATCTTTCCGGTCAAAGAAAAGCATTACATAACCAACATGTCACCTTTAAAACATAGATCATAGAGTTGTCTCAGTAGCTTCTAGTTTTTCAAATGTTAGTTAAACATTAAAATGAATTGTAGTTATATTTTCAGGTGAAGGTTCTTTAGTTAAAAACACTTTCAAAAGTTAGATTCTGCGACAGAAAAGTTCTCCTTTTCACCATTAACCTCACATACCTTAATGCAATGCTTCGAAGATTCATTTAGCTCTCATATCCAAGTTCACAGTTCACAGAGCCCTTTCTGTTTTCACCCTGTTTCTCTCTCCTGGACTTTGCTTGCTGCTCGGCTGGTTCTAAGCAGACTGAGCGTGCGCGCACTGTGAAACTCTGACATGACAACTCAACTATGGGATCCCAAAAACACCAGCTGACTACTGACCATGATCGCCCTGAGGGTGTGAGGAACACGCACTGAAAATAAGAGTCCTTTCTTTGGTGTGAAGGATGTGGTAAAGCTTCTGTGAAAGCAGTTCCCCAGAAAAGGACGTCATGATGAAGACACGGCCTCCTGACAGCACGTCAAAAACGACACAAGGGTGGGGATATGACACCAACCTCAATTAGCCAAGAGCACATTTTAAGAAGCCGTGACCATACTAGTTCATGTGTGCAATGGCCAATGCCAAGTTGCTGATGGTACAGGGACACACAGAGAGCTTATGTAATGTCACACAGTTGTACAGTACATGCTACAAGTTGTCTACTTGCAGCTTTATAATGCTACGATGACTACTATACTATGCTGAACTGACATGAACTTTTCTCTTCTGTTGTTAAACAAGTGTGAGTGCTTCTCAAACTGACCTTTTAGCTCACCTGCCAAGGTTTTATTTTTAAGAATAACTACACAGCGCCTGCCAAAACAGTTTCTATGCAGTTGTTATAGATATGAAATGACCCTATCTCCAGTGTTATTTTGTGTTAATTTCAAACTTGTACGCTCATTCAGAGGGTGAAGACAGTGGAAGTCCACAACATGAGTCAAACGGTTTTCTATTCAATGATTGACAAGCTAAAAACATCATTTTCATGAGCTTGAACTCACTGGACAAAATGCTTTCTCTACTACTTTGAGGAGAATGATTCTTACCGTTAAAACACCTGCACGCACAAAGTTCAAAAACAGGAATTGAGAAAACAAAAGCCAGACATTACCAAACGATGATCAACCTCCGAGAGGGACTGACAACAACAGTGTGAGGGTTTTACCTTACTAATCACTCACTAAGAGACAAGCCAACAATGAGTGAAAACAACAGTCAGGCCCAAATCTGATTCACTCCACAGTGACAAAAACATCCTATTAGAGTCAACAAGCTCAAACTCACTCTGAAACTCATACTTCCTTCCTTCCTCTTTGGTCCATAAGAATAATGTAACTGTTACTGTACACCGACACAGAGACCGCAACTCCCATTCATCACATGCGGAACCTGGTTAAACCTTGTACGGTTGTAACAGATCTCATATGATGTTTGAATGATCTCTCACATTATTATCAACCCCTTAAAGAAAACACAGCGTTCAAAATGATTTGTTTACACAGAATGATTTTCAACTTTAACCAACAAGAGAAAAAAAAAATACACTTAGTCGTGTGTATTCATGTAGGCTTGAGACATTTTAAGCAAAGTGCAAAAGCAGCTAAAGAAGAAGCGTCACCTTGCCGGGAATTATCCAATCAAAGAGGGGAGAACTTTACCTGTCGTGCTGGGCAGGCGTCCAAAGCTGGCTATAGAGGGCTATATATAAACTGCTCTAAATACTGAGCCTCCTCTTTCACACACAGCTCCTCCTTACCTCTGACTGCCTCCTTACCTCTCTCTAATTATCTCTCATTCTGTTGCTCTATCTTCATCTTGTCTTCTTCTCTGCTTTGCTTCTGTCAGGTTATGTCTCTCTAATGTCACTACAGTGTCCTTTAGGAGTTAATAGTCTCTCACTGCCTGTTCCTCTTTGCTGTTCATTCAGTGACATTCACCCCGGGAGTCAGAAATCACTTAAACAGTCGGTGCAATCCCTCTTTCAGTCTCCTCCTTCTTTCTCTGCCTCCCTCCTTGCTTCCCGCTCTGCCCTTCCCTCCCTCCCCTAGGCACTACAACATATCCAGGCCTGTCCCTTCTACTACCTGTAAACACTTTTCCCCCTCTTTACATTCATCAAGTTATGAATACTGATTCTCCTCCCATTTCTTTCACACATTTCATACTACCATGAAGGAGTAAACACAAACACAAATCCAGCCCTCCTCTTTGGTAATCCTTCCAACCTAAGCTTCTTCAAGGTACAGCCGCCTCCAAATATTCCAGGAATGTAAAGATAAAGAATTCATTACTCAGGCTAAGCTGAAGCGCAGAGAGTATGTTGGCGCTTCTGTTTCTCTTGCAGGCTTTTTAGGGGTTGATTTAAAAAAGAAATAAGGTTGTACTTCCTCTTTGGAAGTTTAGTCTGCATGACAATACCACTACAAACATGGATATGTATGTGTTGTTCCTCTTAAGACAAAACACCTCATGTTGTCATGAACATATGTGCCGCAAAGTGTACTAAACCAGCCATACAGTTTGCATAAAAGAGAGATAAAACAAAAGAATGATGGTGCAAAAGGCAGCCATTTGATGGGCACATTATAAGAGTATACATGTAATTATAAGTCACACAAGAGTCGTATGCACTGAACTGCTTCAAGTCATAAATGGACCAACCTTGTGGACGATGTCTCCCAGCTCTCTGCAGTAGTTGAATATGTTCTTGGTGGAGGTGTATCCACTTAGCTGGGAAAACTGATACCTAGTCAAAAAAAAATTGGATTATATTTCAAATAAGTCTGGGTAGAGACAGGGGGGGATTTCCTGAAAGCAAGTTCAAAGATTTGATTTCACACTGGTAACTAAAAGGAACAAAGACACATTTTTACAGATTTTATAACACAAAGAGAATATGAAAGACATCAAGGAGAGAGGGGTAAACTTTTAAGGAATAGTTATCTGGTTTCTTAAGAAGCGACAACAGGTAAACAGCTAAGTTAATTTATACACCAAAACATTCCAACATAAAGGATACACCTGTAAATGATCATAACCCAGAGCCGTCCTTTGTACATTCAACAAGAACTACAGCCACGACTATTTTCATAAAAACATTTTCTGTGTAAAAAATAACTGCGGAATAAAATAGAATTTCGAGTACTGTATAAATAGCGGTTAGATAACTCCCTCTTTACAAACCTGTTGAGCAAAGAGAAGAGTCCTTTGGCAGAGCTGATGAGCTCCACTACAAGCTGCAGAACGACAGCAGGCAGCTTGGTGGTGCTGCGTCCATCGTAGCTGTTGAGGCGCCAGCGGCCCTGGATGCCCATCTGGAGGGTGTGGGAAACGGCACGCAGCTTCTCTGTCAGACTGCGTAGGTTCTCACCTCCTATACCGTACGTCTGGAGAACACACACACACACACACACACACACACACACACACACACACACACACCAAATACACAAGTGACCGGTTAAAGGTCAATTCCACTCCTGAAATACTCCCACAATGTTATACATAACCTGTGATGTTTAATGCATGAATTCCCCTCCTCCAACACTTCACAGAATGCAGGGGTGTTTAAGACACATTTCAGATACTGATAGTGACATCTCCTCTCCTGCAACATCTCCTCTCCTGCAACATCTCCTCTCCTGCAACATCTCCTCTCCTGCAACCTCTCTACTGTACACTTTTGAACAAAGTCAAAAATTGCCCAAAAATGCTTTAACACAAACACTTCACCCGAAAGCCTTTTCAACACAAATGTGGGTTTTGCAAGCAGGTGGAGAAAGCAATCGTAATACCGACTGAAATGTATATTGAATTAGCCATTATTTTTCCTTGCTACTATAGAGTGAAAGCTAAGTGATAATTTCTGTGAAATCTAATGAGAAACTGAAGAGAAAACATACAGTAATGTCTATTTTGGTAAAGCAAATATCTGCTAAAGCAAGAAAAAGAAAATACAACATTGCCACAAAGCAATTTCTCTGCAACACTGTCGACAATGGCCAATATACCCAGATATATTAAAGGTAAATGTACCACATTAAACTACCCAATCATGTCATCATAAAGTCAACATGTCAGTATATTAATACAATAGCAATGAACCAAAGCCACCACATCAAACTGTAGCATGGGATAATGTAAACAGAGCTTCTCTCTCGTACGCCCGTCACCACAGTTTTCTGGTCAAGAGGTTCGTACCGGTCAGGAACCTTTGTTGTTACACATCAACCAGCCGGAACAATCCTCCATCATCGAGTGCCCATGAATCTTTCATGGCCTCGCTGTCATTGTATTTGTTAATTATGTAACCATGTACTTGAATATGTTTGGTCTGTTCCATGCGAGCGTCTGATGGTTGTTATTATGAATGAGCACAGTGTTAGCACTTCACGGAGCATCAAGACAGAGAGGGAAGAGAGCGCTACACACATATACAAACTGTGCTCAAGATTGAAATCTGTGTATGTGTTCTGATCTTGTCTTACGTTTACCAATTTCGCACAAGTGTACTTATGTGAAGCTTTTACTACGGGCAGACTTTTTACACACACTCATTCATATAGACTTTGCTTTAAACTGTTAATGATTATTTTAACCAGTTACTACAACGATTCGAAAACATGCACTTTAAGCAGCCTGAGCTTAATCCTAATGTTCACAGACTGTTACAGCACTAGAGCTGGAGCCTTGCCTGATACTGTCCAGGCCAATTAGTCCTTCCAATGAAACAAAGGCCATTCTGGAAACACATCAACACTCCCACACACACAACAACACGACTATTAAAGTGTCCTTAAACTCCCTCTCAAAATTGGACAGGGAGGACAGTTAACTAGGCAGCAGAAATAAACGGGATAGAGAATGAAAGAGGAGGAGGAAGTGTTTTTTAGCCGACTATAAACTTTCCAAGAAATTTGCATGTAAAGTATCAGGCGTAAGCTTTGTATTATAAATCTGCTTTGTTTGCAGTTGAAGCATGATAAATCCTTTGATGTCAGTTGGAAAAATAAACTAACTAGTTTACTATGGTATGCTTGAGTAGGGGAATTTTGATATCAAATTGAGGGCAAAGTGAAGCAATGAACTCAATCTTGCTGCATGTTGCTAAAGGCTCTGAGTGTACTTTGAAGCAGGACTTTTATGGCAATAAGAGCAGTTGTATATTTTGGCTGGATTTGCAAAAGATTGTCCAATAACTGCTGGTTCCACTGTGAAAACAAGAGCAGGGTCTAAAAACAGTGCGATAGCAGAAAAGAAATACACTCTGTGCTCTAAATATCAGAACATACACGACACCACGGCAAGACAAAAAGATGACTGCTAAGTAAATATCCAGGGCACACCTCTCCTCACACAGTTACCTGCACATCATAAACAGCAGCCGTGGATACACAGAGCACTGCTATGGACACATACTGTACACAAACACACATAGTTACGCTTTGTCCCTCACCAGAGAGCAGAGTTTCTCCACAGCCTCCAGTATGAGCTCCTGGTGTCCGATCTTATGTACTCCTAACTTTTCCAGGTCCTGACAGGTCAGCTGGAGCAGATCCAGACCCGACAGATGCCACTCTGAGATCGGGTACTGATGCAGGGGGGCATCCAGACCTGGCAGCAGGACACAAAACCACAAACACTTAGGGCTTTACCGACATGCAGCGCACAAGTATAAATGGAAACTCCACATAGTCATAAGGTCACATGTGTGTACAGGCAGAGACATGCAGAGGGAGCATGGACTAACATATGCAGAAGATCAGTAGCTGCTGGTGTCCTCAAGTAAGCATGGAAATAGACTTGTGCTCCACATGCTGTCCAATTAGGTTAAAAAACACTTCAAAATAAAAGAACGGATGGGCTTAAATGTGTTATTACATGTATAGCCAGTGGTGGAAATAATATTTTAATAATTTACCTCATTAAAAAGCAAAAAAAGTATTAGCAAAAGAGCTTACAGTATCAAAAAGTAAAATGAAATGATTATGCAGAATAGCCCCTGTAAGTGGTAAATTATTAGATCCTTATTATTTATGTATTAATATGCGGTGCTTTAACGTTGTAGTTGGTCGAAGTGGAACTAATCTTAACTATTTCATATACTGTTGAATACTTCAATCTGTAACAATGCAATACATTTTATACACTGATCATGTGTTTTGCAGATGAAATCTTAATCTTCACATTAGCAAAGTACTTAGTTACTTTCCAGCACAGGTAACAAATGCTAACCTAGTACAAATACTGATAATACAGCTTTCCTATGAAACAGCGTGAGAGCGTTGATCCATGAGCTTTACAGTGTAGTGGGCAGCACACTCTCTCAATATGACTCCTTGGGCTAGAAGACGTAAATCAATAAGCCCAAGAAGAAGAAAAGCCCACATGACCACTGTTTCTGATAATTCCACCTGAGTTGTTGACAGTGATCAGAACCACACTCTTGAGTGGCTGCTTCCCTCTCAGCTCAGGCCACTTCCTCATTCCTCCTCCACCTTTCACTTCCAAGAGGATTTGCGTGACGCTTCTATTTCTGACTTTACAGTCCGAGCCAAAGGCGATCAAGGCGTTAAAAAAACAAAAAAAAGCAACCGGCAATATGCTCCTCACCTTGGAGCCACTCGCCGACTCTCTCCTCGCTCCACGACGTTATAGGCTCCATGCTCGGAGTCCTGCTGCAGTCGTTCGTTCAGTTTCAAGCCGTCCTGGCTGACTTCTACCTCTATGGACTGCTGGAAGAAGGAAAAGTTGATCCTGAGTTGGAGTCGGACGATGACGAATGGCACTCCTTCTCACAGGTAAAGGTAAGAGTCCCCTTGCTGTCAGCCAATAGTGCGGAACTGTCAGGCTCAACCAGGAGCAAAGACCCCTCCCTCCTAACCCCCACACCCCCCTCCTTACCTGGAGGAATAGAAAGGTGCTGCAGCTTTAAGGCTTCATAACTTCCCTCATAGTTTTACTTTAATGCATAATCACGTCATGCGCACGGAAAAGGCGCAGGGCCTGTGGTAACTCCACAGCAGTGTGTGGAGGGAAGGGATGGACACAATAACAGCGACACCTGTATTATGTAATCCACTACAATAACCCTGTAATAACGCTACTTTTGGGGTATCTAGCTATTTACCCTGTGTTGATATTGCATTTGATTATATTATATTGCAACCAGTATTTATTTATAGGAACATAGGAACATACACTCAACACAATTATGATTCCATACATGAAAAACACACATAATTATTTTTTTATGCCACTTTTTATTGTTTTCCTTAAAGTGCATGAATTGACACAAGACTTAAGAGGATACATAACATGTTCTCTAGACCAGACCTAATCCTCTGGTAAGGCTGCTCTCCTGGAAACTTTCCAGAAATCTTTTCTATGTCATCCTTTGAACTGTGCTGTGTCTTAATACTTAAGAAAATAACATTTCTGCTTTCTGAATTATTTAAAGTATCAATGTTTATATCAAACGCATGCTACTGGAGACATTTAGTCATGAATAATTGACCCATGACACACACAAACATAAAGTGTATGACTAAATGTATAGATTATTTAATATTGTGTTTTGTGGCTATTCACGGTACATTATATGATATCTCCTAGACAGCTTTTCTGCTTAACTCATTGTTGTTTATCCTCCATAAGCATTGCTGAATAAGCCAAGCAATCACTTTGGAGTTATACATTCCTATTAAACCTCCATGAAATTCAATATTATGTCTTTAATCTTCAAAGAAACTGCGAGTCATAACAACACTGTCCAACTACTTTGCGTAGTTGATCGAATGTTACTTTCCAACATCTTTGAAGCAGTGTTTGCTCCATTCATGCTTATGACATCAAGTTTAGCCCTTAAGGGGATTCTGTGAATGAATCTATCCCGTGAGCCACACTGGGGAATTATTGTTATTGTCCCATAGTATAAATTGCACAACAGTTCCCAACTAATCTTCGGTTGAATGTTTCCCTACAAGTAAAGTTCAACACTTGATAGAAAGGCTGTATTCATGAAAGAACTGCCCTCAGATATCTGGCACCCCCTGCTGTTATTCTCTTTGAACCAAGAGAAAGGGACGGAGGAAGGGGAAAAGTCAGATATATATGGCAGCCGGCAAAATGGCACGGTGTTCCCATCACGGCATTGATGCTTTAAGTCAATTTATTTCAATTATTTAGAGACAATGTGGGCTGCATACAAAAAGGCCTAAAATTGTTCTTTGCAGGAGAATGGTTCATGTGAAGTAGCCTCATAGTTTATAGTCGCCTAAAACATACATGTTTTGACTTGAAACATGTTTAAAAAATGCAGTTTAAAATTGTGTATGCGTTACATCATTTCACCATCTGTCATTGATAAGTGTGTTTCAAAGTAGAAACACAAATGGGAGAAAATGCTGAATAATGGAAAGGGGTTTTGGTCATTATGAATTCTCACTGAATAACTATTAATCTAACACGGAGTCGAGATGTTCTCTGCTGAAGGGAAAATAACTGAGCTTGAATGTAAGACATCGCTTCACTAGTCTGACAAACCAAAGCTGATCTTATAATGGAAAATCAATGGATCGCAAAATACTTGCCCATTCTTGTTGAAAGTCTCCAGCACTGCCCCGTACTCGAGTCAAGGTTATTGCAGTGGTTTTATTCCAGGGATAGCAGCGTTTGTTGAGGCACATTACTGATACATGTTTATGCTGCTCTTTTTCTTTCTTATTTTCTAGCCTGAACAACAACAACAACAACAACAACAACAAAAAAACAGTCTGTTCATGTACTTGTTGACTTTGTGTGTGTTCAATTACTTCACCATCATTTGATCCTTCTCTCGGTGAAATGCAATAACACGAGGATGTAGCTCTATGTACTGTAGCTAGCTTGTTTGTTCTCAACTTGGCCTCAGAGGTGCTTCTCTATTAGACCTTGTGCCCTGCCCAAATACCAGAGCTACGAATTCAAGCCTCAACATGCTGTTTGTTGCTTGACAGCCTACCTAATACTACAGTCATAAGATTCTGTCAGCTGACTCTGTTAGGCATTGGGAGCTGTTACTGCAAAACAGTGTTGACAACAAAGGGAAACAGGATTGTACTTAATAACAAACAATTGAAAGTGATAAACTACAGCCTTTCTCCTTTTCTCCATATGTCTAGTACCGATCAATATTCCCCTCCCAGTCCATTTATGTGAGAAATGATAATTCCACTGATGTTTAAAGTACAATAACACAATTTGTTCATCTTCTCTGTACGGCACAGAGACAATTTCGAATCACCAATCAGTCAACAGAGATTGGATAATTACCCTGGCTCCACCATTGACACGCTTTGTTCTATGTTGCACCTTCACTCATGCCGTTGATCCCTGCACTGCAGATATAAGCTCAATTGAGCTCAGATAAGATTCAAGGATTTATCATCAAAGGTCTGAAAGCAATGTTGTGGAAATCTGACACACCCAGAGCAATACATGTGTAACTAAATGAAGTGCACTAAGATTACATTTACTGTTTGTATTGCACTGTAGATAGGGTATATGTAGTGTTGTGATGTAATGCTGTGATGCATTTGTCTTTAAGTGGAGTCAATTCCTGGTGCCTGCATCAACAAATGAATCCCTTGGATTAACTAGACGTTTAGTTTGACGCATAAACCCTATTTTAATCTAGTTTAGATGCAATCCAAGTTTACTCATCCTTATAATGGAGGATAGGGAAGGGAAAGTAAAGCAGACTAATTATCAAACACTTGTTATCAAAGATATGTAGCTTTGTGTAAAGTAATTCCAACATACACACATACTAAAACACTGCTTCCTCTTTAAGATGTGCTGTGTGTACTTCAGAGGCATTACCATCACAAGATCTCATTTTATGTAAAAGAAGTTTCAACTAATTAAGTAAGTGCGGTAAGTAAGGAAATCCGACTATTACTACTAAATATCACGTTTGAAAAACAGAAACAAACAGTGAAATAAAGTCAGAAGCAGAAATACAAGCAGTAAATAAAGAAACAAAGCTGAACAAATGAACATGCATTAGAATATACACATTTCTATGGCAGTGTGACAAAAGCTGAATAAAGTAAAAGAAAAGGAATAAATCAGCAGCCGTAATAAATGAAGATGCTGTCTCTGAACTTCTCAACTGGAGTATCAATGCATTTCCATTTTAATAGCACTGTTTACTGCTCTGTGTCTCTAGAGAGGAAGGAACTACATATCGTATGATTCATTGTTTGTCCTTCTGCATACTCGACATGGCTCTCCGTATCAGTTTATCTAATTAGCAGTTTGTCATTTGAAGGACGAGATCTTGTGTCGTCTTTTTTCATCACAGCTCAGCACACTTTGCTCCTGCGTCAATACACCAGCAATTCAGGGTGGAGTGTTGCTCCATTGCACAGGCATGGCGAGCAGGACTGAGTCACATTACCCATGATGCTTCTTGTCTATCCGAAGGTGGGGGGTAGGGTATCCCTGAAGTCGCTGGACGGGAGACACCTCTGAGTCATCGCTGTCACCTCCTGTGATGTCACCGGTGCATCATGAATTAAAGAAGAGCTTTCCTGTAGTCTCACAGCAGCTACAACATGTCAAACAATATCAATGGACTTTCTGATGGGGTTTAAATGATATACAATGTATTGAATTTTGGAGAAAATAGTTCAAAAGAGATTTCCCACCCACATTGCCAGGCCTCTTGATATGTTTGTTCCTCCCCTTCTGGATTATCATCTTTTTATTCGTTCCCATGATTTGTCTTTATGAAGCCATTCATTTTTTGCCACAGGGTCAAAACGAACATATGAAATTCATCAAATCATAGAGGAGGAGCTATAAACGCTGAGGAATGTGAGCGGAACATCCTGTACAAAATAGAAAAAGGGGAAATATGAGAGGAAAGAGCATGAGATGAAGAACAAGAAGGAGCAATGGCCCTCCGCACAGCTGCACTAAACAACAAACACCAATATAGCATTATGAGGTGCCATGAGTGATCCCTTAGCAGCTGCTTATCCATCATCGAGACAAATCAATGGGTTAATGTGAGCTTTGGGAGGACAGAGACTTTGAATATTATATACAATGTGAGTGTGATGGCTCCCCCTCCCCCTCTGTGGTGTAATCTCACATTCCAACCTTTTGGTAGTATGGATTTGTCAGAAAATAAATTAGCTGCACATCGACCTTAAAAGCACTCTCTCTCTCTCACACGCCATTGACTTCCTCCTCCTTCCCTCGTGTGTGGAAATGTGGAGCAAAAGGTGCCAACAAACCAGCAGAAATATAGATCTATTGCATCACTTTAAAAATATGAAACATGTAAGTTACATGTGCAGAAATACTGGCAAATTATCTACAGATAGTAATAGTAAGTGAAGGGATGAGGTGCTGCATGTTAACAGCTTGGATGTCACAGACGTGTCAAGAGCATAATATGCAATTACATAAAATAGTCAAATGTTTCCCTCTCCACTTCAAATGTGTGTGTTAAAGCAGTCACAGAGCTCAAGACTGGTAAATGCAGGTTGTCATGATAAAGAGACGTAATTAATGCAGCAGCAGCAATTTGCTAGTTAAGCAACACGTCTATCAAAAAACCAGGCAGATTTTTTTTATTTAAACTGTTGTTTCCATGAAATTATCATTTCATTATCTTAATTTGAATCAAAAAATGTATCCAATCCATCCACGGTGATGCGGTTTGATGCTCTCCAGTTGCCAATAGTAACCACAGCCAGCCAAGAGCAAAATCCACTCGGCAGTGAATGAAGCAGAGAAGTGTTGGAGGGCTGTATAATATCACTGAAGATTTCAAGGACCATTACAAGAGTTGTTGTCAATGGAAAGCGTGCTTCATCAATGTAATATCCGGACAGAATCAAACAGCACTGGTCACGACCAAAATTCTAGCCTCTTCTAGTCTTTACTTTGTGTTTATTGTGTAATCTATGTTATGTAATTCTTTGCAACAATGTATGTTGTTTGGAGACCTAAGGGGAAGTGGCGATGTGGGTCTGCATGTAAGTAGACATCAAAAGTTGCACACTCTGCATTGGCCTGCAACTCCATCTCTGGTGATCCGTCTAAATTTACACTGCACATTATGCATTCACAGTTTAGTGCTCTCTGGCTGCCATTAATTCCCATTTATTAGCCTCATTGATTGACAGGATTTTGTTTAAGCGCAGAGGATCCATTACTCATATGGTGCACCTGCAGCTGCACCACAAGCATCAAAGAAAGCAGGCAGCTCATTAATAGCAGGTTGCTGTCTGCATTACGTATTTGCAGTTCATCTCTCCGCCAGATGATGGCACGATTAGACCTGGGCGGAACTAGTAGAAAAAGGGGCTGGATAAAATCCTGCAGGAGCCTGCCAATAACAGCTCGAGTTGGGGCTTGCTCGTACTACAGAGCCACACGGAGGTCTCTGAGCGCATCGCACACTGTTGGGAACCGGGACAAATCACAAGCACACTGGGAGGAAGCCCTGAAGATCTGATACGGCGTCGATTGCCAATACAGCACGGACTCTGGTCAATTCCTTCAGGTGGCACTAGCCTCACGCACAGCCCTGTTAAAGGATCCCACTGTAGGGCTCTCCTCTCCTCTCCCGCTTGTCAAACACAAATCCTGAGTAGCCACCGCGCGTACCTGGACGGCAAGAGGTTTTTTTTTTTGTGTTGGTGTTCATGGTGTTTTCAACTGGATTATCACTTTCAACAAATACACACAAGTGGCCAGCCGCTGCCGGAGTCAAATCCAGGGATTACAATTGTTTGTAAAGCTCTTGGTTGTGCGTGCAGCGTCTGCCTGCGCGTCTTCTTCTTTGATCAAGAGAGCAAAGTGCTGATAAATCTACTCCACCTGGACTTTGGACCTGAGTAAGGAGCTTCTCGGTGAACTGCACTTGACAGGAGCTGCAGCGACACAATCTGGGGAGACTGAATTCGTACTTGAGCAGCTGAGGGGGAAACTGAAAATCCTGCGAAAATGCCTCTCGCTCAGATCGCGGAGCCATGGCCCACAATGGAACTAGTGCAACTGGAATCGGAGGTAATGAGAGGTGAAATATGTCGATGCTATTTTTGCATGCATTGTTTGACCGGTTTATTCAATTCAGTTCGATTGGTTCAGGTAAAATGGCGCACAAGGTGTGAACACATCAGCTCTCATTCCACGGTGTTCAGTCACCACTTTCTAAAAAAAGTTATTCTAACTAAAGCCTACATACGTAGCCGGGGGGTGAATAGACTTAATACATAATGCATAATGTATGTCCAGTGTTTTAAATGAAGCATGCAAGTCATGATGTGATGAATAGGTTGTCCATTTCCTGGAGGACATGTCACTTATATTCCACTAAGACACTATGTATCATCAGTATGAGTGGCAGTCTTAATGAAAAGGGACGTGTTTCATTGTTACCTCTTCATGTGAGAGTTTTAAATTGGCCCCAAAATCAGCTTTCAGAGCAAGATTTTAGAAACACTTCACTTTCTCGTCTTCCACTGAAGCTCTTGAGCAACTCCAGAGACCAGAGAGGAGACCAGTCTGTGATCTAAAAGTAATGTACTGGCTCATCCTCAGCTGTAAAGTGGCTTCCCAGTGAATTGCTCTGTGTAAAAGCATTCTCACACATGACATCACAAACACACAAAAAAGCTCTTCTTGTCTTATGTGCACCTTAAGTTTGAGATCTGTAATGTAGGCTGCAGAATTAGTCTATTTTCTTTATTGTTCTTATTCTTGCAAATGATTTACAATGTCATTAACGCCCGTACTTGTGCCACTAGTCTAATGCTGTAGCAGTTTCCTCTTCAGAGCCTTAAACAAACATGCCTAGAGGATGACACTGTTTGAGCATGGACAGATTGAATGTTTTAAAATGTGTCTCAGAACTTGTTGGGTAAGAAAGAGTGAGAGATGCTAAGGTATCCAGCTGTGTCCAACAAATCCAATGCTCTGCGCACAATATTACATGGTGTCTTCAGAGATCAGTCTGATTTATAAATGAGGTTTATTATCCCATCTCTCGGGCCTAGATAACGTCTCTGGGTTGATGGCAAAGCTGAGGAAATGATTAGCAAGAATTTCATGAAAACTGATTTATTCTGAGAACTTGAGTTCTCTCATTAAACTTGAGGCCTAATTCATGCAAGGCGAGGTAATGAGTACAGTCACTACTGAGGAAGTAGACATTATTTATTGTGCTCTTTTACATACAGTTAACTGTGGAGCAGACATGTTATTACTGGTGCTTATATGATAAATGAAAAACCTGCAAATAATAATAATAATCTTTATTTGTATAGCACCTTTCATACAAGAATTGCAGCCCAAAGTGCTTCACGGCAGAAACAACAATTAGTACAAGATTAGACAGAATAAGAGCATTTACAGTACAATAATCACAGTGATGACGTAAATGAGTCTGACGTACCATTGCAAAAATAGCAGAAATTAAATAGCCAGAATTATAAAATAACATTGGCACACCATTCTTGTAAATGTTTTAAACTATCAGGGCCATATTTTGAAAATATGAGATCAACAATGGGCCCCTGTGGCCCTTCAACTGGTTTACTCTCTTTGCTACCCATTGTATTTACGTTTACAGTAAAAAAATAAAAAAAACATGCAGAAAGAAGCACTTTTCTTTATTTTTAGAAACGCTGTTGTCCACTTTTTCCTATGAACTTCTCTATTTACAGAATTCTGCAGCATATGAGTTGGCTGAGTAGCATATCACAGCTGAACAGATGGTGGTGTGACGCTTGTGAAGCGTGCAGGTTTAATACTGTAAAAAAAAAAAATTCCTTGCCTTTGCGACGCGTAATAGTAACAAATCTTTGATAACCAAATTACCAAAAGTTGCTGCAGTATGTGTGTGTAAATATCAGCCTGTATATACTATGAGGAGAATTTAGTTCTCGCATGTCCGCCGAAATCCAGTATCAGTAATTGATTTGATCGCACCAGTCACTGCCAGAGTGGGTTCTGTGCCATTTATCTCTGTCACCAACCTACCAGCCAGCTGCACACTTTAGTTCCTGATGGTAGCGAGAGAGAGAGAGAGAGAGAGAGAGAGAGACGGCTCAGGACGCAGATTGATTGAGCAGAACGAGCGAGTGAGACTGGAGGCATGCCAGCGAACATGTTGAGAGAGTCAAAACGAGAGGCACAGCCATGGGTCTGCTTGTCATACAGACAGATGGGATGGACAGAGACACTTTTGGCAGATTTGGAAAATAAAGTAATAAAAAAAAAAAAATGTAACAAAGACACCATTCTCATCCGCACAAAGTGACTTGATATGATACGGCAGCTGATGGGAAGTCTGTTTCCCCATCCCTCTTTTATGTGAGTACTTGTGTTCTGAGGTGTCATGAATGAAAATCAGATCTGCTGGCTTTTGTGTTCAAAGTGGTGGCAAAGCAAGCATTCAAGGCATGTGCAAAGAGAGCTATTGAAAAATGTTTGTTTGAATGAGCCCTTTTTTTATTCATCACCAAAGCATATCTGTTATGAATTAACTACTCAGTGAATCATCTCTGATAAAAGCACTTCAACATATCATCTCCATCCTGTCCCAGTTGAGTCACTACTACCTGCACAGGCCGCTGTCGTTAGTAAAGACCCTGCACAAGATCTGAATCATGCTTCTGTGGTGTTTTAGTTATTCAGATTTCCGCAACAGAAATGCTGGATCCACATTTTTAAAGGGCTAGTTTCTTTTCTTTTTTTTAAGTGGGCTTGAATGAGGTGATTATCCAGTCATTGTACAGTAGATGCTGGTTGGCACAACCCCAGTTTACAGACAGGAGCATGGACAGGGAATCCAAGCTATGTACTGCTGTAAACGGGGGGTAGCAGCAAAACCAATTTTAGCCACCTACAAAAACGGCCTATTTAAATAATCAGTTTCAGTTTAAATGTACGCTATATTTATATTATTTTCAGCGCTTTACCTTGCCGCCAGACAGACCTATCCGACGGAGAACTTGAGCCGTTATATCCATCTATGCTCTCGCCACCAGACTCCATTGACAAAAACAGTAATTTTAACTCCGATCAGTGAGTTAGTTTGGGTTATTGTGTGACGACACTAACTAACTAACCGATCGAGGCAGCAGTAGAAAGCTGATTATTTTGACTGCTCTAGCTGCACCTTTTTTGATTTGACTGTTTTTCTGCTTGTTTTGTAGCCTGATGTTTAGCTCGTTTTAGTTTTGTGGTTGCAGCCTGTGTTTTGTTCAAAATGGTTTGTTTGGTGGCCACGCTTCACAATGGCAATTGTTCCATTGCAATTTTAATTGCTCAGTCTATTGTACTCTCTCTTAAATGCATTATTTTGACCGTCTGCCTCTCTTTTCTTTGCTTTCGAACTGAACTTGCCATTTACTTTTACAACTTGAAATCCTATCTGAAATTCAGTTCTTGATAAAATTGCATTTTGATCTGCTACCGGACCCGAGTGTCCATTAGCTTAAAGTCATATAAATCCATTGTCACTTGCATTACTTTTTATACCCTCTTCATATTTAAGAGTGGAATTCTATTACTTCCCTAGACAGAGGAGATGAGACAGAGCAAACCAAAATAAAAGTGTATTTATGAAGGACTGCACAATCCTTGATGGTGAGAGAGAGAGAGAGAGAAATGTTGCGTAACGGGCCGTGCCGAGGAGAAAGTAAGGTTAACATACGGAATGTGTGCCATGTTTGCAAGCCAGGCGTGGTCGCCAGTGCACACTAGAGTGTGTGTGTGTGTGTGTGTGTGTGTGTGCATGCTGAAGTTCAGTTCACATTTGTGCTTTGCTCTTTTGTATGCGTGCATGCACGTAGGCTTAGCTGCAGCTAATCTGGGTGTGACCTGTTGAACACCTGAGCAGGGCTGTGGGAGTGGAGCAGGGCTGGGTGGGCATGTGATAACAAAACCCTTTGCTTGATAGGAGCCCTGAGAAAGTGAGTCCTCATTTCTTTTGACTTTCAGAGTTAAAATGTAACCTGCCAGTGAAGCCAGGACTGTATGTTTGCCTATGTTAAGCCAAAGCCTTTTAGCACACATTAAAAAAAGACCGCTAGAAATAGTTATTGTCCATTTTCTGGCATTGACCAAAAGAGGACATTAGTAATGTGACCTGCTGTCAATACTCACTCTCGGGTGAGATTATGAGAAATTTAGCCTGATAGGAGCACAGGCAAAAGAATGGTTATTGTATTTCTTAGTTGCCTAGTTACAGGGCAGCGCTGCTCTAATCACTCTGTTAAAACACAGATGTAACTATCAAACGCACACAGAATCAAACACACACAGCATCAGCGCTCGGAGATGTCTAATCATCTAGGAGTCCTGTGAGAAATTAAAAGTTCTGCTGTCTGGCTCTGGCAGGTTTATTGGTTGTTCCATAAATCTCTTTACAGCATGCTCGTGGCCTGTAAACGTCTTCTAGTCAACTTCTGTGCATATTGCATCGTTTTTCTACATGTGTATATGAAGAGTGTAGTTCAACCACTTCCTTGCGATGTTTTCTAAATCTTGTTGAAAAGAATGTTCATGTTTGTGTGTGTGTTGTGTGTTCATGCCTGTGCTCTCATTGAGGAAGCCCAGGGGAGGAAAAGCACTATTAACTGGGCCACTTGGATCAGCCATGCAAAGCTAATTAGGTTGAAATGTGTTGAGCAGCAACGTCTGGAAGGCATTGTTGACCACACACACAAACTCAGACAGTTACACTTACACATTTAGGATTCCAACCAATGGTCTTCACCATACTGGGTTAAACAAAGCCCACCACACACACCTGAACTGATGGCAAATGAGCTGAAAGGAGGAAAGAGTCCGATTTGTGGAGTGAAGTGGAAAGATTTCACTTTGATATCAAATGTCTCTGCAGTGCCCATCACACACACACACACACACACACACACACACACACACACACACACACACACACACACACACACACACACACACACACACACACACTTCCTGTTGGTTTTCTTTGGAATTACCACTCTCAAAACAAATCTGTGCTTGACTTCAAACTGCACTCGGTCGCTTAATTGTTTCCATTTCTTCTGTCACCTAACAACATTAAAGCTTTTATGACTGGCACAGTTTGGCTACATTAAATTGCCTCCCTTGAGAAGCTGATTAAAGTCCAACAAGATGAACTATTGGTTTTATAAAACTGCCCGAGGTTGTAGCAGAAGGTTTTTTTCCTTTTTAGTATAAAAGAGCCGCTCTCTTGTCCCTGCCTGTGCTTCCTTTATGTCTCGCACTGCTTTATACCCTTTCTGTTTAGTGTTTGATTGTTAAGGCCACTGCTTGTCATGGTCTTGACTGTCTGTCGTATTTTGTGCAGCAGTCTAGAGGAAGAGGAAGTGAACAACATCGTGGTCGCCCCTATGTAATGGAGAAACAAAGCAGAAAACGGAAAAGGGACTGTGTGGGGGGGGGGGGTAGTTATTTAGGGTGTTCTCACACTTGGCCAGAACTTGACCCGGGAGTGTTTCTTTGATCATTGGAAGTGGCCAGTTATCATCATAGATTTATGTTTCAGAGGTGCATTATAACACTAAATTAAACATCAAGGCCACTCCACTTTCATATTAAAGTCAATATATAGGGAGGAGTCAGCCTGTGAAAACTATTGTATTGTATTGTAACAGAAATCTGTGTTCTAAACTAGAGGAGTGAAGTTTAAAAGGCGTGGGCATTACAAAGAAAAACAAGCGTAGGCTTCTGTGTTTTTGGAGCGTGACCCAGACCGGTGGCTAATGGAATATCTTGACCTCTGCTGCTTCGACTTTGACCTTTTTTATTTTTTTGTTTTTAGAAACCATATTTTCTCCCGTGTAGAATTTACATGGGAAATGACAAGTCACAGGTATCTCACACAATCCCTTCTATCCTCTGCTTATAATTATCCTTGTTGTTCTACCCTGGTGTGCAACAGAATTATTTACACATCTAATCATGTATTCTGTCTTAAATTCAAAGTTGGCTTCTGCCACATGAACAACATGTTGATTTTCCTGAATAACCTTCAGCGAGCCAATGTTTTACAAATAACAATGATTACCCTTTTCTGCAAGACCTACCTACTGGGGAACGATGTGCATTTGTGTGTCAGCTCTAGATTATTATGTTTGCCAGAAGAGGACCAAAGTGTTGGATACGGTGGACCACCCACACAGTCTTGGAAATATTATCTTGTATTTCTCTCCCTCTCCTTTCACGTCTGCCACGCACGCACGCACACACACACACATGTGATGTATGCACTGTCACACACTCTGACTGTTTCTCACATTTGCTTTCTTGACAGAATGGCCAGAGCACTGCTGAGGATGGAGTCACGCCTGCTGTCAAGGTACATGGCATCTCTGGAACACACACGCAGATACTCGCAAAAGACGCAAAGACGTGTACACACACACACACACTCCGATATACACATGTGACTCGATGTTCATGCAGCTCAACATCCATTAAATTAGACAGAGGACTTGGACACACTGCACAGTACATTTGGCTTTTGTTGCTTTTCTACGAAGGCGAGCGGCAGAAGGCAAAACTCTTGTGTGCATCTTCCTTTTGAGCCATCCTTGCTGAAGGAGGCAAAGAAAGCCTTTTATGCTCTCATACACATTTTTGCGCAAGTGTGTGTGTGTGTGTGACACACACACACGTTGATTTATTCATTTAGCAAATGCATCGCTGGCCCTCAGAGAGCTTTAGCTGGCTGAAGTTTAATGTGTTGAATTCTGAGTGAGGCTGTTCGAGCGACAGTCCAACACCCACTGTGTATAGTAATGTGTCGGAGTCAATATAATAGGGCCATAGTGCTACACATTCTGCATGTCCTCATGTGTCCTAACATACAGAGTCAAATACACGCAAGCTTGCACGTTCAGAAACGCACACTGAGAATTATCGAGTCAGCCCTTTCCTGCCTCCTGGCTGGCCTCTGCGCTTTATTGTCCTGCTCTGAAACGTGATCCTGTTTCCTCCTGTAGACTGTTACTCTCCAGCCATGTAGCCGAGGACAAGGAACTGTTCCTTCTCGCTTAGCCTCTTTCTTTTTTTCTTTTTTTTCAAATCTGTCCTCACTCTCAAGGGGGGGGGATAGAGTCTGAAGAGCAATGTCCTCTTTTTCTTTCAGTTCAGGACAATGTGCTATGACTGAGGGAGAGCTGGATGAGAAAGAGAGGGATTTTAGTCAAAGGCGTCAGCACACAGGGGCCGCACTGATCAAAGCCATAACTGATGGCAACAGAAAAAAGACGCAGGCTTGTTAGGAGGATCGGCAGTATGATTGAGATCATTAGCACAACATAGATAAGGACATTATCGATACAAATGTTTGCAAAATCACACATAAAAAACTTGTTTCAAATCATTTACTCCCCTGTGCACTGTGAGGTCCTTGGAATTCATTTTTATGTAAGATTACATGATGCCAGACATGGTCAATAAAAACCTGAGTTAGCAGCTTGTCATAATACATGTGACTGAAAGATGCTGCTGAAAAAGAAACTGTATTGGTGACATCATGGCAGACACCCGATCCACAAAGTAAGGTTATCGGCGCTGATACAAGCGTATTGAATTGGTACATCCCTAATCATATAATCGCAATATGACGCTGCTGAAAGTCAATTATGTTTAATTATCACTCAGGCCTGGCCAGTGCTGTAATTATGTACATCACATGTTGTGCTAATTGATCGGGGAGTATTTCACTAATCTGATTAGTTATGTAATTGTGTTAGTTAAGATGACCTCCAAATGCATTAAGGGATTTTTTTGCCTGGGAGAATAAGTCAGTATAAAAAAAGTATGTTGGGCATCAGATCACTGTTGTCGTGGAGGGGGGAGGGGTAGACCTCGTCCCCAGACCGTTCTGGCACCATGCAGGCAGGGCAGTTGTAACCAGGCGCTACGGCGATCAATGCCGAGCTGCTGTTTAATTGCTGGGAATTTGATAATGGCTGCTGTTATCTACTCTAGCCATGGGAGTTACCTGGCTCCAGCAGACCTAATGGGGGGGTGTAACGATTGAGGCAGGGACAGAGTGCCTGCCCTTACTATCTGAACTAACGTTTAAACCTGAAATATTCTTTAAAACAGTAATGTGATTGTCCTTAGCATTAAGGTGTGTGTGTGTGTGTGTTTGTGGGTTTGAGGGCAGTGAGGTCAAGTCAGTCCTCTGCTCCTGGAGGAGACATCTGCCGCACTAATGAGCCATATTCCTGACAGCTCCCACTCTCTCGCTCTCTCTCGCTCTCTCTCGCTCTCTTTCGCTCTCTTTCGCTCTCTTTCTCTCTCGCTCTCTCGCTCTCTTTCTCTCTTTTGTTCTCTTCACATGCTGTAAAAAATTGGTGAATAAACAAGAGCATATTACTCGGCTTGTAGCGCCACTTTTGTCCCTCCCATGCTGTTTCTGAGACATTAACCTGAAGCAGTAGATAAGGCACCCTGGTAGGCTACTGTTCACACGCTTTCAACCCAGTGACTGTTGTTTTTTTCATCGATTTTGAAATGATTGATCCTTTTAGTCCAGTGGTTCCTAATTTAGAGGACGGACCCTTACAAGAGATTGTGAAATCAATCTAAGGGGTTGTGTGTTGATTGCAATGGTAAGAAATGAGAACAAGCTACATTCTTCTGATTTCTTTTCATACTAATATTTGGTCTTTTCTTGTGAAATACAGTATAGTTTCACACCTTGAAGTTTCTAAAAATAATTGGGATGAAACAATCTGAGAGGGGAAATTACCTTTGACGAAGGATTGCAAGAAGATGTTTCTTCACAATAAGGGATCACAATCAAAACACTAAAAACCAATGCGTCAGAGAGCACAAGATGTTTTATTTGAAGTGCTTGAGTTGTCTAAAACCCAAAGACATTCAATTTACAATGAAATAAAACAGAGAAAAAGACATCCAACTATCGTTTTATTGAACATTTCTGTGTGGTTTTTCCCCAGCTTTCATCATCTCTGTGCAGTTAAAAAGATACAAACTTGAAAAAGAACTTTAGATTCTGGTGTGACAGAGGAGCAAATGGCCTCTGGTTAGATGTATTGATGGGATGATCAGACAGCAGTCACCTGAGAGGATACTTATCTGATCTGTCTCGTCACAGGGGGATTATATTACCCAGCAATTTACTCCCTGGCCATCAGCCAGGCGTACAGTGAGCTGCTCTCTCAAAGTGTGCAAATGGGCCTATTTCTACCAACAAATCACATCAAGCTCATTGCCCTTGAAAATACCTGGGAGAAAGATTTGTTAAAAAAACTGAAACAATCGATATGACGGCCTCAGTATCCAAGACAGACGTGCAACAGGAAGGTGAGAGAGTGAGCGTTCAGCTGTCTGTCACTGGACTGGCAGCAGGAAGTAAAAATGTGTCGGCCTAGTAGGTAAAAAGTGACCTTACATGAGGACATGAATCAGGCCAACAGCCATATTTGAACTTGAGCTGCTGTTGGCAACTGTTTGATATGTGTGCTTATAAAAAGGGCTGTATCTACATCATTTTATAATGTGTTTCTCAAGCAGAAATGGCAATAATTCTCTGGTTTCAGCCTTTCTAATGTGAAGATTTCTCTGTTTCTAAGTATAATTGTATATGGAATATCTCTGGCTTATGGTCCGTTGGTTAGACGAAGTGAAATATTTTAAAGACAATAACTGTGACTCGTGGGAAAGTGTCATTTTCACTATTTAAACTAAATGCTTAATTGGTTAGTAATCCAATGAGGAGGTCCCATTTGATTTCATCAGATTTGATGAGATTAGGATTAGAAAACAAATGTTGCTCTTTTAAGGAAAGGCATCATTTACATCCATAGAGCTGATAAAAGGAAGAGAACATAATCAGAGGAGGCAGCGAGCAGCTATTCCTCGTCTGCTGCATCTCCAGATCAACAACTGCACTGAACTGACATACTCCAGACCTGCAGAGGCTTGCAGGAGGTAATTTATTCAGCCTTGTTGTAATTTACCCAACCTTGTTGTAATTTACCCAACCAGATGCATGCCTGCGTTACTAATAGACACTCTAAATGAAGTGGCAATAGTCTCTCTTGTTAATTGTGTTTTGCCTTGTTAGGGAGGCTGAGTCACTTACTTGTTCTAAATGAAATGCTCCACTCGCTAAATGAGCAGAAACTTTCGGCAAAGAAAAAAAAACGTCTTCAGTCATGATTTATTAAGAATTTCTTTAACTCGTCATTAACTCAACAAATGTGCTTCGTCAGAAATGTGGGGGTGTGCTTTGATTGACAGCGGCGTGGGAACATCGGCAAACCGCTCACCAGATGTCCTCAGATTTTGATTCAAACCAGTGTATCCCAAATAAACAAATCCCCAAATCTCATATGTGAAATAACTAAAACTGTTCAAACTTTGGCAGGAATTACTGTATTTTTTTCAATATGGCAATCAAAAGTTGGAAACCACTTTAAAAAAAGTTCCTGACAGACCAAAGTTAGGATTCAAAAGATATTTAACTTTATACTTAACCCAATCGTGCATCATAAATGTCAACCAATGAAAATATTAAATTATCTTGATTAACAGTGACCATTAAAGCAGTCAGGACAAACCTTTCAGGTAACCACGGATTGTTACAGATCATAGACTTTTACTTTTTATTACATCTTTTAGTACAACATTAAATTATTGCCTGACCTCAAGAACTTTTAATATTCCCACAGTGTGACAGCCAGCCAGGCGAAAGAAAAAGCAGGATTATAATTGGATAATCCAAGATCTTCTATGTTCCTGTAAATGCAGGACACACTCTGAGAACACAGGTTTTGTAGTTGTTAGGGGGAGGAGCACAAAGCATCTGCTAGAACCATCCTGGTGTTATTCATTATAAGCGTATTGTTGCAGGGCCGTCATGACAAATAATGTCTCTGGATGTGGCAGCGGGGATGTCAGTGTCTGGTTGACATTTTGGCTCGGCATGGTTGTGCATGAGGATTAAGACCGGGATGGTATAGTCATGTTTTGGAAAAAATAAGAGGCTTTAGTTCTAGGAAAGTACATTTCTATTTTAACATCCCAAAATATCCCAGTTTGGAACAAACTGAGCATATGTGTGGATGATATGGAAGTTTTTAAAGTTTTCTCCTGCAAGTACTACAGAATTCTAACCAGTCATTCAAAAGGATACTGCAAACTTGTTTGTTACAATACGTGAATTAAAACTTTCTATCAATTTATAAGCTTTGAAGGACAAGATGTCCTTTAGGTGGCCTTGTTAATGATGCATTATTGGGTAAGTATAAATGGAAATATATCATTTTTAAGTCCCCTCAAGGGTGAGGATTTCATACTCAAACAACTGAGTTGAATGTCACGCAAAATGCTCCTATATTTAACGTTGACTAATAGGTCTCAGTATGTGGTCAATAATATGCTTAATATGCAGTTTTGCCTCTTTTTTTGTGTGTGTGCTTTTATGTCTGTTATTTCTGCTAGCGTGAGTATGAACTCCCAACAAGCCTGCAGGCAGAAAGTGGAGAGGTAATGCTTTTTCCATTGGTGCCAGTGACATTTTTTGTACTCCCTGATGAAGATAATGACTTCTTGACTGCTGCTAGGTGCTGAGCGAGCAATTTTTGTGCTTTTCTGACCGAGTGACGAGAGGGCACAGCGGAGGGGGAGATGAGAGCGAGGGAATAGTCAAGAGTGTGAGAGGAGGAGGAGGGGGGGAGCAAACTGCATAGAAGGACTGCAGGAGAAGAGTACAGAGTGAAGAGGAGAGAGAGGAAATGGCAGTGGGCCGCCCCTGCATAGTTCTCCCTCCAGTCAGTCAGTCGTGCACACAAATGCAGTCAAACAGTTCAGAGCTTTGTGATTGATGAAAGACTCGGCATGCAGGAAACCAAAAAGGAGGAAGTGGCAGAATAACTCGCTTAAGACACACAATATAGGCCTCTCATAATGATGTGTGTGAAGCAGAAGCACACACAAACACGCACTCCTGTAGCTCTCTGTGAATTGTGATGCAACATACCTCTGACTTATCTGCGTATATCCTCAGATCATCAACTGCAGGCTTCCACATGGCAGTGCATCCTTTTTTCCTTCTCTGTTCATGTGTGTGTTAATCAGAAGGAGGGCTAAGCACAGCGTTGGCATTGAGTGTTTTCAGGACTGATTAAATATTTACCAGTGGTGAGAGTGTGTGTAGGCAGGGATTGCAGTTTACATGATGAGCTTTTTGACCTCTGGGCTACCGTAGAGCGTTGTAGGGCTGGCGAGTCAGGCTAAATAGCCTTTGTGCAACCATAAGCCTCTCTGTGTGCACATGCATGTAGGCATGGCAACTGCTCTTGCTTTCTTTTATAAACATGACCTTGCATTTGATTCATGTGGCATTACCCACCCCCACCCCCCCACTTACTACATACACACACGTGTACATATTCCACCGAGGTAAAAACATTAAGTCCTCCTCGCTAATTCCTTATCGCTCTGTGTACAATCTTGAAATCCTGGATGGAGTTAATATTATGTGCAGAAGAGTGTCCGGATGATTTAACGTACTGTTGCACAATCTGTTTGCTGCGGTGATCGATTGTGTATCCTGAAGCTCTTGTTGAAGGTTTTGTGCGTTTCAATGTCATTTGGCACATGTGACTTACCGTCCTATTTTAAGATGAACTTGGAGATGATGCTTTGGAGGTCACATTGGTGAGGCATTAGCTGTGCACGCAACTGCTATGGAAGTTGCTGCAAGAACATCCAGTTTGTACCTTTGTGCATTATCCTTGGATTTATGTGAGACCACGGCCTCTTAATGAGTAGTTGTGGTTGCTTCGTTACTGCCAATGTCACTAATTAAGACAGTTGAGAGTTGTCGGAGAAGTAAGAGACTATAACTGGTGTGTAGAAAAGCCAAATATAAAAATAATGCGAGACAAAAAAGAGAAGGAAGGAGAGACAAAGCTAAAGCTTATTAGTCTCTTTCCTTTGTCAGCAAATAAATAATGGATCAAAAGAAAGTGTTGCCGTACGAGGAAAAAGCAAAAGACAGTAGGCTACATTTGTGTTAAAGAAATAGTGTACCATGTTGGGAAATATACTTATTTGCCTCGCGTTAGATGTGAATAATTATACCACTCGCATCTGTACACTGAATCCAAAGCTACAACCAAAAGATGGTTAGCTTAGTTTAGCATAAAGACCGGACAAACAGCTAGCCTGTCCAGTAAATAACCCACCAGATTAAACCACAACTTGCTAGTAGGCAGATTGTGTAAGCTTTGGACGGAACCAGGCTAGATGTTTCCCCCTGTATCCAGTCTTTATGCTAAGCTAAGCAACTGCTAGCTATAGCTTCCTCTTTGTGGTTTAAATCTTCTCCTCTAAACTCTCAGCAAGAAAGCCAATACGCATATTTCCCATAAAGTCTCCTCTTGTGGGGGTTTACTTCCTGTTTGTCTGCTCCCATCTATCCTCTCTGTGTCTGTCTGTTATGGGCAGCACTCTCCTTAGTAGGCATACTGCAAGTAATGGCTTTGAGGGCTTTTAATCTGGTGAATTCACTGAACTCTCCTCAGATGGCCCGAGGACAGCACGACAGAGGAGAAAGAAGAACTGAATTGTTTTGTTTTCCTTCTCAGTTGCTTAACTCTTCCTCTATTCCTACTTCAGCTGTCTCATTTTCTCTTGGCTCTCATCCCTGCAGGGTCTGTTTGTATTTTACCTCTTGATGACATCCTATCATTTTTAAGCCGCTCAACTTCCTTGCCCCTATTAGGTTTAGCCGACTAATAGAATGATTTATGTTAAGACTGTGCATAGGGCGGTTTTGCTGTGGATGTGTCTGATTATTTTCCCCGAGCTCCTGCTGAAGCTCGTATTCACACCAGACTGTTGTGTTGCATCAAATCTTGGTGTTTTTGTCAGCCTACGTGGAAGGCTAGATAGCAAAATGCAACACATAAATCAGTTTTCTTGTGTTTAATAAATAACCTGACACTATCTGGAACTATACGCTTCAACCATCTGCTATTCCTGTTTGCCAAGTTCCAATAAATGCCAGGAATTGTTTGAAAATACTACGATGATATCACTAAACCTGTGTTTACTTCAAAATATCTGAGTTTCTAACCAGAGTTCAAATATAGGGTCAGCAAATTCTCTCTATGCCATCTCCTTTTGTGTCCCCTTTCTGCTTCCTCCTTCCTCAAAACCCTGAAACATCCATGTGTGAGCAACTCAACCCAGTCATTTTAAGTTGTTCAATAGGTGATCATGAATAAAGTATTTTGGTGTCTCTACGGTGCAAATGTGTAGAACTGGATCACAGTGCAACAGGATATTGCACACATGCCCAGAGGACTTTCCCAAGCATATTAAAGGTTAAATAAATACAATAAAACTTCATGGAAGGAATGATGATCAGGACAGAGCACGGCTGTTGAGCTGTACTTCTGGCTCAATCTTGCACTGTGTTGCGTTTTCCTGCTCTGCACAACACCAACACACATTTTCAGAGCTAGGAAGTATCAAACACTTCTTAGAAAACCCAACCACCATCTCGCAAAAGAGCATGAAATCTTGCCAAGGGGGTAATACATTATACCGGCATCTGCTTGGTCGCAATCCCCAGTGAGCAGAGGCCTGTATTAACAAGGTTTGGACACGCCTCGGAGCTTGACAGAGCTAAACACTTCACATTCCACTGCAGGGTTAGAGGGAGGGGTTAACGGGAGACACAGAGGGGTTGGATGTAAAGAGAATAGAGCTGTCTGTGATTATATCAGTTCAGGATGTAGTCTAACATGTACTTAATGTATTATTGTCTAGTCAGTGCACAAACTGTGTGTCTGTGTGTGTCTTGTTGCGTTTGTGTGTCCTGAACACGGTTGAACTTGTAAAAAATAAATAAAAATGGGCATGCATTCAAATATGCCATGTGCTTAGTTTATTCTTCATGTTGCCAAAATAAACCCTAAAATGTTGCAGCTGTCCAGATGTGTTTGTTTCTAGCTATAAGCTGTGTTAATCTATTCTCTGGGTGTTTTCTGCATGAGGGTGTTTTTTTTTCTTCTTCTTCTGTGTACACGTCCATTTCTCCAAGCATGTGCCTTTGATTGAACAGGGTACAGCAGTTTAGGAAATACATTTTCTTTTCAACTTTTACATTGCAATAAGGGAAAGTGCTGATACCTGCACTGTGGCAAAGACTCAGAGCTGACTTTGCTTGTGCTCATCACAGATGTGGGAAACACTGACAGCCAGTAAGAATAGAAAGAGGCAGGGTGTGAGCTCTAGGGTTTGTGTTTTTATAGCATTGTCTCGCTGACAGCTCTGTCATTATATCAATCTGTAGTTTGAGAGCATTGTATTGGATCATACTTTGACAGGACACCTAGGAGGCAGCCACACGCACAATGTGACAATGTTTGTTTCTGTTGGACTGCTCATCATTTGTCATTCCCAGAAGCGTTATAGTCCACCGTTTTCCCGTCCTAACATGACTCAGATGGTTAACAATTCTCTGAAATGACTGAGCAGGATTATGTGCACTTTGCAGTCCCCCTATGACGCACTACTTTTTTTCTTTGTATCCTTTTCCTTCTTTGGTAGCATGCATTATTACCCTTCATACCTCAGCATCAACCTTAATTTCCTGGGTATGTGAGTGGCGACCAGCTAATGAGCAGAGAGCTGTTCATAAAAAGATACACCCAAGAGCGTGCATGCGCAGCACAATTTAAATTACAATTGTTGCCGTTGACAGTTTAAAGAATATGGCCGTTGCAGTTTTCATAATCAAAATAAGACATCCAGATTAATCAAATAGTGTGTTACTTTGATGAAATATCGAAGGAAGGATGCTTCCTTGAAAGTAGATTTAGATATTAAAGTCTCCACTTGTAGTTCAATCTTCGATGAAAGTGAAAACTTTGTCGACTCAAGAATAGAAGTCTGTGTATGCATTGAATTGTTAATACGCCTACACAGTATTTCATCATGATAATAAAATCCTGCCCACATGGTGCTCCTGCTGTTTTCCACTTCCTGTAAAGCTGCTAATGTACATAAGCCTAATGCCCATGCCAACAGTTAACCATAAATGCTCGTCAATACACCCCAATTCAACCTGATTTACACAGGGAATAGTTTGTGCGGATTATGCAACTCAAAATAAGATTGGTCCTATCAGAGGGACTCATAGAGTGTCTCTCGCTCTCGCTCTCTCTCTACCCTTTAACTCTTAGTTGGTAATTTCTCAAAACCTCGGAAGTCAGCCTTGTTGTCACAGCATGAGCAAAGGTCCTGAGAAGACCACCGGTTGACAGACTCCGATGTCATTTGAAGCCACAGGAGTTGCAGGGTCGTGTCAGGATGGATTAGGAAAGGGAAAGAGCACTGGAGAGAACATTCTTAGGGTTGTCGGAGAATAAATAATTCCCAGTAGTTGTATTGTTCATCACTAGAAGCGGGTAAGATTGCAAGACATTAACCTCTGCCACAAAACAAATTATGGTGATGCTTTTAGGAGGGAGAATGCATTGAGTTTGGAAACCTCATACTATGTTCTTCTCTGCTCCTTTTATTTTTTTTAAGCCGGAAAATCAATACTGTTCCTAAAGATTTATGCTGTCTGTCATCTTCTTGGCAAGGTCTCAAAACGGGACTGAGCAGCCAGTGTTTTATTACGTACAGTGATTATGCACAGCCATATATTATGAGGCTAAATAACGTAATGACTGCTTGCAGATGCTGGTATTGTATTCTACATATTGAGACCTTACATAATAATAATAATAATAATAATAATAATCATAATCATAATAATAATAATAAATTGTATTTAATCGCAATCTCAAGGCGCTAAAATGCAGGACAACAACAGACATAAGATTTTACAGAAAGGCTTTTGTGAAAAGAAAGGTTTTTAGTTCCTTCTTGAAGGAGTCGGTGGCCTGTGGAGCCCTCAGGTGTTCTGGGAGGGAATTCCACAGGTGAGGAGCGGCTGAGCAGAAGGCCCGATCGCCCATGGTGCAGAGCTTGGTCCTGGGGGGGTGGAGCAAAGTTGTTTTAGAGGAGCGGAGGTTGCGTGTGGAAGTTTATTGAGGGAGGAGTTCCTTGAGATACGGAGGAGCATTTCAATGTAGGGTAAGTAGGGAGATTTCGTATTCGATCCTGAATGCGACAGGAAGCCAGTGGAGGAAGTGGAGAATGGGTAGTGATGTGGTTATATTTTCGCACCCTCATCAGGATCCTAGCGGCGCTGTTCTGGATATATTGGAGCTTCTGAAGGGTCCCGCGTGGAATCCCGATGAGGAGAGCGTTGCAGTAGGCCAACCTCGAGGAGACAAAGGCGTGGACGAGTTGTTCAGCATCTGACACGGAGAGTGTGGGGCGGAGTTTTGCAATGTTCCTGAGGTGGTAGAAGAAGGTCTTTCACAGATGCTTGATGTGGGTGTCAAAGGTCAGATGAGGGTCAAATCTTACACCCAGGTTGGTGACTGATGGTGATAGGAGGATGTTTTGACCAGAAAAGGTGATGTGGGTTATGGGGGAAGACTGGACCTGGTGTGGTGCGCCAACTAAAATAGCCTCTGTTTTTGAGCTATTTAATTGAGAAATTGTCTTTCATCCAAGCCTTTATCTCCTCAGGCAGGTGTTCGATGATGATGATGATGAAGATGTCGACAGTGGGGCTGCATGTGGCATCAGGGTCGGTTTTTATATATAGCGGTGTGTCATCAGCGTAGCAATGGAATGGTATTCCATGCTGGCTGATGACACGGCCAAGGGGCAGAGAGCGTAGAGGGTGAACAGAGTGGGGCCAAGAACGGAAACCGGACTGGAATTTCTCAAAGAGGCAGTTTGCTTTGAGATGGTCCTGAAGCTGGGCTGCAACTACTTTTTCCAATACCTTTGATAAAAATGGCAGGTTGGAGATGGGCCTGTAGTTGGTGAGGGCATCCGGGTCTAAGGTGGTTTTTTTGAGAAGAGGTCTGATGATGGCAGTTTTTAGAGAAGATAGGACATGACCAGTCTGGAGCGAGAGGTTAATGACTTTGGTGATCAGGGGGCTTAGAGCACAAATGTTGGATTTTACCAGGGCTGTGGGAAAAGGGTCCAGTGCGCAGGTGGAAGGTTTCATCCTGCGGATGATGTCCTCAACCTCTTGCGAGATCTCCAAGAAGACGCAAAGAGGCGGGAAAATCCCAGGCTGTGGGTTGACAGCAGGGACAGACTGAGCGGAGGAGCTGGAGAGAAAAGAGCGGATGGTGTCGACTTTAGTCTTGAAAAAAGTAATAAAGCTATTGCACTGCTCTTCTGTGGTGTCGGTGTGTGAAAGAGTTTGTGGCCTGATGAGATGACTTATGGAGGAGAACAACTGCTTGGAGTTTCCAGGGTTTTTATTGATAATATTGGAGTAGAACTGTGTTTGTGCGTTTCTGAGTGACTGAGTAGGCTTTTTGGTGTTCTTGAAAGGCTAATCTATGAACACTGAGTCCAGATTTTGTGAAACGCCTCTCCAGTACACGCCCAGCTGCCTTCATGTCTTCATGTACATGTAGAACAGTAGGGGAATATGTCCTCATCTTACTGTATCTCATTCAGGTCATCTCACACAGAAATGTTTGAATATTTGGGAGGCAATGCACAAACCTTTTAATATCAATATGTCACAATATCAGAAATTTAGTTGTCGATACCAGTGCAATTTGACGATTCTCGATACCCAACTCGTTACCATGGTAAAAAACAAAGACAAAACAATACATCCCATGTACTTCAACATGGTCATAATTCTGTAATAATATTGCAGTGAAAAAACATCTTCAAACAACTGAATGCTATTTATTTTGCAATTTAATGGCCCAAAACTAAATTTTACAATATTACATTTGAACACATCATGATAATGTTATAATTCACCTTTGCCCTAATACTCATTTTTACTGAGTACTCGCTGCAGTAAGGTTAGTTCAGCTGTTTTTAATTAAAAAGGGCCAATGGAAACTCAAACAGCTAAACGCCAAAAACACTATGACAACACGCCCTTTCAAAAATAGTAACACTGTTACATGTCTCTCAGTAGATCTGATGGAACAAATGCATAAATTTAACAGCCTATTAATGCAACATCTGATATGTAAAGTATATAAATATACTGCAACAGGTGTCGCTTCCATGATGTAACCAAGGTCAAGTGTAGCACAAGTGTTGCTACACGGGGATCAGTGAATAGACAAAGTAAGAGTCACTAAAGGCCCTGTCACACAGTTCTGTATGGCAGAAACGTATGCTGACTCATGAAAATTAGCATATACAACGTATATGAACGTATACAGAGCCTATTGATAGCGTATCACGTACTTATACAAAACTTATACAGTTTTTGAACATGCTCAAAAAAACGTTTCACGGCCTCCTTGTTCAACAACGTACACCAGCGTATTGCCAATATTCCGTATACGCTGGCATACGTTTCCGCCATACGGCGAAGGAATACGCTAGGAATGCGTTATGCATCTGTTGGGCATTCGTCGAATGCGTTGGCCATTTGCTCCGATACGTTTTGTATAAGTACGTGATACGCTATCAATAGGCTCTGTATACGTTCATATACGTTGTATATGCTAATTTTCATATGTGCCAGCATACGTTTCTGCCATACAGAACTGTGTGACAGGGCCTTTACGAAGAGGGAAATGACATATTCACACTTATGTATCACTTTCTGCTTGAGAGGCGAGCGAATACACTTTTCATGTTAAATATGTACATTTAGTTATAAACATGAGCACTAGAACATACTGTAAAATTGATTTAGAGGATAAAATGTTGTGACTATAATCTTGGGAGGATAAGATGTTTGTTGAAGCCGAGTGCCATCTCTGTTTGTATCGACAAGCTGTGATAGTTCTCACTGATGTTCTGCAAATGTCTGTGCCGCACGAGATCCTTAAAAATTCAGGACTGAATTTTAGAGAGATGGCGTTGTGTGTGTGTGTGTGTGTGTGTGTGTGTGTGTGTGTGTGTGTGTGTGTGTGTGTGTGTGTGTGTGTGTGTGTGTGTGTGTTACCAAAAGCAGCTCAAGGCTGGATCAGCCAGGATTTAAAGAGTCTCCTGCTTCAAAACAAGCAACCTTTCACGATAAAAGGAGGTTTATTAAACCAGGATTATGGAATATAAATGTAAGAATTAAGCGAAATGCATCTTTGTGCTTTGGTTTGTTTGAATAGTTAGTCCTCATTCATACTTAATGTGCTTTATTTGTTAGTTAAGTGCAAGAATGTTCTCTTTCCTTGAACAACAGCAACAGTTATAAACTTGTATAACAGAGTAAATATGATGCAAAATCTATCACCCCTAAGTCCTCTTGTAGCATTTGTGCTGCAACAGAAGACATTAAACTGCTGAAAAGCCTCGTCTGTCCACACGATTGTTGACTCACTTATCAGACTATATTTGTATTGTGTTTACTAAAAAGCAATGTAAGATTATAGAAACCCAGATGTTCATTTTAATTTGAACTTTATTCTATAGTCTATAATTTGAATCTGTATATTGTGTATACATGTTCCTGTTCATTCTGTGGCTTCACCATTTTATCAATTGGTTTTCAGATTTGTTCTCCTATTCAGTATGATTTTTAAATACATTTTGTATCGGTCCTTAAACAACACAACACACTCTTTTGGTAATCTTGATTACATCTTTCAACCAACAATTCCAAATATTCTTTACATGTCTTAAAGATAGTAAAGTGAATATATTTGGGTTTTGGACGGTTGAACATAACAGGGAACCCCACAACTTTACCATGGTCTCCTGGAAGTTATGGTTGGCATTTCTCACTATTTGACATAATATAAACAGAATAATTGAACGATTAATCAAGAAAATAATCTAAACTTTGTTGCAGCATTATAATTATATGTATTTTTTTTTAGCTTTGTAAAATATGAAATCGCTCTAACATAACAACCTTCTACTGTATATGTCAATAGCAGCCTTTGTCATTTCAATCATCATTATGAGGCTACCGACGTCCGTGTCGACACTTGACCTAAATGCATCTGCTGTGTCTCTTTTCCGGATTTGCCGTTTTCCCCCCCTATCTTTGCCTCTCCATCTACTTACATCACACATGACTGATTGCGTCAGTTCTAGCAGCAGTGGCTAATTTGATTATTTTGCTGACGAGGAACAACCAGACCTGCCAGTTATTGCATTTAATTCTTGTTTGATCAGACGATTAAAAATGATTATGGCGATTACATGAAGTGGACACAGCCTCTGGATTCTGTCAAAGTGGCACATTGAGAAGACTCTGGTGTTCCAGCAGCACTTTCGATGACGACAGGGAGGGAACCCTGATGACGCACGCACATGCACACGCACGCACGCACGCACACACGCACGCACGCACGCACATACCTCCTAAATGAGAAAAGGCACTGAGGCTTGAAGATGCCCTCTTTCATGCTCTCCCTCTCACTGCCCCTCATCATTTTACTCAGTACATTCCAGTGCAGCATTCTCTTCCTCTCCCCTCTTATCTTCCATCATCCTGCTCAGCAATGCGCCTTAAAGTCTAATACATCATCATGTCTTGTAGTCCAGATAAAGCTCGGTTATTTAATGATTTGTTAAGACTGTGTCCTTGGCCCGTTCTACCCTGTACGCTTTTTGTTCTTGCAAAGTTTCTGAGCCAAACTTTTCTCCCATTCTGTGAAGTGCAGTCACTCAAAAGCGAGGACGGCCTTAAATCAACTCTGAGCGACTTTTGTCACATCCTGAATATTCGTTTTTCTAGCAAGGTCATAAAAAGTTTTGCAAAAAAGATGTTTGACATTGTGATTTCTGATTTTCAATGGTGTTCAGTGAATAGTCTGAGCCGCATTTAGTTAATCTTTTATGTATAAACTACTCTTAGTGTTCCTACTCCTACAAGTCAAGTTAGTTAGTTAACAAGAGTGTGGAATGGAAAATCAGCTTCATTACGCAGGCCGGTTGGACTTTGCTCTGACACATATATACACACACACACACACACACACACACACACACACACACACACACACACACACACACACACACGCAATCTTCTAGTTACAATAAAAAAAATCTATTACCTTACTTAGGCTTTTCAACATGCATGCACATGCAAGCAAAAAGCGCACACACGCCATAAATCATGTCTTATCAAGTATGAGTCAGAGTTATGTTTATGCGGCAAGTTAATTGAGCCTCTCCAGAAGGTTTTTGATGCAAATTAAAAAGGCTCCTTATTCTTTGCAGTAGCTAACAGACCTTGTTTTGATTCCCTCTGTAGGCCCTGCAGGGGTGTGTGTGTGTGTGCAGTAGTGCTTGGAGGAAGTAAATCAGTGATTGTTCGTGAGGTTTCAGTGCAGTGTGTGTGTTTGTTTGTTGGGGGGTCTGTAACATTTGATTGAAGCGCCTGTCAAGCGGTTATCCTCTTATCTGAGTGTATCATCAACAGAAACTGATGTTAATGGCAGCAGCAGTTTAGGTGAGAGACACACACAGACACACACACACACACAGACACACAGAGTGTGATGGTTTACAACCCAATTACCCAGCCTGCCTCTGTGCTAGAAGGGGGCTCTAAATCTTTGGATTCTGTTGTGCACAATATAACCTCTGATGTTCCTTCCTCTTGCCCATCAGCTGTAGAGTTCACCTCACTGCTCTCTGTTTTCTTTCTTTCATCTCTCCATCAAGAGTTTTCAGATGAGTTCAAAATCATCGATTTTGCTGCAAGCGATCATTAAATGCAGATTCAGGTTTATTGAAGTCGTATGTTAGTAGACTCAGCCTTAATTTCTATCGGTTATGATAACATTGTACTTCCCCAAGTCATGGCTGGGATCTGGATACATGGCGACATTGCTACAACAAAGCCCAAATGTTTATTTGTGTTATGTGTTTATGTTTTGTTATGTTAGTATTTGTTCAGATCTC
Organism: Cottoperca gobio; assembly: GCF_900634415.1. NCBI lineage: Eukaryota > Metazoa > Chordata > Actinopteri > Perciformes > Bovichtidae > Cottoperca > Cottoperca gobio. The sequence continues at coordinate 7,912,358 of NC_041376.1, read as the reverse complement.
AGCACTCGGTGAGTACGATGTCCTTGTACCAGTCGGGATTGATGGTCAAAATGACCAAAAAATAAGACCTTGTATGAAAGCAGTATTTTTCAGAATGACTTCACAGTTACACATGTGTGTAATACTGCATTATGACAGAATGACGTAGCTGTATGAATGAAAAACCCATAGGACACAACCAAAGAAGGTTTTTTGTGAATGAATGCAGCGGGACTGTGTGCTCAGCACTGCAAGTCCAAATATCAGGGTGTTTTATCATCCCAGAACAGACTAAAAAGCTACCAGACTTGAACCAGATGCCCCTCAGACTTATGATCCATCAATCTATTCACTTCACTCCCTCCGCCATCCATCCATTGCTGCTATTGGCCTAGTTGTCATGGTTACTGTGTCCTTGTCGTCGCTAAGCCCTGATTGCGACTTGTGCCGCCAGGAAGAAAAAGGTTTATGATGACACATATACACACACACACGAGTAAAACAACTCCTCAGCGGTCTTCTCATGAGGGATTTTCATTCATATATCAGTTTGTCTTAATGCACACTAACATAACACTCCACGTGCGCACACATGCACACACACACACACACACACACACACGCACACTAGTACAGTAGTGATTACACATGGCTGTTCTGACAGGAAGTCAGCCTCATTTATCATCCAGTGTGTGTGTGTGCATCGTCTTCTAGATTATTGTGTGTATCCTAAAATGTCTCTGATATTAAAGTCACAAAGTACAGCGTCAACCTTTAAAGGCCATCATCATATATTACTTGGATAACACGGATGGTCTGGAGAGGATTCTGGCATCAAACTGAACATAGAAGTTTTTGTGAAGATGGAGGCTGGTAAATGTTTGTATGGCCTTGCTTCTCCTACAACCTCTTGTCTTACAAAGAGTACGCTGGGAGATGGAGACAGACACAGTTGCCATAGTTTCCCGCTTCTCCCTCTCGGGGTCGTTTAAAGAAAATGTACCGACCAGTTCCTCTCATCCTTCATAGTTCTCATTAATATGGATGCTGATGGTGTTTATCATCTCTGCCCTTTCTCTTTCTCTCTTGATTTAATAAAACCTCTGCTGCATTTTGTTTTTTATACTTCCATTAGATTGTTTATCTTTCCAGGTTCTTGCATTTGTGTGTTCGGTCTGCTTCTGTTTTTTCTCTCTCTCAGCAGTTTTAAGTGTTTCCCCCAGGGGCATATAACCTTTGGCCTTTGGTGTCCATGGCAGCAGTGTCATATGCAGAAAAGGAAATGCTAAATTTCATTATCAACAACATATTTCATAGTCAATTTATTTACAAATGATAAAAACGCAGATCTGTTCTCCCCCGCAGATGAAGACATTACTATTGAGGCATCTCGGTGTATCTAATACTGGCACCTGAATGTCAACCTCTACAATTAATTTACTATTTCTGAGCTTCAGGGTGAATTTTATTATTGCTGATTTGATCAAAGACAGGGCTCCAAGTTGCACCCGACAAATGCGTCTAAATTCTGTCTGCTGGCCCCATCTGTCATCATTCATATTCATGTCATGTTCATTCACCCTTTTTTAATTTTAAACTCACTTTAGCAGCAACAATGAACTACTTTTGTCTTTCTGCATTTTATGGAATTCAGAATAAAAAATGTTTTATTACATAACGGTGGCGATGTGTAATGTATAATTAGTCTCTTGTCCGTTAGTGATGAACCCACTGAGAATTCACCAAAACTTTGCAGTGCCCCTCATGTAGCTTCTTCCAGCTCATAGGTGAGGTTTGACGGCCAACAACTTAAATGTTTTGGTGAAGCCTCAGCGGTCTCATCGACTTTACCCAGCCACAGCGGGCAGCTGTTTTCAGATAACAAGCTTTGATTAACCCCGTTTGAGTTACATGCCGAGCACCAAACATCAGGCAGACAAAGTTAACGACTAGCTGGTGAACATAGTGGAGCATTTAGCCACTAAAGGTCCAGATGTTTCCTTCGGTAGTTGGTGGAGACCAAAAGCAGAGCTTAAAAGAGACTGAATATTGGACTTGCATTCATCAAATACGACTCCAAATGAATGTTTAGTGTTACTGTGTCAGTGTGCTGGATGTGTAAATGGGGAAAGATGTATTTTTATTTTTAACATTTGTCATATCTTTATATGTCAATGTTGCGTTTGTGGCTTGTTCTGCCCCAAGTGGCCAAAAAAGCAAATCTATACAGCATGAATGAAAGTCAAATATACATCATGAGCCATGTTTCAGTGACAAATGTCATCAAAACCTCATCTTATCTGCCTCAGATGTTACATTTGGATTGTAGCTACAAATTTAAAATCGTTAAGAATTTTATATTTCTCCCTTTTGTAGCCATTAAAAGCTGTGAACAGATTGAAAACAATCACGATGGGCTTTTTTAATAAAGTAAGAGGAGGCGATTAACTTTCTTAAAACCTTCCGCAAGTAACTTTTACATACCTACCCTAAAATCCATTTTATATTCCAACCCAAAACAACTTTTAGGGTTGGACATGTACATGATAGTGAAGTGTTACAGACGGGAAGGGTTAGTTGCCACTTATCTGGCTGGAGTTCATATATGAAAAAGACTGATAGTTGGACGTGTTTTGAAACCGGGCATAAGGATATGAATAGTGTTTAAGAAGGATGCCCATGCCAGTGTTTGGATTTATGCCAATGTGTGTTTTGAGTGTGTGCTTGGGTTGATATTTAAGGAAAGCGGAGAACCACGAGAGGGAGGAAGCAGGAAGTATTGACTGAGATATGAAGCTGCTATTTTAAGCTGCTCCGGGCTGGTGTGAAGCGTTTGAACTTTGAGAGGTGGGAATGGTTACGTGATGACAAGAGAAATTAGAGATGGGTGACGGAAAAAAAGAAAATTGCTCATGCAATGTTATTGTTTGTGTGGTTATGGGTGTTGCTCTGTGTTCTATGCATGGTCATGTAGAGCGCTCCACATTTCCACTGCAGTCAGCCAGCTCAGCTTTTACTCGGATGACCTCATTGTTTATATTAACACCACCCACTCTTTTCTCTTCCTCTGTCTCATCTATCTCTTCCACTTATCGCTCTATCCCTCTCTTTTGTTCCCTTTTTTCTCCCTCCTGCCATTTCTGTCTCTCTTGTATTTATTTATTTATTTATTTATTGACCATTGCTGCCACTGTGGATATTACAAAAGTCCATTACGGCTTCCTATCAACTGGCCCAGCGCTGAACTGCCTATCATCTTACCGCTATTCTTGCTGGTGATATTAATAGTACAGATGCTTACACAAGATTTCCTGTAGCATCCACTTTTTAACTCATGACATTTGATATAAAACTAGCATACGTGCCAGTCGAGATTTGTCGCTACATTAAACATTCGCTAGAGTTTAATGATTAACGTTTAATGATGTGTTGCGAGGTTGGGTTAGTGTAGTAGCAGTTTTTATGTTTTTTGTGTATCGAAGTGTCTTTTTAAAAAAAAAACAAATCTGGTTGTTCTTACAACTTTTATGTGTAATTTAATCTGGAAGCCATGAATTGGATAGACCGATAGTATGCTAAACAAGAATGGGTATTAACCACAGTGCTGCCCTCAGATCCACCAAGGGGTCAAGGATCAAATCATGTTCCCTCTAGGCTCGGACAATATCAAGGTATTACGGGTTACCAGGGTATTTAGAAATCCCGAAAAAGTATGACTTTCAATACAGTCAATAATAAAGATCCTCTTTCTATTACACTGACACGGAGATGTCAGTGATGTATTGTAGTGGTCCGCATGCACCATCAGCGGTCAGTGTCAGGTGATCTTAGAAAGAGGTTTACTGAGTGATGGGGATAACGTTACAGGACTCGTAAAAAAAAGAAAAATCTGTCCGTTTGGGAGTGTTTTAGGTTTAGTCCCGATGATAAAGGTAAGTTAGACTTCTTCCAACTACAAAATCAGTTTATTAGCCACATGGTTTTATTCAGTTTGGCCACCCTTATCTGCGGTGCAGGTCCTCCAGCAAGAATCTATGGAAGAAGGGCCATAAGTGTTAACGCAGCAATACTTGTCTAAGTAGGCTAAATGCATATTAGACACACTGCATTGTAGGCTAGAGACTGTCATACATGTTACAATGGCTTCGATCGATAGCAGCTCAGCTTTTACATTAACAATTTTTAAATACATATTCTGTACCGTATACCCCGGTGAAATGTCAGGAAGGTTAAAACGATAAAAATAGATGCCAATTTGCCTCAACAGTAACAGACCTGTAACTAGTCATAAACCCTTGACCATAACTAATTATCTTCTACTATTTCTCTGTTTTTGTGTTATGATGTAATGCGCTAAAGATTCCACATAAAACCTCATTGTTTCAGTATGAGACACACACACACACTGTTCTATTATTTAAAAATGATGGGCCATAGTTGAAGCTCTTGTCTCTCATCTTTCTGAGATGAAAGCTCTGGCAAAGACAGCGATGATCACATTAAGTAGAGGGGGATTAAGACTACGAGTCCTAGCCGGCCTGAACCAGAACATGCATTTCTTTCTACATGTGTCTCTCCTTTTATGATGTCCTTTTAAATCTGTTCTCATCCTGCCTGCCCCATGCTAAACTAGTATTAAAGCACCATGATGTCTGAGGATTTGTACTGGGACTGGGTGAATGTCTATCTGCAGCACTGCCTCTTCTCCCTCCCTCCCTCCCTCCCTCTGCCTCTTACCGTACCAGCCTGCCATTCTTGGCTGACAGGAAAGAAACTATCTGAATGAAGGAGTCAGCCCTGCCAAAATATAGTAGCCCTCTTTGATACCTGCCTTCAGAGTTGATGAAGATGGAGAGATGACAGGGTTTGAGACTGATAAAAACAACAACAGTTTTTTTTTTTGATGCATTCAACAGTCCATCGAGTCTGCAGTTATAAATGCACAACATGACATGCAGGGGTCAAGCACCCAACACAAACCAAAGACACGCTGACTCGGTGCAACCAGGACATCACTTAAACAGGTGGTTCAATCTGCATTTGTTTTTATGCAGTCCATAAAGGTGTGTGTGTGTGTGTGTGTGTGTGTGTGTGTGTGTGTGTGGGATATTTGTTTTCATAGTAATGAGACCGCGGTTGGTTGGATTGTTTAGACTACTCTGTCTCCCTCCATGTACACTAGTCATTTCTGCTGCCTCCACTCTGGACTTTCTCTTCTTTCTTTTTTTTTTTCTCCTTTCCCAACAGTCAGAGCTGTCATGCATTTGAAAACGTGCAGGTGTTGCTCTGGCTCCGTTTTCCAGGAAAGAGAGGCACTGAGACAAATACTGCGCGTTAGGGCTCCAGTGTACTGCTTTACTTTCACATGGCACGGCTGTTGCAGGGTTTAAACATGTGTGGGCCTCTACTGCTGCGATTGGACAGTTTTTAAACAGGCCAGCCTCTATAACCTCTCGCATGCTCCCCCTCTGTCCCCCTTTTTGTCTCCCGTGCTGTAATTAATGTTGGCTACAACAGTGAGTTCTGGAGGAGGCATGAGCTGACTATGTGAACATGCCCTTACTTGGCTAAAGCTCCTATCTCATGGCAACCTTTTTTGGAGCGCTGGCCTGGCTGTAGACCTGCACTGGCCCCTTGTGTTTATAAAAGACCATTACACCACATCCTTTACCACAGCCACATCGGCTTTCTAGCTGTCACGAAGGCATACGTTACTGAAGGGAGCAAGTGCTTACTCTAATTACAACCGATGCAATTAGTTTAGCCAGATGAGACTCTCGAGGAAAATGCGAACTTCAAACAGGATTGTCATTTTCTCTAAAATCTCTGATTCTTGACAAGCTGACATTAGCATGCAATCAATTTCCCCCCCCCCCCCGTTCTCTGGGAACTCCTGTGGTTGCCAACCGAAGTTTGTGTAATCATACTGAGTGCCTAATTGTATGAAGTTTGTTTAACTTCACATTTTTTGCACAAATTGTGCAACGCAGTTGAGTAGACGTGTCTGGAACTGCTCTGTGCTCCTGCAGCAGTGTCATTTCCCCGTCTTCCTCTGTCCCTCTCCCACTCCCTGCCCATGCTGTTTGTTTTTTTTTCTCCCAATGAGAAAACACATCCCGCAGCTCTGAAACCATTTCCTCCTATCTCTGTCCCCAACCAGTCACTCCTCTGCTCATATCCATTTTTATAGCTTCACTTCACTTCCTATTTTTGTGTGTGCAGATTGTATCTCTGTCATTGCCGTATTGCATACAAAAGGTGTTGGCTAACTCTGACACAGAGTGCTGTGTAATTGTAAGACCGTTAGTGTCACAGAGATTCACTGACGCCAGTGACATGGAAATATCTGGACATGTGGAGGCTCATATTTCGCACCAAAACCCGCACAAGAGAGGCAAGTGTCTGTTTGTCATTAACCTCCAGTTGATGTGCGTCTCTATGAGTGTGGGTGGTGCCGTGGGGGATGGATGTTTTGGGGACTTGCCCCGAAGCTGTGTGTGTGTGTGTGTGTGTGTGTGGTGGTATTTTGGGAGGAGAGGAAGGGGTTTCCTTAGTGCGGGTGGATGTGATGCTGAGCTGCCATCTTCTCCGCTGTGAAGTGCGAGGAAAAGCAGGAGGCCGTGTTTATCTTCCACCTCCTCTTACCTCAAATCACCTCGTAAATGGTTAGTTGTGTACACGTGCAATTGATTTGCAAGGCAGTGCTAATCCATAAAACACGCTTTCTGTTTTGGCACGTTAGTGTTCAGCCTGTGCATTGTTGCATTAAAAAGTCATTTCAATACAAATTCAAAAGCTTTAGTCGAACAATCTGTATGTGCCGAGCCCATTCAGTTCTTAAGCAATAAAGTCATTTCAGTTTAACACGGTCTAGAGACTGAGTGCACTATGTTCAAATTACACCTTTAAACTGTCAATTGAGTACAGAGTGTCTGCATGAGCTCATTTGCAGATGCTTTACATTCTGCCAGCAACTTTTTACGTGTGATCCGTCAGATACGTTTTTTTGTGAAAATACTCGGATACCCAGCTCCCCGCTGCTCGCTGAAACATGTTTCAATTATCGAGCAGGAAGCAAGCAAGAAAAGGGGAAGTGAGAACTAGGAGGGAAGAGACGTTTCCTGTCACTAGTGTGGCAACCATCACTATTCGGACCCCACAGTGTGTGTGTGTGTGTGTGTGTGTGTGTGTGTGTGTGTGTGTCTGTTTATGAGTTGTGCCTGCAAGGAAACTTGTGCATTCGTGCCCAGTACATCTGCATTATTTGTATTTCCTTTGTATTGAAATTTACTGAATGCAAGTATGTTCTTTGTAACCTGACGTTAACTTTCCACACAACCATCCTCCCCTCCCAGAACGAGTCTCGTATCACCTGGATAGAGAGGGACTTTGCCAATATTAGAGTGCAGGTAAGCTCTGGACACTTTTAAAGTACAGCTGCTTTATATGAAAGCAATCTGCAGCTCCTCCTGCTGAGCAAACACACTCAGGCTTGATATCGCTTACAGTAACATCTCTGCATTGCATCTACTTCAGGCTAACACACTTTTGCATTTTTGTCTCTCTGCCCTCTGGAACTTCAATTCACCAATTGCAACTATTTTTTTCTTTTCTTTTTAAATGAACACTTTCAGAGTGTGGACTGCAATGCAGTGACGTAGGTCTGCTGACAGCTCGATTATACTAATGTTTGACTCATGCGCTGTGTAACTGCCTATTCTCTCTTGGTGAAGAGGTATTTACTGCACAAAGAGCAATAAAGCGAGAGATGGAAGAAAGAAAAAAGAGTGAGAGGGCACTTAAGGACCGGTGCTGGCTGTTTTTAAGGGACAGGATAAGCATGAATAGACTATTATGAGAGGGACTTGCCTTTCCACGGACAGGAAAATCTCTGTCATCCGCAGGCAGCGATTCAGTGTCTGAATCAAACCTTAATGGGATACCTCATACACCCCCCCCCCCCCCCTTGTTCTCCAGCTTCTACTCTGTTGAATTGTGGGTAAAAACATTTTTTTATTTAACCCGATCAAGCCAATTGAGATCAATTCTCTTTAGCAATGGTTATCTGGCTAAGAAAGCAGCAGAGTGATGTGTCGTGCACACGATGATCACATAGATCTGGGTTTTGCAGTCAAAACACTGACAACACAGAATGTAGACACTGATATGATTTTCAATCGTGGCAACAGAAAAAAACACTGTATTTTCTCACCGTTTCCTCCTCTCGTTCTCTTTTTTTCTATTGTTTCAATCTTTCAATTTCAATCCACCTGTCTGTCTGTCTCTCGCTCTGTTTAACATACTGTCTCTCTTTCTTAGCCGCAGTTTGTGTGTGTTGTGTGTGGGGGGGGGGGGGGGGGACTGTGCAGGACTGTGAGAATAAGTGCAGGCTCTTCCTTCCTGCTCGTTTTGGTTCCAGTTCACTTCAGCTGCAGTCAGTCACTGAGGACACACAGGGCTCATCAGACCGACACAGAGAGCAATAGAGAGAGGGGGGACAGGAGAGATAATGGAAGAGAAGATGAAGAAGAAGAGTTAATAAAACTTTAGCAGAAGGCCCCCGCAGAGAGAATAGATGAAGGGAAGTAGCTGAGAGATTGTTCCACATGTACTGGATATCCACAGAATGAATCCTGACACAAGTGCACATATGTGTCTTAAGTGATCTTTGTCGCGTGATGAAGGTGATTTATCTGAGGTAGTACGGTGTTTGCCTTGTTATGGATGATGAAGCAGAAGTTTTGGCAATGCTGAGATGGAAAAGGACAAGAGAAAATTCACCCTGAGCCGCTTGCTGACCCTCTACCTTTTCAAAAAGAACAAAGCCTTGGCTGGCAGCCCCGCACACGGCTGCAGAGCAACAGCTGCAACAGCTGCAACAAGCAACAGCACTGACACTTTACCTGCGCAGAGGAACCACTGGACGGTAAAGTGATGATCCTCATGTCGGCATCTTGATTAACTCTTAGTAGTCTCCAGAGAGTTGTTTAATGCCGTTGTGTTGTGCACAGTCATTATTAAAAAAAGAACACGTAGAGAAGTGGGATTTATTAACGCTGCAAAGTGCAGAGGATGCTTCGATGCTGTTATGTGTGGTTGTTTAGAAGCGAGCTGCAGCTGTGAGAGCCTGTGTGTTCGACAAACTCTGGTTTCCTGTTGTCAAATAAAATCATACGCTGTGGTGGCATTTGGATTTTGCTGTTCACGGTGTGTTGTTAAAATTTTAGCATTTTCTTGACTGATTCATCATTCAGTTTTGTGATTAGTAGATTAATTATTTAGTCTAGGGTGGCAACTAATGATTATTTTCTGTATTCTTTCAGTGAATTTATCAATAGTTTTATTTTTTAAACGACAGTGAACAATGTATAATTCCCATCATAAGTTCCCAGAACACACAATTATGTTTTCACATTGCTCATTGAGAAGCTGGAACCAGAGCATGTTTGGCGTTTATTGCTCGTTAAATGATTTAATAGATTAAATAATCAACCATCAAAAGTGTTGTCAATTAATTTACTGTCGACTACACATAAATAATGATTAACAGCCCATCACAAGACAACACTGATGCATTTGAATTGCTTATTTTGTTTGAACAACAGCAAAGCTTTGCCTTTTGAGAAAGTGGATCCAGCAAATGGGTGTTCTATTTACAAGATGAATGCTAATGTACACGACTACGGTGTTGGTGTGCATGATAAAGGTGTGCATGTTTTCTGGTGTCTGCACAACATACATTTTAAGGGATAGAAACTGTGGAACAGAAGATGTCCTACTTTCTTGTTCCAGATTTTATACTCTGTAAGTAGCTGTGAGCCTCCAGCGTAGAAATAACCATACAGTTAAATGTAATATTCTCCCTGCCGGTAACTGTAGTACTGTGCCTTGTCATAGTCACAAGATGTGAAACTCTGGGTGTTATAAGTACAGAGGCTTGTTGTTGATTCTTCAAAGCTTTTCTGAAGGGTGTTTGTGAGGTTGACATCAGGTCAGCTGTGTGTGTGTGTGTGTGGTGTTTCATGTGGTGGCGTGTCAGCAGTGCCAGTGCTCCACCCTGAACCAGAGACGTTTTCTTAAAAGTCTCTTGAGGTTATAAAACTTGTGTCCAATTCCAAAAACATAAAAATGAACCACTGGAGGCGTTTGACTTGGCATTGTTTGAAATGTGCACTGACGGTTTACAGTCAGTCTCTTGTGATGTTTGAGTCACCATCATTTCCAGAAACTACTTTTAAAAAAACAAAACACACATCGACCAGAAACATGCATTCGTTTCACTCGCACCTCACTTTTTACCGGGCTTCCTCTTTGTGAAGTGTATTTTTATATAGTGTTATTTACAGCAAGTGATAGTCACCTATGAAAGAACTTCTCCTTTTTTAGACATTAATCAATCTTACTTTCTGCCTTTTGCACAATCCTTATACACACACACACACACACACACACACACACACACACACACAGTATCCTCATTGTTTGAGCCATTTGTCCTGTGATTACTGACTGGTTTATTATACTTTTGCACTCTTCAGGAAGATGGAGACATCAAGGAGATCAACATTACCCATGTGGTCAAAGAGGGCTCAGAGAAGGCTGATGCCTCTCAGTTTGAACTGCTCAAAGTGTTGGGACAGGGATCCTTCGGCAAGGTAACTGCTGTCTCTGTTGCTCCCTTTGCCTGACATTTGTCTTTGCGTTCTCAATCCCTGATCCGATATGACAGGTGTTATTGGTGTTTTTTTATTGCAGGTGTTCCTGGTGCGAAAGGTGACCCCTCCCGATGCCAACCAGCTCTATGCCATGAAGGTCCTCAAGAAGGCCACACTGAAAGGTACAGTAGGCTGTAATGTGTTTGAATGTTGTCGTCACGGCTGGACAGTTTAAAAGGCTGGCTTTGTTGTGATGAGCATGTTTAACTATTTTCTGACATCCTTCAGTGAGGGACCGCGTGAGAACCAAGATGGAGAGAGACATCCTGGCAGACGTCAACCACCCATTTGTTGTCAAACTGCACTATGGTGAGTCGGCCTGAAGATGTATTTCACTCTAGTTGCCAAACTTAAACATTTTCTTTATTGGATTTACTGATTGAATTCCTGTTTTATTGCTTTAAATTACAGAAACCTTCCTCTGTCATGTTTACTGTGAAATCAGATTTGGATTAAACTGTGTGTTTTATTTGTAGCATTCCAGACTGAAGGGAAGTTGTACTTGATCCTGGACTTTCTCAGAGGTGGAGATCTCTTTACTAGACTCTCCAAAGAGGTGAGAGTCATTCATTGGATTTGAATGTTTTGCGAGCCTTGGGTCCAAAACGTCCGGTCATTTATCTCACTTGATGACAAAAATGTATCGATTTTTCCTCTATTGTCTCGCTTTTGTGATGTTATTGTTCCATTCTTTCTTTCTCTGTGTCTCATGCCTCCCAGGTGATGTTCACAGAGGAGGATGTGAAGTTTTATCTAGCAGAGCTGGCGTTGGGACTGGACCACCTCCATAGCCTGGGCATCATTTACAGAGACCTCAAACCTGAAAAGTAAGGCTCATTTCGGAATAATATATTGTATATTATAATATGGAATTATTATTATTGATGCATTAATGTGTTCATCACTTTAATGTTGCAGCTGGTAAAGGAGGAGCTTGTGTTACTGCTGGGTAGCTTGTGAATTTCACCAAAGGATCAATAAAGTCTCCTAACCTGTAATAATATATGATAAATTATTTCTTGAATTTGTGTTATTAATCTGAATTGGAATCTTCAAAGTAATTTAAGTTATGAAATAAATAGTAGAGGTGTAAAAAGTACAATATTTCCTGTGAATTGTAGTGGAGTAGAAGTATAAAGTGGCAGTAAATGGAAATACTCAAGTAAACTACACCTCAAAATTGTATTTAAGTACATTAAATAATATAGAACCATGCTTCTTGGAAAACCATCTGGATAATTAGCAGATTCATGTGCCGGGCAACGGCGTCACTGACCTTTTTGCTTAAATGTTTTTGGACTGCACATAAAATTCCTCAACTTGGCCCAGGTTTATATTTGTGAAGCCAACTCTCATCTCATAAAAGCTCCCCTGTGGAATTACACTGAGACGTATGCATATGTTCTTGTAGTCTTTATGAAAAAGCTGTTCTCCATGCTGCAGTGCTCCCTGAAGAAGCTTTTATTTGGAATAATCTAATAAATCATGCAATAACCAAAAACCTGCACTGCGATGTTTTTTTTTATTTAGTGTTTGGAATTGAAACGAAATCTTTCTATCGCCTCATGAGTTATTGTACTGTTATGTACTTTAAAGGTACCCGGTGGAGTTTTTAATTTGCACTTTAAACATTTAGAATTATCGTTCCTCACAATAATGCTTTGTTTGCGTCCCTTAGGCCTAACATACACTGAGTGCAAACTTGCCTCATTAAATATTTGCAAAGCCTTCTTAAGTTTTGAACCCTGCGTTGTTTACATCGGCTTGCAGTCTTCTTCTCCTTTTTTAATTGCGGCACGGCTACTTTTTATGGTTACGGCCATCAGTTGTTGATATGCATTCCTCACCCTCTGCAGTTCCCCCGTGCTTGTGGCATGTATGTGCAATACAGTGCTGCTAGTGATCAAAGAGTAAATAAGGTGCCTTTAGGTTGTAAAGGTTATTAATACATTACAGATATTATCTAACATTTGACAATGTTTTTTTTTTTTTTTTTAGCATTCTCCTGGATGAGGAGGGACATATCAAACTCACAGGTGAGTCACCTGCTCCTTCACCCAGTCTCTCTGTCGACACACACACACACACACACACACACACACACACACACACACACACACACACACACACACACACTTTTCTCTCTCTCCTTGTTGACCTTCATTCCTCACAGTTGGGTGACAGCCTTATCTTGCTGACTCCAGATATCTGCATGTGGGCCTGTACATGTCTCCTAAGTTAATTATTACACTTGATCCTGTTAATCTGTCTCTGTCATCATCCATAATCACTGCCATTTATTTACTCCCGGGTCCAGCCACCATTGAACCAAAGGTGACATAGGAGATTATAGCGAGGCAATAATATAACACTCTGAGGGACAAATGCAGACAAGATTAAGTGTTGTAAAAATAGTTTTCATTATATTTCATTAACCTCAGTATATTGAGACTTGAAAAGTTAAAAAAATACGTAAAATAAGTGATAAAAGATGCACGTTAGTCATATCAGATTATATGCAAAGTCGTTCAGAATAACAAACGGCACATAACAGTCGGGTGCTAAACTCTGTGCTGTGAAGTGCTGAGTGGCTTGTGGTGTGTTTTCCAGATTTCGGCTTGTGTAAAGAAGCCATTGATCATGAGAAGAAAGCGTATTCCTTCTGTGGTACTGTGGAGTACATGGCACCCGAGGTTGTGAACAGGCAGGGGCACGACCAGAGCGCCGACTGGTGGTCATTTGGAGTACTAATGGTAAGCAGGAAACATGTTATATTTTAGAAGCCAACACAGAATAGACTCCTTTAGCATTAATATTTGTGTATTCGGGTACATGTAAATCACAGTTGTATGTTCTGTCTCCCAGTTTGAGATGTTGACTGGATCGCTGCCGTTTCAAGGGAAGGACCGCAAAGAAACTATGAACCTGATTCTGAAGTGAGTGATTCTCAAGGTGGAAGAGACAATTCAAAGCAGAAGCTAGCTGTCGTTTCCTGTTGCGATTTGAAAGCGCCTCTCTTGATATCTGGTGCAATAACTTGAGCTGCCTGCCGTCTGTCTCTCCCCTGCAGGGCGCGCCTGGGAATGCCTCAGTTCCTGAGTGCAGAGGCCCAGTCTCTGCTCAGGGCTTTGTTCAAGAGGAACCCTTCCAACAGACTGGGTTAGTATCAACTCGGGAACATAACATTCACAAATGCACGTTAGCTTCGTATACGTGTGTCATTGGTTGAGATTTTGAGATGTTTCTTTACAGGATCTGGTGCTGACGGTGCAGAGGAGATCAAACGGCATGGTTTCTTCTCCACCATTGACTGGAATGTGAGTGTCCGACGGTCAAGGATATTATATTATATATGCGCAGTAAAGAATAATACGATTTTTATTTAGAATAACCATCAATCTTTATGGGAGGGAAAACCGTGAACTATATGTTGTGATAAAAGTCATTTTATTCCTTTTTATAGAAACTCTTCAGACGAGAATTAAAACCTCCGTTCAGACCGGCGGTGGCGCGTCCAGACGACACCTTCTACTTTGACTCGGAGTTCACCTCCCGCACCCCTAAAGGTCAGAGATAAAAGCTGCGTGTTCACCTGGTGTTGTACTATTGGTTTACTCCATGTCTATTTCCTCCCTGAAAGCAGTTCAGTGGAAGTCTTATATCTGAAAACAGTGCTTGCAAAAAATACACAAGCTTGACTGTTTTCATATTTGAACATCTCTATATCTCCCTTTGTTCAATACTTGACTTTCCTCCTTATCTTTCAGACTCCCCCGGCGTGCCCCCCAGTGCCGGAGCTCACCAGCTCTTCAGAGGCTTCAGCTTTATTGCAGTGACTCAGTTGGAGGAGGATGGTTGTCTGGAGCCAGTCAAGCCCCCGCCACACCCAGTGGTCCAGGTCAGAATCAGTAGTTTGCTTAGATCTAGTTTAAAACGAGTCCTAAAATCTAGTGATTTTACTTTTACTGTGTTGGATTTGTCACTAAACACACAAACTACAGCTATCTAAAGAAAGAGGGGGGAAAGTGCAATGTGTGTGTGTGTAAGGCAGACGGGGAGAAGAAAGGAATGAGGTTGCTTAACAGAGGTACAGATCATGTTTCATGCCTCACAGGAACAGCAATTAACTCTGTGCGCTAGATTGAGACGGACAGTTTTACAACAAGAGAGACGGAAAAGAATGTTGCGAGGAGAAAAAATAGATTCAGCTCCTTCCGAAATCCATCTACTTCATCAGCTAGTTCAGTCCTCCACACACCTTTTGTTTACCAACGCTCTTCTTCCTCTGCAGCAATTACATGGGAAGAACCTGCTGTTCAGCGACGGCTACGTATTGAAGGAAGACATTGGCATGGGTTCCTTCTCTGTCTGTAAACGTTGTATCCACAAAGCCACCAACACAGAATACGCTGTCAAGGTATGAACTGACGCACGCATATATTAAGAAAAACATTCCTCCTCTACAGCTACAACGCATAATTAATATACTGTTCTTTACTGCAATATGATTAATCTACTGTATTGTGATTGGCAGATGATTGACAAGACAAGTACAGACCCCGCTGAGGAGATTGAGATTCTACTTAGATATGGACAGCACCCCAACATCATAACACTGAAGGACGTGAGTATAAAAACACTCACTTATAGCACACTATTATTTGCCTTTAGCAAATAGGGAGCCTCAGCTGTGAGCCTTTAGCTACGGTTAGGAGAAGGCTAAACTAGTCTGTCTTCCTCTTCTGGGTTGCTTTGCAGCGTGGGCAGTTGCTGAAATAGCTATAGCTTTTTCTGCAGGAATTTCTGATGTTGAATCAGGCTTTCACCATCTTAAGGGACGTGCACACGCATCTGCATTTGTAGAACAGCCAAAAGAAACACCCTCTCTCTGAAAAGTCCTGTAATTGGCCAAAGAATTTTCTGAAGCCTGGAAACGGAGCCAAGCGGTGGTGCAGAAGTCTAGTTTTCTCTCAGAACACTTAATTTACAATATGCTGAAAGGTTATTATGGAAGTTTCTTTCCAATTACTCCCAACACCTACCTCAGCTTTATGTGCGCCGAGTGTCACAGATGGTGATATGATAGTGTGTGTGTGTGTGTGTGTGTGCTGTGTGTGTGTGTGTTTCTGTCCCAGGTGTACGACAATGGTAAGCAGGTGTTCATGGTGACGGAGCTGATGCGTGGAGGAGAGCTGCTGGATCGCATCCTCAAGCAGAAGTTCTTTTCGGAGAGAGAGGCCAGCGCTGTGCTTCACACCATCACCAAGACTGCAGAGTACCTGCACTCACAGGGGGTGAGGAGGACAACTAGAGACGCCACCAGTGTCACTCTCTTCTGGGGATAAATGATCTTAAACTAATCTTCCCCCTTTTTATCTGAGAATGTTAATATTAAAATCGTCACACAAACTGATGAGCCTTATTAATATCTTATCATACTCTATTCAGTGTTCTGACGCTTCACTTTGATGTGCCGCAGGTATCTGAGTTACTCCTCTGTAGCTCTACTCTCCACTTACTCCCTCCTGTTGTCTTTCCTCCTCCAGGTGGTGCACAGAGACCTGAAGCCCAGCAACATCCTCTATGTTGACGAGTCGGGGAATCCAGAGTCTATCAGGATCTGTGACTTTGGCTTCGCTAAGCAATTGCGTGCCAACAACGGCCTCCTGATGACCCCGTGCTACACTGCTAACTTCGTAGCTCCTGAGGTCAGCAGAGTCTCCTTTTTGTTCTGGGTCAGGATTGTCAGAAGCAGAAATTCATTACATTTTGCTCAGATCCAAATTAAACTGAAAGCCTTGAATGATGTGGAATTAAAATGACATGTCAAATGTGTGTTTCACAACTTCATTCTAGGTGTTGAAGCGTCAGGGCTACGATGAAGGATGCGACATCTGGAGTCTGGGAGTCTTACTGTACACCATGCTGGCCGGGTGAATACCAACACTTAATCCCTTTTTCTTGAACACATTGTTCTATCTCACAGCTCTTTATACTCATTCTGATGTCTTTCTGCTTTTCTTCCACCAGTTTTACTCCATTTGCCAACGGACCTGAGGACACTCCAACTGAGATCCTGAACAGGATAGGCAACGGTCACTTCAGTCTGACTGGAGGCAACTGGGACACTGTGTCTGATGCTGCAAAGGTAGAACTACACATCTGACCGACTGCTTCTTTGCTCATGTTCCTCCAGAGATAACGAGTCAGAATTTAATATTTCATGTGTGCTCTTTCTAGGATCTTGTGTCAAAGATGCTTCATGTTGACCCCCATCAGAGACTGACTGCTAAGCAGGTCCTCAAACATCCCTGGATTGTCCAGAGAGACAAACTCCCCAACAGCCAGCTCCCACATCACGACCCCAAACTGGTCAAGGTAACAAGCCGTTCTCTTAAAAGCTTCTTTACGAACTAAAGAAATGATGGAATATCATTATTTAAATAGGGATGTCCATGCCGTTTAATACTGAATATCTGCTGGTTACATCTTGTTCTTACATGATGCAGTTACACAGTGCTTGACAGTTGAATATTTTAGAATTAAAAGTACCCTAAGAAGTTTTTTTTACCACTATCGGCGCAATGGAGAAATGTGTTGTAATACTTCATAAAACAATGTACATCGACTTTTAGTTTAAAGCTGTAGCTGCTCTTGATATTTTGTAAAATAGTGGCATTATTCGATTTAATTCCACTTTACTTTGTGGTTATCATCTTATCTTAAAATTACTGTAGTTGCTGCTGGATGACTTTCTTATTCATACACACAATTTGGATAGTTATTTGAGCTCAAATCACCATCTGTTTATGTACAGGGTGCGATGGCAGCCACCTACTCTGCCCTGAAGAAATCCCAACCAACTCCAGAGCTCAAGCCCATCGAGAGCTCCTTCCTAGCTCAGAGGCGCGTCAAGAAGCTTCCCTCCACCTCCCTGTAGAGACTCAAAGCAACCAATCGGCACACTGGAGACTGACCAAAACCTCCTGGCTCCAACCACCCAGTCAGCTTGCACGGTGGACTCAAATGTCCACCTGCCTCTACCAGCCAAGGAACACTGACTGTGGTCCTGCCCCCATCTTGTGACATCAGCATCAGTCCTGCTCTTGCTTACATCCTTCTTGTTCAGGCTCGTCAACCGCTGTTAGGCAGTCTCCTTGGACTAGCGAAAGATGGGGGGCCTATGAGGGTTAAAAAAAAAAATGCCTGCAGATATATTAGTGCTGAGTGTGTGTGTGTGCGTCTGTGTATGTATGTGTGTGGGAGTGAATGTGTGTTTGTGCATGACTAGCGATTGTGACTGGAGATTGTGACAATGAAAGTTTTTTTCTCTTAATCATTGCTGTGATTGGTTGTCATCCAGCTTGCTGCACGCCTGTCTGTCTGCCTGTTTTGTTGTCTGTCTTCCTGTTTTTTTTGTAAAGTTGATGAGCTTTATATTACCGGGTATGCTGCCAAATCAACCTGTGCCGACAGCACAAAACCACAGTACTGTCCAACTGCTGTTAAATGTTTTTGAAAGAGCATTATTACATTGAATATTAAACATTTCTGCCATAAATGCCTCTTAGGATTTTGTGTGCGTGTGTGTGTGTGTGTGTGTGTGTGTGTGTGAGACTGACGGCAGGGTCGTGTGCATGGTCCGGTGACGTGATGTCATGTGGCTTGTTTCTCTGCTCCCTTTTCTCTGCTTTGTCAACCTGCTGGCAACCATTTGAGATGTCTTTTCATTTTATTACTACAAAAACTAGTAAAATAGGTGGCTTTCTGTGAAAGAAAACTTGCCCAAGGAACAATGTGGCATGTTAAAATTCTATATTTGCTTTTCTCTTTTTTTTTCACTGTGTTTCTTGGATAATGCATAGTGAATGCTGTTTCCTGTGTTGGCTGCTTTTGTTGTTAATTGTTTTGTTATTTTCTTTTTGTCCAAAGAAAGTGGTGATTTAAAAAATAGTGAAAGACACGCTGAGCACATCACAGTCTGTGGACTTAATGCCGTGCAGGTCTCTCCTTCTCTTTTGGGATGTGAAAGGAAAGCAAGGCTGACTTGTCTTTATTTGAGCACTCCAACACAGCCTTTCTCTTTAAAACAAAATGGTCAAATCACTGGTTGCTAATATCACACAGACCTTCAGCAGTCTTGTGTTTAACTCTTTCATGCATGATATTTGAATAATTCCTTGGATTCTGTTGATTATATAACATGTTTTCATTTTATTGACTCTCAATTTGAGACATCCTAAGGAAGAGTAAACATGTCTCAGTGTAAGTAGCTTCACAGGAAAGGTACTGCTTTCAGCTCGGTGCCTGGACCTACAGGTGAGGCAGAATGTCTTACATGGGAAACACATGAACAAACCAAACCGCATGTAGGCTACATGTGTAGAAGGGAAGACCTGTGTGGCTAAACAATCTATGAACCAGCTGTCTTACCTCAAAAGGGATCAAAGTTATATTATAATTCTTGTTTTGTGGCAAAGTTATCCCATCTTTGATTCAATTTATGGTAAGATGCTATTGTATGATAAAGATGAAGATTTTTATATCTTACAAATATTAAAAATTCAGTTGCTACAACATACTGTGTCTCATTGTTTTTTTTTGTGGGATTTAGTTTTGCACTTCCTTAAAGTTAAATTCAGATAACCAACTTAATTTAACTGTTGAAAAGCACCACTAGCGACAGAAGAAAAAGTGTGATTTTTATTGGTGCTGCATATTATGCATGACATAAAGCTCCTCGTTGCTGCCGTTATTTATCTTTATTATAGAGTGATGCTTAATTGCGCTGCGCTCCAGAGGCTGATGTGGAGAAAGCCTCAGGCTCACGATGTCAAGTTCCACGAGTGTGGGGAAACTATATTCCCAAAGTCTATGAAAGCAGATGGCACAAATCTGATGCCACGTGTGGCTGATTACCTGTTATCTGTTATCATTTGCTTGTAGTAGGCAGAAGTTGGTCACCATGAACAATGTGGATGATCTCCTACAGCACAAATGTAACCGTCTGTGTTTTGAAGAGAAACATAAACACCTTGGAGCCCACCAGCCTCAGATTTCACGTGAAGAGGTTCTCCAGGGGGGGAAGGATCTCAAGCATCTATGTGAGAGGATTACCCAACATGAAAGCAGCAGGATAACACGGTAACATTGGGCATGCCTCGCAAAAGCTGACGTTGCTTCCATCACTGACAGCACAGCACAAACAGGGAATTGAGCATAACGGCAATGAGGAGGTATGTGACAATCGGATTACGTGATACGTTTATGTGGGAAATTGTCCAGGAAATTGTGTACATTTCTGGTTCTGCATCTGTGCAAAGTAGTTGTTGCTTCACCATTTTACCTACCTAGATATACCTCTGTTTATTATGCTGTGAGTAGTGCTCCTCATCACTAATAAACTACAATCTAAGAATCGGCTTTATAGGTAATGTGTAGGCCTATACATATCCTACATGTAATTTAAACAACATTGCACCATTGCTTCACCGTTTGCAAAGGGTGCTGGAATAAATATGGAATGATTAATGTAATGTTGCTTTGTATACATGAGGTGGATATGAAAGCATATACAACAAGTGATGATATGTACATGTTAAACTATGAAGTATATTGGGTACAGTGGATGTTTTAGTGTTTCAGGGTTATTCCAGCCGGAGTTGACACTATGTGTAATTATGTATAACTGTCGTTATAGTCTGTTCTGACTCTATGGCTCTGTCTTATTTTGACAGAGAAGAAAGGAATATTGATTGTTTATGTATTTACAATACACGATTGATTAGTGTCTGCATTGATACTGACCTTACCAAGTGGATCAGGTATCGACAATGACATTGCTGATCCATATCATTGTGAGCGTCATTCCAGCAGCAGCTATCAGTTACAGGATCTCAGTCATGGCAGACCATAGACTCAGTGTTTAGTCTCACAGCAATCGTTGACCTTGTGTTACATTACATGGAAAATATTCCAAGTAGTTCCAGGCGGTCGGGTATACATATTTTAAATTCAGGATAAAAAAGAGCAGGAATCAGATCGGTACTTGGTATCTGCAGACGCAAAACTGGTTTCAGGAGAGAAAAAGATCAGATCCCTTCAAACCTATTATGTAGCTGTTTATCCGGCCCAGAGCTCCTGCCTTCTTGCGGACCCCCAGCTTGGTGTGTTTCCACAGCTGGTCACTGGAGGGAGATAAAGTGCAAGCTTGTTTTTATGTAAAAGTTAAGTGAATCCTGGCTGGCCTAGTTAAATGCTTTTCTGTCAAAGCACTCAGTACTGACCATGAATATTACCGCTCACTCTTTACTCTTTAACCATTGTAGTAACATACTGATTGAAAATGTAAAGATGTCCTCTTTTAAGTGACAGCTTTACATAACTATTGCAATATGTATCATGTTAAATGTAAATTGATTTAAAATTAGACATGCACAATATAGAGACAGCGTACAATATCTGTATGTAAATTAATCGCTGCTCCAGCATCTAAACATCCGTCTCTTGTTGCCTGTAGCATCTTAACTGTTAACTTATCCCATCTCCTCATCCCATCTCCTCATCCCATCTCCCCATCCCATCTCCTCATCCCATCTCCTCATCCCATCTCCCCATCCCATCTCCTCATCCCATCTCCTCATCCCATCTCCCCATCCCATCTCCCCATCCCATCTCCTCATCCCATCTCCTCATCCCATCTCCTCCTCGTGCTCTCTCTTTCCACCATCAGGCAAACACGGTAACACCATTGCAGCAGATTCTGCTTTACTGTATCAACTGGTAGTATCACCACATGTGGTACTTCTGCTTCTGTATGCACAGCAGCACTTACTCACTTACATAACAGTCACATAGTATCTGCCGGTCCTGCTTCGGGGGCTGCTAGTTTCTCTCGCTCGCCTGTATTCTACTGACAAGATTAATGCTGAAAAATCTATATACTGACGTACATTCACACTCCCATTGGGTTCTGCTCTCTGTACTTTGATGTCACCTTACCAGTAATTCACACTACAATGAATGACTTCCTGCTCTTTAACACACACACACACACACACACACACAGACACACACACACACACACACACACAGACACACACAGACCCACTGACTCATCTTGCAGCAGCCGATCAAGGCTACTGATATTGATTACAGAACAGGGGAAAACGAGCACCATCCCCATCATCTGTCTCAGAAGAGAGTAGTGCAGGCTTTTATCTCTGTCCCGTCTCCTCAGTTTACTGCAGCTCAAGCTGCTCTGCTCAAATGGTGCCTGAACTTTCTTGTGGTTTTGTAAGGGGAGTGGGAGTGTGAGTGTATCTGAGAGTGGAGGCCGTTCCTTGTCTGATCTGAGCTGTAACGGGATACTGTCCAGGGCTAAATATTTCAATAGAAGGTCGTTATGTTTGTTTTTTTCCGATGTGAGTTATAGTTGTGATGTGCTGCTCATAGCATCCCCTATGGTTCTGTAAAACTGCATATACAAGCACAAAAACCTGAGATTGACGCTCTCGCTTGCTCCCTCTACATCACATGTCTCCAAGGGTAATGCATCATTTTTATAGTACCACAATGGTCACCCATGATTCATTCTAACCCTGCACACAAACACAATGCTAGCTTTTCTACATACATACACGCTGCACAATCCATACTGGGAGGAAATTATGCTAGGGTACCTGTCATCCAGTTACTCGATGCATGTGATGTATGACCTGGTACATATGATAATCGCTGCGCCAGATATGAAGGTTACCCAACACTAATGAAGAGTAATGCTGCTAATGTGTCCCAGAAGTGACAACATATAATCCTATCCTAGATGAAGCAAAATAAACAAAATACATTTTCTTGACTGTTTGAAGATTTTTATAGTTTTAGAATCCATTTACGTTAATCAAACAATATTGTGTATTTAGTTATGATACATTTTCCTATTATACATTTGACATGACAGTCTGTGTGTCTCCTGTTGATGACATTTACAACTTCTGTGACTCAGTAAAATCACCTTAATCCAGACCTTCCAGTAAAATCCTAATATTGCTTCTAATTAATAATTGTATAATAGTTAATACATCCAATCCAGTGTATTTGGTAGTACAGACTGACATTGCTCCATCCTCAACTCTGCAGGTCAGACTTTATTTACTGAACTCAAACCTGATGATGTAATCTTTTCACTACTGCCAAATTGCAACTCTGCTCGCATGCAGTTCTGTAGACACACACACACACACACTCGCACTCACACTCGCACTCACACGCATAAAACTGTTGCTTAAGACGAACAGCTGAGGGAAACACAAAATACGGAATCACGGTCGTTTTATCCCAAAGCAGACTGGACAAGGTAAAGGCTCACAGATGCTCTCTCTCTCCTCCACGTGCGCACACACCAAATACGCAAACGCGCATACCGCACAGATTAAAGTAATCTGGAACAGAGTGTGGGCTATGAGAGATTGAGAGCAGGTTTTCACCACAACGTTGGCTATAAAACGAGAGGAGAGAGGAATAGATGGAAAAGGAGTTTGAGATAATTGTATTTTGAAAAGGATTAGGCATTTAAACACTTAAATTAATTCTGCATACTAATTGAAGAGACCGAACTCGTCTTGTGTGTGCGTGTCTGCTGCGTGCTTGTAAATGTAGAAGAACGTATCCAAGTAAATGTGTTTGACTGTGTCATTCCAAAACAGTTTTTTTTTTTTGTTAAGCATCTTTGTGTTTGCAGGCAGGCCAAGTCCTGCTGCTCAAGATGTTTGCCAATGATGATGGCAATCTGCGTGCAGCTCAGTGGGCACCATGTGGGGTTTGTTTAGAGTGAGTGGATTTTAACTACGGGATGTTGCGCAATCACTAGAATCTTCCAAAAACGGGCATCATGTTAAAAGAAATACTCAGCTGAAGCATCTTGTCTTGATCCCTAAAATCTTTACTTACTCGAGCAGCCATGTTTATTGCACAACCATATGAATCTAAGAGAAATTGTGCAACACATGCAAGTAAACGTAATAAGGCTGCACTAAATTACCCTTGTTCAAATTTCAGTGGATATCCTAAACACATTTGTTTGTTTGCTAAATCAAAGCTTCTTTATTAAGTTTTTGATATTTCCGAATTGTGTAGATTTAACTTTATCAAGATGCTTTATTGTTATTTCACTTATAGTTGCACAGTTGTCTTCACTCTGATCCTTTGCAAAGGTCTTTTTTTTTTTGCTTGTTGAAATAGTAAAGTTTGATAAAGACCCGAAGAACATCTTTAGGGTTTCCCCGTAATTTCATCCTTCACATAAAATACAACTTTTGCTTCTTCGCCTCTGTATTCCTTTGCCTTTCTCTCTCTTCTCTCTAGAGATCAGTGAGGCTAAGAGCAGAGGGGGGAGGGCTGTCATTGCTACTGCTAATGCAACGCCAAATCCTGAGATAAAAGCAGCCAGCTAAGTGAGCACTCAAATATGCATGTGTGTGAGTGCAGAGCACAAGCTCTAACCCGCTAAAAGCTTCATTGTTTTGATTCACTCTAGCTGAAGGCAGTTATTTAAAACATCAAGTTGTGTATTTGAGTGTGCCTGTGTGTATGCAGTGTACAGAATTTGAGTGTACTTATCCCGTGTCTTACTTCATAAATACTTATCATATCACTTCTGCCAGGCAGCCGCAGAACCAGTCAATATTTGTCTAGACGGAGAGGGAAAGCTTAGCTGCTAATGGAGTGGATATTATAGAAAGCAAGAGGGGAAATCAAGGTATTATTTCATGATGATGTAACTACGTACTATGAGATCAGTCATGTCAAAACTGCTCATTTATCGCTGCAACAAATCAGATGTAAAACATGGGTTCAGGTTACAGTTCTTCATGTTGCAGCACTGCTCTAACAATGTGACTGAACAGCTGCAGGCAGGTGTACCTGTTCACCTTCAGCTGGCCTCAGAACGGGTACCGCAGCAACATTTAGGATTACACACATTACAACAGCTATAAGGGTTAAATGCTCTGAAAGATTGGACTCCTGGGATCACGGGACTCAGTTTGTTTTTCCACGTAAAAACGGATTAAAAATAACATTTAATTCGGGTACATTTTGCAAATGTGTTAGGATAACTTCCTGCTCGCTTCATCTGTTGGAAAAAAATGGGTTTGATGGCACAGAACAGGATGACAGGCACACAGAGGGTTACACACAACAGTATTTGCAGTGGGATCATGTTTTTATAAGCCTTGCTACCACACTTGCATAAAGTGCACTTTATGGGTTGCGCCAGAGAATAGTATGAACTCAATTTAACTAATCTCATTTACAACATTTGAATAACATATTTTTCCCCATCTACATCACCAGAGTTGCTGCAAATAACAGTTTCTTAGCAACAAGCGAATATTCATAGCTTGCCATTTGAATACTAAAATATGAGAATAAATGTCACCAAAAAATCCAAATGCTAAAGTGCACGTGTGTGTGCGCCCTTGCTGTTTATTTGTATGTGTCAGTGTTACTTATCTGACTTAAAGAGGTAGATATCATTTGCAGGAAGGCTGTGAGCTGCCAAATGGGTCAGAGGAGGGAGGGCGTGAGTACCAGGAAAGGGTAAACAGCAAGGTGTTAAAGGGGAGGGAGAAATCAGAGCATCACCCCCTCCATCACCCCTCCCTTCTGCTTTTGCCATCTGATGTGGAGACGGTGTTGCTAGGGGCAACCATCCGAGCAATCGAAAGAGGGAGATGAAGAGACCAGCTGGTAAAAACAAAGCAGAGCGGCTGTGAGAACAGAGTGAGCCAAACGGCATCAGCAAAGATGAGAGAGACCTGCACGTCTTGCCTCACTCTGCCTCGCTTCGCTAAGCAGAGCTCCAGATGATGACGACGACGACGACGACGACGAAGCAAAACTGCCAAGCAGAGGACACGACAGCCTGCCAGCATCAGCAGCACAGAGGCCGGCTGCCCAATCATCAGCTGATATGCTCATGAGCTCAGCAGCCAATGAGCTGCCAGGAGGCTCCTCCCCAGCACAACCACTCAGATGAAGGGACGGCACTAGCCCAGCTCAGATCTCTTATTAATGAATGGAGTGGTTCCCAGGCTGCATCACTGCACATCTCCGCACTCTCTGCACGGCTGCAGGAAGACGGCAGAAAAACATCAACAGGGACAACAGCAGCAGCGCGGGGAGCGTTAAGCAGTGGCCATGAAGAGACGACAAAGAAACACAGACAGGCATGATGACAACTCAACCGAGGACATGGCAGCAGCTATAAAAAACAAGGACCCACATCCTGATATCCACCCACCGGATTCTCCTTCTCCATCATCATCTTCCCCTCTTCCTCCATTAGCCATGCCACCTTCTACATCTGCTTCTGCTCTCCTGGCACTGGCCTCTCCAGCCACCAGGCGCTCCATTTCCATGGGAGACTTCCGGAGGGTAACAGGGGCTCTGCTGAACGGTTCTGAACCCCCGTCCACCTCTGCCACGGCCCCCTCCTCCAAGCTCGTCACCCCCAGTTCCAGCATGGAGTTTGAGGCAGCTCGACGGCGCCTCCTGGAGGTGGAGGAGCGTCAACGCGTCATCAGGGAGATGGAGCGACGGCTGGAGGAGCTCAGGCAAGTGTTTGTGCACTCGGAGCAGGAGGTGGTGGTTCACGGGGAGGTGGTGTCGCGGATATCTAGCGCAGCCCAGCAGGGGGAGCTGTACGTGGTAGAGAACAGCCAACGGTTGAAGAAAGGCCTGAGGTTCAAGAAACATCGACCCACCATCATCTTCTCCTCCATGCTGGGACTCCGCACTTGCCTCCCCTGGCCTGTGAAGTTCAAATAGACCAATAGAGACTTCCTTTTCCACCCTCGCTTTAGAAATGTGCTTTACATAAACGGGAGGATAGACCTCCAACCTTTTAGCTATCACTCATTGACACCGCTGCTCTCCAGCTTCCACCTCTCTGCTCTTGTATCCTGAGGCTGGTCCTCCAGGTCTTTAGAGTGCCTAAAATAATCACTAACGCTAGTAAGGAGCTTCCTGTTTAGTGCATTTCTGAGGAAATTCTCTGGCTAGCAAACCAATCAAGTCAGTACCAGTGTAATGTGTACAGGATGTCATTATGTCTTCATTGTTTTTAAAGATGCTTTGCTGCTTGCAGTTCGGCGCGGTGTTGGTCTTGCATAGCAGAGATCGTGTATTGATATATAATCCATGGTGCATGGATGAGTCATTTTTCAGGTGATGTAGGAGGAGAGGTTCAGACTGGCCTGTGCGGTAACAAGAGCTTTGTTGTATGTCTCTTAACTTACGCAACAATGAATGAAAAGCCAATAAGGATTACATTATTATTATTACGCAATGTTAACCTTTTCAGAAGAGGGGGGGTAAGAGGAAAAGAAAAGAGACATAAGAAGGCACTGAACAATCTGCCTCTTCAACATGTCAAGAGAGAAGTGAAGGTCAGTGAAAGAGAATCGGAGGTGAAGCTGCACTGTTACATAAAACCAAGGATGCAGTAAAGCGGCTGGAAATTAAAAAATTAGAACATGTCAAGTGTGGAATTCAGATGAGACATACACAGAACACGTGCCTTGGCTTCTCTGTGAACACTCGTCCTCCACCGCAACTCTTGTTTTTGGCAGCGTAATCGAGGAAAAACAAGCAGCACAAGAGCAAGTTCAAGCTGGGACGATTCCACCTGTGGCCTCTTTTTATCCAGTCACCTAGCAACCACTCATCTCTCGATCCTAAATCCGCTTCCACAAACACACAGAATGTATCCAGCGGAGCACTGTAACTACAACAGCACGGCTTCACAAAGATCCGTCGTCCGAAAGATTTAGGAAATAATATTGCTGCTGCATTTATTTAAAATAAATTAGAACTTGCTAGTTAAAAATATTATTGATACAAGCTGCTCATTTATTCCATGCTGAGGTTTTGCACTTAAAGTTAAGCCATGCATGCATTAGCAAGGAAAGCCAAGATAGGTCATCACTGTTTGTTGATTGTGTCTTGGTGTTGTGTGTTATAGTTAGTTAGTTACAGTTTTGCCCAACAGAAAGACACGGTATAGTGTTTAGTGTGCACAATAACAGCTTCACTGGTATGATAATCAGCCTTTTTTTGTGGCATATAGGGAAGTTAGAAAATATTATCTTCATTCAGGGTTTGAATGAAGTCAAACAGTGTGACCTGATTTCTACATATAGATAACACCCATTTTCTGGCCTCATTCTTCACATTTGCGCTCTCTCTGGATTAGCAATGACTTAGTCTCTGTTGTATTCAGCTACTCCTCCAATCCCTTGCTTCAGCTGTACGTGTGTGTGTGTGTGTGTGTGTGTGTGTGTGTGTGTGTGTGTGTGTGTGTGTCTGTGTGTCTGTGTGTGTGTGTGTTAGAAAAACACAGGCAATACACCAGAGATATCTATTTTTGGCTTTCAAGGGGTTATGGCAGAGAGGCAAGCATTCAATGTCAGCGCAGCATTCGTTGGGAATAAGCATGTATAGCGATGTGAGTGCATGTTAGTATCCATCCATGTGTGCTACTTTTTAAAATAATATCCAGGGATTTTCTGAATCCCTAATGGTGCTTTGTTTGCCCTCCTACAATAAACGACGTCACCGATGAACAAAGCAAGGCCGTTTACGTTAGAGGCACATTTGACTGCATAATTGCTTAGGTTTCCATAAAGTCATCATGTGCGCTCAGATATTCCAATTTTAATTGCTCCCCAGGTGCAAAGATACGCACGATTGGGACACTTTGCTGCATCATTTGAGATGCATTAAAAATGTCTCTTTGTCTCTGTCAAGTCAAGGGTAGCAGGAAAAAGCGTTGATGTTGTGCTCTGAGACCAGGCTGCCTGTATCAGCGAGAAGAAGAAACGTGATGCCATGTGAAATTAGAAGAGAAGCCTGAAGTGTAATAATGTCACTTAATGCAAATCAAATAGAATGAAGACACCGGTTATCTTTGTTTTTTTTGTATTTTTTATTAATTGAATATACATTTTTTGTAATTAAATTTGAATATTTAATATAAGGGCTTAATTTATAACTTTGTCTAAGTTTATTAAGAGCACAGTTAAAAGGGCAATCCGTTGATTTTACACATGAAGGTCAGTTAATCATGGAGAGTACCACGTTTAAAAATAAATAAATAACTCAATCATAATGATGTAATCAGGGGTTATCTTAGCTTGGGCTTAAGGTTTGATTTTGATTTGAAAGGCGTGGATCATTTAGGAGGCATGGAGGTCTGATGAAAGATGCTATTCAGAAGTATCATGGGAAATGTAGTAGCCAGCATTTCTGGATCCTACATCCACACATCCACGTTTTCATCCACAAGACCTACCTGCCACGTTTTGTGCGCCCTCAAATCCATTGTTGTCAATGTAGACAATGTGTCCCTTGGGAGTCCTCTAACTGTATAGAACTGGAGTATACCTTTTTAGCAAAGAAAATGTCAAATTCAATGTCACCTGTTGACGTTCTCAGTTCTCAGACAGCCACGATGCCCTTATCTTTGAATGTTAACCAACTCTATATAAACATTCCACGTGACCAAGGGGAGAAGCACTGCTGGCCGTCTTCGTGCACATTATACCAAAACAGCCGAGCCAGTTGCTGTCAGAACGCTTGTGCAGAATGAAAGGGTCTTGTAGGCCTTAAACATGTATTCATGGTCCTATGTATATAGCTAGAGTTAAAATTGAATATACAGCTGGCCTCTATATTTATTTTAATAAGCCTTATGCGATGTTGTGCATTGGCAATGATAACTTGGCGATAATACTGATGATGAAGTCGTTGGGAAAACAGCCGAACACATGACCATCACAGACCTCAACATCATTATCTGGGCAGAAGAAAACAAAAACAAAACTCATGCACTGTTGTACGACTGCACCTTTTTTTGTGTTTTTCTATGAATGAAAATGAAGACTACGTTTCCCAAAGATCTCTGGGCCCACTTGCAGAATGAATGTAATTGTAACTGAAGTCCCCCCCTCCCCCCCTGTAACACTGAATATACAGTAGAATCACATCTATCTTTGTTTGAACCTGTGGTTGGCATTAAATCCTCTTGTTTTAATTTTTTGGCCCTTGGAATTACATTTAAGGTCACATGACTTTTGATACTATTTAACTCTTAAATCTAAACAACTGTTTGGAGATCTTTAACTACAACTACAGCGCTCACAGCCCTTTACTGACACAAATGCTGGCCAAGCACAGGTCCAATAACAACTTTTCTGATGTTGACTTATTTATATTGAATGTTTTCATATGTTGTGTTTGTTTATGTGATGTTTATGTGATGTACGCATTTATGTTGTGGTGGAATAAGCACAGAACTTGTTATTTTCTTTTAAATCCAGTGTTTATTCCCTATATTTAAACTTTATTATATTTTAGTTTGAGAGCTGTATATTCTACTTTATGAATGTTAAGTCCATTTCTAGGTATGTGAACATGTTACATGATTAACAGTAACGGCAGGTTAACAAAGCCTTAATTCCAATCATTTCTGAGACCCTGTTTATAGGAAAGAAAATTCATTTTCAAATTTGAATTGAAACCCAATGTAATGTACTAGCACTGCTTCTCAAAAGGCTTTTCTGCTGCACAGTGAAATATTGAATGTTCTGCTATGTTTTAATGCTTATGTTTGCTACCACCTATTTACATTTCTTGACAGTGTACTTGACTTGAGCTCAGAGCTACAATGTACAAGACTAGTAATATTAAATAATAGATTTCATTTGGACTATTATCAGGTTTTGTAATATAGGCTGAATTATTACAATAAATGGGAAAAAAATGACTAAAATGTTATTGTTTTCTTTCCCCCATGTGTCGGACTCTCTTTTGGATGTTTGCAGATCTGTTTCAGGTCCGATCTGTAAACATCCTTTGCAGATGCGTGAGAGGTATCGGGGTCACCTTGCAGCAGCCCACAGCAATGCATGATTTAGTGCTGGATCAGCAGAAAACTGCTCATTGACGTAACAAGATGCTGTAAAAAAAAGCTACATCTGGCACATTCAGGACATTTGCTTGTCCACCAGAGCTTCTTCTCAGCTGTTTCTTTGGTTTGATGGAGGTTAGATAAGCCTGTGTTCAGCTGGGAAAGGGCAGAATTACTGGAAACATATCCCACTTCCAAGTGCAAGCCAGGATTTGTGAAGTTCCATTAAGCTGATGTTTCTCCTCACTTAATGAAAGGCATTACCCATGTAGATGGGTTTTAGAGAGGGCGGATCTGAATATCTAAGGTATTAGAAGGTTAAAACCTCCTGTATTATATTTTACTTTCAGAGATTACAGACCCTGATGCATACAAAACATGAGATACTTATCAGCGTGTTGAAACATTGTAGCTTGTTTTCAATATTTATATTTGTTCAAAGAGGTTAGGTGCTAAAGTCTGCGTGAATTTAATCATTGCATTGTTATATATTCTGTGAAATGTATTTATGGAATCCTCCTGGATTTGCTTCATCTAAAACAGTTGCACTTTGTTTATTGATTTTTCATAAACAAATACTGTTGAAATAAACGCTGACATACTGTACTATGACTTTTTATATACATTGTTATGGCCTATGATATTTTTATGATGCATATAAGCAAGAGCAGCAGTCGTTTGCGTTGTGCTGTAAAGACATTTTTAATGACATACTATACTATGACTCGTTTTATGACTTTTTAATGATATACTATGACTATAACTAGTTTTTAATGACATTGTCTTTTGCATGCTATACTGACTTTTTTATAACAATCTGTGACTTTTTAATGACATTTTTATGGTTTACTTTATACTATGACATTTTTTTTATGAGATACTAACTTAGTATTAGTTATACATTTGAACTCGGTGTGACCCATTCATATAAGCCAGAGCAGCAGTCAGTGTTTTGTGGGCAGATCTCTCTCACCACACATTTTCGTCTTGTGCTGTAAAAACACAGGAAAGGAACTAAAAGCCACAAACATCCATGCAGCACAGTTGTTTTGACATTTTTAATAGCATACTATGACTTTTTATGACTTTATTATGGCATACTATACTATATTGTTCCATCCCTGTCCATCTGAACGTTTTATAGATACAGTGGTCCAAGGAGTTATCACAAAGAAATACTTAATTGTGCTATCTTACAATAAATATATAATAAATGTGTCGAAAGGGTCTTAAAAAGGTATTAAATTTAACTTCAGGATTCCTGCATATACCCACCCTTATAGAAAAAATGCTAAAAAAGGACCCAAGTCACACTTCTCTTCCATTTGGGGGCATTAGATTCCAGAGATTAGTGTAGGCTTTACTCTGCATTTCATGGATTACTATTATATTCCACAGTGTGTACATTACATTACATCATATCGGTGTTGTGTGCATGAATAATCATAAAGTGGATCAGGGCATTAGTGAATGAATACATTTACCATACAGTATGTTTTAGAAGTAATGTTTTACTGAAAGTGCTTGTATGCATTAGTACACACAAGCAGGCCTATTGAGAATTGTGTGTGTGTGTGTGTGTGTGTGTGTGTGTGTGTGTGTGTGTGTGTGTGTGTGTGTGTGTGTGTGTGTGTGTGTGTGTGTGTGTGTGTGTGTGTGTGTGTGTGTGTGTGTGTGTGTGGGGCTTCTCAGTTGGCAGAGCAGAATAGGCCTTGGCATTGTTATCCTGGCCGTTAGCGAGGTGCCCGCTTACGTAAGGTTGGAATTTCATCATCCTTGCTCTGGTACGGATCAGAAGTAACATCCGGATGGAGACAAAATGAGGCTGGAAGGACGGAGCGCTGCAGGGAAAACTGCCAAGGAAGATGGAGTGAGAGATTTAGCTTTAGGGAGGCGTAAAGGGTAGAAGGAAAATGAACTGGAGGCTAGAACTGGTAAAAAACAAAAAGTGAAACTGTTTATACACGGATTCTATTTGTTCAGTTTTATTGAATTTCAATTGCAGAATATTTTCATCTGAGTAGTTTCATTGAGAGTAATACTGTCTCCTTTAGACGGGCCACGTTAATGTAAGATGTAGGCCATAAAATGGAGGTGTTTTGAGCACAAGGAAGGTCCTGGGAAGATATTTCAATAGGGAATAGCATGACGCTTGTTACCAAATTAAATAGTTAGCTGGTCTTATTCTACTTGTATGTTATGTATTTGATTCTATGGAGTTTTTTATATTATTGGACTATTTGCACAATCCAGCCAGAGAAATGTGGATGCATTTATACACATTACTAGGAAATAGGTTTCATATGTGCCCACACTCGCTCTATAATGTAAGCAGTATGTGCTTGGGTTGAGTATAAAGACTTGGCACATTGGCTTTGAGCCAGACACACTACATTAGTCAACTTTACTCATACCAGATACAGAAAAATATCACCTATAAAACCCTGTATGGTACTTTATTTAACATGTTTTGCATGTATTTACAAAATATACTGACTCGTGAGTTAATTTACTATTGTTTACATTTGACAGAGTTCCTATCTAATGTAATCATCCGCTGCTTCACAATTATCCGATAACACGTCTGTCTTGTGATTCGTTTGCTTAATCATCAACACTGTAACAAGACATCAGCGGCAGAAACATTGACAAACAAATGGACTTGTTTACTTGAACTCAGGAATGATTAAAAGTAAGTGGACACCTGCTTCCTGCCCGTCTTTACGCATCACTGTCTGTTTAGACAACTAATGAAACAAAACAGAGGACATCAGATTACCAACATGGAGTAACACTATCTGTAATGATACAATCCTTTATAATGCATAACAGATGAGAAAAAAGGTTATATATACTGTACATCGGTGGACATCTTCAGACAAGTATGTACAACAAATTGTGAGTTATAGCCGTGAAATGTGTTATATTTGTGTATTTGTTACTAGTATAAAAAGTGGAGCAGTTCCAACTTTCCGTTCTTCCCTAAAGGTCCCCAAATCTTGGAAGCTACTCTGTGTGTACAGTAAGTGCAAGTGTGCCGGTGTATATTTTGTGTGATGCACACGTGTCCACAGTGAGTGCGTGTGTTCAGTGAACAAATTACTGCAGTGGGGTGCTGTTACTAACAAGCTCTCTTTAAGAGCCATTTCCTGGTAGAACAGAGTCTCTCTTTTTGTTTTTTGTTTTATAACACACTGACGTTATTCCAGGTTCTCCAGAGACAGGATGCCTGGAGCCAGAAGAAACTGGATCCTCCACACTCCTTGCAGCCAGCGAGCGGTGCCCAGAGTCAAGATGGCTGAGCTAAAGTTTCAGATCTTCTGCCCAGACGCCTGCCGTTTTGTTGGAGACAGACTATCAGGCACAAAGTCACTTTGAGAGTCCCAGGGCAGGCTGCAACAGACACTGGGCAGGTTTGAACCTCAAATCAAAGTGTCAGTATACTGTGAGTTAAAAGACTAAAACGTTTCCGTTCAGAACAAAAAGCAGCTACATACTTTTACACAGCAGCTGGCTGGGTACACATTTACAGCTCCGCCAACTCTTCACAACATTTCTTCTCAATGAGTTTAAAGTGCCTTAAAAAGGGTTTCGCCCCGCAGGTAAGTTTTGCCTCTAGTGAAAAGTCCTAGATCAGTATAGACAACTTAAACATCTGCAATATAAATGTGACATTAATAGTTAAATGGACATTAGAGCAATTTGTACCCCTGCCACAAATGCATTTGTACATATTAATAATGGTTTATGGTTTTAGACAACTGCAATTTAAAAACCAAGGACAGACCAACAGGGTGAAAGATATGGTCCAGTCTCAGTTCCCTTGTTGGTTTCCAGAATGTATAAATGTTAAAAAAAAAAGAAGGTATAAAATCCCTAAAACAGTTCCATTTATATCCTCAGGTATCTTTTGGCTAATATATCCTCATGAGGAAATATTCCAAGTTTGATCTAGGAGATTAACACTGTCCTCCTGTAGATAAAATCCACAGCGTGAAGAAGATACGTTTCCAGTAAGCATCCCGTGCTGGTTCAGTTCCTCTGTCCACGTCCCTTCAGGCCGTTAGTTTGTGTACGTAGTTTACAGGAAAGGTCCCACCCCTGGATGTGTCCCCCTCTATGTGACCAATCTGTTAGGATAGAGACAGAGTACTTAATTAATCCCAGCTGGAAGTTAAAACTATACAATACATGTCAAACATACTTATCAATAATAACTTAAGTGATTTTTACTGTGCATACAGTATACAAGGGAGAGGTGGACATTAAGTAGTATACTGTGAAGTTGTTGTGCCATATACTGTATTTCACATTGCTACCCAAAGGAGAAATCAAATCAAGAAGTTGTATTTGCACTTACCCACCAGTGGGGGTCATGAGTGGCTGTGACCACAATGATCTCATCTTTGAAAAAGGCAAGCTGCTCAGAACTGACTGCTCTGCAGTCCACTAAAGCTTTGACACGCTTCTGATGTGGCCTGCTGCCAGAAACCTGAAGGACACATGTAATATATATGTTCTAGTGTGCCAGCAGCAAATTTATATTGACTGTGAAATCTCACAGGCTTTTTTCTGATTATCCACAGAAAAAAAAGATTGTGGTATGGAGGACTTAAACTATAGACTGAATGTGATTGTACCATAGCATTCCTGCGGGGTCGTGGGACACAGCTCACGATAGGCGAGGATGCCGGTGCCGGTGCCGGTGCGGGAGCTGGCGCTGGTGCTGGGGTGAGGCCGGGATTATTCCCCATTAAGCTGCAGTACAGCTCCTCCTGGCTGCCCACACAGCTCTGAGACTTCCCCTGGCTGCATCCTAGACTGCTGGTCCGACGATACGATGTGGTCTTCTCTGAACTGGAGGGTGAGAAGTCAACAAAGGTCATATAAAGTTGTAGAGTTGGAAATAGGGATGTTTGAATTTCTGTTTTTAGACCTGAACCTGAATTGTATTGTTTCAGGGGCCCTTGTTACACCTGACACCATGTTGACAGAAATGTGTTAAGGCATTATAGCAGTGCTGTCTCACCTGACAGGCCCGATGTGACTCTGAGAGGATGTTGGCGTGACGCTGCCTTGAGAGCCAGAAGTAGCACCAGGTTGGCCTCCCCTGAGCAGCACTCCCTGTCCATTGTGAGACCTTGGTGGTCTCGCCCCTTGGCCTTGGTTTTCCGTGTTGGGTGAAGGAGGCCCATGTCTGGCCTGTGCCTTGGGACTGGAGGAGTGTGAGGGTGGGTTAGAGCAGCGTCGTGGAAGGGGGTTACCTTCCTGCGGTGTGACCGAAATCTGGGGGTCCGAGCGACCTTTGGAGGGGAAGAAAATGTCAAAAATTTGAACAAGAGCAACACTGTTGATTGTATCAGTTTATAGAAACAACATTCATTTAATTCAGTTACTCAAATCACTCAAAAACAAGTGGCCTAAAATTAAACTTCACATGTGTTATTCGAACTGGCGCCATGCATCGGTTCAATAAACAAGCCGTCTTTCATGTAAGCAGGATTCTAATGGAACATTTTAACTGATGCAAATCATAGAAACAGGTTAAACAAACTATTATTTATTTTTGACAGTTTGGGCAGCAGTGCACGTTATCGTAAATCAAATCTAAGTAAATGCTACCTTATTAACGGGGATAAGCCACAGATACACTGCAGTAGCTCACCTCTCTGGATGGATTTAACTGGCAGTGGTGGGGGCATTAATGCTCCAGGGACTGGAGGATTTCTGTATAAGAATTCTAGATTCTCATATGTCTGACAAGGCCTGCTTCCAGCATTACCATTGGCACCATGACCCACACTCCAGCGGGCAAAGGAAGATCCACCACCTCCATTTGAGGGCAAAGGAGAACGGTTTTTGGGCAATGGGCTCACCTGGAAAACAAATGGGAAAGGAGCACAAGGTTAATTTTCAGTTTCACCTCAACTTTCTTTTTTTTTTTTAGAGGAGATTGCAATGGAAAAAGCCCTATAATGTTTTTCTCCTAGCTTTTTTGGCAGAGAAACAAAGTCAGTAATGAGCGCGTGTGTATGTGTGTGTGTGTGTGTGTGTGTGTGTGTGTGTGTGTGGTTTACCCTCTCATCCAGGTCATCCTCGCTGTCATAAAACTCCTGAGACTGTGTCTCCCACATGAACTCCACGTGGATCTGAGAGTTGAACTTCCCACTCTGGGCCAGCTCCAACTAAAACACACACACACGAGCAAACACATGTAAAACACACACATTACCACATATCCAGTAATACACACATAATAGAAATCAGCTATGATGCAGTGACTGTGCACTTGGCTCTATCAACCAGTCACATGTGTACTGAAGTAGCTTCTTGGGCTGTTTTGGGGTTTAACGTACAGATAAAGACAAATGTTTAATGATTCTGTATTAGCCTGTTTGATATTTTGAGGCTGATACAAAGGAACGATGAAAAAAGAAAGAAAAACAACGAACAGGTTACAAAAAGGGCAGGATTATAAATTATGTAAATGTAATTCCCCTCTAACTGGCAATGATCAGTCGTATCAGTGTGACCTTGGGTTCAGCAGATGTTTCAAAAAATGAAAAGCAAAAAGAGCAAAGCGGGTTAAATTAAATCACTGAGAGAAAAGTCTCCTGAGTCCAGAGCCAACCCCCCCCCCCCCCCACCTCATTGCAGCTTCCAGTAAAAATAAATCAATCAATCATCTCAATGAAAAATGAAATTAATTCAGCCACAAAGCTGATTATTTGTGTGACCTTTTTCAATCTCTAAACAATAAGCCTGTAAAAGAAGGTTGTGCATAATCAGACAGGATATTGCACAAGGCAGGTCCGATTCAGCAGGGCAGATGGCCGGTAAGAAAATATAACCAGTTTATAAATTATGCACGCTGGGACCTGATGAGGATAAGATTCCTTGTCCTGGGAGTGAGTCCTTAGCAGAGCTTTGCTGCACAGGGAGTTATTTTAAGGTAGTGTTTCCAGCTGTGGAAGTTGTCTTGTTTTGTTTCTGGTGTTGGCTTTCTGGTAGGCATTTTAATGTTGCAACTCGATTCCTTGTTTGAATTTTCCTCCTCACTGTGTGTGTTCTCTGAATTTATGAATTACAACTTAAAAAGAGAAAGTAGGTTCTCACCAGCTCTACACACTGCGCGTGCTGCAGCCTCCGTGCAAAATCAATGGCCGTCTCTCCTGCAGAGTTCACTATGGGAGATTTAAAGAAAGAAATGGTTAAAGTGTTTATTAATTGCACTGGGTGGAAGATGAATAGAGTAAACAGAGTTGAGGGTACCTGTGTGTAGGGCTGCCTTTGCTTTGAGCAGTAACTTCAGAGACTCGGGCTTGTGATGCAGGACGCTGTAGTGAAGAGCTGTGTTTCCTTCTGCTGTTCTCTTCTCCAGACAGTTGCTGTACAGTGAACAGACAGACAAATGATGTTTAAATGTTACCAACTTTCAAGAGCGTAGTCCTCTTCACGCAAAAGGAGATATGATTCATACAAGACTACTTCTCAGACTCTGACCTGTTCTGGCAGAGGAAATCCACCATCGCCAGTGAGCTTCTATCCTCCAGACGCACAGCGAGATGGAGAGCTGTCTCTTTGATCCCCTTAAACAGGAAGAAAAGAGCATAAATGAGGCCAAATGATTCACCCTCAAAAAGGTGTTGCTCATCTGTGCAAAACTCAAGTGGCTGCATTTTGTTTTTCTGACAATCAAGTCTGAAGTTATGCAACTAGAATACTAGAGAAGCTAATGTCAGAGGTTCAATCTGAGACAACTCATTTGTGTTTGTATGCTTAAAAAGTGAAAAGGTGCCTACAGCTTTAAGCAGGATCTGTTCATGTGAAGTGCACAAGGAGGGACAGAAGAGAGACAGAGAAGTGCCTGCGTAATTCAATGAGCTGGTCTCACTTGTTCTCGAGAGGCGTGAGCTCTGACCCAAAAGCTGAAATAATAAACGAGGGCCAAGCAACGCAAACAAACACACACATATACGCACACACAGTGAAGTCAGCAGTGCTACACAGACTGCTTATGCTGAGCAGGAAGTGCATGACAGGGAGGGTACAATGTGATTAAAGACACGACGACGAGGGTTTTAAGGAGAGACAGCGGAGGCGGGGAAAACGAGATGAGTATATGAAGAGAGAAAAAGGGAGGAAAGATTGAATTAGAGGCCAGAAGACATGGGAGGGCCTCCGATTCACCCACCCACATGAAACATATGCACACAAGCGGACAATTAACACATAGTTCACATACTGTAACTATCTACACACCTCCTACAGTTGTGGCATTTGTTTTGAAGGAAGGAACATGTTAGTAACTTTTTGAAACGGTGTCAGGATGCAGCTGTCATTCATCCTAAATGCTGGACATCTGTGGGAGTTCTACATTTCTCAGAAGGCGAAATGGATTTATTACATGCATGACCAACGGGACACTGGTGTGGGAATCTACGTGTGGCTGTAAATGATCCTCACCTGTCCATCAGACAGTGTGAGCGGTTTGGAAAGGTCCGCTCCCTCAGCGTAGAGCTGTAGAAGCAAAGTGAGGTCGCGACTCCTCACAGCGTCGTTCAGCCGGCCAGGGTCCGCTTCTTCTCTGCAGAGGACGTACCGACGCTCGGCGTACTTTGCCACAATGTACTCCTTCCTGGCATTCCTGGTAGTGAAATCAACACATTTTAATGAATAAAATACAATCACTATAAATCACCACTTTTGTTTGTTCTTTTTTTTTTTTTTTTAATAATCGGATTGTTAGTTTAAAAGAAACCAGGGACTCACATGTCACTCTGCGGCAACGGTTTGACCGAGTCGTTTGGAAGGCCCGCCTCCATGATGTCATTGAATCTAGTGTTGCCAATACTGACAGCCAACTGAAGTGACGCACACAATACAGCCACAAAGATGGGACATTAAATAAAAGGCAGACAGTTACATAATGTCTATAATTAGAAAGGCCTGACAAAAGTCTGTTTTTGTGTGTTTAGTACCAGAAGCTCAGAGGTGCTCAGTAGGTCCAGAGTGAGTGACTGGATCCTGGAGTAGTGGACACCCAGCTCTCTGTGGATACCAGAGCACTCTATACAGGTCAGGATGCCCAAATTGGTCGACAGCCATGTTGGATCTGAGATACACAAACAACCCGGTTAGAAACCCATTACCACTCCACAAACACAGCTTGAATTGATAAATGTGGTTTGTGAATGAAATGTCATGCTCATCAAATAAATCGTTTAATCTTATTATTTCATCAACAACAACAACGACGACTGGCTGACCTGGTCCTCCACAGTCAGCGCAGGCCTCGTTGCCGGGCATGTGTCGAAGCTCGGCGATGATGGCTCGGGAGAGATCCTGGAGCCCGCTGTCCTGGAGGTGGAGCTGGTCTCCTACCAACGCTGTGTTCAGGGCCTCCTCCTTACTGTTCTGCAACACTGACACCCAACTAAAGTAAAGGTGCACCAACATACAGAAAAATGCTTTAAATGTTAGTTTCCAATTTCCACATTTTGTAACAGCTAATTTTGAGGGAAAGCCACGGAGTGTGTGGCACCAAAGGATTAATCATTTCAGTCTTTTCCCCCTCCAGAAGATCAAAAAGTAGTCCGCCATGTGTTTTGCACGTGTTTTTGCTCAGTTGTCTAGTGATGATAAGTCTTCATCACTCTCACTTTCCACCCAGACTAATACTGAACTGAACCTTGCATCTTTCATTGCTGAAGCTCTGGTACTTTTCCTCTCAAACCATTTCCATCTTCCTCTGTCCCTAAACTCACAGAGCACACATCACATCAAAGAATCTGCCTGGAGGCCCACACACAAGGGAAGAGTAAGGGACAGAAAACCCCACATGCACTCTCCTCAAACCCCACATCACAAAGTTCCCTTGCTTGCTGACTGTGGCTGTAAATAAAAGTCCCACCCAAAAGCAGCTGGGCCAGGGGGCTCCTAGAGGACAGCTTTGTCTTTCTGCATGATTTTAGTTTCTCTCCCTTTTTGGGTATCGTCAGCCTTGCTTGTTCTTCACTGGATACACCATCAGACTATAAACTCCTCTGTTTTACAACACGATCTTTATCTTTCTATGTTATCATCTTTAGAAGACTTCTTTTCATTCTGAGAGCTACTTCACCTAAGATCAAATAAAAAGGTGCATGACATGTAGCAGCTTGCTTACACAAAGGCACAATACAAGAGCTGAGGAAGTGAATGAAGTTAGCAGCCGACAGTAGTTTCAACACTTACATCATACATTCCTGCTCGTCTTCTGTCTGGAAATGGTACGTCCGATTATCTATCGATGAAGAGAAATGGTAAGAAATTGTCAATGCATCAGGATAATGGGGGGAAAAAAGCTTGCGGGACTAGAAATGGCATAAAACAAGCACACAATCGCCCCTCTGCCAAGCCATTAATAGCCTAATCCCTGGCATTCATCCCAAATAAAATG
The DNA here is from genome assembly GCF_900634415.1 of Cottoperca gobio. NCBI lineage: Eukaryota > Metazoa > Chordata > Actinopteri > Perciformes > Bovichtidae > Cottoperca > Cottoperca gobio. Next base: position 7,871,254 of record NC_041376.1, on the reverse strand, counting down.
CATCTGATCCTAATTTCTACTAATGTAGGGGCCAAATGGGCACCCTTCCACACAGCTGCACTGCACATGACTCTCTAGAGTCTTTAATGGTGATATGTGGAGGGTAAAGTGTTAAGGGTCAAAAGTTAGGAATGAACCTACGAGTGACCAGGTCAAAGGTCCTCCTGTCCTCTGGGTTCGGTCGCACCTGACAGGTCAGCAGGTTCAACTTGGCTGGCGGTCGATTGATCTGAAGACAGACACAGAGGAACAGAGTCATGTATTGGAGAATCTGGACAGATTTCAGATGACACTTTGATCTGAGTCTGAATGCTAAGTGGCAGTTTAGCTCATGTGTTCTCACCGTACTGTGGGAAATAGTCAGGCAGCCAAATTTCACTCCACACTTCCTCTTCTGCCAAACCTTCCTGATCCTGCAGGATGAAATGTCAACGAAAAAAAACTTCAGATTTTATACACAAACTATTGACATGACATCATGACATTGTTAACCCTTCTCATCAGTTAATGCACTGCACAGAAATCCTCTGTGATACGAGTGTTAACGTACACCCTTGAATTGAGTAATGGTGATCCACACTGTGCCGGCACAGCATACTCCTGTTCACAGCGCTTCACTCTTGTTTTCATTATCATGAGTGAATCCGTTAAAATGGCTGCGAACGTGTTCTGTTTTGTGTCAGTGGCTTGAGGAAAGTTTGCTCCCCCCTCCCCCCTCATCCCATTCACCCAACTGAATAACATCCCCTCTCCTTATCACCCTGTAATCTAGCTCAGTGTGTGTGTGCGTGTGTGTATATGTGTGTACGTGTCGTGTTTGCATGACGCAAAAGCTGGAAGCCGTTCAGTTAGCCAGTCAGCCAATAAGTTTCACAGGAGGGGCCCCTGGTTGAATCTTCATCTCACAATAATGAGGACCAGGTGGGTTAGAAAAAGTTTGAACTCTCTCTCTCTCTCTCTCTCTCTCTCTCTGTGTGTCTCTGTGTCTCTCTCTCTCTCTCTCTCTCTCTCTCTCTCTCTCTCTCTCTCTGTGTGTCTGTCTCTCTCTGTGTGTCTCTCTCTCTCTGTGTCTCTCTCTCTCTGTGTCTCTCTCTCTCTCTCTCTCTCTGTGCCGTACTTGCTTACTCTTCACCAAGCTCTGATCGCTGCTGCGCTCGACAGCAGTTACTGAGATACCTTATCATTGGTTGAAATATAAATGCGAAAGCAAACCCATAACTTTCGCAGTAACAAAAAATACTCTTGTTGTTGAACTACATGAGACATATTAAAATGCGTAATGATTTACAAATATAAATGATTTACAGCACTTTCGTTCTTAATGTTGTTCACATCTTGTATCCGTGTGTTTTCAATTCCAATACAATACTTTCATTATAAAAAGTTGTGAGCCGACATTTGGAAACTAAAGCTTTTACACACCCGTCACTCTTCTTGAGCAGGAAACCAGATTTCTCCGTCCCGTACTTCTTGTTGCCCTGTGGTTGGTGGATGCTATACCCGTTGCCAGAGTTCTTTCTATTCAGGTACTCCTGGGATACAAACAGAGATTTAGGACTTGACTTTAAAAGGCAGCTCTAAAAAATTCATTTGTGGCAAGACAAAGTAATCCGACAGCATCAACTAGCAATTAAAGCCGTCGACCGCTGGGCGTTTTTGAGCACACATTTTGATTACATACTAAATCACAGTTTAACTCAAGTTGTAAAGTGTGCCCACTTAAGGTACCTCTTTCCCCTCCACTTGCAGAAGTAACCTGAGAGAATCCCTCAACTGAGTGAGTTGTTTCACCTCCTCGTCCTGATCCAGACGCACCTGAAAAAACACACACCATAAGTCAGTTTATTAAAATGCAGCAAAAAAATTAAAAGAATTAGTTGGAATAACCCCATGTTATTGTTTTCTCCATGTTAACTTGATCATATGCAATGTATTTTGTTCCAAGAGTTGGGTGTGGAAAGACAATCAGAGCTTTGTGTAATGTCCTAAATAATGCAGAACAGAGCACAGTACTGGGGTGTGTCGTCCGAGGAGGTTGCACATTTTGTATTAAAGCAGCAGCAGTCTTGCGTGCAACATAAGTCAGTTTAACTGAAATATTTCAAAATTTTTCTAAGGAGCCATAACACATATGGAGTCTGAACTTTCTTTTTGAGGCTGAGGTCTGGCATGTCTGAGCGGGTCTCTGCTCTGCCTATGAAGAACCAGAAAAACCTCTAACGTTCCTGCTATTACAGTCTGTTTCCAGCGCTCTATCCAGAAAAGGGACTGGAATCCAGTCGGAGTGGTTGGAGGAATAGGTGTGCAGCAGGGAAGGAATGAAAATAAGGGATGCTTTCACTTTCATCTTTGGAAATGGGGGGAAGCATTTCTGGGAATAGACGGCAACAAGAGGCTCTGCCTGTGGGTTCAGCTGGGGGGGGGGGGGGGGGTTGGAGGTTCAGAGAGGGGGGGTTGAGGTTTTGGCTGCAGTAAAATAGTTGGAAAAGAGAAAAGGTTCTACAGGAGGTACTAAAACACAATGTGATTTACAGTAAGAGAGCTTTACTGCCTTCTTAGACATAGTTTTACGGATTGTGACTGACAATGAAGAAAACCAGTGAAAGAAAAAGAGTGAGTGTGGGTGGATTGGGGGTATGATAACATCAATATGCATGTGCGCGTGTTTTTGTGATATCAGTTTGAGTCCGTCAGGAAAACAACAGCTACCACAGATCCCAACCGTTAATCATGACAAGTGTTCTTCTGAAATCATAACAAGGCTGAATAATAACAAAACTGTTTGCAGACATTAACATTCACCCTTATAAATCACTGATATAATATAATGTGTAAAGAGTATGTACCGTGTGAACAGAAGCGGCGAGCTTCTCGATAAAGGGAGTAAGATTCTCTGCAGCCTTCAGCCCATCCTGAAAGAAACTGAGAGCAGAAAAAGAACAAATGCTGAGTCATGGTGGTGCTTCAGTCCAAACATCCTAGTTCGCACCAACCAAAACATCACATGCTACAGCTGGATAAGTAACTCCATTCCCACATAAAACCCCGGTATGATTAAAATGGGTAAATGGTTAACAACGGTAATAATACCTTGTAAAAGGAAAATGTAGACCTCAACTATTATGCAAAATCTCTCACCGAAACCCTGAGGTACAAATCAAATCCATATGTTTTTAAGCCAGGAAAAAAAAATCTGGTTCCTATTCACATCTAGAACAAAATGGCAACAAGGAAAGAATAAGTGATATCGGCTGAGACTGACCTGAGCTGGGCCTGGAAATATTTGATGAGACTCTGGAGAAGATCAGGGCCCTGACGCACCTTGAGTTCCTGGATCTTCAAAAGATACTGAAAGCATAAACACAGACTGTTTAAAATAGAAATGGAAGCTCTCCACGGAAAGGCCAGATGGATCTATTAAAACATGAAGCCTGAATATAAAATGAGGCATCAAATAAAGCCACCATTTTTCAGTACCCATAATTTAAGGCTCATCCTAGACTAGGCGTGTGTGTTATGTGTGGCTCCTTGCTTCCCAGGACACTGCTTCATATTGTTCCAAAGGTTATTGCTTATTTCAACACTCCAGCCAGTCAGTGAACCGTGTAGACTGAAACTGGGAAAAGTCTTTGTTCAAAACATATGAATAACACAGACCCATAGTGCAGGCTTTATTTAGTATTATTTCCATCCATGCACACATTCTCTGTGTGGAAGGGATGACTACATTGTCTTTGCTCCATAAAACCCAAGCCTGAATCCATCTGTGTCTGTGTAGCTGAAGCGGAGACGGGCTCAGTGAAGTGTTTCTGTCCTGTGTATAGTTGCGTGTGCTTGTGTGTGCTTGTGTCTGTGTGTTTATGTATGCAGTGTGAAAGAGGAAAGGCTGGAGCGGTTTGCAACAAGTGGAAACTCCAATCCTCCCTGCCTCTCCTCTTTGTCTCAACAGCTGGTCTCAGTCAGGATTAGACTTATTTTGCATGTGCACGAACACACTTAGCTGTGACTACACTACTTGTATGTAAAAGCACTGCATCTGCCTTTGAACTTCACTTTCTAATGTGTATGACCGAGCTCTCCTGCAACTCTGCAAGACGCAACCAATCTCATGTTTGGCTTTCTAAAACTTTTTTTTTTTTCATCCTAGAAATGAATGGAAAGACACAAAAGGGATCGACCCTGGCCATCCAGTCGACCTTGGATGGAATATGGAATCCACAGAGCAGACCACCCAAAGGTGTCTGTCTGGTATTTTGACTGGCACTAATCCCTCACCTCACACATTTGCAGCTGAAAGGCCCTTCTCTCTCTCTCCATGTCCTCCCCTCCGTCTGATCCTTCAGTCCTGATCAGACCCAGCTGCCTGGTCTTCTCCTTCTCTAGCTTCCCTCTGATGGGGGGGAGGGAATTATAAGAAAAAAGAGCAAACGTTAAAAGAAAGAATGTTTTCGTCAGCCTTGGCTATTTATGTGCACAATGTACGTCATAAATCTGTCCGATCAACTCTCTTTTAGTAATAATTAACTTTTTTAGCATTTTAGGTGTTTTGTTTTTTTCCCTCTAACTCGTTCAACTTCCTCATAGGGAGAGAAAGAGCAGAGAGGAAGATGGATGGAAGACAATAAGGGAGGGGGTGAACTCTCCTCTAGCATTATAAAACACTTTAAACCACTGTCCAACGTCACAATGATATCAGATGATGCTGCAAAGCCTCCGTTTTCTTTTACAGTAATGTAATGGAGAAAGGCCAAGGGGAATGAACTCTTATCCTATTAACATCTGCTGTTACATCTACATCTACATCCCAGTAAAAGACTAGCAAGCACTGAGAATGTGCAAATTGATTCACCTGAGGCTATAACATGTGTCCCAGGCTTCAGTTTATTTTCTCTCACTAAGCAATCGGGCTTAGAGATGAACAATTGGACTATAATCACAATAATATGTAGCCATATGAATGTGAGGTAGTAAAGTGTATGGTTAATTACATTTTTATGTCATATTCCTTCCAACTCTTCTCCATCTGTTTCTTGAGCTCCTGTAGAGAGAAGATGAGTGGAGAGGAGAGGAGAGAGGAGAGGAGAAGAGAAGATGAGAGGAGAGAAGAAGAAGAAGAAGAGGAGAGGAGGAGAGGAGAGGAGAAGAAGAAGAAGAAGAAGAGAGGAGAGGAGAGAAGAGAGGAGGAGGAGAGGAGAGGAGAAGAGAAGATGAGAGGAGAGAAGAAGAGAAGAGAGGAGAGTAGGAGGAGAGGAGAGGAGAAGAGAAGAGAAGATGAGAGGAGAGAAGAGAAGAGAGGAGAAGAGAAGATGAGAGGAGAGAAGAAGAAGAGGAGAGTGTTTGAATGACATTGTTAATAGTCCACATATTCAGGTGAAGCAGTATTTTTACAGTACTGGTTACTATCTGCGTAGATCTGAATACAGCCAGACAGTTAACACACAGAGACATGATTACTCATGTCATGCTCAGTATTCTGCAATCTGGCCAAACAGGATTTCAGTAGCGCTGTGCCTTCCTTCAGTTATAGTGAAGCAATGTTCAGCTGTCGAATCAGCTGTTTCAAAGGCAGGGCAGTGACAGAAGCTTACAGAAGCTTTAGCTTGTTATTACTCACTAGTCTGTCTGCAAGGGAAATCAAAAGGACAAATACTGAGCAAGACAGATCGCTTCAGTGTTGGAACATAGCTCAGTTACCCTTTAATCTGCACAAACAGCCTCATCTTATCCGATATCTTAGTAGACTCGGCTGCGTCTGCGACACAGACACACAGACTTATCTACAGAGGAAATCCACCCAAAAACGGATTTTACGCTGTGATATTTAAAATATAGTCAACATCTACAAATGCTGACATCTGTATTGCTGAGCTGCTAATTATTTTCTAATGTTATCTCCTCTCAACCAACAGTCTACATTACAGACAGTTGATAAATTATTGGGCTGTAGCTGAGTGAAAGGAATAATGTAATTACTATATGTGGAAATAGGTGATCTATAGGCACCCATACTCCAAAACATTGTCACATTATTGTCAATATCCCACTGCCCTTATGTATTGATCAGTGACAGCATCCCTACAAACTGTCTCTCTGCTGTTTAAGTTCACACTGTAAAATCAAATGTCCAGTGGATATTCCCTTTTAGGCCGGTGTAGTCTCCCAGTTCTAAAACAAGTCATCTTCATGTATACACCAGATTTACTTGTGGTTTTATAAGTATTCAATGAATTTGTAATCTTGACTCACAAGTCTGCTGTCCCGGAGCTCTGACTTCAGCACATTTTCCAATGGAAATGCCATGATGTTGTTGAGGTTTTGTACCTAAAATATGTTAAAAAAGGAAATGAGTGAAGAAGTTCAAAAATATTCCACATAATATTACAGGTGGCCCTTATCTCCTGCAATGAGAGCAAACACTCGCATGCGCACACCGTTCGACACACTCCTATCTCCCTATGGATCCCCCCCCGTTTCTGGGAATGAGTGCAGAAAACTAAAAACAAGGTAATTCAGTCATTTTTAACCTGTGAGAAAACACTTTGTGTGATTTACATCAGTAAGATCCGTTCATCCAAGGGGGAGCATGACGCTACGACTTTTATTACCGTTTGTGAACTGAACCGAGTCTATCGGGGATCTGGGGAGAATGAGTCACAAAACAACCAGCATACCCCCCCTCACAGGTTGTGCTTGCAATAATACGTAGTTACCAGAAAGCCCCATAGAAAGACATCACATCTTTACTCAGGCATGCAGCATGGCACGTTACATTATCCATCATCAGCCCGCAAGTCTCCAGTTGACCACTGCCGAAATGTACAAAGTCTGTTGTCACCGCAGTCTTTCCATGGATCCTGGAGGATTAGCTGGAACCTGCTCCTAATATAAATAATGTCCCACCACTTCCGTGAGCTGACCTTCATATATTGACACAGAGGCCAGGAGACTGTTAAGATTGTTTTGGTTTGCATCCAAACGCTGAGGTAACTAGTAGATAATACATTGAGTTCTTACACAGTGGAATACCAGATTTCAAAGTGTCAACACATTTACACATGACACAGGTCGATGCCTGCATGCCTGTATAAACCCTGGGACAAGCACACAATCACACACGCATGGCACTAAAGGGACACGCTCAGGTTGATTTTGCAGTACAGCTCCTTAAATCACCCTCCTGTTATTTTTTTGGACCCACTTCCTCTTCACATCTGTAAGAGCTAGGCTGCAGTCAAATAGTCTTTTTGGCTTAGGAAGGATCCTAACTGGGTACAATGAACAGGAAGCATTAAGGCAGCCATGATAAGAGCTGGTGAATGCTAAGGACAGGGGCTTTTTTCTTCTTCTTTATCTCCTTTAGCACAGGGTGCACTGGTAAAGGAAAGGAGAAAATGCTGTCTCAACAGCAACAGTTAAAGCGACGCACCATTCGGCCGTCAATAACATCCACTGTGGCTGTTTTATTGTACACTATGGATACATTTAAAACATCCTTTAAATGTTTGTCAGTTTTATGTGTAAGTGCTGTCGGATTCGGCGGCCGTCTTATCGCAATTCCTGATGAATTCTCCTTCACATCTTTCATTAACCTCGTGATGACACCATTCATCGAGGTCAAGGTAAAGTAGTTGGGAAAAGACATAGGACGTCATTTCTTTGAGTATTCGCCCGCAGCCCCGGTATCCCCTGTGTGTGTTCTTGATTGACACGGTGGAGGGAGTGTGTGAGACGGTGTGTGTTGACTCACACATGGAGGTCTGGGATGAATTATCATCGCCATAGAAGCTATCAGTGGGAGGGTTCCGGACGGCCCCATATTTTGGAGTCAAGAGGTGCGAGCATGCAGCTGTTCAAACCCTATTGCGGCCGCACACACACTTTCTACTATGCCATAATGAACACGCATACACTCAACATCTTATGCGGATAGATTTGGGGTTCTTTCCCCGGCGGCCGTTTCAAATAAACAAACTTTTAGTCTTAATTTCTATCCCTGCTTCCTCAGTCTAGGTTGTGTGTGTGTGGTTTGAAGTCCATAGTAAAGACAGATAGTTTGAGGAAGCCTCTCTTTCCCCTTCCCCTTTTCCTTCACGCTCGTCTCCTCTTTCCTCACCAGATTTTTGAAGAGGGCCGTGACCTCTCTGGTGAACACAGCCAGGTTGAGGAAGCCTGTGGAGACTTCGTTGTTGTCCTGGGTCAGGTGGCTATTCCCCAGATTCTCCAGCACCTCAACATACTGCTCCTTGTTGTCCACATGGGCTGAAAAACAACACACATTCACATAAAGTGAGTATAGACATGGGCAGTTAAAAAGGTTGACTCAGACTTGTCGGGGAAAATCTTAAGAAGAAAGATTGACTTGCCCTGTTGCAGTGAGAGTCTTTTAACCAGACATGTGGGATAAATTAGTACTGGTTTCCACCCATCCTGGAGCTGGAGACAGGCTTACATATAGAGACGTGTGTTTCTCTGAGGCTTATAGGTCACTTTCCCCAAGGGTCATGACCTTAGTAAGGTCTCAGTCTGTTTAATTTATGTTGAAAAAGGCTGATGTGGAAAAGAAACTGAGCTCCGACTGGCACCACATTGGTTTCCATTTCACAAAATGATGTTTTACCCTACGGCTATTCAAAAAGTGAAGCTCAGACGAGGACATCAAATAAACACAAGTTACAAAACAACCTCGTCAACAGAGACAGGCACCTGATGAACAATTACAACCAAACGTCTGTTCACAGTCATACAGAGATATCTCAACTGACTTTGGAAAACCCCAACGTTAAAGATGAAATACTGTATTTATGGCTGTGAATTAACAATAACAAGGAAGTATTAAAAGGAGCATATGGCCCAGACATCTGCAGAAGTGTCCAGAGCAGACTAAACAGACAAAAGCAGAAGCGTAAGTCTTTTCTGCTCCAGTTTCCACCTCAAGACAAATATAAAATGGTAAACTGACTGTAGCTGGGAGACAGACTGACACAGGTGCACTAACTGGCAGAAAAGCAAAAGTGAAACATTTTTGTATGACAGACAAATTGTGAATTTAAGGAAAGTATGCAGACGCACTGCAAGATGGAGGAGACAAAATCAAGGGGGAGCAGGAGAAGAAGTATTATAACAAACAACATACATGCGTCTGTCAAACAACAAACTGCTGAGTCACAGAAGAGCTGAGAGGATGATTTTACAGCTGACCTTTAACTACCAGATACCAGCATAGCAACTCAACTCTTTCACTCCTCTGCCCTGAACACACGCACGCACGCACGCAGGCCACAGCATCTTGGCAGAAAAGTGGTACTTAGCAATTTATGGGAACAGATCGAAAGAAGAGAAGATCTCAGCATGTGCGTGTGTTTTTGCAAGTGTGACAAAGAAACGGACCATAAGACCAGCGTGGGGGAGGAGTGGGCTTACGACTTTGACTTGTATGCGTGGTGAGTCAGACTGTCGATTAACATCAGGAATGATTAAGAGGTTCAACAACATAATGAAGGGAGGTGGGGGGGCATATAACTGGAACTAACCCATCTGATTCTACTTAAACACAGAAGAAGAAATAAAGAAGTAGAGTGAACACATATGGAGAATACTCATGGATCACTTCTCTGGAGCTACAATACTGCTGCTGACCGTATCTGGTTGCTTAATTCTGGGCAGCTCTCTGACTCATTAATACTAAAAACGATGAGCTGGAACCTCAAAATGGGAAGCAGTCGTGTAGTGGAGCTCAGAAAAACAACTTCAGGATGTGTCGTGCAGCTCCTCGGTTTCTGCCGCGCATTTTTGAGGTGAACACTCACATCTTGTGCATGTTCACTTCTGATGGATCCATGGCAAGTTCTGCGGAGGCACAGTGGTGACACATACACACTAACAAAACATTCACTTAGTGACCCAGTTGCTCTGTTAGGTCACTGTATAGCACCGCGTTGTTGCCGAAACCGCGCATACCATTTGCTTTAACACAAATCATACACTCTGTATGGATATAAACACAAATCACCCAACATCCCACACACTCGGGTCCCATAACAAGGGGCCTCACTCATAAACACCACTGCCCACATGAGCTTCATGATCTCATGTGAACAGCTCATCCCGCCATAATACAGGCTGACCTTTACTTAAAAACTAGAGGCCGAATTAATATGCTTCATTTGTAGCGACGGACTCGTGTTTATAAGTCGTCAAAGGTTGCGTTGTAGTAATGTATTAACACGCTACAACTTTTGTACAACATTACAAGATGAAAGTTCATTCTTGACCTGGTAAATAGTTCTTGGTCAATTTACTGTTTTTTTGTGGAGCTTTCTTCTGTATCACCTGGTCTTTGTGCTGATGAAAGCTCTGGAAAGGCTACTGAGTACCTTGAACTGAAATTGTTTTGTCAAACTACAAATTCAAAAAGGTCAAGAATTAACTTTCATGCATAACTTTTAGCCAACATGGATGAGGAGTAGGATTCCTCAAAATGCTGTAGATGAAATCATAACAGCTACTGAGCCAACTGACCAAACGCCATCCCCCTGGTCTTGAGTAATGACTCTTGAACTAGTGATACAATGTCTGAATGAGACTATATTATGTGACCGACTGATACTTACAGAGTCCAGACGTGTGTATAGCTTTGATCATCTTCTTCATCCTCTGTAGAGTTGTGTGGTCCATCTCCAGAGACTGCAATAAAACAAGGAGACAAAGATAGATTTGAAAATTTAAAATCGTCAGAAAATAAAAACAGTTTTTGGCTAATATGATTACCTAAATAACTATAAGTTTAAGCAACATGCACAAAAGTCCTGTAAATCCAATGTTGCCATACATTAGTCCGGCTCGTTGATTTGCAACATTGCTCAAAATGGCCTAATAATGATAATACACCCAGAGATATCAAGGGAATAACCACATCCGTATAGATTGTACCCTAAAACCTCTGATGGTTGACACATTTCTATAGTTTCCCAGTATATATATTATGAACCCAACAACATTCAAGCCTTCCCTCTTGCCAACGTTCAGATTAGGGGTTCAAATCTTTAATGGACGATGTCTGCCGATGTTTGACGCGTCACTGTTCTCAGAGTTTACAGTAGGCATTTGACTTAATTTTCTCACAACATGACTAAAGTGAACAGGTGAGTCATCACTTGCCAGTAAGACAATCGTCTGTCTAGCGGTGTCATGTACAACCCTGACTGATGTACGTGCATCTATTTCACTTTTCACAACACTTGCTCACATTTGACATGATGTAACAGACACCAGACAGTCAGTTGGCTTCATTGGTCAATCAATCAAACTTCCAACCCAAAAATGTTTGAAACTACATCCTGTTTATTCTCCTCACACTGGCCACTTTGTTTTACTGAGCTAGACATGCAGCACTCCACCTACATGCCACTAGAAATAGCTTTCATGAGCCAGTAATAAAGACTTAACAGAGACTCTGCCTTGTGAGATGGTGTTTACATGCCCCAGTCCTTCCCGGTCAAGTCCACTCCCTAAATGTTAGTTCACTAATTAAAAGGCAGTGTGGGTGCTGTGTAATGCGACCCTGCAGACAATGAATGGGAAAGTGATTTAGGGGAGAGATTGGAGATGGGAGTTGCTCAGTGATGCTGCAGCTGCAGTTTCCTCTGCTTGGTAAGTTGGTGGACAGACAGCGGATAAACAGTGGAAACAAGCTGGTGCAGGTTAACGAAACAGGTTGTGTTTGTTGAATTTCGCGAAATAAAATCAGGTCACACGGACACACCAACAGACAGACAGCCCACCCGTTAGTCGAAACAGACGATCTGACACACACATCCCTTCTGGAGAGGGTAATGAGCGGCACCCGTAAGTGTACAGATGTTAAGAAACAACAGTGTCTTTTACGTAGCCTTTTAGCGCGACATCTAAAAGCTTGTGTTCACCTGCTGTGAGGGTGTGTGTGCGTCAACAGTGCATGACTAACTGATATCTGATCCTATTTACCGCATTAATAAGCATGATGACACACTTGGCTGCAGGAGAACCCACATTATTTGATTTTAACAAGGTAACGAAAGAAAACTTTTGATATGCTCTTTAAAAAAGAAAAAGTATGGAAATAACAGTAATTATAGCTTACATCCATAGAAAATGAGTCCCCGTCTTTCTCCTTTTATCGTTGCCTCTAATCAGGAATAATAAGTAACAAGCATCCGAGTGTGTGTCGGGGTAAATGGTGTCTCTGTCTGCCTGCCTGCCGCCGTAAACCACACACATGCCCACACATTGCCTAGCCATTAATCAAGCTTGTCCCTGCTGAGCAGACTAAACATAATAACCATAGATCTATCTATAAAGGGACTGTTGCATTTACATCTCTGTCTGTCTGTCTGTGTGCACATGTGTAGGATTCCAACATGTCCCTCCCCAGAGCGGCTATTCCAGCTATGTCTTTTCCAGCATGTCATGGCCATAAATAAGGATATTATCCCAAGATAAATAGATCAGACAGCTGTGTAAAACTCTAAACTTATAAACCCTGGACTCTGCGGTCTCCATCTCTGCTCAGCAGTCAGTTTCTGGCCAGGAAATGAACCCTTTCATCTCATCTTTCATCTGGACTTTTTAACTCATTACTGAGTGATCTATTAACTGGACACAATGAATAGACACATCAATTGCATAGGAAACTTTATAATCTCCCCCAAATGGTGTAGCCGATATCTAACATTTTAAAAATGATCCTCAGATTTCAAATTGTAACCGCAAATGATTCAAACTGATGTGAGCTCTAGATGAAAACAGAGATCCATATTTGGTTACAGAAGAACAGTGAACCATATTGTTTATGTCACAAGGAAGACACAGAAGGATCGACTTGTGTGCACACACACACACACACACACTTGGATTATTTGTTTTATGGCAGAGTTCACGGCTGCCACCCTGTTTCCTCCTTCGCCGGGAGGTGTTTCATATAAACACAAACAAACTTGCACGCAGATTTTAGGCCTTGAGCCAAAGTACCAGTTCAAAACAGACAAAATGCAATGACTGGCCTTCACAAACACGGTTGCAAGGGTGGACAAACGTGTTAGCTTACACTCACAAGAAAGATACCTTTATTTTGTCAAAGTGCCACATTTGTTCCTGGCATGTGGTGTGTGTTCCGTTTGTGTAGCACCTCAGTCTGACTCCCTTGAGGCAGAAGAGAAGGCTAAGTAAACCCTCTGTATGCTACATTACCTCATGTAACCTTTACTTTTCTGCTGAACCAGGCCAGTGTGCAGTGAATGATCACCCAGCCTTTTCTGAAGACACTACCACCATACAGAACAGATGCAGAACTTGACAAGCAGTGCCCTATGTTTTCCAGTTCTGTGGTCTCACAGGTGTTAGAAAAGCACCAGTCACCCTCAAATCAGCACACCACAGCTATGCATGACTTACATAAATATTTCCCCAACATTAGTTAGTTACTGCACCTGCCCCTTTCTGGATCTCGTTAGCATTATGTAGCTCTTTTGGAATTAAATTACCGTTTTGTCAAAACCTCAGGTGCTTGGGACAAAGTCTGTTTAGTCTCTGTGCTCACCTGGAAACAATTTCAAAGAAAATGTTTAAACGAAATAATGATAATGATAAAACCCTTAAAGCTGTCACCTAAGAAAAGTAAGCTAGCTAGTCTACAGGTGAGTGTAGCCTTCTTCAGCCATAGCTAGGCTACATATATGCTATATAGACAGGTAAACAACAGACACAAAGGTACATGTTCCTCTGCACCGCCTCCCCTCCATCTCTCTCACCTCCTCCACGGTTGAAACTGTGTTCCGACAGTCGCTCATTTTGGACTGGAAAGTTGAAGTCCCCGGCGAAGACAAATCCTCGTTTGTGAGGACCACGAAGTCCGAAATGCTTATTCGCTCCGGCATGTTTTGAGCAAAACAGGTCTGACAATCACTGAGGAGAAAAAATTGCCAAAGTTTCACGCACGCATGTAATTCCCATTTGAAGAAAAAGAAATAGCTTACTCTTCCATTGTGTGCAGGAAGGCAACTGAAAAGAGACTGTATTCCTCAGAGTGCTTGTCCCTAAAAGCTTATTTAAGTTTGAAAGTTTGTCTAAAAGCGGACCTGTGTCCTGACCGAAGTTTAGGCTCCACTCTACGAATGTGTGCGCGTGGAGGTGCGCCAGCGCGCTATTGTCCGCCCCGCGAGGGAGGGAGCAAACTCCATCATCACGTGGGAATGTTTGTGCTTTCTGGCACTCTGCAGAGAGAAAAGAGTTTGTGTGTGTGCGTGTGTGTGTGTGTGTCTCTGCCCGCGCTTCTTTCATTCTTACTTCTCATTTCTATGCAAACTCCAGAGAGTCTGCAGTGTGGTCGCCATGGATATGCATAATACCTCATTCACAGACTAATCTGAAGGGGAGGAATTTCCGTAGATGAGGTGATGGTGGTTCTTTGCAAGATCATTGCAGTGAGGCAGAGGCATGCAGTTTATCTCAAAGCTCTGATGTTTTACCAAAAATGTATGATGTATTTTTTTAAAAATGGGACCTTACACATTTATCACATCTCAAGTGGGGCTTTTGCAGCTGTGCAACTGCCCTTTAATCAAGAGTTTGGAGGTATAACGCCCTCTGGCAATCCCTTGGGCTTAGGCTCCAAAGCTTCTTCCTCTTCCTTTTCATCTCATGAAAAGACTTCTTTTTTTTATTGCTGGAAGTTTTTCTGAAGACCCTACCACTGAGCTTCTCCTGAAATCATCTGACAAAGTGAATGAAAAGGAATCAGAGAGATGGAAAAAAAAATACAGGAGTTGTGTATAGAACATAACTCCTGCGTGCCTGGCATTGTGAAGCCTGTCAACTCAAAGCAAAGAGGTGTATCACTGATCCTTGCCTCGGGGAGAGCAGGGATATAATACACTATGAAGTGCAGATGGGTGATTTTAGGAAGCAACATCAAATACAGTGGCTCCCTTTGGTTTGACCACAAAACCACATATTTGCCTACATAATTATAAAGGGAAAATGTGTCCCGGCTCTATAAGGCAACTTGAGGTTATTTGAACCCCTAAATAAAAAAACAGACTCACTTGGTTGCAACGTTTTTTTTTCTTCTGTTTTCTGAGACTTACTTATTCACAGAGTGAATAGTGCAGAATGGATGCTGCGTCTTAACTGTGTGTGCTCACAGTGGTGCTGTGTTTATATTCACAAACATAGACAAACCCCTTTTTTGTGTCTTGAGTCTCTAACTCAGATGCACCAAAATGCACATGCACAGCATTTGATAGCCGTGCCGTACATGCACACACACACACACACACACACACACACACACACACACACACACACACACACACACACACACACACACACACTCACAGCTTTTAAAGTGAAATCCAAAACAAATATCACGTTTACATACAAATTAAGGCAACACACCATTCGAAATATAGGCGCCAAAGGGAAATCTGGAAGCTGAAGACTTATTAATCATGAAGAAAAAATGTCCACTCTTGGAAGGAAGTGAGGGCACGCGACAAACAATGCAGAGCTACATCAATAGGTTTGCTGACCCAGTTTGCCAGGGCCTCATTCACTCTTTGTTTCTGTTGCACACTTGTATGTACAGTATGTGAGACCACACGAGGGAAAGAGAAACAGAGGTGCACATGGATAGAAACAGTTGGCATGAGTACATGTAGGTGTCTATTGTTGTAATGTACATGCAACATGTGTCTGTCTGCATGCTCATTTTGCATGCACACATTAGTTTTGCATGAGGATCTGGGCTGATGTAATGCAGAGTCTTGCTGTGTTCCAACAATACTCTCCTTCAGTTTCTTTGCAGCCCCTTGTAAAGAAGCAGAGTCTTTGTGCGTCTGCCAGCCTTCCAGCCTGGGTCCTATTGTAAAACTGAGCAAACCAGTCTGCTCACTATATGCACTAACATATAGTTGAGGCAGGGGAGGGGAAGCGAAGAAATGGGGAATTGACGAGAGGAAAAATAGTTTTGGAAAGTGGAGGGGAGTGAGGGAGGGGGAGATGCTCAGCACAGAGAGGTAGGATGTCAGAAGAAAGGAGAAATAGAGAGAAACTTCACTGTCTGCATACTGAAACTGGAGTGACTTGCTTAATGTCTTCCCTCCTTGTCTCCAACCGTTTCCTTCCTAAACGCCACATACCTATTCATTGTCCATACTCTCTCGTGCCACTGCTAATGGTGATTTCACTCTTTAGTTATATCATCAACAAGGGCTTTGTTAATCTTCACACTATTTTTCACCTTGGCTCTGAGGAAGTGAGCTACTCCAAATGCAGCTTCTCTCTGACGCAAACACGCAGCAGCACAGAGGTCGTAGCAACATCTTCCAGTAAAGATTACAGCTGCCAGGATTTCCTTGCTGCTTCCCAGCAGCCCAGTGGAGTTGCAGCACAAGCCTCCCCCCGAAAAATCTCCCTCTCCCTCTCCACTCTGGTTGTTGACTCAGCTCCACTAGTTCTGCTATCAATTTACTACCCCTGTCAAGCCAGGAGGCCCAGGTTTACTGTAAAATACCCCCTCTTCTGGTCAACACAGATGACAGAAAATAGGAAGATTGTAAGAGTAAGAGAGAGAAGGGTTTGATTTATTGTTTAACACAGTTTCCCAGTGGAATGATCATAGGAAGTGTCTTGAACAGGGGCAGAGTTCTTACTGTAAACTATTTGCTTCAGAACCTGCACAACTGCACTGTGAGGAAGTAACTGGGGAACACCTCTGCCGTGGAAAAAAAGAGCTGCAACGGTAATGTGTCATCCCTGAGTCCACTGACTGAGCATTATCAGTCTCAGGACAGTCGTGCATGTCCTCTGTGGCATGGCAGCTGGCAACATACTCTACCAAGAAACCACACCCTCTCCAGCATGCCTGTCATCACAGTTGAACAACAAAAACTTTTCCAGACTGGTAGGAGGTAGTCAAACTTGTTTGTGATTCATAATTATAAATGCAGGAGTACGTAAAACACACAGCGTCACAGTGTCATTGGAGAAATTTACTAGAAATCTGAGAACAATTAAATTACTAAATTAAAGTTTTACTATTTCTCCTGCCTTTAACTTTAATTTATCAATTTAATACCTCTTAAATTGAATTGATCTGTTCAAACATATATCTAGCCATATTTGGTGCCAGAGTGAGTTCAAGGCTTTCAGTAGCTCTAACTAAGATGTGTGTGTGTGTGTGTGGCTTTAAACACACAAACCCTATTCTCTAAATAGCTACCACCATTAATGAGAATAATACTACCATTATGTGTCCCTGATGGCACAATGACATGTAACGTTGTGGCCTGAGAGGGTTTTTTTAGTTTCTGGCAATTTAAGCGTTCAGCAAATAATATTTACTTCAGCCCCCTGTTGTCACATCTATTGGTGTCAAGGTGCAATGTGACCGAACTGAAGGGATCTGGTGTTTAGATAGCATGTAAACCACACAGCCAAAGTGCTGTGTGTGTGTGTGTACGTGGTTTCTGAAACTTCAGTTTACCACCTCTTGTTAAACACACAAGCTGTTGTGCGCAACATTTGTTAATAGACACTTAGCGCTAATAGACACCTGATGTGGGTTCAGAAGCAAACAGGCACGAGAGTTAAAAAAAAATCTGGTGCACTGAGGAGACAGGCTTTCTTTGTGAGGGGTAAAAAAAAAAAAAGCTTGTACAAGCTCAACTGTTCCCTTTTTTTTTTTTTGCTCCTCACTTGAGCTGTGTTGGCAACATGTGGCGACCATAAAGAAATGCATGCTTCCTGTCGTCGTACACTTTTGTTCACTATGTTTCTACAGTCATCAACTTTAAGTTCTATGTAAAACTACTTTAGGAAGAACTGAGCTAGCACGTTGAGCTCCTTTGGGAAAGGAAATGAAATTAGATGTTCATTCCCAAAGAGCAGCCAGTGGGCAGTGAGAAACTCGCAAATCTAGAGATATCTTCTATAGATTTATTAGTACATTTGTGATGCATCTCCTTGCAAATGTCTCTCCCCCCCCCCACCCTCCTCCGAACGTATTAGCACTATTTCACAGTGACCCACTGAACTTTGACCTCATGGGTGTCCCCTCCCTAGTGTGAACTTGTTTCCAAAGCAACCAACTCACAAAGAATGATGGGTGCTTTTTGTCAGCCTGTCTGAATGTGTTTATAGCTCATTCAGAGTCATTGTCGCTATTCATGTCGACCTATTCTCTCTCCTCTGGGAATGTCACTTCTTATTAAGTTGATATACTCAGTGGCCATACCCTTGCTGGTTTTAGTCAGAAGATACTCCATATTTTAGATTTGACCCTCCGGGTTCCTACTCTAGATTTTGGAGATGAAATCCATAATGCTAGTGAAATTTCCAGCAAGGGTCAGGTCCTGTTAGGACATACGTTGTAGAGGCTTGGGAGAAAACAATTGAAAGCAACGATGCATGAAGAAGCGGTTCCACTGCAGTTTTGTTGAACAACATTAATACATTTTCTGACATGACTAGTTGAGATATAAACGGAGCACATTTCCAAGTGTAAACCATGGCTTCAGTATTTATTTAATCATTTCAAACAGACCACACAATATTACAAAATATTAAGTGCCGCATGTCATACAAAAACAATTGTGCCTTCTGTAAAAAAAAAAAAAGGCCAGTATCAATTCAGAAAAACAAAAAGGTATAAATACAAAACAAGTTATGTACAAATACCAGAAACATAATGCTCATTGAAAAAAATCTACAAACTCTGAATTCACATTCTCTAATCTACATTGTAAAAACACACACACACACAAACACACCATGACACCCATTTGCCAAGTTGTCAAATACACACACACACAAACACACATTTTCAAGTTTTGTTAGGACAGGACAGTTAGCTTATCTCTGCAGTGTACAGGGAAAGCCACAAATACATCTGCATGAAATTCAAATTTACAAATGTCTAGAAACGCTTGGAAAATAAAAGATCCTTTAAGCAGATAAAAGTCACAGCTGCTCTGACCTCGGGTGAATGTCTTTGACATTTAATAGCGTTGCACATGCATGTGGGAAAGCATTCATGGGCTTGAAATTTGAAAAGCTAAGACATAAATTCCTTCTTATTTCTGTTGCTGCTAGAGCAACAGACTTCATCCATTTCTGAATAAGAGAACAAGCAAATCGCTACTCTAATTAAACCTTAATTACATCAATTACCCCCCCCCCCCCTTCCACTACACCTGCAACACAGATGATGCATTTCATTTATTTTGGGTTATTTCCTCAGAAATACAATAGTAGTTCCACACTACTAAATCCAAAATCTTCTATTAAAATCAGCAAACTCTTATCAATAGAGGAGCACCTGGATTTGAAATAAAGCTGCCAAACCAACAAGAGTGAGTGTGACCCTCTTGCACAGTCAGAGACTGTATGTATTCACAAAACACCCATTATCCGTCATTAACTCTGGATCTGGCTCCACTAATGGGCGTCAGAAGCTGCCTTTTCACATTTTGGCACACAATGCAGCACCAAACGGTTACAAGGCCCGACATAAAGCTTAAGGCAGGAGAGCGCAAACCTGATCAGACAGAAGCAACATGAGCTCAACATCAGATTTTTGGATCTACAAGGATTATTGTTCACAGCTTCATTTGGTCGGTGTTGAAGATATAAAGATTCTTAAACACACACACTGTGTTTGGTTCTTGATGGCTTTAGCTTTCTCTCATCCAGTGATTGAATCATGTAACGCTGCATGGCAGTTAAAGCTGACATAATACAAGGCTGCCCCCTATGGGTCAAAGAGTGGCACAAAACTTTAAGACTTTGGAAACAAGAAAGAAAATAATTCCTGAGTTGTCACACTGTAAACACCGCCTGATGACTAAATGCATCAGATTTCGTTGCTGGGGATATGATATTCATAATAACTCCGAGTTAATACAAAAATTCAAAACAATCCCTGCTTTTTGAACAGTGTTTCCTAAAGGTTGGAGAGTACACATCCATGTCAATCTAAGCCTCACCCTCTGATCATTTTTTACAATAATATTTACAAATGATTTTTACTTTATTAAAATAAACAAAGGGGCTAACTCATCCTTTGGAATAATTTACATCAAAACCGGAAGTTATGGCTTCATAGTGTAATATTTCATACCTCGAGAAGGCTTTCAATTAAATATTTCCCCCTAATCTCCCCCAAATGACCTCTGCCCTCCTTCATCTACACCTCAGCTCTTCAACAGTTCTCCAAGATCATAGGTGTCGAAGAAATCTGACACTCCCTCGCTATCCTCCAGGCTCCAGAGGTAATCGTCGTGATCCAAAGGTGGAGAGAAGCTGACAAATGGGGTGTTGGGGTCCGGGGCGAAAGAGGTGCAAGGAAGCTGGTCCTCTGTAATCTGGAGGAGGCTGGGGGGCAAACCCAGCAGACGCTCGACGTCCAGCAGAGCGGAAACAGAGGCTGCAGCTGAGGAGGCGGCTGGAGCTGCTGCAGAAATGTGGACTGTGATAAAAAAAAGGACAGAACATAAATTAATCTGTTTAGCCTGACATGTCTCTTGAATGTGTTATTATTATTCATATATATATATATATATATATATATATATATATATATATATATATATATATATATATTTTTTTATCCTTTTACTAAATTGTATTTTTTAATTTTATCCTTGTGATTTCTATTACTTTTTATTTATGTATTAAGTAATTGTTTTTCTTTATTATTGATTTTCTTTTCTACTTTAAATTTCACTGTTTGAAATGTTTCCTCATTATTTTAGTATTTTTATTGAATATTTACTGGTATGGTAATTTAAACTGCACTAAAGTGTATGTGAGCATAATGTTAAAGGAATACTTTGACATTTTAGGAAATA
Organism: Cottoperca gobio; assembly: GCF_900634415.1. NCBI lineage: Eukaryota > Metazoa > Chordata > Actinopteri > Perciformes > Bovichtidae > Cottoperca > Cottoperca gobio. The sequence goes on along the minus strand of NC_041376.1, from coordinate 7,850,372 downwards.
TCTTTACACACTTTCTGCCACACATCTCTCATGTCTACATTGAGTATGAAGCTAGAGCTAGGGGGGGGGGGGGCGATTAGTTTAGCTTAGCATAAAGACTGGAAGTTCAAAAATACACCAATAGCTCACCAGTTTAGCATAACACTCCTATAACATTATATAATAAAGTGACTCAATAACCAATTAGCCCCCAGTGTGAGAATAAAGTCAGAATCCTACTGTCCTGTACATTAACCCTACCCTACCCTACAGAAAGACTTACATTCAGCAGGCTCCTCTTTGACGCTGTAGCTTGGTGGAGCCATTGGGGTTGCATGGTGATGGGCGATGGGTTGAGGGAACTCCTTTTTAGGGGTGACGGCGCTTTTAACTGGGCTAGCATCTTCAAGACCCTCCTCTGGACACAGGTACACTTCAATGGGGCCATTCTTACTCTTTAAATATATCTGTAACGACCCCTGCTGTAAGGAGGGAAAAAAGAGAACATTTAAAGATCCATATACAATGCTCATTGTTTTATTGCATGTGTGTTTTTATTACCAACAATGAAATCTGTTCTCTTACCCCTGCCGTGTCTGGCACCTCCAGTTTGGTGTCAGCAGGAGCCTTGACGGCAATGACTGTCTGGTCTCTGAGCGTGCCGATGGAGCGGATGTCTTGGTATGTCACATAGCCCAATGTACAGCGTGCGGTCAAGGCTGATAACAGCAGCACAAATGAAGTGGATATTTGCATGTGTAACCAGACACAGAATGAAGAGGACACAAGCAAACACAGCGGGATGTAAAGGATATCTCTTATTATCTTCATACTCTGTGAGCTGCTTGAGCTGTGCGGTGCTGGAGTGGATCAGGTCATCCAGAGATTTCTCGACTCTCTCCAGGTCTCCAAGCTCTTTCCTCAGCGCGCAAGCCTTCTCTCCTCCACCTGCACCACCCTCAAATACATCTCCAACCCTACGAGAACACACATAGAACATAGAAATAACGATGTGATTGCAGTTAATAACGTAGGTGTCGTAAAAACTCAAAAACAAAGACACGCACGGTAATAGACAGTATGTTGTCTAGATATGTTGCATTGCACCCTAACAGCCACTAGGGGGCAGATAAGCTAAGCGTATGCAAGAATAAATACACTGAGTTATAGCCACACAAACAGCTTTTCTATAAAGATAATCTTTTTTAAAGTATTTTAATTTTAGCTGAGGCTGTGTTAGAGCTGTTGGTTCACTCTGTGATCATATAGAAGCTGTAGTTCTAGTCCATGCCAAACATGCTACATAACTGATTCTAGTAATAGTCTCAACCACACTGTGAACATGGTAGTATTTAATTATGCAGTATGTTGCGTTGCTTTGCATTGTGGGAAACATATTACTTTATCTTACAGGCCGCTCAGTGTAAAGCCATGTTCAGGCTTCATCCGTGGGAAACTCTGACTGCTGCTAAACATGAGAAGTGCCTGCTTATTCTACAATTTAGTGAGTAAAATGTTTGGCAGTTGGCTTAGTAGATATCAAAGCCTTTTCTGAGCGGTTTGACATGAGCAAATAAACGCTCTCTGATTGTGTTGAGAGATGTGTTTATAGGACTGTGGCTGTCATGTGGTCAACAACCACAAACCCTGTGCTGCCCATAGTTTAACCAACACCACCATGGGGTCTGAAACTTTCACCAAGCATCAAAAGTAATTGGGGGACATTTTCAATAAGGGTCACACTGTCTTGCATTACGGTTAAAGGTCTAGAATAAACTCAAACTTTCAGTATTAGAACAAATTATTTTTTTCACCCTTATTTTTGGCACAAATATATTTCCATAGGTAACAGTTTAGAGGATGGCATTTAAATTTGATACATACAAACACCCTCTGAACATGAGCCAGTCAGACTATAGGGCCTATAGAAATACGTTTTTTCTCCACATATCTATATATAGTTAAGACTAATGCCGCTCCTCATTAAATGTCTTCTTCTGTTTTGGTGCTTACAGCCACTGGATGTTGTTCTTTGACTTCTTTCGGATGAGCTGGACTCCCTCCAGGACGTTGGTGATGTCATAGATGCGTCTCTTCTGCACCTCCAGAACCTCGGTGGCCCAGTTCAGATCGAGAACTCCGTCGGGAGACTCGGCGATCAGTCCCACAAACTTCTTTGTCAGCAGGCCCAAGGAGGTGTCGTACCGCGTCCGCTCACCGGGAGACTTTGGAGCTGAGAACAGAAGATACAGACAAAGGCACGTGAAGACGGGAACAGTTGGAAATAAAAGCAGAACCACACATGTAAGCGATCATGAAAGTAAGTAAGAATATTTACACTGCACTTCTGCACAAACCCTAACCCTGGTGTAAGAAGGTAAGCATACTAAAGTTCCAAACTTTTATCATATGAATGTGTCAATTACCTTAACTCCTGTGTTAATGTGACTCATGTAGCATTTTGCTTTTATGATCCTATTCATTGATTGTAAACCATCTTCACACCGGTCGACACCAAATCACAGTGCTAAAATCTCTTATTACCCCAAAGCACGTGTCTTTGAAAGTATTGCACGTGGTGTTTGAAACACACACGTTCATTAATTGATGTTACTGTGTGCTCTGAGCAATTCTAATCTGACCCTGTTTCCTTCAAGACTTATCTCTTTGTACTTTATATTGCTCTTCTTTGTAATTAAATTGGACTTAAATAGAAGCAGATGCCACTACTATCATGGGCGCCGCTCAAGTATCTACTACACGAAACCTACTACACTACCCCCTCTCTCACGTCTATCTATCTTTTGACCCTTAGTTGGGGTACTCACTCCTTGGACTTGGTATCCTGGCTGCGATGCTGCATTTGCCTTTGGGTGTGCGGAACTCTGGCATGTAAAGAGGGTCCTCGAGATCCAGCTTCCTTTTAGCCTAGAGAGCAAAGAGTTTATGTAGATTAGTTAGAAAAACAAACTATAGAAGCAAGGAGGGTGTTTCTTATAGTTGCAGTATTCGCTATGACCTTATTATACAGTGTGAACGTATACCCCGTTTGAATAATTCCCTTGTCTGCTGAAAACAATCTTTCATCCTACTTAACAAGTTAAAGGTTAGTGTGTAGGGCGCGTCCATGTTGGTAAAAGTGCTAAATGAGAGGTTGTTGAAAAGTATCGTAAATGTGCCAACTGCCCTCAAGTGCAGGAACAAAGCACCCCCGTCACACTTTCACAAGCACTTCAAGAGGGGCTGATTGTGTGTGTGTGGGTGTGTGTGTGTGTGGGGGGGGGGGGGTCTCTCAACCCACTGCCTGCAAAATGCAAGGAAATCCCTGGAATCACTCTATGACTTCTCCCCCCTCTAAAGCCTCCCTACGTCGCCTTTCCTCCACACACATGATTACTTGACTATAACTGTAATGAATCACACACTGAGACCTGCAGCTTCAATCTGAAGCGCGCGCACACTCTCACACACACACACACACACACACAGAACCTTTGGATCGCAATATAAACTAAATGTCTTCATGTGACTACTACTTTTTTTTTTAACAACCTACATAGGCCCAACATAACAAAAGTGAAAGTCACATGAACCCGGCCTCCCTCACAGGATTGAGAAATTACCAACTGTCTGAAAAGTGACAAGTTGTGCAACGTGGCAACACCCTAACATGCACAATTCTTGCCAATTAATTGTTAACTCCAACACGATGGACGAGAAGGTTTGCCGCCAATCTGCATTCATTGTCCCTGTCACAAAGTGCGCCCACACAAAACACTCTGGTGACTGAGCTAACGAGGCGTGGGGATTTCAGCTAGACGTTACTAAGGCTGCTGGGTAACTTGCCGAATCTGGTTAGTACCTCACCTCAGTCATCTATGACTGTGTCCTCCCTTAACCTTTCAGCTCTGTATTGAGCTGAAAGTGTTTGTTTCTTCACAAATACTTGGCGACAGTAATCCTTTTCGTCACCGCAGTGCTTTGGCTAATAGGTTTAGGCAACTGACTTCCAGAGACGGAAAAAGTGCTGAATTGACTTAACCACGTGTGGATGCGCCTGTGTGAGTGCGGGGATAATGAAGGCTGCCATTGTCCCAGTGTGCTCCCTGACATGTCCACCTGTTGACTGGCGACATCTGGAGCAACACACACAGTCTATGAGCTGCTGGCGGGGCAGCTTTAAATCCTCACAGCATACATGCTGCCATACATTAATTTAGGACGGAGAAAGACACAGGTCAGGGCAGTGACCAGCTACTCTGAACAAAAATGTTGCCTGTTAGCATTTATTTATGGAATTAAAAGATATGTTTTTGGTTGGGTCAGAGTCCTGACAGTAGCTGCCAAACACCATGAGTCACAGAGAGGAACAGATAAGTGTCTACAAGCCGTGACAGCTGTAGATAAAACAGCGAGAAGATCTGTGTGGTTGTCCAATTCCTTCAGTCCCAGCAAAAGTACTGTATAAAAAGAGAAGCTTTGACATTAGAATAAGGTTCATAACTTCCATGACCTAAATGTATAGTTCAAGCTGCACCACGTCTACATATTTCAGGCTTGTAGGACTATAATTTGACATTCCCAGCCACAGTCATGGTGACATGTTGTAAGAGGGGAAGCAACGGTTTCACCCTGCAGCTGTAAGGGCTTGGGTGCTCCCTTGTTTGCATGAGGGATTTCTCTGGTGACTCAACCATATAACCCAAACGGCCTTCTATATAGTGCAAAGACAGGATGTCAGACTTAGACAAAAAAAGTGGAAATTGTGTGCACTGTTATAGTTACTCAATTTAAAATCAGTTTCTGCACAGCAAATGACTGTGTAGGACGATTGCTGTGAAATGGAAAAGCCCTGAGCCAAATACAGTCCTAATAACTCTTTATCTCCGGGACTCGTCTGCCCAGTTACACCCAAAAGCTCCGCACATGGCGACTTCTGTTTGCTGTGCATTCTTTGGCTGATTCCTGTTTCACACACAAAGTCAGAGTCTGTCAGGCTGCGTGGGACTCAGATTCCATCGAAGCGAAGGGCAAGTTACAGTATGCCTGCAAATATCCACTCCTCTGTACACAAACCCCTCACTACCACACCTTGGAGTCAAAAGAAAAACAATGCCAGCTGCATTGCTGATGAGATTGTCAACGTGGCTCTCAAAAAGGCAAAAAGGGGTAGATATGTCCATTTAGGTTGGAGGTGGAGAGTGGGGGGGGGGGCTACTTTGAAATGCAAAACTTCCCCTATTGAGGACATTATGCATCAGGGTCGGCGCTGGCCTGAGGCCGGGGTAAAACAAGGTGAATGAGAGGGAATAGAGAAGCAGAGAGAAATTTTTGGGTGAGATCATACAGCCTGGCAATGTGGCCAATGTCACACCCAAGCGCTATCAGTCTGAATGGGGGCTTTCTGGAACCACAAGGTGATTCAAAGCAGCACTGGTAGTGATAGGAAAGAGGTTTGTTTTCCCACAAAGTGACAGAAAAGAGTCATTCATAAAGCTGATATCAATGTCCATGCCGTTTTGGCGGATCACGCACATTCCACAAAAGTACAAAACACGCACACATGTGACATAAGCAGGGAATAAGTGGGACATTGTTTCTGGTTGACATTATGCACATGCATCTTGTTGCCAGATTGTCATTTGGCTGACGTAAATGTGGCTCGGTGCATCTGAAACAGACAAATTCATTCATCTTGTTTGCTTCGAGGATGAGGTTTGACTGAAAGCAGCCGTCATAGAGAGAAAGGGCTTCCCTGGACTTAGGCCTGAATTCTGTAACACATTTACATCACTATCAATGCGAAATGAAACAAGAGTGACACAACATTATCAGCAGTGTACACCCATGGTTAAAAGTCACATGACCATCAATGATACACTACCTTTACAGTCTTTATTAGGTTAAGACGAGATGTCTAAATCCGGTTAACTTCATTCAGTCAAACATTAACTTTTCCTCAGTGTGCCATGAGTAAACGTCCGTGCGTGGGATTATGCATGACTGTTGTGTAGATTTACTTAAAAGGAACTCAGGTTTTCATGCTAAGCCAAGCATCCTGTTACCCAGTTCAAAAACACCTAAAAGACAGTGGTTACTGTAGTGTTGTTGAGCAAGTGAGCTATACATGAAGAAGACACACTTCCTGTAAACATAAGACACATGACTGAACAGGCAATGAAGCTGCTGTGTCAGCAAGCACATACATAACACACCCTCTAGTCCAGGGGTGCCCACACATTTTTGGCTTGTGAGCTACTTTTAAAATTACCTTTTGGGCACCCCTGCTCTAGTCACTACTTTCTTTAAATTCAGCGAGGAATTAAAATATATATATATATTTTTTTCCTTTAAACATCATCATAATAACCATGGCATCCAGGGCTGTACAACTGGAAAAGACTATTTGACAACAGGTTGAATGAAACCAGATCATTTATTTTTAGTCCATACCAGCTGCACCAGTGATGCTCTGTGGCTGAAAACTGAAGTTCATCGTAATTTGGATACTGTTCTGCTCTGCATCTAAATCTCTGTATTTAAGGATTTGGGAGTGGACACAATATCGTTGTATTTGGGACATGACCCTAACAACACTGCAGGTGCAACTGCTAGTAATTTAGAAAGTCCTGTCTGTGTCACAGACTAGAACGCTTCTCAGAAACCCCCAGAAAACAAAATTTAGGACTCTAGGAAGTCAAGAAAAAGGCACATCTTCTCATTAATAGAAAAAGACTATAAACAGGAAGCGATTTTAGATGTTTTTGAGGCACGGTCAAAGGAAAGAACTATCTTAAAGATCCTTCCTTTAGAAAAGGAAACTAAATGGAATTACGAGTATGTTTCTTTAGTTGTTCAGATGAGATACACATTTTCAGCCCATCCCTTACTCATAGCATCATATGTTTGAAAGAACTGAAGCTGCTTTTTTCCCCCTAGAATTGAAACATGTTGAGGAAGTTTCATAATCATGAGGCTTTGGGACTTTTGAAACCTGCTCTGCAATTTCAAAAGTGCATCACTCATTTCCACCTCAAGTGAAATGTGATGTGTAATAACTCAGAACTCCTGCTTTTCTTCAAGTCACTTAAAAACAGAAGTTAATGGGGTGACAACAATTCCAAACACATGTGTATCTGCACTGTATATATGTATAATGAGGAAGAATGGACAACACCATTATCAGTGAGAAAACACACTCAGCACTCCTTATCAGCAACGTGTCACCATCTTTTGATGATTGCATAGCAGTATGTGTGTAATAAACCCTATCACCCCACATCCAAGACACTCTTTATTAGCCTGGGCCAATTATAGGCAAAATATATGTCACATGGACTGGTCTACATGCTGGGTTAAAAAGGGGAAACATTTAGTTTCAAGTTAGTAAAAATAAGGATTAGAATTTGACATTTGTAATTAAGTGTACCTTGGCATATGATAAACCAGGTGGTAGTCTATTCCTCACTAAACGTATGTCCAGATAATCCTCTTGAAGGGCCTATTAGTGAATACAGGCTCCAAGGGCAAGGGGTTAACATGAGATTTGGAGACCCTGTACACAGTATAACCCCTCACCGCTTTAGCCGCATTGCAATTCACTTACTACAAGACTGCAAGGCTAGAAGAGTCCAAATATAACAAGCGGCAGCAGGTGTGGAGCACTAACACATTGTAGAGTGTGATCCAATCCTCTCAGATCATAAAGCTTTTCAAATAATCCTTCAGGAATAGGAAGCATACTGTTTACACATTGCAGGAATATCACTCATATTAAAAAAAAATGTTACATGACCAAGTCATGTAGTCAGGATCTTTTTTTTTTTTTGCATCATCTCTCCAGAAAACAAACCAGTTGTTCGGTTATGACCTATGACCTCCACCTCCTTCAGTGATATGAACAGGTTACACAGGTCCTGTGTTGCCTCAATGACAGGTGCAGTTGGAGCAGCTGTTATAAGGGTGTAATCACACACAAAAAAGCTGTACAAATACAAATGTTATGAATGACTGGATACTTTCTTGTTAAATTAGAGCTTTATAGCTCCAAAAATGGTTAAAACAACAGTAAAATGCTGTGTTTACTTTAATGTCTGCCACCAGCCAGGTCATTGTTTGGTTGTGTAAAAGCTACCAGCTATCTCCCACTGTGGAGGCCACTCATCCTTCCTTTTCACAAGCGAGGGGCCCCAAACACTCTCCAAACAGTATCAACTACCCCCCCCCCCCCCCCCTCACCAAAACCATCAAACACACATTCACACACACAGCGTCTGGTCTTGTCTAGCTACAGCTGGACTGCGGGAAAATATGTCACACAATTTAAACATGGCAGGCAAAAGGACACACACCATTCACACACATCCAGCAGCAGCAGTCACAGTGGCTCCTCTGTGGCTTATCACGTCAAAACATATTTGAATGTGCCCCAAACGCTGCTACAAGTGCATACCGATGGAAATCAAGAATTATTCCGCCCACATAACTCACTGTACTGTACACACTTTGTATTTAGTTATTGAAAAGTGTGTTTGTAGTGCAGGCTTAGTGTGTGTTTGATTCTTTACCGGCAGTCGCCCGGAGGATGATCTGATGGGTTTAGCCTCTGGTCCGTGGGGGGTTGAATACAGGCTGTTGGCTCTTTGTTCGGCCGCGGCGGTGTTGCAGATCTGGGTGAAATAGCCGGCTGGTATCGTGCTCATTGGCGGGCTGGACAGTCCGGTGCTGAAGAACTCGGTCTTCACTCCTCCGGTGGGCACAATCTTCATCTTCTGCTGAGGGCAAGACAGTCCCACTACTGGCCGACCTGATGCCGGAGAGACGCCTTTAGGCATCCGCATCATTTTCCTGAGTAAACTAAATTTAACCGGATTGGTCAAGCTGGTAGCTAAGCACACCGACCAATGCTCTGCTAAATCGTTTCCCGTTATTAGCAAGTTGCTGCTGCTATATAGGCTTTGTATGAACAAGTATTTCTACCCGGCGAATATAATAACAAAAGAGAAACTCATACAGCTGAAATCAGCCAATTAAATGCAAAGTGCATGGGTTAAACAGATAATTCAGCCGTATTTTTAAATAAAATTCGTCAGTAAATACAGCAGGATAGTCGGTATTGTTATCCTTTGTCCGGTAACAAAGTGCAACGAAAACTTACCCTACAAGTTACAAAGAAACTGTCGGTTAATTAAATTATCTACTCCAAACATCCAGTACTTTAAAGTCCAATACCAGAAGGCTTTCAGGTCTCAATGAGATCAGGTTTCAGCTTGAGATTTACGGTTTATTGTGACTCCTTTTGATGCGGAATCCGACCCTGTCTGTGACTCCTGTCCGTCCACCTCAGAGCTCTGCTCTCCATACAACAGGACAAGAACTAGGGAAGAACAGCTATTTTACCGCCAAACTTCGTCCCGCGAAATTTAGATCTCCCGCGGTTAGAACTCGCCTCTGATTGGCTCACGGCACGTTCGGCTTGTCACATTTGCATAAAACAGTTGTTCGCCGATGGGGCTGGTCTTCTTAAAGCCACAGTAGCACCATTTCGGGACAGAATGTTCTTTATTACCAGGCTGGAGTTGAAGACAATGAACACTTAATATTTTTTAAATTAATGTGTCCAATCTATTTTACCAGACATATAATAAGAGGTGTGTAACTGCATTGGTACAACACTTTTTGTAGTTATCACAGGCCATTGTGAGCAACAATTTGACATATCATACAGTACCCTGAGCTTCACTTCAATTTCAAATATGGAAAATTTCAGGAACATTATGTACACCACATTTAGAATTTCCTGTTTGATGCAATGGTACATTAAACATCATCATAATAACCATGGCATCCAGGGCTGTACAACTGGAAAAGACTATTTGACAACAGGTTGAATGAAACCAGATCATTTATTTTTAGTCCATACCAGCTGCACCAGTGATGCTCTGTGGCTGAAAACTGAAGTTCATCGTAATTTGGATACTGTTCTGCTCTGCATCTAAATCTCTGTATTTAAGGATTTGGGAGTGGACACAATATCGTTGTATTTGGGACATGACCCTAACAACACTGCAGGTGCAACTGCTAGTAATTTAGAAAGTCCTGTCTGTGTCACAGACTAGAACGCTCTCAGAAACCCCCAGAAAACAAAATTTAGGACTCTAGGAAGTCAAGAAAAAGGCACATCTTCTCATTAATAGAAAAAGACTATAAACAGGAAGCGATTTTAGATGTTTTTGAGGCACGGTCAAAGGAAAGAACTATCTTAAAGATCCTTCCTTTAGAAAAGGAAACCAAATGGAATGTTTGATGCAATGGTACATCCACAACATTTTATTGTGATTTAAAATTGAACTTTCATTAATAATGTGTACTAACCATGAGTTAGGCCTAGCCTCAGTGAAGAAGTGTAACAATAAGATACAGTACATTTTCAAATAGTGGAAAACTATTTTATCTAAATTTGGAGACAATTCAGTTTAAATGTAAAGGAAATATTAGATAAATAATATGTAATTATGTATTAAAATGATCTTCATGGGTTATTTAATTAGTAGGAAAAGGAGCCGTTTTATTGTTTACATTATAACCCATATATCCACTTGATGAAAGTGTATTGTGGCCTGGTGCAAGGTGCTGCTGGGGATAGTGTGTAGATGATAATTGGATTCATTCAGTACCACTCTTGCTTATTGGCTCACAGGAGATATTGAAAGAAAACAACCCCTCCCCCACAAGCAGCTATCAGACCCAAGCCATATGATTTGACCCCCATTGGCCAAGGCATAGCAGACTCCCATCCACAGCAAGCCCTATTGTCATGCCTCGAGTTGAACTACATTTCATTATCATTTCAAATCCTGAAAACTCAAAATGTTCTAAATGCAAGTGAAGTTAGTTATTCTACAGTCCCGCAATATTTCACCAGACAACCTTTTATATTTTATATATTAAGGATCAATGGTGAGTAAAAAAGCTGACACTGTCGCCTGCTTATTACACTGGATTAGATGAGATCATTCTTAATTATCTGGTGGTTGAGACATTTGCTCTGTATATCACATGATATTTCAACTTTAAACATGTGAGAGAAATACTGACAGAATTGTCATTGTCTACATAATGCAGCTTAAATCGTCTCCACCCTCTGTTCCTTCCTCTTTCAACCCCAGCTATAAAATGCAGTACGATTTATTAGGAGTCCAGATTAATATTTTGTTCAGATTGCGGGATCCCTTTTTGTAGTTTAATGTAATCTGAATTGTGAAACATTTATAAAATATTCAGGTCACTCTAGTTCTTTCCCTTACATACATTAAGGGTTTAATGCAGTTCTTCGTCTTCCTTAAGACCCTGTCACACATATCCGTATGGCAGAAAGGTATGCTGGCGTATATGAAAATATGTCAATGTCCAAATACGTCCAACTTTTCATCGGATCGGATCGGAAAAGTGAACGTATACAGATACGCATGTCTAACTTATTGATAGCGCATCGCTTACTAATACAAAATGTATCAGACTGAATGCATAACGTATATAAAAATATGGCGTATACAAAATATCGGCAACACGCTGGTGTACGTTGATATAAGGGAAGGCATAAGTAGTATTCGTTAAGAGCTCACTGTGTTACCCTGGGGTGCGTTGTAACACTGATGTTTTGAGCATGTTCAAAATTACCGGACGTACCCGACGTGTGCTTCATAAGATATGCAGACGGTACACATAAGTTACGTTACGTTAGACATACGTGAATACGGAATACGTACGTGAATACTTACCTACGTAAATATAGTACGTAAACACCTACGTGAATACGGTAGAGGTACGTTAGATATAGGCTACATCGGCTGACGGTGAACCCTACAGACAATTTATTGATAACGAGTGGATAACCTATTCCTACCCTATGTTACGCTTATCCCTGACGACTTATTAAACGTGTTTCTACAGTAGAAGCGTTTTGGGAGCTTATTGGGGTTTGAATATAGTATATAGGGTCCCTGTGAGGAGCTCATCCTCACTTCTTCACAGCACGTCTTGATGAATACATCAACCCATCATCAGAGAGCATGGAGGATGCTGAGAGGCTGCTGATACGTTTTATATAAGTAAGTGATACGCTATCAATAGGTTTGACATACGTGTAGTAATTCGTTATGTATACGTCAGCTACAACACCGCTGTGGAAAAGTTGGACGTATTTGGACTCTGACAAATTTTGAGCTACTTTTCATATACGCCGGCATGTTTCTGCCATACAGAACTGTGTGACAGGGCCGTATGTCTGCCGTGTTCGGCGTATCGTCTGCGTTCTTCAAACGATCACAACTTACCCTTAATTTATATCAACGTATTGCCGATATTTCGTATGCGCCGGCATACGTTTCTGTCATACGGATATGTGTGACAGGGCCTTAAGAGAACTTGGGCTGACATGAGCTTGCAAAAGCACAACGATACATTCAGCTATAAACATACAATTACACGTGACACATATGACACTTTGGGGACACAATACTGTATATTTAATTCAGTGAAGCCGTGACATCATTAGGATTTGTACATTATTAAATATTGTTTACAAAACAATAAAAAAAAGAGTTAATATTGAATTTAAATGGTGCTAAGTAAATATGTTATGAGTGTTTTGAGTCATTGTAAGTATAGTGTGAAATACCTCACACTGGAGGTTCACTATGGGGCCAGACAAACAGAAAGGACTGCTGTCACATCAACATACAAAGCAGCAATGATGGGCTTTTGTTTGACATGCCAAAACCTGTTCATAACACCCCTGCACTGATTCTGAGTTGGTTGTATGTAGTTCATGTACATGATGAATTAGAGGGATTACAATTAGGCCAGAGTTGCTTTGTTTCTCCCTTTACGCTCAGTAATCTCTGTCTTGTACCATGCCAATTTGGATGTATTGCAAGGTCAACACAGTTACATTTCTATGTCAAAGCAACACTTGACCTGCAGAGGTTCAATTTAAGATCCAAAGCAACAGAGCTTATCTTGTGTTTAGAGTGCTTACATTCCTGGGATGTCAGGAGGACACAAGTTGATGCATCCTCATCCAACACCCCCATCTTGTGGTGTGGACTGCGATCTGATCTTCTGTACTGAAGCCTCAAACGTTCATCCTTTACTGGTTCTCTGGTTCTTTTAATTAAAAATCCATACATTTTAACAGAAATGTATCCCTGCACATTCCTTGGACAAAACTATTTTATCTTTATTTAGATATACTTAAAACATTTTTCACATTTGAATTTAATTTTCTCCTATTCAATATTTATGTTTCTTGATTTTTGCAATACTAGATTTATGCTATGCACCAATACACCAAGGAAAGTTCTTTGTACATGAAAACCTACTTATCAAATTACATTAATGCCGTACAGTATAATGCAAACCAATACAACACCTGATCGAACTCCACACCTGAAATGAGATTTAACTTTATTGTCTTTGCACGGAGTAGAAGTACTGAGACATTGAAATGCAAAATGCACAGAAGAGCAGAGTAATGCTTTTGCCGTATGTATAGTGGTAATATAAATATTAATACAAAGTAAGGGGCAGATATTAATTAGCTAGATATAAAGTATGACCAGTGTAAAAATGAACACATAGCTGTGGCTCAGGAGGTAGAGTGGTCGTCCACCGGTCGCAGAGGTCGGTGTTCGATCCCCAGCTCCTGCATGTCGAAGTGTCCTTGGGCAAGATACTGAACCCCAAATTGCTCCATCTTGCTCTATCTATATCTATCTATCTGTCTGTCTATCTATCTATATTTAATTAGCATTGTTAGTGGGAGACCGAGATTCAAGATTTCCATGCCCATCGACTGCCTCTATGTAATAGTTGCGTATAAGATTAAAAAAAAGAAATTGTAAGTATATATAGTACAGAAGTAAAACTAAATATGAATACACCATATGTGAGATGTATACAGTATGGATAGTAGTATATATGTATGGGTTGTAAGGGCATATATAGGCCTATTAGAGGTAAGTGTTTAAAGAGTTTAAAACTACCAGTTTAGCACTTCAGCCTTAAATAAATGTATTTTTTTTAGAAGGCTAGTATTGATTGCAAAGGGATGTCAAATTATGTTCAAGCCTTGTAGCACTTAAAAGAAATATAAATACAGTATGTCTGACGTGCTCCACTGGCTTCAAAACGTTCAGCAATAACACGGTCTTACCACTAGATGGCGCTACAACCTCATTATTAGCAGTCTGAAAGTTAGAACTAGGTCAACTTATTCGACTCTTCAACATAGAGAGTGTGATTGTTTTGTTTCCTGTCTCTTTTTAAAAATTGGCAAGACTGTAAATAATAACATTCTTTATAATTACTGATGATCCAGATCCTTGTAAAATGTGCCAACATGTCATGCAATGGGATTCCAGATGTCTCCACAAGGTGGAGTAGTTCGGTCAGCTTTTGAGACCAGCGAAGTACAGTAACATTCATTTACAAAACTGCCCATGTTTCATTAGACAGCTGTATTTTTTTCTGTAGGCTTAATGAATTATTATGACATAAGTGAAGCTCTACACAATAAAAGGTCTTATTAGCAGAGTTGAATAAATGCTACTTTACAGGTGACGCTCTCCAGCTTCAAAAGTCAAGGCGACATATTTATGCACATGTTCATCTGGGTAAATGTTCAACACTTGTGAATGATCAGAATGGTTTATGATCACGCAACATCCTCTCTTCTTACACCATTTAGGAAGTTCAACTTCTTTAAACTGATGGTAACTCATTCTTTGGAAAATTAGAAGCACTTCAAACAAGGGAGTTTCCTTGTTTGATTTCCAACCACTCAACCTCGAGATTCATCTGAATACATCCTGTTATATCAGCATTTCATTGTAATCCAAAGCCGAAAAGTTACGTCAGCATCACCTTTATTTTCTGAACAACATGCAAAGAGTTCACATTCGTTATTTCATAAATGTATACCACAGAGGCCAAACTGTTTCACATAATCTTTTATTCATTTCATTACATAAGAACATACGTACATACATACAAAGCAAACTTTATAATAAAGAGTTTATGAAACTCACAGCACATTGTCTGTAGAAATTACACAATCCCTACAAACATTTACAATTAACTCTAGTATAGAGTTCTGATTATACCTAAGAAAACCCAAACTCCCATTCTGAAAAAATACCAACATCCAAATTGACTCACACCTTACATGCCCACAGCAGATATGTACACATTCGTATGAAGTTGTAACAGTCTCCAGATCATTAGAAATCAGATTAGAGTGGAGAATTAATGCAGGGATAATTATGTGAGATGATGTGAGACTTGGTGTAGAAAGAGTTCAGGTTGGGCGTGGAGTTTAACCCACATAAAGTTGGTTTGGAATGCATCACAAAAAAGGAAAATAAAACAACAATGTACCAATGTTTCTACTTCTACCTATAGGGGATCCCAGGTTTTTGGAGGAGGGCATACAAAGCCGGTCGCTTTCAGTTTCCAATCCTGGCTTCTGCTTTGGTGTGTTGATTTGTCTGTCCAGGGGCCAAAGAATGAGTCTCTGTTTTCTTGCTCATGCACCACTGTTGATCCCCACTCATCTAGGAAACAGTCCAATTTTTTCTGTCTTTTCTTCTTTAAACCCTCCACCTCCCTCCTCCTCCTCCTCCTCCTTCTTCTTCTTCTCTCCCAAATACCTATCCCACCCTTTCTGCCCCTCTTGTCCTCTTGCCCGGAGTGAAGTGGAGACATGTGTTTCCCTGCACCTGCATGGAGAGAAAGGAAGAAAAGTGAAGTCAGATCTCTCCCTCTCACCCTCCCTCCCTCCCTGCAGAGGAGAGCAGACAGACTGGCGCCTAGCATGGAACTTTCATTAACCCCAGGCAGATAGCAATGAATCCGCTACACATTCACTGGCCTGTCTAATTGGCAACCGTGGTGAATGTGAAGGGGACAACCGTCTCCCAGCAAATCAATGCCTGTACTATTCTCGCTGTCATTAAAAGTTTTGTTTTTAAGTTATTTCATTTTGAAGAGTCAAAACAAGATACTGTTGTAGCCAAATTCTATGCCAGCGCCCCGAAGGCCTGATGTTTCGAAGTACATTTATCTTGTGATTTCTTAAAATTAGGCAGACATTAAGATTGATTATTAAATTATATAGTCTACATACCGTAATCTGTCATTTGTATCCTAATGGCACAACCGTCCTTCTTCTTTGGAGAAATTGCGAGAAAGATCCGCAGTCTGGATTTAGAGCAAAAAGAAGCAAGTGTTAGACATTTACAATACTCTTATATTCTAATTGCACACAGACAAGAATAACTGTGCGTGCAGGGGTGTAACATGTTTACCACAACATCACATATCAGAGAAAATCATCTGCTTCTGCATCATAGTCTAAACTACAATATCAGCGCCATGCATGCAAGCGGGGATGCACATTGTGTTGCTAGTGGAATAAACTTCAAGGATTTGAATACAATTATATTGCAGAGCAATGCAGAAATGTGCACAGTGCAGATTAGCTACACAAGGCGTTATGTTAGTAATTGTCCGTGTTGAAGGACAAGCATCAGTCCACCCTGCAGCCCGCATCTCCCCTCACCTTTATTGAGAGAACCATCTCCGGCGTTGCTGTGTCCTCTGCCTCCAGTGCGATCTGCAGGTCGAAGATGTAGTCGATAACGTGTTGCAGGATCTCCACCTGGCTGACCGACTTGTTCTGCGGGATGCTCGGTACCAGCTCCTTCAGCTTGGAGTAGCAGTCGTTCATATCGCACAGGGCGCTCACCGGCTCCTCCAGACACGAGTGTTTATTCCGGTTGATGGCGAGACTCTGCTCCGAAATGCAGCACACGGCCTTGTAGCAGCTCCTCACCGAGCGGACGGGACTAATGGCTTTCATGATGAAAAACAGAAACAATAACAACAACAAGACTCGGCTTGATGTTTCAGTATACGTTTGTGACGGGTTGCTTGTTCCTATATCGCAGTCCTGAAAAGCTACAGTGCTCTGACAGCGGCGTACAGTTAGGTCTTTATACACTGCACGTCTGCTGACGCCCCCTTTCTTCGCATCGTGCTCTGATTGGCCAGTGTAAAGAACAAGGCCATTCTCATAGGCTGATATCACCTTGCGAAAGGGTTGGAAAGAATGAGGAAATTAGGGCTGGGATGCCTAAAGGGGATTGTCAATCAATTAGTCACCTCTTTTAGGTGGTGGTATTTGTTTGAAATAGATAGAACATGGGGCCCATTGCGAGTTTTGAAGAATCTCTGGTGAAAAGAGGAATACTAGGCCTCCTTACTCTATAGGAGTAATTGTAAGGAGAGATAGCCTTTTTTTTTTGTTATTATACATTTTACTACAGTTTCTATTTCACTTTTACTTCCATACACAACTATTATTCCAGGCGAAAAAAAAAAAAAAAGTATTTGAGTCAAATGGAGATACTTGGAAGATTATCATGTTCCATTTTATATAAGTATGGCCTTTTTCTTTTATTGATTACTGTAAATCCTTCATGAAGTTTGGCTGCATGTGTCAAGATATTGAAAACACACTTCTTCAAAACTATATAAACAAATATAATAATAGTGAATATATGAATAGCCTTGATTTTTAAGCAGTGTATGTGCTTATTTGAAGACACACTAGCCACAGCATGTACATACAAAAAAAAAAGTTGAAAACAGGATATTTACACAATATAGGTAAAAGGTCAGTGGAAGGCCAGGTTGTTTTCTAGTTTAACACATTGCTAATACCATGTTATTCTGATGATCGATCATTGCAAATGGATTTATTGACTAATAATATATGCTTTGGTGGCTTATAGCACTTATCTTATAGCCCTGTTGCATATACCTGTGTAATCAACAATAATTCAAACTTGCAAAGGATAGTAAGTGTGCTCTAAATCCGTCCAGCCACTGAGGCTACTGCTAAAATCTAACCCTCTTTTCGGTGAAACAGTTTTATGAAACTTATATTTTTAACAATTCCAAATGTTGCTCCGTTTAAGTTTACATCAAAGCACGTCCCGTTCTGCTCCTATTTGGGTCTTATTTTCCCCTTTTCTCACAATCCTGTTTTGTGGAGGAATGCAGGCCTGAGCCAGCTGTGTGTCCTATCCCGGCCCAGCTGTGTTGATCTAACGCGCCAGTCCCAGACATGCTGGCGCCAGCCTCCCGACGTCATCCATTCACCCCGACGCGCACTCCCCTCTTTGGCAGACGGCCCTCCCTCCCAGTCCACCACCAGAGGGGAGAGAAGCAGAGGCGCTCAGAGATCTGATTGGCTGACCGGGTCTGTCACTCACGGACATGGATCTACGCCCCCCACGCTTCCCTCCTCCCGTCTGCAGTTGTACTCAGAAAAAGTTAGAGGAAAACCTTTCCAAATACTCCATTGTGTAATGATGAATACGCCAACATGGCATGGAGACGAATCTGTTCGTGTAAAGTGGCAGTAAAGCAGTCAACAAGTTTTTAAAACAAGTTTTTAAAAGCTAGGACAACTCCAAATCTAACTTTACACTGTCAAGTAATGTACGTACAGTTATGTCACATGCAACAAAGATAGTGGAGTAAATATAACACACTATTTTAAGAGGATGAGCAATTAGAAGTACATTACACCTTGTGTCTTAATTGTGGACGTATTTGTGCGTAAACGCGCATGGCTGGAGATATCCTCCACATTATACAGAGGTTTAACAGATGTTCAAGTGACTGCCTTCCTCCTGACAATCATCCGCCCCCCCCCCCCCCCCCCCCCCATCCTCCCCACAACCATTGACCCTGCATGACGAGTCACTCAGCGACCTCACTTTAGAGCAAACCACAATATTGAACCGTGAGACAGGACTTCAGTCCAGTGCTATTTTAGAGATATATTGTGTGAGCGGTGCAGAGTATCCAAACAAGACTTTGACCTTAAATATCTTTCTTCAATATGGCAATGGGAGGACACATATTGCCCTAAATTTCCCAGGTCTGGTGGGAAAATAATTAAAACGTATATTTGTTTATTTATCAAACTGGATTTAGGCAAATGGACAAGGCGTGTGGGACTACATGCTTCAATGTGTAATTTCTAGGAACTAGAGAGAGAGAGAGAGAGAGAGAGAGAGAGAGAGAGAGAGAGAGAGAGAGAGAGAGAGAGAGAGATTTCTAGGATATCAAAAATACCAACAGAGAATTTCCTCCCATGACAGCGCTTGTCTGCAGATTCCAGAGCTCGCAGTGCGTAAATCTATGCGAAACACACACACACACACACACACACACACACACACACACACACACACACACACACACACACACACACACACACACACACGCATTAGTGTGTCTGGGCAAGGATCAGGTGCTTGTCGGAAAGGCCCCGGACACAATCGAGTCTCTCTTTCAATGGATGGGAGAATTCCGAGCCTGGCGTCAGTGAGTCTGCCTCTCTCCCCGCCCTCCCTCTCCCTCTCCCCGCTCCTCCGTGCAGCTGGACGCAGACAATCAAGCCATCAACAATCGCCATGCATAATTAGCAGCGCCCCCTCCTCTCTCCTTCTCTCTACTTCTCTCACTCTCTCAATTAAATTTCGAACCAGTATATTTTATTGGCAGCCAAATACTAAGGTAGTAAAAAAATAAAAATACTATCACATACTAATAAGCCTAACCATCTGCTTCACTTCTATGACTGGATGTGTGTCCATACCTGCAGGATCTAAATCTCATCTTTACCCCTGAAAGCACTTTACCTCTCAACATAAACAAAGTGTCTCTTTCTACTTCTGGTAACAAGTGTAAAGTAATAAGGGTCATCTTGTGAGATGAGACAGAAGGAGGGTTGGGAAACCACCACACTGTCATGTGGAGATGCCGTGTTGTATACAGAAGGGTATCTTTTTCATCCACAAGTGCAGGCCCATCTTGGGGGGGATAATTAAGTGGCAAAAAACACACTGAAACTTAATTCTTTGTATCTCTGGTGTGTGTCTTGCAGGATTCCTCCTCCTCCTCCTCCGCTCCCTGTTTTCACTCTGTCCTTCATCAAAGACGCTACAGTCCTCTCCATCAGCTTTGAACAGCCTACAGATCCAGAGCTTTTGTCCCAAGTGACCCAGGCGGTGACATGACATTTTATGCACATTGTTGATTTGTACCGGTCACTTGTTATTTATGTTTGAGTCTCTTGTTCAAGATTGTACATAATGATCTTGCTTGGTTTTTAGATGAGAGAGGGTACTCGATGTATTAAGAAAAAAAAACACCCACGTACTTCATTCAGTGATTCATTCACTCACCCACTATGTGCCCATTGTGGCTGTAAGGAGGCTTTGCAATACAATTCTAAAGTGAACAGAACATGGCTTTTGTATCTTTGTTTTGCCACTGAATAGGAATCGCTTGAAAATGTCCAGTAGAGTGAACAAAATCAGTTGGCAGCAAAGGAGATGTTCAATTAAACATACCTTAACAGAAAAACACAGTGGGCAAAATGTGGTAATGAGGTGCGTTGGGGTACAACGTACCAGCTGAAGTAAGTCCACAAGGCAATAGTTTTACGCTATACTGTGGCTTCCCAATGTGGGAATTTTGCTGTTGTCATTATCATGTTGTCAGGTGGCCCTGTCTATGTCCTTGGGTGTGAATATTTTACTGGTCCATGCAGGAATAAATGGAGGCCATACAACTGTATTGCAGGTGGGACACAAGCCACAGAAGGCCATAAAGCCCATGGCCACCAAAACAAGCTGACTGTAAAATGTTCAGTGCAACTGGGCGGGCAGAGAGGCTGCCAGCTGTTGGTCACACTATTGTTTTGTCGTTTTCATCGTCCCTGACTGGAACAGTCCGTTTATTCCGAAACCACCCAATGAGGATAAACATCTGGCTTTGTGTAAGCATAGTTAAAGCCAGACTTGGTGATCATGATTGGGAACTGTTGGTGTAGGCGAAAGTGATATGATTAGTCATAACACCTTTAATAAATTGACTTATTCAGAAGAGTCTTCTGCCTGGCCAACAGACTGTCAAGTAGTCAGACTCCATTATTTACAGCAACTCTAGAAACTTGCTGCTGTAGTCTTCCACTGGATGACCATTAATGGAAGCACTGCCGGTGCTAATCTTCTCTTCTAAAACCATTGCTCTGTTTTCAAAACCAGCAAATAAACACCAGAATGAGTGTCTGCAGACAGGCCAAAGACTGAGTGTGTCTGCTAGTCGTCCCCACATTGCCAGGGAAGAATGACTCTGATCCACATGCAGTCTTGGGCTCCCTCTCATATCTACAAATTAAATCAGTAACCCAAATCAGGACCTATACAACAATTTTCAGATGACTACCAGATGATGACCATAATAATTACAAAATGGCTTGCGTGTAATTGCTGTTCTCACTGTTGTTTTGCAAGTAGGAAATTTGTGGTAAATGCGCTTTAAACTCACTTGAACTAGAATTTCAACCTTGTAATTATGGACTGTCTCAGTCCATATTTTGTGAGACCCCACACAGAGCGTACATAAAGATGCAAAAAAGTGTTATGGAGCGGGATCCAAATCCATTCCAGCACTTCACTCATTCTACAGTATACACCAAACAGAGTCCATTTTGACTGCTAAACTGCTCTTGAATAAAATGCAGGAAGACAATATAAATACTCGGACTGTAGCCTGATCTGTTTGGTTTAAAGACACCCAAGCTAGATGGAAGTTGTGGAGGAGACAACTGAGATGGAAATAAAACAATCCCAACATTTATGACCAATTACAATGGCGTATTGAGTTGCAGTGACAGGTTCAGCTGGCCGGCCTGTGCACGTCGAGGGGATTGAGTCCAAAATACGGCTCTTCATTTAGTTTGCAGACCCCACTCAACGTTAAGTTAATGCATGTGTATTCGTGAGAAGACAACATGGGCTGGGGGAGCAAGATGGAGAGATACAAACAGGAAATTTGTACGGCTGATCAGGAAGCCCAATAAAGAGAACAAGCTGAGCGAGGCAGAGAACATTAGTGTGGAAAATGACTGCGGGTCAGACTGGATGGCGAGTGACAAAAAGGAGAAAGAGACACTCAGACGGTGAAAGAAAGAGAGGGATTGAGAGAAAGAAAGACTGCTGCTGCAGGGGTTCAGCTGGTCAGGCGTCACAGAGACACACAGACAGAGGCCATTAGGTCCCTGGTGGGTATCTCTGCACCTGTGTGTGTGTGTGTGTGTGTGTGTGTGTGTGTGTGTGTGTGTGTGTGTGTCATGTGTTTCTAGGTCAAGTGAGTCCCTGACATCTAAGATGCTCGCAGCAGTGACTTTCTCCTTCTGTCACTGGCTTTGTATTCTTTTAACACTTTGTCTTTCGTCTGTCCCCTACCCCCTAAACACACACACACACACACACACACACACACACACACACACTTTTGCATGTATAAATGGATGTACGTAAGCATACATGCATGAGCACACCCACACACTTGCCACCCCTCCTCATCTCTCCTCCTTGTGCTGCTAATGAACAGAAACAGTGGGGACTGAGACATGATACACAGCTGATTCCCACCACTCTCATACACACACATTCACACAGGCTCACATGCACACATGCACACACCCTTACCCTTTCCCTAATCTGGGTCAGTGGTGCCCCTCTTGGTCACCCCTGTCGGAGCCCTCCAGACTGGGGGGGGGGCAGAGTGGGAGCAGAGAGGTCTGGGCTCTCAGTGACCTGATTAAAGGCTCTTACACACACTAGTGAACCCCGTCACCAATCAAACACAACACACACCCTGCATGGGCCTTGCTACTGGACTGCCTCTCACTCTGTCTGGCTGACATATAGTTGTCTGCTTAATTGCTTTCGCCATTTGGAGTGATTTATACACTCGTACGATAAGTTTTCTGTTCATCCCCACCCCCATCACCCCCATCCAAACACTAACATACCCTCTTCCTCCGAAATGGCTTTAATCATGGCGGTGTGACGTTCACGGCATGAGAGGATGGACATAAGGACTCAGGGAAAATGGACACTCTGCCAGCTGGTCAGCTATACATTGCTATGATCAGCTGGGCATTATGGGGCGAGTCTTAATTGGGGCTTGTGTGTAAAAACATCACATCACTAAAGTTGTAATAGTCCAGTGTGTTTGTGTGTCGCTGTGGAAGATTTAAAGACGTATTGCTGTTCTTGGTGTGCCTGTGAACCATGTTGCTGATGCTTATGAACAGTGCGAAGCAAAAATGCATTGAAAATGTATGTATAGTTTCTGAAAATAAAAGCTGAAAACATACAACCATGAGTTACTCCTAAAGAGAGTAACACTACCAGGAAATGCTCGTATCTGTTTAGCCATGTCTGGGCTGAGTGTATTGTTTCATGGACATTTCCTGCTAACATTCTTTGGCTACTCTGTAATTTACTGAAAATATCCTTTCACCACTAAGTTAGGAGTCTGGCCGAAATGGAGGGTGAAAGATTTCTAAAAATGTTATTTCCTCCAATTCCCTAGAATTGCCAAAAG
Organism: Cottoperca gobio; assembly: GCF_900634415.1. NCBI lineage: Eukaryota > Metazoa > Chordata > Actinopteri > Perciformes > Bovichtidae > Cottoperca > Cottoperca gobio. Next base: position 7,826,852 of record NC_041376.1, on the reverse strand, counting down.
AGGGATATGGTCTGTAGAAGCCAGTTCTCACAAACGGGAAGCACTTAGAAGAATTACATTTATATGGCAAAACATTTTTGATACTCAAACAAAAACCAATATGAAAATATACAATAAAAGGTTGGTTCACCTGAATGCTAAAAAAAGAAAATTCTGTCCTCTGTTTAGTTGTGTTGGATTCAACATTAGCACTGCGTTATAAAATGCAGATACCTCATTCCTTTGATAGCACTGTATTGATGCATTGCGAACACCAAAGCAGCGCTTATTCAGGGAAAAAAAGAGATCAATTGAGACAATATTTGTTACAACATTATGCAACGGCATCCAGCAAAGCACTAGCACCTAAAAGTGTATTATTATTAACCTAAACTCTGAGTGTTTTGGCGTCTGAGAAGTTGTCGAACTCATAGATGTATTACTAAATCTGGCTGTCCTGGATCTTATTCTACTTTCCCACTTGTACCTGTAGCAACACAGTCACGTTTTTTATTTTTCTAATAGCTTTGTTATTTTCGGTCTGAATGCCCGCTAAGACACCCACAACACACCCAGATCGAAGCGGGAAACTTTGTCATATGTCATCACCCTCTGTCTTTGTTTACTGTCTCTGTACTATCAAATTAAAGGCAAGAACACCACAAACAACATTAACACAAAATGTAAATGTTGAACATCTCAAAACCTGGGCAAAGAATACCAACAGTATCTTCATGGCAAAGGATACCTTTGGGGTTACAAGTAAGAAAACAGTTTTCTTCAAACTTTTACAAGCAGAAGGGGCAGAAGAGATATAGTGACGGCAGAGATAGAGACCACAGGGTCAGGCTGATGACCTCAACACAGTGAGCTCAGATAAAGACAAGCACTTCAAACACCACTGATAAGCTTCACAGTGAAGGACGCAGAGCAGCTCCTTTGGCCAAAACAAGAGATAGTCCTGACAAAGCCCTGACTTATGAGCGGTGAGTGTTAGTGTTAAACTGATAGAAATCACTGTGTCTCTGCATTGTATTCTCAAACGGCAGACGTGTAAAGATATTTCATCGCTGTGGGTTTCATGCTGAGCGTCAGCAGAGGATAAAAGTATGGAGGATTCGGTCGGATGGAACATCCCCTTTATCTAATCAGTAGTAATACAGTCAACAGAGGCATTTTGTAACTGAATAGGCTTTAGCCTAACGTGATAGACAAGCTATGACAATGTTAGTGGTCAATCAAATGTGTGTGTGAGTGTTCATTCACATCACAGCAGCCCTATAATGACTGTTTAACAACCCCGAGTAGTGCTCACCTGTGTCAACGCATTGAGTGACTGAGTTAATTATTGTCCTCCAGACGTCTGTAAGGGACAGAGAGATTACAGAGGACAAACTGAAGATCAGATAAACAGAAAAGCTACCTTTCCTTTCGGCGGCAAGACTGATCGAGCTCGAGGTTTAAGTTAAACTCTGCTGTATAATTATCACAGATAAGGAAAAGCATCAGCGCTGTTGTTCACGCTCGTTTAAAATAATGCTCATAAATGACTTTTCTGTTCAGGCCAGATGTGTGCCCCCCTCTTGTTTGGGAGGCAGATGATTCCACCCTCCCCGACCAACAACAACACTCCAATGTTAGGCTAACCTCCTGGTGACTTTATCGCAGCATCTGGCAAACGTTAGGCTTCACCTGAACCCACCGTTTATGCTGTAATCTGAGCAGCGTTCTTACAGATGCGGCTTCAGTAGGCCAAGCGTTGTGTGTGTGTGTGTGTGTGTGTGTGTGTGTGTGTGTGTGATCATGTATGTTCTCTTGCATCTGTGTGCTCTCTGGGCTCAGCTCCCTTCGCTCGGGTTTAAAAAGACAATTGCTCGGTTCAGGATGGGAACCAAATAAGCCGGTGCAGGCACAGCAGGGGAGCCCTTTTCACAGCACGCACAATAACCACCCAGCCCCAGAGAACACAGTGCCTGGCTTGCCTTGTGAACGCACAGCAGTGACAGTGTGCCGCGCACATGGTCGAGACGGGTCTATGTGTCCTTTTGTTAGCAGCGACTGATAAGCGGAAAAAAAAGAAGCAAAAACAGACAAGACCTATAGGACAATAATACCACACTCCCTGCACAGCTGGCATATTTTCTGAGAAGCTATTTCCTGTAAAAATTCTGACACGGGAATAATGATGGCTTTGATTGGGCCCCAGTTAACGGGAGGCACTTCCTGTTCCTTTGTATTGGTTTCATTGTGAGGCGATGGGGTGGGAGGGGGAGGACGGGGTGAGGCAGGGTTTGAGGGAAACAGCTGCTGGAGATGACACAGTCAAGAACATCCCTGTGACCCCCCCCCCCCCCCACCCCTGCACACACACACACACACACACACACACACACACACACACACACACACACACACACACACACACACACACACACATACACACACATACACACACATTCTATCACCTCTTGCATTGGTGGTAGAGCAGTCTGTTTGGTTTCAACCTGATTTCCCAACAGTTGACCCAGTTAAATCTCCTTTTAGCTACCAGTGTGAGTCGAGCCAGTTAAGACATCACAAAGTCAGGGCGGGAAACATTAACTCTAAAGAAGTGTTACCTAGAGATCAGCTCTCAGGCAATCGTGGCATCTTAAAGTGAAAAAATAAGATGCTGAAACACCGATGCCTATCATCTCTGGTTTAGAGACCTGGCCAATGAGAATATCTAGATTAGTGTCGATAGTTGCAGCCAATTACAAGGAATTAGGGTTAAACTGAATATCCAAATAATTATGAGAAATACTTTTAACCGGCTTGGAAAAACAAGATGGATGGGGTTTATTTCAACAGCACCGTTCAGAGAATTTCTCAAATCGTATGATTGATACACTAAGTATTCGTGCACATGCTCTATTGACTTGTGTCACAAACATAGCAAACAAAAAACTGTACAAAAATGTGTGAGTAAAATGTAACCCAGGTTTGAATAAATTATTGCCACAACAACTAACCGGCGAACGAGGATTTAACAGCAGATGATAAAATAAATAAATAATTGTGTATAAAATCAGCAGTTGAACTAAATATAGTTCAACTTTTGAGAACAAAGGGGTCTTGTTTAAAAAAAAAAAAAGCTGTTATGAAATGAGTTTTGTTGACATTTCTAAGGGAAGTCTCACGGGTTATCTCTGAATAAAAGTATGTGGTTTTCGAGTTAATTGCTGCAAAAGCAGATGTACGTTGCATTTAATCATCTTAAAGGAAACCTACTCTACCTAACACATACCCCAACTCACATGCAGGTATTCAAATGCCCGCACATAAACACACACTTGATTCATGCATACACACCCACATTTTCTATTTGAGTGAGGTTTTCCATGAGTGTTTTTGCAGAGATGACAAGCTGTTCTGTTTCCTGCCACACAGAGTTTCACCACAGAAGCTAACCAGTGTTCATGCTATCTCTGCTCTGCATCGAAGATGATCACTGGGAAATTATCAGCACAATACACACACACACACACACACACACACAAACACACACACTTAGCACAAACACAGATGTATGAACAGTTACTGATCAGATCTATTTTGCACTGATCGTTTTCTTCTCTTTTTTCTCTCCTCAACTTGTTTTTGTCTTCCTTTTTTTTACCTTTCTTATCTCATTTATTATCTAGTATCATTTAGCTTTCTCTCCTTCCTCTACACCATTCTTCTCTTTTTTCTTTCTCTGTCTCTCCTCTCATCCCTCTCTCCTGTAGAGTCAGTCTCTGAGGAGGGCTGATGTGAGCTCCAGATGTTGCAGTAGACTGGCTGGAGACAGAGAGGGCAGAGGGCTGTACCTCCTTCTCTCCTCCCCACAAGCTTTTATTACCTGTTGGTTTGTGATTTGTTGGACCCTCTTTGGCTTTTGTGCCTTCATGTAATTCTTACTTTTGCCTAGTTTTAAGTCCGCCTCTATTTACGAAGGTAAAAATACATTTAAATATCAATCAATTCGAAAAACTATGCCTGTATACTATGCATTGATATACTGTGTTCATTCCATGAAGATAAACATGTTCATCATAAACACAAGCAACGATAATCCAATGTTACAATTGCATTTATCGTTGCTTTAGTCAAATGTAGACGGTTTCATAATGAAAATACCCTTTTTCCTGAAAATGGTATGATTCTCTTTTCTTTTCCTTTTTTTGTACGACATCGTTGCGGAAAAAAAAAACTGAAAAACAAAAACGGCTGGCCACATGACCTGAGAAATGTATCTAAACTATCAACCAATGTTGGAGGGAACTTCCTTTCTATGCTATGACTGAGTTTGCCCGGTGCAGTTTACATGTATGTGTAGGACAAAACAAATCTGAACGTAACTGAGTAGTGAGGTAAATATATAAAGCAATAGGAATCCCTAGACTTTTCTAAAGAAAGGTTAAGAAAGGTCGTAAAGGTCAGCCTGCTGGTAGTGTCTCTCTTTAGTTGTTGTTGAGACCAGTCTCTTCTCCTTACCAAACACATCCCTGCCTCGTGACCTCTCTCACTCTCCGTTTCAAAACAAACGTTGAAGTCGTCTTCACATAAGGCCTTATGGGTTGGTCAGGGGTCATCTACCTTCTAAAGATACTATCTCTATGTATGTGAACATCCATCCATCACTGTGGATACAATGTCACCTTCCTCACCTCTTGTCCCACACTGCATCTCTCCTCCTCTTCACCCCCGCTCTCTGTCATCCATTCGGGACCTGCGTTCGCTCACCCGGTCCCCTCCCTCGAACGCCTCGCTGGTGCTTCCCCTTCAAAGCACGCATTGATCACCGGCGGACACAGACAGACATTTAAGGGAGTTGTACTCTGTGTGAGTGTGTCTGTGCAGCAGCGGGGGTCACACTGTGAAATTAGGCTGCATGCCGGGGCTAATTGAACTCAGGGGTCACTAACGCGCATCGTTGACCCTGCACGTTACTTAGCATATCTCAATGTGCTGATAAGATCGTGTGTGTGTGTGTGTGTGTGTGTGTGTGTGTGTGTGTGTGTGTGTGTGTGTTACAGGTAATTTGAAGTTAAAATAACAAACTGAACAACAAGGTAGCTGTTAGATAAGTGGAGGAAAGATGAGAGCTTAGTGGTTTCAAGTGTTATTGCTTTACGTTACGGGAAAAGACTGCAGTTTTCACAGTTTGCTGCCATAAAAAAAACATCTGAAACACATTGTTTTTATTTAATTAGACAAAAGCATGATTGCCTGGCTGTTGTTTGTGAGAGAACAGGAGGTTTGAATTTGGATGCAGTTTGCCATTAAACAAATCCTAGCTTGTATAACTACAGTATACACACACAACTATATAAAACCTGGAAAGTGTTAATAAATCCATGTCACATAGGATTAAACATAGAAACTAGAAAACCCACATGAAACCGTTAACACAGTTCTCAAGACGGCTCTCAGGCAACGTTCCCCCTTTGTTTTCCTCATATAAGAGACCACAAATCCTCTGTAACTCAATTTCAATACGTGTCACTCTCAAAATAGACTGTCCACATTATCTTTACAGCCACATGAAGAAACAGCAATAACCAAGTCCACTCTGTACTCACACAAATGGTGTTGTATTCTATTCAAAGGACACATTAGGTAGAGATTGGGCATTTTGAAACAGCTGCTAATCCACTTTGCTGTAATTAGAGCACTTACCAGCACACCAATGCGTAATGCATTAGTCCGGTCACTTCTGGGCAATTAAGACATGTTTCATTTCACCTGCTGTGACCCGACATCTCCTGAATATTATTAAGAAGCAGCTATTCTGGATTTCCTGTGAGAATTTAGAAAAACAGAATAAGGCCACGGTTAGTAGTTCATGCAGTTCTTAAGAACTTTCTCACTAGTTAAGAACAAGACTGTAACTGTAACCTTTGCAGCAGTCATTGTGGTTACAAGTGACAATTGCAGGGGAATGGTAAACGCTAAAAAGGTTTAACAGTAGGACAAGTAACATAAAAGTGACATTGTCAGCTATATATATATATATAAACATTTACTAACATTAGCCGAAATAAGCTACTGGTCACACCAGATCAAGTAAGGGTGTAGCAGATCACTTACGAGTGTGGTGAATTGAACAAGGGCGCTTTTATTTCTCTTCTCTTTCTCTTCATCCGTGTGAGCAAGATTGTGTTATTGCATCTTTCAAAAGTTACATAAACTCCCTTCAACACACACAAAAACATTAAGAATCTAAGGAGTAATCAAACATATGAGAGAACCATTTCATCATAAAACATGATCAGTAAAATATAACATTATACTACACTCTATGGCACATTTTGGTTGTAAATATTGAAGGGAAGCGTATCAGGAAGTGATCTACTAATTTGCTGCTTTGATGTTGTCCTGCCTGGTTTCTTATCATATGACCACAACTCTGACTGACATGTTGATGAAGGGTCAGTGTGTGTCTGTATGTGTGTGTGTGTGTGTGTGCGTGTGTATGTATCCAGTATTTTACTTTAGACCAAACTGCCTCTACATGCAGACAGACAGACGTTCTCGGCCTCCTTAGCCCATCTGGAGCAAAAGGCTCAGGAGTTGCAACAGTGTTGATGATGACTTTAATAAATGTGTGTGCATGGTGTGCTTGATGCCCTCGCGCTCCCCCTTTCCTCTGTTGCATTTCTTTGTGGCTTGACCTTTGACCTGGTCATTTGACCTTCCTGGTGCTCACCGCTCCTAGGTCGTCCAGCTGTGAAATAGACTGTGTGTATGTGTGTGTGTGTGTGTGTGTGTGTGTGTGTGTGTGTGCACATCTGTGTTCTCTCACTACATCCTGGAGGAGCTCTGTGCACTTTGAATGAAAACGCCTGATAGACACATTTGTTTGTTTCCTTGTAGTGTGGTTTCCTCTCATCGTTGGCCTATTTGCACACACTTAAATCTGCACTATGAAAATCTTTCTATCACTGCTTTTCCATTATTTCCCCCCCCCCCCAGATTCCTTGCCCCCTCTGCAGAAGGACAGAGGAACTGCATTCTGGTGTGGACTGCAAACAATTTCCAGTTATGTATTTGGGACTCAGGAATGGAAGGAGGCGACTTGGCAGACAACCCACGATAGTCAGCAATATGTAAATCTGCTGCATATGAATCACAATAGATTTAATCTGGCTTGACAACCAACTGGGTGAAGCATTGTGCAGGTAAAGCTTACCGTTTTACGTGCACTTCATTTCTTTCCTCGTGAGAGATAAATATTAACATTTGTCGAGGTCTTATATAATAATATTATATACACGGGGCTGATCTATTACACTGAGAAGAATGTTTAAGATTATTGTCAAACCTTTAAAAGAGAAAAGAAACAGCACACTGATTTCCGTCACATGTGGCCGATACAGAAACTTGACCTTACAAATCCATCTTTAACAGACGGATTCTTATAAACAGCAACTTTCTGGATACATTGCAAGCCTGTGCATGCTAAGCTACTGTGCCTAGATATCGTGTCCCTCTATTTCTCCCCACATCTTTCTTTCTATTTGAACTCAGGTCTCCAGTACAGCACACACAGGGCCCCCTTTTCGTCTCCTCCCATCCCTCTCTCTTTCTCTCCTTCCTCTATCTCTCTCTTTCTCTCTCTCTCTCCCCCCTGCTAGGATCCCCACAGCTGCGCGGACCAGGTGCGTTCCGCCCCGACACACACACGCGCACACTGACACACATATACATGGACACACACACACACACACACACACACACACACACCCGCCAACGGACGCAGCAGGAAATGCCTAATACCAGTTTTAGAATGATGCCACTATGCCAGCTTGACAGGGAGGCTGCAGGATCTGTCACCAGAGAAGGAAACAGAGAGAAAGTGAGACAGAGACGGAGAGTAATATCTCACAACTGATTGGAGAAAGAGGTGGAAACTGAAAGAAACAGTTACTTTCTGTCTGAACATTATGTTCTAGTTTTAAGTCTACAGAGTTGACAAAACTTCAAATTTCTTAGCTCCTAAACAGCATCTACATATGGCCTACTTCACTCTCCATGGAGGTCCATTTCCAGTACTGGATATCAACACACTCAATCTGTCCTGGCACGGCCAAAATATATCCAACTACACCTCTCTCCAGGGATCCTCAAATAAAAGGGACCTCTGTCTGTGCTAGTGTGTGTGTGTGTGTGTGTGTGTGTGTGTGTGTGTGACTGTGCACGCATGTGTGACATTATGTGTAGGTGGATGCACATGTGTTTTTATAAAAAAAAGTACCAGTTATTTTGGTCTGTGGCTCACCACAGCTAACACTCTGCCCTGTCTTGTACTCATCTCACACGGCCCCAAGAGTAGAAGGGGAAAAGAGTTTGACAGATGGAGAAGTGGATGAGCGAGACCAAGATAAGTAAAAGTTGAGGAGAAGAAGAGGAGGTTGAAGAGCAAGAAGAGGTATATGTCATCAAAGGTTATGGTAATAAATGAGTTTCATGTAGTGAGCCAGAAGGCATTGGTAGCAGTCACAGAGCGCTCTATTCATATTTCTTCTAAAACATACACTGTCTCTTAAACATCTCTCAAAATAAACTTTTATTCTGATATTTGAATCTTGGGGAAGTTTAGAAGTACTTCAGTCTTTCTACAAACAGCAATAACACGGTGAAATTAAAGTAAATAGCCCTTTTGGGCACTTCTCCGGATAGTTTATTAGTCTGACCAACAGTCAAACCCTTCCCAAAATATTCAGTTTAATGATTATAAGACAGAAAATGCACGATTGAAAGGCTGGAACTTGGTAATGCTTAGCATTCTTCTGCATTCATCTGTTATCAAAAGGATTCGTTTTCTGTCCATCAACTAACTGAAAAACTGTAAAAGTCGTTTTGGAAGTGGGTTATTTTCAGACTCAGGAATTACCAACAAAATGTGCGACTCTTGTTCTGTAATTTGCCAAAAACTCTAATTTCCTTCAATAATAGCAATCCACTTTGAACTGGCACCACTGTAATGTAATAGTCTATCAGACAGTTTTGGTGCTAACACGTGCTGTTCCCCCATCATTATAGAGCGTGAAGCAGATGTACTGTATCCTGCCTCAGTACCAGCAGCACTCGCATAAGAAGAACACAAAGACATCACAGTATCCAGACCCAATTTGATATCTCAATAGTTCACAGCATTTGATCAGTTGACACGCTATGGTCTAAATATATATACATATATTTGTACATACATATATACATATATCTGTATGTACTTATATACAAATATTTGTATGTATATATATACATTTATTTGTATATATATATATATATATATATATATATATATATATACATACACACGTTTATATATAAATGTATTGTCGTGGTGCTATCTGTGGAGGACAAGCGTGTTAGTGGTCAAGATGAACAGATTACAAAGGTGCACCGGATGAAAAAGACAATTGCATTTCATTGTGATGGAAACTTAGAGAGGCCACCACATACACACATAAATGCATGTACACACACAATCACACACCATGCTGACACCTCAGTGTGGCCACATTCTTACCTCAAACATTTCCATTCACTGACTGTCAGGCCAGTGTTTCCACCAGCGGATGTTTTTTGAGGCCAGTGTTTCTTTGAAAAGACACAGAGGGCCTAAGCCAGGCAGGATAAACCGAAATCAGCGATGTTAGACTGCGTCTTCTGGAGGAAACCTGAAGTTCTACTTTTCAAGAGCTTTAAAGCTGCACCACTTTTTTGTTCAAAGACAGTTTTCTGTTTGATGGTGGATGATTGATCTGTCTTCACAGCGCAAAGGTTTAAAATGTATTCTATTTCTGTTTAGAAATGCTTAACAAAGAGCAACACAACTGGCCTAACGTGGCTCGGACTTAAATATTGTTACATATATTCATTAAAAAGAGTACATCAGTGTCTAGAGAATATCATACTACTTTCCTCAAGTGGAAGTAAGATTCTTAATCTCCCCACACACACACACACACACACACACACACACACACAAGACACACACACACACACAGGAAGTGTGGGTGTTTGGGAGCAGCTGCATGGAGGAGCATCAGACCCAGCTTCCTCCTGGTGCAGCCAGCATCTCTCCTCCCTTCTCTTTTTCTCTCCCTCTATTTACTCATTTCCTTCACATCTCCAACACATACATATATCCAGTCATAAACAGACGATAACACCATCGTGCACTATCTCACACGGAAACCGAACACAACAAGTTTCAATCTGCACTGTTGGTAGAAATTAGCTGGTGTACAGACAACATTTTGTGTCTGTGTGTGTGTGTGTGTGTGTGTGTCCTCTTTTCTCAGCACATCAGCAACTGAAAGCCCAAATGTTGCTCAACACTTTCCTTTGTGGAGCTCTAATCGAGGGCTTGTTGGTAGTGATAACACTTGACTCCACTCTCACACCTGGGTGAGGTGAGCCTCAGATGACTGAAGGCGCAGATGGACAGCAGATAAAGCCAAAACGAATTAACATAAGAAGGAGATGTTCTGGAAATTTCACTGTTGCATCAGAGCGCCTCAGCTGTAAAATGTCAATCTTTAATTGTTGTGCAATCATCTTTGTAGGGGCTTGATTAAAAAACAAAACAAGATGATAAACAGGATATACAGCATCTGTCAGTGAATATGTAAATGCTCCATTAGTTGAATTAAGGCCATGGACTCTTCCTCTAACAGGAGACTGCACAGGTGCGTTAGCATCTTTGTGTTTCATTTTCCTTTCCAGTTTTCTATTCTTACACCTTAATGCAATCGCCCCGTCCCATTCCAACCAGTATTCCTCTGTCTTCTACTTTCCTTTAACCCCTCTCCTCAACTCCTTTCTGTCAGCAGCACACCCCCAGTTGAGTGGTTACTGTGCTCGAGACACTAAGCAGTTATTTCTGTGTTTCCTGTGTGTCATGTGGTGGTAGCTCGAGCTAGCTAGCATGGCTGACAACACACAGGCTCCCAGGTGCAGAGTGTCACAGTGTGGGCCGTCAGCCAGAAAGCTAGTGGGCCAGTTAGCAAGCCAACTAGGCCCTGCAGCACGTGCTGCCCTCCTCCCCCACCCTTAACCCATTGCTATTCCCAGTGGAAGGAGTAACAGGCTTGTTACTTCTTTTGTATGTAGCACTTAAATTGGTTGGCTTATTTTAGCCAATGATTGGGTTTTTATTCTATCGTGTCTGTATCCTGCACTTACATCGGTTTGGCTTATTTGAAGCTATTGCAGCACTTGAAGTGATTTCACCTATTTGAAGCTCATGGACTTGCAAGATTCTTGCTGTTCGGAGTTGTTTCCTCATGATTGTTTGCACTTATTGTAAGCCGCTTTGGACAAAAGTGTCAGCTAAATGTAATGCTGTGACATTTTCTCTGTGAGAAACAAGACATGCCTGAGTGTGTGATCTTGTGTGAGCTTGCCTATTTTTTTGTTTTTATTTTCAATGAGGGTATTGCTAAACCAAACTAACCTGTTTGAGGATACAGTTGGTATAACAGTTTTAAAGTGCCATCAACCTGGTTATGTGCAGATCTACTGTATTTGGAATAAGCTTGTGTCTCTCCACCAGAGTTCAGGGGTCAGGCTGCGCCGACGGAGAAGACCTTGAGTGAAACCGGCATGCAGGGGCACCAGGGCTCGCCCTCTTCCCCCAGCTCGCCCCCAGGCTGCAGATGCATCGACCCAGACAAGGCTGCACTTCTCTGGGCAGCACAGAGAGACTGCTGTGCTCCGGTTCCTGGAGCCCTGATGCTCTGATAGAGACCCTGCGCCCATGCAGGAACCAGAGGGAGGGGAAGGGGAGAGAAAGTGAGGGGATGCAAACACATCTGGCATCTGCAAAAAAAGACTCTGCACACAACTCTCATATCATTACGAGAGAAATGTACAGGCCCTACAGAAAAGCGAACTCTGTTTCCCCCCTCTGCTATCACACATGCAACAGTAGATACACACACCCACACACATATCCAATTGTGTGCCGACTACCTCTACAATCTAGAAAAGTAATTATGTGAGGAACAGGACAACAAGTCACAACAATTCTCCAGCTGGTAGGACAGCACCAGAATAAACCTTTCTCTGCTATTGTTCTATTTATATAGCTCAACCAAACAATGCCGTGCTGGTGTCTAAAGAAACAAGAAGAAGCTAAAGAGGAAATGGTATAAAACAATACTATTATCAATGTTGTATACATACATAGTACTTTATATACAAACAATAAGATCTATTAAAGCTGTCAAGGGGAAGATAAATGAAAAGCTGTGAAAGGAGGACACAATAGAGAGTGTATCAGAGTGCAAGAAATGTGTGTGGGTGCACGTCTCTGCAAGGTGTCTTTTTGGTGTGTTTGGTTTTTTTGCGTGGGCGCTGCCTTTTGCATTAGGCGGCAGTACAGGACGGAGTTAGAGGTAGTGGTTGGGACGTGTGTTTGTATGTGTGTGTGTGTGTGTGTGTGTGTGTGTGAGTGTGTGTGTGTGTGTGTGTGTACATGTGTGGGTAAGAGTGTTTCTGATAAACAACCCAGCAAACCTCTCTCCGTTTCAACCCACTCTTCCACAGTGCCACGCGTTCTTCTCAAACCTATTCTTTTCTTCAAATGGTTGAGCGAGGATTCTTTCTTTATGAGCTTTAATGCGGAAATAATTTGAGAAGAAGGAAAATGCATGCTTGTAAGGGTATAATGGAATAAGATGTTAAATGCATATACACAGTGGTGTTGGTGTGCCTGTGAGCTGCCTCCTCTCTTCAGGATGACAGAGTAAAGGCCAGTGAGAGGCATAGCGGCGAGCTGGAGCGGTATGCTCTTTGTGACCAGCTGTGGGGCCATTAAAGGCCCATCTGCAGACAATAGGCTCTGTCTGAAGGGCACACACAGCCTGGTTCCTGTCCTGCTCTGCCTCACTGTGTTTGTGTATGGATGTGTATATGAGAGTACCATGCATTTCCATGCCCCATTTTAATCTATTACAAAGGAATACACATAAAACACACACTTACTCATGCAGCAACTTCTAAATGTAATTTTTAATGTGTCTGCATTAAACATGGTTATTCTCCACAGCAAATCTCTTCTTACATATAATGGACTCAACGCCTTCTCCGCAATGTGGCAGAAAGACATCGTTGCAGATGGCGATAAAAACGGATTTCACCGTGTGATTAGGATTAGAAGGAAATGAAGATTATTAAAAGGTTATCTCCTCTCGCACACTCGACAAAACAAAACAGCCTGCAAAAATAAAGGCGGGCACTGGAAACAGCTCGCTGGCACAACCACATACTACTCAGAGTGGTTCGATCAAGCAAGCCACAGCTTCACATGCCCTGACACACACACACACACACACACACACACACACACACACACACACACACATACACGCACACACACAGACACACACAGACACACAGACACACGGCTGCTGCATGCAGACACATGCAAAAAATATCTGTCCCAATACTAAAATAGGCCCTGAGAGGTTGCACCTGCACCTGTGCCCTGGTCCACACCTACACACAGGTGTCAGGATGTGACACATACACACAGACAGAGAAAGAAAGATAGCAGAGAGGGAGGGGAAAAACAAGAGCGCGGTGAATCACACTGCTGCGGTCGACCGAAAAGCTTTTTCTAGATATCATCTCTGTATTTTGGAACTCGTCTGATTTTCATTTTTAAATAGACTGATAATGAAAAGTACCCCACACAGTAATTCCTCGTTCTTTCTGATATGTAATTATATAATGTATAATAGGACTTTAATACACAATTATGGGTTTACTGGGAGTGGAGTAATGGTTTAAGCAAAGTGTGTATCATACATGAGTGCTTCAAGTGTTTCAAGCCATTTAGAATGAGTGATCTCTGAATGTGCATCTGTGAGTCATACCCATGTGTCCCTCGTTGGTATGGTCCCTTCTCAAACGGGGCAGAAAAGGGGAAGAAATAATCTACAGGGATTTATCTTTAATATACATATAGCTGTACGGGAAGACACATGCATGAACACACCAAAACATAAACAAAAGGTTGAATGAGATAGATTTTATTTTTCTAAAGTGAGACATACAGTATAAAGGGGGTGTTCAGTCCGTCTTGGTTGAGGTAGTTTCCTTCACATCAATTAATCACATTAAAATCAAAAATCAAAAGAATAAAAGATAAAGTCAAGCTGGCATTATTGTGTTTTCCTTTTTACTAGACTACTCATCATATTAAAAACTGCCTTTAGGAAATCTGACCGTAAAGTCTGAGGAGTGTCACAGTGTTTATGCTTAAAGATAGATGCAAATATATAAAGAGGTTGTTGGATAGTAAAAGCCTTAAGGTTGGTTGATTTGATTCCAAACAACTAACCACGGAAGACGAAGTGTTTACATGGTTTATCAGCTACAATATTAAAGGGGATGCAATAAAAACCCTCGGCTGTGTTCTTTGAGAAACATTGCCACTCTGTGGAAGCTGACTGTTACTGCAGGCTAACGCGATACTGACCAAGCAGCAATACAACTTCAAGTTTAATTTCATTTTGCTTAACATTGTCTTTTAAATACTGTTGTAGCGCATTTTATGTCTTCAGAGAAATTCTTTGAATTGCCTTCATGTTTCACAGGTGCTTTACAGAGAAAGTTGTCTTACAGTGTAAGATATACTATTATAGATATTATAGACTATAATAGATACTATTATCTTAATGTTTACACATTTCATTGTTGTTTATATATACATATATATATAAATATACATATATATAAATACATATATATATATATAAATATACATACATATATATTGTATATACAGTATAACAAATTATAATGTATATATATATATATATATATATATATATATATTTATCTATATATAGATAAATATATAGATATAGACAAATACATATATATATGTATAAATATTATATTATCTATATCTATATATATGTATATATAATATATATAATATATATATACTGTATATTTATATATATATTTATACATATGTATTTATCTATCTATATATATATATATATATATATATAAATACATATGTATAAATATATATATATATATATAATATATATACTGTATATTTATATATATATTTATACATATGTATTTATCTATCTATATATATATAAAAATACATATGTATAAATATATATATATAATATATATATATATACTGTATATTTATATATATATTTATACATATGTATTTATCTATATCTATATCTATATATAATATATATATATATACTGTATATTTATCTATATCTATATCTATATATATATCTATATATATGTATAAATATATGTATAAATATATATATATATATATATATATATATATATATATATATATATATATATATATATATATATATATATATATATGTGTGTGTGCATAGTTAATTTAATTTAATTTAATCCGGAGTAAAATTCCTTTTAGGGTACACATAATAGTAAAGTGGATTCTGACACCATATTCACACATTTCACAGTTCCTCCTTCCCGGCTCCAATGGGACAGGAGACTCCGGTGCCTTTGAGGCCACAATAGCCTTTAGGTACCTTCTTCAGGTACTGCTGGTGATGGTCCTCAGCGTAGTAAAACTGCTGCCCCTCCAGAATCTCTGTGGTGATTTGACCGTAGCCTTTTTTATCCAGCTCCTAGCGACAAAATACAAACATTGCCCACAAAGGTTATTGTACAGTTATTCCATAACTAAAGACAAGCAGTAGACAAATTAAATGTCAGATGACATGCAGAATGCATTTCAAATAAACTAGTATACTATACTACTATAAATTATCTAGTTCAGCTAAAAGTATTCACTGATCAAACATTTTAAAACCTATTTTCAATGCTTTTAGTGTGTTAACTAAAATGGTGGTTCAGAACTACTGGCTTACTTGAAAAACAGCAGTGCCGTTAAAGTCACTAAACGGACATCTCGGTGAGGACAACCTTCCTCGTATGCAGCATCTTCATGTGTTCAGGTTCTGTTTCCATCATCATGACATACATTCAGTACTACTTTCTCTGTAACTTCCTTAAAATGAACACAACTCTTTAAATGGTTGTTTTATTCTGTAGTGTATTGGATGTGAACTTTCAATACCTCTAACTAATACAGTAAAGAGCCTTTTCTCCTCCGCTAGAAAGCAGGGTGATTGAGTGACAGAAGAAAGGAACAGCTTTTTCTTTAGTATTGCAGCTTGCCTCTGTGACTCTCTCTGTGGGACAAAGCTTCAAAGAGTATCCGCTCTCTTTGAGACACTTTTTATACTTACACTTTTCTAAACACCTTGAGAAAAGGCTTCAAACACACTAAAAAGAGCACACTCCTTCACATAGACACACACAAGCACACACTAAACACTTCTGACAGATATATCAAATACCTGCTGAGCAGAGTGGTTTTCTCTATCTAATAACACAAGCACTTGGACCTCTCTAGATCAGAGCACCTGAGCGCTTACGAAACAACAAGTCTGATGTGCACTGGGAGTGTCTCAGGGCAACAAGTAGCGTGCATGCGGCGTGCTACACCTCAGAACTGAGGAGCTTTGCTTTACCGGAGCGTCAATTTGGCAGGATTCAGCAAGCAGCATGAAACAGAAACTAAATGTATTCAATGCTGGTACAACCTGTTTTTATCCGCTTCTGCATTCACAAGTGACCAAATACATCAAATAAGGAAGTTTTAAAGGAAAGAATACATATATGACGTGAGAATTTAGAGTTAAAACAAACATAAGTGTCTTTGTAAGGGATTGGATCAACACGAGCCTCCAGCAACTCAGATTCATGTTTACCTGGCTTGAGATCTTATGACAGCAAAGACCATACTATATTCCTCGTACCATTTTCATACCACTTGTGACCTGTATGGAAGCATCTGCATGTGCTATGATTCTCTACTCCTTTATTCATGTTTTTACTTTAACATGTCGCCCACCTGCCAACCAGACACGAGCTGCAACTGTTGTAGAATATTAGTGTCTAGCAAGTACATTGTATCAAACATAAGATGAAAGTGTGTAGAATAACCATGATGTATAATATTCAATATACTTAGTCTGGTTGTAAAAGCACAGCGTCTGTAGGCACAGCTGGGGGAAGGCCTGAATAACAGCACTGGACTTGTGAGAGTGAAGAGAAGGTTTCCTAATTCAAACCCATAAAAATAAACTGATTTATGAGACCCTTAGCATATCGAGGATGAGATAAGGAGGGACATGCGCCTGTGCAAAGGGCACGACTGACCTAAACTAAGCTGAAGACCTGACGACACCCTCTAAAAGCCTTATGTCAGGAATCTCCAGGTGATAATTCAGAGGTAGGAGGGGAGAAAACAACAGGTTGATTTATTAGTAGGAGAACTGGACAACGAGAAATGGACGACCTTTTTAGCCTCATCCTCGGTGTAGTATGTGAACTAAGGTATAAGAAGGGGGGCCAGATCATTACTCTGTCAGAACTCAGCCGGCTGTGTCCTCAAGAGTTTTGATTTGTACTTGTACAAGAATAAACTTCTCCAGTGATGATCTCCAGTTATAACTTGTAAAACAACCAGAACGTCTATAGCTTATTAGTTTTAAAGTGTTAAAGGAAAAGGTCTGAACTTCACCTCTGGCCCGGAGGGAAGACTTTTTTTCTACGACACAACTAACTATTATTCTAATATTCTTTTCTATGGATTGGAGTTGATTATTGTCAATTATTATATTAAATAGTGAGACATTTCCATCATAAGTTCCTCACATTTGAGAAGTTGCATTTTTGCTTAATAAATTTCAGCAGTTAATGCATCGTCAAAAGATTGCAGAAGATGAATATACAATTAAACGACAAACCTTTTACGCATTCTATTTGCAAGTTGGAAAAAGAAAAGAAAGATAGATTTGTTGTTTCGCCTGAGTTAAAACCAAACCGAGCCATGTACATGCTACACGTGTGGCTACACATCTTTTGCTAGTGCTGTTACTGAGCAAAATAAAAATATAGAAATGATTATTTGGCAGATGAAGTTGGTACTTTTAGGTCATCTGGAATTGCGCATGTAAGAAGAAAAAAAGTATGACCACTAATTTATTAAAGGAAATAACGTCAGAGAAGGGCAGCTGGGTAGTGTATGACGTTGTCCACATGGAGGCAGTGTGGCACTAGCTGTGTGTGTGTGTGTGCTGGAGGTGATGCAGTGGAGTCAGTAAATCAAAGCTCTGCGCCCCACAGAGAGGCTGAGGCAGCGGCTGACCTCTAAGTCCTCAGTGGCTGCCGCTACAATGTGAGGGCTCTAATCTCCCTGCAGGAAGGAACCAACGTCCACAAACCAAACTACAGCCAGAACACAATTCGGACATATTTATCTTTCAAATGCACACTGTGTGCAGTCTGACAACAGAAGAACCCATTTTTTCTTTCCTATATCCAAAGGCATTGTAGTAAAGCGGCCAACACAAGCATGGAAGCTTTGTACAACATGGCCTAATTAATCAGTCATCACCACCAAACCACTGTAGAAGCAAACCCTCCAGGGCAGAGGACGCTTCATGTGAGGAGAACACAATGTCCAAGAAAAGGTCTGCTATTCCGAGCATACGTACACCCCCGCCCTGACACCCCCACACAACTCTTTTGCTCTCCATCCAGCCGTCTACAGCAGTCACAACACGGCGGCCATTTTAGATCTATAAATCAGAATGCATGGCGTCACGCCACTGTGTATAACCTTATGTGGCTTCTCTCTCTCTCTCTCTCTCTCTCTCTCTCTCTCTCTCTCTCTCTCTCTCTCTCTCTCTCTCTCTCTCTCTCACTGCAGCAGAGGAATGGAGGGAAGGTGGAGTGTAAAACAACGCCAAAGATGGAGGAGAGAAAACGAGATGTCCTCAAGTTGAGCATTTTGATGCCGGTGACGATGACGTATAAATGATGGCTACATAGAGGGAGAGAAATGTGTTCATCAGCGTTTGTGTATGCGTTTGTATACATGTGTGAGTGTATGGAGGATGGAAACAGATCGTCATGAATACAGAACACATTGGGTATGGTACAGGGTGTGTGTGTGTATTTGTATAACCGTAGGGACACAAATCACGTCATACGGCTGTATTATGGGGACTCGCCTTCCATTTGACAACAAAAAGTGGGTCCCCACGAGGTAAACCTTTACCATTTGGGGTAAAGACTTGGTTTTTGGTTATGGTTAGGGTTAAGGTTGGGATTAAGCATGTACTGCTTAAGGTTAAATCGTCAGGGAATTAATGTAAGTCAATGCAATGTCCTTCTGAGTGACAAAAACATGTTTGAGTGTGTGTGTGTGTCAAGGGCTGAGCTCACTCAGCCCAGTCAGCCCTTCCTTTCTTCACGCCTGTCGGAAAGACTCCCCTGTCAAAGGCATGGCTGAACGGGTGCATCTCTCTCTCTCCTCCTTTCTGACTCTCTCACCATTGCTCTCTCTCTCTCTCTCTCTCTCTCTCTCTCTCTCTCTCTCTCTCTCTCTCTCTCGTGAGCACAGACCAGCGTTTCGTGCTACCAAGTCCTCCCTGCTCTCCAGCCAAGCGAGAGAGCCCCTTTCGCCATCACCATCGCCAGAGAGACGGCCTCAGGACACAAATAGGACGTGACACCCCGAGAGAGGGTGGAAGTGGAGGAGCAAAAGGAGGAGGAGGAAAATGTACTCTCTCCTGTCTTCCTACCCCACTGTCTTGTCTCTCTCTGTTTTTTCCCTCGGAAGGCCTACGGCTGCAGAGTGGTGGGGAAGAGACACGCATTGACATAGAGTTTGTGACACCCGATGACTCATGGTGAAGACATTTGAAGAGGGATATGACCTCAATTCGGTGATTTATGTAATCATCCCTAAGTCCAGTCCTGTTACTGGTGTGTGGTTACCGTCATTTACCATTTCTCTCCCCTACGTCTTTATTCTTTTTTCTTGGTGATGTGATGAGGACATCGCAGTCGTGATCGCAAATTAGCTTCATTGGCATAATTAAGTACAGTCATGCCAAAGCACGTTTTACAAGGTTTGCAATGTAAATATAATAAAAATAGAAGTGGTGTAAGAAATATTACAATAAAAAAATTGTAACGCCTCAATGTACAGGTGTGTTATTGAACTATTAAGGGTGTTGATGCATTTCTGTGTCCACAGTATTTAAATGTTGTAGCTGGTGTAGATGAAGATCATTCTAACTGCTTTATATACTGTTCTAAACTATTATATTGAATAATATTTCATAAGCTGAGCACATTTTTTGCATGTAAAATATTAATCAATTAATAAAAAAAAATGTAGTATAATAAATCCCTGTGAAATGTGAAACAAATACCTCAAGGTTGTACTCAAATAAAGCCCTTCGTACTTAAAGGTACCGAGTTAATTCATTTTCAGAATGTAAAGACAAAAGACAATAAATGCTTTGTACGTTACTGTAATTCATTTGCACGGACCTAAAAACCCAACGCAATGTTCACTGCGAGCACTGAACGCTGGAGCACAAAAAGCCCTTCAACATCTTACAAATGTAAATACACTTTGGAGTACTGCCGGACGGAAGGCTGCTCCGGCGGTAAAATGCTGGTAACAGATCGACTGCGTCTCTGCCTGAAAACACATGAAGTAGGCTGACATGATACTTATCGACTAGTCCGCGGCACCACACTTGCCCTCGATGACCCTCAGGGAGAGAGACGGCGCAGGAGTGATGGAGAGAGGACGAAGGAGGAAGACAGACGGGGAGAGAAAGACACAGAGATGCTGCAGAGACACGCCAGGGATAGATGGAGGGAAGTGAAGAAGGGCATGGGAGATTATCCAGAAGCTGAGAGAATGAAAACAGAACAAATAGTCTGAAAGAGAGAGAGATAATGAAAGAGTAGCGCTTCTGCGAGAATCTGTAAAATGCCTTATATATTAAACATTCATGTACATCACTGCGTGTGTGTGAGCTAAAGGATGAGCATTGTCTCTGTGTGTCTGTCTATGCACAGAGGATGAAGAGTTTTTTTTTTTTTTCTCTGCCCTGCTCTGTTCATCTCTCGTTCTCTTTCTCAGCGCGGGTCAGGCATCCATTTTAGCTTGGCTCTAATCTTCAGCGAGCGCTCCTACATTTTGTGAGCGAGGAAGCCAACACTCCTACATTTTGAGAGGGAGAGAGGATGCACACACTTCAGTCTCGGAGCGAGGCGGTGCGTGCTCCTACGTTGTTTTTTTTTATGTTGTTGTTTCCCCCCCCCCCCCCCCCCCCCCCAAGGCAGACAACAAGTAACTCAACATCTGAAGACTGAAAAACGCAGAAGATCATCCCTGCGTTCTTGTGAAAAGCGATCGCCTTTCAACATTTCTGCTGCACTGTACTCAATATCACAAAATCAGTCCGTCACTGAAGGATGGGCATTTACTTTCTGGCAATTAAAAAGTTGTGAACAACATAGCTCCTAAATGTTTCTCTTTAAAAAGGTTATATCTTAGCCAATACTTCCAAGTGGTAAGCTGTCTTGTTGCGATCGATCAGTTTAGCACACAGCAAAAACTATTTCATATAAAGCACGGACAGACACGCGGGAGCTGGGGAATAGCTGGAAGGGTAAATCTGACTTTTGAAGACTTTCCAAAATGAAAGACGCGAGCTTGTGTGACTTGAAGCCTGATCACAAAACCTGCTGATGCTCTGCCCTGTTTTAACAACCCCGGGCTTCTCCTCAAGACTTCTAGCCCCAAACGATCCCCCCATTTTTTTTCCTTCTCCAGCCATCGTCTGAACCCCTGTGCACCCCCCCCCCCCCGCTTCCCCCTTTCAAGCTCATTAAGTTAGGATGCCTTATCAGAGGGCACACTCACCCCTCCAAGGCCTTACACATGTGCGCGCACACACGCAATATTCAAGCTGGCTTGATAAAACCTATTGTTCATACATGCACACACACTCATCTCTGTCACACACACACACACACACACACACATATATATATAGAACCCCCGTTCTTCCATTTTTCTCTCCAAACCCTAACCCATCTCTAACCCACCCCCCTGCCGCCGCCCCGCACTCTCCTCCTAATCAACTCTTCCCATCCCTTCACTCTCACCCTCCACTCAGCCGCCACCCCCCCCCCCCCTCCCCCCCCCAGCTCTGGGGAGACACATTTTAGCAAAGAGAGAGGGAGGGATAGAGAGAAAGAGAGAAGAGGAAAGAGAGAGAGAGACGGGGGAGACAGAGGGAGAGAAAGAGATGCACTCCTCCTCTGCTCTGCTGCCACAGCGGCTTGGCTACAGAAGCCTTTGATGTTCTGCAAATTTCAAATTTCATTATAGAGAACCCCCTTCTCCCTTCTCCTCCCCCTCTCTGCTCTCGCGCTTAAACAAGCTTTTCTGCCTCACTCTCCCTCACCCCCCTCCCTCCCCAATGCTGAAGTTAAGAAACTGAAAGCCCTGCAGAAGAGACTCTTCGTATGGGTTAATTATTCATTGGGCTGTGCGTGTATGTGCCAAATGTATGTCTCCGTGTGTGTCTGTACGTACATGCGAGTGTGTGTGAGTCATGGGCTGGCAGTGGGGTGGATTTTGTGATGCCTGCCTTATCTCTGATCGTCTTGGATCGCCTCCACCCACTCTCTCTTGTCACTCTACCGAACATGCACTCACTTCTCCCGATAAGAGAGTGTTGGCCTTTTAGGATAAAACGCATACACACACTCACACACACACACACACACACACACACACACACACACACACAGACGGACACACACAGCAAACCCCTTCCTCTGTAAAGATGCCATTTTCAAGCCAGGGTGTTCTTGAGACTCAGCATCACTGCGGCAAGGCAACCATTTCAGGGCAGGAAGCTGCCATTTTGGTTCAGAGCGTGTCAGCTGCTTTGAGAAGATGCGTGTCCCAGTGGCCCTCAGATGAAACTGGGGTGCCACTGAAGTGGTTGACAGATCGGTGGTGTCAGCAGCGTTGGTGGGGAGAGAGAAGGGAAGAACGAGAGAGAAGGAGGGAAGGGAATCTGAGTGCTGTTTGTCCTCTGGATGTTCAGAAATGGGTGTTTTTGAGTGTTTGCTGTAAACTGGGTTAGTTCTCAGCCTTTCCTTTGTGTGGCGGTGACAAGAAGACAGTGCTCGATATAATGGCCTTTTCTGTGCTGCAACATGAAGCCATTGAACCCTGTTTTGGGTTTGTTTTCACAGTTTATGGTGTAGCGATTAGCTAGGCATGACATACATTATTATTCTCAGAAAACGGTAGGCTACTAAATACAATATGCCATCAATAGGAACGATAGATATTTGAGGGAACATTATTTTGTGAATTTCTCAAGAATTATATATATAAATATTTCAATTTGAGTTTTTTATAGTTTTGTTTTGTATACTGCATATATTTATAGATACAGGAAGAGTATACCAGGGATCTAAGGGCATTGTGAGCTTTATTCTCCTATACGTCATCGAAGGACGAAGACACTAAGCAAATGTTCATGGATTTTGTTTTTTCTCAGTTTCTTTTAACAGAATGATCTCCCGTCAAGATACATTCACTTTCTACTCCGGAGCTTTCATGTTGGCTAAAAGTTGAGTTTCAAAATTCACTCATGATTATTACATCGCTATTAAATAATTAACGATAACAATTATTATAAATGACATTATAATATTAATGACTTATTATTAAATAACACTACACAACTGCGTTTTCCAAACTCCTCGCTGCTGATGAAGATCATGTGATATGGCTGAAAGCTCCACAACAGCCACACAATGTGTGTGTGTGTGTGTGTGTGTGTGTGTGTGTGTGTGTGTGTGTGTGTGTGTGTGTGTGAGTGTGTGTGTGTGTGTGTGTGTTGTGTGTGACTCAGTCATGGCCCTCTGATGTGATTGCTTCCCTCTTTTTCTTTCCCTGCTTTTCCTCCCCCCCATTCACCATCTTCCTGGTCTCAGCTGCCACTCCTCCTTCACCTCTGACCCCAGCCCAAGGCCAAGGTTAGGAGGTTGTTGCCATGGCAACATGCACAGCCCTGTGGCCCGTGACTGCTGACCCCGGGACCCCTAAGTAACCATGACGATCACAATTTGCTCCTCTCTGCCCCCCTGCCAGCTTATCCATGAATACCATTTAGAGAGGGGAGAGACGCACAAACCAAAATGATGCAGGGATCAACGGATAGATGGACTAATAGATTGACGGACGGACGGACAGATGGATAAAAGAACAAAAGGGGGACGCGTGTGCCACTGAAAGGAAGAGCTTTAGAAATGAGTTTTAATGACCTATCGACCCTCTTCCTCTCTTTCAGTTAAAAAAAAAAGAGGGTGGCACCGATTGGATGTAGATGCGGATCAACTTAACAGAGGTGGCTTTGCTTGAGTAAACAGCATCAAACTCTAAGAGGTCACCACTCCAGAGACTGGCTTTTAATTCTTATTCAAATAACTGGGACAACTCTAAACTACAGCTAAGCCCTGCTTAACAGAAAGAAAAAAAACTTTTTGAAATGATGACAAAATTATGTTTTGCTCATTCTGAACATTCTCATTTTGTTACCGACATGAAACAAAACACAAACATCTACTATTGAAATGTACTGCATTATTGTACATGTATGACGTGTGTGAAGTTGAGGCAATGCATCTTAACACTGAACTCTGACTGCTACGATGGAACTAGGATGGACATTTTTCACTATTTTCTGACATTTTACAGACCAAGTTCCAAGGGAATGTCTTTAAATGTCTGGTGTTGTCAGTCCATCCCAAATATACTCAGTTTAATATGATATAAAACAGGAAAGTCGACCGAAAACTGCATTTTATGCCACTTTTGCATTCTAACCATTATTAACTTTTTCAACAGATGCTCTGCCTTACTTCACACATAGTTTGATTATAAGCAACACTATGAGTGAGTAAGTGTCATAATGAAACCTTCTGATGTGTGTGTGGGTATTATACCTGCTGGAAGGCCATTTTGCTCTTCAATGCAAGCTCCTGTTGAGAGGGGTTGGACGTGTAAATGGCTGAACGATACTGAGTACCGCGGTCATTCTGCTGCCTCATACCTGCGTAAACACACACACACACACACACACACACACACACACACACACACACACACACACACACACAAAAGGAACATTTAAGACACCCCAGAAATAAGCATAAGTATCACAATCTACACGGACTACAATGCAATTTGCATTTAAAAGGTTTTTACAATTATGTCATCATCCTGCATCTTGAATTCATGAGGCCAAATGAATTCAAAGATCACAGCAGATTTGGTCTTTCATTAGGGAGCCCTGCGGTGTGTAGGTGTATCGACTCTTGTAGGTGGGTGTATTTTCTTCGTCTTTGTCATCTACGTGGCACTGTCAACATTTTCATCAGCTTTACATCAGTGTGTTTGGAGGAGGCCCAGGCCTAGTGTACCTTAATTAGGGGGCCAAACAGCTGCCATCACTATGCTTTTCAGAGGCTACAATCCTGAGCAGCTCTGGCATCCATGGACCCCTCCGTGGCAGGCTTCTGTCTGCCTTTATCTCTTACCCTCTCTCCCACTCAGCCTTTGTTTCCTCTGAGAGAGAGAAAAGAGAGTCATTCTTCTCTTCATCTATCCTTCTAAATCCTTATCTTTCTCAATCGTTGGCCTCCTGTTATGGGCCGTGTGTGTTCTTCTTTGTCTTTCAGCCTGCAGCAACAGTGGCTTAGTTCACTTGAACAACAGATCCTCCCGTCTTTCCTGCCACTTAAGTTGGTCAAACTTTGAGTATTGTTCAGCGATTGCCAAAGATCAGTGGTATATATGAAAGGCTACATCAATGGAGGAGCTGATTCTGCATCTTTCGAATAACTTTTTTGTATGCAGTGTCTATTTTTCTCTTTTCTTTTTTAAACACAAACTAATAGCAAATATAACTGTGTGCAGTGTCTTCGTCATGTAACAGTATCTCTGTCTTTTTGTTGTCTCCTTTTCTTCACATTTTCACTATATATATTAGCATTATAACTTAATTATTTTGACAATTAAGGGCAGTGAAACCAGCTGTAAACACAACAATTACATACTATTACTATTTACGAGTCGTGTCTGTGTCCATCCAACAAACTTGAGTCATTCACTCAACTTTTAACTCTGCTTTGTTCTCTACCAACTCCAGAGGGATGCATCTCGCTCTTTAGCTCAATGCTGCACTATACTCACCAGCTAGTTGCTAACTTAGTCTGTTGATTGCTGCTAAGCAGGTAGTACACAGTGTTTTCTTCTGTTAAAAACAGGTTGCGGATAGCGGTGAGAGTGAACCAAAACATTGAAGTTTCAGGCTGTAAAACCAAAACAATGAGCTGAAAGATGCTAAAAGGCGTCAAAGAGCTGAGGGGGGACGGGGACTGCAGAGTCAAGTGATAATTCTATGTAACCCTCCGAAACCCCTTTCAGATAATAATGTGTACATTATTATTTGAGCCACTGTAAATATAACATGTTGATTAATGCTTTAAATGAGTGCCTCTCTAACAGTGCTCCAACACTACAGGAAGCTCAGAAGACATCGACAGATACACAACAAAAAAACCTCATCAACCAATCAGATGTGGCCACTGGCATGCCACATTAATACTGCTTTTTCCCCATAGGATTTCCTCAGGAGAAAAGGTCTGTCGCCCATATAATATGTTGTTTGTCAAACAACATACTGTAAGTGACACCTGTTAATATCTCTTCATGTTGTTTTCTATTTATATTGTGAAAACTGATTAATGTGCTGACAAGCTGGAAACCACAAGATGCTGGCATCTCCCTGACACAGAGATCTGCATATCTTGTTCTCTTTAGATTAAATGTTACCTTCCATTATGTCACAATGGATCTGTGACACAGTGTGTTCAGATATAAAGGCTATAAGTATTTATCTGGTCTTCATTCAAACCAGAGTCGACAAGCAGACGTCGCCCGCTCTCGGACGCTCACTGAATGCCTCAGAGAATTTGCTTCACTGAAAATTTCCTCAACAATATTAAATGCTTGAGTAGTTCAAATATGATAAAACAGTGAGTTGTGGAGATTACTCCCTTGAACAAAATGTGTTCATATCAGTCTCTGTCCGGAATCCTATTACTTATCCTATACTATTATTATCTTTTAAAAATACAATAGATTTTACATTTGAAATCTTTCATAGCAGCCCTGAGTAAAGCTAGCTGACATCTCTATCACCTTAAAGTGAACGGTTAGCCTTAGAGAGAAAAACAAAGAGGGACTGTGTCTCTTCCTCATTGCAGGAACATTTGAAGTAGTTTGAAGTCAACACAATCCATGTCTTTGTTTTTTCCCTTTCGATATATAAATATAAACAATATAAACAAGACTAAGGGTGTAAAGCCATGCTAGTGGTTCTACTTAAGCAAGGCTGGGACTTGGCATTTAATGCTAACATGCTCACGAATGTCATGGTCCGAGATTGTTATTTGTCATTTTTGATTGGTTGCCAAGCTTCGAGAAGGAGGGTCTTATCTTAGATGAGCCTGTCAGACGTCAGGAGGTGAGAGTAGAGGAAGGAGAGTGGCGTGCTATCGGATAGCCGCAGTTCCTTGATGAGACCATGAACGATAACCTTAATTCCTAAAGTATTTTTTAGCTTTAGGTTCTGACTGTAATTGAAAAACGTAAATGAAACTGGAATCAATGGCAAGCTCATTGCGCAACAAGAAGAGGACTGGAATGGGCTGGACCAACCACGCGGCAGGTGCGAGCGGGGAGATGAGTTGAGCTCCTTGGGGTTCATGTAAGGTCCGCACCTTTCTTTGTTAGCAATTGCAGGCATTAAGTGTATGTTGTGGTCCATTATTAGCTGTCACAGCCATTTTACCTGCCAACAAATAATTTTATGTCACATGTCACACTCACAATGCTAACATGTTTAGCAGGTAACACCATATAGTCTGGTAGCATGCTAGCATTTCACAATTACTACCAATTACTTTGGTGGTGGACAGACCTACAGACCACCAGTGCCATCCATAGTGCCCTGCTGCTAGCTTGGCTAAAAACAGCCGTGATTTCATATTCTACTATTTCATAAATGTGTATTTTCAAATTGTACTTCTTTACAAAGATGTTGTCTTTATTGTACCCTTCACAATACAACCCAATCTCTCATTTGTGTTTCTGTCTCTGCATCCATCTCTACCCTCACCCTCTTTCTCTCCATCTCTGCAGTGCTGGATGTCGACCATCTTGCCCCCAGCGCTGTTGTTCAGTGACGAGGCTAATGGTGTCCCCTCCATCAAAGGCCACCGAGCCACTCTGCCATTGGCCCTCCACCAGAGCCTTTACTCTGATTGGCTGGCAGGCAGGGTCTTGTAGCTTTGCTGCTCCCTATGACCTTCCCGCTGACCCTGAGGTCCTGACCAGCTTAAACACACACACACACGCACAAAAAAACAGCTATGGTTGTGTATACATGTGCAAGACCATGTATAGACAAATCATGCATATTAATCCTGAGAGGAAAACCTATATGTCATATATCCTGAAACTACTGGGTTGACTGCTGTAATTGGATTAAAGCTATTTTACAGCAGAACTTGTAGGAAAGGTAGACATTTAATATCTCATTTAAGAAAGTGAAGACGACAAAAGCGTTTCATCACAAAGAAACGGTTAATGATAAGGAATATCAAAGAAAAGTCAAGAGACAAACACCCTTGAGTAGTAGCTGCTTCCAACAGAGACAATTAAAACTCATCACATCTTTAGAGATCCCTCCATTATCAGATGAGGAGTTACTCCCTAATCAAAATATCAACACCATCCAAAACATCAGCCTAGATTTTGACTATACTAAGTCCAAATACATCCCCATAAGCATTCAGTCCTCAAAGAACTACAACGGCAACAAATACCACCCAAAAAACTCAGATTCCCCCCTCCCGCCTACGCTGTCTCTCTCTTGCTCTCTCTGTTTTTAACAGCCCCCTTCGTTATTTTCTCCATCCATCAAAGGCGGCAGTAATTATTAATGAGAGCCTCCCTGTTCTCTCTGCATTATGCATGAGAGCCTTGCCTCTGAAAGCAGAGGGTAATGGGGGGTGGACAGAAGGGGGAGGGGCTACGGGTCACACACGCACACACACACACACATACATGCTCCGCCTCTCAGGGTCATTGACCTACGCCCACAAAGCCAAAAATATTAATTAATATACCCCCCCCCCTAAATAAGAACATTTTAAAGTAGCCCGTCGACACAAAAGCTAAAATCAGACAAAGTCAGAGAGTGGTGGCGTATCTCAAGTCGCAGAGGGAGTCGCTGCCGTCTCCAGCAGACATTCATGCACAAACCTGCGTACACAAACATACATGCATACGCTTTTTGGGCTTGTTGTGTTTAAACCCGCAGAGATTTCTTGCAACTCTGTAAAATCTCTTCCAGTGTTTTCCCTTGCACGCAAAAAAAAAAGAGGCACCGCTCGGCTTGTACCTGCTGGCATGTGGAAGATAAAAGACTGCTATTTCTCCCACTTCCAACTTCAATTTCACTCCTTCCTTCTGCAAATTGTGCTCATTCACCCTTTGTCTTTGGCTCTTTCCTTATTCCCCCCCTTACTCCTTTTCCTTTTCCTCCACCTTCCATTCCCTTTTCTCTGTAACCACAAGTGCATGTATCTTATGCGTGTCGAGGGGTGGTGACAGAAGGATGCACTAAGCATAGTGCTTGTGATTTTAAGTTGCAGGCTAAAATAAAAGGAGATGAAACAGTTAGAAGGTACAGTAATCAGATTAAAAGGTATGCCGGTGAAGAACTGGTAAGGAGGAAGGAGGAGGGAGGAGAAGATCAAGAGACAGTGGTAGAAATATTAGGCCGGCATAGAGTAACAGTAATATTCTGATGCGTGCAACGCCACTCTACAGAACCGGTGGCCTGACCCCGGCTTATTCTGCCCGGGTATCTTTTTACACGACGATCCTTCATCCGTTAACGACTGTAAAAGCTGAGATTAGCCTCACCTCTCAACCTCTTTATGTACTGTCCCTCCTTCCCCTCCGTCTCCTTCAGCTCCCTCTGTATCTCAGCACTCAAATAGATGTAAAACAAGAAAAAGATTGCAAGTGAGGCAAAAAAAACATCTAATTACAGAGAAGAAAGAATTTCAGCAGTCAGGCTATTGTCAGTGTCCGCAATTAAGAAATGTTTCTGCGTAATTGGTGACTTTTTGCATCCTTCTGAGCGTGGAAGAAAAACATTTGAAGCGAATTTGGAATTATTGCACTTGGCAGTGCGTACCAATTAGACTGCAGCAGAATGAGCGCTAATGAACAATCTGATGTTTCTTTTTTCTTCTTCTTTTACCACTTTATGCCTACCCCCTACCTGCATTTCCCTACACTGTCAGACAATGTAATACTTGTTCACCCACTTCAGTTTTAGAGAGAACCCTAACCCTGCCCTGCGCCCGAGGATTATTTGCTGTTTTTCACGCTGATGGATTCTGACCATTATTTCTACTTTTCTGTCAAAAAAGTACACTGCAAATAAAATTAAAATAAAAAAAGAATAATGCCTGATAACTGCAGTCTTCCATCTCATGTGTGTGTGTTTGTGCGTGATAGTACTCAGGATTGTGCTGTGCCCCGCGGTCCCGTTACGACTGTGTGCGTGCCAGCAGAGCCCTCTCCTCCTCTCCCCTCTCAGCTGCTATTTTTGCCCTGTTCTTATGTAAGCTGCTCCTGACGCGCTGGAGACAGAGGCAGAGTACGGAGTTGGGATGGTGAGAGCATCCCCAGCGGACACACACATACACTCGCCTGCACGTGCAAACACACACACACACACACACACACACACACAACAGAATATATATATACTAAGGGGAGTGAATATGTGACATATGCAAACATACAAGGCAAAACAGAAAGCGATGTTCTGCTGGCTGTCAGATGGTGACACTACACATATGGAGGAAACCCTAAACCAACAGCGGAACTGTGTGTGCATTGGTAATAAAACCACGCATGTGTGTGTGTGTGTATATATATATATATATGGCTCTAGAGTGCACATGCACATCATGTAGATTACTGCACTAACTATCTCCATGTCTCTTCTTAGCTTCCATGATTTCCCTCTACAGGAACAGTGCTCTCTAACATGATCACTTCATGGTTCTGGGCATGTTGTCAGAGCACTGTGACTCTGGCCCTCACTATGTTTATTTTTAGCTACATCTAACCCTAACAAGTAGAGCTTGTTCTACTGTTGGACTCAAAATCAGTCCAGATGATAGCACAAGTTAAATTCCCCGTATTCGATACAGAATGTTGAAGTCTGGTCATAAAAAAAAGGATATCCCGAACAGGTCCGCAGTTTCAGCAAATATTACATATCATACAATGATTTCAAATTGAAAAGAAATGTTATCCAATGAGCATTGCTGTAAATGTAATAATAATAATAATTTGACTATAATTTAATAACGGTTTCATTTCCCTGAAGGCAATATATTCACAAGACAGTACTGATGTACTCAAATGCTGCTTATCTTACTTTGGAGAAATATATTTTAATTACAGTTCATATGACTTTGTATGATGCCAACAAAAATTTCTAACACTGAAATGACAATTTTGACAGCCTGAAATTAACGCTGCAAATATTTAGGCTCTGTGTGCATTTCTGTGTTTGAGTGTGTTATTTGGTGTCAATCATCATTATGCAGAACACTGATGCTGAGGTCGCTGTCTCTAATCAACAATTACAGCTCAGGTTGGGATCTGATGCTTTTTTTAAGTTGTAACCATCTTTGTTTTTTACTCTTTTGTACGTATCACTGCCCCCACCCTCCTCCTTTTCAATGTAATTCCTCCCACATTGTTTCGATTACGTTCTTATCTGTGAGAGTATTTTTATTTCCATTCAAGGTAAACAAGTGCACTGAAGATGCTGAAAAATAAACGAATACAAAAAAAAAAGGATCTCAAGTTATAAAATGTATAACTTCAACATATTCAAAAAGACACACACAACTCATCCCCCACAGCGTGCACACACGTGCCGCAATCTCCATAAATTAGGACTGTCAGTGTGTGAGAGGGAGTAATAACTGACACCTGGTAATGAGCACACCATTTCCAGCCAACCGGTGGAGAGGGAAGGGGTTAGGTTAGAAGTGTGGGGGTAGCAGAGGTCACAGGTCAGGGGTCAAGGTCACCTCCTGCGGGATTTGGCTTTAGATAGCTGGGGCATCCCTAAATTGAGAGATGTAGTGACACAGGGGGTACCCCAACAGGGAATTGGCGTGTGTCGCAGCCAGCTGGGGTGACGATATTATATAAGGGAATATTCATGCTAATTTTAATTGTCAGAAAGTAACTGCCACCAGCGTGACTTGGCAGATGGAAGACGGCTTGATTTATATCTGTTTTGTGATCAGACCATATCATTGTCTGTGTGCATGTGTGATAAGCCATTTTTATATTCTATGTGATAAGCTATTTTAGCTGAAGACAGAGTATGTACACCCTACGCAGCAACTAGACAACTTACAAAAAAAAGCTCAAATGGATAAAAATGGCCATCATCACTGATTTTGGAATTGCACTTTCATACTTAAAAGACCTGTAATATATATATTTTTTACTGTGTGACTGCGCAGTCTACCTACAAAAGGTGAGCGTGCATGTACGTGCAGGCGTTATCAAATGAGGACAGCCGCCCCGGCCATCTTAACTGTGCATTTGTGTATTTGTGTCTATCGCTGTTCACTGACGCAGCATCAGCAGCCTACACCATAAATACTGCATGGCCTCAAAAAATAGAGAATGGAGGGAGTGAGGCAAGAGGAAGAAAAGGAGAGGGAAAGGGATGAGTAGGAAACAAAGAGGAGAGGAAAAGCCTCGGTTGTTAAGAAGAAGGGCGGCGGAGGGGAGATGGGAGAACGGGGGAAATGGGGGGGGGGATGAGGAGCAGGGAGGAGAGAGTGACTAAGAGATAAAAGTGGAGTGAGTGGATGCGAGTGTGTTTGTGTGATGAGCGGATGGCCTCGGGGAGCGGTCGACTCACTGCGCTGCTCTGCGGATGTGCTGACGGGCTCCAGGCCGTTTGCTCGCTCACTCACCCCTCCGCTCCGCTCGCTGCAAAGAGGATCAGGGGGTGGGGGGTGGGGGTGAGACGGGTGAGTACACGAGGAAAGCGGGAAATTGGGATAGAATGTGGAAAATGGATGGACGAAAGAAGGCGAAAGAAATCACAGAAAAAAGGAGAGGAGGAACGGAGGTCACCCCATGTTTGAATAGGAGCAAAAAAAAAAAAAAAAGAGTAGTAGTGCCTCTATGGGAGTAGCATTAGAGTACAAAAGAGAGATGAGTTGACAGGTTGGCAGGGCAAAGAAGTGGTCACATAAGGTGCTTCTATCCACCACTGGGAGCTAAAGGGACGGGGACACAGGGAGTGAAACGGGGCCTATATTCTATAACAAGGAAGTATCCAATAATCCAACTGACATGCCAATGGTGCAGCTCTGTGCACCCTCTGCATGCACAGTACGTGTGTGTGTGTGTTCTGCCTATTCGCATGTACGCACAAAAAGGGGTAAAGCTGTCTATGAGTAGGCATAATGAGCACTTGTGCATAATGTGAAGTGAACAGTATGCTCGCATATGTAAATGTGTGCGCAATTGATCTGCAGTGTGTGAAAGAACAGCAAGATGTGTTTGAATCTCACCAGTGATCATTCTAAATACATCAAATCATGTTTTCAACCCCCACGATGAAACGGAGCTGCTGTTGCCTTCTGACATGCAGATGTCACTTTGACTGTTGAGAGTTTGTCTGTGCTCACACACACACACACACACGTGTGAAGGTATGTTACTGAAGAGTTGCAGACATGAGAAACTTATAATTTGGGAGCGTGTTGAATGGGGGGGTCTTTATGCAACATCCCAGGGAAGCCAGCCGATTTAGACTAGTGTTGCTGAATATGGAAAGAGGGCACACAGCAAAGGCTGCTGGGAGTTTCTGATTGGCTGCTAATGTTGCTATCCAGGCTGGGATTGGTGGAGCTGACGCAGCCCGACATCACGTTGTCGGGACTAAACCCTTTTGAACTGAGGCAAAGCAGAGAGGCACAGATCTCAAAACACATACGCACACATATATGCATACACACTTTCAGATACACACCCACACACACACACGCATTAAAAGGAAGTATTGCATGCAACTGAATATGCATCTGTCCATGATAGTTCCACATGCACTCCAATATAAGAGTGTATATATAAAAAGCAGGATGGGATCCGTGTTGATCGTGTCAGGAGAAAACAGAATTCCTAATGTTCCCGGGCTCGTCTCCATATGTGATGATCTCTAGTGAATGTATGAGGTTGAAAGGGAAAAGAGAACTTCCTTAATTTCTCCATTCTCTTTTAAGCCCGGCTCTAAGGTGGACAGAATAAATTGGAGCTTAAGCATGCGTGAAGGCACAGCCAGCGGGCCCCTTTCCACCACTCCACGCCACATTTGTCAAATCAGAGGAATTTCTGCTACACGTGAACTCAGAATTGAAGAAAAGAGAAGCGGCAGGGATTCACATTTAAGTCACGCACAAGGAGTAACACTCCTAGAAAAAGAAAAGAAAAAGTATACTTGAGTTTGTGGTTATTTCGTGATATGTCGCCTGGTTAACTGTAACAAAAAAAAAAAAAAAAACCTAACGGAGTTCATAGTCAATAAGCTGCATGCTATTAATAAAACATGAGATGAGACAGGGCAGTGAGTCAGGGGAAATGCATGACTACTCTTCTGGCCTCACTGCCCTTGCCCCGTGGCGTGTCGGCTCGACTCTGCCTGTGCCTTCGCCCTTAGTAAGACGTGTCTCTGCTCTTGGCTACAGTGAGCGGGAGAATCTCCTCTGATCGCGATGATGTGGTTCTCGGATGAACCTTGATAGTTACTTCTGTCTTTGCTTCTTTTTTTTTGTCAACCCACTTCTAGTGAAAATGTGAATAGCATGACAACATACAGCTGATCTGTCAGCTTTTTGTGGTAGATGCACACACATGGCCGACAGTTTACTGCATTTAGGTCACACGGTGTTTGAAAAAACAACCATGACAGATGCAAAAGAGATGACAGAGCTGATGTGGGCAACGTCACCAAGTGTGTGTGTGTGTGTGAGCCTGTTTTAAGGCTGAAGGTCGGGCTTATGAATCTTTGATCCATCTCTTCCCAACTTGTCATGCCCATCTCCTACATTCAATATGAACGAGCAGTCTCTCTCTCTCT
Source organism: Cottoperca gobio (assembly GCF_900634415.1). NCBI lineage: Eukaryota > Metazoa > Chordata > Actinopteri > Perciformes > Bovichtidae > Cottoperca > Cottoperca gobio. The sequence continues at coordinate 7,791,564 of NC_041376.1, read as the reverse complement.
CTCTCTCTCTCTCTCTCTCTCTCTCTCTCTCTCTCTCTCTCTCTCTCTCTCTCTCTCTCTCTCTCTCTCTCTCACACACACACACACACACACACACGGTACATTAATGTTCTTACATCACCTCCTTCAGTGAGCAGAGAAAACAAGAGCGGAAGAAACCCGAAGAGATGGATAGATGGGTTATAGGAGGTGGGGTTCTTGTTGCCACTGAGGGGTGTTTGGGGGGGGGGGGGGGGGATTGGGTGAGAGAAAGGGGGGGGGGGGGGGTAGAAACATATGTCTTTAAACAAGAGAGGCGAGAAGACCAGGATTCAAATGCATTTTGTAGTGTAGGAATATCGCCCAGAACCCAACCAGGAGTCAAAAAGTATTTCCAAATAACTCCGTTGAATCATTTGGGAGAAATGTTAAACCATCGCAGGAAGGTTTCACCAGTTTTCTGTGATTACCGACTTCAGAATTGCCGTCGAGGGATAAAACCCATCCATGAAACGCACTAGCAAAAATTCGCAAACATTATCCAACCCAGAAAACACCACAATGTGTATCATCATTGCATTAGTCAGAAGCTTTATGCGAAGTGAAAGACAAAAGGCTAGTTTACATCGGAGCGGTTTTCTGCCGTTCGGGCTTGAACATGCACCACGCTGGTGTATCTCTCCATGGATGGCTGGATTTCAGACACATTAACACAGTCTGGCATTGACTTACACCCATGAGACCTCTCCCCCCCCCCCCATCACAACGCACACGCAGGCACACGTCTGGGCATCATCCTTCTGCTCCAATACACCCTGTGACCCTCGGGACGGCTCTTATTTGATGGCGACTTTTGGGTTTTTTGTGTATGTGCATGTTGCTACCTTGAGTAGGATCGTGGCGTTCCCAAAAACGTTTGAGCAGTTCCTCAAGGCTGACGTCTTTTGGGGAAAAGACCACCCTCGCCACCTCAGTGTGACCCGTCAGACCTAAAGGAGAATCACAAAACTTGCATTTGTAAAGAAATAAAGTTGTGTGACATTTAAAAATCATGATGTCTGCATGTCTTCTCAAACTGGAACAATTGCACTTTGAAAACTGCAAAAGGAGGGATTATGAATAGCACCCTTGAGTGTTTGGTGTAGGTGTCATTGAGTCATGTGCCACAGGTAGAAGACATTCAGGTTGAATCCAGCCTGATGGCACAATAGTGGAGAAAGAGTGATAAAGACAGGGATAGAGAGAGAAAGAGAAAGAGAGAGAGAGAGAGAGACAGAGACAGAGAGAGAGAGAGAGAGAGAGAGAGAGCACAATAAAGGTTAGGGTTTATAGTAAAAAAGTTGCCAAAAGCACACAACACAGACACTCGCTCCTGTCTGCAGCTGCCAGGACCCCAAAGCTCCAACAAGCTGCCTGCAGGCATTCTAAAACTAGGGGGAGGCTTTAGGTCTCACATACACAGACACAGACACAGAAACAGACACACACACGACCTTTGGACCGCAATACAAACTAAATGTCTTCATGTGACCACTACTTTTGACCACTAAATTGCCCACTAATTTACAGCAGAGGAAATGTACACACGCACCTCAACGCAAACATATACCTTTATTAAATGTAAATACAGAGGTGTTGGCTTAAGCTGTATCAATAGTGGCCATTCCCTGGTGTGTACATACACATACAGTATGTATACACACACAGGCATGCCCACACGGATAGATGCTTTGCAGACAAAAGGGCTGCCAAATTCATGCATCTGACCCGAGACCCACTTTGTGTCTCTAAAACACTTGGCACATCAAGGATCGATCATCCGATGCCAAATGAAGATGGAAGACTTCACCTGTTTAAACAGTCGTTACCTAAAATCAAGAACGGGCACACTTCTCAGTCGTGAGTCAGTGTTTGCTGGAGCCGTGGACCTATTTTTAAATAATAAAATGCCAAGATATAATACAGACACATTATCAGTGTGTCTACATTTCTTTTACTATGTACACAATGTCACAAACTGGCTTAAAGAAAGTGTCAAGAAAGGAGTCTACACGTATTTAAAGCAAATTGAATTTATTAAAACTGAGGTTAACACAAATGAACAATAAAGCAGTGGAAGACAGCGATGTTAGGCATGAAAGCAATGCATGGATATGTGGCACGTGTGCTGCGGAGGCGTTGAATGTGCAAAAACAAAAAGAGGAGGCTGCAGGGTGGACATCAGCTGTAGGAAGGGAGAAGCAAGAGGAAGCACATGTGCCAGCTTATACAGCCAAAGGCCCAGGTGAGCTGTCAACCAATTGTCTACTGAGGTTGGCAAGGACGGCCTTCACAATACACAACTCTCACCTAGTGCCTACATGTTGCTGTGCCAGCAGTGAGTTGGGTTGTAGGCTAGCAAGAATGGTAGACAGCAGTACAAGGAGGAAAATGCAGCAAAGCTTAGTTTTGCTGAAAACAAAATGCACAATGATTTTCCTCGCTTGTCCCATCTGAAGGGGGTGAAAAGGCTGAGAAGTGATGCCACTAAAGCTGCTAGAGATTCAATGTTTTGGCTGAAGGACACTTCAGCGGAGTGAACAGCCTTCTGGGTGAGGATGGCCTCCCAAATCATCATGACACCCTGTTGGCCTTTTTTTGTTTAATTGTTCTGTTGGATACATTAGTAAAACTTGACTTCATGAAGAGAATGTCCTCGACAGCAGTGGGCGCTTGTTCTAACATTTAAAATGACCTATGTTTATGTTTTCCTTACAAGCCTCCTCTCGTGCTTGTGGGAGTAGTTACGGCTTTCTCTAAGTGGGAAAGACGGGAGTAGCATGGTGTCTTTTGTAAACTCTTTTGGCTCAACAAAACACTCAGCGTTTCTCCTACCATTGTCTTGGAGGGGCGCTGTGCCCCCCCCCAACGGAGCCGCGCGCCCCCCCTGAAATTCAAGGCGTTTTCTTTTTTTTTTTATATATATATTTTATTATATTCACAACTCAGCTCATACTCTGCGCATTCACATTCACATTCTGTCCTTCGCTCTGTTTTGCGAAGGGCTGGGTCCCCCCCCCCCGTCGCACGGTCAGCACCCCCCCAAAGCAGTGACACTGAAACATATCTGAAACACTGATATGAGCACTTTTGGGAGTGGTCACATGGGTTGTTTTGGAAGACGCTGAAAACCTATTTTTGATTTTAGGTATGAGGATTCTTTTTGATTTAACCACCTGCAACACTGTAGAGCTAAAGCACACGAGGTTACAGCATCAACTCTTGATTCTGTATTGAACTGTTCAAATAAAAAAAGTCAAGGTAAAATATGCTGAATGGTAATAACATCTCCTTCTGTCCATCTCTCAGCTGTCTGTCCTTCCAAGACAAATTTGACTGCACATCAACCTTTCCCCATTTCTGTCAGTCAGACCATCCACCCATCTATCTGCCTGTCCTTCCATCCTTCCCTGGCTCTGCTGTCAGTTTCATCAGCTCCTTCTTCTGTCTGTCTGTCTGTCTGTCTGTCTGTCTGTCCGTCCGGCTGTCTGTCTGTCTGTCCTGCCCTGGCTGTGTTGACAGCTCCTCGGTCTCATGCCGTCGCAGTGTTCTGCTCCGTCATGGCCACTGGAGCGACGCCTGCACTCTCTCAGCCGATGGACAGGCAACCATTCTCTCTCACACTTTTTTGCTCAAATTTTCTTTCCCCTCACAAAAGTTTATTTTACTCGTTTCCTCGCTTGCTGCAGCTCTCAGTCGCTCTTTTTCTGTCATCCGTCTCCATCTCCATCCTCCTCCATAGCTGACCATCTCGTTGCTGGAAAGCTGACAGAAAGAGAGACTGGGAGAAGCAGACAGATAGGAAACATGCAATCCCTTTAAGGGCTCTGCTCAGAAAGTCTGCCAGCCAAGCCCAAAGCATCTTTCCCCTCTCCGTGTCCCCCTTGCCTGCACCTAAACTCCATGCCCGCCTGTAAAGATGCGCCCTCGGAAATGGAGGAGCCCCAAACTAACAGCTCACAACTCCTAAAACACAGGAGAGGCACACAGAAAGATACAGGGCTAGTCATTTTCATTTGAATTATATATCAACGCCCTACATGAATCCATTTGAATCTCGCGTGGAGGTAAAACGGAAAGAAGCTCATTCGGATGTAGTCAGGTATCCAAACATTTTCAAGTGCTTTGATAGCAAGTACACAGAATTCAAGCTCGTAACTCCAACATCATGTTCGCCAAATCAGTCTCAGGAAATGAAGCCCATTTATGGCACTTCATACACAGTAACCTCTGTTGGCAAAAAACGCCGCAGTACAGCACAGTACAGAGCCCAATCCTTACAAGTAGGTCATGGGGGGGTGGGGACGGGGGTGTGCAGCCCATCTGGAGCAGTGCATTCTGAGTAGTTGACTGCAGATGAAGGCGGCGAGAGGATGAAAGCGCCGTACTTTAAAACGCCCTTTATGACTGTATCTTTTTCTTTTACCTTTGCATTTTTTGGGTCTCTTGGACCCTGATTTTTAAAGAGAAATGTCCTGCCAAGCCGCTTCACCTCCTCCCAGGGAGCGAGCACGATCAAGTAACACGTATCAAAGTGTAGAGGAACATGCATATGTGAAAATGTGCAAATACACACAAGATGAAGAGTGCATTACCTGAGCAAACCTCGTGGTAAGTGGGGTTGGGTGTAAAGCCACCGGCGTAGCCAACCTGCGTGGAGAAGACTTCTGGAAGCTGCCAGAAAAGTCTCTCAGCTCCCCAGAAACAGCCTAAACCTGGACATAAAGACAGCATGCAAACACACACAAACACCTACAGAGTTTAGAGATGCTGTGCTGCCATACCAGCCTCACATTTGATCAAAATGTGTCAATAACCACAACCTAATAACAGAGGATTCCATATTGGGTTAATACATGAAATGTGTGATTGTGCAGTCTCACCGAACATGATGGTCTCCATGCATGCTGGAAAGGGCTCCACAGTGGGATTCCCATTGACTGCATGCTTGTCTGTAAAACAAAACAGTGTGCAAATGAGAAATCTAAATCCTAACACTGTATTTCAACAGCACAAATGACAGTATGTGTGTAAAGGGGCCCATTAGCGGCCTCAACTAGGCCTCGCAGGTCAACACTTTGTTGCAGGCTGACCCAGGCCAGCGGATCAGAGCGAGAGGATTCTGTGCTGGAAGACATTTAAGAGATTACACGGCTTTGACTGCCATTTTATCCCTGCTGTCCTCTCCTCAATACCCACAATTAAACACGATCACACAGTTACAGTATTTCCTGATATCTCTCTTACTCTACTATATGCCTTTGAATGCGAGCGTATTAAGTGCTAGTCTTGGCACCATCGGGTGTCCACAAAGCGAACCGATGACGACACTTCAGGGACACACGCCTGTATGACCTCACGAGCAGGGGAGGGCCTCGCAAAGTAGACCCTTTGCTATGTTAAAAATATCCGATAAGTAAAACAAACTGGAGCGCTGAGAGGTGGCAGGGGGGTGGCACTCTACTGCCAACTGTGCTGCATGGAATTAGAGCGCTAAAAAGGAAGTGTGTGTGTGTGTGTGTGTGTGTGTAGCTCACAGATGTGTGAGGAGGATTAGGGTTTAAGAAGACTGAGGTGACTTAGCGTGCAAATCTCCACTAAGCAAGGCTGGTTTGTACTGCAACCACTAATATTAGTCTACAGATAAACAGGCCACAGGGTCCACTAAGAGCTTAGGCACATACCAATAATGGACGCTGGCTCTAAGTTCAATGTGCGATTGCTCTCTGGCTGCTCAGAGATGCGATGTGTGACATTGACCTGAATACAAACAATCTCTAATCTAATAGAGCCGTAATAGTTCATTTCCTAGATAGGCCCGGGATGATCTCCTACTGTGACAACAGGCCAAAGAACAGTTACCTGCAGTTTAATTCCTACTGAGTGATTACTGTAAAGCCAGCTAGTACAGGAGCATGTCTGGACCTTAAAGATTAACACGTTTTGAAGAATACAGGGAGCAGGGAACTCCTGTCTCGGTGAGCCACCATAAGAACACTTTTTGATATTAGACAAAAGTTGTTTGGTTTTTCTGTGCAGCAACAGATTGAAGGAGCAAGAAGGACTTCTATAATGTCAAAGAGGCCTTGGCTTCCTTCATGCAGTTCCTTCCTGCCCTCCTGTAGTGCGATAGTTATGTCTTTTAGCAGAAGGTTGTTTGGCACTACCAGGTCATGTCACGGGCACAGTCACTTGCAATTAAAGTATATCTGTGTCAATGACTGTACTGGCTAAATAGTCTCAGTCCACAGCGGTGACTTGAGGTGGTAGGCGGACAGAAGAAATCCTTCTTCTGTGAATTTGTTTAGTCTCCATCCTCTGCTGCACTCTCACCCTCTTGTCCTGCATTTTCTGGCCAAAGAGATAAAAAGTACTGAAGTTGCCAAATGACGGAGGGAGAAAATGTGAGAGTGAGAGAGAGAGACAAGTGTGCGATAGAGGAGGAGGAGTGGGAGGAGAGACCAGCCTGCCAAAACAATAAAAGGAGTAAATGGCCAGTGAGAAGCAACAGATGAGGGTAGCAGAGAGGCAGTGAAGGATTCTTTTGGCTTTCAGACCATCATGCCTTTGGGCGGTTTATAAAAAAGACCAAGCGCTTCATCCAAAAGAGAACACAGAGAAAACAAACAAGCAAACAAATAAACAAACACAAAGAAAGGAGGTAAAAATGAAGACAGCCAAGAACACGCCGACACAGCACTGTCCAGAGAAGCCAACTCCGAGCCAAGCCCCCCCCCCCCTCCCCTCTCCCCCCCCACGCTCTCGACTCTCCATCTTCGCTTCACACTCTCTTCCTCACGCTACCTTCCCATCATCCCTCACTCTTCTCGTACAAACTTTGTGCACACCCTCCTGCACGCACACAATCATTCGCACACAAACCTCCGCTGTGGATATTTTTCCCATGGAGCAGCTGGCAGAGGTCCAGGTGGTGCCAGGCTGGCTCCTTTCACTGTGCCTAGCCCAGCATTCCCCCCTGCCAGCCCAGCGCCCACACCCCATTCTGCCAGAATTACCCCACCTAACACAGAGAAAGAACTGGCTGAATACCCTCACTACGCTGCCTCACTACGCCAGCAAACGAAAGAACACAGGACGACAAAAAACAAGCATTGAGGGTGACTGAGTTTACAAAAGAAGAATAACAGGCTGAATATGGGGGAAGGATTCATGAAGAGGATTTTTTCCCCAACTTGGATGAGATATGGGCGTAATTTCTTTTGTGCACCTTTGTTTTTGAGGATATCTGGGAAGCCCAGTGCAGGCTATACGGTACAGCGGGACTGAAGCTGAATACTTTGGTCACCTTTTGTTGCTTTTAGCATGGTGGTTGTAGGCGGCTGGACCAGAATCAAAACATCGGACCCTGCCGCTCTGCTTGTATCATGGCTACCATCAGTCAAGGGGACAACAATCTATCTGTTGTTTAGCGGATAATAACGTCCGGTTTGACTTTTTTTCGGATGGCATTTAGTCTTTGTTACCCTTCGATTCTACCCTACGTGTTTCTCACCCGTAAAAACTGAAGTCCAAGCGCTGCTGCCCCCTCATGCAGAGACACGGGAGAGGGGCTTTCCCTGGATGCCAAAACTGGTGACGGAAAGGTCGATTTCCAGGCTGCTCTGTTTATTTCCTTCCAAAAATCCATTCTCTCTCTTTTCCTCTCACTCTCTTCCGCTTCCCTCCCTCTCGCAATTCCTCTTTCTAGCTTCACACAGGTTGGCAGAGAGTCAGGCACGAGTCGTCGGAGGAGGCTGAAGCTTTATACTGGTGCCAACTACCCTCTGCTGTATGGGAGGATGGGTAGGGGCGAGAAAGAGTGGGGCAAAGGAAGGGGAGGGGAGGAAAAGAGGCAAGGCTGGTGGGAGGTGGTCGATTTTTAAAAACAGTAAGAGGTAAGTAAGATAAATGATGCTGCTGTGGCCTTACAACAATCCACACAACTCAGTAATGAGGAACTCACACATTGAAACCTGCCTCTGTGCAGGCTGGTGAAACTGTCTAGACTCTGAAGAGCACAACTTTGAAGCCATCCATGCATTCCATACATACTGTATCCTAGCAGCGGAAACAGTTGCTATGGAGAAGACTGCCTACTATAGCAGTGGCTCCATTATTCCCTTCAAGCAAGATGGAGGCACATCCTGTTTGGGCCTGCAGGGATATCTTTACTCAAACACCGGCCTGATGAGGAGAGAAGGGAATGACATCCACCAGGTCGGCATAAATGCATCTCGTTTTTAACTAATTAGTAAAAAAGAAATAATACAAAAAACTAACTGTACCTTTACACTCTCCCCTCTGCAGACATACCAGAGCAAATAAAAGGTGCTATACCGGTTATAATCTTCAGTGTCATAGGGGGCTAGAGGCAATCCCAGCATGCATTGGGCAAGGGGCAGGATACACTATTCAGGGTCTCCAATTTACCAGCTGACTGGTACGGAAAGCAGAGATCCTGAAGGAAACCCACGCAGACATAGGGAGAAGATGCAAACGCCACATTTCATGTTGGGTCAGAACACAAGACGTTCAGTGGGCGACAGCATTGCCCATGAGCAAATCTCTCTCATTTAGTTATCTGCTGTTTGTATACTTCATTTGCATGCTTTCCAAATTACTTACATAATTGTTTTCCCCTCTGAGCTTATTGCAAAAGCTAACAAACAAAAACAAGGGCATCTGGAGACAGCAGAGAAGGGAAAACAACAGAGCCGTAATGCCAGAAATATATCTTCTCCATGAACCTGCTTTGAAGAGTTATAGTGAAGCATGTAACAGAGATTGATTTTGGTCAGCTGACCTCCCCCATCCTGTTTGGAAGAAATATTGGCAGTCGTTGCTGCACTGACTCAAAATAATAGCTACTGTGCCCCTACCATGTAGCAATCTGCCACTGGATCATTCTCGCCAAGGTCACAGAGTACATTATACAGAGTGGAGCGAGGGAGGGAACGCAGGACACCGGGACGTCTGAACAAGGAGCAAGGAGCTTCTTTAAAGAGGCTGGAGGGGTAGAAGTAACTTTCAAAATTAGTGATCTTCATTGTAGAGAGAGGACAATTGTGTGCACTCACATATACACACAAGGCTGGGACAGCACAGGGCATATGTGGAGACAGTCCTTGCAATCCCTGAATTACTCATGCTTACAGCCACTCACACACACACACACACACACACACACACACACACACACACACACACACACACACACACACACATACACACACACACACACACACACAACCCCGTCCCCACCTAAGCTGCCCCCCACGGTGAAAGGGGAGGAACAGATTCCTGCCATGCGGTGTCTCCGAGCTGCTTCGACAGACGGAGCAGGAACTTACGACGGGGCGGAGCCTTCATGCGCATAATGCCCAGATGGGCTCCTGGACGCTGCGGCACCACTTCCTCCTATGCACTCAACCCAAGGTCCCACAATGCACTTTGCGAACGCCTCAGTCTGAGTAGGTGAAGACAAGGGCCAGGTTCAAAACGCACCATGTCTTTGTCACATACACCTACAAGCTCTCCTGTCCCAAAATAGGACTATGAAGGCTGAATGAAAGGATAAAAACAGAAATGACTCGGTTCTACATTGCAAGGATGGATACAATTATAAATAGGACGCAAAAGAAGGCGTACATGTTCAAATGCACTGAAATCAACGAAATGGCAATACAATCTTAAAAACAGTGACATCATACTTCCTGTGAGCACCAGTGTGTCTCCGTACAGTGCTGAGAACTTGATCCATACAGATTTGTTTGTTTCTTGATTCAATCAGCAAGTATATGTAACACAATTCCACCATTCATACATCCCAACAGGCTTTTGCTGCCACTTCAGATTTTGTGGTCGACTCAAAGATGTCTTTACTGTCCAAACACTGAACAGCAGCAAAAATGTATCTTGGGCAATACAAAGGTTAAGCATGCTAGATTAGGTTCCCACGGCCATCACTCAAAGGATGTTCATCAGAGGAGTAAACAGTGTGAAAATGTTCCACCGAGAAAGTGTAGGTGCTACTTATCCAAAGTCTGAATAATATCAACTTTTTTCATACTTTAAAACAGTAGCACCACAAACCTAAATACGTTTTGTTGGATGTCCCTCAATAAGTGTCCACTATTTGTTGCTTAGACTGATGGTGCTGCTTTTCTACATAAAAGAGTCTGAAGACCTCACAAATGGTAGAACATACTGCGCTGTAAACCCATATTAGCTTTATTTATATTAAATCTATACTTTTTTTTGGCTTAATCAACATTGTTTTAAGAAGTATTCAAACGTATTCAAGCTTGCAAAAAGTATAAGCCTAGTAGACCTGCACAAATTGGGAAAAAGCTACAAAATAACATCCAAGTGTTTGGATCAAAAGTGAGGTAATGGTATATATATACATATATATATACACACACATATATGTGTATATATATATATATATATATATATGTATATATATATATATATATATATATATATATATATATATATATATATACACACACACACACACACACACATATATATATATATATATATATATATATATATATATACACATATATATATATATATGTATATATGTGTGTGTGTATATATATATATATATATATATATATATATATATATATATATATAAAGCAGACTATGTGCAATGTGTAATAGGAGTATGTGTGTATATAGTCTACTGTAAGCTATATGTCTGTAGCTATATCAGTGTACTTTTACTTTATTGAAATACCTCTGTCTTAAATGAAGAATTATACCTTAATAACAACTGAACAAAAGTAATTAAACAACAAGCATACAAGCACTATGGTTTTTAGAATTTTACCGTTAAATAGCCATCTGATTAAAGACTTTATTTTTATAATTTTGCCTGAAGAATGCCTCTGGACCCTTCTTTTTTGAAAAGCACTGGAGGTCTGCTTCAATATATATTATCTCCACCAGTTATTGCACATGATTATATTCCTGAATAAAACAGCATGAGGCAATGTTCTGTCATTATCTTTACTTGAACTATTCTGAACTCAGCCGCCTGCGTTTATGGCACATAGCCTAATTCCAGCACGTGCACAGTTTATGTGTCAGTTGGGGGGGATCAAGTCCATAATTTTGCTACAACTTGTGACCGTGCGTTATTTACCTGCCACGACCATTTTCTCCTCCCTTCCTTTCAGAGTGCGTTCTCTGCTCGGTAGCTGAGTGTTATCTGCCATTGAGCCAGCGGCAGCGAGCGACACAGAAACCAGAAGGAACCAAACGGTTTGTTTATGTGGGAACAACTGTGAAAATATCAGAGTCTTCCGGGATGCCTCCATAGCACGCTGTTGCGTTGTACGGCGGGGACGGAAGAGGGAGGGGAGGGGAGGAGAGGAGAGACGGCGGCGAAAACGCCACCAATATGAATATTCATCGTGCATGGGCAATGTCGTGCACTGCATATTAACTAATCAAGGGGTTAATATGACTTTGGCACAAAAGCCTACAGTGCACCGTGTGCGGGAACGAAATTAAATTTAAATAAATATCCACGCCGTTCCGCATGCAAATGAGCTCGCGCCAATTATCAGCTCTCATTCGGTGGGAGGTGATTCTGGTAGATCAGGTTGGTGTATGGATGGATGTATGGATGGGTAGGTCTCCCTTTGTGGTTTATTTTACATAGAGGAATGCATGAGTGGGGTTTATCCTGAAGAGTAACAGCTTCAACAGTCCACTGTTAATAGCCTACAAAGTGGCTTAAGTCCTGCATATGTTACACAAATGTTATAATGTAAAATAAAACGCTCAGTTTTCCCCTCTATGATATTGGAGCCCCTTTCCCACTGGACAAAACACCCACTAGCATCTGGCTTTTGTCTTTAGTGGTAAAGTTTACAATCGGCATTCTTTCTCGAGACAAATGACTGAAGCAGTCATTGGTATTTATCGGCAGTGATGAAAACATGGCGCCCAGGTGGACACGCTCATTTTTCACCCCTTTTCCAGTGCGATGCTATGACACGTATTTAAGTGAATGTATAACAAATAAAATCAACAGGGATTTGAAAAATTGTTATAATTAAGGTCCAAAACATATAATTAATATGGTCTCCTGAAAGCCAGCATCAACACGATTTTACCTCGCCGATTATTGTAAAACATACAACATTCACACTCCAGCAGCAAAATAAAAATCATCAAACAATCACAATCAACAGTCTCTGGTTTGAGAGTTTCAAAGAGAGACTGAATAAGTAACAGATATAAAAAAGAAGTATTATAACAGCTTCATGTGTCGGCCGGCATTTGTGACGGTCGAACATGACACATCAGTTTTCCCCTGTTTAAAAAAACCTGCATATATGCATTAATTATCATATGTTCCTTTAGGAGCATCACTTTTTTTCCCATAGAAAGAGATAATGATATTGTCCATTTAAAACTATCATAGCTAGTGATTCAAGAAAATCCTAAAATATTCTGGTGACGATATAGGCATTTCAATTCAATGTAGGCTACATTTGACTCCTCACTACTCCATGGTGGGTCTCTTTATGTTTAGTTTTTTGTAACTTAAACCTGAACTTGATCCTAAAAAAGGTATTTATTCACCATACCCCACCATGCAGGTGTAGCTACAGATCATACCACAGTATGATATGTCCTAACTACTGTTTCACCATACCCCACCATGCAGGTGTAGCTACATATCATACCACAGTATGATATGTAGCTACACCTGCATGGTGGGGTATGGTGAAACAGTATAAAAGGCACATGTTTGGAGACGTTCGCTATATTCTGCACTTTACAAATGATTATCAGGTTGGTTGGCTTGTATCTGTTGACGGATGTCAAAGTTATGAACTGAAATAAGTAATATATTTATCTTCAAGCTAGATGGTAGATGGTATTTTCAATTAAGGCATACCAACAGGTATAAAAGCACACAACACTACATGCCATCTTTGCTGTAGTTTACATGTGCTGAAAGTTGCAAATTGCAATCCGAAGTCTTCAAGCAAGACGTGTCTGAATGTTGATGTGGATGTGTCTCTGTCATCAAGGATGAGATATGCTTTACATTCTGTTGTAGTTTGAGCCAGACCAGTAATGTGATATTAATGAGGGCGATTATTTACGTGTGGGAACTTTTTGTGCATGCTCTGAACCAGCCAATTTACCAGTAACAAAGAATCCAGGGCATTGTTCCTATATCCTGCAAGCCAGAATAACATCACACCCTGCTGCTATACCCCATTTCCCCCTCTCTCTTCCTCTCTCTTCCCCCTTTCTCTCTCTCTCTTATCTGCTGGGGAAATGAAGCTCAATCACCTGCGGAGGAGCTGAGGGCGGCACAGGGGACTTTGCAATGCAAATGCCAGGTAATTACCCGAAAGCTAGGAGAGTAGAGGCACAAGGATGAAAATAGAGCAGGCAGAGAGAGAGAGAGAGAGGGAGAGGGAGAGAAAGAGATGAACCGAACACTGGGTTCACATGCCTGTTGATGCAGGATGATTGGGGTGTTTTGGGGTGTGTGGGGATGTAGGAAGAGGAAAGGGGAGGAGGGGACAAAAAGGTGATGAGAAGCAAGGGATGGATGTGAACCACGTACATACATACAGGGAGTGTGAGTTCATTTCCTCCCTCTGCATACGTCTGTAAATGTATGTGTGCGTTCCTTTTGCAAATGATCAATTAATTTAGTATTTTTCCAGAGTCTGCTGTATGCTGTGATGAAGGACTTTTCTCTGCGCTGAATAAAAGCAGGTTTTTGCATGAGTGCGGTAGCAGTTTGAGTAGAAGTGTTTGTGTGTACACTTGCATGCATAAGTGTTTGCGCCTGGGTGCTTGTGCGCACGTAGGCATGTGGGTCTATGAACCTGTGTGCACCATTGTCTGCGTGCTCACTAATGGGCACTTGTGTATGTGTGTGCATGTGGTGGGGTGATGCATATGTTATAGTGTGTGTCGTTTTTTGTGTTGCAGGGGAGGATTTAGCGAGGATGCCAGCTTGCAGCTGTTTGATTGTCAGTGAGTGAGAGCGAAGAGATGTGCAGATGTGAGTGAATATCAAAGAGATTATGAAATGACCTGGAATTAAACACCGCAGTAGAATTTAACCGGGTATCGTGGCACGTTAACCCCTGCGTGTGATTGAGATGTCGTTGGAAAGCTGTATGTTTATGCTGGTTTAAGCTAAAGAGAGTTAAATGCAATTTCATTTAATACGCCAAAATGCTTATTTGTAATTCAATACAGGAATCTAGCATCTGTTTGTTTGTTTGTAGAAGATATTACCAAGCAATAGTGTGACTCACACAAGCAGTTTGCACCTTGACTCAATAGCTGCCTCTGATTAACATCTGAACAAAACAGGAGCCAGCCAACCAGAAAACTGTTTTGGCGATTTAGTGTAATAGTGGCTTTGCTAAAGTCTCACTTCGCCTAATTAGAATAATAAATCATGCCGCCTCGTTGTTTTCAAAGGGCCCTCCATCGTCTCGCCGAAGCAGGTGGGATTGTGGGTTGGTGTGAAAAAACAAAGGGTTTGATTGCACTGCTGAAGCTACAGTCAGTTAAAAGCAATGCGGCGCTCTCTGGGGATTCATATTCAAAACTAAGCTGTATCAATTCATAGACCTGGGTAGGAACAGCCAACTTGACAATTTTGATTCATATGCTGGCCCATGCTTGACTTCACTTGACATAAATCACTTCGCTCATTGGAAAATGGAGAGAGGAGATGGGGGTTTGTTTCAATGGCATGAAAGGCTGATGGGTGATTGTATGGTGGTACCTGTTCCAAGATGGTGTCTTTTAGTTGGTTTCTCCAGGGATCTAAATACACATTCTGCTTAGGTCATGGTACGTTGTGCCAGGTGACCTTGCAATGTAACATCTTCTCTCTCATTTTAATCAACGTTACTGACACGTAACACAAAATCAATCGCAATAAACTTAATTTTAGTCATAAAGGAAATCACAAGGAATATTTAATAGTAATAATCTGCTGATTATTTTCTGTTTCTGTGTCAATTTTGTCAATAAAATGCCAGAAAATAGTGGAAAATATCCATCCAAGTTTCCTAAAGCCCAAGGGGAAGTCTTCAGATGTCTGTCCAATACTCAAAGATATTCAGGTTGCTATCTTATAACACCAAAGAAATCAACAAATATTCACATGTGTGAAGCTGGAACTGATTGTTTGGCCTTTCTGCTTTAAAACAGACTTCTAGACCAAGCCATTATAAAAAGGTTGCAGATTAATTTTCTGTCGATCGACTAATCAAATAATCCTTTCAACGCTAGTAAACTCAATAATCTTCTATAATAATCAATCTTATAATCACAGAAGCGTATACAATGTGGTAGCAAAACAGCAAATATTGCTCTTATTCCTAAATATTCTCAATACAGAAGATTGTATATTGTGTTCTTCCAACTGAGAACTTTCCGCAGTAACGGAGGAAGTGCATCTCCATCTCAACCATTTCCTGTTCAGCAGTGATTACAAACGGCATGCTCTCCTGTTGGGGGTAGCCATTTCTTTTTTGTATTCCTCTCTTTTGATGGTCTCCGCCTGCGTCTATACTCGGGCAACATTCGCCGCTGCTTCTGAAGAGATAGTCTGCCAATGTGTTGTCTCTCTTTAGAGCCGCGCAGCGTATCGCTTTACTGTGCGTTTTGGATTTGTTATTTCAGTGGTTCAAATAATTAGATTTAATTAGTTCAGTGATTTTGGTTCATGGTAAAATGTTTGAAGTGTAAAGAGTGCTTATGTTGTAAATCTGGAGCGCTCCGGTGATTGAGGGCTTTATTCAGTATTGCAGGAATTTAAAGTTGAATAGCTCTTTTTCAATAAAAGAAGAATTGAAGCTTTGAATTGTTTGGGACTCTTTCCTTACCTGCACCCTTCAGACTGTATTATAGTGGATCTCTGTTGGAAGTTGGTGCCTTCAATAACATTTACTAAACTAGTAGAGTCCTACTTTTCAGCTGTAGTTGGGGACATTTCACAATTACCCAATTATCCAATTGTGTCTAATTTAGTCAAATGTCAGACACATTTTCTTTGCTAGCATTCACTTTCAGGCCAACGTTTTCTTCAGTAACAGTGTGGGGAGGCGGAAGAAGTATTTAGATCTTTTACTGAGGTAAAAGTATTATTGCCACACTGTGAAAATACTCTATTACAAGTAAAAGCACTGCATTAAAAAAATGTCTCTCAAAGTACACAAGTATTTGCAAATGTAAAAATCATTGTGCAGAATTGCTCCTGTCAGTGTTATAGTATTATTGGATTATTATTATTATTATTATTATTATTATTAATATTAATATTATTGATTATTATTATTATATTAATATTATTGATTATTATTATTATTATTATTTGATTATGATTATTATTATTATTATTATTATTGATTATTATTATTATTATTATTATTTGTGACTGATAAGCATTCATTTAAAGTTTTATTTGGTCATGGTGGGGCACGGTTTAACAGCTTTATATACTGTCGGGTAGTTTAAAACCTATAACAATGCGGAATATTTGATAAACTGATGTTTTGCATGTAAAATCTTACTCTGAAAAGTACCTAGTAATTATATAGTATGTGTTATATTTCCCTCTGAAATGTAGTGGATTGTGGATTAGAAATACACAGTTGCATATGTCGACAAATAACGTTTCTCTGACTTTTCTCTAGTTGCCCTTCAAAAACATTAATCATCATCATTTCTCATTCGCACATTAGTTGTTGCATTTTCATACATTTTGGAATGACACATAGAACCTTTTCTATCGTAGGACACTGTATGCAGATACAAGCCATAGATAAACACAGAAAAAGCAAGCGGTGATTCGAGCGAGCTGAGTGAAGCTATATAACGCCAGTCCACTTCCTCTCCCTCTCGCTCCGGCGCTCCACCCGTGCTAAGAGTGGCTGGGCTAAGCCACTCTTGCCCTACATACAGCCTAAACAGCAGATTACTGACTGTCCCTCTAATCCCATGCACCAGGGCATGTGCCACTGTCACCATGCACCAACCACCCAATCACCCTGCAGCCACTGTCACAGTGCCTGCTGTTCTGCTAGCTGTGCAACCCCCCACCCCGATCCCTAACATCTTCCCCGTCTCTGTTTTAGGTCGGTCATTTTGGATTTTCGGTTTTTTATCTATCCGAGTAAAGCTCGCAGGAAGCTGAGATATCGAAATACTTCATCCTCCTCACAACTCTTTCTCTTTCTCCCTCCGTCTCTCGCTCTCTGTCTTCCCTAGCAACACCCTGTCCCGTCCTCATCCTCCCAGTGCCCCCCACCCTCTCACAGTTTTAACCTCCTCATGACCACCTGGCATGGGACAGCTTCCTCCAGTCCCTTAGCCTCACCTAAAGCACCAGGCCTGAGATTAGGGTTAATCTGGACCTTGTGTCATCCTGTATCTATCCACCACCCCCACAGCCCCATTCTTTCCTCCCTCCCTCCCTCCTCTTTACCAAAGAGGCTTTGGTTTAAAATCCTTTATTCTGAACCCCCGCTCCCCTTGCAGTGTCTTTCTGCCTGCTGCCAACTGCAACTTTTCCTCCCGCACCACATCCTCAGCCAATCCTTAAACAGATAGTGGTAGAACCTGTCCCCAAGCTATGTTGGTGAGGAGATGTGAGAAAGGGATTTTTTGCATTGTCTCTCTCTTTAGAATAAATTTGGAATTAGGCAGGCACATGCACAATGCTAAAAATGAAATGCGTGCTTGTATATGTGTGCATATGAGCATGCTGTAATGCATGACAAGTGTACAGTATGAGGACTTGCCATAATGGTGTGCATGCAATGGTGTATGTGAGTCTAGAAAAACCTTCCTC
This sequence comes from Cottoperca gobio, assembly GCF_900634415.1. Lineage (NCBI taxonomy): Eukaryota > Metazoa > Chordata > Actinopteri > Perciformes > Bovichtidae > Cottoperca > Cottoperca gobio. The sequence continues at coordinate 7,773,674 of NC_041376.1, read as the reverse complement.
CGCTGTCCCAAACCCCCCCCCCCAATGCATTTAGCCAGCCGTGCTCTCCCGCTCCTCTCAGCCTGAGGACAGAGTAAAGGCACGGAGGCCCGAGTTGGATGAAGAGACTTCACAATGGTGCAGAGAGCAAAGATGCGTAGAGAAGGAAGACAAAAAGGGGAGAAGATACAAAGTGCTAAAGCCCCTTATCATTTTTTTTGTCTCCGGAAATAAATGGCAAATTCCCCCTCAAGCAAAATCTCCTTTCTTGAGTTGAAAAGCAGGCAAAAAGCACTTGGCAGACAGAAACCGATAGAATGGAGTGTGAGAGGTGGAGAGGCAGCGCGGGATGTAGGCCAGCAATAAAGTGTCTTATCGTAAGGGGCAGCGGGAAAGACCCTTGAGCATGAGAACCTGCATGAGGTGGACGCTTTAATGAGAAAACGGCATGGAGGATCCGTTGAAATGATCACAAGATGCTGAGTTTATAATGTCACATTCCTTGCGCAATCATAGTCAACCAATTTGTTGAGCATTGTTGAATTTGTTCTGATTGCACAGATCGTCTGTTCGCTTAATAAAAAGGTCTGACTACATGTAACATGATGATTATTTATAGGGTTCTTCTCATATGATTCCCAGCCAGTCGGAGGTTCCTCAAACCTCCGAGAGACACACACACTACACGAACGCACATACTCGTAATACGAACTTGATGACATTAACGTTTATGTAGCAGACCTTAATTCCCAGAGGTAGGACGGGATGCTAAAGATCTTCTAAATGGATTAGGAAAATGGAATCGCAGTAGCAAAAGGAGCAGCGAGATGCAGGAGTGACTGGTAGAGCGAGAGTGAATGATTAAAGGCGAGAGAGCGACAGAACATGCTGAGAAAGGAAAAAGTCGGAGAGTGAGGGGCGAAACGAAGAATGTTCAAGTGATTGTGCAAGAGTGCACAATGTCCACAGAGAGCAGGAAAGAGAGAGCGAGCGATGTAGTTAATGGATGTAAATTAATTGCTGTCATGTGGATTCTGATCCCAATAAATCAGGGTCAGTGTGGTCTCCGCTGCCATCACTGCATGGTTGGGAAAAGGCAGGAGGAAGCCTCGATCTGATCAACACACACACACACACACACACGTATGCACAAATGCACAAATATACACACGTACTGTTGTCTATGTAAATTGTAAACAAGAAATATGAGAATATGCAATTTTTGTGCACGAATAAGAGCAAATGTAATGTATCTACTAAATTCTGAAATGTTATTTATAAAAACTTTTGCAATACAATAAATTACTGTTTGCAAATCAACAGCAATATAAAATAAAAGTAGCACTCCCGACACTGTATAATCTGCATATATGTAAGATTTGGGATCCAGCGTGCTCTGCTATAAGATCCCGTTCATCATGGGGAGCTTTTTTTAAAATGCACCTCAAGTCCAAACAGAATACTGGATGCCAACTAGTGCAGACCTAACTGGGTTATAAATGCAATGTGGTCCAATTAATTAGCCATGCTTATTACTGAAAATTACCACTGTGCTTTCTGCTTAACTAAGCTGCAAAATTGATTTACCTTATTTCCCCAGTCTATGACCATCACAAAGACATCCTGTTATTATGAGGGCTGTGAGTATTATTGTATGTGTTAATCAGAAAATATGTGAACCATGTATTTTAATTACAAATCATACAAGGGCAATTTTAAAAACAAAAGCCCTTAAAAAAAAATCCAGAGTTGCCCACACATTAAAAGAAGCTGCCACGCTGCAACAACACCAAATCGTAATTCGGGAGAGACAAACTGTCAATGCTGATGTTAACGCTTCCATATTTTTTTAAAACACATTTCATTCATTACACTTTACAGTACAGTATGCCCCATATTATATACACCGTGTTTTCTTTGATACTGTATGCCCCAAAGCAAATCACTCATGTTCAAACAATAATATCTGAACATGACAGAAATGGTGCAAAATGGGAAGTAGGTCACATAGCAATTTATTTGACAAAAAGGGATGGGGGTGGGGAACTAGGGCATGGTGTATGCAGAGGCAGCAGCAAAAGAGAAGGTTTTTTGGGAACGCAAATCAGATAGTGTGTGTTTGCATGTTGCGTGAGTGTGAGAGCGAGCGCGCGCTTAGGTTCGACCTGGAAGTAAAGTTACAAGCTCATTCAAGAACTGCTTGGTCAGTGAGGAATTGAAAAAATATATATTTTTGCTGACACATGGTCATGCACACCTACAATCTTTTGGTATTTAGTAAATATGACAAACCACACACACAAACACGCACGCACGCACACGCACATTAGAGGCTCCATTGCTCACTCAAGTGGAATTGAAACTGATATTGCGGTCACTGGACTATATCAGCACATCTGACACAGAGAGTGTGAGCAGCATTGATCAGCTGTCAATGAGCTGCACAGCTACCCCCAACAACTGACACCTCTAAACACACACACACACACACACACACACACACACACACATACTGCTGTGTATCGCCATTGATATTTAAGTAAAATGCTCCATATCCACGTAACCTATATACTGTTAATACATGTATTCCCCTGCACAGACACACACACACACACACACACACACACACACACACACACACACACACACACACACACATTTGTAAGGCTTCCCCCTGATCCTGTATAAATCCTGTCATCACTGAGCATCATGGCTGCATGATTTGCAAGTGCACGATGGCCACATATCCTTCTATTCTCTGACCTACAGTGCCAAATGCTACAGTTTACGATACAGTTAGACCCAGTCCTTCATTTGTCTTAAGGTTCACCTACATCTTGGTCAGAATTTGTGTGTCATTCCTGAAAATGTGGGTGTTATTATTTGGGTAATTGAAAAAAGAAGTTTCAATAAAAATGCTAAGTGGTCTTTTACATGAAAATAAATTCTGATGATATGGCCTTGAATTGCAATATCTTGGATTAAAAAAGAAATCTAATCTAAATAATAGAATTTCTACCGGAGATTGAACTGATGCAATAATAAAAATAAAACAAAACTCATATTGATTAGTTTCACTGACACATAGAGGACATTTCCATGGGATACACGCTTTAAACACTTCTGCAGCATTGCAATGTGAAAGTCCCTCGTCCAAAGAAGGAACAAAATAATTTAAAAACTCTGCAATTACTTTCCTATTTTTTTGAAACAATTAAAAATAATAATAAAAAAGAAAAATAGAACATCAGTTATAACGATTGGAGTATTTCATATAAAATAATACACGTATGTACAAACAAATCAGTCCGTGGGGCAGGAGGTTTATGTGGCCCTATTTACATATTGAAAGACTATCTACTGTATGTACTCTCAACACAATCTAGACAATCTGCGCAGACTGCACCGAGGATCTGTAAAGCCACATTAACACATGAGAGAGGCTCTGGAGCACCAGTCTTTTCTAATGACTCGATAATCCGACCCAAATGCTGCCTGCTTGCTAATCTCTCCATCAGATTACCGAACTAGGGACGTGCACTGTCTATTTGTCTCTCTCTGTCTTCCTGTCTGTCTGTCTCTCCCAGCTTGTCTCTTTGTATAACTGTTTGCATCTTTCCCCTTGAATTTCTCTGTATGATAAAAAAAATAATTCTGTGATCTTGGCTTGTCTGCGAGTAGGGTTGCGTGCCCATTCGCCCGCTCTCATCCTCACATGTGCAAGCTTTTAAAATGGAGAACGGGGTAGCAGGACATCAAAATGCAGTCACAAATCTCCGTCCTCTCTTCATGCCAACATGCGCAAGGGTAAACATAACCTAACCTAAACATACAAACATATACGGGACAAAATGCGTTCAATTTGTGGCACGTAATTTATGTCCATAAATAATAAGGTTCCAGCCTTTTTTGTCAAGAAATAGACAAAAAAATATTTGACACAAATTAGAAAGAGCGGACAAGTGTATTCCTCAAAAACAAATAAAGGAAAAGGGAATTAATTTTTCTTTCATACAAAATGCCTTCACTCCCATTCTCTCTTAAAATCCACCTCTTTATCCCTCAGAAATGGAAGGCCAAGCTGTCTTCATCGTTTCACCCCTGAGCTCTGCTGCAATGTTATTGTGCATTTCATGTAAACAGATCTAAACTAATGTCCTATTTGTCACACATCAACCATGTCTGATTCCATATATTTAGTATAAAACACTGCCGCTGTTTTCTGCCTGCGAGGCCCTACAAAATGTCTCTTTGATTTTACAGAAATCACTCTTTATCTGCCTCTCTGTGTGTGTCTGCGTGTGTATCTGTGGCGTGTTTGCATGTGTATGCATGATTTTGTGTTTCTGTGTTTGAGCCGCATCTCTGTCTTATACACTAAAGCTCAAAGTGCTGTTGACAGTCTGCAAAAACTTTTGACATTTAGCTTTTTACAAAATAACACTTGACGCAATTAATACTAAGTGAACGCATCTCTGAATTATCCTGCTATGCCTGGCAGTTTTTGCAAATTTGGGTGACAGACGAGAGACAGATCTTATATTCCATGAAAAATAACATATGAAATTTTTGGACATTTTATCCCATCAAGGTATGTAATTTTGCAATGATATTGAAATATGTATTTTACGCTTTTACTAAAATGGAGATCAAAGGGTGTGAAGTAAATGTGTGTCAAATCGCTGCTGGGCAGACATGCAGCCGCTAAGCCTGTATGGTTTTGGTATTGCCTGACAAATATCATACAACCAGCAGTGACTGAACCACATGATTCAAACTTTCAAAAAATATCAGTCAGTCAGAGAGATACTCATCTATTTATCATTACTAAAAAAATCACCTCAACAGCTGGTATGTTTACCCTAAATATGCTTTGAGTGTTAATGTTCATAAACAATTACTGCACTAATTTTCAAGCACATAAATGTATTTGAAATAATGACAAAGAGAGTGTTACATTTGATTTCATGTGTAAAAAAAATCATTACCGTAACTCCTACATGCAAGACTGCAGATGTAAGAAGCACTGTGACATAGTGTACTTCTAAAATAAAAACGGTAAAATTAGGACTGACATTTTTAATGCAATGGGATCAGTCAAAACATGAACACATACATTTTTTTTACTAATACAGAACAGATCTTTTCCTGCGACAGTTGTACACATTTCGACATATATTTCAAAATAATAAGAAAGATTAGGAACGGGGATATCGGAACGAGCTAAGTGGTAAAGTGAGGCATGAGAGGCGAAAGAGGAATGGCGGGCTGGAGGGAGCGAGAGATGGAAAAGGATTGGTGAAAAAAAAAGGTGAGTTGGGCCCTGGTAGATTCAGCGCTGTTAGTGGACGAGTGTGTGTGTGTGTACATGTGTGTGTGTGTGTTTGTTTGAGAGGGGAAAAGAGGAGAGGAGGGGGTGTTACTGCGGCTGTCCATTTCCCGGGATCAGCTGATGGCCGCGGATGATGGAGCGGAGAGGGGTCAAGGGTCAAAGCCTTGCATTGTCAGCCTGGCCCCGCTCTCCCGTGGGGTTCCCTCCCTATCTCGACCCCCTCCTCTATCCATCCATCCCCCTGCTGCCTCCTGCACATTTACATACATTTATCAACACTGTGCGTAGCCGGGCGGGAGGATGCAACGCATGCATTACTGCCTGGCAACCCCTGCAGTCGGCGCCGCTGCAGCTTGTGCATCCACCGCAAAGCCATATTTGTAAGCATTTTAAGCACCGGTGCACGACACATATGTGCATCCGCATGAAATGTGTATGTGTTGTACATGTGAACAAATTTGTGTTAGTGTGTACATCTGTGTGTGTGTGTGTGTGTGTGTGTGTGTGTGTGTGTGTGTGTGTGTGTGTGTGTGTGTGTGTGTGTGTGTGTGTGTGTGTGTGTATGTGCAGAACAAGACAGGGCCTCCCATCCCCCCCTCCCCCCCAGTATTAGGCCTACCCTCCTCGCCCCTCGTCCCCCCTCCCATTCCCACCACCCCCCACACACACCTCCCCCACTTTGCCTGTGTAATCCCTGCCAGCTGGCCCCGTTGGCTAATCCCTCTGCACTGATCAGCTGGGCCGCGCATCCAGTACGGGACAGCACAGGGACAGGGGCAGATATGGGCGGGACGCTCCATGTGTGTGTTTGTGTGTGTGTGTCTGCATGTGTGTGTGCGTGCGTGTGAGTTGGGGGGTGGTTTCGACCAGAAAGCATAAATTGAAGACCGTGCCTTCGCCTCAGCGCAGTGTGTCTGTGTGTGAGCCAGTTGCCTGTTCCTCCTCGTCCGTCCATCCCTTATCTCTGTCCTTCTCCTTCTCCCTTGGATCCTTATACATATATACCTTCCTGGTTTATATATGTATATTTTACATCTTGGGCTTTTTGTCTTCCTTTTTGGTTTTGTCTTGAGCAGATCCAAGCGGATTTTTCTAATGGTGGTGACTGGGTAGAATTTAGCTGAGTTTTTTTTTTTTTCCTGCTACCCTCTCTCCTCTTTCCCCAGACTGCATGCGTGACACCTGCCTGCCTCCCGTCCCTTCAGCCCCCTTGTCCACCATCCCACCACCCCTCCTTGTGCCTGCTCCCCTGCTCTTCCCAACCCACAAGGACCTTCACAGGATGGAGCTGCGCAGTCACATCTACAACTACAGCAACAATAACAAAACCAGGACCAAGGACCTGAAGGAGGAAATACTCTGCAGCTCCTCTGCTATTTTTTGCCTCGTCTTTAGAGAGGAAGGATGTATTTGATCTGAGCAAACCCTGTTCTGCTTGTGCTACAGTAGTATTCTTTAGGCAAATATAGACAGGAATTGAGCGCAGTGGAGTGAAGAGTTTAAAAAGAAAGGGATTTTAAATCTAACAGTTGTAATTTTTCTGGAAGTGACTCTTGCGTAATGGCAAAGAAGCTAAATTCCTCCTCTTTTTGCTCTTTGTTATACATCAGTATTTACTCTTTGCTAAATTATTTGTTTATGTAGTTATTAATCAGAGGACGGAGACTGTTGTTATTTAGATCCTGTTTCCCAGTCTGTACATGGCTATGGTTACATGCGCAGAGTGCACAGAGAGAGAGAGAGAGAGAGAGAGAGAGAGAGAGAGAGAGAGAGAACAGTATAGAAGAGATGGAGAGTAGGAGGGAGGGAGAGAGGGAGGGAGGGTAAGGTGGAGATAACGACACAGCTTTACCAAGTGTAATGAAGAACTGCTTGGTCTGATTAAACCGTACTAAGCTCTTAACCAGGAGCAGCGGAGGCAGTGCTATGGTAAGGATAAGGCATAGCTGCGCATCGCAGTGTGTACTCATAAATATCTAGTCGTCATCCTTTGTTTTGCTCTGAGGGGAAGATGGTCTGCAGGAATGGTAGCAATCAGGTAGCTGGGCTGCTGCTCGCTTTATGGTGCAACAAAGGTAGCTCTGCTCGCTCGCTCTATCTCACTCCCTGTTCCTCTGTGCTCTGTCCTCTCTGTGTTTTTTTTATTTTTTGTTTTTTTAATGATGTTGTGTGTATACAGAGAATGCCTTAATGATGCTTTAATGATGACTAGATGTATTTTTTTTTTTTTTTTCACATTTTGTTGCTTTCTTGCACATCTACAAACGCATGCATGCATTTACACACTCTGGGCTGGAATCACAATGTCATTGGCATTTATCATGTATGTTTTTTTCCCCCCTGTATTGTCTGTATAGAAAACCTGCTTTCTTTGCAAAGGGAGAACGCATGCTGGTGTGGGATTAGCATGCAATGTACTTTGACGTGTGAAAGGACCGCATAGCCGCCTCTGAGCCCACAGGGAGGAGAGATCACAGGTGAGGAGAGAGGAATGAGAGAGTCAAACAGGGATGGACTGACACAATACAACATCAGGATGCACTTCTAAGATTGGACAAAAGTGTTCATGTTGAATATTGCTGTTGAACGCAAATACAAAGGAGGGAAAATGTCCTAAAAAGTGGGGTAAGTGACAGAGGAGAACAGGATTTGATGAGGAACTGAAAACATTTTAGGAAGTTTGGGTTTGAGCTCTTTGTGTTCACAGTGGACCTTGATTTAATTTCAATACAATTAAGGCACGCGGTGAATGCCAAGAGAGAAGCCACAGTCTTCGCTCACCTGAGAGACCAGCACACAGCCGCTACAGGACAGGAGGGTGGCACTGATAACTGCACAGATGGACGTTCGCTACAATCCTATGAGATTAACAAGCAATGACATTATTGTGTCACAGAGGAAGCGGGAGAAGACGCACGAGGCAAAGAGGTTACGGAGCTGTGACCCAAGCCATGTGATCAGTTAATGCAAGCCAAAGTAATCTATAGGAGAGACATACAGGGAACATAGTAGAAAGAAATACACCAGAATCCCTGGGCATCAATCAAAGTAATATACTGGTTTCCATAATGACAGAACAGACAGAGCCGTAGGCAGCCTACCAGTGTCGGTCCTGTGGCCAAATGGACAGAGGGATCACACCAGGGGGATTTGCCATGTGGTGACAGAGGGCCACTTCAAAGGTCTGTGTGTTTACGCATGAGTGTACACTTGCCCTGTAAGAGAGGAAGATGGAAAAACAGGGTGAAAATGCTTTAAGAGCACGATGTGCTGTTGTAGGATTTATCATAAAATGCAATCACCTCCTGAATCATTCTCATGCATGTTGATTAATTTGAGTTATTTTATTATACTCTGGCTTTGCATTATAAATTAAATTAAAAGAGGTTTTATTTTTGTTTTTCAATATATCGCCTTTGTTTGTATTTTTGTTCTGCAAAAACTCTCAATAAAGAAGTTATTTCATGGACTATCTGTACTAGTGTTTCTTTTCAAAGAAAAAAGGCCCAAAGCACATAATGTGATTTAAATAATGAGCTTCATTTCTACTCCTATAATCACAGAGCTGCATCAAATGATTCAGGCTGTAAATCGCTTTAGGCGATGGAGATGTGAGTTGACCTACATCTCGGATGATGGAGGCGGAACAGACAAAAAATATATATATTAAAAGAAAACTGCGGATTATTGGTTAGATTTACTTTACATAGTGCTGTAGCTTTAATTCTACATTTTTCAAGGATAGTCTTTTCAAACTATGTGTTTGTTGTAAGAAGAATTGATACAATCTTCACAAAAACAATCACAGCATCGTAGTAAGCGCTACATTTAAGGTCGAGAGATTTTATGGGAACGCACAAGGCATTTCCCCCCCTAGAATACGTCCTGCACCTATAAGCCTGTGTGCTTCTTTACGTTTTGATATACCAACGGATTACATTTCATTATTGCCTATCTTTGCACAAGTGTGCCACATATGTTGAGACTGAGGTCATCAACTGTTTTTTTTAGGCCCCTTCGCCTGTCTACACATTATGCATTTGCAACACTCTCAATAGAATTGGGACACTAGGAGAAATGAAGGGATAATGCTCAATATGTCAACAGTGCAGGACCCCTGGCGATGGTGAGCAGGTGACTGCATGCAGGCGCCCCTCATGTGCTAAAAACACTCATCATCATGACATATTACAATTTCTAAATAGCCTTTTCTTTTTTTATTCCTACTGCTTTTAGCTATGATGCAAAAATAATGCTGATAAATTGGTGACAGGTGTGGAATTATATTTTTGTCCATGTTAAAAAAAAAGTTAAAAGAAATAGATTGAAATAATCCCAAAGTCATTGTGACATATAGGACATTATAACAGCCTTTAGCAGTATTAATATGAAGCGATATATGATTTATTTCTCTAAATAAAGCAGTCAAAAGCTATTGTCCTATACTGCTGTGATTTCTTTCTCTTTTTAATATTAGAGACTGGGTTTCAGAAACAAAACGCCCGAAAAGCGAGAAGAAATCTAATTTAGTCATGTAAATAGGGGTCGGGTTGGCGACATGGTGAAGCGTCACTAATGGAAGAAAGAGATGGATGCCTTATGATAATGAGGAGAAAATAAAGCAGAACCATGACCTTGCAGTGCGATATGAACCCACAGACACAACGCACCTAACGTGCGGCTCTCTCACTGAACAATAGCTACTTCCTACAGGACAAAATACGATAGACAAATATTAAAAAATGTCCCCTACACGAATACAGAAATGCTAGGTCGTAGAGTGTAATATTTGAAATGTTAAAGAAGTAATATATATCTTAAATGAGTCAATGCAAAAATAGCATACCCAGAGAATTGTTACTGGCCATTTTATATTCTTTTTTATATCTGTATATTCTTACAAATAATGTCTGAATTACAATCTACTGACTGCACATGAAGAAACAAGCCCTCACTCTCCACACACACACACACACACACACACACAGTCATCCTAACAGGCAGGAATTTCTCCTCTCACCACTTCAGGGCAACTTATTTTGTTTCCCCCTCTCCTGTTTAGCTTGATGTGCGCTCTGAGATGTGAGTGCTGACCTCCCCCCCACCCCCCTTCCACTTTCTCCCCATGGTCCCATTTTCCCTTTCTTCTCCTCCATCGTCTCGGTGGCTGTATCTGCCTCTCTTTTATGGCCGTTCATTTGCATCCCAGGAGGGGCTAAAAGGCGCCCCCAGAGACGCGCAGATAAGGGTCACAGGAGATCCCCTCCAGGCAGGCAGCGTGTTTGCCACGCACCCTCAACGCAGACACGACACGTGCCATCGACCCCCCCTCTCGACAACAGAAAGCACACACACACACACACACACACACGTCTTCCAGACCTGCACTTCAGCCACAAAAAGCTGAGTGATGTTCGCTCGTTATACCCTCAGAACATCACCAGAGACCAAAGATCTTGCTTCTTTTTTTTTTTATAACAGGCCTTTGTTACATTCTGTCGTGCCATTATTATATTAAGGTCATCGGTGTGTACGCATTGGTATTACAGGCCCACGACTCCATCAGGCCTATATTGTAGGGAACACCAGGCAGAGGACAAAAGCGCGTGGCCGTCTTCATTTTGCGATAGTGCGGCATCTGTAGTCTATGCAAATGTTCGTGTGAATTAGTCATTATTTATAATAAATTTAAAGAGACTGGTACATATAATCACTAAATCTTTACCATGTAGATTAAAAGCATGGATTGGATATTTTTTATTCAACCTTTAATTTTCGCAAACAACCCTAACACGAGAGAGCTTTACTAATGGTCGATTATAAGTGCCTCTAAAAATTAAAAACGACTTTATTATTTAAGGTGGTAGGTTTCCCAATTAGGTTATGGACTGGTAACATTTCATCCGTGCCATTGTGTTGGCTGTGTATCAACAGCTCCTGCACTTAAATGCCACACAGACCAATGAAATCTCCATAACGTGAAACCACATCGCCTGGCACAGAACATATTGTACCTTTTAATACTAAAACATCTTTCATTGGCGGTTTCTACTACTGTCGGTGATAAGAGGCAGGGTTTAAGGGTTTTAAAAAACAAAACAAAACAAATAAGCTTTAATACTCGCCGAATGTACAGAAGGCCATAATGCTGGGACCCGGTACGGAAACCCGTCGACTCCCGGCGGAGGAGCGCGTCCCCTCGTCAGGAGAGGACGCGCACGTCAGTAAATAATGCTGCGTCTCCCTCTTGTGGCCGCTACGTTCAGTACAACCTCACTGACTAGGAAAGAAAATGGCGGATTGCAGATAATTTCCTGAAGTACGCCTGCACACGCAGGTATAAAAGATATGATACGCAATTGAACATTTCCCACTGTGCATCACATTTTCACAACTTTGGAAAACTTGCTGTAGTCTGGATATTTTACTGTAAAAATACATATTGTACCGGATGCAAAAAATAACTTACAGTTCAGAGGTGGTGCACAAATGAAGTACAGCATGGTAAAACAGATTTTTACTTATTCAGGATATCTAAACAGGTATTATGTTCTGGCTGCTTTAAGGAAAAAGATGCAACACAAGTAGACAGGTACAACACGCCACCCATGTGACTAAAGAAAACAAAACAAAAAAAGCGGCTACAGTAATGAGGAGAAAAACCCACACACCACTTTGTGGAGCATCTTTATTATGCCACAAATAAAAGCCAGTAGTTCTGAAAGAGGACCTTGCATTTTTTTTTTTTTAACTCACCAACAATGACATTCTGAAAAATGGTGAAAGCTGATTGTGATATTATAGTATGTATGGTTGTCTGAGCAGTCAGAAGTGGGAGTGTGGAGGACAGGGTGGGTTTGGAAAGTAGAGAGGTAAGAAATGCAGGTGAAATTTGAAGTCAGGATGGGGAGTGGACGGGCTGAGTATGAAGGTTAGCAGAAAAACATTCATTCATATACCCATCTGGGAAAATAAAAAGATGAAAATGCACAGACACGCTACATGACAAAATTGCTTTTCAGTCAAAACAAGGGGAATGCACACCAGTTCTGCTGAATATACCACATTTATTACTTTTGAACTGATTAATAGAAAGAGTGGGGGCAAGGCCACTCGCATCACTGTCTTTAGAAAACTGAGGAAGGAAGAGGGAAGAAAAAAAAAAAAAGCAGCCCATAGCAATGATGAATCAACTTGTCCAAGAGGAAGAAAAAGGGGGTAAATAAAGTCCAATGAAGACGTTAACAGAGGGCCCCAATTTTTTTTTTTGTAGACCATAAAATTATACACGGAGCAAGGCTCACCAACTTAACATTTCTTCTGCTTTCAAACTCTTGACCCCCCCTTCCCTACTTTTCCTCTCCACATCCTCCATACTCTACCGTCCCCACACTCTGTCCAACACATGTGAAAACAAAATTGAGGGCCATTCTGAACATCTGCAGTCCTCTCAAACAAAAACATGGCAAGCATGTACGCAACGAGATTCTGGAGTGAGCGTAGTTGACACCCGTCTACGATGAAAATCCACTGAGGAAGAAACTCCACTGGGTCCTGGTTGAAGATGTGAGCATCCTCAGAAGACAGCGGAGTGAGGGGGGTTTTACAAAGAAAATGAGACAAACTGCCCATTCTTGACTTTGGGACACTATTATAAGCAAACACTACACATTTCTATTAGATTTGTGTGTTTGTTTGAGAATTACAGACTTGCTCTTGGACCATAAAAACAGAGGATGATCCTTTCATTTAAAAAAAAAAAAAAAAAAAGGAAAGGAAAAAGCAGCATACAAGGGAAAAGCATATGTAGTGGAATGGGGTGGGGCAAAAAAAGATTTCACCTAAGGATGCTATGCATTTAGTTGTAGTCCTATGAATAATCGTTTCCTTTTCTTTTTACTACAAGTTCGAAGTAAGTCTTTAAAGTCAAAAGAAATCAAGAAAGTCTTCATTTAGTTTTTTGTCCTTGGTTAATTCTTCACCCCTATTAGAATTTCTTAGAGATCTGGATGTAATGATGTAATGGGGTGGACAGGGCTTTAGGGGGGGCCATTGCAGTCTTTTGCACCAAAGCACCAACTGTTACTTGACTCGTCCTTGGCGCTCCTAGGAGACAAATAAAGACAGCAAGTTACACACAACATTAACAATACTTGCATTTTCAAACTACCGTTGAAGCAGATCCCAACAAGTCTTTCCAGGTTTATACTTTGATGTTTATTTACACTCCTAGCTTTCATTTTACTTATAACTATAAAAAGGACAGTTCAGGTACAGTAACATGTATAGGTTGTTCAACATTCATTAACTCCAACAAATATATATGAAGCTGAAAAGATTTCAAGCAGTATCCTTAAAGTATCAAAATAACATGTTAATGGCTTGTTGTGCGACAGATGATGCAAGTTACCTGAAGCCTGTAATGACTCCTGTTGCTTGGGTTGCTGGGATATGGCTCACTGCCTTGGACCTCCACCTGCCACACAAAGAGGAGTGAATACTGAGCATAACTGGAACAGACAAGGCACTGTACTTATACTATAAAGAATTGTTCTAACTTGACCAAAGAGATTACTCTCAAAATACTTTGAAACATCAGAGGGTTTTGATAAAGTCTGGCAACTTCGCATTAACCACCCCACTTCATGTTAGAAAGCTAAAACATATAGAATACAACTCTGCCTACAGACACACATGCATTAGATTTACGTACATATGTCTCACATGTCCAAATCTGAAATTGACTTACTTTACATTATCCAAATATTTTTCTAAAGCAACACAAGTATAACGTGGACTAACATGCGCCATGTATAAAGTTATTCAAAGTTTCATATATTGACAGAGCTCATCTCGTGTATCCATCACTATGCTGTCAACATGGTCACAAGTCCCTTCAGGTTCTGATAATAGAACAGCTGTTAACATACATAATTAACTAGTTTCAGAAAACTGCTGCTCAGGCTTATTGAGAAACACAAGCCTCTAAAATGTGCTGAAAACCAGTTTCTCACAGTTCTTAAATACACAAAAAGAACAGAGCTATACAATGTCAAGAAAATAAAATGAAAAAACAGTATACGAATATGTTAATGATAATTATAGGGGCTACATTAATTTATCTAAAGAGGTCTTGCTTGCCGTTAAGTGTGAGCAAGTAAAGTCAGTGTTTCAAACTAAATCTAATGTGAACCAATTATTTTAAACTTCATTTGTTCCCAGATCTTCTTTACGCTGGCTTTTAAAGCAACAACCAACCAGTCGGCTTGAGGCAACACACTGGAAGATAAAGGTTTCTATATCTACATAATAAAACAACGTCTATTAGAAGGTAGACACATAATGGTATTTGAGGTTAACAAGCTGTTATGTTAAGGAAAGTAAGCAGATATTAGGTCGTCTCAGAATACTTTGCCTATAATCTGTCCCAACCAGGTGAAACTATTATACAATGTAATACAGCTGTGCAGGATGCCAAAGCCCCAATGTTAAAACGGTAGTTTCTCACAATAACAAATGCAAACAAGTATCACTACATTATATGAGCTGCAATACACATTCACTCTTCTATTTCTGTTCTTTATGGTAATTCAGACAGTTTAACACAAAAAGATAAACAGATTTCATCCAATAATAAAGATTGATGTTCAGACACATACCAATAGGACAATTTAAGTGTGTATGTAGAGTTTTCCCTCAGGAGGCTGCACAACTTGTTAGGCGTTGACAATAGGAACAGATACCCCTAATAAGACTATTCAAATGATACAACTAAACCACAATACAATCCAATCAATTCAATATTCAGATGTGTTCTCATGTAATCCTCTGAATATATCCATTTCATAAAATTAGCTTTGAGTGAACACACAAGTAAAATTATTTATGCCGTTCATTCTTCGGTGTCTGTTATACTATTTTAATCAGAGCAATACATAGGCGTGATGAAACAGGTAAACACAAAACTCCAGTGAAAAACTGAAGAAAATTACAAAATATCCCACTGTGTATAATCACACTGAATTCTGACAAAGATCTCAACCCCGCTGTAAATCCTTGAGATATTCCTGAATTCCTTTGTAATGCAAAAGGAAAGGTTGTACATGCACACACACATCCAAACCAGCTTCATATACTTTACCTTTTTCAACGTAAGTTTAAGCAAAGCACTTTTTTTTCACTCATCCGTTTCATCATTCACTTTATTCAACAGTAACATTGTTACCTTTTTCACACACTCTTCCTCCTCTTGACGCTTCTCGTAGTGAGAAAAGTCATCGAAGATGGAAGTGGTGTGTTTATATCCAGCGATGATCTTAAGCACCTGCCTGGCCTTGTCCAGTGGTACCTCCTGTGTGTCCCGAGAGTTGGTCACTGGCTTGTTTTCGTTGTTCTCCAGTCGAATGTGCCGTAGCTGACTGTTGGGAACGTCCTTAACAAAGATCCAGCGCACATCAAAACGGCCCTTCCACTTGTCCTGTGACCACACGCCAGCAGACGTGTTGTAGTCCACGGGCGAGCGCATCTCTGCTACGCCACAGAAGTGACCACTCCCATTGACACTGAACAGAAGATAAAGCGGCCCTTTGCCACCCAATGAGCGATAAGCTGCATCAAGCCTCTTGTTGCCATGCTCCGTGCTGCACCAGATGTTATACTTGATAGAGCGATGGATGTCATCCTCGGAGTAGCTCTTGATGATAAACACCCTGCCCTGCTTGGGATTCCAGTCAAAGTCCTTGGGGTTATAATTGTTGACCATGCGCAACTTCTCTAAGACTGGGTGAGGCTCAGAAGGGACTCCAGGAACCACACCCACACCAGAGGAAGTGGGAGGTGACTGGCCTGTACCACTCCCACTGCCATCCCCAAATCCATTAGCCCGGTTCCGTGGAGGGACCCAACGAGTAGGTTGAGAAGGTTGCTGTTGTTGGCTTGGAAGAGGAGGACCTTGGGAGAGAGGAGGCTGGGGCATCTGAGCCATACCTGGTTGTCCACTGGGTTGAAGCTGATGCTGCCCCATCTGGGAAACAGGGGGTCCCAGCTGTCCATTGCTGAGGGGCATTTGTGGGTTCCCTACAGCAGTAGCTCCAGGCTGTGGGGAAGCCTGATTGGGCGGCTGCCCGTTGCTGGGAATAGAGGGCACCTGCTGAGGGGTGGCAGCTTTAGGCATGTTGCCCTTGTTGTCCCAAGTGCCGATGTCCATGTTGTGTTTAATGGGCGGAGGTGGTAAATTGGCACCAGCCATGCCACCCTTGGTTTTCAGCTTGGGTTGAGGCTTGGCTGGCTTGCTGGCAATATCGGCCCAGGAGGCTGGCTTGGCAGGGGCAATTGAGACAGGAGGCATGCTGGGAGGTCCTACAGATGATACAGGGCCAAGGGGACCCCCACCAGGTATGCCAGAGCCAACCACCTTAGGAGCCATGTCCCCATTACCACCAGGAGCTGCACCACCGATCTTAAGCCCTGCCATGCCCTGGTCAAGGCTGTTCATACCAGGTGCCTTGTTCAGGGGCTCGTTGGCAGCAGGTGCAAACGGGGACTGTCCATCAATCATGGCACCACCAAGTGAGCTGGGAGCATAGGCATAGCTGCTGCTGTAGCCAGAACTCTGCGGTGTCCCCGACTGTCCCTGAGAGCTGCTATTGCCCCACGCGGAGAAGTCGATGCCACTGGGGAAGAAGTTGAAACCGTGCTGGCCCAGGAAAGGGTTGTTCCCCAGGGGGCCTGGCTGGCCAAACATGGCGTCCGGGAGGTAGTGGGGCTCCCCATTGCTCAACTGTCCATAGGAGGCCAGGTAAGGCATAGGAGGGTCCCCACCTGTGGACCATGCTGCCTCATTTAGGGAGTAGGAAAATCCTATGGAGGGGCTGTAGTAGCTGGGCATGTACGAGTCCGACATGGCCGTATAGGCATTGCTCTAAATAGAAAAATAATTGGTTTTAGTGACAAAAGGTAAAAAACAACAAAACAATTATTCACAACAACATACTCACTTAATTGATAACTGAACATTATTAACAAGATTAATTGTTAAGATAGAGTTGTTTGATGTTTATACATTGTTCTTTTAGATCCAAAATATCAGACCAAGATAAACGATGAGCAAATATTGAATTATTGTCATTATTAATATAATAATCATCATAAACCAAGGATTCATCACACAATAATGATGCTTTTTTAGTATCCCTCCTTCTCTCCTCTGACCTAGTCTGTAAATACATGGCACTGAACTATACATTAAGTCTCTTTAACAAATAATTATGTAATCATCTGAGTGGAAGAAAATACAGGCTCCATTCTTTTCTTCAACAGTGTTACTACTGAAGAGGAAATACATCTACTAAAGAACAATAAGTTCTAAAAAGGAAAGTGAAAACTTGATGAGCAACAAAAGAGCTCATTCCTGCTGTACATCCTTGAGAGCATCCCAAGGCAGACTACAAGGGTGTATATTAATCTTCTGGTAGAGAAATTAGTTGGGAATGGTTACCAAAACGTCCGACCAATAAATGTTCTTCTCTCTTAACTTCCAAGGCTCCTGTTTAATAATAACCCGGATAATCCCACTCAATTATATCAACCAAAAATACATTTTACAGGAGGTAGCATGTAGGTCAACATGTGAATATTAGGGAAGTTCTGAGCCAAACTGCAAGATCAGTATCGAGATCAAACAAGGCATTTAGATATATTGTATTATATTATACATATATTATTACTGTTGACTCCGGATGGGCTACCTTTTCTTAGACACCTAAATGAATGAATACATCATCCAGTCCATCCATTCAGTATTTATTTATTTGCTCCATTTCTATAGTTTACAATTTACAGAACATTTGACTTGTCAATAGACTATATTGTTTGGCATTATTACTTTGTATATACATTTTAAAAAGTAATATACACGCACTATAATAATATAATAATAATCTATTTATTACCTTTATTTGTCCAGCTTTGTTGTCCAAAAAAAACACTCTTAAAATAAAAAGCCAACTACTGAAGTCAAGGTTGAAGTTACAACCAGTTGATTTTAATCTAAGAATTCCACCTAAATTAAAAGCTTCATGATTAACCACTAACTTCAAAAGGTACTTCAGTCGTTTGATAACTTGAGGGTACTTTAGTCTTTGATAATAAAAGTGGTTCAACTACAAAGCAGCACCTGTTGGAAAACACTGGTCAATGAAAGCTTACCTGTCTGGCCTGAGTATTCAGGTAAGGCTCAAACTCATCGTCATTCAAAGTATCCTTTTGGGTCACAGCTCCGTTTTGCACTGAAATGAAAACAACACTGATGTAAACAGAGCATACAGGTTTGTGTGACTACAGAGATGCGAGTGTTGAGAGATCTTATTATCTCCATACATCATCACCATTTGTTACATAACAAAAGAAGTCCTTGCAATTATTGACGAGCAACACAGGAAATGACACTAAAATGAGCATATGATATCACATACTATACTTCAAAGCATAATCTTGCGTATGAGATGAATGAGCCCTAGTGAAGAATTGAATGCACTTGCCATTGGTAACATATTGGCACAATACGACACTTAAGGCATTCAGATTCTCTCATCAAAATAGACTAATTGAAATGTAGGATAGGTTATGCAATTAGTGGCATTTCCAGAGCCGATTTAAAGCACGTTTAATACAGGTGGACCAGTGTACTGTGGTTTGTTTTCACAAGTTTTGTTGTGTTCTGTTAAAGCTGATGTTACTGTGTTGGGCGACACGGGACTCTTTGGCAGCTTTTCGGGACAGGGAAAAACATTATAAAACAAACAGGTTAGTAAATACATGCTATCCTACATCACAGTATGAACAGCATGATGTCGGTAAAGCGTGATGCCCATTAGGACAGAGGAAAAGCATCTCGGAAGACGTGTCATTTGGGTTAATTTAGCAACCGGCTAACGTTAGCACGCTAGCTGAGTGGTTAGCTGCATGCACTGCGCAGCGTCTCCATGTTAACGAGCGCGAAGAGTCCTTTCAACGTGACGGACTTGGCTAACATTAGCCGAGTGGCCAGCCTGATAGGATGGCACCTGTAGCATAACACTCCGAAAAGGTTTTATAGTGCCCAACATAAAGAGAGACGGAGTAGTAAGTGTGCATTCTCGCACCTGTCAGTGCAATAAAAAGCGTTGCAAGTTCAACCAGGAAAAGGATGCTGATGTGTATCATGTTGCCATTTAACGTTAGCTAGTCAGGAGACAGCTAATGCTAACCTTACAAATGCCATTTCAGGGATGTTAAGAAAACGTACAAATGATGATTAAAGGGCCTGGACACTCTTAGTGTTGCGTTTCATTAACGTGGCCAGTCAGTTGCAAAAAAAGATGTACAACTTAAACAGACAGGCCTATTTGCAAAGCAGCTAGGAGACAAGCTATCGCATCCGCGCACGTAAGATTTTTCAAAGCGCACCGCACGTAAAAAGATCCGCAATCACTCAACCAGAGTCGATAATGTTAGACAATATTTGTTCTTACCTTTATTAGCTTGGCCTTTCGGTCTCTGGATTGGGTCCAGGTGATTCATGAAGGTTTGATTTATGAGAAGAGAGGAAGGGGAAAAATAGATGAAGAGATGTATTTTCAGCAGTCAGTTCCTTTAGCAGGTGGTCAGGCCTACTGCACTACTGAGCCACAGCCGCTGCCTCTGAGCTAAGCTATCCTCGCTAGCCGTCGCGATGCTGAGAAATTTGGCCCTCGTAAATGTTCAGAAAATACCTCTCTTTACCTGTTCAAGAAGGCTGCTGGCTGACATGTCTTTCCCCCCCGGAGCCTGTGTAACTGTATTTACTCCTAAATAACAGCGGCAGGGTGCAGAATTGGTCTAGCTATTAAAGAGTTTCACCCAAGCGCCCCTATCTCTCTATTGAGCCTGGTTTCTACACAATGGCGGGCTGCAGTTTGCTTGACAGACTCCTCAACATGGCTGGGCGGCCCTCGTCAACCCGCGATGGCATTTATTTACAGCAGACACGCGCCCCCCAATGGCGCGGAGGAGCCAGGCTGTCACATAGCACGATGATAAGGAACCCCAAAGTATTTAACACTAAATAGATAAGAAAACAAATGCGTTAATTATGTAAATGAACCAATAAACTGAAATAATTAAATGATTTGTTTTAAATTCAAGGCAATATTATTTTATAAATTATAATTATCCTAAAACTGAGTTTCATTGGAGACATTATGTCGATCTATATAAAACGGTTAACCATCTCATTGTATCTTCGGAGGTTATGACATGTCATGTAGCCGATTATATGTATTGTGTACATAATAGACACACATAACAATAGTAAAATTGCAATAATGGAAAGTCAGAATGACAATATTAGACATAATAAAACTCTGACAAAAACTATCCATCCTGTACTTAACTGTAAAAGGACCTGAATGGGTATTTAGCATAATAGCCTATTAAATAACCAATATGCATTTTACCATATAGACAAAAGTTTCTGAAAGACTTTTGTTGAATCTGGCTTGCTCAAACAGACCTGCTGTTGTCAACATGGCGGTTGGGACCCTGCATGGCGTCATGATTCAAATTGTTGGAATCACAAGCTAATTTATGGGGTAGAAAATACCTGTTTCTCAAATTAAACTTAATTGTGGTCTTGCTGGTTGTTTGTATTTTTTGAGTTTGTTTATTTATTTTTTTGTCTTATGGGTATTGTCTAATTATCTTTTTTTTTTTTTATTATAACCCTTGGGTACATAGAAAGTCTAGATGTTGATTAACACATGGAGGTATTTCCCATTGGACAAAGAGAATTGTGTAAGAGATGTTGGCTTTATTAGTATTTGCTTCCTATTTGAAACCGTGTCACCCTCTAGCGTTGTTTCAGAGAATAAGGTTCTCTTTCTCAGGAGCTCTCTGTAAAAGAGATCATTACTTGCAATGTCATGCCCCTGCCACAAGGTGGACTCCTAGTCACTATCTTTGATTTGTGATTTGGGTAAGGCAGTAAGGTCAAGAGCAGATTCCGTGTGGCGTGCAATTATCACACATGACCATTCAGCACTAGTCCTCTATTTCTCTTCCTATGAATCACAGTGAAAGGTCACATATGCATAAAATACATTTTACGAGCAGATCCTTTCATGGGTGTTAAAGTGTGGTTTAGAGGCCATTCATTTGTGATGTGCTCTTGTTAGTGTCCATCCAAGTTCAGGCAACGCTGGCACTAATTAGAAAGTGTCTCTGTAGGATATTGTCTCAGTGTGTGAATCATCCTTTATAAATGCACCAATCCCATACCTGTTTATTCAAAAACCCGTACAAACATCAAAATACAATACATTAGACTCTCCGGGTCTCATTTATTTTGGATCTTGAGACCTTTGTAAGGTTCTGTAAGGAAGCAATAATGCTTGTTTTGCTTTATACCTTCTTTTTCCAACACTTCAAATGTAATTTGTTTTCAATATGTTCCTTAATTAACACTGTCATCTCATACATGTCTTATTATCTACAGCCAATATTTATCTTTAATATCAGATTGGAAATAACCTGCTTTTGCTAAGGTTGACATCATGCAGGGCAATGGGGTTATGTGATGACCCCCCCCACTACTGTACTTATCATTTTTCATGGCCAAGGGCTGGTCAGAGGGCATGTGACTAAATTGCACCTCAGAACACACGGCATACGGCTAGGAATAACCCCCCACACACACACACAAACAAGGAAGAAGAATATGGTGTGGATCACAAGGCCTCCTCAACAGAGGGGAATTTTTATTATAAATGCACATACAAAAGTTAAAAGACAGTATGCTGAGTGAAATAGAAAAACACATTACACTGGGTAGCTGTGTATGAGTGTTTAATTAGGCAGCGCACTTCACTCAGTGTATGACTAACGCAGGCAAGTAGAGATGGCAAACCAGTAGCAGTGACAAGATATTTGACTTGTGAAACATGCCTAGAACAGTAGCATGGCATGCATGTATCATATTCCGCCTTTCAACTCTCAATCATTTTTTAGGTGCTTGACTTTTTTTTCCCAGGGGCTTGTTGACTGGTGCGGATTGGACAGGTGGCATGGAATGGAGAAGAGCTGGCCATTTACCGACCAATAAAAATAGCTGTGGTCTCCATGATGTCACCGGTGAGTAAATCATAGCGCCTGACTCTAAAGAGAGAACTAAAATGAGAGGAAGAAAAGATTAGCTGTATTATAATTATTTTTTTTAACATTTTCTTTTTGCAGTTTAATGTTTCTTCTTTGGTTAAACTAACTCCAGAGTACACTGCTTTTTGTCTTCTTGCCTTCACTCCAATCCTGGATCAGTTTTCTGCACATGTTTATCTGCATGAGTTGCTGCCTGTTTTGTTACGACTGCATGTTCAGAAGTATGTAAATCTTTACAACCAGGAAGATGTAAAAGACCAGACAACAAGAAACCACGTTCCCCCACGCCAAACCCCAATAACACTGCCATCTTCAGCCAGTCACACTGACTCCAGTTGCCAGAAAGGGTGTTCAGTCTAAAGCCGGAGTCTGATCTCACTCCCATACCTGGCATTCTAAAGCCACAACACCATGCTGCCGATGTGGAACCTGATCAGTCGTAAATCTTCTCTGTTTGACCATGTGACATGCCAAATTTGTGATTCTGCCCTCTCGTCCACCCTCCGCATCTCTTTCGCTCCACCCGCTGCCATATAGTGTCCCGCCTGACTCCAGCCTTCTGAAGCAGCAATCTCAGGCAAAAGGTGACAATCTCAAATGCTGAGATTGGTGTTTCTGTGGTCATGTTTGATCGTTTGTACGTGTTCCTTTAGCTTTATACTGTATGCGCGTGTGTGAATTTGTGATTGTGTGTGCATAACTCCAGTGACCCAGTGGCAGTGTGGCAGCAGGGTACTCTCGGTAATAGGATGTTAGGAATGTAGCACTTGTCAGCCTCTCTGAGGATGCTGTTAATTCACATTCTGTCCGTTTCAGAGGGTTAGCCTTTAATAACAATCAGCGTATTTACCTGCGTACAAGCTGTGTGTGTGTGTGTGTGTGTGTGTGTGTGTGTGTGTGTGTGTGTGTATGTGTGTGTGTGGAAATTGAAATGGAAAATGGAGGATTTTGAATTCTCTTTTTTATCGTCACACATGTACACAGCACAGCACATACAGTGACATTTAGACTCTGCCCATCCTAGTATTAGGTGGGCAGATATATATAAAGCACCTATGAGGCAGTGTAGGGAACTGGTGCCTTGCTCAAAGGCACCTTGGCAGTACCCAGGAGGCGAACTGGTAGCCCTCTAAGTACCAGTCCACGCTTGTACTTCAGATTCAGCAGATTCCCCTTTTTTATTAGTGACGGTTTGCCACGCCCTTATAATTTAGCCCCGCCTCATTTTGTTTGTGAGGGTGTGTGTGTGTGTGTGTATGACTGTATCACGCATGGATGCATACGTGTAAGTGGTCGCAGTGTTTTCACTATCCTCTACAGTACGTCTTGCTGTCTTTGAGACGGCATTAAAATGATCTTGCTTAGAGTTCAAATCAATCAGCGTGGATATCATAAAACAATCAATTAAGGCTGGGTGATATTGACATAAGCCAACACCAGAATACTTCTCATGAAAATGTACATGGTGACAACATTTGAACATATTTCAAGAAATATTTGAGATAATAAAAAAAAAGGCTGCATTAACTGCATCAATCAATCAGAGTGTTTTCAGTATCCAAAATCCCGGATTAAATCTTCTGCACAAAAGAACACTGTGGTACTATGCAACACACCGCTCTCTGTGATCCCAATCAGGCTTCTTGTCCCTGCAACATGGTTTTCAAACGGCGCTGAACTGAAACCGATGACTGCAGAAGGTAGTAAAAATGCATGAATCAGTCTAAAAGCTACAGTACTGTAAAGTGTACATGATTTCTAATGAATGGGCTAAAACAAATATGATCCTTAAAATTCTTGATTCATATTTAACTGACTTTAGACTCAAAGCTGTAGTATAATGGGTCCCGGTGGTCTGCGTGGACACAATGAGGGAGTTGTTTTAGGAAGAAAATAGCTGCACACTTGCACATTCTATCACAGAAGATTTATCACCAGCATTTGTGTAGAAGGATGAATGAGCCAAACCTGTCCATATGTGGCCCTTTGTGTGTGTGTGTGTGTGTGTGTGTGTGTGTGTGTGTGTGTGTGTGTGTGTGTGTGTGTGTTTCCGATGACACTCAGTGATGATTTTGAACAGCTGAGATGAGTTTGTGTGGAACTGGACAACGGGGCAGCTGTACATCTCTGTCTTGGACATATACACACATACACACAGAGACACATACACATTGAGGCATATAAACAACAGTGGAATCCTGAGGTCCGACCCCCTTGGGACCAAGCCAGACCGGGACCTTAATAAAGGCCTTGTTGTTTCAGGAGGTAGCTTATGTGGTTTCAGGTTCTCAACAAGCCCCATTTTACAGACCACCGCCATAAGCCTACTGATCGCATTGTCCTGATTTACATCAGTTGGTTGATTGTTCAACTGTTTTCTATATTACGGCAATTTTAAAGTGTCAATAGACAACTTTTCAGCTACCACCCTTGGGCTTCCAAGTGGCCATTTTGTTGCCGTTATTGTCACACAGACAACCGCGTCACTTTCAGTTTTTCTCACTCCTACTATTAGCGACAAATTGAGCAACTTATTCAGATCATCAGGGAAAAAGAAGCAAGAAACATATTCAAATATATTATATTGTAACTCATTACCAATGCTGCTCAGAGTAATGACAGTCCCTCCCTCACTTTTGGAGCTTGTGCTGCTAACTGCTTTCATTTGAAAAAACGTTTGCAACACTGCACATGACCCTTCACTTTCCCCGAGGGAACTGCAAGGCTTATAGGTGACCGATCTAAATACAGACGCTAAAGCCATTACTTTGTGCAATCAACATGTATTTGATAATGTTAAGTTAAAGTAAAAAACGTGATAATTGCCACTTTAATAGTCCTGCAAAGGGTTGATAGAAGTACATGCATGCACTCTTTTCTTTAATGTACTCAAGGTTTTTAACATAGAGTATAAACTATTAATGGTGGTGTTGCAATGTGAATAGTGGTCTAAATAAAACCAGGTTGCCATTACTACCTCAACAGGCCCTGCAACATCTCAGCCAATGAGAGACTTTGCTTGGTCAGACCTCTTTTAAGACGGGCGGGGTGATGTAACCTGTGTTTATTTTCAGCATATACACGTAAATGTAGCCTGACAGACACATCCACACACACGCACGCACACACATACGCACGCACACGCACACAACAGCAACTGTAGACGCTTGCACATACTGTTCTTTACATGCAGAGATTTTAGCATGCACAGTCCAGTATCACTGACAAACACAAATGTACCGACCGACTTAGTTATGGACTTTGTGGATCTTTGCCATGTTTCTGCAAGCTAGTTATCTCCCTAGCTCCCCTTCCTAGTTTGGTCAGTCGATGACAACTGTTGTGGCATATATGTGCACGCACTGTCAGACACACACTCAATTGACAGTTGGGGGTGGCTGTTCCAGGGGGAACACAGGGTGATTAAATAGAGAATAGGTGTGTGTATCACTAGGGAAGACAAGTAGGAGGGAGTAGCAGAGACAGAAAGAGAGACAGAGACACAGAGAGACATTTAGTCATGGCCATTAATACTTATAGTGGCCTCCCTTCCCTTCTGTCAGCTGCAGCTGTTGATCACGCTGGTGTAACAGTGAGCTTTCTCGCATTGCATCACTCTTTCTCCCTGACTCCAATGCTGTCCTGCATTACCCCGCATGTACGTATATGGATCTAAAAGGTCATATTGCACATCATGCTGCGAGGGTAATGGACTAAAGTCGGATTAATGCCCCAATAATATTAACTCTGATCTGTTCAAAAGCTGGGTTTATTTATTCACTTGTTTTAGAAACAAACACTCTCTGCTGATACTCTCCCGCTATATGCAATACAACACTGTCCAATTTACAGTATTGTATTGCAGTGCTATGCTGTAAAATCATCTAATTAAAACAGTGATGCAAGACAAGGTCAAATTAATAACTACAGTGTTGCATATCAGCTGTATATACTGCAAATTAAGAGCATGTTCAATTCATTAGCATGCCAATAACCTGACACTAGTCATTCATACTATGTGTGATGTATGCATAGCGAGATGTTGGTCATGTTCTCAATCTAGAGAACGCAGCAGAGGGACGATGTAACTTCCAGAGGAGCTCGTCCACTCGCATACATCAGAGACATTCCACCTCATCTGACACTCGTCCATGGAATTCTGCAAATTTTCCACACTATTCTCCGAGGCATTCTGAAGTGCTCGTCAAAAAGACTGGCATGCCCAAACATCAGGCCCCTGTGAACCCTTAAAACAAGAGAAATAGACTTACACTTTCTGGAGAGTGCATCTCACTTGTTGTTTATCAAGCGTAATGTCTTCAAGGTGCATTTTTAGTCATTTTGTACATGGATGCTTGATCAATTCTGCGCTCCTGAGTCTGGTTGTGATTGTCATCGGGTATGTTTGTGTGTGTGTGTGAAAATATCTTTTTGTTTGCACTGCTGATAGGTGATAATTTGTCATAGATTTGTGCAGAGTCCCTTTCTCCTCTATGTTGGTATGGCCAGTGTATGCAACCTATAGTTGACACCTATGTGTCATTCTGGGAACACACTAAATACTTCAGATGACTTGAAGGTTTACTTGGCAACCGATGGCTGTTTTAAGACCACGGATACACTTTCAGCTTGGATTGAGCACAACGTTTTCAAGTACCCACAGTACATGGAAATAAATAAAACGTCACTTAATCGCATGTATCATGTGCTCATTGTCGTGTGGCTGGTTATAAAACTCAATGACTTCATCTAACTCTATTTGTGTATCTGGATGACATTCTATTTAACCTTCATTTTACACCAGGATTAAGAAGTTGTGGAGCCAAAATAAGTCACAGGTTGCTCCCAGTTTTTCTAGAAAACACTTTAGTCGGTTATATGTTTGAATAGAAATTTTGCAATTTCAGAATTTGACATGATTTACACCTACACTTGTGACACATATCATAGGCTATCAATGATTACAGCTTTTAGCCAATTAATTATATGTATGAAAGAAAACAATGATGTGTGGTGGTGGTGGAAGTGGGAGTGTTGGTGGTGGTGATGTGGGGGGTGGAGGGCTGGTAAAGGTGGGAGGGGTTGACGCAGAGATGTACAGGACAGTACACCCTCTTGCTTGTTCCATAAACCTCATCACATTTTGCTGCCGCAGCTGTTGTGGCGCACACAGTGAGCGGAGAGGTGCGCTCCTTCTGGGGGTGACTATGTCGAGTCTGGCGAAGGATTTCTCAAACTGATCAGCGATCACCGAGCTCGTTTCTCCTCGGCAAAAAAACCCGGAATGTTATCACTCTCTCTCTCAGCAAGGTCGGTTTCCACAGAGCAGTGAAGACACCGCTCTTTTACCATGAGCTGTTTGGATGTTATGTACCCAGCCTATGGACATTACGCACCGTACGCACCGACAGTTCCTGCTTTTATCAGTAGCTTACAGGTAGGAAGCGAGCAAGTATTTAAATGTTCTCGTAATAATTATTCTATTTTCAGTGTTATTTTCAATGTTAGTGAGGATATTGGTTGTAGTCGTTGAGGTGAGGAACTGCTAATTTATGCAGTTTGTGCGTAAAAGCAAGTAACCTAATGGATCGTTAAAAGTGTGTTTTTTTTGTTTGTGATGTATTTATTCGTTTAATTGATATTATCATTTCTGCATACATATATATTAGCAGTGCTGTTTGTGTCTTATTATATAAGCACAGAAGTCGTTCTGCTCCCACAAAACTCATATATTGACGTGCGCACGCTCCCTCGCTTGCGAGCACAAACACACTTGCCAGCTCTGCCACACACAAAGAAAAACATTATGTCAAAATGTGTCATAGACAGCTCCAGAACTGAGTTCTGCAACACCTGTCTTAACCCTTTCCTCCCCCGCCTCTCCTCTAACCCCCACTGACAGGCTCCCACAGGTCTGAGCAGCACTTCTCTCTGCCGGGATTTTATGGACACTCCCAGGGGTCCCGAGGTGATGTCTGGGGGCCCAGGCACTGGAGGATCAACTTCCTCTTCATCTTCATCCAGCTCTTCCTCTTCCTCCTTCACGCCTGCAGCTTTAAGGCCAGAGGAGGGCCCCAAGGAGAAGCAGGAGGCCCCTGAGGCAGAGTACCTGACTTCTCGCTGTGTCCTCTTCAGCTACTACCAGGGGGATATCAGCAGCGTGGTGGACGAGCACTTCTCCAGGGCCCTCAGCTCCTACATGGATGGAGAGGGCAAACGGCGGGCAGCAGACCATCCGGGCACAGGTATACAACTTTGTAAATTTGTATAAGACAAATAAAGTAGCACACATGTCCTTTTGTGAGCAATGCACATTTACTTAAACGTAGTAATTTTGGACATGTAAAGAACTTTTCAAGTCACAGAACAGTATGTCATCCTTTAATTGTAATGAAGAGATTCAACAAAACAAGAGAGTTCTGTTGGAAATAACAAACACGTACTCCTGTAAATCCTATGCCCAGTGTAAATAGTGGGAATATAAAGTAAACAACCACCGTTGCATTTCGCAAAACCATTAATCAATTACTTTTTCATGTAATTAATTAGGGAGTGCACCAGTTAACACTGACTCACTACGATGTTTACAACACATTCATTTCATGAAGTTTCATGCCAGCCTACAAAAAGTTGGGGAAACTGAGTTTAGGTTGGTTTGACCCTCCACTACTTCCCTGCGTTTTTATCATTTCTATTTCTTTACGTGAGCACCTGTGAGTTGTCTGTGTGATGTCTCACGCTTGCTTTTGAGGCCACACAGAGTGAGTTGACAGTTCTGCAAAGCACAGCAGAGCGGCAGACAGGTGATGTGATCAGGTGACAGGACTAAAAAGCTGCTTGTTGGGACTGTTGTCCCTGGAGAGGTCGGTAGTAGGGTTCAGAGGTCGTGAAGGTCAGGAGCTGTTGAGAGTCTAAAGGGACTTCTTTGACTCCGGTGAGGGTAAAGATTTTAAGAAGCGCAAGAGAAAGCATGCACACTGTTTATGGTTATATCTTTTAGGTTTGGGACAATCAGGAATCCAAACATTACTAAAGTCAGCTTTTGGATACCAGGCTTCAAGTTTAGGCATTACATGGTCTTGTGTGGTATGCTTTTTCAACCTTACCACTGTAGACACTGCTGGGATTCATAACCTATTGTGATAAAGCTTTTGGATATTTTTGTAAAAGAGGATAAAAGGGATAAAAAAAAAAACTACACATATTCCATAATTATTACTCTGAAAATCATTTACATTTTTTATTATCAACATTTTTAGGGCTAAGTACAAACTTAGTTATTTAGTCAAATCTTCTAGAGACACCTAATTCCCTTTCTAGCAGCAGCCTGCAGATGTCCCTTTAATATCCATATAGGGCCTATGGCCTCTACTCTCTTTCCTCCCGCTGTTAGTCTCTTTCCTAGTTCACTCGGACGTCTTCATTTCGGCACTAACACACGCTTCCTGCCTCACAACAGATGCTATGTTTATACATGGCCGTAAGCGCACAGCCTCGCCGGCGTATCCCCTTCAAACGTCTATGCGGCTGCCATTCTGACTATCGCTCCAGCTCTTGCCCCACAATGGTTGCTCAGTCAGTTGCCTGCCTGCTGGTCACATTTATATATGCTGTGGTCTGTGTGATAGGGGCAGAGGGAAACCCTAGCTCTCAGGGTGCCGCATGGTGTCTTTTTTCAGAAGAATATCTCTATATATAAGTATACTGCTAAAAACATATAATGGCTCGCTGACATTTTGTCAAGGGCGAGGAGAGGGGGGAGCAGAGAAAACAACAGGTGGGGGTGCAGGAGACAGAAGAGAGGGGCGGCGGGTGCAAGCAAAGGGCCAGAGTAGCGTGTTTGAGTGTGTGTGTGTGTGTGTGTGTGCGTGCGTGCATGTGTTGTGAGACTTTCAGAAGTACTCGGCTGACATGAGAGTGAGAGATGTCACCACAGCGAGTGATTTAAGGCTCTGAGAGCCTTGGGCTCCGTCCAGGTCAGAGTGTCTACCTTATATAGAATTCTAGGCTATAGGGATGTCTCTCTTTCTACCTTTCTCTCTGTCTCTGTCTCTCTATCTCTCTCTGTCTCTCTGTCTCTCTCTCTCTCTCTCTCTCTCTCTCTCTCTCTCTCTCTCTCTCTCTCTCTCTCTCTCTCTCTCTCTCTCTCTCCCTCTGTCTGCTAGAACGTGGTTATGTTTATTTCTGTGTCTTGTTGGGGCTAGGGCTGTGTGACAGTATGATCCAATAGGGAAGATATCTGGGCCAGAGGGTGTAGCAGTCATGTGAGTGACATCTACGTTTTAGCACAGGTTGCTCCCCTTGCACAGCTGCAGCCTTTTCCATGTCCCTCCATAAATCAAAGTGATTCACTACACAGTTGTGCAACGGTACGTGACTTGGCCTAAATTTGATTGTTGTTTAACCTCCTTCCCCCTCTCTGCCTCCCTCACCCATTAGATACCCCGTCGCCTAGCAGTCGACGAAGCTTCCCCCCATCCTTTTGGGACAGTAACTACTCCTCGCCTCAGAGCCGCTCCCACTGTGAGACGGGTGCACCTTCCTATTCCATGGACCCATACGCATCAGCGTTGCACGCGGGCCTACCCCACCCACACGCTCATCCTCACCCACACGCTCATCCTCACTCCCACCCTCACCCTCACGCACCAGAGAGCTGGGGATATCCCCAGGCCCAAGCCTACGGCCACCCACGGCCTCTCCACGAACTGTATTCACAGTCAGGGTTGGAGCCCCACTACGGGGCCCTGCTCATGCCCACTGTGAGGCCACCTCATCCCCTTAGCTTGCCAAGCCACTATGAAGTGAGCAAGCTGGACCATACTGCCTCCTGGCCCGGCCTGCTTCCACCAGGAGACATCAGCCAGACGCTGGCCCTCAACATGGATGCAGGTATAACTACTCAACCATGTCAAGCTTTTGCAAAGGTGTTCCTTTATTTACAGTTTATAAATTGTCTCTAATCAGATCAGACATGAAAATCAGAAAAAGCAAAGAAATCTGTGCAGACAAATGCAACTGGCAAGTTCAGATTATTTATGGCTACAGAAATATGAGAAACAATAATAATAAGATTTGTATTATTCAATATTTATGTATCGATTTAGCTTTTCCCTGCAGTCCTGCAGTCTATGATCCTAACAACCATTCACACAGAAACACACACACACACACACACACACACACACACACACACACACACACACACACAATACATCCTAATCATCACAGAAGCTCTCTTTTCCCCTCTCTAAAACAGGATGTTTGGCAAATGTAGGCTCCGTGACAACCTGTGTTCTGTTGTTCGCCGTTGTCCTCCTCATTGTTCCCTTGTCCTTTTTTCTCAGGCCTCCAGCAGCACAAGAAAGGCAAGGAGCTGTACTGGTTCTAACGAGCCCTTCAGTCACATTGACCAGCCATTACCAGATCCAATTAGTCCCTGGACCTGCTCCGCTATTGAAGCAGCGTGTCCCTTTATCCCCCACACACACTCCAGCCCCCATCTATCCACCCCCTTCTCTCTGCTCCTGGTCTCCCCTGCCAGTATACAGCCTTGCTCCAGGTCGACGTGTGTGCACCATGGAGATAAAGCAGAGAGAGGGAGAGAGAGGGAGAGAGAGAGACAGAGTCTCACTGTCTATAATCTGTTCTGTTGCTCTCTCCCTTCCACTCTCTCCTGACACTGCCGGTGCAGCACAGGCCTTGGCGAGGTGTGAGCCACAGTGACCTGTTTGGACTGAGAAAGACAGGATCACAACAGACTTTTGCAGTAGACAGAGAGATAGAGGGATGAATGGAGGGACAGGGGGATGAATAGCGGCAAGCTAGGGATTCCCTCCAACATCCCTGGTTATCTCGGTCTCATGCTCTTTGTTGGTACAGTGGTAGTCATCATCCACTTATCTGCATTTCACAAATGCAACATTGCAGTGATAAACGGGAGCTGCAATTATGGCGGTTTATGCTTTGTGACTGTCAAAATGACGCCTTTCTTATTTGGTTATTATGATTGTGCTCGCTGAAATAAAGTGTTTCTATTTATTGGCGTTTATGTGAATTTCTAAACTGTTTGGTTAGGCCAGTGTTCTGAAATGATTGTGTTAATGTGTTTTCTAAAGAGAGAGGCGATGGAGATGACCATACCATTTGTTTTTGGTGGAATTTCTCATTTATCCACGAAGGAATCTTTTGTGGAGAATAAAGGTCATTAAAAAAAAAAAAACATATCAAAAATGTGTTCATTTCAACAAGTATTTGACTTGTTTTGTGTGTGTGTCATTTCTCATTTGTCCAAGAAGATTGTGATGTCAATAAATATTTTTATGGTAAATTGCCACATCTCCTAAATATTCACCTTGCATTGTATTAAGAGTCCTAGCATCTGATCTGCTACTCATTTAAAACACATTGTGAGTGTAGTGGACAGACGTTTGGAGGATAAATACCAATATTAGCTTCAAGAAATGTGTCTCAGTAGACAAGGAAGGCTTGATGGTCGCTTCAGGATCAGCTAATGATTTTACACACTGATAGAGAGTGTTCTGATATTTTAGCAGCTGTGGGAATCCTAGAGACACTAGCACAGCCAGATGTGAGGTAGGTTGCGCTATGCGACTTGTCTTATTTAAAAGGCCTTCCATTTGAATTCCTGCTCTCATTCACAGTCTGTCACCTATAAAGTGGGAACGAGTGGTGAATGCCAGCAATGTGTAACCAGAGAAGAAGCCAGCCATCCCAGCTATGCACCAAATGTTGCTGTGTTATTGATCCGATAATAAGATTATGTGCTAAGGTATGCTAGTCTGGGCCACCCGTCACAATTTAACGGCTGTTATGTGTGACCCCCCACTAGATAGCAGCCAACAATGTGATTGGCTCTAAGCTGAGGATACATGTAGAGTAATGAAATTAGTAGAGTTTACCGGGGATAGTGTTCCTCTCAGTTTCTCATGCCAAGCATCTTTCTGCCTTATCACACTAGTATTGTCACTGAGCCTGAGGGTTTCCTTTTCACACCAGATCCTCCAGGATAGTTAGTAGGCTATGCACCCACAGCTATTGTCACATTATATAAATTACCGTATGATGGTTAATGTGACAATTATTAATGCTATTGACCTCTAACAGCTTGTGTGGGGGAAATGTATTCATTATGGATGCTAACCATAACATTCATATGAATTGATTCATTCAGTGTGTTAAATGTTCAGAAGAAGAAGAAGAAGAAGCAGAAAGATTACTTTGGATTAATTTCATTATTGACATATAATGAAATGTGAAGGAGCTGATTATTTACTCAGCAGACATATTTAATAAGCAAAGCTTAAGGAAAGGCTGCCCTCTCCTGGCGTGTTTCTAACACTGCAATAGCCAGCTACAACATGAAAGTTTGAAATCACTCCACTATGACCAGTTGTGACATAATCGACATATGTTGAGCTTTTAACACTGGAAGTTGTGTGAGGTATACTGGCCTACAAAGGATGAGGATTGAGTTTTCAGGCTACTACTACTACTACTACTACTGCTGCTGCTGCTTCTGCTGCTGCTGCTACGACTACTACTACTACTACTACTGCTGCTGCTGCTGCTGCTACTACTACTACTACTGCTGCTGCTGCTGCTGCTGCTACTACTACTACTACTACTGCTGCTGCTGCTGCTACCACTACTACTACTACTACTACTACTACTACTACTACTACTACTACTACTACTGCTGCTGCTGCTGCTGCTGCTGCTACTACTACTACTACTGCTGCTGCTGCTGCTACTATTACTGCTACTGCTGCTGCTGCTGCTGCTACTACTACTACTGCTGCTGCTGCTGCTGCTGCTGCTGCTACTACTACTACTACTACTACTACTACTACTACTACTGCTACTACTACTGCTACTACTACTACTACTACTACTACTACTACTACTACTACTACTACTACTACCTAATCATTAGTTGCAGTCCGAGCTTATATTATGTATCTTATATAGCTTATAGGAATTAAATGTATTTCCTTTGCTACGTGTCTGTCTGTCTAATATTAATATTCGTAATGAATTCATTTTAATTTAATACCTTAAAAATATGTGGGTAAGCTAACCACCAAATCACAGGAATTAAACTTGAGTCAGAAGCTGAGCTGGCAGTTACTAAGACTAGATATATCCGTCATGATTGGATTTACTGATTGGATAATGATCTAGTTTTAGCTTTAAATAAGGCCAGCCACGGTTATTATACCAGTTATCATAGCGCCGTTCCTTTTTACTCTGTGGCAGCTATAAGAGCAGTAAGTGCGACCAGATTGTAGGAAAGTTACTACAGACAGTGTACATTTCTATGGGATATAATTTTTAATGGAATTAATAAATAGTCAGTGTGTGTTGTATTCCTCTCAAAACAACAGCAACACAATGCAAACAGCTTGTGTTTGCTTCAGTTACGTATCTTCAGAGCGAAATCTAGAAAATGTATATAACATTTTATTTGTAAAGCCCAATATCAGAAATAACAAATTTGGCTTTACAATCTGTAGGCTACATCATATCACATCGGTCCTCAGACCCTTACCGGAATCACGAGTGCTTAATTTAGTTTTGAGAAGTAGTTTTGGAAAAAAACATCTATGATTTCCTACCATACCCGGGTAAACTTCGACAAAGGGAAGTGAGGCCGCCAACATTTACCGACATTTCCTGAGAACAGCTGATTGACGCGGCTGTAGTGTCACTGTTACAGTAAGACAAACGCTAAAATGACCCACATTCAACCCCAGAGACAGTGGGTCAGATGACGGGTGATAAGTGAACGTCACATGATACAGGATGCAGATTCACGTTCAGTTTGAGTAAAATTGTTACATTTAATATATCGGAATATTTGCCTTTTAAATGATTTAATCAAAGTTGAAATTGATAAATTGACAACCTGACAACCTGTTAACTAACTCTATAAGGCAGTAAACAAGCTCCGTCGTGCAGTTAAGAGTGTCAACGTGACATTTCCAGAGCGTCATAAATGTCATGTGCAAGCTAAAGGAGACGAGTAAAAAACAATGACATGCAACCAAAACAAGTGATCCACATTGTGGAAGTGGTTAAAATCACACTAAACTTATTTTCTGTTTCGCCTTTGTAGAATAGAACAATTTATCAGCACCTACACACACAAATGCACATGTAGTTATGTGCCGTATGTAAACACATCCTGAAATACTTTAATTCAACCTCTTTCTCAAGGTTCACACAAGCACACAACAACCTTGATCTATGAACTTGGAAATAGTTCCTGCTGTATTTGTATTGTGCTAACTCATGACCAATTCTTGTCCCTTGACTGTTGTAAATGCTTTATAATACGGGAGGTAGATCGCAAACTTTAAGCCTGTATATAGTAACACTTGACTTCTTGGCTTCACAATATAAACCACTTAAAATAATAAATAATAAAACCGCTTCTCATTTAATATGTAGGCCAGCTTTTTGCCAAGCTATTACCTCAAAGTCTGTGTTGTCTGGTAAAATGTAGTTATATTTGGTTAAAACGTGTCAGTGAACTCAGTGAACAGCATGCAAAGAGCTGCTGATCAACTGCAGCGGTGGAAAGTAACTAAGTGCATTTACTTAAGTACTGTACCATTTTGAGGTACTTTTACTACTTGAGTACTATCTATTTTATGCTACTTTGCTTCCACTCCACTACATTTCAGATAAGTCTATGACAGGACCTCATAAAAGGGCGGCAGTAGGGGACCTTCCTCACATTTCGAGTTGTTAGTAGTTCCACTTTTACTCTTAACTTCTCAGCCTGAATAAAAGTATTAAATATTTCCCAAAAGAAAAAGCACAAATGAGTCTAAACTTGTGTAGCAGGACATTCTTCTTTCTTCCCCATTACTTATTGCACAACCCCCTCAGATTTATCTTGTGACCTTTCAGAGGTTGGGAACCAATTGACTAAATTACCTTACTGTCTATATACTAGCTTCACCTGGACCAGCTGCAACAGTAAAATGCTACACACTCATTGGTGCATCAGGATTATCAATCAATAAGTCTTATATAATAACATGTTAGTCAGAAGGGACATATTTGTGCAGGACAAGTACTTTTGATTTAAGACTCTTAATTGAGTATTTTTTACTTTGTGGTATAAATGATCTGAGTGCTTCTTCCAACACGGCTCAACTGTCTTTCTGTGTGTTTGTTTTTTATGAGCAAGCCTTGGAAAGCTACAGTATAAAGAATTGCAAAAAACTAAAGTGCAGTAATATATTAAAAGCAAATGTTCTGTTTCTGCTTTATTCCATTACGTGCAATTGTTATTAGCCGGCCAACTATTTGCTCTGTTTTTATAAGAAAGGAACCCAAGCATGTACACAAGCATGTGTACAAACACTAGCGACTCTGCATATCTGAGAAACTGCACACAGACAGGCAGGAACATGAGACTGATAGAGTTCAATGACATCTGTAAACTTTTAGCTTAGCTCTGAGTTTTTCCTCACTTCACGGCGTCTTTATGGTTTTAAGTATTGTCATGACCTGGAAGCCTTGTGACAGACGGACAGACACGCAGAGAAACAGTCCAACGGCAGTAAATGCTGTGAACTGCCATAGAAAATGAATATGAATATATTGCCTCCACAATATGTACAAATAGTTTATAAGAATTCACACTTAGATGGCCATCATGGCTGAATGAAAAACATTAATAAAGTAAATTCCCCAGCTCTGGTTTCTGCTTTTTCCTTGCTATTCAGTCTCTGTGTGTATTTGACTGCTAAATAACACTTCCTCTTATTTTCCAATGATGAATAGGTAAAATTTGCAGAGCAAATTGTAACGAACAGGCAAGCTGAAAACAGGATGTGTGTGTGTGGAAACAGAAAGGAAGTCTTGAACAACTGTAAATGGAAACACTCATGAATCATACATCATATTACATCAAATGTAGAGAAGAGTTTAATTGATCAGAAAGTGGGTGTATTTATTTGTTCACAGTATTTCACAATCTCCGAACACATACATTTCAGTTTAAGGGAAATACTCAAAGCTCTGTATATTTGTGAGAATGTGTGTATTTTGACAGTTTCTTCAATTTGTATCTAATTAGATAGAGAAGGAAAACATACTTGAATCCATTGTGGAGGAGTAAAAAAAAAGAAAAAGGGAAATTGTGGGGTGAAACAATTTCAAATTAAACCACACCATTCATGTAAATCTCTCAAACAAACATAGTGGGTGTTAGCACCTACATATCCTGGAAACCATGAGCTACTGACATATTTTCCAGTGTTATTTCAAAGTAAATCACATGGGTGACGGCACACATTGCGTAATGTTATTGTATCTATGCGTCTGTTTTACTTTTGTTTTTCCAGAGGATTCCCCATCACTATTTTACTGGAATCCCAATGCACTGGAGAAAAAACGAAATCCCAGCAGTGTTTTTTCACAGGCTGTGTTTGCTCTTTCTGTGAAATTCCAAAACCACAAAAGTGCTGAGTAACTCATTTCCTGTCAGAAAACTGTTAAATCATGATCATGATATACGTTTCCCAAAAGAATGCATCATGCGATTTTCTTATAATGCATAACTTGCCCATATCTATTTCAATGATTGACTCTTCCTTTTCTCTCTCTCTTTATGAGCGGCTGACGGCCACCTGACTGGACATACTGCAAGCCATAACTGTAGTCAGCTATATAACAACGTCTCTCTAACACAGTCCTGCATCATTTACAAGTGGACATACCTAAAACTTCACATCAAACGGATATAGAAGCAGGTAAGCAACTACAGCTGACATAACAGGACACACACAAACAGGCGACAAGCACACACACACTTCCTGTACTGCAGGTACATTGATGCACATAAGAAACAGAGACTCATGAAGATGAGAAAGTGTTTGAAGCAGAGATTCAAAGAAACCGGGAAATAGAGCTGATACAAGTGGTAGCGTGCAAGTGACGCCCAACGTTACTGCAGAAAAACATTTCTAAAGGCAAAGCTGAAGTGAAAGAGTTTATTCTCAACCTGTGTGGTTTCCTGCGAGTCACAAGGGATCTCTTTGCTTTTTCTGCTTGTGTGTCAGTCAGGATGAAACTGTTGCTGGTTGTTGCTGCCGCTCTGGCCGTGGCCAGCTGTGCTAGCATCTCTCTGGAAGACCTGGAGTTCCATGCCTGGAAACTCGAGTTTGGTGAGACAATCTCATCAGACTTTTTTTCTTTTATTGTGGTCTGTTGTCAAAGTAGATCTACAGTAAGGATTTATTCGATTGTTTCTTTCTCTGATTGACAGCAAGGTCCTACAACTCTCCGGCAGAGGAGGCTCAACGCAGGGAAATCTGGCTCAGCAACCGCAGACTGGTGCTGGTGCACAACATCATGGCCGATCAGGGCATCAAGTCTTACCACCTCGGCATGACCTACTTTGCTGACATGGTATGCACAGAAAAGTTTCTGCCATCATTTAGCTTTTAACTTTTACCGTTTGTAACAAACTATCGTCATTGTCATTTGGTTGTAATCGGCGTGTGAGGATGCAGTGAATGACATTTTGGATGAGGAACCTATAAAGTGACACTTTTGTCCTTCACCAGGAAAATGAAGAGTACAGACGCCTGATTTCCCAGGGCTGCCTCGGCTCCTTCAACGCTTCTCTGCCTCGCCACGGCTCTGCTTTCCTCCGCCAGCCTGAAGGAGCTGATCTGCCCAACAGTGTTGACTGGAGGGACAAGGGATATGTCACTGATGTCAAGGATCAGAAGCAGTGTGGCTCCTGCTGGGCCTTCAGCACAGTATGTACAATGATAACATGAGGTCCTCTCTTTTGGAAACTTTACACAACTGTCTTCTGGTTTAAATTCAACTCATATCTCTTCCAGACTGGCTCGCTGGAGGGTCAGCACTTCAGGAAGTCCGGGAAGCTGGTGTCTCTGAGTGAGCAGCAGCTGGTTGACTGCTCCAGCGACTATGGCAACGAGGGATGCAATGGAGGCCTGATGGACAACGCCTTCAAGTACATTAAAGCCAACGGAGGGATTGACACAGAGGACTCCTACCCTTATGAGGCTGAGGTAAAGAGAAGGCAGTTTGATTTAAATGTACAGGATCCAGTGTCAGAAAGTCATTATCATACTAATAAGCAGAGGTGGAGATGCAAATCAACTCATACAGACAGTGTTTTAAATGATGGCGCTTCATGTAAGCAATGTACAATACTGCCATCTTGTGGACAACATGGAGAATGGCCCAAAACGGACTTTCAGTGCAAAGCCATTTCATTGACTTGTCCATCTCTTAATAGTTTAGATGTTTGATAACAACGTTTGTGAATTGTGAGATTTTTTCTCTTAATTAGGATGGTAAGTGCCGTTACAACCCCGCCACTATTGGTGCCACATGCACTGGCTACGTTGATGTGAAACAAGGCGATGAAGATGCCCTGAAGGAAGCTGTGGCCACCGTCGGACCTGTGTCTGTGGCCATTGATGCTTCTCATGTGTCCTTCCAGTTGTACCACTCAGGTGAACGGTTTTACATACTTCCTCACTGCCGGAAAATATTCTTATCAAAAGTAGTAAGAAATTAGGAATACTTTTTTTATTGCTTAAACCTGTATATCTCTCTAATCTAATCTAGTCTTGTGTGTTTCTAGGACTGTACAATGAGCCAGAGTGCAGCAGCTCAGAGTTGGACCACGGCGTGCTGGCTGTGGGTTACGGCAGTGACAATGGACAAGACTACTGGCTGGTCAAGAACAGGTAAACACCAAAATCTGTGGCTCATATATTAAATTATGGATTGTAGACAGAAAGCAGCAGTAAGGTGTCTTATTTATAGCAGCTAAAGTGAAGTGAAACTCACTCAGGATATTGTCAACCTCTTAAACTTCTCTTTCACTCTGCATTGCTACCAGGTTGTCATTTCAGCTGAATATTGTTGGTAATGTTTGTGTTTCTGTAGCTGGGGTCTAGGATGGGGAGACAAGGGATACATCATGATGACCAGGGACAAACACAACCAGTGTGGCATTGCTACTGCATCCAGCTACCCGCTGGTCTGAGCAGGTGAGAGGAATCTGAAGTTCCTTGTGATCAAATGCTATTTAAAAATGCAATTTAAAACTTCTGGGCGTCTGCATAGATGTACTTAAAAGAATGTGTCTGCAGTTTATTGTCTATTAACTGGTTGTTATTAATGTTTATTGGATTTTCAGGTCCAGGGCTTTCCTCAGTGAGGAGAACAGTGACGCATAATTTACTTTAATTTCATAAAGAAACTGAGTTATGGAACAAGATGTCCTTTTGTTGTTCCATGGAAGTTAGCAGGATACAGAGTCTGTCTGCACTTTTAATACAACCTTTTTATAAAGATTGTAAATAAATGTAACCCAAAGAAATAAAATGTTTTACATAGAGAGATAAAAAATAAACATTTATGGATAAATGATTTTGTCGTATTTTTATTGTCCACTATTATATTTGTAGGCCTGTGTTGATGCGTATTTTGTGGATGTAGAGAAAGCAATATCCGTCTAAACGGAGAGTAGTCCCACAATGGTTGACATTTTTGTTTCTCAATATCCATGAAATGTACAATAGCATGTACGGACAGAATGAGCACCTGATGCTTAGAAATGATTGCTTTTCATGACAAATGATAGTCAAAGTCAAAGGTCATCTTAAACTCTGACAGGGTTGGCATTTATTTGATGGATTGCCACAAATCTAGAGCAGACATTCATGTCCCCCTTAAGGTGACTTGTAAAAACCTTGGTAATAGCTTAAAACCTCGAGTCATCATCAGGTCGATTTGTTATTTATCCAATAATAATAATGACATTCCCATCAGCCTCAGCTGTAGCCCATTTTATGTTTTGTGTGTAAATGTTAGCCTGCTAATACAATAAGTGTGTGTTAGCATTGTCATTGTGAACAAGGTTGCTTGCTGACATTGAAGTGCAGCCTCAAGCAGACATCGCTTTTTAAATTATTAGTTCAGGTTTTAACATTACAGTCGTTTATTTGTCTTGTGACCATTCGCATTATTAATTCTATTATTAAGGGCAAGTAGGAATCTACAAATTAATTAGAATTAGGTCAAGCCCCTAATATTTTTTTAATTAATTTAATTTAATTTAATTGATTGAGTTAACAGTATACCAGTTACACAATACCCTGCAACTCTATCTGCATATTAAGCATCCCACAATAGGTCCTGATGCCAGGTATGAGAGACTCTGCAGTCGCTGTGGCTTGTTGCACATGTACAAGATGAATCCTGCACCTCATGCTGGGAGTTAATTGCTTTTCAGTCAAAAGTCAAAAGACAACTTAAACTGTGAAATGAGGAAATGATTTCAACATCTTCACTTAATCACTTTCCAAGCATTTGCATGATTTCCAAAAACGACAGATGATAAACATGTGCTCACATCTAACTGTAAAAGTACACATTGCAACTGCCTCAAGAGTCCCAGTGTACATAGCTTTAAACTCCCTGAACTGTACATCTTTGCTGTTTGCTGATCTAAATTGTTTGCCCTCAGTCAAGGCCGACGTGTTTTATAATTGATTTTGCGGTGTGCAAAATACATAAAAAGAGGCTTTTAACATTTTAAATGTATTTGATTTAACCATAGGTTGCAGATGTGTGCACATGAAGTCGCCTTAGAACTTTGCTTGCAGACAAGTTGAATGTTTAAAACATATTTCTGAAAGCAGATTTTATCCTCATATTTGGGGGCTTTATGTCATATCTGAATTCATTGCTTGTACCAGTTTTGACTGAAA
This sequence comes from Cottoperca gobio, assembly GCF_900634415.1. Taxonomy (NCBI): domain Eukaryota; kingdom Metazoa; phylum Chordata; class Actinopteri; order Perciformes; family Bovichtidae; genus Cottoperca; species Cottoperca gobio. Next base: position 7,731,392 of record NC_041376.1, on the reverse strand, counting down.
TAGGTTATTCACTAAAAACTACCGATGTTAAGACTCAGATGTTGCCTCTGATACTGACTGCTGCCGTGGCCTTTGTCTTGCAAACCACAGGTCAAAGTTAAAAGCTGTGGGCAGTGAGTTTCAGAGATAGAAAATTCATTTTGGTAAAGGAATATCTTCCGTCTTTCCTGCTGTCTTTGTACTTTTTGTTACATAGAAATGTCTTGCTCCATCTTCCCGGATACAGTTTTACGTTGTTTGTTTTGCCATCTCAGAATCATTCTCCATATGTAGCTGGGGTCGCAGGCACACAAATAGAAAGAGGTAAAAGTGAAAGGAGATCTGGGAGGTTAATGTGAACACATAGATAAATACAATTATAGAGCCGAAGAGAGTGAGACATTAAACACTTTGATGTTGAATCTCTTGTCTGATGTGGTTAAAAAAGCTATTATGAATTTGAGAGAAATATCTCAGCTGTATGTATTTTGACCTTTTATTACTTCAATATATTTTACAGACAGACTTTCGCTTTCAAGATCAGCCTCTCCTCCTATCACATCTTCCCATCGTGACACTTGAGCCGCCCCAATCCTTGATCATCGGTTTCCATATAAACTGTGATTATGACTCTGCAGAAAAGGAGAAATGAAAGAAATATATTTTTATCCCCATTTTGCGAAAACCACTGATGGAATACTAAAGTTATTTATCATTTATCATGCGAGTCTGGAGTGTAGGAACAAGACAAAATGTGCAGAGTTGTGATGGCTGCACTTAGGGCCTCACCTTCATATTGGTATTATCAAGTCTTTCTTACAATTTAGGTTACTTAGATTAGAGTAATTACTTTTTATTTATTCATAACCTCTCTGGGAACCATCACCTTATCATGGTGGAGAGGTTTGTGTGTCCCTATGAACATGAGAGCTGTGTTGTCTGGAGCCTAGTGCTCCTGGTAGGGTCTCCCAAGGCAAATTGGTCTCAGGCGAGGGGCCAGACTAAGAATGGTTCAAAAACGACTTCATGAAAGAAAGGGAAAGGAAAGGAGAGATCCTGCCCAGAGGAAGCTCGGGGCTCCCGTCTGGAGCCAGGCCCAGAGGGAGGGCCCGATAGCGAGCGCCTGGTGGCCGGGTTTGCCACGGAGCCCGAAGAAGCTACGTGGTGCCTCCAATCCATCCATCCTGTGGGCCCACCACTCATGGGAAAAAACGCTGGGGTCGGGTGCGCTGTCACACGGGTGGCAGTGATGGTCAGGGACCTCGACGGACCAGACCCGGGCAGCAGAGGCTGGCTCTGGGGACGTGGAACGTCACCTCTCTGTGGTGGAAGGAGCCTAGTGCAGAACTAGTGCGGGAGGTGGAGCGCTACCAGTTGGATCTGGTGGGGCTTACCTCCACGCACAGTCTTGGCTCTGGAACCGTTCTCCTGGATAGGGGTTGGACTCTATTCTTCTCCGGAGTTGCCCAAGGTGTGAGGCGTCGGGCCGGGGTGGGGATACTCACAAGCCCCTGGCTGAGCGCGAGTTTATTTGTTCACCCCTTGCATGTAATCATGGTTCAACCAGCCAATATATAAATATAAATATAAATATAAATATAAATATAAATATAAATATAAATACAAATACAAATACAAATATAAATATAAATATAAATACAAATACAAATACAAATACAAATATAAATATAAATACAAATATAAATATAAATATAAATATAAATATAAATATAAATATAAGGATAGATACAAATACAAATATAAATATAAATATAAATATAAATATAAATATAAATACAAATATAAATATAAATATAAATATAAATATAAATACAAATATAAATATAAATATAAATATAAATATAAATATATAAATACATACATGTAAATATAAATAAAAGTGACCAAGATAAGTCAAGACAAGTCTTATATATTTTCCCATTTATATATTTATGTATATATATATATATATATATATATATATATATATATATATATATATATATATATATATAAGCTCTGCTCTCAGTCACACCTTCCAAATGCAGAATAGCAGCTCAGGTGCATAACATCCTTGTGACCTGTTTGATGACACCAATTAACTTCACCCATCAAGGTCAAGTTGGTACCCTAACATCGTTTCCAGGGTAACGTGTACCAACTCTGGTTAATACAAATGTGCAATACCCACGCTATGTGTGTAAAATAATACCATAATGAAATCCTTCTTTCAACAGTAATTTGTAATGCTTAAGGGTTTTGCTTGTAATCCAACTAGACAGCATTACTTAAGCCATTATTCTTACATCTCTTTTGAACCTTAGGCGGTGGAAGGTTGCTTCACTCATCTGTAATCCATGAAGTCGGCTATAAATAAATTTACAATGCTTGAAATTATTTTGTTAATTTGTCATGGGCCATTCAGCCTAACTGCATTTCATTTTACTGCACGCAATGAAGCTGAATAAAGTTCAGCACACCAATCTGACTTTGCTCAGTTGCAAAACACAGTAACAGATTATGTTGACTTCTCGATCTGGCTTTGAATATTTTATCGTTTGTTTAAAAAAGAAAGAAGAAAAAACAATGATTTTGCTTTTAAATATCATCGGTGAGTAAATGATTGTTCTCCTTATGCCATGAGGTGACATCATACATAATAGTTACCCCATGTTATTAATGAAATTACATTACAAGTAATAATCTTTCCCATTCAAATGTCACATTAGGTCTGGTTGTGATGATATGAGCTGGAGAAACACGTACAGGCGTACAGAGAAAGGGAGAACATATTATGGGATTTAATCAGCTTGTGTGACAAAATGTAACCTTGACATCTTACTTTTCCCTCCCTCAGCTGAAGCAAGTGGCAGCAGCGAGAGCAGCCGTGTGGTAGCACACAGGCACGGCCGATGTAATTGAAAGAGAGATTTAAATTATCTTTTGTCAGGCCAATTCTCGAAACAGTAGACCAGCAAAAAAACAAACATTTTATCAGCACCGGAATGTGACAGTATTCAGCCAATTAGGCCTGAATGATTGTTATCCAGCGACGCTATCGTCATCATCCCTTTTATTTTTAGTGCAATGAAGGATGGCATTAGGAAGTAGAAAAAGCTCCCTGACGAGGACAAAGGGAAACACAAAGAGGGCGCGTAAGAGGTGAGGCAAATTAATTGGTTTTGCTAAATCCTCCTCAAACAGCAGAAGCCAATGTGGCTCCACAAAAGGCCATTACTGGTAATCAATTTAAATCTGTTTTACCCTTCCCATGGAAACCAATTAGGCAATTTAATTTGGCTTTTCTGATTCACAGCGTAACCACTGCACAGGACAGGACGTCCAATTCGCATCCTGCAGGGAGGGACAAGTGAAAACACTGGGAGGTGTTGCTGGAACAAACAAAGCTATTGATCTGAGGGAGCCTGAGAGATCCAGGGAAGAGCTAGAAAGATACACAGGAAGCATGGCAGGAGGCAGGATGATGCATTCATGAATTTGGATTTTATTAAGAAAACAGTAACCCTGCTGTGTCTATTTAAAACTGCTACAGTAATTAAAGTGTATTGCAAGTTCAACTTTTAGCTGAATCTACATCTTAAACTTAGTTTTCCATTAAATGTGACTCCATATTTAAAGCAGTGGATCATTTTCGGTTGTATTTTTGTTGGAAGAAGCTCTTTTTAATGTCACTAGATGGCAGTACTTGACTGCTGATGATTATCTCAGCAGTTTGGGGCGCTGTGGTCCTGGTGAGTGCTACAAAAGCTCTGGTTCAAAGTCAAATATTCTCCTTTGATTCTGACAGTGAAATGTCCTTGAAATGCACATGTGACACACATGTAGAGCATTTAAACATCCAAACATCCACACGTACACACTGCATTTCCCTGCACCAATGAAAGCATTGCAGTTTAAAAAATGCACACACCGTTCAGCGAATGTCTGCTTAATCAACAATGTCACCACACAATTTCAGAAGATTGGCTGTTGGGCTGGTATGCAGGAAAGTGTCAGTCAGCCGTGTCACACATCATAGCGAACAAACAGTCTCTCCCACGGGAATACAGACGGGGCCATATTTCTGCGCCCATGTGTTATCCATCTCCCATATTGCCTTCCTGTGTGTGTGCAGCTCCTTGGATGTGTGATGTGTTTATGTGTGTGTGGGGAAATAGGATGTCAAGTGGTTTGTCATGGTAATGGGAAACATGTGTGATTGTGACAGACAGGAGTTCTGGATGACCGCGCACAGTACTGATGCACGTGCGCACACACACTCAAGTATTCGCCTAATGCATACAGAAAGTTCAAGGGCTGAGCGTGGGAAAAAAGAGCAAAACTTTAAAGAAAATGTCTTAAATAATTATTTATTATTAATATTATTATATGTTTTATAAGAGAGGAGCCTAATAATCTATACTCGCTCCTCCATCTTGCTCTTTTAAATATTTTCTTCCTTATCCCTTTTTCTTTTCCTCATTTCATCTCGCCATCCTCCTCAAGCCAGCTGCATTTGTTGGACAGGGCTCCTGGCTGTGGTCTGAGAGAGGCGAGTGAAGCTAACCGTTTGAGAAAAATAGTTCTGGCAAGGCCAATTACACCCAGACAAAGCACTTTGCATGTTATTGTGTTAGGGATTCATGCTTGATTGACTGAATGGGTTCTAATGAGGCTGGGGAACGACGTGTAAGAAAAGAAGAAACACTCCTCAGCTTCCCTGATGGATTGTATCACCCACGTAGACAAACACACGCAGGTACAAACACAGTTACAGTGCAAAGGTGTCACATTGGCGTGCCCATGCATGATTACAGTGACGTTACATGCAAAAAAACACTAACACCAACAACAGCTCTTAGGTTACAGCTATGAAGTTGGTACTGTGTGCGTCTGTGAGTGTGTGCTGTGGGTGGCAGATAAAGAGGAAATAGTGGAAAGGTAACTTGCTGCAGATGCTCCTATGTGAAAGCCTCACTCCCACTGGCATCCTTTTATAGTATCACTTCACTAGGTAGAGTTAGATATAGCAACAGATGGATTGGTAAAGCCTACAGCAGTGATAAAAAATGTCAGCCATTATTCTTGTTGGGCCTGTATAACAGATGTTAGTTTTATTTCTGTGTTGTGCACCGAGCTTCGATTCCACTAAGTTTCACATCTTTAAAGTATTTTTGTTCTCCGTCTCAGAGGAATGAAAGTCGAAATGGATAATACCAGCCACAGGCTCATGGAAATAACAAATGCCAGCTATGATGTTTGCAAGATCACTGTCAACAAAATACTAATTGAAAATTAAATTAGCCAGCAACCCTGGTCCAGTCTATGAATTTTAAAAGGCAGGTATAAGCTTCATGTGTGTGAGACGCACGGCAGCAAAAATGACTGATATAGAGACAAATTGCAAATGTTTCCAAATGATATAGTTTTTAAATGTCTACATCATGAATCATATGTAAACAAGCCAGACATTTATTTAGTATTAATCATCTATATGATATGCTAATCTCATTTGATTTCCATAGTGTTTATCTCAGACTCCAGCATATAAGGAAACTTAAAGCAATATTTAATGCAATCCTTCTTTACCCTTCTTCATTCATTCTTCTTTATCCAGCTTGTGCAACTCCCCCCTCCACCTGCTCGTACCCTTCTCTTCCACATCACTCTCATTCATCATTTCTCGTTGCCCCTCCTCTCCTCTCTCTCAGCTCTTTCCTCTACGTCGTCCATCTCCTCTGCTGTACTGAGGTCAGGGTGAGGGGTCAATTGCCTGGGCGCATCATAGAGCCTCTTCTTGAAGGAGTAGTCATGTATCTGCGCTCCGTCTTATCTTTTTGTTTTATATCGCATGACAACTCTTTCCCACAGGATATGGCCTCACGTTCACCTGCAGCTACCCGCTCTTGTGTGCAAGAATGTAATGCACGCATGTCTGTGTGTAGCATGTGTGGGTGGGTAGACTCTTCTCCGTGTCCTCCAATCCTTTGCCTGCCCCAAAGCCCACCGTTGTTTATTTGCCCTGTTATCTTTCCTCTTCTCCAGCTTCTGACCTTTCTCTCTCTCTCTGCCTTTCCTGCTCCATCGATAGCCAGAGCTAATAAGGCAATTAAAGCCTAATTAAAGCAGTCTTCAGAGAGAGGGAAGGTCTCGGGCAACTTCATGAGGGTAAGGGAGCGATGTGTTTACTCGTGTCTCTGGCGAGCTCACCCTATCGCTTTCCTGACCAACGCAACAACAAAAAAACAAAAACTGCTGAGATAATGAAAGGTCTGAGGAACAGTACACGCAATCCCAAAACAATTCTACAAAGTCCTCATATCTATTTCTGTATTTATAAGGTAACATAAGGTAACTAGCTAATTTGTTTAGCTTCAAGTGTATTTATCCAACCAGCATCAGCCCACTCATTGTTGTCAAATTTGCCAGCGCAGATCAAAGGGTCCTGTGTAGCGTGTCAACCAGGTTACCTTGGCTCTCTGAATCAAAGTCACAGATTAAGGGAAAGTGGGGGAGGGGGTTCAAGGCCATGTGTCAGACGATCATCCTCTCTTTGCGATGTGAGCCGCTTGTCACAGAGGTCTGCGATGGATCCGTGTTGTTTTCCCACAAACATCCCAAAGCTTCTCTTACATCCCGTTACATACGATCACTGTGTGCGCTTGTAGTCTGAAACAAAATCTTTACCTCCGATTTAGAAGGCACTTACAATGCATTAGCCTGGTGGTAATTACTAGAAACTCAATTAGAAGAAACCGCTGAAGACCAAGACCAAACTGGAGGGCTTAAGCTGCAACGCTGGTAAATGGATTTGGAGTTAATTTAGTGAGTCAGAGGGTGAAACAGCCATCAGTGATGTTTTAAGCTGCAGCAAGCAACCTGAGCGCTCAGAGCTCGTACTGCAGGCTGATCTCCTCTGTAGCCTCATCTCAATTGGCATTCAGCTTCACTTTTGCTTTGAGTGTTACAAATAAATTGGTCTGGGAATTTATTTTACTCACCCTTTAATGCTTGTGCATGTGACAATCCTTCATTCAACATTTCTTTATTGGTATATTACTTCTCAGTGATGTTTACACATGTGAACTGTCGATGTTACTGTCTACGCCTCAGGTCCTGTTCGGAGTCGAAGTAACATATTTTATTCATGTCTCTTGTATGTTGTCTAACATGCCTCGGGGCATTTCTATGACCTTAAGCATTGCCGGCCTGTTTCTGGTGTATATCTATATTTACACTCTTCAAGTGTGTTTTTTTTCTAGTGATTTGTAGAGCCCAGCTAATACTAGACATCTGAGACGGATACTCATATTGATATTTGAGATTAAAAAGAAATTATAATGCCCTTTTTTTAGTAAGGATCCTTAAAAAGAGTTGAGACCAATATATCTGAGCAGGAAGTGTTAAAAGTAAAGATTAAACTTGTCAGCGCTCTGTTGTCAATAACTAATGAACATTGGGAGGATGTTTCTAAGCAGTGCTGCAACTAATTATTCTATGGGGGATTTCTTTCCATCTATTGGCTGACAAATTTACAGACGCCATTATATGTGCCAGTGTCTTGGTCAGTGGTGTGTACCTTAGACACCTGTACATTTTAGGACTGTAATGTACTGCAAGCTGGTAAATTGTACCACATATTGGACTCTGCCATCTAAATCCACGGAGAGAGGTAGAGTGAGCAGATGGACTGCACGTTGCAGAAAGTGTGGGTGGTAAAGCCTGCATGTCCTTGTGTGTGTGTGCTTGTGAATGCTCCTTTTGGTGCCAGCGTGTGTATTGGCGTTTGTGTGTGTGTGTGTGTGTGTGTGTGTGTGTGTGTGTGTGTGTGTGTGTGTGTGTGTGAGTGTGTGTGTGTGTGTGTGTGTGTGTGTGTGTGTGAGTGTGTGTGTGTGTGTGTGTGTGTGTGTGTGTGTGTGTGTGTGTGTGTGTGTGTGTGTGTGTGTGTGTGTGTGTGTGTGAGTGTGTGTGTGTGTGTGTGTGTGTGTGTGTGTGTGTGAGTGTGTGTGTGTGTGTGTGTGTGTGTGTTCACGTAGGTGCTACTGCAGGATCTTGGCTTTTGCCTTGGAGTAAAGTTGTGTGTGTATGTTTGTGTCCTGTTGGCTGGTGAGTGGGTGTGCATCGTGAGAGCACTGCTGTGCCTCCCTCTTCTGGGGACCAGATGGTGATGGAGCTGGTCGCCCCACCCAACTGTTTCTGACATCACCACTCAAAGACAAAGGGGGAAACAGAGAGAGAGAGAGAGAGGGAGAGAGAGAGAGAAACAGAGAGAGAGAGCATTTCTGAAACATGAGCTTGTGTAGTCAGCATATTACAGTGTCAACATTTTATACAATGATTTGAATCCCTTCTGATCAACCAGCAAAGTCTAAGTCTTCAATGGGTTTGTGGATTCTTTACTCACAGACTCTGTTGAACTTCAGAGACTAGAAGTATAAGCTTGTTTGGCCCCATGATACGATATTATTACTGAGTATTGTCATAACATATATTTAAATTTATAGCAATGCATCATATTCTATAAGCTCATCTTATGTTGGTAACTGTGCTGTCCTGTGAGAACCACGCATCTGTAAACAGCCCCGTTTCTCAACTGATACAATAGATAGTTTATCTAACTTAAGAAGTAGGAGAACTTTATCGACCCATAAAAGAACGCTTCATCCTTCAGTTTATCAGAAAAATAAGAAATCAAAATCAGATCTGAGAAAAGTGGTTTTTACTGGCAAAGAAGGGTCAGAAAAAAATGTAGTCTGAAAATCAGCGAAACGAACGTAGTGGGGTAAAAGAAATACAACACTTGCCTCTGCAATGTATCGGAGTGGAAGTATAAAGTTGAATAAAATGGGAATACTAATGTACAGGGACTTGAGTATGTAAACAATGGCCCTGAAATGAATCCTTCCTTCATCAGTGTTAGAACTTTTTGTTGAAACTATTATAGGGAGCTGGTGATGAGGCCATTTTGGATGTTGTGGTTTGTGGTGCTGTTGATTTGTATCCAGTCAAACTGAGAAGTCTTTCTCATATAAATGGGATCGACTTGTGTAAATGTAAAAAATCATTGAAGCAAAAGAATAATTGCAATAAGTAATGTACGTAGGTTAATGCTGAGGTGGGATAAACATGAATACATGTCTTTATTTATGGATAGCTCATCTGCTTTACCTGATCAGACAATTCAATCATTTAGAATGTATTATTATGGTAATCTTTGTGGTTTTTCTTGTATTCCCTGCATCGGCGATTAATCCTAGATTAGAACAAATATGTTTTATGTATTGTTTATTATTTATGTATTCTAAATGCAATTATAGTTGTTAGATTCTTGACAAAATGTCAACACGTTAAAAGACCGGGTAGATGAGGACAACATTTTAAGGTGATTCATAGCCACAGTATGTGTTAGAATAAAGAACTGCATTAGACAGGACTGCTTGCTCAGCATTAGTGAGAGCGACTCACTTTCCCCATCATTTCCCTGTTCAAGTGCATGCTGTGCAATATGATAGGGACAGGTGTGCAAATTACACAAGGAGAGCTAATCACCAGCCACACTCAGCGGACAGGCTGACGCTGCCTGGTGACGTTCTGCCTCCACTTCTCTCCATAGAGTGTCTAATTGTATGTGGAGGCAATAAGCTGAATGACAACACATGTCTCAGCAACATTATGGGCCATGGATCAGTGAGCACATAAGCCTAATCGTGCATATGTCAGATCTGACTACTCCATGATGATGTGATGTGATACATCTGAAATAGGATAGCAGTGAAGGAAGCAATACTTATTTATAGAAATGATTGGTTTAACAGGCAACAAACATGTGCTGCCACAGAGATAAAAAGATACCTACTGATGCTTTTTGATCTGTAAAATGCCATGTCACATGTTATTTCTCTTGGTTTAGTCTTACTAAAACTAACTGCAATGGAAATGATACAGTAGCTTCATTTTCCTCTCGTGCAGCCTGAAATATACTCACAATCCCCCAAGTCCAAAATTACAACCGGTCTTCAGCGGATTGAGGCTCAGCTCTTATATAAAGGTCATACGTGACTATTAATGAGTATCTGTCTACCAGTCTCTGTCCCCTCAAGCTTGCTAATTGAGATAGCATCTCTTTCCCTACATCCCTTGGATGTACGTGCCGACGAACGGAGAGATAGCTGACAAAAGTGTTTCTTTTTTCCTTCTGATGCTGCTAACTGTGATGGTGTAGCTAAATGAGGCCTGTGATAGACGCCGTGCCAGGCAGAGGCGTCCAAGCCCACCACTTCCCCTTCCCTCACCGCCTGGTGCGCAGTGCAATGGCCAATCAACTGCTCACACAAAGGAGAAATTTGCATATTCCCTGGCACAAATCGCTCCCTTAATTGCAGCTGCATTGAGCCCGTGTTCTCCACACCTCCTCTCCTCTCCTCTCCTCTCTTTCTCAATCTTTTTTTTTGCACTCTCGCCATCACCAGCGTCTCCAAGTGTGTGTTTTTCTGTTGTTCTTTCACGTTTCACTCCGTTCCCCCTCCAATCACTCAGTCTTCATCAGACGGCTATTGTGTGAGCTCAGGAGGAGAACGCGCGGAGAGAAAGATGGGGGCTGGGAATGTGTTTGGCATGCTATACTATAGGAACAAGGTTGTCAGTCTCAAATGATGCTCTCATAATCAACACATTGGAGCTGGGTTGCTGCACAGAATGGCAATATCAGCCGTATGTACATTTCTGTGGTCTTCCTTTTGGCCTGTCAATCTTTCTTTATCTCTCTCAGTTTGTGGTGCCTCTCTCGGCTTCCCTTTCTATCCTGACGTTTGTGTTTGTTTTCTTTTAGTCTTTGTCTCTGCGCTGCGTTTTCTGGCATGCTTTACTGTTCTTGTGCAAATTTCCTTCTGCTCGCGCCTCGCTTTGCCTCCAGTGTTTCATCTCCGTCTTTTGCTCCTGTTTCCTTGCCATCCTCCCCTGCCTCAGTTTACCCATTTCCTGCTTCACTTTTGTGTCTCTATTTCTCTTTCGCGTGTTAATTACAGGCAGCAGCGAGCAATGTGGGACTTAAAAGGTTTCTTTAATGCTAGTTTTGTTTTTCTGAGTGGCTGGGTGTGCTAACAGCATACCTGCCTGTGCTCTAAAGATCTCTTTCACAATCCCATCTGCCCCGACTAATAGTATGCTCAAAACGTTAGCAAACACAAACCTTAGGTATGATTATATTCCAAGTCAACCCTTCAGTTGGCCTGTCACTGCCTCTACGAACTAGAGAACTACGAACCCCCCCCCCCAGAGCTCTTCCTGTACTGTCATATTCATATGAATCTCCTCTCATACCATAATGCTTGTATATCTGCCACCGTCACACCTTCATCTCTCATGCCGTGTACTGTCACAGTTGTGGTGTGTCTGTCTACCTCTGTTGTTGTAGTTTGTCTCCCAGCATTGCTGTTGTGGTAGCAGTGTTTATTCTGCCAGTCAAAGACAATGCAGAGACAGCATCACTCATCCCTGTGTTGTGGAAGAGGCTGAGGGGGGAGAGAGAGGGGGAGAGAGAGAGAAAGAGAGAGAGAGAGAGAGAGAGAGAGAGAGAGAGAGAGAGAGAGAGAGAGAGAGAGAGAGAGAGAGAGAGAGAGAGAGAGAAAATGAGAGGCAGCAGTCACTTTTCAGACTGTAAAGATTCCCAGGTGGTTTACACAGTTGTGCGTCAGAGATAAACTGGGGTCTAGACTGCTGTTATGCAGAATGTCCATACAGTTGGAAGACTCGTGCTGTGATGCAGGCACCACTCGAGTGGTCTTGCATTCAATTAGATAAGAGTATAAGGTTCACCTGTTCTGAAAGCTCAGCATCCAATCAGTTCACTCCGGCAGCTTCTTCTTTAACAATTACTCCTCAGGAATATTTCAAACTGAACGAACAAAGCACGTGATATTGTGACACCCTATACTCTATCAAGGTAAATGCTATTATATATTGTAATTTCAGTATATGTCATGATAAAGTACATTTTTGGAAAAATCAATTAAGCAATCGTTTATGTATAAAATAACCAGACATGCATATATTATTATATATAAATTAAATACATGAGAAATCAAGGTATTATCACATTGATCCAAAACTCATAAACAATCCAATATTGCAATAAAGAAGTCCCGCTCATTGATTTTCAACATTGCCCACGAGGGCCTGAAACAAACAGAGATATTTAAGAGTTACAATAGCAACAACAATATAGACGGTATAACTAAATGTATCATCTCATGGTACATCTCGTCATATATAATACTTGTAGAAGCATAGTGGTAGTATAAAAACAGACACAGTGCCAGACTGGATCCAACAGGATTTGTTGAATTAGCTGAAAGCTATACTGCATTATTTAATGTTTCTATAAAGCCTTACACCATCTGAATAATTCAATGATGTCATATAAATTATAATCCCTTAAAAACTCTACACATAGTGACTTTCAACTGGTCTTTTGAGCGACGTTTTTGACAAGGTTGTGACAGGAAGGTGTAAAAGTGTAACTTAACAAATAACTCTCCACTGTGACTGGCGCACATTTTGAACGGCCGCACAGACAACTTCTGTTGCGATATCATATTGTTATATACAAACAAAATAAAACACAAATACCAACATATTCAGAGCAGTCACCATGACTAGTGTAACAGTAATTTGACCAGCTGATCCCGGTGCTGTGTTGGTGGAGAACTAATCTTATTAGCTCTGCTTTACAAATACAGGTGTATGTTTGTCAGACTGCTGTTGAAGAAAGTCTCTAATTTTCTTCCAGCTCTGGCAGTCCTTCACGCTGTATGTTACAGTATAAACCTTAAAGCCGCACCTTGTTAGCCGCACATGCCATATAACTGCGATGTCCCGGGATTCAATTCCAGCCTTTAGACCTTTGTTACACTCCTCTCTCTCCCCCATTTCTACACATATATGTCAATTAAAGGCAAAATGGCCACACAAAAAAACTTAAATAAAACATGTAGGCGCAAGGTGATCACAAGCTGGAGATGTTAACCTACACAATGCGACGCATCTCCACGTCCGGTGTTGACAGGAAGTTAAAAGACACAGTCAAAGCGCTTCCTTATTGCTAAAATCCAGGATGGCACTTTAGTTAAGTTGGTGCCGCTCGGTTGCTCAGTGTTGCCACTGATACAGCAAACTTCAAGAACCCTACATTAGTGTGAAGAGTATGAACTACTTGCACTCAGCTGTTACTTTGTAAATATGTCAATCAATCCACCTTATCTGAATTGTTTTCAGATGGTAGAAATGCTCTCATAATTTACAAAACTCTTTAAATAAGCAACTCCATGTATCGCAAAATCCCTTAATTAATTAAGTTTATTATTATTGTCGCTTCAATAATAATATATATATATGGATAACTGGGTTATTCTCTCTTCAGACTGGTGTGCTTATCCTGCTAATAATCACATGGATAGGCTCAGGAGTATGTGACATCGAGGATGAATATGATATTCAGAGAGATGTGGATATTAGCTAGCTTACTGGAACATGTAAACCTGTGCAATTTGCGATGTGTGGTCGTGATGGTAACACTAGTGAGTGGCATTGGTATTTTAAATCATTTTCAAAGCTCCCCTTCAAGCGTGGTGATGGCAGTTTCTGTGTCTTTATTCATCCACTGCCTCTTTGATCAATTCAAAGCTCAGAGAAATCCTACACCAATTACTCTAAAACTAACCTGTCACAAATTGCTTTTGTTATTAGCATATCACGTCTGTTATGATTACAGTGCAATACTCCCGCACGGGAGAATTGAATCCTAAATATATTCTCCTCTTTTCCACATAAAGAATAAGTTATTCCACATGTCTATGTTCTTCCTTGTTCCCACCGACAGTTTAATAGTGTAATACAAAGGTTTGAGAAAATGTGGGTATAATACAAAAGTAATTGTAAAACAGCCTCAGGACATTTATACTAGATGTTGCGGAAAGAAACATCTCCGCTCGGTATATTGTGGAGATAGATGTACTGGAAATCACAGTCAAGGATATAATAATAAATAAACACACATGTTGAACTTTGAATAATACAAAACTTTGAGTTAACTCAATGCAAGAATGAGTTTATTTTCACATCTTTTTAATCTGGTTTTACAGTGCAACCTTGCTCGTGAATCTTGCAGATAAATCTTAATATGCACGGCTCTCCGGTATTAACAGTGTTTAAACTGGAAGGCCTGCACAAATAGCCTCTTTATTAATAATGCTTGACAGGGCTTCTGGTTGGAAGCTAAAGGCTCATTAGAACACACTAACTAGTCCCTGGTAGCCGAGATGCATGGCTGCTGCTGGTCTCTAATAAAGAACAGACTAATTGGCTAATTACATTCACAGACAAAGCTCATGAGTGCTTTGCTTATGGACCTCATTTCAAAAGGGCCAGTATTTAAAATGCGTGGCGTAAAACCAGGGTCGCTCTTAAGGAAGCTTGCGGTATAATGAACACACCGCACCATGTTGGCAAATGCAGGTGCAATCACAGACACACACACACACACACACACACACACACACACACACACACACACTTTCACACACGGACATGCACAACTTATTGGCAGGAAAAGGAGCAATGACTGGAAAATGCATTAATTATCATTCCTTGTGTCTAAACTCTTAATAGACTCAGCCAATCTCACTGATTGAAAGAGAATTGCTTTGGATGACGTGAGAGAGCATTTACGTGTCTCGTCTTCAATCAGTCTCTTTGTTCTGTGGCTCTTCAAAAGTTAACGGGTGGACAACCTATTTCGGGAAGATTTTACACCGTGCTCCAACTTTTGAAATGAGTCCCAGTAGTGAGCTAAATAAAGCAGTGATAGGAAAGCTGGAAAATGAAGATGAAGGGCTGGATAAAAAGAGGGGGGAAAAGGTGGGAGGCAGAGTATAGCTGACCCGACAGGAAGTCTTTGACAGGGACCCACACGGCAGGTAGCAGAGGTGCAGGACTCTGACACTGAAACTAAGCGCACAGTCATCCATCACCGTGGCAACTCCGCCTGTCAGTACAGCAAGCCGGGGGACAAAGAAGGCGGTGCCGGGGCAGATGGGAAGGGAGAATGCTCCACCAGAGGAACTATGGTCAGAGAAAGAGATAGGACAGCAGCCAGGATGTGCAATGACACACATACACGAACATACACACACACACGCACATATACACGCACGCACACACACACACACACACACACACACACACGCGCACACACGCACACATGCACACAAAGTTAAAATAGGGGCTAAAGTGTGTGTTGACCCATGGCCTTCCTTGTCGCTCTGTCCATACTGCAGCCCGGCTGTCTGGAGGAAGTAGATACAACACATCCATCATCACACTCCCCCTGTCTCTGAGACCTCTACCCAGGCTGCGGTAAAAGTGCAAATGTGTGTGTGTTTAAGTATGTGTGCGTGCATTTGGCAAGGGGTATGCAAGCTTTGTCTGCCTCTGTCCTCTGCATGCTTTCCATGACTGGCTATAGTTATGTGAAGGCAAACAGACTAAGAGCCTGCATTTATTTGGTCTTATCTCCTTGTTGTCTTATTTACAAGTGCTCACAAGTGTTGGAGCGCATGAGAACATTTATAAAAGACCTGTTTACTTCTCAAGTCCTCGCGGGAAAAGGGAAAGATTAACATTTCATCTGACAACATTGTCTTTGGTGTGGTTGCGTACGTGTGTTTATGCTCGTGTGTGTGACGCAGGAGTATCTCACGACACAACCACACAATGCTTCAAGCCAATCAATAACAATCAGACTTATTCGGATGTGTGGCCCAAGCTGTGAGCTCTTCTGAGCTTACTCTCGGCGTAATTTCAAAATCACATCAAATTCACAATTAAGGGCTGATTACCATCATCACCAGCTTGTTGTCAAAGGATTAAGAGAACACAAACAAACTGTTAGCGGCCAGATTAACAAGTATGAGCAAACAACCAGCCTGCAATTATGACATTATACTCAATTTAATAATGTTTTGTCTGTGATAAAAAAAGAAGCTTCTGTGGTTGGGTTCAGTTAAAGTCCCTCAGGACCAGCTATGGTAGAATTGTGGGTAATTGTCAACCACGTTTTGAATGTTGTACGACCAAATCGTTGCTGCCCTCAAGGCCACAGCTGGCTGGACGTCATTGAGTTTGCACGGTACAGTGTGAGTAATTACACCTCTTTATACACAGTGAACAACACAGAGCACAATTTCTCCTCTGCCAGATCTGTGTCAATTTTGAGGGAGCAGACCACTTCATTTAATTTAGACACTGTAAATCATAGTGCTTAGATTCAACGGAAGATTAAAATGTAACTCAGTTTAAAGTCTCTGAGGAAAAAGGCAATCATCAGAGTATCTTGTATCTAGTTAAATTCCATGCGAGGCAGATGTAGTGCAAACTGTGATATTGATATTGCTCTGCATTAAACCAACAGTCACATAATCCTCTGTGATGATGACTGATGCTCGAGGTGCTACAGCCAAGGATCGTTTCTGTGGCAAAATCTCTAGAGGCCAGAAGTTGAGATTAAACCCCAATTTATAACAGTAGAGGCTTGACACCAAATGATGTCAGTGGAGAGGATATAAAGGAACGTACCACAGTGTCAGAGGAGTCAAAACAATATCACCTTTGATATTATAATTAGAAAACACTTCACTCTTGTATATAATGAGTTTGCTCTTTATTGCATTGTCTTGACCACTGTCTGTATCTGAACTTGGGGTGTTATAAATCAAAAGGTCAGATCTCTAGCTCAAACAGTTCTCAAATTGTACCCATAACTGCCTTATTAATCTGATTAATCTCTGTAGAATCATATATATGATGCTACTAATTGGCTTTAAGAATTGCTTCTAGTTCTCGGAGGTGAATACGTGTCTGCGTCTGTAAATCAATCTTTGCTATTTCCTATCAGTTTGATCCGATGTGGGAATATTACATTGCAACAACTAGTTCAAACACTAAATAAACTAAGTTTCGATCGTCAGACTTCTTTGCTCAGGAGACTATGATCTGAAAGTGAAAGGAATCTTTAACTTGAGCCATTTATTGCTTGTATCATAATAGCGGATGGATGGAGGGATAGATTACTTAAGACCTACAGTAACAGAAAGGGGAGGGTGGTGATTTTCTGATCGATCCACCTCATCAATATTGTATCTGCTACACGACGCTGGGGCACAGAGGGGAATGAGGAAGTAGGAAAGGGAAGCAAGACATGAGGGGGGAAAAAGACCAGACGTCAAATATAAGAAGAAGGTGGATTGTGAAGTTAAAGGAGATACAAAGGCATCTTAGCTGCTAATGCAGCCCTTGGGAGAGCTCCACAGCGTTATAGAGATGGACACAAAATAGACTAAATCACCAGACGTGGCTCTTTTAGAACATTCCTTGTAAAAGCACACTTAAACTGTCTCTAACTCCAGCAATAATGTGATTGTAGGCTTCAGACAACATAATAATGGTGCCTTTAAAACACTCTAAAGTGCTATGTTTGTAAGTAACTCAAGCAGTAATCAACACTCAACACCGTAAGCATTGCTAATGGTCCCCAGAGGCAGAGCTGCTCCTTACACCTCTGTAACCATATTAGTTGACATTGCCATCCATAGAGAATCTGCACTCTCATTTTTATGGATAAAAAATGCAAACCCTCCCATTTATATAGGCTGCTACACTTAAGATATGTATCTAATTTACCCACATCTTATCACAGAGTATATCATCAAAATAGAGTAGCAGAGACCCAGCTCTCATCCGTGGCTAGCCACTCCATTAAAGCTCTTTAAACATCAACTCAACAGGCATCACCGTAGCCAGCTCCATTACTGGAGTACAAGGAGAGGACGGCGAGATCACAGTAATCACCTCCTGTTGCTCTTCAGTGGTTTGAGTGATGTCCCCCTGAGGCTACTGTACATGAAAGTGTGTGTGGAGGAGAGGATGCGAGCTTGCAAAATGTGTGAGTGCATGCAAGTGTGTGTAGGTACCTTTTGTCTTTTTGCCATCTGCGCATGTCTGGAAGTGTCAGCAGGCTCAGTTCTACAGGGGTGCTTGAGGATGCTGAGCACCCTCAGACTCATATAGATGCTGCCTGAGATGACTTTGTTGTAAAACTTTTCTCTGCAGCTCTGCTTACTGGCCCACAGTGCAACTCTAACTCTGAGTGTGATGAGTAATAAGGTGATATACCTCATCACACTTACAGTTAACCAGTCCCCCCCCCCCCACACCTACATGTGAAACCAAATAACCAATGTAAGTGAGTCCTTAACCCCATTAACGTTGGAATTTTTGAAATATGTTGGTCTCATGTCCGAATAAGTCCCTTTCATGTTAAAGTCACATCGGCAATCTTACTAGTACATTTCCGTATCACTCTCAACACGTCACAAGTTTTAATTGGATGGCGTCAGATTAACATAAAGGCTGAAGCAGCTCATGGTAAAACATACACAAGAGAGAGAGAGAGAGAGAGAGAGGAGAGAGAGAGAGAGGAGAGAGAGGAGAGAGAGAGAGAGAGAGAGAGAGAGAGAGAGAGAGAGAGCGAGATTAAATGCATGCTTTGTACTGCCTTCTAAGATCACTGTAATGAATGCATTATCTCAATCATCATCTCACATGCAACACTGTGAAAGAGCCGGTTCTAAAACGTTGAGGAGATTGATCTTCTCATTTTATAATCATGATTTGACCAACAGTCGCTCCACGTGCGGCAGAATTTGCTATAAAAATAACATTAAATGATGAAACTGATGTGAAAATGTATCAGTAGTTCCACTAAACGGCACTGCTCTTCCAGTAAATGTTTGGTCCTCTGAAGCCACGAGGAACATTAACGTAAGACTCACTTATGTCACTTTAACATATAAATGTATCCAGCAATGTTAGCTAGTCCAAAAAGTGCTTTAACTACCCGGTCTGCTTAATCAGAGGTAGTGATAGTAACTGGTCCGTTAGTAGCTCTTGGATTAAAGAGAAGGAATTCAGCATTGTGTCAAGCTTGCCAATTTCATTTGGCAATTAACATTTTATTTCATCTAATATTTGACTTGGTAGCTATTTCCATGATTATTGTTCAAATGAGAAGATATTAAGGTTTAAATTGAGGCACACTATCTTGAATTCTTGATCCTTTTAGTTGTGCTATATCCAGCGTTCGGTGGGTTGAAAAATGAAATTAATTACTCATTAGATATTACTTATTGAATAAGCAATTATGACTATACTTATTACAAAACAGCAAAAGTAGAGTTACATTACTTTTGTTAACCCGACACAACTCCATTAAAACGTGACTTATTCGATCACGTATTATCTAACACACATGGAAATAGAAAACAAGGCATTATGGTCTAACAAGCAGCCTACGTATTGGATGTATCACATTGACAGCTAGATTACGTCGCCATGGTGACTGCATGCAGCAGCACTTCAAAAGTTCCGCCCTAACGATGAGGCTGCAGGGTTCACATATGCTCTCTGAACGCTATCCAGCTGATTCCCAGATGTAGGTCTCACTGGTGTCTAATGCCAGCTCACGACACAACAATGCAAATACAACTACTTAGTTACCGGATGTCACATTTCTCCCCTTTTGGTAGACGCAAACCGACCTGGACATGAACCGAAACTGGAATCCCTTAAGCTGCCTTCACATGACCAGCAGTAAAACTGCTCTGTGCTGGCTAAGCACATTGTTTCCCTATGGGGAGACCGCTCGAAAGTTCAAATTATTTTAACTTTGACCGTGACGTAGCCAGAAGCAACACAGGCAAGCAGGGGAGATAACCATTGATGCCGCCTGAAGCTGCCATCAACTCTGCAAGGATCTAAGTGAGCTACGGGAACATGTCTTATCATGTGCTTTACACTACCTGACGGTAAACGCTGGATTGTTTTGCTGGATTGGCGCCAACTGCCAATACTTGCATCAATCGTCATTTAGCTGTATGCAGTTTGTTATTTTTCATTTGTCATTTCCTGCCCGCACAGTCTTAGCTACTGTGCACCCCTCTCATTTCAGAAGAGGCCTCAGTGACTTTTTTAAACCGAGACCAGCTTCAAAGATGTTTTTTGGGCAGCTGCTGTAGCGAGGTTGTAGCGAGTTCAGCAAACAGGTGCTTTGTGTGCACGTTTGTGTGTGTATGAGATGGATGGATGTAGTTACAGCTACAGAAGTACTGTCAGCCACAGTACCTGCTGTTCTCTTAAACAAGGAATTGTACTCTGTCATTATTACTGTACATAGAAAATTACAGTAATTCTCATGAAACAGTGTAGTCATCATCTCCCTGAATAATATTCTCATTTATATGTTCTATATAGAATGTAATGGGAAGCCATCTGTGAGCGGGCCTTTTCATAGCTATGCAATGACTTAAATAAGCACTGATACTAAATGAGCATCATGGCAATAAATACTGTATGCCATGCAGGGACGGGAGAGGACTATTTGACAAAGAAGCTAATGAGATTGATGGATTGGATGCTCTTGTTCCTAATTGCCTTAATTAAGAATTAATATCATCGCTGAATATTTGTGAGAGTGATTATATTGTGTTAACGTTCCATGATCATACCAAAGAAAATGTGAACGGCAGGTCTGTCGTCAGCTACCTGCCGTAGAACGAAAAAAGCTGCAAACAAAATATCCTCCATTAGTATGGAGGTCACACTTTTGGTGATACACAGCTAATTAGCCTGGAGCTCAGTATGGGCACAGTTCCAATTATTAGTCGATGTGCCCTTTTCCGTGCACAACAGTCATTCTCTTTTGCTGCTGTGTGAGTGTTGCCTTGTCTGAGTTGCAGTGACAGGCCGGCCAGTGGAGGACCATCAGCTGAGAGGTGATGGATGGTTTAAACTGTTGGGTTGAACAGGAGCAGCTCAAATCTGTCTCTGGCTATGGCTCAGTTAAAGACACAGAGATGTACATCGTCGACAACACACAGACACACACACACACACACACACACACAAAGATACAAGCATATACAGTACATACAAAGCAAAGCACTTGAATGATACACAGATTACTAACTCCTCAGGATACACAACATCTTCTGCAATGTATGTTTGTTCACTACAAACAAGCTTGTTAATTAATTAATAAAAATGATCAAATTTGTCACATTTCTTCACCTTCTGTTACCTTTTGCACGGGGAATAAACATTATATTTTGAAGAGCCTCTTCTATTTAACTGTCTTTGAGTTTACTTAACATAACTAAACGTGTCATTTTGTTGCTGGAGTGGATATTGTAGGACAAACACATGAAATGCATTGAGGGTAAATGTTTTTCAGATGCATTCAGATCATGTGACATGATTTTTCCTTCATATTTTCGAATGCAAATGAGTCGTATATGAACTTCAAAGTGTTGATAAACTTACTGAACCCTCCCGTCCTGTAACTGACTCAAACCTCTGAGTTTTAAAAGCCAAAAGGTTTGTTTTGTCCTCTTTTCTCTTCTTTCTCTTTCCATTCGTAGGTCAGCTCATTCATCTTCAGGCCCGCTGAGATGTCAGAGCAGGGCATGGCTCAATCGATCAGGAAGTCTAACTGCCCTTTGTGTGTGTGTGTGTGTGTGTGTGTGTTTTATTATGCATTTGTCTACATACAAGAGTTCTGACTGGAGCATTTTATTAGCGGCCACAGCGAACGGCAGCAGTGGCCTTTGCATCACTTTCTCACCTTTTCCCCTCCCACGTCTTTTAGCGCATTTCTATTCTTCGCCCATCTTCTCATTTTCTCCCGCATTTATCGAGCTTTCAATCCTCCTACCTCCTAATTCCTTCCAATCCCTTCATCCGTTCATCGTCCTTCTAGCGCTCTTCACTCTCTTACTGACCCCCACACCTAATCTACCTCATCTCCCTTTCTTTCAATCCTCCTCCTCTCTTGCCAAAAGTGAGACAGTTGACAGCTTTATGGCTTTACGGTATCTACCGTTCGTTTACTTTTCATTTTCCACGGTGACACCTAATTAGCCAGTTGTCATGAGAAGAGGCCGGTTTGTCGGAGGAGGCACAGCTCGGCAGGGGTTATTTCACCGATAACAGGCACCTGTTGTTGGTGATGCAACGAGAAGGCCCGAGCACAGCGAGGGATTGGAGGATTGAGGCAGGAGAGGAGTGAAGTAAGAATGACAGAGGGATTAAGGTGTGGAAAGGGAGGGGCGGGGAGAAATGGAGGCATGATGATTTGAAGGAGCTGTTACGGGATCGGGAGACTGATGAGAAGGAACAAAGAAGTGCGGGATCCACAATGTCACAGTCGAGTTCTCAGGTGAGATTCTCGCCGGTCCCTGAGCACAAGCTAATAAAGTATGCCATCACCTCGGTGTCAGAGAGACAGCCTTAAATAGATTCCAGAACATCATCAGAACCCCCCTCCACACACACACACACACACACACACACGCACACACACACACACACACACACACACACACACACACACACACACACACACACACACACACACACACACACACAGGCTTAGTGCACTATGCTATGTGATCTCGGAGAAAGCTTAGGAATACCAAATACAGAAGTATGCTATTGGCAGAAGATCACTTAGAAAGGTAAAATTCATGTGTGTGTGTGTGTGTGTGTGTGTGTGTATGTGTGTGTGTGTTTGTGTGTGTGTGTGCGTGCAAATATATATTTGCATGCATATGAGAGCACAACCACACGGTAGCAGCTGCTTCCCACTGCTTCTCATTGATAAAGGATGAATGACAGTAATTAGGCAAGCGGAGGTAGCTAATAGCTAGTGTGGGCAGAGAACATACTGTACATGAATTGGATTCTCTATCCGAAAGTGATTGAAGACATTGGACTTGAAGTGTCAGCTACATAAATACACTAATTGGATAGTGTCTGTGGCAGCTTTACTTTCTCCCTCACGTTGGTTTGAAGGTTAGTTAATAATGATGCATTCCTGGACACGCAGTATAAAGCATCCCTATACCTAAAGAAACACAGAAAAAGTAAGATGCACATTTTCAGAAGATAATTAGCGATGCAGCTAATTTATTGTCTTTGAATTGTTTTTTCCAATAAATCAATTTACCATTTAATCTATAAAGCCACAAACGACAATTTTCTGTCTTGAAATGGCAGGTTTGGTGCAACCAACACGCTAAAACTCAAAGATATTCAATATACAATCATATAATAAAGATGAACAAAAGGAAACTACAGGAACTAGTTTGAATGACTTTTCAATGCTTATTTTCATTATATACTTAAAGACAAATATATCTTTAAAAAAAAAAGCATGGGGGGATTAACTAGATTGTATATTGGTTTATCATAATTTCATGTACAAATTATTCCCAGGATGGTTTAAAACTGAAATATATAAGTGCTATAAGCTATAAGTGGTGAAACACATCGTTATATACGAATAAATTATACTCTGATACCAAACATTCATTAACTGTTTAAACACCAAGCATGGATGCCTCATAGGAGGAGACGTAGTCGTTGATAAAACTTAAAACTACATTATAGTGTGTTGTTAAATAAATTGTTAATGTACTGCTTATAAATGTTAAATGTGGTGGTTAAAATGAAGTTTTTGCCGTGCACCTTAGTAAATGTAAATTGTAAATTGTTTGTATTTGATGCTTTTTAAAATGCAATTATTGTCAACATTAGAATAGGCATTAAGATATCAGCGCAGCTGCCATCCAAGAATATAAATACAATAAAGTGTTTCCTGACCGCCGCCCTGAACCTCTGATTTAGATTATCTGGGAAACAGAAGACAAAGTCTTTTTTGAACTAGCATCTAAATATTTGTCCAAACCACAGCATGTCTGTGCTGTCCAGGCCTGAGCGGAGGATGTGCGGGCTCCTCAAGCACAGTAAAGCTCCACAGAAGTAGATGATCAAACAGTCGGGTGCGCTTTAAAACCCTTAAGAAAGTCTACTGTAAAATGCTTTGAACATAAAAACACATTAAACACCCTATCAAGTGGTCCACAGGGATTGCATGGATAGAGTCACTGTGTCTCTGTGTGTGCTAATTGCCTGCTATACAGCTATGAATCATATCATTTCCATAACTGTTGAAGTCCAACATGAAAGAGTCAATAAAATCAGCATAGAATGACAAGGGACACCAGCACATGTGATACTATTAGACCAATTTATGTCAATCGGGATTCCAAAAGATCAAACTGGGATAATGAAAAACTTCATTTTACGGTGCTCTAATCTTTTTTTCGGAAAAGTAAATAGTTGAATAAGGGTAAAGAGAGACAAAAGAGATTAGATGTGCAGGGGATGAAATAGGATGGGGCAGAGAGATTCTGACAGGATGACAAATGTGTTATCAGATGTGTTAAAAGTGTCTGAAAAGAGAAGGAGGTGTTTCACAGTTTCACATGCCACACACGGGGCATCGGAAGGCAAACGTTTCAATGCAAAGAGGCGAAGGGTGTGATGATCATTTACGTCCTTCAACTTACTTTTGGATAATCTTTTCTGGAAGGTGTTGAAAGAACCCTATTCTGTGAGTCATCCGAACGGGACTCTTTGGCACACACAAAAAAAAGATAAAATTGTTGAATCTAAATCAACTTTTGATGCAATGTCACGTGGAAGCATCTGTGTTGGGCCAATCAAATGCATGCAAGCGCACATTCCTGGTAGATTACTTTGCAACACAAACGCTGTACATCTACTGTTTAGCTTGCAATCATTGCACCAATACAAAATATTATAAACCACTGTGCATTGTTTTGGCATATAAACCTTTTGAGTATTAGATTGAGTGTATTACTTAAACTGGACTTCCCAGGTTGTATTTCATCATGTCCCTACTACTTGAAGCAACACGCCACAATCAATGCAGCCCTTGGATTCTTTTTTTTTCTACAGCAGGGCTGCCGTCTGAACGCCCACTTGACCCTAAAACCAGGTAACCCTTAAACAGCTCAATGAAGAAGTGATGAGCGGTCCTCAATTCGCCAACAATGTCCTCACTCTCTTGTCTAAAACTTAAATTCCACACATTCTACTTACTGCAGGTAAAAGTAATGCTTTATTTTCTCATTTGCTAGACGCTCATATTCATCCATTCCTATTATGATGACGATTGTATTCTGAATAAACTAAATTCATTCATAACAGGCTTTTCCACTGATGATGAAGTGGACCTTGCCTTCATGCGTTCCATGCGTATTTGTATGAGCTTGTAAATCTGTTTGAATTTAATTGCAATGCTAATGGTTATGAACCGGAAAATGTTCCCTTATCCTTGTTAAATCACCCTGCATATTGAGGCTGAGTCTACAAAGACGAACTCATGTACACTGCAAATGGTGTGTTTGAAAGATTGATAATAATAGCAGAGCCATTAGTTGTCTTGTTTATGGCGTCTAGTTTACCTTCCGATTCATGTCTGCAAACCTAAGACTGTCCGGGATCAGAGGAAAATATATCTTAATGACAAATACGCACAAACACACACACACACAATGCTGTGTTCCTTATTCCTTTCCTTTTAACGTGTACACACTGAAATCCTCATTCCTCCTGATTTCTTCCCCTACAGTACCTCCCTTTTTACGCTATCGCTGTGGGAGGTAATGAATATGGATAGAGGCTGCTGCCAAGGGGAGAGCAATAGGCCATGGTCCACAACCTCACACACACACACACACACACACACACACACTACACGCACACACTACACACACACACACACACACACACACACACACACACACACACACACACACACACACACACACACACACACACACTACACACATCTTTTGTGAATGTGCCTCTGCTTCTTGATGTTTTTCCCTCTGCTTGGCTTCATGTGTGTGCATGGATTTGCCCTGACATGACTGTTCCATATTTTGGGTGTATTTATGCCTGTGGCACATTGATTTTTTAGTACTGTACACATTTTGCTCTTAACCTATTTCCCCCCCGATTTTAGTTTTCCTTTGTGTTCACCGCTGAGATTCCAAATCAGATTTCACAGGTCATTAATTCTGTGAAAAAGAAATCAATACTTTTGTGTAAAAGTGAAGCTATTCTGTGACAACAATAGATGGGAAGGGTATATCTGCGGTAAGATCAAAAGCTCGTATTTTATTTGGCCGACGCTCTGGTGCCTGCTGTTGTTCTGCCTCATATGTACTGCTAAAATCCAAGTAACTCTTAGCAGAAAATTACCCTGACACGTCGGACTGTCACAGTCTGCAATAGCTGTATTTTTGATTACAGCAGTACAATGTAACTCTTTTGTCTTTTAGAATAATTCTCTTTAAAAGGCACAACTAGATACTGGACGATATTGTAAGCACCCGCCTCCCTGTCTAACCACAACTCCTTAATATTTACATTAAATACATTATGATAAAAGGAGATGATGAATGAAACTAAGGGAAAAATAAAGCAAAAGGTGAAAGGAACCCATGAAGAAGATGATGAAGCAAGCGTGTTTTCATTATTCAGTAAGACATCTCAAAAAGTAGTTTACAGATATTAATGAAAAGTGCAGGAAATAAGGATATGGGCCTGGGAACAAATTAGTTGGATTACATCCAGAAATATTTGATGATTTCTTAACAGCGCAAGACTTAGCCTATAGTAAGTCGAAGAGAAAACAACAATCTGTCACCTGTGTCTATTTAATGCAGATTCAGATGCATATTTTAACATTTCTTGAAATAACAAATTTAGAAGATTGCACAGCCTGGAACTTTCTGAGTGCTTTCTAGTTTAAAAATGGACCAGGTGATAGACAACTCAAATCAGTCTGAGAGTTAGTGAAATCAGTGTGTGTCTGTCCCACTGTGCAAATCACAACTGCAAATTAAACCAGCCCAATAACCCGCCCTGTGAATATTTTACAATAACTAGAACAGCAAAAGAGGGGGGGGGGGGAGAGAGAGAGGGAGGGAGATAGAAATAGAAAATAGAAATCTGTTTTTATCACAGAGCCTGTAAATTACTGATTCTGTAGACAGCTTGTTAGTTTCACCACCTCTCTGTCTTTCTTTTTTGGAGCAATTAAACCAGACAATTGCTCCCCTGGAATTGCCTGTCTGAAAGAGGCTCGATGCCAGCTACTCAGGAGCCAATATCCCCCTTTTACTGCTGCAGGCTAGCCGGGCTTCTCAAATGTGATAACTTGAGTGGCCAAACAATAGAGCCAAGTTTCTGCCAATCACAGTCATAGTCAACCAAACACAATCGGTTCTCTACTAAGATGGCTGCAATAAGCACAAAGCAGTTATAAACTTTTAGGAGAACATGATTTTGACATCTGTTATTGTTGGGGAGAGACAGCAGCTTTCAGTGTTGAGCACAAAAGCGGCAACATGAGGGAAACCGAGCCATTATCGAAAACTGCTACTCCAACTCTCAGCACGCTGTATAATTTTTCCTCGACACTTCCGCATGTATATCAGATGAAGGAGATAACAATTCAAAAGATCATGTCATAAAGTTTAACCCAAATTCTGCTGACTCTCTTGGGTAGAAGCATTTCCAGAGCTATTGCTTTTTCTAGTCTACCTTCTGTTTATTCACTCCTTGTTAGTGTAACTGAGACTGGGAAATGAAAAAAGGAAAAGGAAAAGAAACAACACTTTTTGACAGGAACCCACAATGGCTGTCAGATGGATTCAGAAGTATAAACAAAATGCAGCATTGTTTCGAATAGGAAGGGAGAAAAAAAAACATATTTTGTTTTTTGGTACCTGACTTGGGTTATGGATGAGATACGAAACAGGAGCTGTGACAGAACTGGGGTGATTGAAGGCTTGGGAAAATAACATTTCCTGGCAATCCTCAAAGATTCTAGAAACAACTGGTTTGAATTGAACATTAAATACAGTACGGAAAGGATCTTAGCAACGCCCGTCTTTTTTAATTCAAATATACAACACAATTTACAACTATGGCCTAGTCTTTTGGTTTGAGAATGATCCATTTCCAAAGCATGCACACATTACACAGCACTCCCATAAAAGGCCCTGAAAACCATAAACAATGGGATCATACATGAACTGAAGCTTTTGATTGTATCACAACATCTTCCTGAGCAGCAGCCTGGTCTCCTACATATTACGTTCCCGTACAACAAAATTGCATTTTCAATTATGCTACGAGGGAAACCTTTTATCTCCCGGATCACAAATATGTTTTGTAATCCAAGTACGCAGAAGTCCACCTACGGAGGAGGTTGGGTTGAACAAACAAAAGGACTCTCACCTTGGAGATCGGTGTTTGTGAAACCAAAAGTCAATATTGACTAGTTTTATTTTACTTTTTTAACTTGAATATCTAACAAATGTACTTATTTTAAGCCAAATCATGATTTATTTTCTTTATTATTATTAATGTATTTATTTTTTTAAACCTAACCATGTAATTTTGTTGCCTTAAAATAACCAAGTCATTTTTATTTCAATTTATAACATTAGCCACGTGTTTAAAACTGCAAAGTGTTAAGATAAAGATAAATATGTTTCCCTGAAAACGTAGTGCAGTTTAGTTGTATAGGAATGTAATTCTGAAGGTGTTGCTAACAGATGGAGCAGATTTACAGCTTTATGAATGAAAGTTCAACGTCGAGGTAAAGTTTAGAAAACTTCTGCGTTAACTAAAAGACAACATATTCCACATGTAAGAGTGTAAAATGATCAACAAGGATTTAAAGTGTTACATGCAATAAAGAATCTGCACTGGTTCCAGATTAATTTTGGATGCTACTTTCCGTGAGAGCTCCATCACAGATGAAGTCCGGTACGACTAAACTAAATGACATAATCTGTAGGAGCTACGGGAGGCGGAGAGATTTACCAGGGCTCCCAGCGGGTCCAGCAGGTGACCGACAGATGGAGCTGGGCTGTTCGGCCTGCTGACCAGCTGGTTCTCCACTACAGGGAGGCTGCTCTCTCCCTCCGCTGGGCCACTAATCCTCTTCTGCCACTTCCAGTCACAGCTCCGACCTTGTGATCCCACACTGGTGCCACAGTCCTCTGCTCGTGACGACACAGTGCTCCCTCGCAGAGAAATGTCTTAGCAGCATTGTGAGGGGGGACAAAAAAACAAGAGTCGTGAGGCTGGGTAGCAGAAGGATGCCGGATCAATCTCAGCTGGGAGTTGGCGATGTAATTTGCGACAGTGTGATACTCCCCGACATGATTTCCCCTCCACCGGCCTCCTGCTGTATCTACACTAAGCTCCCGCAGTTTCAATGCAACATCTTGATCTTTTGCGCCCCACCTTTGCTCCGCGTCTTCCTTCCTGCTCATTTATTCACACTTCTTTCTTCATTCCTGCCCCTCCGTTATTTCTCTATCTCAGCACATAGCAAATCAACTTTATTTCACTCCTCCGTTTGTACTTCTGGAAATCGCCCAACAGAGTTTGCCATCTGTGATATAAGCTTGTCAGAACACTCTAGCCAAGTTGGATATACTTTTTGCCAATAAGGTTGTGAATCAAGACGTGTTTTATCTGTGCAATATCAGCACCAGTTTGTTCTTTCCACTAAAAGCACAGGTTCAAATTGCAATTTATTCCACAGGGATTGAGACTCACCTAATAGGAGCAGCAGCTGTAGTAGCGGCAGAGAGAAAACATATATCGTAAGAAGTGTGAGGAGAAAGAAAAATGAAACAGGAGAATGAAGTACATGATCTATAAATTGCCAGAAATATTCTACTTAAGACTTTTGGCTCTTGTCTGTGAAGCAAAGGAAGAAAATATAAGGCACTTTGGAAGATGCACTCAGAATATAGAGGGAATGTTAATCTTGCTACAATATATATATATATATACCTGGGTCATGACAGGCAGAGTGCTGCAAGAAAAGCCTGAACTGCTTGCAAAATGGAGCCAAAACAAAATCACATTGTGTGGCAGATACATGGAGGCTCTAAAATGGTCTGGCCACCAAAAGATGCTGACACTGGCAAACAACGCTTCCCAAGAATACAACTCACCGCAACCACTTCAAATCTTCCAAGAGTAAAATTATAATTCTGCTACTTTCCTCTAAACTGCTTCACCACAATTATACAGCAAGATGAGGGAGAATTATTATTTTCAATCTATTTTTCCTTTTTGAATGCCCTTGCTGATTATTGCTGGAGAATCAAAAATCCTCTCTCCTTCTCTCTTAAAGCAGCTGACTCAATTTGACAGAAAGTTCCCTGATTCTGGAAGGCCTAAAGTGTTTGATTTGTTACTTTATAAGCGTTTAAGTCATTAACAGTGAGTAATCATAGCTTACCAACCGTAATTGCCGGCCTGTCAAGCTTTGGATTTCACCACATGCTAAAGGATGGCGCTGTAGTATGAGCGATTCTCGGTATTGAGAGAGCCTTTTTTTAATCACCTCTCCAATGTCAAAAATACAACAAAGATGGATTAAAATGTGTATTTGTCTACTCAGTTAACTTGCATTGCACCCAAGGTTAAGGTTAGCATATCATTTACTTACTATTTCTACACGGTTACAGGTTACTTCTTTAAAAAGCTCAGCTCAGGGCTGCCAGATCTATTAGGTGACAGCTAATACCACTATATAATAACTGCTATATCAGATTTTAGAGTAACGTTAGCAGCACTCTTTGCCAAACTCATTGTTTTTTCCACAAGCAGCAACCTCTGGTGCCAGCGTGGAAGTGCCGGCAACTGCAGCTCCTCGAATGGCCACTTGAGGTTGGCTCCAAAAGCGAGTCAATTCCCTTAGACCTCGTGTTAAAAATGCCCAACTGCAGAAATAATGTCTACTGAAAAAAAAAAAAAGTCACACTTGTATTTTATTCGTCCAAGTAACTTATTTTCTATTTCTATAGTGAGATTTTGAATTGCGTTACGTATAATACTGTACTATATTATTGTACTATAATACCAGGACTAATCAGCTCAACCTGCTAATACAAGAACATGCTGCTCTTTAATTTCCATGTGTGTTACATCTTTCATCAATCCTTCTTGCCAGGGACATGTAGTCTTTTTTGCATAACATGTCATTGAATTAGCATGCCATCTGTATCCATCAAATACATATCTAAGATCCTTCTTCTTGGTTTTCATTCCATACGATTAAGCTGGATACAACAAAAATAATAATAATAATAATAATAATAATAATAGGCCAGCCAACTCAAGGAGTTAATGTTAGTCAGCTAGCTAGATACAAATAGGCCTATAGCAAATTGCTCGCTAAAAATAATCTGATAGTGACAGCTGTCATTTCTGGCGGCAATACGGACAGTTGCTAACCAAAAATGAGAAGCCTGCTTTTATCTATTTCTGTCAAGTCAAGAACCCATTGTTTAGAGCGACCATGATTTTCAAGTGTTAAATCACCATCATAATTTACTGGAAACTGCATGCAGCAATGGAAAGCTTGACGTAAAAGCTTAGCAACAGTAACCAATGTGGGCAAGACTTAGCCAAGGATCAATTAGCATGTCAGCAAGCCTCTAATATGACAACAAATCATCGTTGAGGCATAATAATAAGAATAAGAAGAAGAAGCTTTATTTGTATAGCACCTGAATACAAGAATTGCAGCTCAAAGTGCTTCACAGCAAAAACATAGAACAAGATTAGTTTCCCTATCTGTGCCGTATTTAACGATCCTCCTGCCGGGAAATCACATTCATCACACCATTCTTGTAAATGTTATCAGAGCCATATTTTGAAAGCATGAGATCAACAATGGGCCCTGTGGCCTTTCAACTGGTTTACTCCCTTTGCTAAACATTCTTGGTCGTCTTAAATCTATTGGTTAAAGCCAGTTATTCTCCAATAATATTTGTTTCCATGGCATTACCCAAACAGCAGAGGGTGGCAACTTGTTAGCCATAGGCTGATGTGGCTGAAAGCAAGGTTGAATGGTAGTAGAAGGCACACATTGACTGACCAGCTTTGTTTAAACAACCGTGAATGACAAGCCATCAGCACAGGCCTGAAGACTGACAGATGCATGTGCTAATTTAGGACAATAATGATGCACATGCACATCTACGCATACAAAGACAGTCAGCTGAGAACACCCATGGGCTTTGTCAGCCCAATGCCAGGCACTCATTAGCTTTTACGTAACTGTCTGTGTCTCTCCTCGTGCCAAATGTGCCAGCAACAGCTTCTGGGGGGGGACTAACAAGCTGCGTGTCAGCTGGGAATCATTTTAGGGGCAGCATGAACAAAACGTCTTTAAGTTTTGATGTGAACGATTGCCTGGTCTCCGAGGGAATGTTGGGTCGTTCCAAAAAAAAGGTTTTGCAGGCACAAAGAGCTTCATAATTTATTCGGGGATGGGTTGTAGGCGGTTCTCTGCTTGTCTTTTCATGTTGTGGAGAAATGAGAGGATGGGTTGCACGGTCCACAGATCTCTTGGCTGTCCTCATTAGAGCCTCTATTAGCTCAGATCCTGAAGCTCAGAACCACAAGGCCTCGCTTAGAAAATCTGAAAGATTTCTGATCTGTTAGAGGCCATGACTCATATTTGAGTCATGAAATGTATGAGGGATGATTGCGTTATTTTGTTTATAACATTACCAGAGCAGTTGCATGAAATTGCCGGGGTTTAATTTGGGATTTTTGTATAATGAGTCATATAAATGACCATGACATTGTCTCTCCTAATGGGGATAATACTCATCACAGAGAGTCTAATGTCGCTTGAGAAAATACAACTCTCTGAGTGAACTGACTTCATCTATAATTCACTTGCCGCAAACACCCTCTGAAGGGCAAGTCTGGAGCCTTACCTTCAACAACACCAAAAGGAGAACTCTTACAACTCAATTTATGGAGTTCGCATAGGCACTGGACAATTCACCTTCAAGGTACAGAGGGTTTGAATGAAGGTTTGCTCAACCATGGCAGCATTCACCTCCACCCATAAAGAAACTCCATTTAATTCATAACATACGCGAACACAAATGCACTTCTATTAAATTGGAAATGACATCGGGGGAAAAAACAAAATCCCACTTTGCCACAAACCAAGAGGGAGATTAAGGAAAGTAAGTGAAGAATTCAGTTGGACAATTTAATTGAAATCTCTTAAGGGATTGGCTTCATAGGAGGGTAAAACACGTAATAAGTTAAAAGAAAAATGTTTTAAACGGCATTACACTTTTCAGCTGGAATGTCATTTTATACTCGGTTCAAAGGAAAAGGTCATCTGGCATCTTGAAGTATTAATGTACCACAATTTCTGATTGGTTTTCAATCATTCATTAAAACTTACCATGCTTCAAGGCACAAAGCTATGATTAAGAAACATTTCCCCCCCTCAGTCTGCCCTCCAGTCCTTTCTTCCTGCTTTAGGCTCACTCGTCCATTCTGTTTCATTATTTACTTTCTAATTAAAGCACCTGCAGTTATGCTCAGACTCTGTCTAGGTGTACACTGTACTTTATGCGTTTCTAGACAACAGCTTAATTGAACAATCAGTCTGCTAACAGCTGTTCTGTCTTTACGCTAAATGCTGTTTAGATTTTGTCTGCTAGACTGTCTGGATGTCTCTCCATTCTCCTTAGTCCCACATATGCTTTTGTTGATATCAGTGGCAGGTAGAGGCCGTGCGATGCCCAGAATACAGCTGCCACACATTTCAAGGCATTTGCCCTTTTTCATTGGCATGAAAACAATGTTTTGTTACCATAAATAAACCCAGTCATGTCGGCCACTTGGTGCTGAGAATCAACCGGCTGACAGACATATCCTTCACACGGAAATGGATACAACACAAGGGAATTTTGACAATACAAAAGCTAAATAAAATGAACCAAAACAGACCGACATTCTCTGGATGTTTCTGCACAGACTGTGAGAAGGTGTGACATGTTGGAAACATGTGAAAGAGATGTGGGGTTAGAGGAGGATTAGTGTGGCTTGAGTCACATATTTCTCTTTAGAATCAATAAATCCTCAATTCATAGAGCATCATTGTGCTAATATTTCTATTCCTGAGAGAAGTTTGCACTTTAGATAAATCTAGCAACATAAATGTGTAAAATAATGTATATCAGAGGCACACCGTAGTTTCCCAAAGATACCTGATAACTATTTATTTTTTAAAGTTTAACTTAATCTGTGTCAGTCACTGCACCTGCTGTGAAGTCTGTATTTTCTGTTTTAAATGTTTCTTTTAATAAGTTCCTTTGCTATCATTCTAAGTTTTCTGTTTATGCATAAATCAACCGTTCATACACAGTATGAGCTTCGGTTACAGTTCTGTTTGTACACAGGGATTATTAGCACAGTAATAGAAGCTGCCACAGACCAATGGATCAATTAAACATATTCAGGAGGTTAGCACATGTTTGAATTGTGCCTAGCGTTTTTCAAATCCCTGCAGCTGCATATGTTGACAATCAATTGATCCAGCTATTTCTGTAGGGCATGGAGTTTACCACCGGGCACAGCGCCAGCCCTCTGGAGAGCTGATCAGTCCAAGCAAAGGACCATAAGACTGCCACTTTGTGTAACAACCCAGGGGACATAAGAGAGCCATCAATGTGACATTTGCATAGAGTATTCTCAATGTTACAGAAAGCTAATTAAACAGAGAATAATTGTTTAAATGCACTGTAACAAGACTAAGAGTCTATAGCCTCATTATTCGCTTCATGAGGTTGTACCCAGACACAGTAATGCTTCGAGCTAAATGCTAACGACAGCAAGCTAATATTAAATCAAATCAAAACATTGATCAGATGATGATGCTAGATGAAAGGTCAAAGGATCACTAAAGTGATTCAAATTCATCCACAAATGTCAACTTCATGGTGGATTCACACGTCTGTGATGTCTGTACAAAGTTTCATGGCAATCCATCCAATAG
This sequence comes from Cottoperca gobio, assembly GCF_900634415.1. Lineage (NCBI taxonomy): Eukaryota > Metazoa > Chordata > Actinopteri > Perciformes > Bovichtidae > Cottoperca > Cottoperca gobio. The sequence continues at coordinate 7,696,519 of NC_041376.1, read as the reverse complement.
TTGTTGAGATATTTTAGTCCGATGCTGCCATATCAAGAGCTGTGTCATTAATATTGTTCAAATTAAGTTTAGAAAACATTGAATAAAGGATGCTAAGTTTATGCAAAGTTCATCACAGTCGTGGGTGTTCTGGGGAATGCATTTGCTGATAACTTTTACAAGTTACAAGTTATTAGCAAACGCAGAAAGCTTCTTCCAATTGGATTCTCTGGGAAGTAAAGCCATTTGCTGCGCTGTCACATCACCTTACTAATGAACTTGAATACCACAGGGACTTGCCCAAACTTGGTAGTCTGCAGGAAATGATGCAGGGCTTGATTGCTGAGAGGTGAAAAGGTCTGACACCATCCAAGACTTTAGCTAATGATGTCGCTAACTACCTAAATAAAGCCGGCTGGAGAAAGTGCTGACGTAGACTAAAAGAAAAAAACAACAAAACCTCACACCTTCCTCTTCCCTTTAACTCAATCCACTTGCTTATTTTCTGAGATTAACTTTGCCCCACTTACTCCCAACCCTAATTCTCAGTGATACACTTCCAATTAAATCTTAATTATAAGGAACTTCATCTGTCTGAGAAATATACATAAAATGACACGGGCTACAGTAGTAATGATGATGTACGATCTAATAACAGATTTCTGCTTCTGTCAAATCAGACACTTATTAGCATTCATGTAGTTATGTAGTTATTCATTCCAATTAACTACTCTGATTAATGTGCCAATCAATTGAACTTAATGATTAGTGTTATGGAACAATGTTGCGTAACACTGTTAATCCTAATTCAAACAGCAGGAGATTCTGATTAGTCAGACAAGTGCACAACAAACTGTCAGTGAAAGGGGAGGAACATTTAATGAGGAGAAATGGTCAAAGGAGGCTCGAAGTGAGGTGACACAGGCAGGGGGTGCATGGTATTACAAGCAGAGAGAGAAATGCATCAACAGACACAAGTGAGAGGATTAAAAAAGAAGATTTTAAGGTTTAAGTTATTATACAGGATGAAATACTTTACTTTCACAAATATCATAACATGTACGAACATTTCAGAAAGGTTAGACTAAGGTCAAAATGAAATTTGATTTCTCGTCACCTTTTGTGTTGGAAATACAAAGTATATACTGTTTCCATTTAAAAAAAAAAAAATAGTTTGAAAAGGAAATATTTGTGGAAAACAGCATCAAAGCTTCAAGCGTGTGAGTGAATGTTTCCCATGGCAGCTGTTGACTGACATCTGAGAGACTGCGTTGTTCAAAGTCACACTCAACTTCTGTGGTGCACTGAGAACATCACAGCCCCGTAGATCCTGTGATACAAGATGTTTCCCCCTTTTATCCCCCACCTAGCATTGTTTATGTACTTCTAGAAATTTGAGGCATCTGACTCGTTTCAATGTTCGATGTTTTGGATGACCCATTGTGCTGCTAAGTTCAAGTTCTCTCTTGTTTGTTTTTCACTTGGAAAGTGAAAGGTAGCAAACAAGCTAAGTAGTTTCCACTAATACAAATGTTGACCAAGTAAGTACACACAAACCAAAGAGATACTGTATATAATAGTGATTTCTTATTAAACATAAATTTGAATTTCAGGACTACTATAATGTGTCAACAATGTTATATTTTATTTCCATGTATTAATTAATTAATTAATAGCTATAATTACTTTGAGAAACATCAATCTTCATGAATAATAGTCCATGGTCAGAGAGCAGGAACTCAAACCCGTATTGGCGTATTGGTTAATTCAATCTGATGGTCCAAATCATTGCAAATAAAAGGAAAAAAGTGTTTCAGAGCAATTTACAAACAGGTTCAGAAGGCTGGCATAATGACGGGAATGTTTCAACTTATTTTCAGCCACACGGTGAAAACAATAACCCCTCTGGCTAGCTTCTTAATTAAAAATCTGGCCTGAGACAGCAGGGGTTTTCCTACGTGGTCCGGTAAGTTAATTTGCTTACAAGCTTACACATGAAGGTAGAAAGTGGCTGCTTTCTCAATATTCAAATACCTTTCTGTATACTTTCCCTGGCCAGAATACCCACAGTGCAGTGTTATGTGTTGCTTTGAATATCCAAATAATACCATTTACAGAGTTGTTTGATCTCAGGACACCCGTTAGTTTCATGTCACGTATTCTGAAATAAAACTACACAAAACTGGTATCCTGGCTTTTTGCACCTTAACACCGGCAAGATGTGATGAGCACAGTGGCTCTGAACCGATACACTTGATCGGAAGGAGCCAGTGAAGTGGAAAAGATGAGTGTACAGACAATTATGGAGACAACTAAGAAGTAGTGAATGTGTGTGGCATTACAAAAGTCTTACTCTTTCTGGAACTTATTTGAACTGACTCACAGGATAATTGAAAACATGTATTGTAAATTTATGTGCGCTGACTTACTGTTTATTTTCCAATAAAATTGTGATTCAGAAAGGTCCAATGCTCCGAATGGGTCGTCCTGCGTCTCATACTGTACCAGTGGGGGGTAATTAGCTGTAAGGGATAACCAGTGCTGATTCATCAAAGCAACATTTCCACATTTTTCTATTCTTTTTCATATTTTTAATGTCTTGTATGTGCTTGTGGGGGGATTGGAGAATCTTTGTGTCTCAAAGGGAAAGATATTTACTTTATTCAAGTTTAAATTCAACATTTTGCAGTTGCAGTTTGCAAGGAAAAAAATAGACATGGTGGTTATTAGTTGTACAAGAATTCCAGGGAGAAATCACAAGTATGGAGGCCTGGAAGGGACATGGAGGAAAATATTTGCTTTATCTTGCATTCGCATGTATACATGTATAAAAGAGAGAAAATCATATAAACATAAACATATTGCTTGTAAAATATTAACTATATACAGTATTTCCGCTGGGACACTGTTGCAACAATGTAGAAATGATGATCTTACAAATATATGTAAATGTGTCTTACTCTGCAGTCAAAATACACAATGTAATTATTGAAATAAAAGGGCAGTCAGTGTTAGATTGGCCAATTTGCTCTGGTATTCCTGCATGGAAACCCGGATGTTTTGTTCAGCCATGCATCCATTATCCTCATACCATTTCCTCCGTCTAAACACCACTCTGACCTCCTCCGATTCTTCCTCTTGGCTTGGACTCTGATCTGTGGTGTGAAAAACCCCGACACCCTGGTGTTCGACAGGAAGAGGGTCCCAGTGTGATTGGACCGAATGTCTTGCCAACGCACACTGTGAAGCGGGCGCCTGTGGAGGTCTGTATGGACCCTCAGATGTGGAGAGCAGAGAGACAGACCCTCCATTAACAACGATCCCCTCTGTATTCAGTCACATCCTCGGAGCGAGACTCTGCCAGTGATGGCCACCTGCCCAAATTACACAGACACACACAAACATGAAGAATCATGCAAGCTGCATACACACACAAACATCCATACCTCACTCTTTTTTACATTCTCAATTGATGTCCCTCATTTGCCCTCAGACAGACACAGACACAGACACACACACAGACACACAGACACACACACACACACACACACACACACACACACACACACACACACACACACACACAGCTGAGAGCCTGCATTTATGTCATTGTGTGGTGGTGAACCCTTACAATGCACCAACAGTCTAAATCAAGATATTGTAATCTCTCTCTCTCACACACACACACACACACACACACACACACACACACACACACACACACACACACACACACATTTCATTACCAATACATCTAACAGTGGAAACTATGAAAACTCATTTGATTGAAAGCCTCAACTTTATCGGTTTCCTCAGCAACGCTTGAAGGAGAAAACATTTTCATTTTTATCTGATGCGAAAGAAAAACAGCTATGTTTGATGAAAAGATTCTTGTAATCAGCCTCTGCAAGACCAGAGATTCACAATTACAGCCTGGAAGTCAACAAACCCGACACCACCGCCGTTGACCAAAGAATAGAGGGAGAAGTACCTTCATTTTACAGCCCTCATTACCTGCAGCACTTTCTTTCTATTCCTCAGTGAACACTAATCAGGCCTTTCTCCAATGACTATGTATGTACCCAGTCTCAATTTTCATTCGCAAAATGTCAAGTTGTTTGTATGTTTCCGAGCCCCAAAATCATCTGTTAATACGTCGCCCGCACTTTTGGAGCGAATGGAATGTCGAAACACTATCTCTGCTAATCACAGTTATTATGCGATAGGCTGCTGTATGCGAGTAGGCAGGAATTATGAACCATATCTCATTCTCTCTTTATATCCATCTCTTTCTGATGCGTGTGTGTGTGCATGAGTTCTCTGTCATCGATTTTGTGTGTGTTCAGCATGCGTCGGGTCCATTGCGTTTACCAAAAGCAGGACCGAGAAGATTGATAGGGGTTATCGTTTCAAAACATGTAATTCATCAGCACTTGACAAATCCATATCTGACACAAACACCATCACCAGCACCTACACCTTCCTTGGATTTTTGTGTTTCACTCTTGGTGAAATCTATGATGTGATATGTGTGTGTGTGCGTGCGTGGAGTAGAGAGGCGGGGGAGTTGGTGCCGCCATTTGAAAGCAGAGGGGAATTGACAGTGCAGGTTTGGACAATATTTATCTACAACAGGTCTGAGGAAAATAGGTTTGTCCCTGATGACATTTTCATCGATTGAAACATGTGGGCTTCTGCCCCCCTTCCCACTGAAAATGACTAATCTCAGGACGTACGTAGTGGTTTTGTTCTTGGGAGGTCAAAGTGCCATGTACACACAACATGTTGGACTCAAGATGAATTCTCTGTTTTATCCCTACATGGATTTTTCAATCTTGCCCCAAACTGAACGGAAAAGAAAGGGGAAAAACAGGGAAATAGGAAATAAATCTCCTCAAATATCACGTGTACTGCTCATTTTGCAAAATGGCCAACAAGATGTGAAAAGCAAAAGCAGTACCGTTTTTAGTGCATCATCAAGCCGTTTTAAATGTCACAGATTAAAAGAAAGAAATAGTAGATACCATCAGCCTAGTCTCTGCGTCTCTCTCTATTCAAGTGCCTAACATTTCCTAAATATCAAAAGTCCCTTCATACACACTTATTCTCTCCTGACCTTAACTGTATTTTAAGGAAGCCCTTAACACAAGGTCAATACTAAAGATCTATCTTTAGAGATTTTGAGGCCATTTGAATTGTCCTGGTGTTTCGTGAAAGTGCCCTTATTCAGCAGTGTGTATGGAGTCATTATCATCTTGGAATATGGGGAAAGTCACGGAGAAACAGCATTGGCACCGCAGGGTACATCTGGTCACATAAAATGGCCTCATACTGCTTGGCTGTTATGTGACCCAACAGAGCTATCAATGGAGCTAATGGCTGCAAGAACACAGCAGCCTGTGCCCATTCAGATCCTCTATGCCTAGCAGGCAAAAGGCATTGTGGGTCAAAGCATCAATTGGCTTTTCTACAAACATCAACTGTAATGTTCTAAAAATGAGACTCAGTAGATCAAATTACTTGTGTTTTTCATGGGTCTAAGGTTTGTGAATACATAAGTTATTTATATTTGTTTATTGGCTTACAAATAGTTTCTGGTTTAGCACCCTTGCGAGGAGTTGCCAGATTTGACACCAAAATAGCCCAATCAGAGCCTCAAACGCGCCAAATTGTTATAAAGTAGAGCACATTTTTGCTTCAATTTTGAGAGTTTTATTTGTCTGTATTGACATTTAAAATCACACACACACACATAACTTTGTCAAAACTGTACCTGCAAAAATACAACACACACATCAGTAATGTTTGTCCCGTGGTTGTTAGAAAGGAATTGAATCTGATTTATTCACTGGCTGAATGTGAACGCAAGAATAAAAGAAAAGCATTTACAGTCAAACCCAAAAGTATAGTTATTATTATAGAAACATTATCTCCATTATGTCTCTTAAATAACAATGCAGTAGACAGGCAAAATCTTCACTTATCCCAGGCCACCTTCCCAAGTAGCCCAATCGGGCAGAAAACCGCCTATTCCTGCAGATCTTCTGATAATAAATGTCATGTTTATGATTCATTTCTTCGGGTTATTCAAGACAAATATTATGTTAACTGTGTGTGTGCGCTTCGACTTGTGACTGCTGTTCCTCACAGAAAATATTAAGTCTGTCCTCACTAGACAAACAACCCCATTGAACGCCATCTCTTCCAGTCATGTCAGTAATGACAATAGAATAACAAAAGTTGTTCAGCAACGGTGTGATATTTTACAGCTGCTAGGAGGTAAAATGAGGTAAGGGTGGATGATGATTTCAACCATATATTGTGTCTTTGTGTCCTGTCCCCTCCTATACCATGGTGTCAACCACCAACTAGTCTTAAAATGTAAACACTTTCTTCTGCCCATTGAATTTTGCGATATTTCTCAGCATCAATACTGTCTCACACACACAGAATACAAATCTCAGTCCCACTTAGTCCATTGTTTCAATCTTGTTTTCTCATTAGGCCCTTCCTCCCACACATCTGCTTGTTCATAGGTCCCCAGAGGGTCATGTTCAACACTTACTCTCTCTGGCGATTTCAAGGTAAATTCCAACCGGATGTAGTCAGGGTCCAGTGAGCGTGAAGCATTCGTGTTGATGTGTGGTACGTGAGCTAATATTTCTCTAAAGTTTCTGATGAAAATCAGTTAACTTTTCCATATCCTCCTGCAGAAAAGTGAATACTTTTGAGAAAAGCCTTGGCAGTTAGTACGTGTGTCAAGGTAATTCTCACAGAGTCACATGTTCTCCCTGAAGATATACACATTTGATGTGCTGTAATCATTCCAATATTCTGCTCCTCTGAAATTCATTTTAAACTGTCCTTTTTCCACTGCATTCGAGTCGCTCTTTGCCAAAAACCCAATGTTTCTCCCTCAGCAGTATCTGGGGGATAGTGACTCATTGAGTCATGTCATTAGATAATGGGTTTGGAGGAGTTATTCAAATAAACACAGTTCCTGGATGTATAATGGAGGCAGTGAGTTCAGTGTTTTTTGTGGGGATATCAGGGGATTTCCAGCGCCTCTGCTGGGCCCATCTGTTGTAGATCGAAGCAACATCGCAGAACCACTGACCCGTACTGCAGCTGCCCTGTCACAATATTGTTTTTAAAGGTATAGTACAGCAGCCATCTGCACCTTATTGCCAGTGGCACTCAAACACGATATTCTCAGTGTAATGCCAATAGTAAATATGCAGTAATGCTCAAGCTAAGAGCAGCTGGAGTTCATCATTTACTTGTTATTGATCAGCTCGGTTCCCCAGTGATCACAGCAGTGTGTTGGCTCATGTTTGTGTGTGTGGGTTGTACGATACCGCCTTCAGCACAGAATCCCCTTTGATTGCATTTCAGCTGTACTCACTTAGTCAATATGATCATTAACAACTCAACACATTTACATATTGTAACATTTTGTTAATCAAGATACTGAATAAATGATGTGTCAATGTGCATCTCGAGTGCTGTTCCAAAACCTTATATTTATTGTTGTTTGGTTATCAAATAAACAAAGGGAAAGAAAATGCTCCCATGCAATTAAATCAGAGGTTTTAGTGAGAGGGCCATAATTTAAGGCACCTGCAAGATGTCGTCAATCTTTTTAGATAATATGCTACATGTTCATTTCTGGGGACTGTAATGGTATCTCTGTGTCTCCATTTTTGCGATATTTGTTCATTTAGAGCTCGTATCTATAATAGTACAGTATCCGTGTACATGTGTTGAAAATGGACAACTTTAAACTTGTCAAAAGAAAGAATGACCTGGTGTAAATTGTGATTCAAAAAGAGATAGCATAGTATTTGTTTGTATTTCTGTAAATCAAAATCAACCATTGTATGACACTTTTACATGTGCACCCTCCTTTTCTGATAAATGCCCCACGTCTATCAAAATCCATGTCCAAAGTTTGTGACACAGGCTTGCTGTTGTAAGTTTTGTCCAACATGAGGCAGCCCTGATGACATCATTAAGGGTTATTTTCTCGAATTGCCAGCATTAAATGTATTTGCTACATGGTGTTTTCTATGATTCTTTGTTACTTCTGCTGACAATATGAATTGAAGTGCTTTGAATAGTGATATATTCAGAAATGATTTAGCTTATTATTGACTTTTACTGTATTAAAACAATGTGTCTGACTTAATTACAATACTGGTGCCAGTTTGTGGTAATATTTCCCTTTTCATTGGCATATCTGTTGGGACCAGAGGCCTCCGGACCTTCTTTTCTCATCGTCAAGCTGTTCTGAGAGCGGATACACCTCCAAACAAATAAAACACAGAAGTTCAAGTCAAGTCATAATTCTCCATATACTAACATTTTTCATGTACATACTGTATGTTAACAGTGTTGGAAAGCCCTTTCCTCCTTACATTATTAATGACTTAAAATGAAAAGAAATGCAATACTGGGGCATAATGCAAAATATCCGCGATAGAGGCATTTTTATGTTATATTATGTTAAATTTAAGCCCCGGACTGACAGTTATTTTACTACTGCAAAGATACAGAGAGGTCTGACTCTCCAAGAAATGTCCTTATTTACGAAGAAGGGACAGGACATGGTCTCTTTGATGACAAGGCGATGAAGCACAGTTTTCCATGCACGGCTGGACTTCTCACTGCATCTTCTCCAGTTTCTCACAGCCTGCACTAAGGCATGTGTGTCCCTCTACATCCCTGTCCCGACATCATTTCATTGTCTCTCTCAGCCCATTACCCTTCTGTCTGTGTGTAATTTCACGAACAAACTGCACTCTAAGCGCTCCTGTATTTCTTCTGTTTGTAAACTCAAGTAATTGAGTAATCAATGATGGATGGAGACTGGATACCTGCATGCAGACAAGAGAATACAGACACTGTATATGTCAGACTTATGCTTGGCCTCAGGGTTTGTGTGTTGTTCCCTTTTTATCGTTGTATTTTTTGTTTCTCCCTGAGCCTGTGGCCTTGCTGTATTGACAGGCTAGCTCTGGCAAAGCCTGGCTGAAAGGCTCGTAGGGCTTCTTTGTCACGCCCTCGTTTAGACGCCTTTGAAAAGAGGAGCTTGGCCTCTGTGGTTATCTCTGGCACGTTAGAGGGAGTGAATATAGATTTGATCCTTTCCTCCCACCTTTATTTCACTCTCTGGTCTATTTATCTCTCTCCGTCTCTCGCGTTCTCCCTTTCCCTCTCGCTCACCCTGGCCTTGCAATAATGACAGCAATTCATATTGAATTTCTCTATTCTCTGAAGGTGATGAGGATGAGGCATCGGAGGGCAGGATGCAAACAGTTGTGAGGCAGCAGTTCATCAAGAACAAAACCCCACCGAGGGAAAGTGGAGATGGCTGTGGGGTCTGCAGGAGAAAGGTACAGAATAGACAAACTGTGGAACAGGATTGACGCATCTCTTGGGATTGATTCTGAAAAAAAAAGGGAGAAAGATTATTATTAGTAGTATTGGGTGAAAATGGAGAAATGGAGCATCCTGACTGGGAAGTGGAGAGAGGAGTTGAAGGAATGACCGGGTCAGGAAATCCCAAGAGAGACAAGGGATGAACCACGTGGAAGAAAAGGTGGGATGATGAGCTCCACTGCACTGGGATTCATACCCCAGAGACCGTGTGTGTGTGTCTGTCTGTCTGTGTGTGTGTGTCTGTGTGTGTGTGTGTGTCTGTGTGTGTGTGTCTGTGTGTGTGTGTGTGTGTGTGTCTGTGTGTGTGTCTGTCTGTGTGTGTGTCTGTGTGTGTGTGTGTGTGTGTGTCTGTCTGTCTGTCCTTATCCCACTAAGTGGATTTGCTCACACTTAAAATGTACAGTATTTGACTTGTGCAAACTGTGTCCATTAAGGAACTTTTCTTCTTGAATTTTTAAAGTTTCCCGACTCTCCTGACAAGGTGTAATAAGCGAACACATCTGTTCGATTGAAGCAAAGAAGACATTCGCATCCTGTTGCAAGATATATAAAGATATAACTGTCAAGGGCAAATGACAGAGGGGGAAGGATGGACGCAAAATTGAGAATGAACGGGGGAAGTAAAAAGAGAAAGCATCTGAAGCCTCCGCCTGAGCTGGTGTGCTTCACTATGAGGCTCATCAATAACTTAGACAAGATGGGAAATATTCTCCTCTCCCCATCATGCTCTTACAATTTATTTTTGGCAAAAGCTTCACAGTGTGTACAAATCTGGAACTCCACCATATTTGACCCGTTGTCACTCCTCATGCACATGTTATGTATAGCCTGGGATCTCCTCTTCCTCACATGTCCCATTTACACTGTGTACTGAATGAAATGGGGATAATTATTTGTATAAATAAGTTATTGAACTTGCAGTAAGCTCTTGGTTTTTCATCATCAGTACATATACGGTATGGTTTTTAATGACATTTTTTGTCATGCAAAAACAATTATTGTGGACATTTCTTTTAAGTATGAGCCATGACGTTACTTCTGCTGGTGCTAGGATTTACCCACAATGCAACAGAAAGAAGAACTGTTGAAATATTAACCAACAAGTGTTTAAAAAAATAATATCATCAACATTTAAATATCATATAAAAGTGAAGATGCCACAAATAATTAACCATAGTGGTAAGTCATCTGTTTTTTACTGTATTCAATGGCTCTGTGCAATTTAATCTCTTCACAATGATTTTTATTGTTTGACAATTTTAGTCTATTATATGAAGGCCTGCATAGACAGATATCTCGTACTCATAGTGTCGGTTCTGCTGGAGGATGAAGAATATGTGTGCAAATGCTGTACAACATCAAATATTTGGTGTACGTTATGGTCATCACTTACATTATTTTTGTGTTTTTGAAAAGGCATCATCTGTGAGTTGGGTTCACAAACCATTTCCTTAATTTGGCAAGACAAATTTTTAACTGAACTGAAAAAGAATTTGATTGCAATTAAAGGTAACCTAGCAACAGCCTATCACATGGCAGACTACTGGAAGTAAGCAGGACCAATAACATCGGAGTGCATGTTGGTACTCAGCTGTGCCTCCATGTAACTTGTTAGTGGGTAATTAGGTCAGCGTGTTACATCAAACAGCACAAACACTCTCGTGGCCCCACAGTCCAATGCATGGACCCAAATTAAGGCAACGGCCTTTAAAAGCAGAAACCTCTTAGAGCTATGCATGACGAGGGGACACACACAATTCAAAAACTCAAGAGGGTTGCCAAGTGATCACAGAAACTGTAACTGTTAAGATCTCTGCAAATATAAGCTCAAGTGTCCTTGAGCAAAAACCAAGCGAGCGCCAAGCTTAGTTTTCAACCTCGGAGTAAATATTTAATATACAAATGATGCACAAATGATCCACCTACATGTGGAATGTAGTCTAAATTAGCTCAAATGAACAACCTAGAGGATATTGTATTATTAGTAAGAGATATTATGTGGAGAAAGAGAAATAAGAAATAGAACGAACAAAAGAGAGGCAGAGACTAAAAGAGGAAAGATGGATGATTTCCATCAGCGAGGTCATCCCCAGGGGGCTACTGTCACACACACACACACACACACACACACACACACACACACACACACACACACACACACACACACACACACAAAGTCTGTCCTCTTCTTTAAGTCATTCAGGGAGACAGTGAGGGCACAGCGAGGGCACAAACGCTATTTTCAGAGCAGATCATAACTCAGTCAAGCTGCCTCGATGAGACTCATAACTACTATATGAATTTACAGTCAAGTTTTTCCCCTTGTACTCACGGCTGCGCACTCACCTCCATTCACCCTCTCTCCTTCAGTGTAAACCATTATAGTGACTTTCACTAAGCGCTTTAGGATAATTAATTTATGGCACAGCACTGTGACATCCTAAAGTCCTCTTTGAGCAATTACAATGTGTGGTCAACTTGTTCTTCTTGTCAGAGGTGGAAATTAAATGCCCTTAATTCTTTTAAGAAAAGTGGGTTTACAGGGACTTTCAGAAAGTAGCAGACAGGCTGCTGTCAGCAGGACCTCCATGGGCTCCTGGGCGTTTAAGGTCAAAAGGCCGCCCGACATGTCAAAACACATTCGCTGACACCTCCAACGTCACACAACAAACACATAACATGAGTTTGACATTAATATCATATGAAATGACAGTAGACTTCACAAGACACCAATAGAAATGGCCCATTAATAACCCTGACGAGAGAAACACGACCTCATGACAACAGGCCAGCGCTGCTCTGTTGTTTACAACAAACATGTCCATGCATCTCAACTGCATAATCAATCACATATTCATTCTTAAATGAATTAAAATCTTAAATAACTTGTCACACAAATCCACAAACAGTAAATACACAGTTGATCGTTACTTCAAGCAGCTCCCTTTCTTCTGTTTTGGCAAACTCGGTTAGTATATCTTCAAAATCCAGCTTCCTGACCAGCTTTGCTGCTGCTGCTTCCTCCATTTTTATGGCTAACTTTACAGCAGCTCATTCAGTTCACATTCACTGTGGGCCTCAGAACTGCGCTTCCTCTGCTTTAAAACTAAAGTTTGTGGTGTTTCTCTTGCATCATTTTACTTTTTAGGTTTTCTTTTGACAATTCGTTGTTGTGTTACTGCACATTTCCTCTTTACCAAACTGTTTGAAATGAGCCAATTAGACACCCCAGACTCTTTGTAGCCCAACCCCATATTATTTAGCTGTCAGGTTTCTTTGTAGGCCTTTCACAATCATGCCACACCCACACAGATGTTTTCACTTTGCCTGATTTGTGTACAGACTTCATTTGTAAAAGTGAAACATGTTGCTTTAAAATAACAACAATAAAGGATAAATCCAACCTTTGTGTTGCTTGTCAAAGTAATCTTGTGTAAATGTCTGAACTGCCATATGAAATATAAAAAATAGAAGCTTCTGAGTGGTAAATCTGCATTCATTATTATCAGCATACTGTACGTGCAGTCACAGATTATAGACATGTATACAATGACTGACGGGGGGTTTAGTGAAGCGTTCAACCTGAGCAGATGCCTCATCAACCAGAATAATTAAACTCACATATGTGAGTGTGCAGGGCCTCTAAAATACGCTTTGTTTTAATGATAACTATAACAGCAAAAATGTACAAACCGTGGGTGTTTTTTTTTCATGCAGGATTGCTATTTTCCTGCTCAGATCCAAGGACACCCTGTTGTTAGATCAGTTGGAGAAAACTAAACGGACTGAATAAACTCACCATGAAATGCTGTTAAATTATTCTTACACTCTTTGTTTGTCCTATGTGGTCAGAAATTCCAACTTCCAGTTTGCTGAAACAAATTAAATTTGGCTGCAGAGAGTTGCTCAGTTCTGCTGTATTTTACAGAAGCTGTTGCTGCGCACACAATATGACTGAGGATCAGAATTTACATTTCAGATGTAATGAACAAATCCAGGTCACCTTTACCTTCAGGCGCCACCATTGTTACAATGACTGAGATAATGAATTGTGTCCTATCATCATCATCATATTCACTAATACAGTTGATGACTGTAATGATGGTAAATGTGAGTTGCGTATGTTCCGCTAACATCACAACTGTCATTGTAACTACATCCCCATCATCTCGCTCTCCTCCTATTCCTCTGTTCAGAATTACACACGAGTGGCTTTCGCCTGTTTGTTCTGCAGAGTGGCGGGAGCGAGGAGTGCTGTCCACAGACTTTGTGAGTTTGTGGTAATTAAAGCTGGATAGAGCCCTATCAAGTAAAGCTGCTTATGTTTAATACAGTCAGCCATGCAGACAGGGGCCGGCGGCACACGGCCTGGCGCGGCAGGGGACGGCACGGCGCACAGCCTTTACGCATAATCCCACCCAATGCATCAGCATGAGAGCATGAGAGAGGGTGAGGGGGAGAGGGGAGAGCGGTTGTTACGCTTGGGCATTTATCAAAGTTAAAAAGCATTTCAGTGTGTGTGTGTGTGTGTGTGTGTGTGTGTGTGTGTGTGTGTGTGTGTGTGAGACAGAGAGAGAGAGAGAGAGAGAAGAGAGGACAGGGCAGTTGAGAGGGGATGGAGGGAGTTGCAGAGAGTGAGAGGGATTTAGTTTATGGCAGATAGACTTCACTGACTAACTCCATTGTGCTGGTGCTCTCTGGTGTGTGGATCAGAGACGGAGAGAGTGTCCTCTCCGCTTAAATCTGCTGGCATCTCTAGCCAGGCAGTCACTCACTCAGTCACAGTGCAACACAGCCATGCAGTGAAATAATGCTTCACTCATGCTCAGACAAAGACACAAGCTACAATTCACAGGCTGTAGGACTACATGTGCACTTACACACCTAGACAACTGTGCTATTTTAGGCTTTTCAATTAAATGTAATGTAATGAATCAGATGGTGTGATCGTGATGTCGTTTTTATCAGGAGTGACTGTTAAAGAGAGTTAAAAAGACAAAGCATGTTGTGCTAGAGGAGGGCAGGCACTGGTCACAAGCTGGCAACCCACAAAGCTTTTGACTTATTACTCATCTTTATCATGTGTAGCCTGTTAGAACTACAAACTACAAACTATCCACGCACATGTTTAAAAATAAAAATCCACAAAAGGTATCTGAGAGATGACCATTAGTGATCGTAATGTTGCAGTGGTGGCTTCAAGGTTAGAGAAGTTATCGGAAGGTTGTTTGTTCAAAGCCCCGGACCGGCAGGATGAATCTGAGTGGGGAAAGTAAGAGAGCAGCGCTTTCACCTCCCTCATTATGACACACTGTCAGTGAAACTCCCCCTGAATAAATAGAGGTTAAGAAAACAACAATAAAAAGAAGCAGAAAAAAAGAAAAATATGAATCAAAGTCAAACACTTAACAACATGGTTGGAGAAATATAACTTTTTGAAGTTGAAGAGCTAAATGTGTCTGATGTAAATTGACTGCACAGTCTGAATGAATTAAATTAATCTCAGGTATTTGTAAGGAAAAGGTGTAAATTCACTTCAGTGGGATTTCTGCTGCTGCTTGTGTTTGTTTGCCTGATGATAATTACAGACTGGAAGTTATATTTTACCCATTTCTTTTTTCTTTATCATGCTTCATGCTTCACTGCTTACCTCCAATTTGACACCAGCCAAATGAATTCCTCATCAGCAAAGTGAAAAGTTTTGTAGGTAAGAACAAAGTGGTTGTTTGTTTGATTGAAATGTCTCAGTGGAGAAGAGACTTGGTAAAGGACCCTTTATCAACAGGTGAAGAGGGCAACACCTGACCATTAGTGTAATTATAACCTTACGACACCTACTGAACACACTGGCTCACACATTGTTCGGGCCTCGGTGTATAAAGTAAAGAAATACAGTGCAGCTATTACCTGCTTGGCTTTTTTTTATGTGACCTATTGGACTGAATACAAATGAGCAGGCATGGATAAAGGTGTTGAACATGTTTTAAATTGAACAATTGACAAATAATAATTAAATTCTTCGGCTGCTCTTCCATTTTGGGTGCTATAATTGTACACGGCCGAGCTTTCGCTGCTACACAGTGTGCATTTACATAACTGATTTCTGAGAAGTGGAGAGGGAGTTGTCCGGCTCGTATTCCGTAATGGGAGGCGTACAGTGCTGTAATTTCACAGCTGTAATGTGGCATCAAATTAGCCTTTCGGATCAATGCCTAATCTAACCTCGGCCCAGAAAAAGATCTGAGCGATCCAGTCTCGAAGAAGGCTGCCAAATCCCCCTGCTTGCTTCGTGGTGGTGCAGTGACGACACTTTAATAAGCTGTAAGCTTCTCTTCTGATTTAAGACAACCTGAAATAACACTAATTCCCTTGATGAAAGGAATGTTATTTCTATAAATGTGACACATGTAACACAAGCTGAGGCAGGGCTAGGAGAGAAGGGGAGCATGTGGGGGATGAAGATGAGGATTTTCTTTCTGCCTAATGCACATATTTGCTGAAGAGGCTTCAGCCAGTGTCTTTTCAGCTGACCTCCTCTCACTCTTCAAAAAAAAAAAAAAAGGTTTCAGTGTGATATTCCTTCCCACTTTTTCTCAAGATGTTTGATCTCTAAGCTCAGAAGAGGGTATTAGACTTCACAGAGGCGAGCCGTTGATACCCCAGGGATCAATACAGCCCGGCTGGTCAATTCATTAGAGCCGTACAGTGATTAATTAAGATGTCCTAACCATCGGAAGCAGGGAACGACAGAGGACGTTAAAAGGGGCGAGATAAAAGGAAAAGAGACGGCTTGGATCCACGCGGGTGGTGAGGACACAGTCCTGAAATGTGAAGCTCGGTGGGGATGTGTGCTTTTGAGTTTTTCATCTGACTTCACCCCTGTCTACTCTGTCCTTGGAGCCGGGGCTGTTCATTAGAGGATGAGGAGGAAGCTGGATACCACAGTGTGAAATAGGAAGCGATGCTAATCCTGACAGGTTAGTCATTAAGAAGCCCTTAGAGGAGGAAGAGACAGAGCAGGATGGTGGGGGGCGAGTCAGCACGGTTTTTTTTTTTTACCCCATTCACCGATTTTTCTTTCATGTTTGGAACACATTGTGTAGCTTTTAGATGCCACTGACTGATCATTACTGACCTGTGACCTCTCGAGACCTCAGCCATTAGTTTTCTAGTGCTGTCATTTTCTTTAACACACTCTAATTGACCATGTGGACACAAAGGTGTGCGCACAGGGCAGAGGAACAGAGGTTACATAGTATTTGTGTCATCATTTGTGTGTGTACATATGTGTGTCCACAACCCACAACCTGCTTTCACACTTAGCCCTTTGGTTACAGTAGAATTAACCTTCATTTGGGCTGTTGTGAAAGCTGTCAATCAAACTCTGATGTGGTATAAACAGTCTGACCGCAAACACCTGAAAAGGAGGCTCTCCATTCTACTTCCAAGCAGACTCTGTTGTGATGTGTTTGTGGTGCGAAAGACAAATAGACAAACACAGGACTGTGTGAGAGAATAAGCTTTATTATGTGATTTTACATAAATACTTTATATTATTGTAGCAACCATAATAGGATCGTTTTTGTCCCGTTTCTGTCACTATTATGAGATATACGAGGTCCGTTTACAGCCTTGACTAATAATGCTCAAAATCAGCTATTTCTTTGTGAGCTTGTCGTTAACACCAGAGGAGATAAATAAGGAGCAAAGAAGTGCAGCATGACCTGCTGTCAGTCACCAGAATTAGATTTCTCCACAGGGGTCCACACAGTGCTGATGGTGCAAGATGAAAGTCGCCATAACTACCATATAACTTCATGTTCATGTTCATAGGGCATAGGCCTATGTGAAAACCTACTTGGCAATAAACCAGGTTCTGATTCTGATTACAACTCTTTGTTCGTTTGTAAAAAGTTTGTTTGCACAAACATGAACCCGACCAGAACTAAAAGGCAGAGATGTATTACTTTATCCTTGGTGTGATGAACTGAAATGCAGGTGTGAAAGAAGAGGCTCTATCCCTCTGTCATTGCAGCTACTTCCCTTCACATTCCATCCAGCACATCTTTCAACACGTGTGCTTATTTTATGTAGAGCACAAAGGTGCGACAGTCAATGCTAACACATTACCATAAAACTGAAGGGATTCAAATTATAGGCCCTTTGAAGCCTTCTAACGTAAATTGGGCAAAATTACAACGAACGCGGGTGGCTGTCGCGGAGGCTGATGCCTACATAATTACAGTGTGCTGCCTTCCTTGGCAGGAAAAGAAGGCTCTGATGAATCTGCCCTGATTACCAGTATTTAGCAGCATCACCCTGATTGCACACAAAAAGTACATGTGACAGGTAGCTGTTAATCCGTTCAGTTCTTTCTCTTACAGTATATGTCTTTCTTTGTCTCTGTCTGAGCTCAAACTATAATATCTTTCTGCAGAGATTCTGCTTTTGTCTTTCCGTCAATACGTGTTAAATTAGTAGGGCTTTCATGTGATTCTTTTGAAACAGCAATAGGTCTGGTGTCAAGGTGCATGAGATGATGTTGCCATTCAACAAACAAACAAACAGCACAGGTTGGACAATACACTGTAATCCAGATACACACACACAAAACCACACACATGTGCATCATCTACACAGGTCCACCCACACAAAGCTAATTACTGGCATCCTTTCTGCAATTCTTGGGTTTTTTTTACTTTCGCTGTCAACACAGCACATTTCTTGCAAGGTGACACATAAGCAAATGTAGCATTTCTTTCAATTATATTGATGCATTGCAAGATCATTGTTTCACACAAGATATATTATCTCCATTTGGTCTTGAAAAACTTGTTAGATGAGCATAATTATATATTTTCACGCTGACAAGTGATGCATTACAGCCTGCATTTTCTGACAGTTGGTATCTCAGGATTGTGTAATGATATCAAGCAGAGATAGAATGAGGGAGAGGAGAGCTAGAAAAAACACCCATAATCCACCAGTGAGATGTGGAAACGTGTGGAATCCAGTATTCCCTTCCATCCAGGCCCTGGGGTCCCGTTTTAGGTAATCAGTAGGCTATTTCACAAATAGGACTATTTTTTGCTTCTGTGGAAATAGCCCCTCCGATGATGGCTTCACAATGAGACAGGATGGAGCTCTCTGTACTGGGAGAATGTTTTAAATAATAAAAGCACATGGAGCTTCATGAATAGAGTATTATGGGGCTGTGAATGGATGTTTTTTTCCCTCCCTAGGTTCTTTGCTTCCCATGCTGGCTCCAAAAAACACTCTGAGCCACTGTCTGGCTTTTCCTCAAGATATGCAGAGAGAGAGAGCGAGAGAGAGAGAGCGAGAGAGAGAGAGCGAGCGAGCGAGAGAGAGAGAGAGAGCGAGCGAGCGAGAGAGAGAGAGAGAGCGAGCGAGAGAGAGAGAGAGAGAGAGAGAGAGAGCGAGAGAGAGAGAGCGAGCGAGCGAGCGAGAGAGAGAGAGCGAGCGAGAGAGAGAGAGCGAGCGAGAGAGAGAGAGAGCGAGAGAGAGAGAGAGAGAGAGAGAGAGAGAGAGACAGAGAGACAGAGAGAGAGAGGCAGAGAGAAAGAGAGAGAGAGAGAGAGACAGAGAGACAGAGAGAGAGAGGCAGAGAGAGAGAGAGGCAGAGAGATTTTTTAGATTTTTCAAAAAACACTTTATTTACATATTTTTCATTTGTACAAACTCTTTCAAAATAAAGTGCTTAAAACTATGAATACAAAATATATACATTTAATCCTTTATCATCACAAATCAATCGTAAACAATCATTTTTGTATCACTACCCTTCTAAGACACAACATCGGTCAAAAATGACTCGCATCGACCCACAAAGCCACTTCATGTGAGTGTCTCCCCGCCACACCCCCGGAAATCAACTCATTCCATCATTCAATATTCCAATCATTCATCAAATATCCCGTTCTCGATCCCCATAAATCACTAACCCCCTTCCCCCACCCTCTATCCACGGACCAGAAGAGTTCCAGCACCACCACACCAGGTCCACACACGGCCCCAAAACGACCCATGTACGCCCAGTGCAACAAAAATGAAAAAAAAGACACACCACAACAACGACACCATCAAAAACAATCATCCCAGCAGCGATCCGGACCAAGCAATACATCCAACATCTGAAACCTCCACTCGTCACCCCGCCCCACACACACCACCCATCACCGGCCGAATGATGCAGGCTATGTGCGAGTGTGACACAGCGACAAGCAAAGATCCCAAACGTCAAATGCACCGCCCGATCCAAATCACCGCCAAAACAATTCTCCCTAACAATATCATTACCATAGCACGTCCTCTCTCCACCTCCATCACACCCGAGCCCTCAGGAGCCACCCTCGACCCACATGTGCTAACCCGATGCAGCAACACAAAAAACATTCCAGCTCACAGATCAAGAAGGGGATAAATGAAAACAATGACCCGCAGTAACCAAAAACAAAAAACATTAAAAAAAACAGCCGGAACACCAAATTATCAAATAAATTGATCCCCAGAAACACAGTAAAGAAACACCCAGCCGTGCACGAAACAACACCACAGGCCAACACAGGCCACCCCCGAATCATGCCGCGCCCCAGAAAAGGGGTTTGCATAGGTTTGTGTTTAAAAGGGCTAACAGAAAAATAATTTTAAAAACTATCCAATAAAAGCTTGTGCAAAGTGTAATTCGTCATCACTGACGGAACAGATAATATTTTTAAAACACCAACTTTGTTTAAAAGTGTCTCCTATATGTTTATAAAACCTGAACTTGAGCCAGAGTCTTGCTCTAATATTGCACAGCCACACTGCTTTTGCCTCCTGCCCTTCTCTGTTTTCCACTTCTTTTTACTTATGTAGATGGACATTTTGGCTTCTCCTGAGAGGAAGTTTAGGAGCTGCCACTTTTCTTTTTTTTCTTTTGTGTAGGCATCTCCCATGATAAAAACACTCAGTAAAAATAACATCAAAGAGATTAAAAACCAATGTTAAAAGAGAAAAGAAACCGGTGAGTCTCTTACACTCAGTGAAAATGTGGAAGACAGTATCACGTAAGTTACAAAACGGACAATTATTTAAAGCATGATTAATAACAGAGATGAAAGCGTTGGAAGCGATAGCACCATGTAAAATCTTCCACTGAAGGTTGGCAGTCCGCTTTTTGAGGGGGGGTTTGTATAAAATCCTCCACTGTGGGCCCGGTCCGCTTTCTCCACCTAGTCTATTGCTCCACACATTGGAGGGTCTGCTGCACAGGCCTTTTCTATTGATGCTTTTCACACAGTTCACACAGAAAGTTGTTTTGTCTGCTTTGTGCAGCGACAGTTTTGCTGGGTTAGTGACCTTGAGCAGGGGGCCGGGTCAGTTCTCCCAGCCCTGGGCTGAGGTAGATTTCTGGAAACGGGTCCGCTGGGTCTGGAACGGTCTTTCCCTGACTGTATTCGATGAGGAGGCTCCTCTCCTCTCCAGATAGTCTCTGGCTCCAGAGTTGCAGGATCCTCTGAGCCACCCGGCTAGAGGTTAGACCCAGCAGAGAGCCCAGAGCTCAGGCATCAGTCAGCGCCGTCCCCACTGCATCCACCAGCTGTTGTAAGCACAGGGTCCTTGAGCTGCATAGCGCCACTATCAGGCCGGGTGTGTTGCTGCTGCTGACATCCAGCCTGGCCCTGTGAATTAGAGGCTCCATCAACAACCAGTGCAGAGTCAGACTTAGGGCACCTTTTATGGCCACTTCTCTCCAAACCAAATCAGCCGGACCGGTAAGATATTTCTGTAAAAACTGGAGTCTAAAAGTGGCTGTTAGGCTGGCCAGGTGGACTAGGCCCTGTTCCCCCTCCTCTCTGGGTAAATACAGCACCCCTTGTGGCACCCAGTGTAGACCATCCCAAAAGAAATCTACCATTTTCTTCTGTATTTTAGCTAAAAGGCCTGAGGGAGGGTCCACACAGGTCAGACGGTGCCAGAGTTGGGACGCCACAAGGTTGTTTAAAACCAAAACCCTGCCTTTAAAAGACATCTGAGGGAGCAGCCATTTCCATTTGGAAATCCTTCCCTCAATCTTTTCAGTGACGTTTTCCCAGTTCTTCTGGACTATATTCTTTCTTTTCCTAAAAACACACCTAGATATTTTATTCCATCTCTTTTCCAGGAGAGGCTCTGGGGAAGAACTGGGAGACCGCCACGACAGCGAGGGCTTCACTGCCGAGCTAAAATCTTTTACAATATTGGTTAAAATATCTGCCTCCTTCTGGCTTCCAATGACAACAATGACATCATCCGCATAAGCTGATAAAATAATGCTGCTACTACAACCAGGTAAAAATAGACCTTGGAGGTTGCAGCATATTTTCCTGAGGAGAGGTTCAAGGGAGAGTGCATAGAGCATTCCTGACAGAGCACAGCCCTGCCGGACCCCTCTACACACTCTAAAAGGAGCACACAGACTACCATTGAACTTCAGCACACTCTCAACTTCACTGTACAACACCTTGATCTTAGCTATGAATCCAGGGCTGAACCCAAAACTCTCCATCACTTTCCAGAGGAAGTTGTGTTCAATCAAAAGCCTTTTCCTGATCCAGAGAAATCAGACCTCTAACTGTGAGTTGGTCTCCTCTGAGACCTGTGGTAGTGAATCACAGAACCCTCCGAGGAGTGTTTCATCTCCCTCATATTCACTGGAGTAGAGGGAAGAATAAAAACTCACAGCTCACCTTCTTATCTGGCTTGGTTCAGTTATTTCTTGCCCTGTGTCTGAGAGAAGAGAGTGGATTACCCTCTTCTGTCCGTTCTTTTTCTCCAGACCGAAGAAGAAACTAGAGGGAGCATCCATCTCTGTGGCGTTTTGAAACCGGGACCGGACCAGTGCACTAACGTCTAGCAGGCTAAAGCCATTTTCTTAATTTTGAGGATTTCAATATATCCTCGATCTCCCGTGGACTCACTGATTTTTTTCTAGTTCCACTATATCACCCTCCAGGTCTTTCATAGATCTGGTGATGTCTTGTGTGACATTGAGGGTGTGCTGTTGACAAAGCATTCCCACTACTGCCTAAGACTGCTAAAATCACCCTTCCTCTGTCTAAAAACACTCCAGAAATAAATAAGGACCTGTCTAAAATGTTTATCAAAAGACAAAACTGAGTTAAAATGCCAATATGCACTTTTTGGCTTTATGTTTCTAATAAAAGCACTACATAAAGCAAAGCATGATCTGTAAAACCAGCCGGAATGATGCTGCACAGTTTATAAATATTAAAATGATGTTTGAAACAATAAATACGATCTAACCTGGCTGAGGAAATCCTATTATCTCGATGGTGAGACCATGTATATTGTTGATCATCTGCATGCATTCTTCTCCATACAATCCACCAGGCCATGGGAGTGGACCAGCTGCCTCAGAGCATTCTGGGACGCTGGATGTGGCTCTGCGTGGTTGCGATCTAAAGACGCATTTTCTGTGCAGTTAAAATCCCCTCCCAAGAATAAGAAATCCTCCAAGGCACAGCCAGTTAACACATCATTAACTTTTTGTAAAAACAGCTTCCTCTCTGCACCGATTGTTGGAGCGTACACATTTATAAAAACAGCTGTAAAAAGGTCAAACCTTGCTTTAAGCAACCTCCCCTCGATAAAATGAGACTGGAGTAAAAGACTTGGAGAAGAGGAAGCCCACTCCTCTACTGAGAGAAGTGTCGTGGCTTAAAATGACTTCCCCTTCCCACCCTCTCTCCAGTCTTTCTCATTAAAACTGTCACTGTGCGTTTCTTGTAAAAACAATACATCAACATGTTTCATCTTTGCAGTTTCATAGATTTACCGTCTTTTTTTTAAGACTCTGGCTCCATTAACATTTAAAACACCCACTCTGAAAGTATCCATCACTACCTACTGAGATGTTAAAAGCAAAAAAACAAACATATTAATTAAGACACGCATCATCAACATGTATTTGTTTTTTTACTTTTACCACAAGTTTCTCTAATCTATAATACTCCTGTTCATATGGAGTCTGGCTGAGGTATTAAAAACTACCAAATCTGGAAAGAAATCCTCCACCTTTACACATGTTGGTTTTTAGTTTGTTGGAGGAAAACTTTTAAACTTTCAGCCGTATACATTTTTTCCTTCTGACTGTTACTTAAAATAAAACCAGGGATATCACTGCTGTCGGGCACACACTCATCTTCACTGAGACTCTCGTCCGCCTGTCCCTGCCTTCGCACAGTCTGTCCCTCTTCCCCAACTTTACTGTTTTTAGCATCGCTGGATGCTTTCTTTGACCTTTTCTTACGTTTGGCAGCAGGTTTTTGTTGTACTGTCTCCAGTGCTACTGCTGCCTCTTCCTCCTCCACCTCCATCTCCACTTCCTCTACCTGCTCACTCCATGTACCCCTTTCGTTTCCTGCCATGTTTTCCTGCATCTCTCCTGTCACCTCTGCTGGCTCTCCTCCCACACCACCTGCCTCTACGCGCAACTCTCCTGCCTCTTTTACCTGTTCTCCTCCCAACCCACCTTCCTCCTCTACCTGCTCCTCTTCTCCCTCCTTGTTTTTTTCGACCTCACTTACTCCTATTCCACCTAGAATATCTTAGTCATTTTTTTCCCCATTATTTTTCCCCACACCACTTGAGCTGGAGAAGGTGAACCGCGTCATTATGCGCTTCAAAATGACGACAGCGCCGTTCATCTGCGCCAGTGATCTAATACTGCTGTATCCGACCTTATTCCCCACAGCTAAACCAATATCCTCCACGTTACATGGGAAACCGGCAGAAATCTTAATGCCATGTTTCCTCGTAAGCTTGGAGAAGAGAGAGAGAGAGAGAGAGAGAGAGAGAGAGAGAGAGAGAGAGAGAGAGAGAGAGAGAGAGAGAGAGAGAGAGAGAGAGAGAGAGAGAGAGAAAGAGAAAGAGAAAGAGAAAGAGAAAGAGAAAGAGGCAGAGAGAGGGAACTGCATACAGTACATTATACACTGACATATGAGACAAATAATTGTCACAAAGTGAGGAAGAAGTTGCAGTAAAAAAAAAAAAAATGGAATTGAAGTAATTTTCAAAGTGCTTTGCATTATCTTCTTGTTTAGTAAACATGCTGTATCCGAACACAGTAAATAACTAATTTAAACAACTATGTCGAGAACTCATTAATGCTTTATCAAGAACAAGAACACACATTAATATCGGTAAGAGAAATACAAGGTCACATGTGCTTTCATCTTGTATTCAAGTAAGATGAAAGGAAATGAAAGAAATCTAGTTTTCTATTTATACACTTGTATGATTGAATTAAAGAACCAGAACAAAAAATCAATTGGTCTGTTGGCATCAGTAATCTTAAAATGCCAGCTTGGTGTTTCAGCGTTTACGAGGAAAACTGTGATTCTGTAAAACAATGAAGTGCGCCTGCCCTGTCACTGCTCTGTGGTTACTTACTTTATATGTCAATGTTGTCAATCATACAACACAGCTTTACTATTCTTAATACTGAATAATACTAATCTGAATATGATGTGTCTTAATATCCACTCGTAGATCAGGGTTTTACCTCTGCTTTCTAATCACAGCCTTGTCAAACGACTTTGTGTCTTTTTGCATCCACATACGGGAGCATTGGCATGTCTCCTATCATGCATGTTAGTGTGTGTGAAGCCCCAACTCTGAAAGGTGGACGGTGTGTTAGGCGGCCCCTCCCACAGCCTCTGGTCCTCTCCAGCGACCAGCAGAGGAATCCACCGCGTCACGTCTCCTTTCCCCCAATTCACGCATCACCACCTGGTGTTCTGACAGCGGCTGCTGCCCGTCGTGGCCCCCTTGTCAAAGCCTGTTGCCATACCCCTTGACACCTCCCCACATATCTCCGCTCAAAGTGCCAAAACCGCCGACGCTGAATGTTTGATTTCTATTTATTCCTGTGGCATTTCCACTCCTCCACCCCCCACACCCGCCTCTTGAATAACTTTAATAAATATACTGTATATATCTAAAATACATAGCAGGCTGCCTGTGTACGGGAGCTGTCAGGAGGCTGTCATGTGAGCCGGTTCTGCTTGGCATGCACGCTGTCTTCTGAATTCATGAGCTTGAAGATGAAAAACTCTCTGTAAAGGTATGTGTGTGTCTCTGTCTGTGTGTACATATGTTTGCTTTTGATTCTACATTTGAAAGTCGGTGGCCCAGCTTTGATGACATATTGCATAAATGTAACTGCCCAAAAAATGAATTTGGACAATGATGAGAAATCTGCAGAAGTCATTTGAGTTGATTTATGTACACGTACATACACACACTCACGTATAAATATGTGCGTGTTATGACCTTCACTATTTCAACAAGTTGCCAGTTTCATGGAGTTAGATGCACCGACCTGTCTGATAGAAGATTTTTCAGCTCGTCCATTTTTAGGTAAAAGTTCTCGTCTAATCAGTCTGCACTGATTTAACATTGAAGCCCATCTCTCTCTGTCCTTAATCAAGCTCTCATCATGTTTCTTGCACTCCATGAATGATTCACTGTCAGTCAGAGCCGAGCACGTGGACAGCCTCTCAAGGACTTGTTTTCTGTCTGGAAGTTCTGTAACATCTTCCAGCCTTTTCAGATAAAACAAAATTATTCTGGAGGGCTCCGAGGATGAAGGCCAGATATCATAATGTCACAGAAGACGTTTCTGTGATAAACCTTTACAAACATAAACAAGAATCTCTTAACTGCAATCTATATTTAGAAACATATTTGGTGCATTTCTCACTGCACGTATATCATCTGACAGTCACTTCCTTGGTTTTCCAAATTGACGTGGTATAGTTCTTTGTCTTAGCTATAGCTATAGCCTCGGCTGCTAACAACGTTTAGCGCAGTGCGTCTTAATTTTAAATCTTCACGTACTTATAGACATTTTTAGTAGTGAAACACTGAAAACTGTAAATGTTCTTACTTTGTACAAACATCAAAAATGTACCTATACCATCCAACTTTATAATTACAGTAAATCATATGCACATTACTAGCTGCTCTGTAAATGACTTTGTCACTACATACTAACAAGGAACAAGGTGAGAAATCACATCATAGCAGTTCAAACATGGATAATGGATTGTAGCTTCAAACCAAGATAGAGTTTAATCCTGAATTGTATTTTGCAGAAAAGGCAGTACAGTCATGTAAATGTAGCTGATGTAATTTCTAAGTGAGGATAGAAACACCTGCAGTGTGTCTTCTTGCTTTTCTTCCCACTAGCCCCGGGGTAACATCCGTCCACATTAATCCTCTGTCCTTCCTCTCACCTCGTCTCCTGACCCCACGGTTCAACATTTGCTCAGCTAATAAGCATAGCATTTCAGCTGAAACCATTTTTTTCTCTTGATGTGCGCACCATGGCGGCTCTCCAAATTAGAATGTTTATTTATGGCCATCAATATTTAATTGAGTTTACTCTAATCTTGCGTTAGTGGGTTCAGAAGTCTCTGCATGGCTGTTTAAATATTAAAATTAATTGGAGCGGAGATACTGTAAAGAGGCTTGGCTTAATTGTTCTGGGAGAACAGGTAGCTTCTGAAGCCTTGGCATGCAGGAGACACCACAGGCAGGCAGGCACACACACACACACACACACACACACACACACACACACACACACACAGTGTGCTTTTACCAGATGAGTTCGCACAATAAGGATTCTCGTTCCACTGTTGAGTCTTTGTGGAAAGTGTCTGTTCATTCAGCTGTAGCACAAGTTCACATGGTTAACAATAACAGAGTTGATATTTTAAGGTGTGGTAAAACATGGGCGCACACATCACATGTTATTCTCATTACCATTATAAAACTCCACAAATATTGAAAACAATTCCTTCAGTTTCATTTTTGTGACAGAGTTCATAGAAACGGGTGAGTAGCAGGGAGTTTGTTGTGGATTTGTCCTGGCCGGCTCAAAAACAAATAACAGGAGGCGACACAAGGTGCTACAGCGAAAAACAACTTATTGTGGTTAAATGCAAGGTTACGTGCCAAACTGTTTCTATGTTGGAGTAGTATCTTCTCTCACTATGAGGTGGCTAGGTAACAAGCGGAGACTCCAGGGAGTTACTGCACAAGTCTTGTCATTTTGGTTTTTGTATGTATAAAACAAACAAGATGAACTATAGCGGTGCTAGTAGGTGGACTTTACTACCTTTTCGACAGAGCCATGCTAGCTGTTTCCAACTGTTTCCGGTCTGTGTGCAATGCTAAGCCAACCAGCTGCTGACCTTAGCGCCACAGTTAGTGCAGCAATATGAGAGTGATTCAATCTTCTCATAACTCTCAACAATACTTGTAATTTTCAAATACAAATAACTTTCTTTGAATCATAATGGAAGTGTTGATATAATGATGATTTTAGATAAGAAAATGCTGGTTGTAAACTCACCATGATCTGTAATTATCCCAATTACATTTTCACAATAAAAACGTACCTGTACTTATACACGTTAAAATAAAAAAATAATAATTGTACAACCCTTTAAACCCTTTAAATCTCTCTTTCACTATGAAATTATTTCTGCCTCCGGGTCGCGATCTCCCAAGAAAATGAAGTCTTGATTTACGGCATACAAAGGAAGAGGATATCGCTTCATACTTATGAAGGTAATAAAATAATAACTCGGAGGCTTCATAGTCTGAAGCAAGACAGCAAACTTTAATTGCTTCCAACTTGTCAACGACAGCGCATTACAGCTACACTCCTTCCGTTCTTATCTTTCACAATGAAAGCCCAAGACAAACACTGCAGCACTGAGGCAACTCAACAAAATGACTTACAGCAGCTATTTCCAGGTAGCGAAAATGGCGCACGATGCAACAACCGGGGTAATGTTTAACGTTATAACTTTACCAGGCAAAAGAGCCCCGTAGGCAGAGGAGGCAAAGTAGGGAAAGTGATAAAACTTAACTGTATTAGTAAGTAACAAAAGCTGCTTACTTTGCTTTGGACAGTAGCCAGGCTGCTAGCGGTAGCCATGTTTCTAATTATATATAAATAAGTGGATTTATTTTATTGTTCGTATGACAGAACATATGTTACCACCAATGCGCTTTGTTTGGAAACAAATGCAGTATGGCCTGTGTTGTTGGTAGCTCTGAGGAAAACAGACGTGCCACTTTAAGAAAAATTAGTATGGTTTCATTTTGTGAAGTGTATTGGTCATCCGTGAGGAGAACCTCACCAATCATGCACAAACATCACTCACTTAACAGTGATGAAAGTGTGGAAACATTGTGGAGCACGGTGTGGAACAACATGACACCAGTAACAACGCAGGAACACACACAACATGAGATTATTAATGAATTGGTTCTCAAGTCACTTCATGTAACTGCAATCACATGATCAGCACTCAGCCAATCATATGGATGCTGGTCATGGTTTCAACTCTCCACTAATTGGGACTTCATTTCAAAATAAGAGTGCAGTGTAACCAAGAGAACTTCATTCAGGATTATCAATCCTCAAACTGCTTTCAAAGAACCACATTAGCTGGATGAGAATAAACAGGATTAGTTCAGCCTGATATTTGCTTCTTAGCCGGAATTAGTGAAACTACAGAACAAGGGCCTGGTCTGGAAAGAAGCAGAGAGCCCGTGTTCGGCCTCGGGTTATGCTGTTGAGGTGATTTAAATAACACTGTCTGTCTCTCATTTCATTAATACACTTTCCCTCTCTCACAGAGCCTCGGGGCATACAGCTAGAGCAGGGACTGAATGAAATTCTGTTTTTCAAAATGAGCAGCATACTCGAAAGCGATGGTAATCTCAGATGTAGAAATTGGAAAAGTCAGCACAGCAAATGCATCAGCAGCTTTCCTCCAGACAAACATGCAATATTGATTCTCTTTCGGTACAGGTCATATTTTATGTATTTGTTTTAAAGATTTTGATATTGTGCTCTAGGGCTCTTCAGTTTTGGGAGAGAGGACTTTTGCCTGTAAATTAACATTAATGATGACTGAAGCAGACATGCACTCACTGCCTGGTCACCTCAGAAACCTGGTCACATAATGAATCTTAATTAGATCGGTGTGTGAGTGTGTGTGTGTGTGCTACCTGAAAATGATGTGTGGTGTTTCCCAGGTTCCCGTTTGACCTTACAGTGTGTGTGTGTCGCTGTGTGTGCTCTTACTTCCTCTTGCACCAGCCATTCTAGTTAAGCACACTCTCCTCAGATCTCTCTGCAAATGATTACTCACATCTGCATTTTCCTCCTGTAGTTAAAATTCAAATACGCAGCAAATCCAAATAGATGCATCAACTGAATTGCACTCTGATACTTTGAAGCAGATTATTTACCAAAATGGCATACAAGTAAATAACACATAAACAAAGACGAAGGGAAAGTGAGGCAGAAAAAAATATCCTCTGATAATATTTCTGTTGAAAGCATTGTGGCCTGCAATCGCTCTTCCAGCCAATTCAGCTGACAATGAATTGTCAAATGGCGCTGACATCAAGAAGACAGATACCTTCATAAAACCTGCCTTCAGTGCCACATAAACAGCAGCAGGAAATGAACTAGTGTTTGAATTGCAAACACTGCGGTGAGGTCTGTAATCATTAACCCACTGAGGAGGGTGGGTGCACTACGTCTGCGTCTTCAGACCCGCTCTGAAACGTCCACATGCCTCATGCAAGTATTTTGCATTACCCCATAATAGTTTTTGCATGTATATTAGATGACAATGAAAACATTTGTCGAGCTGCCAGTTTGTTGGCTCTACGTGCTGCTCTATAGGTTAATCCGTGCTGACTCTCATGACTTAATCCGATACATCTAAATGAAAACGCTTATCGCTTACGGTTATCCTCCGGGTCTTCGCTTTCAACAAGTTCAAAATAATAAATAAAGATTGTTCTACGCCTCCTGATGATAAAATAATGACAGGTAACCTTTACTTCATTTTTATTAATTACTGATTGTGCAAAAATCAGATTAATGTGCTGCCCCTGCTAACAAAATGAAAAAGAAGTATTCATAAATGGTGTTAAATACTCAAGTGTTGAATGATGACGTTCAGGTGCTGAAGTATATGATTCCTTTTGGAAATGCAATTTATTTAAATTCCACACACTTTTACTCCGGTGCCTCTGTGAATAGAAACCAATAAAAAAAGGCTCTCCAGCTGCTCCTGAACTACATTAATGACATGAGAAAAGACAAAATATATATATATACACATACATACACATTATTTTTTGTATCTACTTTAGGTTTTCTACATCTCACATCAACTGTGTGTTGTATATTGAAACAAAATGTAACATGTGTAAAATGGGGACATCACAGTTCTATGGGAGCAAAGTCAGTATGATAATTATTCTGGCCCCGACTAACATTTCCATGTAAGTTTTAGTCACAAAAGACGAGGAAACAGGGATGATCTGAGAGGGATGGAAATGGAGATCAGAAGAAGGGTATGTTGAGATTTAGGTAAGAAGGGGAAGGTGACGGAAAGGGACACGTGTTTGAGAGTTAAGGGGTCTGACTGCTTTAAATTAGATGGCACACTGCAGCAACGGCTGAAGAATTTTATTAAGAGTCTTTATATCTTCTGCTTTAATCCTTCCCGATCAGCATAATCCCTGTCCAAACAAGAGATAATGAATCTTCTCTTTTAGTATTGGGTTAGACAGAGGAAAGCATGATGCTGGTGACGGGAGGGAGAAGTGCACAAATTATTGGATTTAGATTAGGAGGGGCCTATTTTAATGGGTTTGAAGTAATACCTCAATGTTAATGAAAAGTTGCCCCAGGCCGACATGATTGGTGTGTGTGTGTGTGTGTGTGTGTGTGTGTGTGTGTGTGTGTGTGTGTGTGTGTGTGTGTGTGTGTGTGTGTGTGTGTGTGAGATAGAGAAAGCAGATTGGCCGATAAACTGTGCTTAACATAGCTCATTGAGAACGGCCAGCTATTGTGAGAGCGGATGTTATTGTCTTTTGTTTTTGATCTGCAGTGCAGTCATGTCCATATGTTTAGGTTATTTTTAGAATGCTTTCATGATCATTACTTGTTTGCACGTTTGTGTTTTTATGGACTGCTTTGGGTACCGTCAGACAGAGACAATTGTTAGAATCTACTTATATATTAAATCTAAAAAAAATTAAATTTTCTCCTCCAGTTTGTTCAAAGACACTTAAAGCAGAATTATAGCATAACACATTTAATTAAACTCTTTTATGTTTGGTGGTTTATCTGCACTGGCGGAGCTGCATCTCATACCGTTTTCTAATGACCTTGGAAACACTTTTGATCTTGTTCTGCTCATTTAATGCAAATATTTCTCAAACTTGCCGTTCTAAAACGTGCATTGTTGAGTTGTTTGTGTATCAACCTTTCTTCCACTCATAAAACTCTTTTTTTATTATCAAAATGCAGCCTCATTGCAACGTCAGATAAAGCTACAGAGGGGATCCCTGCCGGCTACAGCTAGTTTATGGGATGGAGTGGCTAACATCATGCAGAACAACAACAACCACACAGCTCAGTCGAGCTCTACTCTTCTTCTGTATTTCTTTTATGTCATTTTTGACTTATTGAGAACACCAAACTTGATGTAAAAGATGACAAAAAAGACTACAGAAAATATTCCAATAAGTTCAGAAAATACATTGTCACATTTGACACTTAAGTAAAACAGAAGAATACTCATATAAGGTGAAAAATATGTGATTTCACAGTGACGATTAGCATTTAAAAACTCATCCTTTCAATTACTCAAACTCGCTACTCGCAATGCAATTCTTGGTCTCTAAAAACCAGCTTACATGTACATGCACTCGTTGACACTCTTGTAAGTGTAGCAGTGCCAATTAATCAAAGCAGAAATACCTTAACCTTGGCATTGAAATGAATAACCACAGACAGCAACACATTCAAAAGAGTTCTTGTGCCTGTCCTTTTCCCCTCTTTCTTTCCATGAGACAAAGCGATGCAGTGAAGAGGTCTAAAACATGAACGAACCAAGAGAGCGAGCTGCTGTACAGGCTGTACTGGAGCAGATACAAAAAAGCTGGATAGGCAGATATTGGCAGACAGACACAGCGAGGGGGAGATGGAGACTATGATAAGAGCAGACATGTACAAGTCCTCTGTGGCATCAGTCTCCCACATGCACACATCTCAGACTTACCTCCAACAATCATGGCACCGTGAGCTGAGTGCTCAGCCTTAAAAACAAAAACAAAGTTATGTATCTAATTCCCTCAAAACAGCCTTTTGGGGAAGCTTTCATCAGAGCATATCAGATCAGTAGGATCTCTTGTATACGGCAGACATGCACAAAACAAGGACCTTGGAACTAGTTCACTTAAATGCAGTCGTTTTTAATGTTACCAGTGTGTTTTGTTGCTATGACATGCACTAGTGAGAAAAGAAAAAAACATGATTAATTAATGAACGAAACAAAAAAAATTCTAAAAGGAAAAAAGAATCTAAACAAAGATCTAATTTATTAAATGACTAAGGTGGGAAAAGATTTAATCCACAGTTTACACTAATAAGACTCCCCAGACAGTAGGTAAATGCCCAAAACAGAATATTTTTGAGAAAAGCACGGACATTACATAACACAAATGGTTCAAATGTGAATTTTAGACCTTATGGAGCCATTGCATTGAGTCTATTTGTCCAAAAGAATTCCTCTATATGAGACAGAATGTTTGGACACCGTGGCTGTGTCCAAAATCATACCATATTTACTATAATGCACTATTTCTTTACTGTATATTATTTTTATTTGAGTGTCTGAATGGTGCGTGTGAAGTTCTCTGCATGTGTTAATCATTTCCCACATCTTCTGCTTCCATTGGCACCAGCAGGTTTCCAAACATAAACCACTGCATCCGGACATATGTATATATCAATGCATTTATCTTCTCCAGCTGAAATTCTCTTCTAGATGTCACAAATGTAACGCAGATGCTTTCATGCAAGTATTAGAACAACCAAAATGTTGAAACAAAAGCACACAGTACTTTCTATTACTGAAACAGCAGCTCCAAATTCCCTCATTTTTATAATTACTGCACAATTATTACTCCAATTACTGTATTGATGACTCCAGATGTGCAATCCTAATAATTTGCAGGGTAATATTACAGCTTTCCTTGCACTCACTGGGGTGCAGTTTCACCTGTGTAGAGCTGTGTGGAACAGTGACAGCCTGGTGCTACATTACCCCAGACTGCGAAATTGATATGGCTGTCAGCTTCAATTAGAGATGTAATGTCTTGGATCAAAGGAGCGGGACTGGCCCAGGGAAGGGGTAAATGAAGAATGGGGGTCATAGGGAGGAAATACTGCGACTCTGGGTGAAGGGCAGCAGCTGAGGGGGGAGCAAAGGCCAGAGGGGGAGAGCGGGTGTGTGGAGGTCAGGAGAGAAGCTGCATGAATGTTAAGGGACAAGTGCTTAGTTACATCACAACTGATGCTGATGATGAGAGAAAGGGTTGAAACTACAGCCTGTTCAGGATCCAGCTACAGTGACGTGTTACAGAATGGACAGCAAATAGAGGAGGAATGTCCATCCATCGTTTTGCTCTTCTGATGCATTAAAAGCCCAAACTAAAATCTTAAACATCTTTTGAAAAGACATAAACAGAGACAACAGATCTGTGTGGCTGCACCCTTGTTTCCATCCATCGTGTTTTTTTTTGCACATAATAAGCTTCAAAGCTTTGGGAGAAAAAGCCAAAAATATTAAAAAAGAAAGTTGAGGTTCAAAGTTCATGCTTGACCTGAGAAACAGTTGACAAAACAATCACACCTTAAAGTGAAGTTGTTAAAGTGTTCAGAAAACATGGACATGCCACAGGCACAGTGGCATGACACATGTTCCATCACCATAATGGCTAATTATATTCAATGTGGATCATTACAAAATTCAAAAGCCATCTCAGGTGTGAGTGCGCAGAAATGCTGTCATGTATCAGAGTTACTGGTCCCTTGTAAATTCTTGTCACGTCTGGTTGAATGCATTTGTATGAAGGTAGATGATGGAAACACATACTGACTTACATTTTACTTTGCCAAAAATGAATTATTAAATGAATACATTTGCAGCAATTTAATAGAATATTGACTACTGACAACTTGACAGAGAATATGACAATTAAACATACAAAGATGTGCAGAGTGTGTGTGTGTGTGTGTGTGTGTGTGTGTGTGTGTGTGTGTGTGTGTGTGTGTGTGTGTGTGTGTGTGTGTGTGTGTGTGTGTGTGTGTGT
The DNA here is from genome assembly GCF_900634415.1 of Cottoperca gobio. Classification (NCBI taxonomy): domain Eukaryota; kingdom Metazoa; phylum Chordata; class Actinopteri; order Perciformes; family Bovichtidae; genus Cottoperca; species Cottoperca gobio. Next base: position 7,661,827 of record NC_041376.1, on the reverse strand, counting down.
GTGTGTGTGCTGATGGTACGCATTCACAGTCCCCTGCCAGGCCAGTGTGTTGAGATTTAGTGCAGGTGCAGATCTGACAAGACAGAGTAATCTGAGAAGAAAAAAAAGGGAACAAAAAAAACTGTCCATTCCTTATGTTTACACCCGCCGCATGCCCAGATTAATTACAGACACACACAGGAAGCACACATTCAGGGAAAATGTAGTCATCTGTCTCCCTGATCTCTCTCACACACACACACACACACACACACACATACCGACACTCAAGAAAAGATAGCACCATGCTAATGTGGCATCTCTCAGTGCCTCGGGGATGTGGATGAGATTATGTCTGTGTGTGTGTATGTGTGGAAGTCGGATGGCAGGAAGTTCATTAACGCCTTACCGCTCAGTGTGAGGTCACCCGGCACAGAGTTGCTCACCGGGTCCTCAACGGCATGCTGGGAGCTCAGCCTGAGGGGGAAACACACCCAGTATGGAGGCACATCCTTAACAGCAGACATATAAGACAAACATGAAAGCATAAATGTGAAAACAAAGAATCCCAGAATAATTTACATCTGCTGTTTCCACTGCATGTTTGTATACATTATTAATACGCTCTGTATTATTAAATATCTGCTGTGCCGAGGTACACCTGCAGATTAACAGTTTTGTTTAAATTACTTGAATTCAAACAGTTTTATAATTATTAAAACTTCTTCTGCTTAACTCGAGCGTCTGCACACCGCCTTAACCGTGCACATGAAGATAAAAAAAAGTAGAAGTTATAACTTCATCGACATGTTGAAGCATTATTTTTTTATCAGACTGAGGTGAAAAAAAAAAAAAAGAAAAATTGGGGGAAAAAACACCACTTATACGTGCGTGTGATTGAGTGCAAGGCCAGAGTGCAGCGAGACACAGGTGTATTAAATTGGGTCAGCATTTTCATTTCCCAGGGTGAACACACACAGAGATACACACACTCACTAACAGAATTGTGATATTTCAAAGTAAACCCTGATGTGAACACACCTGCACATGTTATGATTCTCAGCCTGTATCAGACACAAAAGTTATGGCTCCTTTTGTGACTGTTTGTGTTTATGTATGAGTTTGTGCAATAATGTTTACATGGCTGCCATGTCAGGGTTCAAACCACAGGAGACCCAGATCTCCAGATTGAAGGTCAACTCCCTTCAAAGAGCTTCTGTAAAAACAAAAACAAAGTTAGATTTTTCTGTGCTTGTGCGTGTCCGCTTTGAGCTGCTTTCACCTTCACATTACGGAAGTCTATATTCAAATCATGAAAGCCGCTCTTTCATAGCAACAACAATAGCAGAAAGCAGCAAGAACGAGTACAGTGAAGCTTAACAAAAGACACAGAAGTCACTTTGAAATACATTAACGGAGATGAAAAGAAGCGCAGAGCTAGCTTGGATGCTACTTGACAGGCAGTACTCCTCTGTTTGCTACAGTTTATACTTATAGAAAGCCACCACAAAATAGCTTTCTAGAACATTTTAAATATGAGGAGCAGCACAGACATAGTTATATTTTTATACACTGCTGGTGCTGCCGCAGCTAGCATTTTTTTTTTCCTTACACTAAAAAGATGCTATTGCAAATCGTTTTTTATACGTATTTTATATCCTCATATATTGTATTTTATACTCTGTGTCAGAGTTTAGTGTAGCTAGCAGACATGGTTTTATATTAGCTAGCTAGCTACCTTACCTCAGTTAAAATCCCTGTAGATTGCTAGCATTTATTTTTTACGGCCCGCAAGACCATTTAATCCGGCCCTCGAGGTAATTCGTAAAACGCACGCAAAAAGTCCACTAGCAAAAAAAACTAGACGGCAATATTTTAAACGGCCGACTGACTGTTTTTCCTGGCCACGGTCAGGGTCCCTGAACACAACACGAGCGGAACGTGTCATCACGTGGTCACGTCATGTCAAAAAACTTCAATAGACAGAATCGGAGTTTCGGGCTTCCGGTGGAATCGCAATGCATGCTGGTGTGGCGGGCCTAGAAAAGTGAGCACCAACTCTACAAGGACCGCCATATTGGATTTCTTCTCTACGTCTTTACATTGTATTTAGCTTATTCTTCAAGCGTGTTTACATTGTATTTAGCTTATTCTTCAAGCGTGTTTACATTGTATTTGGCTAGTTTTTAGTGTGTAATCATCGCTCTTCTAGTTATGGGAACTATTTCCATTTCCAACAGCACTAAAGAACAATGATAGAAGGCTAGCATGGACCAAAGCTGTAAAGAGACAGGATTACAATGGGAAGTCTTGGGAGCCCAAGAAATCTTCGCAGATTTGCAGTAAGCATTTCATGCAAGGAAAACCAACAAATGAATTCTCTGATCCTGAACTCGACCTGGGGTATGTAGTCTATCTACTTGATTTATATATTGACAAATGTACTTTCTATATTTTGAGTTTTATAATAATTAACTAACCTAACCCTAACCCTAACCCTAACCCTGGCAATAAGCTCCAGTTTTGTTCCTGAAACCTTTAAATACTTTCAAAGCTTCGACTTTCCACATCTGAACCTCATCATAAGAAAGGAGTTCAGAACTCATTGTAGAGTAGTAGGTTTGTTTACAACACGCTTGAAGAATAAGCTTAATACAATGTAAACACGTAGAGAAGAAATCCAATATGGCGGCCCTTGTAGAGTTGGTGCTCACTTTTCTAGGCTTGCCACCCCAGCATGCACTGCGTTTCCACCGGAAGCCCGAAACTCCGATTCCGTCTATTTTAAACTGAGACCGTCATTAACATCAGCGAACGCAGCGTGGCGAGTGTAAAACAGAGAAAGCTGAACGCGCAATGTAGCACTTTCCAGGAGAAATGGACGAACGATTATTTCTTTGTGGAAGTAAAAGGCCAGTGTGTCTAGTTTGTGTGGAAGTACTTGCGGTGATGAAAAATAATCTTGAGCGTCATTACTGCACGAAACATGCCAAACTGCACGAGCTGCGTTTGGATAAAGTTAACGCTCTTCGGCGGAGTTTGGCCCAACAAGCAACTCTCCGCACAGCAGAACATACAAACATGGACAGATAGAGAGGTAGACCACCACACCAAGAACAGACTGTTGCACCACTGCTGTGCAGTTATCACTGCCATGTGCAATATTGACTTTATCTTCTATCAACCACTTGGTACTTATATTATTATTCTATTTAATTATTGTGTACTGCCTTTTTACTACATATGTTCTTTTGCTGTGACAAGATGCATTTCCCCGTTGTGGGACTAATAAAGGTTTGTTTTCTGATAAAACAGAAAGATACATGGATAAAAAAGTTGCTGTTTTGTGCAGCATGAAAGAAAGGTGAAATTAATGGGCTGTGTCTTCAAACAAATTTGCAGAGGTTATGAGTTCAATAATTAGTACGGCCTTCGAAGGATGTTGTAAAACAATGGCCCTTGATAGGAAAGAGGTTCCCCAGCCCTGGTTTACTGGAACACTTAAATGAAACAAAGTGATGATTAGTGTTATTAACTACACCTGTGCTGTCAGCCATGACAGACGTTGAAATGACTGGTGTGAATACTTGCTGAAGGCTGAGTGGAGCTAATGGCAGTGCATTAAATCCTTGAAAATATGAAACATTAGTCCCAATTCAAGACTTAAGACCAACTTAATAACCTGTTTTAACGATAGCTGTATTGCTACCACTGTTACTTATGTTGCAACATCTCAGTCTCTAAATACATTTGCAAATTACAACTCCAAACTCTCCACAATGCCGACAGTTGATTTCTGAATTTAATCTAATCTAATTTAAGATAATGTCACTACTAAGTGACACTGGGAGGTACCTTTCTTTGAGCCGCCAGGAAGATTTAGGAAGTGCACCCTAAATCTTTACAAGTCATGTTAGTTGCCCCTTGTAAACATTTCCAGGTGGGTCATAATCTTGTGTGATGAAAGGACATAAGACATTTCATCTGCTGACACTTTAATTTACTTCAATCTTTATTATCTCAGACTGATGTCAGTTGATTCACTGTGTTGACAGACAAATGTTAATGTCACCAAAGCCCCTTATACTGTGTGTACTTACCATAGTGTAACTGACATTACCTGTTATTTCCTGCACCACAACCAACATTTATAACATTACATATACATGTAGGCAATGGCCACAAAAAGAGACATGCCTGACATGAGACATCACACACACACTCGCATGCACACGCATTACTTAGACATTCTCGGTCAGCATCAAGTGACACAGCAGCCCTGCAGTATTCACACCTGTCTGGATCACTCAACGCAAAAGCTGCTGGACGACCTGCTAGACTGGAGAGGAAGATTCATTGTTTGGTCCGAAACTGTAGTGACGTGACTGATGCGTGGACAATTTGACTTCTTACGGTGACAGCTGTGTGTCAGGGGTGACATGACGGACCAGGGAAATGTCAACTGGCCTCTCTGATAAGACGTGGTTTTGGACAAATCACAATAGAAATGTGAAAAAAGCAGTTTTGATATGAATACTTCTGGATCAGGAGAATATATGACGTATCCACTATCAACCCTGACACATTATTTACAGCTAGGGCTGTCAACATTACACATTTTCACTACATGATTATTGTGTCCAAAATAATGCATGATAATGATAGAGCAATTAAAAAATAATAATACTGTCAGATTCATTTTTCACTTTGTTTATTTTATGAAAATGATTTACACTTGTTTGTGTGCGGGGCATTGGCGTAGGGAGACAAAGCGACAACGGAAAGAAAAGGAAATTATTCAGGAGGAACTGGATTGCTTTACTCACACAAATATATATCGCAACACTCCTATTTGCAGCTTGCAGAAGCAAGAAATGTCCTCAGGAGTTTTTCTTGGTAACGTAGATATTCTTCAGAGGACATAACCACCAGAGTGATGAATATCTGAAAGAGTCACAAAATGACTCTGTTACTGATTCTTGAAGGAGAAATACTCTTTCTAGCCACAGAATAAATAAAATGCTGCTCTTTTCTCGATTGCTGTCTTTCTGTCTCACTCTCTCATTCTTTCTTTCTTTCTCTCACACACACACACACACACACACACTCGGCTGCAAACGCACAAAATCCAGCTGCTAGACTGTGTCACTCGGCACAGGTGCCCAAAGAACTACAGAGTTTCATTCATCAATCTAAGCTTGAAACCTGCAACAACTGCACACTCTAAAACAACTCACTCACTCACTCACACACACACTCACACACACACACAAAGAAACAGCTGCACTCTGATGAATGCCCTATATTCATTCCACAGGAAGCTGGTTCATCTGTCACTACTGATGCAACCCTTCCACTCTACCCCTTCAACACACACACACACACACACACACACACACACACACACACACACACACACACACACACACACACACACTCCAGTTCTTTCTCTGATTAGACTCCCAGCTGGTCTCTGCGACAAATGCTCCTTTGATGCATCTTCCCAAGGGCCAAAGCCACCATCAGCACCCTCCTCCTTCCAGTTCTCTGCTTCTCTTTTTCGCGCCCCGCTTCCTGCACATTAAAGTCACTTCCAGCAGCCCCCTCGCGGACCGTTTACTCTCCACTGTCTTATTCAGCATCAGCAGCTCTGTCCTCCGGCAAGAGGATGAGAGAAAAAACGAAGAAGCAGAGGGAGGAAGATGCGTCCCTGTCGCTTTGGCTTCTTTCCTGCAGAGTTTGCCAGTTTGAGCTGGGTGATAATTACTCAGGTTGTCATTACTTTCAATGCAGGTTTAAGAATTCTGTTGCTTCTGCAGCTACATTAACATGCACCTGACTCCCTCAGTAACCCAGAGTTGACATGATGTGTTTGATAATTAGGGTAAATGTCTGGGAGGATGTGCGGTAGCCTGCAGAAAACATCTTACACTGACAATGCAAAATAGGAGAAGAAACATGGAGGGCGACTCCTGTGTTTGTTTTTGATGAATTTGATTTTCCATATGTGTTTGCCATGAGCTGATTGAGTATAGAAACAGCCGTTTGCATATGTGCAGAATGCAAACCATATTAAGGTATAACTGCATACTTTTAGTTATTCTGTTAATGGGATTATGCTTACATGTTCAGTCTTAAAACAAAGATGACAACGGATACAGTTAAGCTGCTCACATATACACGTTAGGTGTAGAAGTCTAATTGACAGGATGCTATACGGGTACTTATCTACTACTTTGACCACAACTATTTATATAAATTGTGTATTTTTCCCTCATATGGGGATCCCACTGTGTAAAAATAATAATAGCAATATCAGTATCCTTTAAATTCTTTAAAATAATGGTCTTCTAACCTTTTTAAAACCCATCACGTCCGTTGCCACAAATTGAGCATTTGTTTCGCCAAATAAGGAAGTATTTCAGGTTTTATACTTTTAATTGACCCGACATGAACAAAGAAGAAAGAATACTCCCTGTTAGACCTCATTTAAACAAACTGCTAATAGAACCTGAGTGACAGAAATCCAATAGATTCATTTGGGAGCAGTAGAGCTGCACCAAGAGTAAACACAAAGTGCAGATACAGAGTAATGAGAATCTATGTGTCATCGTTAAGTTTGAAATCAATTTTATTTTTAAGCAATTGTCCTTAAAATTAGGAAGTCAGGAAGTATCACGGTTTAAAGTACATCTTGAGATCTGTTCCTGCGGAAATATCAAGGTTAAAAGAAGAACATCAGAGTCTGTGAATTTTAATATATTAGTGGAGGCATGAGACTTTGAATTTTAAATACATTTTATGAAAAACTCAAGTGTTGGAACTCTTTCTATAAGAAAAGTTTTGTCGGATGTATGACAATTAAAGATGATGATATCGCTGTTTATAGACTTGCTGTACATGTTACAGCTAATTCAGTTTGATGTGCAACTTTAAGTGTCGACCTCTGTGGTGAGTTCACTGTGCAGCAGAGACACGCAGACACATGACTGTGTATCGTCAGCCTTTATTAAAAATAGATCAGTCTCTAAATAGTGTCAGCGTTCAGTTTGCAGCTGAGGTGTGAACTTTTAACCTGATGTCACACTAAGTCTTGTCATCTGTCATGCATGCTCGCCGGAGGTGCAAATACATTGACCGGATCAGACCGGTGTGAAACACTGACCGTGTATGTTCCAGTTCTTCCTCAGCCAAGACGTTAAAAGTTAGTTTCGAGACCAGAATGACTTGGAAATGGAATTGACCGCTGAATACCACCTCTAGACAGAAAGCTTTTGCTTTGATCCTCGCAGAACGTCAACATTTTACCACTCGCACTTAAAATCCAGGAGAGGACTTGATCTCACTTTGAGAGCTTAGGCGTGAGCTATTTTTTCAGTGTTGAACTTTCACATTTTATTTCCTGCTAATGCAGCGCACCTACCTTTTATACGCCCCAAAGTCACAGCAAATCCAAAGAAATGATGTCCCCGATAAAGAAGCATGAGCGCAGAAGCAAAGGACCAGTCCAGGTAGAGCAGTCAGAGGGAAGCTTGTAAATATGGTTCTTTATTGCACACATGACATTTGTTTTTCCTTTTTCTTTTGGTGTGAGCAACAAAAACTGGCATTACATGTTTTACACCCTACTCAAAATTCTCAGTCTAACCCTCTATAAAAAACAAGGTAACACAAAACAAAATAAAGGCTACTTCACATAACTTACAACTCCACAAAAAAAGAAAAAATCTCACAGATGTTTAGTGCACCGCTATATGGATGAGGAACTTACAAGTTTATACCATACTAGTATAATTTTAGGAGGAAAAAAAGTATTACTTTTTATGCATACTTATCACAGTCAAAAAATAAAGAAAAAGAAAAACACAAAAATCCAGTGGGGCAAAAAAAAAAAAATCATTCTGTATTTTGGTAGCATTTGCCCTTTAACCACCTGAGTGCTAAATCGCTGAGACCAATACTGATTGGTTAACCTGCCGTTTAACTCATTGGAGGAATGTTTGTTAAACAGAACAGAAGAAAAATAAAAGATTGACAGGTGAAAAGGTAGTTAGTAGATAAATGCTCTGAATGCCCTGCGACAGATTTGAGAGGCGATCAAATTCAACACAGGATCCATTAAACCAAAGTTTAATGGCGGGAAACATCCGAGACCAAATTCCCAATTTTTGGTCAAACTTTCCCAGTTGATATTTTAAAGAGCATTGTGCCGAGCGTGTTCAGTTTCTTTTGTGCTCTACAAAAAAGCTTTTGGCGAGATAAAAGACAGAAAATAGGCACTTGAAGGATAAAGTACAAAAATATATAATTTCCCAAATTGCAGGGAAAAAAAGGCACTTCTTTACTCACAGATGTGATATTTTAGGCAGTATTTGTAATACATTGTGCTCCACTTAACGTATTTTTATCAGCTTGGTGGTTGAGGCGAGCCTGAAAAGTATATAAAAGGCGAAGCTTGTTACAGTATAAATACTATATAGATGGATTTAATGGACGGATTTTTAGCTCAAGTTGCATAATGTACAGAGGAGCCAATCAAAAACATTAAAGGGCAATCCTACATACTGGCTGTCAGTAATCCAATCTTGTCTCTACTTGCTGGTGCTTAAGCAGATGTTAGGGGAAAACACCCATTTTCAGATCAAAGACACAAAAAATGTTAATTTCAAAGAGGATAGAAGTGTTAGGTTTGATGTAAGACACTTTTAATCCTTGTTCTTTCCTTGCTGAGACATGAAGAGCGGTTAAGGCCAAGTTGTTTTTTGTTGTGCAGATTTAAAAAGGAGAAATAAACAAAGAAGAAAAATAATCTGGAGGCATCACTCAGTGGGTTAAAGTAATAATAGGGATTAATGAAGTTAATCTTTTGCTTGTGTGTCAGTGTCAATACCTTGAATTAGTGGAGGAGTGGGGGGAAAAAAAGCTGAATAGAGACAAGAGAGCTGAATGAACCCAGGGACGAGTGCACTGACACAGTGGTAGAATGAACAACACACACTGGCAGTGTTTCAGACGGAAAACAATGCTAGCTAGCTGAAAGCCATATTGGCATTTTACACTGGAAGGAAGAGTAAGGTTGTTTAGATCCCAGAGTACTTCATATTGGCACGGTGTACTGGTGTGTGTCTAAGCTTTATGGATGCTCCCAAATGGCCCAGTATTAGCCATTATATCAATAAGCTGAATGGGGAGAAGTGTTCACCAAACAGGCGACAGCTGGTGATAACTATAATGCTGCTATCCAGGCATAACAAGCCATGGAGGCAATGGAGATAACAAATAAAAAGACTGGCGACAGCTTTAGGCGATCACACAACTCATCAATTTGTCTGTTGTAAATAACACATCTATAAAGTGTGCTCATGAGATGTCCTGCTATCTACAGAATTCACAGTAAAATTAACCCTTATGAGTTGACTAATACGCAGTGTTGTTCTAAGAATACGTTTAGCCCTGCTCTAAAATATGGTTAAAAAAAAAGAGGACACTGGTGGAAATTTGAGTTTTTAGTGTATACAGACCAATCACCTTATAGTCAGAGTGTGCTTTGCAAAGGTTAACCAGTGACCTCAAATAATGAGCAGTTTACACCTACGCCCCCCTCCCCCTCCCAGACATTGCAACACTTCCTGTCATCTCACGGGGTCAGTGACACAGAAGGACAGGACAACTAACAAGAGAGTTGTTTCTCACAGAGACGACGAGACACAGCAGCGGTGTTGGAAATGAGCGAGGAGGGCAAGTATGAGGAGTGTCAGCAGATTTCTCCAGCACGGAGGTGAGAGTGCGTGAGCGGGAGTGAGGGACGCTTATCATCTCGTGCAGTTTCCAGTTAGGTTGTGTGCGCATGTGTATGTAGAGCATATGTGCACAGTTGACTAATGTGTGTGTGTGTGTGTGTGTTTATGTAGTGCGGTCAGTGTCGGTAGTGTCTAGTCAGTGTGAGTGGTGGCCAGACACCAGTTTTAATTGTGTTAGTCCGTGAACCAGACCAAGGTAATACATTCATGAAACTGGTTAAAAACACAAGACAAAATATCAGCAAGTTAGTAAAATTCTTACTAAGAATGTTTTATTAAAATAAATGCCAAGAGGTTAATAAGAAAAATAACAGCATACACCATGAAAACTAAATGCAAGCATGTAAAAATACTTATGACAAGAAACTAATAAAGTAGCTAATGAGTTAAACAAGCTGGGAATTGGCAAGAAAACAAAACCAAATATAACAGGGAAAAGGCAACACTCCCCACAAGAGACAGTTTTCAAGATGTAAAAGAGAAGGGGGAGGGGGGAGGAAGAGAGGGGCAGTTTAGGGGGGGGGGGGGGAAGCTGCAGTGGGTTTCATTTAAAAAAAGAAAAAGCACTCAGAAACATGATTAATATACATATAAAATGAGATTAGAAAAATACATTATAAACCTGTAACAATGGCTGTTAATTACATTATTATACATGTAGTAGGCAGGCCAGAGAGAATACGGTCGGTATAGAGTTCACCTTTCACCTGATGGACTTATCCAGCCTTTCACAATGACACAGCAAGTTGTAACATTGCAGAGGGAATTTTTTTTAATACTGTCAAATGCTGAATAGCCATCACTTGCTCCACTTTAATATTGCATTTCAATTTAAAATAATAACACTGAAAAAGAATAATTCATTGACCTTTCGGTGTAACAGCATGATGAAGAGCTATGAATAGAAAAACAAACTGCCATGGGTAATATTGGGTTCTAAGAATTCCTCAATTTTATGTTGTGAGTTGTTTTCCTTCAACCTTCCAGCATTAAACGGTCAGTTGTTTCAATAACTGAAAACTATCTGGCTGTGAAATAGAGTTGCTTGTTTCATTATCCAGCATTTCATTCGTCCATTATGAATCTCGTGATTGTATTGATAGTTTGTTGTCAAACTGACACAGAGAGATATGGACTGGATGCTTCCAGTTTTCAGCCGTTGAAACAAATGGGTTTAATGCCGGCGGGGATGACTCCCCCTTTCCCTATCCATTACCTTAAACGTTATGTATTTTTCTCAACTCATGATCAAAACATGTTCTGGCAGACTACTGCATTGCTCTTGGCAGTTCAATTTGTTCTAGGAAATTAGTCACAGTCACCAAAAATCAAGACAATATTTCATATGATCATTAAAATCTAAATAAAAAGAGAACAGATCCTGCACATACAGCAGAGTAAAGGGCCATCAAGTAAAGGAAAAGAAAATTAATAATAATTTCAGGAAGACAAAACCATGGCACATATTTTTAGCTGGTCATAACGACTGCTATTCTTTTTGCATAGAATAACTTCGGTAACACCACGACAAAGTGGGAGCTACCCTGCTCGACTATTCAGAGCGTGTAACACTAGCCATTCCTCTCTGCGCCATCTTGGTGGGTGCTGGATATTATAGAACACAACTGGAATACTCAGAAAACAGAAACCACTGTTGATAAGGCACTTTGATTTGATCCTTTTAAAACTCTCTTTGAGGCGTCTCTCTCGTTCTGATTCTCGCTAACTTTTCAACGGTTTTGGTCTTCGTCTTCTTTTCCAATCATATCCAAGTAACAGCACTTTTTCCCCTCACCCACTCGATTTTTCTGTTTTCCCCCTATACTTTTTTTTTTTTATTAGATTTTTTTCAGATTTTGTAACTGCAAGTAAAGTATCAAAAGCTAAAATTGCCAAAAATAGATTTTTTTTCTTTTTTTCTTTTCTCCAGCACCCTGTAAAATTATCTATTTTTGTTCTCTTCTGTATTTGTATATGCAATGACAGATATCTACATTTTTATATATTTATATGTATATATATATATATATATATAAATAAATATATATATATTTATATATATATATATATATATTTATATATAAGACGTATGTATAAAGCAATTTGAACAGGCAGGCATGGCTTTCACATCCTATTTTTTCTTGAGAGAGTTGAACAAAAGATTGTGGGCTCAGGAGCTACACTACGATCACAGGGAGGTGCGACACATTGTGGATGCGCTTTTGGAGGGTTCGTCATGTGTTCAAAATAAACGTTTCAGCACTAAAATAATCAAAACCAAAAAATATATTTTCTTATTTGCAAGAAGGCTCAGATTATGGCTACCCCTATGTCCCAACTGATGACTGGGGTTAGAAATAAAAAGACAAAAGAAATAAAAATAAAGGCCAAATGTTGAGATGCAAAAATAAAAAATACACTCTTTTGGCAATGTGGCGGATGAAACAACTCAATATAGAAGCTTCATGACAAAAGCATTTATGTACAAAACTTCAAAGTGCCCTTCCCCTTAGCAATGTACTGTAATTGAGTAGCGTGTTGATTTAGTGTTAATTGCCTGCGTTCACCTCCTCAGAAAAAAAAATAGCGTTAATGGGTCAAAACTCTTCTAACTGACTGGCTGTCTGTTCCAGCTGAAGGCAGGCACCACAAATTCACACCCTTCCACACTCTAAAATCACAAGAGAGAGCCCTCTGTGAGACAGATGCATAATTGCAGATATATAATTCATTGGAAAACCCTTTGGCTAAATATGCACACTTAATACTTTTTTTTTTTGTCTTTTCAATCACAGCTCAGCTAACTCATTGAGATATTTTTCTAAATACATCAGGCACTGTATAATGGATGTAGTGTGGATGGGGGCGTATCAATGGTCAGTAGCTAAAAAGCACTGCTCCAATGTCCCCGAAGCCTCAGCACACCCTACTTTCATTGTAGTATTAATTAAAGACACACACACACACGCACACACACACACACACACACACACAGAGACCCATCAGCCCAAAAAGTGACCTTCCCATCTTGCCCTTCATCATTTCTTAGTTTCTGCAGTTTGCTTCAAACATCAGATTGTGTTTTGTTTTCCAGAGAAAACCACCTGCCTAATTTTGGCTAGTCAATTTAAGCAAAGCTAATTAGTCAAATATGGACAACAGAGAAACCAAAATCAAGTGAAGAAAATGACTTAAAATTGCAGCCAAAAACAAAAAGACAGAAGAAAAAACACATAAATCATAAAAAGCTCTTTTTGCAATCATTTCAGCCATGCTTTTTTAAAAACAGACAGAAAGTTGTTTGGAGGGGCACATCCAGAATGTGTCAGCTCATAATTACATTTTTAGAGCTCAACAACTGCACTACATGTGAAAAATGACAGAAATTAAACAAGTTAATGTGAGTATATGTTCTCTTTCCTTCCATTTCTTTTTCTCTGCTAATAGGTGGGTGTTGGAACAGGGCTGGGGCTTTTAAGGGTTTTCTTTGGAGGGAAGGGGATGATGTCATTAATCTGTAACCAAATGGTTTGCGTCAAATAGATGCATTCATTGAACTTTGATTCATACAAGTGATGTCACCAAATTAGAGCGATTAAAAGGGAGGGTGGGTGGACAGGTGGGGTGGGGGTCTTTATTGCTATATAATTCAGTGCAGATTTATGAGTAATACCACAAACACATCCACCCAGTATATGATTCATGAAGAAAAAGAAAGAGAAAGAATGGGAATTGAACTCAATGAACATAGGGAAAAAAATGAATATTACACAACTTTGTTGGGTTTTGTTGTGTTTCTGTGAAGATTCTGCGTTGGTTTCTATTTTTTTGTCAGAACGTGTTATGGTAACTGTACGGGCAGGCGCCTCTCTCTCTCTCTCTTTCTCTCTCACTTGCGTCCGAGAGGCTAGCAAAAGGCAATTACCAGTTAACTGATCAGCAGGCAGGCTTGGGGCGGCTCGTCATTGGGTGAAGAGTTCAGAGGTCAGAAGGTCATGTGTTAGTTGCCGGTGGCGGCTAGGTGGTTAGAAACAAAAACAAAACAAACAGAAAAAAAAGATAGAAAGGATATTAGTGTCAGCAAGAAGAGACTGGAATGACATCATTTTAACAATAAAATGAATGCAATCTCTTATGTCGCCCCCCTGCTCCTAATTCCCATGCCAATGTGAGATGAACCCAGCTAATCTCATTATAATCATGACGTTGTCACGTCATGATCCCAACTACTAAGCCCCCACCCTGAATCAGGAAGCTTAGCGGTTTAATTTAAGCGCACATTGCCCCCCAAAATCAAAACAGAAGCAAAGAGAGGTCGAACAGACAAACAAAATAAGAACAAAAATCTAGTGTTTTAGTGTCTTCCAAGTGGGAGTGCAAGTTACAAACAGTGTGATTAGTGGTGAGGAGGCTCACTAATGTTATGTGAGGAATAACTGTGACTAGTGTTAAATGTGCAATGAATAGATGAATCGATGTTTTCACGATTCTTTCTCTTTATTTAGCAGTATATTTTGATATAATATAAATATACACAAGAACCATAAATACATTTGATATAAAATGCTCAAATATAAAATGACAGTACCTCATGTACAACTGAAATTTTGAAATGTGTTTTAGCTTTGCTATCTTTTTGCAATGCACTGGAGAGAATGCAAGCTACCTCAGCTTATGTCTGTGCGTGTCTATCTTCCATAGAAAAATAAAATGCAAAATAAATTTAAATTTCAAGGTGAAATGGTGCGCGGTAGCAGCAAGGCTACTTGTCTTCTGCCTACCAGCTCTCTCAGATACATTATAGAAATGTTTCTCCTTTTGTTTTGCTCCTTATGAGCCGTGGAGATAAATCTTGTATGGGAACAAGCCTGCCCCATTTTAGGCTCTAATCTCAGAGGAATGTCATTATACACCTTCAACACTGCCTGCAGAATACTACCTGTCCTGGCGTCACAGCTGCAGAAACCAAAAGCTTTTCCAGATCACTTTTGCCTGAGCTTTGACATATACACCATCTACATATACTGTATATGTTAAGTACTAAATGTAAACACAATGTGCAGACCACAGTCAACCATTTAGCTGGTGAGTGGATGTATGGGGTAGGAAAGGTGGTGGGGGGAAAGGAAAACAAAATACAATACAGACGATATACAAATTCCCAACTAAGGCATTTGAGGCATAATAGGCATAATAATCATTGAAATTCATCAATCAATAGCAGAGTGTAGCTAGGAGACTAAACTGACCTCTGTCAGCGGTCACAATCCTTTGGTAAGGATGGACCCGCGTGTCATGCCGTCTCACTTTAGTAGCCATTGCACCTAGATCGTAACAGGTCCACAAGGTTAGAAACCATTCACTTTGAGCAGGGGAAAAACAGTCATTTTTTACAGTAATAACATTCACATTTTTAACCATTATCATTATAATGCTTGGATAATACAACAATACACAGAATAGCAACATAATACAGATTATAGTACATATTCACACACGCCACACAGAGCTTCTATTTTTATTTATTTTTTACTTGTAGAAAATGCAGTAGAAAAAAAAAAAAAGAATACGCTTTTTGGAGTTTTACTTGGTATTTAAAAATGCATAACTTAAGTAATAAAATTCCACAGTGCTCAGAGTTATATAGAGGACTCTTTGAAAAGGGGGCAGGCAAAGGGTACAGGCTCCTGGGCTGTCTGGAAAAATAATGTGATTCTTCCTCTGGGATCCAGAGGGGGATTGAGAGAAATTTGTCTCTTTATTTTGAAAGGTGGGGGAATCCAATACAGCTCTGATGGTAATTGAATAGTGCCAGACACCACCTGCCTCTCCCTCTCTCTTTCATCTCCTCTTTCCCTCTTTCACCATTTCTCTCCAGCTCAATCTGTTCACTGGAGGCAGAGGCTGTCATTTTCCTCTTATATTTGTCACAACTGATTTCTTCCTACCGCAGTGCTTGACACTGCCTCGTGTGTATGACACACACACTGTTTGTGTGTCACTGTATGTTCAAGTGCTACACAAATGTGATCAAACTGGATTCAAGAAAATAAATCAAGCCCTCTGAGAGGAAGAGGGGGACATTGGGAAAAAAAGTTATAAAAACCAACAAGGATTTGGTTTTAGCATTGTCAAGTTAAGAGCGAGCCTTGGCTGATAACTACGCAGCCACCTACACTCCTCTGAAGAAGCAGATGGCCTGACATTTCTTTATTCTCAGAGAAGCCAATGGTGGCTAGATACAGTAGCGCAGGCAGCCGAGTGCATGAGTGTGTGTGTGCGTGTGTGTGTGGGTATGAGCGAGTGTGTTCCATAGGGCCCTGTGTTGCTGAAGGCACCAATCGATAGTGTGAGTAAATAAAATGCACTAAGCTGGTGTAACCCTGCAAGTTAAAGAGAGAAAAGCCAGTTGGCTGCCCCTGTCTGTTTTACACGACTCCCAGAGGCACGTCAAATTCACAGGTCAGCTAAAATCACGCTCGTGTCTGCTGCTGCCAGATGATGCCTTGGACAACATTAGAGGAGTTGTGTCAAATTAAAGCTGGCAAGCAACTGACAGCCTCTTCTGTCTTAACATGAGAAGCAGTTTTGCTTTTGTTAACTACAGCCTCAATACAACTTTCATCTTAGACTCTATTTTATAAATAGATGTCCAGTTATCTCTTTGGTAGCAGATATGTTGAGCTTAAAGCACCAATGAGAATTAATATAATATATAGACCCTAATATTGAACTGTACTCCTGACACTGAAACTAAGGGGAGCGTCAGGTAACAGCACAGAGCTCAAGTTCAACAGGGGTGAAGCTAAGACAATGGAGAGAGGGGAAGGAGAAGAAAAAAGGGAAGACTAGGGGAATTTAATGAACATCACCAGTGGGAGTGAGAGAGGAACTATCTACAGGCATCAAGGCCTGCCTGCAGTGAACAGCACAGAGAAATAATTTCAAAAGCTGCAGAAATCCAAGGGGATCTGCCGCCAGACTGAATATGCCTCGAGGCCAGTGCATGAAAGGGTTAGAGAGCAGGCTGCGTGTATGTGAGTGTGTTTCTGTCTGCATGCCTCATTTCACACTGAGGCAAGTCCTCCTACATGAACCTTGCAGAAAAGAGGCTATGTAAACCTGAGAGCATAATTGTTTGGAGAGAGAGTAATTAAAAACAGTGATGTAACCTCAGTCTAAATTATAAAGATAACTTTCCAAGAGCCTGACCTTTTTGTCCCCCATTTGCCTTTTTAATACAGTGTCCATATAAGCCACATAGCTGATCATCTCATTACCAAGAGCTTCACCAGCACATCCACTCTGTGAGTTTGTCTGTTTTTGATCCTCAGGTGGACACGATATATTTACCTTTCAACAAGTCCTGATTGTGGCTCATGGCAGCCGCTTCCAGCACCCCACCAGGGTAAAACAAGCTGGCCTCGTGTCCAGGCTGGCCAAAGCTGGCTGTACCTACTGGACCCATGCTTGCCCAGGCTCTCTTACCTAGAACCCCACTGTGATCGATGGGGTACTCCAGCAGGGAGGTGGGTGCCAGGGCATAAGGGTAATCATAAGGGGTGGTGTAGATAAGCCCACCATCCTGTGAGGGAGGCACCAGGGTGGGGGTGCCATTGGGCAGCATGGCAGCCATCTGAGAGGGCCGGATGAGGTTCATGATCTGGCCCCCACCTGGTGTTTGGGGCCGGAGTGCCTGGGCAGGCAACACCTGACCTGAGGGGGTCGTTATGAGACGTTGGCCCTGAGCGGCCGCTGCTGCCGCTGCAAGAGAGAATGCAAGGGTGGCTGCCATAAGCAAGAGAGTGAAGGACAGGAATAGAAAAGAAAGAAAGAAAGAGGACAAGAGATAAAGGTGTAGTGTGGTTGATCATAATCACAGATGAACAGTGAAAGGTGAAGGAAATACAAAAGGAGGAAAAAGAAGAGGGAACGGGAAATGGCAGGTAGAGGGGAGAGGAGGGGAGCAAAAGGGAAAATTAGTCCATGCAATGGTCATGGTGGTGAACCACAAAAGCCACAATCTGTTGCAAAGGAAAAGTCAACATAGCCAAACAAAATAATAAAATGCCCCTCACACCAAAACATATGAAGCACAAAATGCTGCGGTCATCCCAATACATTCAAAGCATACAAATCACCATGGCAGCTATACATTCATCTACTGGAAATGGCATAGGTGACATACAACACACATGCCAACAGAAACAGAGCTGTTGACTATATGTAGAGGAGAAACACTCAATGGAGAGCAGGTTTCACTAGACACCCATCACTGAGGATGGGACCCTGATACATTTCAGTTGTTGAAACTTAAAAAATGTTGATCTCCCACATAGTTAGCAGTCCATTTAAGTTGGATAACGTACACAATGAACACACAAAAATAATTTTTCAAGTGGTTCTGCATCAGCGTGTGCCGTGTCACAAAAGCTTCCCCAAAGGCAGGGCAATTTAATCAAGCGCTATGGTAACAATGGTTAGATGGTGGGCCAGTTCATCATGGTTAACATTTTAGCAGATGTTAAATTAGGAAAATTAAACAGTGAAATTAATCACCTCTAGTTTCATTTCATACATTTTCGCCCAAGTATAATATAGAACAACCCAGTTTTTGATGTTTGGATAATAATTAATAGCGTAACAAAATGTCCATAGGGTAAATGCACACATATATGCTATATATGCTATATAAAGAAAATGTTTGGGCTTTTAATGATTTATTATATCCAAATCAGAGATGTGATTATGCATTTAAAAATAGGTGATTAAGAAGCATACACTGTAGATGTGCGAGCTAGTGACTGACATGCAGCGTTGAGCAGGTGGAATACAACAATGTGCTGAAAGAGTCCGCCAAGAGCAAGTGATACAGAGCGATGGCATCTGGATTGCAGGGGGTAGGATGGATGGAGGAATGGATGAAGAGGAAAGAAATACAGTGTAGAACAGAAAGGAAGTTGTCCTACTCATGGTTGGGTGGGTAAACATGAATTGTTTGGAGAGCTTGAGAGAGAAGAGGTCTGCTTGTGGTCACAGAGAATATGATGCATGTACACAGGTCTGACTAAACATTCATTTTAATGAGTTAACAGTATTAGTTCATGAGAACTACAGACAATATAATATATAATAACTATGTATGGTCAATGCAGTGAAAAGATTAGTTGTGTATATTGAAAATATATGCATGTTTGCCAATGGAGGCTCACTTACGTGTTTTGATGTTGTTGTCCCTGTATGTCCCATTGAGAATGGCTAGCTCCATCAGCTGCATCTTCTTCAAATTGTCTTCTCCCTCCGCCTGTGAAAAACAGAAACTTTAATGTCCATTCACAATTACACACCACACACTAATTCCAATTAATTCTACAAGCCTGAGGCCCCTTTATAGACCAATTGAAACAAGCCACATGACGACCATTTCACCAAACTACATGGCCGGGTGTTGTTAGAGAGCTACAGTGGGGCATCTAAATCATTTAGACAATACATGTCATCTGTTCTCCACAAGCAACGGTTGAATTGGGTTTAGGGAAACAGAGATGGAGATAAGCTAAAGTGCTGTTGTCGTGGCAGAGGACCTTGTTGTTACCAAAATTCTGACAGACACATTAAGTGTGGGAATGCATATTCATAATCCATATCAGAATGATAATTACTGTAATTTTCTTTGCTCCCTTGTGCGCAATCAAATTCGCAATAACCGGCCTGGCTAATGTCAGTCCTGTCAATTAATGTTTGGATAAATAAATACAAAAGCCGCAGCCACTGTCATTATCGGCAAATTAGGGGACTGAAATTATTCACGGAAAGCAATTAAGATAGCACCCTTCCTCCCACCCATCCATTCCTCCCCCTTTTCTTTCTGCATCTCCACCCCCAAACTCCATTTCCCCTGAAGCTACCGAACACTCAATAACCATGACAACACAAAAGCCCCTGTGATTTTCCAGGTTGTACACCATTATTTAAGCAGGCCCTGTAAATGACTCTCCAAACTGAAGGGTGCAAAGACGGGCACGTGAAGCCTTGCTGACCTCGGTTCCACCTTTAGCGAACTATTGATTTACGTGCCTTTTGCTGCAGAATTGCAATGCTTCTTCATCATTTAAACTCTCAAATAAAAGGAAAAGGTGCTTATTGCACATATATTGTGCATCTGCACGTGAACACAATGAGAAAAGCCGACCAGCCTGTTGGTAGTAATAAAAGCAGGAAGGCAGATACTGAACTCCTCCGTTTCTCTATTCTATCTCTGCACACAGTATGTCTCCTGGACCAAGTTTAACAACAATATGCAGCTCTATTCAGAGGATGATAAGGAAAGAAAGACATGTAAGGGGAGAGAGAAAGAAAGGCAAAAAGAATGAGGGCTCAGAGTTAAGCCCTCCCATGAGACTCCTCTTCAACACGGCCACAGAGAGAGGAAGAGAAAGAGCGAGGTTAAGCAAGAGAAAAAGTGACAGAGGCTGGTCTCCCTTGACTAAATATAAGGCAGTGGCTTCAGAGCAGTCACAGTATTCAGCGGTGTGTGTGCGTGTGTGTGTGTGTCTGTGCAATGTTTAGTGTACCACAGAGCTGCCAATTAATGAAGCGCGGAAATTCTCTGTACTGCTTTCTCTCCCTCGCTACCTCTCTTTTCTTTTAATGGGGAAGTCTTGAAGCACAAAATGTCACATTTCTTCCCAAGCTACAACACTTTTCCCTGCAAAGACAGACAAAAAGCTAGTAATGCAAACACTAGTGATGCAATGTACACGATTCAATTACTTGTAGTTATCGATGATTGATGATGTGCATCACAGAGCTGAAAAGTGTTCACAAGTTTGCAATCTAATCATCAATTCATTATTCATTCTGTTCAAAATAATTTGGTAATGTTCAACTGTGAACAGAGTACTTTATATTAAATTAAACCCTAAACTTCAGTTATCCTAATTAACACATTAAGTATGACATTTTTTATTTTTACACAATTTTCCAAAACATAAAACCACGCAAACACACCCAAGTAGCTCTTAAATAGTTGCCAAGCCGTTCTTTCATTAACAGCCTTGGAGGTGCCGAGAGAACCACTTGACACAAAGTGTCAACAATGATAACCAGACTAGGCTAATTGAACATGGCCCAGGTCAATGGCTAGCATGGCTAATATTGGCTAGTAAACCCTACTCAATGGAGAGACAAAATCACAGCTAATTAGATGCTGCAATCTCTAGTATGTAAACACGTGTACACATGAATGAACAAGCTCTGAAATAGCTGCGTGTCAAACCTAAAAGAGAGCAGAGTAAATATTATTCAATCCAATCTCTCTGTTACTTACTTTTCTCTGTGTACATCCTTAGTTATTTACATCACAAATTAAATCAGATCTTGACATTTACAACTTGGACCAAAAAAAAGGTCTGCTACACTTTGCTTCCGCGATTCAAAACAGCCGTTTTCTTCTTTTGTCTTTCTGTGTGTGTGTGTGTGTGTGTGTGTGTGTGTGTGTGTGTGTGTGTGTGTGTGTGTGTGTGTGTGTGTGTATCACAAAAACGGTCAGTTCTTTGGAAGTGGGCCAAGCAGACTTTCTAGACAAAACTGAAAATTGAGGGAAGGAAAAAGAAAACGACTAGACAAAATAAAGAACACATTTTCACCAGATGCAAATCATAAGAGGGGGCTGAATTAGCTTTTTTTTTTTTGTGGCAACAATAAATCAAACATTTGCGTTTGTCTTTTTATTGTTTCTGTATGGAGAGCTCTATAAACAATATTCATTGTGCTCAAGCCATTCTTTGCAAGCTATCTTTCCCTAACACACAGGCCGGCCTTCTCCCAACACTAATTTAAATGGCTCCTTCGTTGTTCATCTCGAATCAAACGCAGGAAGCCCTCATGACAAAGGTATCCCTGCAGTACGAGTGCAAACTAAAGAACTGCATATTCTTGGTGTCTTTGTGGCTACACTTAAATACTTTGTGACAAGACTAACCTTTTAAAATTAGACAAAGATAATGAGCACATTTGGGGGTTGGTCTCTCACCAGACTGAATGTATGAGGGAGTTTTAAAAGGGGTAGCTCTGCAGAAGGCTGACACTCAGGACAACTGCAAGCTGGGATATGAGTTTTAGGGCTGCTCGTTTGTGTGAGTGTTGTGTGTGTTGTATGATGATGGATCTGCAGGGTTGTGGGGGTTAAATGGGCACGGGGCAAGAGGATGCCACCATCCATCCAACTCCGCATAGGTGGCACACTGCCTGTTGAGAGGCGAGAGACACAAAATAGAGGGCAGCGAGAGGGGAAGAGCACAGATGCTGCTGCTAGGATGAGGTGTGCGCTGCTGTGTGTGAAATGTGTGTATCCCCAGTGGAGTGCGGATGATAAAGCTCCATCTTCTCACAAGCAGTTTGTTAGCTAAAACTCCCAAACCCTGACAGATCGTTTCTCGTTTACATGTGAAACCAGCACATTTTCCCCCCCATCAAAAGACAAATTCCTTACTGCAAAATTACCCTACTTTTCTCTGTTGTCTGCGGTACTCTGTGGATGTTTGGGA
Source organism: Cottoperca gobio (assembly GCF_900634415.1). NCBI lineage: Eukaryota > Metazoa > Chordata > Actinopteri > Perciformes > Bovichtidae > Cottoperca > Cottoperca gobio. The sequence goes on along the minus strand of NC_041376.1, from coordinate 7,639,500 downwards.
AGTGTTGGCACTGTTAGCAACATAGTTTAAGCTGCACAACAAGTAAGATGGGGAATTCAAAATGGCTGCAGATCAGGAGAAACCAAAAGATATTGCTGGTGACACAGCCAGAGTGGACTTGAACTGACTTCAGATATGTAGCCCTGGGTGGAATGGGCCAGCTTCCTACAGCAGAAGCACAGCTTAAATGAATGTTTGATGAACAGCGGCAGAGAGCAGTTAACACTTTAATGTTGCTTAGCTCAAGGTGTCGCCACAATTCCCCGACTCCTCAGTCAGAATGCACCACCCATAATAAAACATGCACTCAGACGCAGCCATCACTAGGACCGTGTGGGTAAGCATGGTGCATGTGTCAGTCTGTGATGATCTGTCTGCTGGAATTCCCGGGAGAGGAAAAGATGCCGGATTATACAATAGGAGGGACGAGGAAAGGAAGTTTTCTTTTATTATCCCTAACATGCACACATGCATGTGCGTAGCAAACACACCCACACTCCTGTCAATCAGCGGAAAAGCCACTCAATAAAGCTGCTCTATCTACAAGAATCAGATTCAATCAATGAGGCCTATTTGTGAAATCAGCAGAGCGGTAAAAGCTATCAGGGAGGAGCAAGACAGAGGGATGAGGGAAGGAGGGAAGAGGAGCAGGAGGGAGGAACAGGGAGACGGGAGTGCGATGAGCTAAAGTAGGTGAGCCGTGTCCCACTGCCACTACCTGACAACCCTGCGATGAGGTCACTAGATGCATGCTAATTCACTGTCATGTTGCACCCTTTTGTGATCAGAGCTTGTGTTCATGTTGATGAAAAATAAACTGTAGCTAGTGCCAAATGTTAAAAGATATTAGAGCTTATGGTCAATGCTTTATACTGTATGTGCATGTGGATTGAATTAAGAAACAGATGAGTGAGAGAATCATAGTTTACCTCACTTGCGAATTTTCCTTGCGCGAGATGCAAGGAAGCCGTGTGAGGAGAAAGGAAACGAGGAAATGTGTTTTTAGAGAAATGAGACTCCTTTCCTCTGAAGAGTCACATGAAGCAATGTCCGTTTTTAAGGCCAGCTTTTACAGCAGTACATACATTTTACAGACTTTATCTCTGCACACGTGCACGATACTAAGACGAATAAAAAGGCACACAAGTATCACTGCCAGAGCCGCAGCAGCCTGGTACCTGTCACATGAATAACAACCTGCATCCTGCTTAGAGACACAGATTTTTTAATACGGGGAGAATGCATTTATATTATTTGCATAAATATTTATTGATATTCTGATTGTGAACTCATTTTTTGAAAACCCAGAATATGATCATGGTGTCTTTTGAATACTGGGCATTTTTTAGTGGGCTTAATGTTTCAGGGAAAATACGTAATTCATATCAAACTTGACACAGCCTCGCATTTGACTGAATGGAAATGACGATAAATCCTACTCATATCTCTGAATTAAATTTCATCCATAATAAGAGTTAATGGAAGAAATGACAGAGCATAAAAACAAAACACTTAATAAATTAAGAAAGTAGTTTGTGGTCTGTTTTGTTGTTTAAATCTACAATTAACAGATTTTTAACTCAGAAAACAAATAACACACTCAAATTTGTATTGATACACTTGAGTTAAATCTGTTATCTGTCTTCACTCTGGTATGAAACTCCAGTGATGTTGAAATGTATCCGATCAGGTTGCAGCATCCAATCAATAACCAATATCCAATAAGGGGGCGTGCCGGCTGGTAAAAGACTTCCGTGAAGGGCTGCTCTTATTATAATCGCTCCTCACTCCTCCGAGCAGAAATAAGAGCTTTGAGACGGGCTTCCAGATGCCGCACCAGAACAACTTACAGTTCAAGCGAGGAAATATCAAATAATAGACTTGGGATGTACCCAGTGTTTATAGGGCTGCACCCTCACTCTCCCCAGCAGCCAGACTCCAGGCCCTTTCCCATCCATCTCACCCACAGATAAACACAACAGGCGCCTGGATTAGGTTGGATGAATTTGCTCATGTCTATGGCTGCAAGTGAGGGGGAGTTTTTGCTCATATCTGGCAAGAGCCACCATCTATGCAGCTCAGCTAACAGCTCAGCTCGGAGAGATGAAATGATGAGCAGAGGGAGAGATAGAAAGAGAGGTGGAACAAAAGATTACCAGGAGAAGAAAAAGCTCTGCAGAGCAAGTACAAGAGAAAGCGTGAATGATTGTCTTTGAGTTGGTGGAGAGATAGAGAGATATGCGGGAAGAAGAAAGGGATCGCTTGAGAATATGAGACAAGAAAAGACAGACAGCCTAGTGAAAACCAATTTGTCTGTTCCCTAGTGGGCTGACACTGGCTAAGGCCTGCTTTCCTTCCCTGGCCTCACTGCCAGTCATCACAAACAGGCGTATGCACACATGTGTGTGTACACACACACACACACACACACACACACACACACACACACACAATCGCACATACATCTTAGGCCTTAGCAGGGCCAGGGTCAGGCTCTCTCCAAACTACTCCAATTACCTCAGCAGTAAACACAGCCTGCCCTGGCAGCCTCCTGGGATACAGAGAAAGGCAAAATGTGAAGAACAGAGAATGAGAGGGGAGGGAGAAAAATATTCTGCAGAGTGGAGGAGGTGGTATTGGGAGCCTCGGGGAGGGAGGAGTAGATGACTTCATGTAGAAGGATGGAACTGGTAGTGGCTGCAGCTGGTTTTTCTCCCGTTCCCCTCCCTCGCTCGCATCCCTTTTGGTTCCTTCCCAAACTCTAACATCTGGAGGAAAATGATTACTCTAGCCACGCTGCCAAGACGACTTATCAACAATTCCACACTCTCCAGAAGCGTAGGGTTAGAGAAAGGAAGGAATGAGTACTTGTAGCAAGCTTTAAAACATCTCTGCACTAAATAAATAAGTGACAAGAAAGTTTAATCAATTCAAGTCAACTAAAGCAAACTTGGAAGTTGGATTGGGGTAAGAAATTAAAACATGTGCAGTAAACCTGATTGTTTTCATTAACAAGACTATGAATCAAAGACTACTCCAGCAAGAATACATATATGGCTACACACACGCACCTTTTTCTTTCTCATGGAAAACCATCCCTCAATCAAATACTAAACAAGAAGTAAAAACAACATGTATACAACACACAACAAATTAAACCCTTTTTCATTTTTAAATAAATAAGACAATGTATAAATCAACTACAGGAGAAAAAACTAAAAGCTACACAAAGGTAACCTTTTTCCTTTCATAAAAAGCACCTTTAAAGAGTGTGCTGGAGTAAGTGCTGCATGTCCTTTCTTAACTGCTGCGCGTTCAAAGGCAAAAAAAATTCTTCTGCTTTGCTCCTCAGCTTTTGTGAACGTATCTGCCAAGGGAATCAGGCCTCAACTGCATTTTCCTTTCCCCCAAAGAATAACAACGCAATCTCCTGCAACTCTCCTCTCCGACTGTCTTATACCTTCACAACTCTCCAGCAAAGCCTCTTTATTTTTTCTTTACTCCTTTCCTCACTCCCAGACAGCTCCGTTAGTGACGGGCGCCATTAGTCATGCTAAACCACCAACACACTAGCTCATTAGCATAGAAGTGAACCTGACTCCAGTCAGATTATTACAAACTCATCACGGCTACTCCGCCCCATTACTGTCAATCACACAGTTTACTGAGGTACAGTTGAAAGTGGCACATTAAAAAGTCAGGAACTAACTCTTCTGTTAATACTTGACTTTCGGCATCATAACAAAGCTCCTAAGTGCCAAGGCCTTTGAGTAAACGCGTGCGGTTTGATGTAGCGTTGGTGGGTGCTCAGGGTGCTACTATGAGTTGCAGAGAAGTATTCATTTAAATGGTAAGGCCTAGTTTACTCTGACAGTTTCTGCTGAGGTTATCCCTAACATGCAAAGTAAGTATGGGTGGCAGACTCAATCTGGGCACTGGCATTGGCTCCTGATCTATGGAGCTTATAACAGCCTATTATTGTGCTGAAAGGAGTGAAGTGGGCGGCCTTGGTTCTCTATGCTAGTCCCATCAATATCAACTGACACACACATACATATACTCGGTGCCACAGACAGGAGAGGAAAAAGAGAGGACTAGAAAATATGTTTTTCTACCAGCTCACTGTACTCTCTGAAACTGAAAGAAAAAATATATCTGTTTTTCTCTCCCATCAAAAGCATTTCCAACAGTACAAGGGGAAAAGCTGTGCAGAAATTCTGAGTGATCTTGTTTATCCTCAGAAACTGGGCTGGTACTTCATGTAACATAATAGCATTAAGAGCGGATTAAACTTCATATAAATAACCTAGAAAAATATATACAGATTTAACAAGAAGATTTAGATATATTATTAAAGCTTGTTGGCCTGCACCGGCTTTAACAAATAGATGATGTTACAGACTAAGAGCAGGAGGGATCATTCAGTCACACCATGTTGCACAGCCCAACAAACAGCTGTCTGTTTTTCCTGTTACTTTTTCTCATCATCTGTTCCCTGAATACCAACAAAGTGCCCTCTCTTTCCCCAGTCCACCCAGCCCATATCCTCAATTTGCACCCTCAGTTTTCTACCTTATTCATCCACTTCTATTCCTTTTCGCCTTCCGCTTTTCCCCTCGTCCCCTCATTCCACCAGGCTGCCAGACGGTGTATTGTTCTGTCGCTGCGATCCTTTAATACCATCCAATCGAGCAGGGAATATCTTGAAGGGATTTGGCCAGGGATGATTTGGGAGCTTTAAATACTGCTAAGGGATTTGCATCATTCAGAGATCCTGACTTCTAAAACATGGATCCAAGCCCCTCCTGCAAGACGGGGATTCAAACTTGGAATCCTTTGGATGGATCTACCTGGGCACAATCAGTCAGCCCATGAACAGCATTACTGTAACTTGTGACTTTGAGACACCTTCTTCGGTTGTTCTCAGCTTTTCTGGCTCCATGCAACATGAACAAAAACAACATCCATGCTTCCTTTACTTACTCGCATGCAAGGATGATCTGGTGTGACAGATCTGGGAGTACAATTCATTCACATGAAACTGAATCTTCTCTACACTGCAAAAATATGTCTTGCACTCCGATAAGGTTTGATGATTTGCATCTTTGATTAAGCTTGAAGGTCAAATCAGTTCCCTCCAATGCATTGCTGAAAAATATATTCCATTGTCTTTGTATGATGTTTTTTTATAGAGGTTGCATTCTTTCACTGTCAGAGAAACATTGGAATTTCAACAGGGCTTTTAGAAGAGGAAAAAATAAATGTTTTGGTTTTAGTTTTTTTTGTGCCCCACTAAAAAAAAGAAAAATCCCAAGTTCCACCATGGGAAAACCAGTCAGCATAGTAAACAGCAAGTGAAGTATTGCAAACATCCCTGTTAACAAACAATAACAGTGTGAAAGAAAAAGAGAAAAGAAGGGGACTGTGATAAACAAACCAAATGAACCCAAGTGGGATAAAAAAGAAAAGGAAAAAAAAAAGACACCGTGGAGGAGGCAAAGAAAGCCATCAGTCCGGAGTTGGCTAGTGGGACTGAGAGAATGGCCTTTGAAATGACTTGAGCGACGGCTGGCAAAGCGAGGCATTACAGACTGTAGGAGCTGAATTTGACGGGCGGCCTTTGGGCTCTCTAAACGCTGAGCTCAACACAATCCTATTTTCCTGCCTAGACACTGGGGCACACAGTCGCTGGAGAGGCAGAGATGAAAGCAGTGTGTGTGTGTGTGTGTGTGTGTGTGTGTGTGTGTGTGTGTGTGTGTGTGTGTGTGTGTGTGTGTGTGTGTGTTCCCACTTCGCAGATGTTGAAGCTTGGCCCTGGTAATGCCTCTGGGGAAGTTCAGTAACTACTGTGGGTGGACAATGTATAAAGGGGAATATGTGAGAGGGACAAAGGAGCAGAGTGGCAGAGAGGCAATGTGCACAAGTCTCAATCACCAGTTGAACCTTTGGAGATGCAAAGAGGTCCAATGGTTCTAACCGCAGTTCCCCTACAATCGACCCTCAGGCATATGCACACATGAAAACATCCACACACATCTGCATTTCCTTGCCTCTCTCTAAAAGGGATTAAGGAGACCTTCAAAGAGAGGCAGAAAGATTGGCCTGGGGCCTGCAGGGTCCCTCTCGTTGCCACTGGAGGACCAGGGCAGGATTCTCTGCCTGCCTCGTTATCCGCCTCCTCTTCCTGCACACGGTATGAGGACACTTGACAAAAAACCCAGAGGAGCCAAAAACAACCTAGTGGATTAGGAAGCAGGTTATTTTACAATGAGGTAAGGGACCTGGGTGGTTAGGGACCAAAGTGGATGTGCATGTATGCAAACTGAAATTAAAAAAAGAACAGTACAAGTGGGTAAAGCAATTTTGTAAGTGGTGCAGAGGGCCTGTGTACATAGAATGCACCGTCACTGGGGATCTTGGCCAACTTAAAAATCTAAATGAATGAGACGAGAAAAGAAACAAGACTAATTCCCCTTAGAGGGACGCAATGAAAAAGATGGATATGGAACGGGAGGATGTTTCAAGCAGGAATAAGGAAAGTAAGAACTCAAGAGAGTGTAAAGGAGAAAGTGCTAAATGCAGCGTGATGAAGCTGAGGTTTGGTTCAGGATAATGGATGACACGTATTCAAACCTGAGCACACAAAGCTACCACCAAAAATAAGTGACTTGGTTCAACTTGTTCAACAGTCAGACTTAATGTGTGTCTGTTTAAGTGATTAATTGTTGATCGATCAATCATGGTTAAGAATTTGATGGATTAAAAATACATCCATATATGGTACATTGGTTCCATATTTGCAGGTGTTTTCAGCGGCTGGAATTATAGGCGTTACTATGCTTCTCTCTTTCTTCCCTGATTTTCCACACCAGTGTGTCGGAGAATGACAGAGGGATAAAAACAAGTGAGGAAAAGTGAGGAAGGAGATGAAACGTGCCATTCAGCACAAATGTTATTGCAATCTGAATCTTTTCACCGCTTTAGAGTTTTCAGTATTTTCTGTGGCTGGCTCCGTGAGCAGACTCCCGATGATGAGGGGAACAGCAGGCAGAGGAATTCAAAGTCACACTGCATCCTTCCTTGTTCTTATATCGACGTGTAATTGCAAGCACACAATTTCTGAAACATTAACCCCACAACTAATGAGCATACTATAGGTCGTCTGCCTCAGGGGAGATGCCCATACACAAGAAATGTTATCTAAATTAAACACAATTACTCCCAAGATCACAAATTCACTGCAATCAACTGTTTCTTTGTTGGGAAGCTTTAAATTGCTGAAGTTATCTGATGATAATTAGTACTTCATTAAATGGCATGCGGCTCCATCTGATAACGCCTGCTGTAGATTGTTTTTCTATGTGTTTTCAGCAACATATAGGAGGCAGAGCCAGTAAATCTCTCCAGACTGTGATTGGACCAAATAAGTCTGCCTGCCTTTCGGTCGTAGAGCCAGGAAATTGAACAGGAAAAGGACAAGACTAGGGAAGGTGGCCAGGCTTGGGCAGGTTGTTACCTGCAGGGGTACGATTTCTGTAGGGTAATAACCACCTGTCTGCACCCCAGGAGAGCCATAGAGCTGGAGATGAGGAGATATGAGCAGATGGAGATGTGGAGGGCTGGATGGCAGGGGAGGAACCCTTGGGCCTAGACCATACCAAGTCCCTGCTGTCCGGTTTGAGCTGACAGGAGGGACTTGGCACACATGGAAAGAAGCTCAACAGTCACCGTATGTAGCACAGCAATAAAAAGCTTAGACTGGAGGAATGTGTGCGACTTGGGAGTCATTAAAATGAGGTCCAAACTAGGAACAACAGAAGCTTTTTGTTGCATAGCCTTTCCACATAATCTATGGAAAACATATTTTTACAGTTTTATAATGCATCAGTAACTCAGTCATTTGTGTGTGTGTGTGTGTGTGTGTGTGTGTGTGTGTGTGTGTGTGTGTGTGTGTGTGTGTGTGTGTGTGTGTGTGTGTGTGTGTGTGTGATACAGACAGCTGTAGCCTAATCTGTGGTGTGTAATCTGTGTGTTGGCCTTCAGGCCACTGCCGATACCGTAATGGAAGCGAGTGGTCAATGGCTTGTCCCCTCAATCACCCAGAGAGAAAGAGAGCAGCAGACAGCAAGAGAGAGGGCAAAAACGTAACAAAAAAAATAAAACGAGAAAGAACACACACCGAGGGGAAACACAGGGTAGAGAAGATGAAAAAAAAAAGGAAAACCAGAGAAAAAAGAAAGTGTACAGCTTTACTTGGCCAGATACTGTAGGTGACATATTTGGTGGTAGAAAAAGAGGAAATAAAATGTATGCAGACAAAATACAATATATACCGGCCTAACGTGATTCACCGAAGAGTGGGATGGTGGTTTCCCTTCGTGCACACTTACTATCTGGAGAAATACAAAAATGCTCTTCTCTCAGGAGGCACAGAGGTAAGGCCCAGATAAAAGTAGCTCCCAGATTCTGCCAAAAATTGTGTGCTTTCGTGAGTCAGTCTTCTTTGGGATGTGACTGGGTGCATGCATGTTTATTTTTTAACCCAGTCTGTACTGGGCTGCCAGTCGGGGTCTTGCATGAACCTGTTGTCAGGTGTTTGAAGTTAATGCCAAAATTCAGGCCGCAGGAATTAAGCATTTTATTGTTGTTTTGGTATCTGGAGTGCAGTTGAAGAGCTGGATTTAAGCTTGCCAGTTATTCATGTAACCAAGAAGTTCAAGAACAAAGCCTTTTAGCAGGGCACGTATAAATGTCAACATGCATGCTTGAGTAAATACTGTTTCCCCTGACATGGCCAATCATGGTCACTAACCAATCAAATGACATGCAGTAGTAATCATTATTGACACAAGTGTCGAAAAAAGCCACATCCGTTTCCTGTGGTAAAATGGTTCAAGTGGACAATTCCAATTACCCACTTATCACCTTTAGATCAATAATCAGAGGGGATTTATACATAACAGTTTTAGCGTTTGCTCTCCTCTGCTCTCCTGGATGCAGGGTTTCAATAGGTGTCTGGGAAGTGCCTGACGCAAATGTGTTATGAGGTCATATAAGGACCGAAAGGCTGGATAAATGAGTACAAAGAGTGAGAGGATGCGAAGATGCATAATGATGAAAGTGGAGGACAAGAGGATCAAAGGTCACACTGCCTCCAGGCCAGCTCTAATCTCAACTGCTTGAGCATGAATGGAAGCTAAAAACACCACACGGACAAAGTAAGTAAATAGAACAGCATTGGTAGAGAAGCACAGTGATGCAGGCTTGCCGTCCCAAGTAGAGGTCATCAAGTCAAGGAAGCCAATTAAAAAGATGATTAACATTCATGTGGGAGATGCAGTGTCTACTTGCAGGTGGGATGAGCTCACCGTGCGTGCACGCATGCGCACACTAGCACACACTAGCGAGTAGTGTGTGAACAGTCCAGTATGTTGTAACTAAAGTGTCCTGGGAGGTGGAGATCAGGAGGTTAATATGATCCAATTTGACCCCTTCATTAGCCTGATTAAGGTAATAACAGCCTACAGGGACAGATAGGTTGTTTTAGTCAACCTTGCAGTCTATCTACAGCCTACCTGCAAGGTCTCTCAGCCTACTTGATAATCAAAGACGTCCAGTGATGATAGAAACACAAAAGCTACGTTAATATATCAACTGTTCTTCCTCTCAGGAACAAAGACACATAATTTGCCCACATATTATGGCCGTAAAGTTGCAGTTTTAAAGCTTTAAACGGAATTCATATTACATAGTATATCTATGATTGAGGGATCCACGTGGCTCTCATCGTGGCGACGGCTGAGGTGGCAGCTAGCAGCTAACGGTGTCGACAGTGAAAAACAACGGCAACAGTGCTGACAGAGCTAACAGTGTTAATCTGAGGGGGGGAGCCGGAGGGTGGACGTTAAGTATCTGTAACAACGCCTTGGGTTGGGGCGGTGTAATCAGCGTTGACTGCCCTGTGAGTGCAGTGTACAGTGGCAAACAGGTCAGTGTCAAACAGGGACTCAAATGCATGCAACATCTCTGCTCAGGTAGACATTACTCCACTATATCTTTACATAGAACATAGTTGTTTGTTGCTATATTAATACTGCTGTAAATAGAACCCGTAAGTAATAACTATGGTAGACACTAGGCTTATGTAGTCTGTGTTGGGCACCACTCAATCAGGCTCAATGAGAAATGTGAGTTGCTGTTCTTGTGAATATGGCTGGGTGTCATGCATGACAGAGGACGTTCGGGGAGGGGTGGAGTAGATTAAGAGCAAATAAGAAGAGAATGCTAGTGATAGGTAGGCCTAACAGAGAATAAACATCATTAATTGGAGAGGCACACAAAGATGGATTCAGCCAGATGGTGTTTTGTACTCATTTGTCATACACTGCTGACAGAGAGAGAGAGAGAGAGGAGGACAGAATGAGCGCTAGAAAGAAAGAAAAACAAAGAGGTGTTTATTGATTGCAAAGTCAGTACACTGCTGCCTAGAACAGGCTTCCACTGTTTAAATCTAGCACTGCTTGTTCTGCATCATCTTCTCTCTGTGCATGTGCCTTTCCTCTTTGGTAGCACACTGCCAAGCCGGATGCATACTGGCGAGTAGAGACACAACACCCCGCAGATCGCTAAACTTGGCGTCAATTAAGGTCCATCTGTCTGGCTTTTACAGATACACCATCTACTGTATGTTCTTCCTCAAAGGTGGTCCATAGCAGAAAGAGAAGAAAACAGGGAACGAGATGAGGAGAGACAGAAGGAGCAAGAGATGGGGATAAGAACAAAGGGCGGGTGTACAGGTTTGCTCAAGAGAGAAACTTAGTCTTGGTCTAGAAGCACCACAATGATCCAAACATGGCAACGGATGGAGCGCTCGCACCTTGCTAACCACTGCCAAGGATTTTATATTAAAAAAAAGACGAGAAGTGGCGCAATTAAACAATCTCCTAAATTCCATAATGTGTACTAGAACTACATGAGTGAACAAAGTACCAAAAATAGAACTTTAAAAACAGGTCAATAGAAGGATTTAGGGGGAAGTGGGGAGATGGAGCTCAAGAGGGAGCAGTAAGCTGGAGCTAGAGCGCAGGACTGGGTTTCCACCGTGTTGCAAATGCTGCTCGAGGCCGCCGGTCTGCTCGGGCTGCTACCATGCTCACTTTGTTCTCAGCGATGACAGTTTCATTCAGGGAGGCATGCACTTGGCTCTCCAGGGCCAAAGTGCCTCTGCACCAACTAGCTCAGTCTTTCTCTGTATGCTGTTCTTCTTTCAAACATAACCTTTCCTGCTACTCGGGTGCTCTATATACAGTGTGTGTGCGTGCATGTCTTCCTGTACTGTAGATACCTTACGGGGGAATGCCTGTCGTCACTGCACTGAATCAAATGTAGATGGCATTTTTTTTAAGCTTCCTTTATCAGACAAACTCGCATAACTTAAATAGCATGGCGTGACTTTAGTTCTCGCCATAACATGTAAAAAGATTGTCCCCGAAGGAACCTCCTCTTTAGGATCTTATGAAATCAAAGAATGCATTTGCTTAACAGCAGTCCCTTCAAATATTTATATTCACAAAAGCGTAAAAATCATGCACCTAGCTGACGTATCACTATAGAGAATAAAAATGTTACGTCTCAGAAAGCATGGAGTGCTGTACTGGGGGTTCGTTTCCAGGGTAACGTGTTTACATTGACATTTTAGGATTTACCCTGCTTAGGATTTTTACAGTGCAATGTGCAATGTGCAACGCAACAGAAGGATATGCTTCATTTTCTAGATCACCAACATTATAACTGAAAATAATGCAAAGCCACTGTACACTGACAATTCTATCACTAGAATCATCACTTAGATGGAAAAAAGCAGAATGGCTTAAGGGACCTGTAAATAGAATATGATTCTGCTGTCCGAGCCCGACTAATGTGTTCAAGGTTCAGTGTGATAAAAATCTAAGGAATCTTTAATTAATCCATAAAAGAAACATAGCATCCAACTATACTTGAGTGAGACGAAGCACATATACCTAAAAGCAAAATGCTAAAGCAGAGACGTTTCTAGGACGTTTCTCAATAGCTAATAGGAAAAGGTGCCTTTGGGCAGAAGCACTCAGAGTTACCCAAGGACAAGGCCTTTGTCTGGTCTCTGTTGGCCATGTCAAATTGTCTGCCTGTCTGTCATTTTCCCATAGGCTCTTTATGCAGCCCAGTGACCTGAGGGTACCAGTGAGAATATATTATATCCATAACAATGTTCAGTGCGTACACCTGTCAATCACACAAACACAAATGCACACAAAAAACAGCCAAAACGTAAACAAGTGTCACCTATCTAGGTCACATCTGTCAATACCTTCCTGCAGAATAAGTGTAAAAAGCATACATGGTGGGCAAGGGTGGCGTAGTTTATATCTAAATGTGGTTATGCCTGTGAACCAGTATAGGAAGTCAGCTCGTCCGGTTCTTATCAGAACCAAAAAGGCTATTAACTTGTTTGGCTGAGGGCTGATTCACATTTGTGACGGTTACATCATTGTATATAGTCATGGCATATACAGTCAGGTTTTCTGTATCTCTCCCAATAGACCAGGGTCTGTTGAAGATCACAGGACAATACCTGCCTACAGGTCAATCAGTATTGCTCTCCAGCACTTTTAAGGACAGAAGGGGGAAGTAGAGCAGGCCAGTCAGGGTTTACAGATCGAGCTCTGCAAGTATCTGAGTGGAGGTTACCTAAAGTGCAGTGGGGCTCTGCTGCCGGCTCCGTTTGAGGGCCTTAACCAAGGACTCAAGGGATGAGCTGAACATTTCAGTGAGTGTGTATATGTGCATGCACGCACAAGTATTTTTCTGGGTATGTGTGTGCGCGCGCTATTGTGTGTGTATACGAGGGTTGGATCAGTGGAGTAAATCCACACTTGAAAGAGTAGCTCAATCAAGCTCTCCCACCCATCTCTCTCTCTCTCTCTGTCTCTCTCTGTCTCTCATCTCACCGATGTTTCCCCACTCCCAGTTCATGGAGAGTTGAATAGTTCACAGGACTAGGGAAAACAGTGCTACAGAGGGCAAAGTGGAACAACTATGAACTTTTAACACTTGTCATCAGTACCCTATTCCAACTGTCAATCAATCTGAGTAAGGAAACTGATTTGACAAGGCGTTACACAACAGTCAATGTTTGAATGACCAAAATGTCAAGTAACCATTGAATTGTTGATTCAGACAGGGACAGAAAGTACTTACAACATACATACTCTAACGTGACACTTGGTTGGTCCCACATCTTTCTGAAGCAATGTTCTAGTGCAGGGGTCGGGAACCTATGGCTCGCGAGCCATATATGGCTCTTTCGATAATGCAATATGGCTCGTTTAACATTTTTTAACATGATTAACAAGTAATAAATAATTATATTGTGTCATTTTAAAGTAAAAACATTTAGCAGCGGATTTGTTTTTAGTTCTCCCCTCTCCTTTCCTCCGCTCCGTCTGCTGTAGGTGAAGGTGTGTTCACACATGTGTGCGTAGGGGGCGGAGCCCCGCCCTAAGCGAAACCGAGCAGAGGAGAAACTGCACAAAGCAAGCAGTAGACCGGGGGTGTCAAACTCAATCACAGGGAGGGCCAAACACGGTCCACATTTATTGAACAGGATACACATATTGGATAAAGTGTAAAAAGATATGGAACATATTTAAGTCAACTGCAAACGGGTTGCTGAGCAGTTCAATTTAAATTTCTGAGCTGCAAAGTCGGCAAATGGTCTCAGTTTATGAGCAGAATGCGCGGTGGAGATGGTTTGTCAGTGTTTGGAAACACGCAGTGACCAAAGTTTCCTTCTGCATCAGAGTCTCCCACAGAAAGCTCGGCTTAGAAAGCTCTCACTGCATCACACATGTCCGTGATCACACGGCAATGAAGCTGCAGGTTTAACAGTGAGATGCTTCGTTATGTCGCACACAAAGGCCAGCTCACATCGTCTCAGAGATCTGTGGTGTGTTTCCCTTTGCTTTCCAAAAACTTTCATTTCATTCACACATTTAGATACTTCCTCAAATGTCTTTTCCCGTGGTTGTGCCATGCATTGATGTAATTACCAAAACTGGCAGGGCCAGTTATGACAGACATATGATATTTTCTCGCGGGTCGGATATAATTGCCTTGAGTTTGACACCCGTGCAGTAAACACTGAAACGTGCACATAAATGAGATAAATAACGTAAGCGTTTAGTTTATTTAATAAAAGAGCACATGTTCAATGAAACACTGATACTGCTATTAGTAATCGGAGACGTGTTATTCTTAAAAAATGCACGCATAAAGTTGCATTCAAATGTATATATTTTTATATATGGCTCTCAAGGAAATACATAAAAAAATATTTAGCTTTTATGGCTCTCCCAGCCAAAAAGGTTCCCGACCCCTGTTCTAGTGTAATAGGCGCATATTGTTATTTCAGATATTTAGTTTAGATAGTTTGAACAACACAAAAACAACTTTGAATGATTAAATGAAAACATTACTACTTAACAATATTGTATATACAACACAATTCCTCACCAAATAAAAAAAAGACTATAAGCCTGACTGTTACATCACTGCGTTTAGCTAAAAAAAAATTAAGTATACGTTTTTCGATGTCGAGATTATTTTAAAGCAAAACTATCATTTTAAAACACTTGACTTCAATTTACCACCATCTTTGCAGACAAAACAACCGTTTGGTTATCTTTCAATTCTTTGTTTCACTTCTGCAGCTGGGTTCTCTTCAATGACAAGTAAAGCCTGTTTGTTGAAAGGGAATAAAAAGCATGACCTTACATTTTGTTGTTTCCTGTACGATTTAATAAAGGCAATTTTACGCTGCCAAATGTGGATGCCCTTCATTAGAAGAGTGCGTTTCCATCATGTCCATACTTTAATCCAATCTAGTTTAGCATGATAAAGGGCATTACTGCCAACCAGCCTTACTGCCCACCCACTCAACATGAAGAAAATATGGTGCCTTTAGGAGCTATTCTGCCATACCAACACGACATCACTTCTATTGACATTAATTTGCCATACCCTAGGCCAGTGCCAGGCCATTGAGTAAATGTACATTAAGGAGTGCGGCCTCGACTGTAAGTAGAATGAAAGGTCAGATCTACAACAGAAACCTAAACTTGGTTTATTTCTCTGTTCAATACAAATATATATACAAAATAACAGAGATATGTATCTTTGATGTTATTTATGCCTCAATAATAAAGCATTTAATAATAAAGCATTTACAGGTTAGTTTGATGGGAAAACACATCTAATTTAATGGAAGGATCATTTCATTGCATTTAAATTAACAAAGATGCCATGCTTGAAGGAAAATGGTCTCTGTTGGATTGCAATGGGTCATTAATTAGATCTATAAAACTGTTATTTGAATTAAGGGTAGAGTGAAACTTTTCAGGAGAAATATTTCATTAGTGTCTCAAAAGAGCTTGAAGGTGCTTATTCGTGTTTGAGAAATAAAAGAGTTTCTCCTTAACCCAATAAAAGGTTCAGGTACTGAATCACCAGACCATCTTTGATGCACTCGTCAGGCTGCAAAATGAACAGACTTCATAAAAAGTGAGGACGCTATTTTTGTGGCACTCCAGTCAGATGTGTTTTGGCTGCCAAGAGCTGTCATTGATTTTAAAGGACACCGAAAAGGTTTTTGTTGCGTATGGGTCTACATACGCGAGTCAACAGTGACTCATTCTGCATCACTCTTTAGAACATTGTCGCTTTCAGAGATGGCTTTATCTGATAAATTTGTGAGTGCATGCGCATATATATGTATGTGTGTGTGTGTGTGTGTGTGTGTGTGTGTGTGTGTGTGTGTGTGTGTGTGTGTGTGTGTGTGTGTGTGTGTGTGTGTGTGTGTGTGTGTGTGTGTGTGTGTGTCATGAGTCAACATCCTATGTGTGTACATACAGGCTGTGAAGATCTGAAACATTCCTGCTCTCTGAAACAAAACAAGTGCCCAAAAAAGTGACAGGCAGGCTGAGTAGAGCCAAGCAATTATTAAACAAGAGGACATGAATTGAAGTGCTTTCCACATTGTCAGGCTGGACTAAGGCCTCACTGAGACAGACAGGCAGCAATGATCGTACTAGACAGAAGACCCCGGCGCAACACAAAGTTACAGAACATGACCCTACTTATAATAAAAATAGCATGATACAGTTTAACCTTTTTAGGCATGTTTTCAGAATAGACTGAATAAATAGTATGCATATATAGATGTGCTATCATTTCACAATGTTGCTGTTCAGTCTCCCTGGCCTCCTCTACACCTTCTGTATTTGTTTATAATTAAGAGGTTGTCTATACGCATCACAGCTATATCAAGGGCAAACGTTGTCCTTGCTGCATTTGTTTCTCTAAAAGTGAAAGAATGTAAATTAAGTACATGTGTAAACATAATTCTGTATTTACCAAATAAAGGGCATGAACGAAAGCAGCTCAACAACATTACAGTTCAAGTGACACTGCACCTCTTGTTGCATGCCATTTCCGCAGACCACCAAGCACTGTGTTTTGCCACCTGATGGCAAATCTGGGCCTTCAGCTGCCCTGTCCATCTGGTTACCACAGTTAACAGCAATAATACACATTGCATGCCAAAAACCTATCAGCCATTTCCAGTGGCACAGTGTATGAGGAAGTTGAAGCAGGGGGGGAGCGGAGATGAAATGTGGCAGTCACAGGAGGTGTGTGCAGCAAGCTATGGTTTTCCACTCCACTGGAGGTACAGCCAACCTGTTCCTCTAGTCTATATATGGAAGTAAACAGGATGCTAACAGTGTGATAGCGCTGGTTTTCCATATGTAACCCCATCTTTTGTTGTTTGGACCAAGATAGTGGAGCATGGAAAGGCCTCTCTCAGCCCTACCAAGAAGTACTACAGAGCTAAACCACGTCCCGTGAGTCAACTTTCTTGAAAACTGAGATGACGTTACTTGTGGAGAGCAATACACAGCTTGTTTGTCTCAGGCAGCTACCATTGTGTGTGTGATGAGCGTTTATGAGCTTGAGTGTGGTATGTACTCACAGCAGGTACGAGGAGCTTCTTGACCTCCTCCACCGCTCTCCTCATCTTGATCTCAGCTCTGCCCTGTGTGTCTTCCACTGTGATCAGGACATGTAGGTCTTCATTTAAGTGTTCCCAGTTTGGCTTCCCTCGGTTCTGCTCCTCCTGGACAGAGATAGAGAGAAAGCAAGAGAGAGATGGTTAGTACATGTGACATTGTGGGTGTGTTGAAGCACCAATGCAGTAATACAGCGTATCAGAAGAAGCGGAGGCGAGAGGCCTGAATGCACAGAGGGCGAAGGGGCCCTGTGAAGAGAAGCAGGATGACAGGAGCGGCCCTTTAGTCAGCTGTTTAGCTTTAACTTTGAAAGGACACCCTTCTTAAATAGATCCCTCGCTTAACAGAGACAAAGGTAACAGCTAACCCTGCAGCAATTAATATCAGTGAAAGATGGATGGGTGCACGGATCAGAGAGAGATGGATGGGGATTATTTAAGCCACACCACCTTAACTAGTCAAAATGCAATTATTATACATGGATCTAGTTCAAAGTGCTGCAGGACTGTGGGTGAAGGTGCACAAGCGTGTGCCTGTCTCTGACTTGTGTTTGGGTGGACAATAGTGTCCGGGTAACAATAGCTCTCCGAGGGAGTCGTTTTCCACCCTGAAAAGGCTGCGCCAAAGCACTTAGAGGCATCCAAGAATTGTAGCGGTGGCAGGAACTGAAAGGCAAAATGGGCTGTATTCAAAGCCGACATCATAGCTCCATGGCCTTTCAATGCAATTAAATAGGAAATCGTTTCAATATTTGAATTGGGACAGCTAAGGTTGGGAAATGGTGCACGTTTTACGTGTTTCAGGTGACTCCATGTAAAGCCCAGTCAAATCTGACTATTGTGAAAAGGTAAAATGTCATATTGAGAGACAAATATGGAGTAGCCTGACATTTGCATAAAAACACGCATCTCTATTTAAAATAGCTACTTTCCTCCCTCTCCTGGTTGCCCCATTGACAGTAAATGCAGTGAGCAGACACTAAGAGCGCTCTAAAAAGCTTTTGAGGTTGTATCGCATGTCACTGTACAACCGTGAAAGTCAGCGGTTTGAAAGCAGACCACTTCCCTCTGAGTTGAGGTCTAGGTCGTCTGAAACAGACACAACTTCGGATTCTCTGATGTGTGACACCACATTAGAGCAGAAACAGGATTATAATGTTACAAGGGTTAGGGTTATTTTATGAAAACAAAACAGACATGTCAAAATGAATTTAACTCAAAAATATTAAAACATCTGAATTGCGTCTCAAGCAGTCATCTGCCTCCCAGCTTTCTTCCCTCCTGCTGTTGGTTCAGGTTTGTACAGACTGTTGATGAACACAGTGTCATTTACCCCCGCCCATACAAAACAACCCAACTTCAGTTCACTGCTCATTTGTGAGACACTGTGAGGGTGTCTAATGACAATGCATTGCGGTGCTCTGCAGGAGGTCCATCCGACATGATTTCAATACACTCAACGAGCACCACAGAGTCAGAGGGAGCACGCACACGCGCACAAAAAGCTTAGAGCTTGAGCTGAGTGCCACCCACCTGCTTTCTACTCCACAGAGACCTGTTGCCATGGCACTGCTCTTTACAACACACATACACACACAAAACACACAGAAGTTAGTTCAATATTCCACTCTCGTTTTCCCCATTTTCCACACAGGGGGGAAGGCCTAGTTTCAGCAGTCAGGCCATTATTTCACCATGGCTGTTTGCTTATGGCCTATTAGGGGACAGGGGGAGTAGAAGGTGACTCAGCATTTTTTTAGAGGGGACAAAAACAGACAGGCCACAAGGGCTGCATCTGAATACAGGACACTGTATAAAAGTACTCCATAAATGCAGATGAATTAACAATATTGGCAGATATTTTTCCAAGTTGGTACCAACAAGATTACTTAATCACATGTCTGTGTGCGTGTACAGTTTGTCCATGCCGAATCACTGGCAGACTGATTTAGTTACGATTGTGGGCAAAGACACACACACACACACACACACACACACACACACACACACAACTGTGAACAAGGTGACTGTGTGTCCTCTGAGAGAAAGTGACAGAATGACAAACAGGAGGAAGGGTGGAGAAAGGGGGGTGAGAGGGGCGGCGAGGCGAGAGCTAATGGGATTACTGGGAAGGCCTTTGGAGAGAATGTCCATACTGGCCCACATCAAATGCCATCGCAATAACCAACCACGTACTAGAAGGATATCGGTTTTGCCAAAATATGTAGGTTGAATAAATAGCACAGAAACTGCATCTAAGAATAGGATCAGAGGGGAAAATTGCTCGTCAGTCATGTTGCCTGACTTCCATCGTCTGTACAGCACCTGTTTGCCTGCTGGCTTTCACACCCTTCAGTTTGAGCCCGACAAACTTTAAGGCCTCAATTCTCACATGGATGGCACCACAAAAATAGGACTCTTTCTTCCGACTCTTCCCAGCCTTTTTTAGATCGTACTAATAAAAAAATAGAGTGGCAGTTCAATCTGGTTGTTCGCATGTTGCTTCATTGATCCCGTTGATACTATCATTTCACCTGCCCCCTTCCACAGGGAAGTTACTCTACACGGTCATGTGAGCTGGAAGAGATTCATTGCATTGCTCAAGGACACATAACAGGGTGCACATTTGAGACAAAGCTCTCTATCTCTGGTGTTGTTGCTGAAGGTCAGTCCTACTTAATATACCACCCCACTGCCTCAATAGGATTATTGACTATGTGGTGCTACAATTTTGTCCTGTCAATGTTGCACTTTAACAATCATAAATTAACAGTTTGAACTGTTTCAACTCCTCCTCCTCTCCTTTGATCCTAAAGGACATTCCTAACTGGGGTCAATGCAACTGAGGCTAAATGCCAGCACACCAAACAGGTGCAGTAGGGCACTGTGGGAGCATGAAAGGACAAAAGAGGGCAGGCGGGGCTGTAGAGGAATGATAAAGAAATATTAAATGAACCATTATAGAAAGACAGATTGAGAACCTCAGAGGACAATCCCAAACAAGTCACCTAAATGTCAGGATTTCTAGCTTTGTGTAAAAAGAAGCCATGCTACAGCACTCCTCGAAAGAGGAAATTATATGAATTATAGCTCCAGTAAACCATGTTGCAGGAGACATTACACATCGTGCTATTTACAATCCATGTGTCCTTAACCATTGCCTTCTCTCAAAGCCATTTCCAGCCACTTCTCTCCAAGGCATCAAAAGTAACACCTCGACATTGCTCCACTTTTCTCATCAACATAATAGCTCCCTGTGAACCCTAAATAAAAGAAACTAGATTTCAGTTGCACTTGGTCAAGTAATCAGAACCCAGGAGATGAGGAAAAAAACAAGTCAGCTTAAACTCTAAATAAAACAAGTGGGCATGCTGCAGTGCCAACAGGACAATCCAGTTTAACATATTGATTGGGAATGTCACACATTAGTTCTTAAGCAATAAAATGTAGGTGCAGGGGTGTGGCACTGTCTATTTGCTGGCATGGGTTGAAGGTCTATTCTCTTCTGCTGGTGGCAGTGCTGATACAAACATTTGAGCTATGTGCCAGGACAATCAGCAAAAAAACACATCAAATGAACTTAATTTGATAAAAGCATATCTCAAAGTGCAAGTCTAAAAGGACATTTTAGTTTGGCTCCAAGTGAAACAACTGTCTTTTGTGCAAACTCCAATCTCACACTGTGTGGTGGCCAAAATAGAATTAGAGAAATTGTTTTTGCAAAAGGGAGAGAAATCCCTATTCTGCTTGTGCAATGGTCGATATAACGCACATGTAATTTAATTGCTGTTGTTCCTTCTGTTGTTTTGCATTAAGCATTACTGTAAGAGTGAAAACCAGTGGGACTCAAGCTGCCACATTAGATAAAAGTTTGATTGGAATAAGGCTCCAGGAGGAGTCCATTTCCCTTTCAACGGTTTAGAAAATAATCATCGAAAAAGACAAAACATACAAGCTTCTTCCTTTTGGGCAGTAACTAAAGACTTAACCAGATTGAACAACAAACCAAGACAACATATAAGGGACTACATGAGGGTTGTGTGTAGTGGTTTCATATACTCTTTAAAAGAAGTACTCTCTATGGAATTAGTGTATGATCCATCCTGTACCAACAAATGTGTCAACAAAAAATAAAGGATGTCCAAAAGTCACAATTTTAGTAGAGGATTTAGTAGAAGATCAAAAAATTTAGTAGTAGAAGATCAAAAAATATTTTTTTGCATAAACAGAAAATCTAGAATAAAAGAAAGTCTCTGTGAGAAAACACACGCTGCTAATTTAAGGGCTAATTTAAAAAGAATAGGGACAGTATTTAGTGACAGCAGGCTTAAACAGTCCTTCTGGGGAGAATTAAATGACAGCAATCAAAGTAATTTTCACACAAATTATTATAGGAAACAATCAAAGGAAATCCACAAATAAAATGTAACAAATTATTCCACTCTCAGCATCAAAATAATATCAAAGGGATTGGAAGTGGGGAAAAGAAATGATATCCCTAGTTAAAAGCATTATATTTGTTAATTACCACATTTTTCTCTTCATCTGCTTTGTTTCCTCCGTATTGTCTACTTGATCTGCTTTTCTTTTCTCCCCATTGTTCTATATTTTACTCAGCTTCTCTCCCTCCCCCTCCTCAGTCTCTGCTCGACTCTCTCACACTGCATAGCTCCAGTGAGCCGATTCCCCGCCAGGCAGTGCGGCCCAGGAGGGAGCAACCAGCTGAATTATTGAGAGCATAAAAACGCTGCCGCTAATGGATCCTGAATAAACACACTGGCTAAGCTGCTCCCGCGGCTTCCTCTGTTGCCACAGGGCATCAAGCTGGAAATACTGAGGTAGGGGACGCAGCGACTGGAGGCTACAGCGGAGGCTTTGTCTTGGGCTGAGCCAAAGTTATGACACTCTGGCCATCCAAACTCTTTTGATTCTTGTGATTTATTGACAGTGGAGAAAGCCAAGGATGTAAAGCTGGCAGGGTGTAGTCTAAAATAAGGGACAGAAAGGTAGCGAGGAACGAAAATGTCCTTTCAATGGAGTACGATTTAGAATATAAAGCCTTGGGTAGAAAGCTGACACAATCTTTTTGTATTTTTTTTTTATAGATTTGCTAAAAACCTGCAATCTTTAAAAAAAAAAAAATCTGATTCACTTCATACCTTCTATAAACAACCAGCCAGGACTATCTCTAAAACATTTTAAATATTGAGTTATTCTCTGACTTAGTCCCATATCAAAACACTGAGTAAAGACAATATCCTGCTCAGCTGTATTTTCGCATACATTTAAAACTGGATCGGGTGTTTGTTAGCGTAGTAATTTGACCTTTGACATGTCCTGTCCAAAACAACTGGAACACCCCATTAAGATGGTAGGAGATTGATTAAGGTAATCACAGATTCATGTAATGAGCTAAGACAAGCTTTTAGAGTGTGTGTGTGTGTGTGTGTGTGTTTACATGCTTGAGCGCATTCACTCCCATTTGACTACTTCTGGATTTAATTCCAAAGAAAGAACCATCGTCTTCATCTTGTCCTGTGATAATGAACACACTCTGAGGGCAATGAGAAGAGATTGAAATTAAAATTCGAATGAAGGAGCCATTTAAAAAAAAAGGAAAGAGGGAAGAAAACGTTGGCCCTCCAGCAAACTGAAGCTCCGAAGATTATGACTCAGCTGAAAAACTGTGTATATTTGTGTGTATGATTTCTGTTACTATGCACTGTGTGTGTAGAGATAAGGTGATTCCCATACCAAGGGGAATGAAATACACTTATGTAAATGTATTGTAATATAGCACCACTACCTGGCAAATCAGAGCAACTGGGCGGTACAGAAAAAAAGGAAAAGGGAGTGATCTTAAAAACAAAGAAGCAACTCCAAAGAGGTGTCACTCAATGAAAGAGAATACAAAACAAAAACAGCCAAAAGCAGCCATTATAACACAACTGTAGCCCATGGGGAAATACATGCACAGATGCTTGAAATACCAGTGTTCAAAACTGTCAATTTGTCCTCACAGTAACTTCAAAGTACATCAACAAATGTGATCTGACACACTTTGGAATCTCTTGGGGATGCAAGCAAGTTACTGTTGCGGTGGAATTAAATATGTACGCAGCTGAAATATGCAATGAGTCAACTTTGTAGGCTTAAAAAGGCACCACTGCAATGTTGACCTGACAGTAGGGCAATACAGGACAACCAAACATGGTCGGCTAGACTTTCATCACCATTGCAACATCGTCAGTCAGTTTTCTTTGTTTGTTTTTTTCAAATGCTGTTATGTGGCTTTTAAGGACAAATATATTTTGCAAAGATGCGGGTAAAGTATGCAAAAAAGGTTTTTGCCTAAGTTCACCCCTTGGGTCTTAGGATATGTACACACACGACATTAACCTTTTAAGTCTCCATCTTTAGCTCAGTAGGTCTAGAAATAGAGGCTGGCCTTAGCCGTCCGCCTTACTACTGCCTTCTGTACTTTCCACTGTGCAGCGTTTTGCAAACAGCCCTATCGAATGTCGGAATGCAGCCACCAGGCTTGAACTGAGCGCGTGTCTCCCTCATGTCTCTACAGGGCCAGAGAGATGTTTTTGTGTGACAGCAGTCCCAGCATGTTTCACATTATTGTGTAATATTTCCGGACAGAGAATGAATCCTTGCGGACAAAGAAAGAGGCGAGCTTTAGTGTTCACTGCTTGGTTAAAATACATCTAGGACTTTTTTTTTTTTTACTTGTGTCAGTAAAATCTACTGGATAACATTAAATGATGAGCTTACCTTCTTCTTGTCTCTCATGGAGCTCTTGCCTCGCACCATGATTTTGCATCCCGTCTCTGCTTCCAACTGTTTGGCTGTGAGTCCCCGAGGGCCAAGGATTCTCCCAACAAAGTTATACTGCAAATACAGAGAGAGAGAAATAAGTCTATGGGGGAATATAGAGTGAGATATTTCTTTACATCAGAACATGTGAAATTGTATATGAAGTCAGATAGTCAAGTTCATCTTGCATTTGCTCAACACAGGACAATAGGCAGTATTGTGTATGGATACACACATATATACAGACAGACACAAAGATTCCACTTTCCATGAGCTTCCAAGAGAGCATGACTTCAGCTTTGCTGGATATCGAGCCTCTGCTGTCACAACTACACACACCACACAAAATCTACCACACACCAGTCAGCCTTTGTTTCTCCTGCAACATTGTTAAATTAGCTACATTGGTTTTTTTGTTTCTCCTCACAGCACTACTGGAGAGAAGAAGTGAGTTTAAAATATATTACCAAGGAAGAAGAGTGTGCAATTCTTACACGGGCTTCCAAATAGATTAATTATAAGAATTTCTTTTTTTTCTCCGTCCGACTCGATTTCCAACCAATCGAATCTATATTGGGGCTAACTTTATCACTCTCCCTAAGCTTCGAAATAGTCCCGAAAATAAAATAGAAAATTAACTACAGGGAATTAGTCTGGGTGGGAATGGTTGGGAGAAAACAAGGGAAATGGAGCAGGAAGGGTGATGAGGGGGAGGCGAGTGCTGAGGTGAGGTAGTGTGCTTGACACAATTTTCTTATCAAGGCCTTCTTTCACTGGTGAGTGGCTTTGGAGCTTTGTACCAAAGGGAAGCGTATTTACCGACGTAATCCTCTCCACTTGAAACTGGCTTCCAATGGGATAAAGCGAAAATGTGTTTAAATAATCCAACACAATTTTCAGCCAAAATAAAAACAGAAGGAAAGGAGGAGAGCTGGGGAGAGGGGGGCAAAGTGACGCATAAAAGAGGTAAACATACACCCCCCCACCCCCGAATGTTTAAATAGTGTGCACAGCAGCTGGCGGAGAGCATGATGGGTAGGAATCTCTGACACTATAAAAATGGGATATTTTTACTCAAGCAAAATCTCCAAATCTGAAAATACTCAAACACTCTGTGGCAAAGTGGAACGCTTTCCTTGACAATGAGAAGCACAACTGTTCGTCTCTTGAAGTGGTACAACGAGCCATGACACCGCTGCTTTAAATTCTTAAACGCAGTCACATCTGCTTACGTACTCCACCGCGTCAATGCCTCTATAAAATCCAAAAGGCCATCAGAGAAGTCACATTTAATTACAGAGGGATTACAAATTTAACGTGATGTGTATTTCCTCTAAACCAACACTTGTGCAGACAGTCACAAAACTCCAGGCTGTCGATTTCTTTGTCCCCGTCACTGGGCTTGCCTACAAAGATACGCCCTGTGGCTGGAGAGATGCTGGAGTCCCTGTGGATGATCCTAGCATGCAGCTACACAGGCTTTATTCCGGGTGTGTCTCCGTCACAAGGCAACTGTCTGTTTGGTTAAATCAAATCAAGGAAACTGGTGCAGGGGCTATTTGTGAAAGTGTGTGCGCCCACTGAGGGATGTAGGGGCACCTGTCCATGGAGGTCAGCCACCAACACTGCACGGTGGCCTGCTACTGACTTGTATACACACACTCACACACACAGACACACACAGCCTCAAGGAGCACAGGAGAGAGCCGTCTGTCTGCATCACGGCACCAGTCGCAGACGAGGGTGAACCCCAAGCTGTGGGCATTATGGTGGTGCTGTGGTACTCCTGCACAACACACAGAAACACACACATGGCCTCTAACCCAATACACAAAAGCTACAGTGGCAATGTCCTGGGTGTTGTTATACAGTCTACCCCGCTAGCAACTGCAGTGTCGTATTTGAAAAATGCTGTCTGTCATTTGGCACACACAAAATGTACATCTACACCTCTGTAAAGGTTTCTATATTTATATGTAGGTTTCTGTGCAGGTTGGACACGTGACAGTTCCCACCAGTCTAACAGGGTAAAATATATTCCATCAGTCCAAATCCCACCAGCGTTGCCCACTATTAATATATTAAATACATATGCAGCTGAATTACAGAATTAGTCAAATAGACAAGAGTATGGGAGAAAGTGTAACTAATGAGTTGGTCGCTTGTAGGAAAATCTCAAAAGGGACTCAGAAGAAGCATTTAACATTTTATTCTCTGCCCTTCTCTCACTTTGTTACTAATACCATCCTCTCTGACAGTGAAACGCGTTTCTCTGTAGAAATGAATATATTGATGACAATCGCACTTGACAGTGAGCAGGGGCCTGATGGAGGAAAGCTGAGAGAAAAGGCTAGTGAGATGGTGACACAAGAGCAGAGAATGGAAAAGTAACAAATGTCTTGTTTTTCCAGTACTGGGGGGAGCTACTATGAACAAGGAGGGGCCAACACAGTCTCATAGTTTTCCCACTCTAAATGTTGAACCTAACCATCTGAGGTTGCTCAGGGATAGAGGGTTACATGAGTGTGGCTCAGGTTTTATTGCCACCCCCCACAGACAGACACACACACACACACACCCGGAGTAAGAGCTTGTAGGGGAAGGCTGGTGTAACAGTGTCAGATGTGTTTAAATAATGACTTTGTGCACAAAGTCACACATGCATGTGGGCGGGGGCACAGCACAGAGCAGGCGTCATGTCTGGCCAAGCAGTTACCACAAGTTTCACTCACTAACATCACTCGAGAAAAACTACGTCGCAAACACAAATCATATGACAATGTTTGTGCTTCCAGCATCTCATTACAATCTGGCAACGCAACAAATTATAATCTCATTTCAATAAAACCTTGCAATTCAAAGTGAAACTTGAAAATGATGCCAAAATGATCTCAGTGATGGAATAAAGCTCAATGTTTTAACTGTAGTGTATTGCTCTCTCTGCTCCCTAGCATACTGCTCTGCACTGAGAGTTTGACATTATTCGAGGGTGTTGATATGCTGTTAGAAAAGGTGACCTCCATTTTAAGCCACTGGAATGTATTGACAATGGAAAGCCAAGCGGGTAAGTTATCAGAAGGGTGCAGGGCCATTGAGCCTGCCAGGAACCGCACTCACAGTACAGCCAGAGGAGTAGGATGGATACAGTGCCCTCACTGCCAAATACACTATCCGCTCTTCACCTCCTTTTGCTAAACTATCTCGCCTCCTCCGCACATACTAAAAAAAGCTAGTCTTCATCTTCAATATTCCCGCTGTTACATCAACTCCACTGGCTCCCAGGTCTTTTTTAAAGTAATGTCTGGGAACCACCAGAGCTTTTTGGCTGGATATCAAGAGCTTCACAACCTCTGTGAGTCCTTGAAGCAGTCAGTAGTGACAGAGGAAATGTGTCTGTTAACAATAGATAATCATTAGAAGTACAAAAAGGGATGATTATAATCAACAGTTACTCCCCCGACTGCTGCCTGATCCCCCAATGACTAGAAAAAGACAGCAATAGACCATTCTGGGGTTGAACAAAACAATTGCAAAAAAAAAAAGTCTGTCTACCAGCTCTGTTTAATCAGGCGCTACTGTCAGCACCCATCTGGGTGAACAGAATATGTGCATAAACTATACGTTTTGCTGACTAGGAAACTCCCAGCAGTCTCTTTTTCTTTGCATCTCTGGTGCACTCTTATTTCCTCTGCACATTTACAGAATAAGAAGATTAGAGACACTAGGACCTTTGGTGGACCAACTCTTTTTCTCACTCCCCTGCTTCAATCTCATTTTATCTCAGTTTTTCAAAACAGACACTAATACAGAGAATCACATGCAGTATATACAAACATAGTTTGTGTGCAAACACAGAAAGACACAGACACAGACACACAGACACAGACACACAGACAAAGCCCCCTTCAGGACAAGGGCTTACACTGACATTAAAGGGCCTTTGTTTAGCCCTAGTTATCGCTACTCCACAGGCGGGTTATGTTGTGAGCATATCTACGTCTATGCCACTGTGTTTGTGAAACCACAATGTATGGAGCGAACTCTTGCAGACACCCTCGGCACCCAGAGCCGATTGTCGCATGCGTTTGTGTGTGTGCATTGTGGTTTGTTTTTTTTGTGAACAACTGAGAAACAACAGCAGTTTTACCAACAATGCTCAGGGAAGCAGAACAATTGTGCCTTTGACGGCGTTTGTTTGTGGTGGTTGGGAGACAGGAAATGAGATCATGCTGAGGGCTCTGGCTGTGTGCGCACAGAGCTTATCGAAGAGCGGTGCAAGGCCGGGAGGAGAATACCAATCACTTATTAGCCGGCCTCACTGGGCTTATGGAAATGAGGAATAGTTCATTCAGTACAATGTATCAAAGCAAGGTAGAATCTGTGGTTAGACCAGACACTGCCATCACTCTCCTCTTCCTCTCACTCACTTGATTCCAACACTCCCATAATGTACAAGTAACATTGTGAAACAGCTCATACCAAATTAATGACTAACCATTTATCACAGCAAAACTCCCCTTTTCTTCATACCCAAGATACTTTTCGTCTCATTTCACTTAAAGTTACAGTACGGGCTTCAGAGGGCACAGAGTTGAACACTGTGGATCATTCTCCTCCCAACACTCCTCTTTTCTGTATATGAATGGATGACTTCTGGAGACTGAGCAGGCTTCCTTTTCCTCTTTGTCTTAGTACACAGGATCTTGCCTTTCCTCTTCTGCATAGGGTATCCTCTTGTGTGCATGGGACTCTTATGGCACAAATCGATGTTTCTCTGACTGCACACAACCGCCTTAGCCCCCAGCCGACTGCCTGCCTTTCATCACTCATTCAATTAAACCATCTTACTTTGTTATGTGGCCTGAACCCCACAAGCCACACACACACACACACACACACACACAGCGTTTCCACCAAGTAAACGGACAGAAGGGAAGCGAGCGTGAAGGAGCAGCCAGGTGCCTAACCTACAGCAGTTTGCATGATTTATCTACAGGAGGAACAGAGAAGGTGAGGCTCGGGTGATGAAGGAGTCAAAATTAGACTTAGATTCCACTGGTGACATTTTCGCCTCAATGCCCTATAGACTTCAAAGCGCTCTATTCAGCATTTAGCACCTAATCCATGGCTCCTTTGATGATTCTGTTTGGATTTATTTTGGGGTTGCAGGCAGGGTGGAAATACAGAGGAGGGAAGACGGAGAGATGGAAAGCGTAAAGATTGATGTCGGCTGGAAGTTTGGAAGACGCGAGTGAAGAAAGCACAGAGCAAAGTTTGCGAACTTTTAGATAAGCCAGCTGCAGGAGAGACAAAAAAGTGAGCAGGGAGACGCTGAATAACATTCAGTCTCTTCCTCGGTGTTTGTGTGTTAGTTAATCACAAGTCAATAGAAGTATGCCCTTTGACAGAGCGGAGAAAGTTGAGTGCTAATGCTAGGCATGTGCTGCTGTGCCACCTTTACTGCAACATTCTCATCACGATGAGGGAGGGTAACAGCGTCTACTTTAGATTGGCCAATAATACCCAATCCTTTTATTAGACAACCGAGCAAGTCCAGGGGAAGCACTGAAGTCGCACTTGCAGCTGATCAGTCATGAGCTTTTCACTCATGCTTCATCATCTTTGGCTCATACATCAGCTGACAGACGGCAAACTGACTTGTTACACTAACAGCCAAACAGATTCATACAGGTATACAAGAAAGGATTTCTAACCGGACAGTCGTCACTATTAGGGATGTTAATTGACAGTTTAACCGTTAAACGACGATGCGAATGTTGACCAATTAATGCTATAAGCTTAACAGTTGGCTAAGCATAGATACTGTAATGTACATCAGAATGTGATTATTTTAAAACTTATCAATATTAGTCTCATTATTCCTCTGTGGTCAAACTGCTTCCTTTGTCCTTACATCTCCGTTTTCACCTCTCTCTGCCTCTCAGCTTAACAACTCCATAGACCAACAGGCCAATGAAGCACTAAACACAGTCCACTTACAGTATACAAGCACAAGTTGGTAATATGAGAGCAATCACAGGCATTATTGCAGTTAATACACATCTAACGGCTTACACTGTTGCCCTTCATCATGTTAACCGACTACAACAAATAGAGTTCTCTCTGTTTAAATCATCATTGTAATTACCCTCCTCATCAAATAGCTAACTAGAAGACCATCCGTTCATCAAATTATCATCATCATGCATGGCTGGCTAGCTACAGATATCAAAATCCTCCACTCTGCCGCTCTGTCAGTGAGGTGAGGTGAGGTGTGGGGCGGTACATTTCCAGGACTGGTAATGACTTAAGGGGGTCAGAAGGATATCAGGAGCTGGCATGATAAGTGATGACACCCACATGGGAACAAGCTTAATGACTTTCCCTGTGCAGGGAACTGGCTGGTTTGGTCCGGGCAATTTTACTGCAGTGAAAAAGAAAAGGTCCAGAATATCCTGTCTGCTCAAATCAAAACAGCCTCTTTTTTTGGTATTCTCAAACCTCTGTGCAATGCAATGGAAGTGAAGCATCATTGAGCAATGAAGCAAATTTACCCTGCCAAAGCTGATGCACACACACACCTAAGAGTAGTGTGTCATACCTAAACACACAATATATCTATATATATCTTAATATGTACACCATTTCATTCAAATTTTAACTGTATGAGACAAGGCCAAGTTGGTGAGTGCCTTTCTTCTATCTTTAATACACTGATTAACATCAACAAAAGAAAGAAACCAGTCTCCTGTCTCAGACAGCTGAGTGCAGAGCCATTATTGATCAACAACTCCATCGCTTTTTTTTAAGCCGACAAGTCATTTGCAGTGTTCGATTGGATTCATTTGACTTCAAAACACAGACTAATAACCAAAAACATTTGATTTGCAGGGTGATCAAACATGTTTTCGCCGAGGATCTTTAGTTTAGAGGGGAAATTGTGGGTTGGGGGTTAAAAAGGATTCCATTACTGTGGCAGACAACCTAAAATACCATGACAACCCCCTAAACACCAGACAAAACCAACAGCAGAGCTGTACTGCACAACTGTTTTTACAGACCTATCTATAGAAGTGATCATTCTCTTCTCTCAGGCCTCTTCAAGCTGGCGAGAGGAGTTCAGACAGTTCTGTTTAGCAGGTGCTCAAGCACTTATGTCTAACCGAGGGTCCCATTTCATACAGTCAGCACAGCAAAAGTGGCGTCTGTGGGGTGCATGGGTGTGTATTTTCACTCTTAGGCATTTTTTACTACCCAGTGACATGCCCACAACCCACCTGGGCATTTAACAGTTGGCATATACAAATACACAGGGAATAAAGTAGAGACAGAGACACACATAAAAGACATGTCACACATCCTATCGGATGCCTGAAGGTCAACGGAAATGACATGCTGAGCCGTCAGTCAGCTGCCTATCAATGTGTGTGTGTGAGCGTGTGCTCGGGAAAGAAGCGGCGCCACAGATAGCATTTAATTGAAGGTTGAAGTTATCAGATAGCCTGCGACTCAGCTGTCAGTCAAGAGGCAGTCAACACAGTGACGCTTCACGGCGCTCTGCACCACTGACTGACATCAGGAAATGGCTGACTTTGAAGAACCGTGAGGGAGTGGGTAGACAGACACACGGGCAGACAGAATGATAGAGACATACTAACACATTTACAGACAGATGTGGGGCACACAGGCAAGTACACACAGGCCAGAAGAGGGACACACTTAAGGGAATTAGAGCAGAGGCGTGCTGGCAATGAAAGTTATTTTGGTAGAATTGACATGCTGCACTGCATCCAGGCACCAGGAAAACCTAATTATCCACTGGTGAAACCAGAGCAGGGGACACGTAGGTGAGACAGAGAAAAGCCCAATCGAGCAAGTGTGACCTCAGTATAAGGATATGGCGGTTAAAGGTAAGTGGGAGTTATGTTTTTTTAAATTAAAGTGGAAACTGAGACTGAGAAGTGGATGGTGGGTGTGCCGAAATGTTCCTAAGGGAAGGGGAGTATGGAATAGAAGGTAAAGATGAGGAAATAGTATGAATGATGACAAATCTTCCACGGCACGCAAGTTGTTGCCAAGAACACAAAACGGAGGTTTGGACCATCATGCTCCGCTTTCTTGGAAGAACTTAAAATTTTGTCAAAGAGACACACAAACACATGCATAGGCCTTTTTGATCGGGGGAATCTGGGAAATCAGACGGAAATGTGAGAGGAGGGAAAATATTCCCTAGTCCAATAATCATCATTACAGTTTCCTCCCCCCCTTCAAGCAGTGGGCAGATGGGGATAGGAAGCGACATTTTTCTTCCCCTCATATATCAGTTATTTCCTCTCTTCCTTTTCACACTGATCCGACATAATCTGCCCCCTTACCCCACCACTAAATGATTTCAGTCTTTATCCTCCTTGAAAACATTAACTGGCTGTAAAAGATACTGAAGCTCAGTACTGTTTGTTTCTCAAACTACAGAGTACCAAGACAGGCTCAGCTGTAGGTGGAAGTCAGTTGAACACACAGGACCACGATTCTGCCATTTTCTGCTGTTCAAATGATGAAATTCCAAATTTCATTCCCTTTCTGCCCACCCCAATAGCTTAAAATTGCAAAGGGCAGTGAGAGCAGCAGTGAAAGCAAAAAGGAGAAGGAAAAAGGATTGCCTGCATAACTTATTATAAGTTACATTGGTAGAATTCAAATACTTTTGACGTGGACTTGTAGATGAATAACAGTTTTTGCACATAAACCCTGTTTCAAATAGCAGAGGTAGTAA
The DNA here is from genome assembly GCF_900634415.1 of Cottoperca gobio. Classification (NCBI taxonomy): domain Eukaryota; kingdom Metazoa; phylum Chordata; class Actinopteri; order Perciformes; family Bovichtidae; genus Cottoperca; species Cottoperca gobio. The sequence goes on along the minus strand of NC_041376.1, from coordinate 7,606,804 downwards.
CGGAAAAAACAAATTTAGACCTGCGGCTGATTTCCCCTGGTTCCAATCATCACCTCCATATATAACAAAGCTATATCCTCTTTTCCTGCAGACTTAATGGACCACACTTGGTGGAAGGGGTGTGCATGTGTGTACCAAAATTGAGCGAAAACATTTCTCAAGTTAAATGTGCCATTTTGCATCACCATGGAAGTGTATTTCCCTCTACTTGCACATCCTTGAGTACATGTTAGTGTGTATAAATGAGTGTCTACTAAGGTCATCAGTGAGTCATCTCTGCCACCAGGGGGAAGCCTAATTAATTTAGTAGCTTTCCCAGCAGCTCGTAAACACAATACTGAGTTACTGCCCTGCTCTGTGCAGAGCAACATAGCACGTCGAGCAAAGGGGTCATCCGAGGATGCCACACTTTTAATAGGTTTGTGCGCGTCAGTGAATGTGTGAGAGTCATTCCAGGAGTGTCTTTACAGCCACAGGTGGCACTCACTGCTGCACACATTTTCACTGCCCTCCCTCACTCTCCTATAGAATGTAAAAGGCCATATACAGGGTTAGCACAAAACCCACACACAATATACAGTGATTTCAGTATTACTAAAAAAACATAATGGATCCTACAACAAAAACGGTTACGGTTTTCGCCTTTTAAAATCGGATGTTCTACAAAGAATAAATAATACAGTATCTGACATGGCCTTTAAAATGTAATTATTGGTTACAACAAAAAGACAGTAATTTGCTAACCAATGAAATTCTTCTATGCATATTAAATAACTGATCCATCGACCAGACAGGGTCAGCCCTACCACATATACACTTTCACAGTAGAAGATGTTTATACATATTCTTTTCTTGTATACAAGTAAATGTAATGTATGTATGCATGTATTTGATCACAAAAGGTAAGGTTGCACAGGTTAAACTAACCGTTGCTATGAAATACCATATTAATCCCATGTTCTTGTGTAGAAATATCGAGCTTAATGAGAATAATAATTTAAAAGAAATATTGTATAGCAAATTATCACACAAAAGCAGCCATCATGGGTAAAAATATAATTCTCACAGCTAATTAGGGGGCAGCCCAAGGACTTGAAGTGCTGGCACTGGAGATGAAAGGTGACTATGTTGTGGTTGGTTGATTTAGTTTGAGTTCAGAGGCAGGGTCTGGTCTGAGGGAGAGCTGGAGCTAAGCTGATCTCACCTAGTCCCTGGTGCCCTTTATCAATTCTGTCAGGGGGAAAATGCAATCCACGCCTGGCTGAGCCTTGCCCTGCTCCAGTGTCTCTTATCCTTCGTCACCTCCCTCCATTCATTTCCTCACCACAAGCTGCTGGGATTACGAAGAGAAACGTTGCTCCTCAAGACTTGACACAACCATTCATGTGTGTGCGAAAGATTACCATGAGGACAGGATTGTGGCTGACTGACCGAGGTCAAAACCTTGCACATGCATCACATCTCTCTTTATATAGTAGACGCGTGCACTTCGGTCATTCTTCAGACAAAGCTTATATTGACTCGCCTCTTCATCTCTACAACCAGCATGATACTATTATTTATCAGCTTTGTGTGCGCATGTACACGTGTATCTTTCCATCCCACAAAAGCCGTCTACGCCACTGCTCTAGCCAATGGAAGTGGTAAGTCCAAAAGATTTTCCATTTCTTCCAACTGAATATTTATGGAATTGCACTTTGCTTTTCATGACTCTCCTCCTCTCAATCCCCTCCTTATCTCCCTCTGAGCACTAATCTACCACCGAGTCGGCCCATAAACACCACAGCATGCCGTGTTTTCCTGAGTCCAAGACAAATTTAGAGTCTGCCACTTGATATAGCTTTAACAGTAGTCCATTAACAACTTGGTATACATGTTTTGAGTCCAGCAACTGATGTTTAACAAACGAACAAAGCAGTCAAGAGTTGTGTATTTACCGACCATTAATGAAAAAAGTAGGAAAAAGGAGAGAAAAGAAGACAAAACTAAGAGTAGATTGCATTGAGGAGTGGGCATGAATGTAAAATAGAAAGAATGAGAGAGACTGCATGTCCTCAGCGCTGACAGATTGCTTAACTATCGGCAGCTGTCATTCCAGGGATGATACGCCACAAAGACGCATGCCCAAAAATTTGAACTACGCATGTCCACAGATATAAGAACCGTCACTCTCTAAAAGCTGCTGATTTAGCTGTTGATACAAACAGAAAATAAGTTTTTTTTTTCTTTCTTATAAAACACTCAAATTGAGGAAGGAAAATATATTCCTACACTATTTGTGTGCTGGTTCCAGTATCCATATTAGTCCTAAAACAATTAAGGGAAGTGCACCAATATCATTGGCACGGTGACACAGCTGCAATAGTGTGAGGTGTGTAAAGCAGCTACTTACATCAGGGTACTCTTTGACAGGCACAAACAGTTTTTCCTGCAGGTGGACGATGGGTCCGAGTGGCTCAGGCAGCTCCAGAGGGTGTCTTTCCACAAGGCCATTCACTGTGTCGCTGTACATGTCTTTACGCACTCTGTTGATCTCTGAAAAACACAAACATGTACACTGTGGTAAGCAACTGAATAACAACAGTACAATCAAAACATTTGTATTTTATTTTGTATTTGATATATCACTGTCATATTGATTTTGACTTCTGGGCAAAGGCCTAATGTAGCATATAAATCTCGGTTGTAAAAAAGAAAAACAACAGACATTTGTAAATTGCCTTGAGTATTGTTTTTTTATTATAAACAACTGTATAGGTTTGTTTTTGGAAGGTACTTCACAAAAAAATATCATAGCCTGCGACTGTAAAATAAATGATGGAGCCCTAACCCATGGAGGCTTCTTAATACCTTGATATAGCAATATTTCTGCTTTGACTAAAAACTGTGAACGTGTGTTTGTGTGAAAGGTATTCTATATGCCGGAGACAAAAGTTAAGCACTGCATTATTTAGGGGTTAAGGCCATCGTCTATACTTTCTGCCTGCTACTCCCCTGTGGCTGTTCTCTAATAGAGCAGCCTGTGCGAGCGGTTGGGCAGGTGCGGAGAAGAGACGCAGAGAATTGCTCAGGTATATGCCTTCAGATCTGATAACTGTCAGATAAAACTAATGGACCACACAGACTTTGGCTCCGACACACACACACACACACACACACACACACACACACACACACACACACACACACACACACACACACACACACACACACACACACACACACACACAGATACAAATTCACGCAGCAGAGAAATGCTGTGCAGGTTGAGAAAAGGCATTCATTCACCCTGCCCATCATGTGCGAGTGTGTCACAGTTGGATGTGAATCGATGTTTGCGGTTGTAACACCCGTTAATAAGGGATACGCAGTGGTGGCACTTTCTAACTTCCCACAGTTGTCATCACTATATGTCAGTCATGCCTTTGCTGAACCAACAAGTTAATCAGAAGTAGCAGGGTGGGATAAATGTGATTTAAAAAAGGCATATACATTTTTTTTTATGAAACCGCTGAAACAAAGTGGCAGGACTGGTGAGGCCTCAAGGAACGATGTGAGGTGGAGTGGGGGCGGGTGTTAGGCACCATTTCCATCTCGCATGAGACTTTTAGCAGAGCTCTATATTAAACTCTAGCTGGGGAACCTGACACTCAACTATAGATGCCCTCAGTAAAGCCTGCCTGACCTCTAAGCCTACCTTACACTGAAGCAAAACTGGAAGGTGGGTCAAACCTGCATAATTGGGTTTTAGTGTAGTTCTTGTCTAGTTGAATAATTGTACAACATTAACAATTAAAAAAGGAGGTAAAAATAATAACTTGAGAAAAAGAAAAAGAGTTTTCAGGAAGTTCCTGAGAAAGTGTTTTCTCTGGATACTGTCGATGACAGACTGACAAATGTGTGATTGATGGGCTCACGGACACTGACAAGCATACACACAAACATCTGGCCAGCAGCTGTGTGGACAGCACCTGCGAGACACATCGGAACTGTACAAACAAGCCAGGAGACTCGGCCCAGAGAGACTCTTTTCCAAATAGCATGACGTCAGCATTCTGTGGTCCACACAGATACTCCCAATAGTCCCTAAAGATGAATTCATCCTTATGGTATCTAGCCCAGAAGACAGATTACATCAGTCCCAACAGACGCCAGCGGCTTCAAGCCACATCCAGGCTTTTTATACGAGCAGAGGGGCTCGGCCATGACACATCATACAGGGAGGAGATCAGGGACCGCATAACATGGGGAGTAATGGGAATATGAAAAACAGAACAGTAAACTACAAATCAGTGTGTCCAAAAGAACCCTCAAGTCCATAAAACATAAACATGATGGCCAAGTGGTTAAAGAGACAGTAAACCACAAGGTCAAAAGTTTAATCTCCTTGATGTACGATATGCAAATCTATCCACAGCCCAATCACTCATAGTTAGTGTTTCTAGAAAAGATGATCAGTACTAAATGGCACTCTATAAAAATTAAATGAGGACATTATAATACATCTTAGTACCTTACTTGCTGTGTCTGTGTTTATTAATGTTTGTTTGAAGAGACAGAGGAGTCATTAAACAGACCACTGGTGGGTTAAGCATGTGTGTAGGAGCCAATGACGAGTAAAGAGGAGCCCATTTTTCTGTAGGTTAGGAAATAATTTCTCTGCACCAGCAAAAGCAAATAGACCGAGTGGTATTTGCAAACGCCAATGCATCTAAGAACAGCCATCCTTCCGACACCAAGAGAAAATAAAAAGAAGTGTGCACATGTGACAATGCTCCCCAACAACCACCAGCAGCCCCTCCTCCCTCTAATTCTATTTCCTCCGGCTGAAATGCCACATTAACATAAGGGGGCCGTGCTGGGCCATCGGTAGAGACGTGCGGCATTTGACAACCTCTAATTTTAGTGTGGCAAGTCTTTTCTGAGGCGCAAGGCTCATTTAAAGATTACCCCCTGCCTTGCACGGCCGACAAAATCATTTGTCTAGCTGTCCAGCCTGGCAGAAAAGGCTTTTGTAAGAAAGACACATGATTGCCATCTTGGAAAGGACAGGGAAAAAAAGAGGAAGACGATCAAGAGAAGGGTAGGCCATCAAAAATGAGAATTGTACTTGAACTTTGGCATAAGATGGCAAAAATGTGTGTTTAACATCTATATGGAGGGGCAGTACCAGATCCCCTCTTACTCCCTTCCAGCAGTCTCTAAGCTCAGTGCCAGTGTGTCATCCACAACCTGACTGAGCAGACCACACACACACAAACAGCACTTGTCAGAGCTGTCTATTTACATATGGAGGGTGGCTGAACACTCTCACATACACACTCAGGAAGAGATTATAATATCTCTGTTTAGCGTTTTACCCAGATATCTGTCAGGAAGAAACAAAAATCAACCTTGAGAGAAGTTGGAGGGCAGAGTGGATGAAGGTGTGATGAGGAAGAGACAGAGGAGAGAGGGAGAATCGTAACCACAGTGCTGAGCAAGCAGCGTACAGTGTACTTGATTCACACTGCCTTTTTTATGGCTCAGTGTAAGTTCAAACACATTTCACTTTCTCTTGTTTCTCTCAATGTCTACCCTTTCTTCTCAAACCTGCAGTGAAAAAAGAAAATGTCACAGGCTGTTGCTGCAGATCTATATGCCCTTTGTAAGCTCAAGTAAAGAGGCAATTTCTCCTCATCTTATTGGTGATCTTGGTAAAGGGGAGAGAGGAGTACCCAAAAGGAAGGATATGTGCGAGGGCAATGACAGGTGGAGGGGGTTGAGAGGCACTGGACTGAGGAATATGGGAGAGGAAGTGGCAGCCAAGAATCAACGTGTGGTCTTGTGGGCTGATGCCAAGTGTGAAAGTTATTTCTTGACCTTCATAAACCTAGTAAAAGAAAAATGAAGAAAACTTTAACTCAGGATCCACATACTACCTTTTTCTGGAGCTTACATACACAGCAACCTGTTCCCACATGATGGCAGCTGGGCTATCTTCACCAACAACAAATGGAGTCTGCTAAGGGAGACTGAGGTATTGTTGAACGCTTTAGAAAAAGCTAGTAAGTACCCTTGAGTTATTGTTTTTTGTTGGTGAAATTTAAGAATATGCCTGAATATTGGTTCCAAGAGAATACTTGGAGTCATTAATGATGGGTATATAGTTTATGTCTGTTTTTCATCCAAGTTACAAGCAGTTAATAGTCTGTTGAATAATCAAGACGCTGATGGAGTAAACTTAGCTAAATTCTTAAAATTACAGAAGTTAATTTACTGATAAGCAAAATGAAACGTGTTGACATCATTTAATGAAGCTTAAAAGCAGCATTCCAAGCAAATAATCTGCACAATTAGTGCTTATGCCGAGCTCCCACCACATTCACAATTGGTTCTTTAGGAGGCAGACTTTCCCCACAAGTGAAAAAAGCAAGTGGCAAAAGGTCAGACGACCAGGCCCTGATAGGGCAGAGAAGAACTTGGTCTAGACTGGAGTGTCATGTGCACAAGGGAGGAAAAGATGGACGGGACAAGAAAAACAAATCCATTTAGGGTATAAAACAAACAATGAGTGATATTTGACAGACTACACTGAGGGAGAGGGAAGCTCTTCATTTATTTACTCAGCCTGATGCCCAAAGCATGATGACAAAAGCAGCACCGGCAGAATCAAGGGAAACTGTTCAGAAGAGTTTTTACATGGGGGGGGGAGGAAAGGCATAAGCCGAAAGAAAAGCCAAATGAGGTAGGAATATATATATTTTTATATTGCAGCTCCTCCGTTCTAATGTGATCTAATTAATGGCAGCACAGCATGAGGACAAGCTTGACGAAAGAGAGAAAGAGCGAGCGAGAGCAGAGTAAAGTTAAAAACAATGCAGTAGTCAAGAAGGAGATACTGTAATCAGGTTTAAGCCCAGTGAAGATCATTCAGCTAGACCTGCTCCACTAGAAAATGGGACAAAGTCCATTATTAAGAGCCCAAAAATAGAACTGCTCCATAACTGCTTTGTCCTCACCCTGTAGCTCACAGCAAAACGTCCTCTGACCATGCAGAGCACATCTGTCCATTTAAGTGTTGTGTCTATATGCATGCATGCGAGCGAGAGAGCAAAATAAAAGTAATGGGTGAGTAATCAGTGTGATTAGCTTTGCTGGAGGAAAGCAGCTTTAGATGCCTTGTGATGCCTGGTATTAGGCTGATAAAATCTGGCACCTGAAAGAGATTGAGTCTTACACCAATTAATCTTAAAGCCAAAATGATCAAATGTTTCATTCTGCAGAGAGACTGAATAAGTCCTACCTGTTTAGGATGATTCAAAAAGCTGTAGTGTTTAAAATCATTCCATATTTTCCTGCTTTCTCAATTCATGATTTAAAACTGGAGAAGAAAAAAGTGGCTTGGAAGCTGAGGCAAATATAGATCTAACAACATGGAGGTTGTGTCAAAAAAAAAAAAAAGCTACAGTAATCACAGATACACCTTAATGTGCCCAAGTGAAACAAGACTCAGGCGAGGAACAAGCATTTTCACTTTAAAGCAGTGTACTTTAGCAATCACAAAGCCTGAGTAACCGTTGCAAACGAAAGGATTTGGGCGTTTAATGCATTCCTGGCCTTTATTCATGGCACAGACGACTTTATCCAAGACGACACTCCACTTTAACAGTTTAAGGGTTTGGCAGGCCAAGCATATGAAAGACGGAGGTTTCTTTTAAAGCAGGGAGCAGAAATATAGTGTGCATTCGTGGGGGTGACTGAGCCATGAAAACATATGCATTTCTGGGTCTTATCGTCAACTACCAGCTGCCTCCTCTCTCCCCCTCCCTCTTTGGGAGAGAAAAAAAAAGTTTCCCTATGCTTCCGTCTTATTTTTACTTCCTAATCTTTGATTTAACAGTAGGCCTACACGGCACAATCCCTTGATGTTCATGCACAAACTATTCCTATGCTGTTAATGAGTATGCTGTACGATCAGCATAGTTAAGAACAGCATAGTTATTTTAGTTCTTACAAGAAAAATACCAGTTTTGGGTTTGAAATATCCTGTCATGATAGTTTGCATTAAGGAAAATTTCCATTAGCCAACCTGTCAACATCCTCTGGCCACGGGGTCAGTACTTCTCTTGCCTTTCTTTGCAAATGGCCAGACACTAAATTCAATGCAATGGTATGCGACTTTGTTTTGGTTTTAAAGACTCAAAGAAGCAAGGAATTATACGAAGAGTTAATATGTTTCCTAGTAAATAATAGCAACACTGGACAAGCAGTAGTAAATCCAAGAGTGGATCAACATTGTTCAACACATTTAAGGCAGCGTTATGGCTCTGGGAATGGCTACCTCAAATACACCAACTCGTTTGCGAAAGCATTACTCAAGTGTGTCAATAACTTGCAGTAGTCTAAAACACACGCGGGTACAAGTCAGTCTCCCGATGGCATCCAAGCAGCCTCTTTCCACAGATTCAGAGAGAGAAAAGGCAATAAAGAACGGCATAGAAGTGTTTATGGCTGTGGATATGCGACTATACTTAGTCTTAGAAAACACAAAAAACATAATAATGGCCATTCACATCTGAATACTTTCGAAATTAAGCTCGAGCAACAGATATTGTCTTTTGTTTTCATTATATTACTTGTTGGGTATCTTTCAAAGTTTTGAGTGTTTTTAGTTCCTCGTTTGTGTTTCCCCAAAGGTGTCTCGTTGCTGAGCTGTAGCAGAGGGATAGTAACACAAAAAGGTAAACTAAAAGATTAATAACCTGGAAGATAAATTTGACTAACCCAGACTGCTGAGGCATCAAGAGTTGGCAAAATTGTGGCAGAGGACGCAAAATTGTGGCAGAGGACGCAGGAGTTTGTCGCCCATCTCTTACATAAGGAGTTACACTAACAAAAGGATCACTTCACAGGAGGAACAGGAGGAATATGTAAGTGCAGTGATCAACAACTTTCTCAATGTACATATGGATATTGTGAAACAAACGTGGAATAGTATTAACTTGTTTATTACATATAAACTGTTGTCAATGTATTTCAACTACCAAATTCAAAATAGTACTGAAAAATACGTAACAGCTTTGCTTTACAGTGACACCCACAGTTCCTAAACCCTAATATGATGCAGATTTAAGTGCTGGCCCCCACAGGCTGAGGGGTCTAAATGGCTTTAGACAGAAACGACGGTGTGGATTTCTGGCAGCCAGAGGGAGAGATTTATGTCGTGTGTCAGGTTATTCTCCTAAGGCAGGCTGGGTGAAAAGCTCCAGCGTCAGGTATTTAAGTAGATAGGCTACTAAATAAACGAGTGACGTAACAAGGTTTCTGGATTCTCTCCTCCCCGAGTCAGGTAAAAAAAAAATGAAATTACAGAAAGACATTCCCGTACACACATGCTTACTCATCTCATGGGTAAAAGGCAAGCCAAGACACAGAGGAACTATGCTTTCATCCAAATATCGAACAGGCGGTTGATGCATTCTTCACCAATAAAATGCCTATACAGCAATAGCTCTTTTAAAAAAAAAAAGGTATACACTATGGTGCAGCAAGTATATACTGTACATTCTGGGTTTGCAAATGTACACAAGTAGCATATGTTTATATAGCCCAGCCAAATACCTCGCCAAAAGCAGCACGTTCCACTCTCTGATAATCAATAATAAGCTATAGCTGCCTGAAAACACACACGAAAATAACAACTTGCATACCATTTAGCTATGGTCCATCAATGCACAGGAATGCGTGTGCCCTGACACGACACATACTTAAGTACATGCTAGTATATGAAAACAAACACCAAACTTAACATTAAAACACCCACACATATGAGCTAATGAGCTTTTGTAGGCAAGGCTCTCCTGAGACAGTGAACCCACAGAAATAACACTCCACACGGAAGGAGGAGGGGAACTGCCTTAGAGAAAAATCTGCTGAACAAATACAGCAGGAAACAAGCAGGAAATGGTGTTGGTACATCTCTCCTCTACCGTAAACATATTTAGTCTACTAACAAAGAAACGGAAGAAAAATGGAGATTGCTGTTTCTTACACATAATTCTTTCTCGACTTTTATTGGTTTTATTATTTTACCCTGACAGCCGTGGAAATCAGTGCCACAAAGTTGTAGTTTGTAAAATGCAAACATAAAATGAGAAGATTTCCTGTTCTACCTTGAAAGACAGAACACACTAAACTCACATCAGAAATATACTACATATGCAACAAATTTACGATATTCAATATATTTATAGATATAAATAACTATACAGATATATACATCTATATAACTATACATCTATATCTGTATATTTCTATAGATATAAAAAATGTATAGTTCATGTATTGTAAAGCTACACCTAAAACATAAAGCGCAAGAATATTTTTAGCAACATGTTGAAACTCCAACACAAACACTTTAATTATACTTTCACTCAAAACATTGACAAAAAAAACCTGAAGTCACTGGTCTATCTCAAAACAAACCCTGAGTTGAACGCATTCTTAGATTCCCAATTATGCCAGAAATATTGAGAAGTTGGACACACAGTTTACCTCCTCCTCTATTCTGGCTGAACCCCTGAGTATACATATGCTAAATGCAGAAAGTGGAGGTGTGGTGATGGCCAAAAACAGCAATCAGCAAAAGCCATTAATCATAAAAGGTGGCTATTGCAATGTTTACTCGGGCTGTCACTGTTACTGCGTGCAGGAAGATGAAGAAGTGCCAGGCTGAAGGTGGCTTTCTGTGGCTGCTGGCAGGAGCGTGTCATAGCATGTTAGTTTGGTGATTAAACAAAGCAAAGAGAGCCGACAAGGTGAGAGGGAGCAAAAGAAAAAAGGAAAGAGCTGAGTGAAGGCAAGAAAGAAACAGTCGGAGTGGGACAAAAGAGACTGAATACACAATTCCAGAAAAAATACCACATAAGCCTGTATTGGAAATTATAATTGAAAAAGTTGGGTCTTCTTACATTTGGCGAAATGTTTTTACCCTACACACAACATCAAATAGTGCTTGCAAAACAAATATAGTTTGACTAAAGCGACTACAGTCACTTGACACTGGCACCAGCAGGGACAGGTGAACAGGTGCGGTGATTGTCCTGGAAAACACAGCTCAAAAGTAGGCCAAGTTAACGGAGGCTTGAGAGGGAGTTTTGATGCCAATTCCGAGATCATAATAATCAGTGAGGCAAAGTCATAACAAGTGTCCCAGAATGTCCCAAGATGGAAAGACCACAAAGACGGTCTTTAAAATGCTAAAAGTCAGAGAAAATCTTGTTGTGGTCCCAAAACTGTCAGCTTCCAAGAGTGCTCGCATGCGTCTGAAAAACTAAATGACAGAATGGGAATTACTAGAGCTGTTATTCAGAAGTTTCCAAAACACTTCATCCGCTAGTTAATGCCAAATGTGTTTTGAATGGTAAAATGTAAGTAGAAAGACGGGCGTTGTTTGCTACGCTGATTGTATTTTCTTTGTTCATTTATAAAGTATTACCAATCTATTTGGTGATCTACATTTTAAACATTAAGAATATTATAATATATAAAATAAATTAAAAAGAGTAGCATCACTTTCTCAGACATCTTTCACAAAAAAAGGTTAAACTAAAAACAGTTGGAGCAAAAAAACATATCATCCTCACTCACAGCACCATGCAAACCCATCCCAAGCTTAACAGTGAAATGCATGCTTCAAACGGTATCTGCAGAGCTACCAAGACTTCAGACTAAAATTAGAATAAGGGATCACCACATTTGATGATGTGGAACTGCTTTATGGAGCTGTGTGCTGGTGAGGGGCACGCTGGCAGCTCAATGAGCCATAGGAGGGCCAGTTTTGTGCACTTAGTGGGGTCTACCATAGAATGAGGTGAAACTGGCAGGGAGGGCTGGCTCAATACTGAACCATAATGGCTTACTCTTAATGGTTGCCGCAAGGGGCCAACGTTCATTACTCTTTGCGTGGGGGGACTTTTCAACGGGATCCTGGGGTGAGACTTGTGAGTGCATGCACACTCGCACACACTTAAAACTTGGGGGAGGCACCCCAAGGCGTTTGAGCAAGGTGGAAAGCTACAGAAACAGTTTTCTTTTCTTGCACACACACACACACACACACACACAGATATAATTCCCTCCCAGGAAGCAGCGGGGAGAGTTAGTATGGTAGTTAACAGAAAGCCAAAAGCTCCTTCTTAGGGTAGTTTTCATAATAATGCTAATTATTCAGCGATTGCGAAAATATTCTAATCCAGCACAGCAGAAGCTAGAGTTATGTGCTAATACTTCTCCTCGGTTCACCTTTTAAAAGTAGCCCAATACCCTAGCTCAGCTGAAACAGCCATCCTAATACACACAAAATGCAGACTCAGGCTCCCTCTAAAATACCAGGCGAGGATAGGCTATTTTACTGCTGCTTTTGCCATCTGAAGGGGGAGCGAAATGTAGCGTTAAATTGGAAGTCACAGCAATAGTCATTTAACAGGCTGGCTTTAAGAGAGAAGCCTCATGAGCTGAAAATTGTTTCACAAATTTGAGGGGATATACTTGGTCGAAAAAAGGAAATAGCCTGCCTCAACTAAGCTGCAATACAAGGAGGAATCCCACCTTTTACCTGCATGAGCTATAACCTGCATGTGTGGTGCTATGCATACTTAGAGGGATGCTTAGTTAAAACTGGTGGATTAATTAGTAAGAACAAACACTCAACGCATGAAAAAAGCATACACGTAAACAGCCAAGCAGATTGTTAGTTATTCTGCATCTCGAGGGAACTCATTTCACAGACTTTACCTGCCAGTAAAATCAGGCAGACAAACAAATGCGAGACCCGAGTCATACTGCGCAGTGCTACTCAAGAATCCCACTCTCACTGTGCTTTAACCCATTAATCTCTACTTTCAGCGTTTCAGTCGATGTACACACGCGACTTAGGCTTCTCGAAACACAACCGTTTTATCCACTGAGGCTCCAGGCACACTTTTACAAGCATTACACACACACACACACACACACACACACGATATGAATTGAAGCACAGGATGCATGCTGTGAGTGCAACAAGATCTGAGAATATGAGATAAGGAATGGGAGAAATAACAGGATGAAGAGTCAGGATGCATGATGATGGGATGTATGCATGTGGATTGTAAGAGCAGACCCTTTCCTTTGCCCACTGCCCGTAGGGGCCCGAAAAGATTGACACTTCCTGTCAGACTGGCTCTTGTTAGGATATAAGAAAGACAATGCCTCAAAGAGTGAAGAAACATTTTAAGAATAACTGAGTATACACTGTCGACCAACATTCAGATGATCTAAAAGTGCTGAGCACTTTTCATCTATCAAACGCATCTAAACTGTGTGCACCTCTACACACAGCTGCCCCCTCTGTAAAGCAACAATGGCAGGAAAGGTCCAGCTGTCAGAAGAGGAAACAAGACAGAAAGAGGGAGGAAGGAAAGGCTCTGACTGTCAATGTGACGGGAGAAGATAACATGCACTGTTCTTCCTGTCCCCACCCCTGTAACTGAAGAGACCACAGTGCTCAGAACCAATGGGATTACGGGAGGGACGGATGATATTTAGTCATATCCCCCAATGTCAGTTTAAATAAAATTATTTTTTACTTTGTCTTTGTGACCTGACCTCAATCTTTGTCCTCTAATAAAAAAAAGGATACTTTACCCATGCTTCTTAATACTTCCAAAATAATAATAATAAGGAAAGAACAGTGCTTTCGATGGGATTATACAGTCTACTGACAAAACACCAAATAGTTAATGTAAAGGGAACAAAATGGGAGATGGTAACATTCAGGTGGTGGTTCCCATCATAAACACTGTCAAATAGCAACACAGAGAGAGGGTAAGAGCTACAATTTAACTGTAAACCTTCGGCAAATCCATACATCAACTGTGACTAGAGATTTTCGACGAGGAACAGATGGGAGCAACAGGAGCCTGCCAGAAGTGCAGTATTGAGAATGTCAACAAATTGAAAAAAATCTCTTTATTTAATATGTTTTTGGTAGGAATTGAGGGAATGACAGAAAGAGGAAAGAGGAACAACCACATTCCTTTGCCTCAGAATGAGGCCCCTTGATAACAAGAAACATTTGATGTTTTGATGAACAAAATAGAGACCGAATTAAACAGAGTGACTACTGCCTTCAAGTATGTTTCGTAAGCAATTATTCTTTAATCATATTTTTTTGACAGACTGTCAGACATCCACAGTATCATCTTCTGTCTGGAGAGAAAACTGAAAACTGTGAGAGGGTTTTTCTTGGATCAAACTAGACAAAGAAGGTGCCTCAAACACCTCATCACCTACTGAGACTTCATTCATTCAAAAAGGGACAATGTTACACATCACCTCCCAGGTAGCACTGCTCTGATTAAATAATCTGAGATACCATCATCGAAAAATAGTGATTTGGTGTCAAGACAGGCTTCCGTTTAAATAAATGAGCTGTAATAAAATGAATCTTATGAAGAAAATACTTTTACAATCTGATGCAATCAAATAAAACAGCCCAGCAATAACTCCCAACTTTATGAATCCCATCATATTCAGCTGTTGATAAGAGTGTGCCAGAGACATTGATTAATTCTAGGGTTGCTTCACATGCTGGATTGCATTTTTATGAAAAGAATCAACAAAGCTCAATGTCATATTTCCCTATTCGATACACACTCGCTCATTGCCTTTTTAATTAGGTACACCTTGCTAAAACTAACTAAAGCTTTCTAAATGGCCATAACGTTTAAACAAGGCTCCTCTAAAGCAGTTTCAACAAAGACTGTCAAATCAGAGTTGAAGTGTTCAGGGATTGTCCTGTAATAATACATTGAGAAAGTGTTGGTTTTATTCACCAGTGAAAAATGAGTTGGTGTATCATCCTGCTATGTTCACCTATCATTACCCTGAAGTGATTTTGCAGATGTGATTACAGTCGACAGTGATGCGCTTAATGCAAAGCAGAATTTGAGCACGGTTTAAATTCTTTATGCCGAAAAACCCTACGAGGAACATGAGTTGAACAGAGGAAGACAAAAGTGTACGTATGCGTATCAGCTGTGGTTTTATCCCCAGGCACAGAGCCTTCTAGGGCTCGTAGCTAGCCTCTTAAGTTTAAGTCCAATAGGCACTCAGTTGCTGTCCCAAGGTGTGACAAATAGACTCACAATACAAATTAGACAAGAAATCTGTTCAATATCTGGATGGATATGAATGCTCCTCTGCCAGAACTTCAATTGTTCTTGGCCAAGTATACAAGGGTGGATTGTCTGCAACTGTTGGTAGTCGTAAATTAAACTGGTACATACTGATTCTCTATGTTGAACAAACAGCCCTGGCTTTGCTTTGAGATGCTGAAAAACTCTCTTGGCGCCTGATGCACTTCCAGATATTAAGATTGCTTGTTTTAAAAAAAGGACAAAAAAAATGAAAAGAAGAGGAAAAGGCTCCCCCTGACATACTCCCTTTTGTCTGCAGCTCATCAAAGGAGCTGCTCTGTGGCTGTGTGTGTAATTGGGATGTCTGGTCCTGCAGATCATTCAGTTGATCGGTTTCGTCTGCCAAGTCATTTTTGAATGTACCATTTAAAAACAGAGATGTTGGGGGCTGTAACAACTGGGTCAGAGTGTCAAAGGGAGGAGAGATAGAGTCACTGATTCATCTGTCATTAACCAAGCTTCTAGTATGTTTAAGCCTTTAAACATTGATTTGCCTCAAAGCGTTTGGGTGTGAGGACTTTACAAATCTGCAAGTGCAAATTAATATGGGCAAATACAGCCAGCGGGTGCAGGCATGTTGCTCTAACCAGCATTTGAGCCTGGGAGTGATTGAGTGGAGAGCCGAGCGAACACTAGAGTCCTGAGCGCAGACAGTGAGAGCAGGGCTGATGCAAACTGACAGACCACGTAGCAGGCCTTTAATGTCACCACTGGTCTTCACATGAAAGAGGCAATGTAGCCCCAAGGCTGGATTTCTTTGCCTCACATACGAGTAGAGAGGGAAACTGCAAAAGAGAAAACGAATGGAAGAGAGAGGGTGAAGAAACATCTGGAGAAATCAGGAGATGAGAGAAGAGAACTGGGAGCAGTAGAGTCACTCTGCTAAAATAAATAGGTAAAAAGACAAAGCCAGGAAAAATGAGTCATTCACTTGGGAGAACGGAAACCGATTTTCTCCTCTGGAAAACACTATGACAACGATAGACGGCAACATAAAATAAACAGATGAAAGAGATGCATGTACATGGTTAAGACATAAAGGGAGCAGTAAGGGAAAGAAAGCAAAGCAAACTATGTGTGTGCGCAACTGGGGTGCAGACAGAGTAGAATTTTATACATGGTGATGAGGGAGGAGGAGCAGAGGTAGAACCGAGGTCTGGTTCATCGAAAGTGTCAGACGCTCAATAAAAATAAGGTTGCAGGAAGAGCTCCCATCACAAACAGCCTAAACTCATGTCAGATAAATACTCTCCAAGAAAGCAGAGTAGGGGAGAAAAGAGGAAGGGTGGAACAGGGAAGGGGAGAGAGGGATTAGAGGGGACAGAGAGAGACAAGTCCATCTCCTGGCAGACTATTCTTCACCTTAAGGTGTCAGCAGCAGCTGGCGCCTTGGCACCTTACTCATACCCACACCTGTCGTCTGCCCTGCTGTGTCTGTACACTGTCCATCCCCAGCTGCTTTTAACCATCCCTAAAGGACCACTCAGGTTTACAATAAATTATTTGATCGACCAACACACTGCAGGTGATCATAAATGTACATCAAAGCCAAAATTCTAACTTTTATAGCAATTTGAATAAAATCACTGTTCTCCATGCAAGTGAGCGTGTCCTGGCACGTTCCTCAAGAAAATATATACACCAGACAGACAGGAGCAGCTGCAATCTTATCCAAGACGACAATAAAGCAACACCTTCTAGCTTTTATGGACAACATTCCTATGTAATGACACTGAGCCGAGATGGCTTAAGCTAAGGCCAAAGTGTGCTGCAGCACCATCTACTAGGTAGACAGTCTAACTGTGCCAGCTGGCTGTGCATTATTTTAAACATCAAACTACTCTACAGTAACTTCTTTTAACTTCATTAGGACTCAAAGTATGTGCATTTAGGGTGAGGTTGTTCTTGAGTGGCTCTCCAGAATGAGGCCAGATCCCAACTTTGATGTTTACATTGCTTAATTAGCTGTACACAGATATATCAGTATATATATAAATATCAGTAATCAAGTAATCATGTTAACATTCTCTGCTTCTCTTTGTGTCTGTTCTATGTTTGCTGCATGACAAAAACATATGACAAAAAAAAGATTAGAGAGCCTTTCTTTAACATACTTAAGTTGTCTCCACAATTATATTCAACTGTGAGCGCAACAATATAGATGGGAGGGTCTCGGGTTGCACAAACAAACCACATCAATCAGCAGCTTAAAGAACACCGCCGCAATGTGCATGCAGCTAAGATTATAAACCAAGTGATAAATGCAAAATGTAAAAAGCATTGCTATGTGTCGGGCTTGTTTTACAGACAGCACTTGTGTGCACACTTCTATGTGAACTGGTAGGAATGACCCAGTGTGTGCGTCTGGCCCATTAAAGTACAAAAAGCCATTGTGCATCATTATCTGAGGGGGAGGAAGGGAGCGACAGAGGGGTGGAGTGTGGAACTGAGGGAGGGGTCAGTGACCTTCCTCGTAGCCAACTAAATGACCTCATTCACAGCACATAGGAATCCTCTGTCTCCCCCCACTGTTCTTTATCACATTCACCATCCTCCCCTCGCCTTGCTCGCCCTTTTTCCTTTCAGCGAACACAATCAATCAACTGAGTGGGGACGAGGCTCATGCTCACTAACCCTTTCAAATACACAGCAGTTATCCGTGGGGTTTTATGCCCGTCTTTCCTATGTCACACATGGTGCTAAAGGGGCTCTTTGTTTCACCAATTAAAGTCTAATCATACAAAACCACCCATTGTTTCAGCTCTGTAATCTCCTCCAAACCAATGAACTGATAAGGACAGACCAACGTAATCCTCACCACAAACAGTGAAAAACACTACACAAACAGAACAGTCACAAAAAAGTTTTACTTGCAGTTGTACAACTCTAACTTCAGTCATGTGCTGCTACAATCAGTTTGGGTTGAACATGGGCATAAATTAAGCTAAGCAAATCATGTTGTACATTACAGCACAAGATTGCGGAGCTTACCGCCACTGTGCAACACAACTGTGCAACACAACTGTGCAACACAACTGTGCAACACGTGTAGTTTTAGTTAAGCTAGAGCGACACAGAAGTTCAAGCAACTGAAGCATCGCAGAATAGGTAGAGGGGCCAGTGAAGATAAGTGACTGCTCTGTGAGACATTCCCTTTAGAAATCTGTGAAAACTTCCTCGTAGACATCAGCATCATATAAATACAAGCACACAGCACATCAAGAAATTGAGTAGTGCTTTGCTACTTGAAACCCCTCTCTGATCTGTTGACTGTACGGACTGACATGGCCGATTGAGTGTAGAGTAGGCTCGTACAAGTGGTAGAAACATCAGAAACTTGAAATACCTGCAGTGTGGAATGAGCTTTCACAAATGTCTTGCACACTGAGAGCCCACTGTACTTACAGAAAATAATGTAGAATGATTGCTTTGAGGCTACTCTCCTTCCCCCAACGTGCATCTACTTCACACGTAATCAAATATGTTGCCTCGTCTTTAAAATAGACTATTTGTAGCTGTGAACACAACTGATACTTGTGTCTGAGATCTGATAAAGACTCAAATAAACAAGTCCTTTATGGGTTATAATCACTACTGCTACCACCTTAACGTCAAACAACATCCAAAACATATATAGTTGTTTATCCTCAGTGGTGAAAATATATCCCAAGGTGGCAGCCCACTACATGCTAGAAAGATTTTCACACATTATGTCCATTTCATTCAAAGCGAGACACAGATAAATCTCAAGGGACACATGTATCTAACAACAGTGTAGCAAACATCTTTACAAGACATCATCTGCATTCAAGATTCAAAGCCAGTTGAATGGCTTCCCTGGGTAAACTGCAAACAAAACAAGAATGGCAAACTGAGGAATTATATTATTGAGAGTAGCCGTTTCCAAAACATTTCTTCAACATAAAAACAAGTCTAAATGTTAAAGACCAAAAAAATTTAACAATTCCTTAGTGAAGACTGGAAGGTGGAAAGCTTGTTTACAGATGTATCAAAGACAATGTTACAGTTCAAGAGTCACACAGGAGGTTAATGCAGGTATATAACAAACTACAGCCACATGGTGGTGGACATAAGTCAAAGTTCAGATTAAAGTAAATGGTGCAGAAACATGCAGCGCAAAATATGAGCAAAGAAACACAATTTCACAAAAACATGCATTAGCCTTTTGTTTAATGGTCAAACTGAAGAATGGCAGTGGACCGTTTTTTGCACAATATCAAGAGAGCCAAAAAGAGAAACAGGAGTACTTTGAGTAATATGACATGGACATTGACATGGAAGGACTAACAATGTGTTGGAGCTGTTGAGTCAGAAGCAGCCGAGTTTGGTTAAGACTGCAGTTCCCAGTGCTGCCTCAAAGAATCTACCTCACAACCTCTTGCCACCGCACGCACTTTCTGTGGCACTAAGGGAAGGTTATGGCAGCACCGCCAGCTCTTGCCAAGCCTCACAGAAACAACACGGGCTGCTGAGGGATAGGTAAATTATTCATCTTTGATTTATCGGCCAGCCAGCAACTAGTGAGAAAAAGAGGCAGCGGCTGCAAACCACAAGCAGACTGATCCACTGGGGTGTGTTTAAAGGAGGATTGGGGTAGTGAACTTCTTGGACTAGAGATTTTGGACAAGGATGAGGGGGAAATGTTGCAAAAAATAATCAGTCAGTGAGATAGGGGCGAGTGTGTTACACATTTAGAAGGTTTAGGAAAACATTATGAGACTTTTGATAGTTTTATACAAGTGGAATGAAGCTTGCTAGTGTCAGCCGTGAAGCAAATACTATTAAATTACAGGACAATGATGCCGTAAACATTTTTTGATATTTGAAAGCAAAGTAGAAGCATTCGCATTAAACTGAGCTAAAACACACTATGAGAAAGTGTGTGGGGAAAACAAACACCAGGCTGGAGGTTAAGTGCTCTGACTGTGCTCCCGGTAAAATTCCTGAGCTGGCTGCCAACGCTCGCTTGCCATTCCTCCTCTGAAAGGAGAGAGAAAATGA
This sequence comes from Cottoperca gobio, assembly GCF_900634415.1. NCBI lineage: Eukaryota > Metazoa > Chordata > Actinopteri > Perciformes > Bovichtidae > Cottoperca > Cottoperca gobio. Next base: position 7,586,561 of record NC_041376.1, on the reverse strand, counting down.
ATGCAGAGGGGTGGGCGAGTGAGAGAGGAACAGAGTGAGCATTCAGCTTCTTTTTCTATGATAAAAAAAATAGGGAAGGAAACCGGAAACGGTGACAAATGTTGCTGGTATAATTCCTGAAAACGTAATTGTTAGACACATTATCTGTTGCGACAGTTCAAAGGCTTAAAAACAAAGTCACAAAGAGAAAAGGCGAGGCAATAAGGGGAACTACTGTGAGTGAGGGGGGTGGGAGAACTATTTGAAGCACTCAAAGAATGTAACAGGGTGGGGTGCATACTTCTCCTAACTGAGAAATATTCTGAGTGCTGCGTACTCACACAAATGTGTGAAGGAGGGACAGAAGCAATGATTCATGATGCAATCTAAATTAATCAAAAGAAAACTGAGAGACAGACCCACATCTGTGGGAGAGGGCATATGAAGAGCAGGCTTCTTGTTGTCACCGCAGCCAGAAAACAGCCCCCCCTTTCTGTCTAAAGGAAAAAGAAACCACTGACTGGCCTTCTCCATAGACCATTCCTGTCTGAAACGGGCGTTGCTTCCCGTAGATGTTTTTGCATGAGACACAAAAAATAGAGGAAAAAAATAACAAAAAGCTGACTTGGGTCAAGGGCAATGGGAGGAGCCGTGGTTTCAGAAAAAGGAATAAACAACCCAATGTAATGAACACGTTTGTGTCAGGAAACTGTTGTGACATAATTATTACAACATCCTAATTCATATTCCTCTCTAACACTGCTTGTTATCATCATAGTACACACACAAAAGACACAGGACTATGACTTGATAGGAAACCACACAATGAAATCCCTTCAGCAAAATTAACTGCTTCTTTTTACCTCATTCTCTGTGCTTCTTTTTACTTCATTCACCATTACTTTTAATGTGATTGCTCTGCTTTAAGGCTTGATGAATATAAAAAAAAGAGAGAAACTGTCTCTAGCAATGTTGTTGTCTAACAGCCGGTAGTAATAGAAGGGAAGACACTTAGTTTTGGCGACAGCGAGCCAGATAGTCAGCCAGGCAGCCAGGGCAGGGCCCAAAGACGGGAGGTCAGGCGGAGGCAGCCGTGATAAGGAGGCCCCAGCACTCACAGGATTGAGGCCTGAGATAAGAGCCCGGAGCCGTCGTTGGATGACTTTATCATACAGCACCCGTTGGGGGGTGGCAATGCTGGGGCTGAGTGGGGCCAGGGGAACAAGATGGGTCCGGGGTTGAAACCATAACAGGGACTGAAGCTTACACAGGCACTGTGGTGGGGCTTCTTGATGGAAGGGCTGCCAGGCAGAGGCACGTCAGAAGGAAGAGAGGCAAGGCAACGCTCGGTCCTGCCACAACCCCTACACCTCACCCTGTCAGACTTATGCCACCACCTAATTTATTACCAGGGAGGAGAGGCTGAGAGAGAGAGAGAGAGGCCACATGAGTGCAAGAGAGGCAGACAGAGAAAGACAGCCCAAAGCCCCCAGTTCTGCTTTCTCACTGGAGGTGACGGCTCAGTAAACCAGATCACAGAATGGCTCTTGGTTAATTAAATTCCAGCTTATAAGTGGTGCTTTGGGAGAGAATGTGGGGAGAAGAAAAGGGGGTTAGGGTGGGGGAATATAACAGGTTTCTGCTTGCAACAACAGCCCTGGCCTAACACCCCCATTTCTCTCTTCCTGAGCTCTCTCACGGCTCTAAGCTGCATCTTATTTTGCGAGCGGTACTCAGTCTTGTTAGCTGCTAAATTGATTGCATGTCAGAGGTTAATGCAGGTCTAACCCAGTGTCGAGATTTGCAAAGGGTCAACCTACAGTGGGAGAGAACAGAGATGTGACAGCCAGACAGACAATGTGGGAGAACCATATCGACAGAAATATGGGACATCAGGTAGAAAAACAAAAAAAACAAAACACAGACTTTGAGCAGTCTCCCATTCATCAAAATCTGTTCTCCAAACAGCTGTTCCCAAAGGACCAGTTCCCTACACAGGCACCACAGTGGACAGTTTGTCCTCCAAACGCTGACAGCTCTCCCGGGAAGGTCCTGTTAAATCACGGCACACAGAGACAAACAAGCAGACACAAAACTGTATATGCAAATGTGGTGCTGTAGCCAGGAACAAATGGTACAATGCACCACGTGGCTCTGCCACACAGCGTGCAATGGGACAACGGACCATTTAATATATACAAACAAAGCTCAGAAAAGAGCCTGTAAGGAAAGGTAAGGGGAGCTTGGAATAAATATTTACGATCAATCAAATCAATTTTATTTATACAGCCCAATATCACAGATTTGTCTCAGTGTGCTTTACAGACTGTACAGGACACCCTCTGTCCTTAGACCCTCGCATCGCACAAGGAAAAACTTCCTAAAAGAAACTCCATAATTAATGGGGGAAAAATGGAAGAACCCTCAGGGAGAGCAACTGAGGAGGGATCCCTCTCCCAGAATGGACAGTCGTGCAATAGATGTGTGTACATCCAACAATTCCCCATAGAAACACTTCATGACAACAAAATAAAAACCCTCCCTTTCTCCTATGCTTCGCTAACTTACAACACCGCATGCACTTCACTTCTAGGCTACATCTCTAGATGTTATATGGCCCGTCTTCCCCTGCCAAAAGAAAATATAGCAATTTGAAGCAGCTTGTTGGCTGACACATAAAGAAAAGGAAAAAAAAAAACTCCATAGCAGGTGTCACCTCCGGGAGATGAACAACTGCAACGCAAGGGGATTTCAAAAGGGGCCTGTCAATCGGCCAGAGTGACCTTGAGGGACTACAAACCTATTGGGAACGCAACAGGGGCGTCACAAAAGCAGGGTGGGAGCAGTCCTCAACCACAAGGGTGGTGTCAGCTTTCTTCCGCCATGGAAACAGCTGTGTAGACATTCACAAAACGAAGGGTGGACGAGGGAGACGTGCAGCTGTCGGAAGGGTATACTCTTGAGAGATGGACAATTTGGGAAAGAGTTTGAAGCGTTCAACTGGAACTGGTTAGATTTTCTGTGCTCATTAGGCACATTAAAGCTTGACAAAAGGAGGGCATTTAAGATGTTCAATTAAAATGTAAGCCAACGAAACAGTACGCACTCTGAAGAGAATTGCCGTCATTTTGAATTCTATCAACGCCATACAAAACATTTTCGTCCCTCAGGAGACGAGACGGTGGGTGCCTTGTTGACAGATTAGGCCGGTACTTAACTTTATCTTTTTTGAGCTTTCTTTTCATTTTTTGATAACTACACAATGACTGGTTATGTTTCCATTTGAGAATAAATAGCTTTTCATTTAGCATCTGCTCTCTCCCCGTCACCTTGAAAAGTCACCCGCTTTCAATGAGACAGAGCCGTCTCCAGCAACACACCGAGGAGAAAAGTTTGCACGCGCACCAAATCAAATAACTTTTCAGGTCAAGCATTATTCAGACCATAATACCAAAAGCTAAAGATTTAATTCTGGAGTCGATCCTGTCTGAAAAGACCACATTCACAAAACATGCTTCAATCAATATGAAAATGTTTAATCACACAAAGATCAACCTCAAACTACAATTTAAAAAACCTTTTCAGTACTTCTGGAATTGCAGCAATGTGACAGCACGGGTCACATCGCGCAACACTTTAAAATAATTTAAAACTACTTTAAGAGTACTCGGTCAAAGGGATGTACTATTAGTTTGAGCACCGTTACGGTTTTCTTCTCTCTTTTTCTCTATTGACTGCATTAAGGTTTTAGGTCTACCCTGGGTGGGGTCAGTTTTCACTAGTGCGGGACAGGGAGTGGGAGGAGGCTGGCCCCCGAATATTGCATCAGACCCTTTCAAAAGGGGAAAGCAAACCAAACCGCCACTAACAGGAACCAGACAGTCAGACAGGCCTCCTCTGCACTGGGGTGGCTTTCATCACACACACACGAAATATTGACGGCAGTGTAAAGTTTGGGCTGGTGCTGTGGAAACACTTGTAAACCTCAGACTTGTGTGGCTTTAGAGGAGTGAGACTGAAGCTTGGGATTCATGAGTGGCCCAGCCATGATTTTCTGAAACACCAAAGTAGAGAACGTTTATCCGTCGAGCGCTGCAAATAAGGATCGGCTCAGTCCAACATTACACAATTTTTAAAACCCCTAAGAAACCAGTTCCTCCATAGCCACAAAATCATATCATCCTGACATCAAACTACATGTTGGAAAAGCTTTTCCTGTAAAGAATAAATGACAAGCGAATCAGTTCCAATTTTATTTGCGACATCAACTAAAATTACGTAATTTATTTTGCTATTTAAGCAAGAACAATAAGAACATAAAATCCCCATTGTTCAAATTTAGTACAGCAGTTTTTACAATTGTGCATAAATGTTTCAATCTTACAAGAACGTACTGCCGTCGTATTTTCCTTCCTACTCTTTAACCCAACAGTTTGCGCACAGCTTTGGTGGATTATATGAGACAGTAACAGACTAAACGCAAAGAAAGGCGACTATAGGCCTAGTACAAAATGTGAGACTATTCACCCCTAGAAAAACTGAAAAGAGCTTAATACCTCAGCTGTGTTAGAAAAGTTCTGTTTCTTCTGAAAATCAAAGGATTTAGGAAGTCACATCTTTTTCCATTTCCCTTGTGATAGAACCAAGAGATTTTCCTGAGTTGACAGTCCAAATGAAAAGCACAAACCCTTATCACTGCTGCACTTTTGGTCATTCTGGTTTTGGAAAACTGGATTTTTTTTGTTAGTTAATTCCCTAAACGGTGAAAGCCAGTAAGTGTAATTTATAATTAAAAAACTCAAATCACTGCTGACCACACAGAACACATGTTTGGCTTTTTAAATTGTGCTTTTATATTGTGCCGGCAGTACGGCTGAGTTGTTGAGAGTAAACGAGAGGTACAGACTGTGTGCACGATCCCCTTTCTTTACTATTCAGACGATTGTTAGGGTCTATGACTATGGGGGCTGGGAAACTTTGGCGCAGAGAGGAAAAAGAAAACAAGTCTGCTTCCTGACTCAAACATCAACACACCCAATATTCCCAATTGATAATAATAATAATAATAATAATAATAATAAACCAATTGGCTCTTAAATAATTTTTAAAAACTGCCTTCATTGTAAGACATGTGTGGGGTGTGGAGAGTAATCAAACTTTGTACTCTACGAAATGTAGTTGACAAAAGTAAGACATCACACACAGAAACGTGCCTCTTGTTTTTCAAAACGCATGTAAGCTCCTACATTACAGTCTCGACTTGTCAAATTTTCCAAAATAAAAGCACCATCATTTTTATATAATCACTCATACAGTGTCTGTGGCATTTAATAGGCATATTAGAGCGACCATATTGTAGCAGTAGTCGGGGAATTTACAGTATTATACAAATGTAACGTTATTTGTGTATTAGTGAGATAGGGAGGAACTAGTCCACTTTCGGCTTTGAGTGTTTTGTTTATCACTCATACGAGAAGCAAGAACATCTTTGCAGACCGGTTTAGCAACTACAAAGCTTACTCATCCAGACATGCAACCGAAACTATGAGGTATGCACTGCCCTTTACGTCTCATAAGTCTATAAGGAAACCACTTGTTTATTCCCGTAGAGTAGTCAGTGCCTATTGTTTTTAATTCACCAGTGTCATGGTGTCCAGTCCGATACTACACAAGGCAAGGGGACAGTCTGCCAGGGGGCTGTGGCGCTCTCTAGTGTCCCCAGCTCAGTTACATAAAGCATAGGTCCAACCTTCCGCTTAGACCAGCTTATGTTATTGATACTATCAACATAAACGGTGAATAAGCCTCATCTATCTGCACCGCTGCTTGTGCCAAGATCAGTCATAGAAAACACACGTAGACAGACAAATCCAGTCTTGACGGCGCCGCCGACAAAAGGCGACGCGATTTTAGTGAGGCACGCTTGACTGGCAAAACACACGACGACTGCTGCAGCAAGGGAATGGGGTACAATCGCCAAAGCATACCCCGCTGGAAGACAAATAGTGTAGTATCTGGGGGAAGGGAGACAAACAAAACGCTGCCATTTTAATGAAAAAGTTAGACGGTTGAAATGGTCTTCGTGCACTCCCCCTCCCAGCAGCAACTCGCTGGCCATTGTTTGGGCAACAAGCAGACACATTCCTCCGTGCTTTAACGATCGGCCACTGGGCAACTAACACAACCCTGAAAGCTAAAATAAAGAAGGCTAAAGTCAACTTTTGTAACACTTCCTAACATGTGTTTAAAACCCTGTGTTCGGTGGCTACGTGTTTATTTAAAAACGTAGTTACGTTAATGCTACCGTTTTGGTTCCTGGAGAGTTCAACGGAATGCAGACACCCTGGCTCGCTAGCTTAAAAATGTGGCTAACTCAAGCTAAAACTGCTGGGACACATGTGGAAACAGGCCCAGTCTAAATTAACTGAAATACGCGTCATATAATCCTAAAGAGTGGCTCAAATCATCTCTGTGGTCAGTTTTTGGTAACACATTTGACACACTAAAGGCAGTTCTGATTTTTCTTTCTAAGTGCGTGAGATAAAGTTTTCGTCTAGTCGCCCCAAAGTGAAGAGTGCAGAAACAAACTCCGTGGTGTTAGCAACACAACTCCCAAATCCACATCTCGCTGTGGTCTGGGGGTAAAACAGTCACTCTGGATACTACTGGATTTCCTGTTTTGGATGCGAGGCATTACTTACAAGTTGTAAGTGCTATTTTGTCTGCCACAGTCCGTAATATCGGTGTACTCGTTGCCAGTGTGCGTACGGGTCTCGCTGCAGCATGGACGCCCAGCGAAGCCGTGTCGACACCGGACTGCACCGTGGTCACGCGTCTCCCCACCCCGGCGTCTCTCCCCCATCGCCCCAGACTGACACTTACCTTCGTCGAGAAGCCTTTCCAGGTGTGTGAAGATGCCGCAGAGATTTGGCAAACTGGTCATGAGCTTTTTCTCGTTTAATAATTGCATCAAATAGTCGGGACTCGGCCTTGGTCGCTCCTTCACTTCGACCTCTCCGACCATCATCTTTGCGGCGAGAGCGGAGAACAAATCACAGTGAAACACAGAATCCTCTTTTAGGGGAAAAGGAGAAAAAAAAAACGATAAAGAAAAAAACTTGCGGTTCCAATCCTTCGCTTCCCTCCTCCTTGTGATGAAAAGACTCTGTAAACCCCCCTAAAAATGCAGGTTTGGTTTGTTCTTTTTGTTTGAGTGGAGCGGGGGGCAAAAAAAGAAACCGTTATCTTCCTTCCAGAGACTCGTGCGCTGTACTCTCCTCTACGCCGTGTGCGCTCGGGGACGTTCGATTCCACCACTGTAGGCGCGAGCGACTGTTCCACCGGAAAGGCTCCGTCCTCCTCAACGACTATTGGCCAGCGGGGCTTTCAGGGGACTAATGGGAGAACCAATGAGCACACAGATCAAAGCCAGGAGGGCGGGGTGGGGTGGATGGTGGAATGATGGACAGACATTTGGACCAATGGAGTGCAGTGCGCAAGAATGCACATAAAGCGTTGACAACATAGAATAGCACACTTCTTTCTTCTTTTCCTCACTAATAGCGACATTATATCAGTTAAACATTTATAGACTTCAATAATCTTTATCTGCCTTATTAGTAAGGCACTATCTTCAGTGGTCTTATGATTTTAACACCAAAGGCAGTGCCTGTGACAATATTGTGTGTAAAAAGTCAGCTGAGGTTTTATTTTCTATCTTTCTTTTTTTAAGACAAAAAAGTAAATCCTTTAAAAATTCAAAACTAGGAGCTTGTCCTCTTTTTCTTATATTTATTTCTTTTGAATAATCAACTCTAACAGGCCACTTTCCCTTTGTAGCTCAGCTCTTTTTATTATTATTATATATTTGTCAAAAAAAGATCTGCTCCTCCAATAAATAACTTTTTTTTGCTAGTCCCAACTGGTTTTATGTTGCTTCCCTATCCCCCTCCTCTGTGTTACACAAGATCATCAGCATTCTCCTTCATGCTGTAAATCCAGTGTGACAACAACATTCCACGAACTACTTGGAAGCACAGAAGCCCAATTTGACACATAGATTTTACGGGTTATAGTGTAATTATATGGTCTAGTAATGACGTGTATGGGTCTTCTAATCTGATATGTTTACTAGTGTACTAGTGATCAGATTTGAAAAGTCATATGTCTGTTTAATGTGCATTCAATCACGCACTTCATACAAAGGGTGTGTGTGACAGAGAATTTAATGTGTAGACTTCACTTTAGGGTTCCGAAATATGAAAAAATAATCAACCTCTGCAGCCCATATCCCACAAGATATCTTTTGTTACTCAAGACTTCTACATCTTGTTATCTGTCTTGGGACCGATTGATCAACGCTTCAGTAATCAATAGTGCCTTTTTATTGTCCTGTCCTTGGGAGGACCTCTCTACATATCCTCTGAAGATTAACATCCCTGATCAATGGAACACACACAAACCAGTCACCTCCGGTTCCTCACATCCTGCTTAGTGTGAAAATAAACCACAACTGGTCCGTTTTGATTTTAACAGCTGTTGGCTGAGAGGGGCCCGGCTAAATCTGAGCTCTGACCTTGGCCGTCATTTAATTTGCTCGCTTACTGGTCACCCACTCATGTCTTTGTAAAAGTAGTCCCCACGCCAGGTGCATGAATGCTCAAACAGCTGCACTATGACCTTTTGGCTGCAGTTTGTCGCCACTGTGTTGGTATAGAGAATAGTAAATTAGGTACAAGCTCTTAGTATTAGTGCAGCATGTCCAATGAATTGATCTAAGAAAACTAACTAATACGGGTGATGTCTTGGGACACGTTTAATCAGACTGAAACTGTGTCTTTGTATCGTTAACTCAGAAGACATAGGCCTACGCCACACACATAGATCATACATACAAAGTGTAAACTTCCTTACACACACAAAGCAACCACATGAATCCCCACAGAAATACTCGTCCTCTGGCCGCAAATAACAGCATTTGGCAGTGCAGCAGGCGACATGAGCCTCCACATCAACGCAGGAAGACAGATGCAGTTGCCTTAACAACCAAAGCAAAACATTTACTGGTTCCTACTTCTTTGCACTTCAACTGAACCATCTACTTAAGTATGTTATTGATATAATTATTGTCAAATTTCAGTTGAGGCTCAGACAAAATGTTCACGGAAATGATAATTTTTCACATTGTTATTTCAATTTGGATTTTTGTTTGCAACTGCCCCACGGTACATGAAAAAAGAAATTGATGCTCCTTGGTTTGATTTAACCAGCTTAACACCTGAAGCGCCCCGCGACCATATCCATTGTCTTCTGGGCCGTCTGGTATTTACCATTTGATTATCACAATTTTAACCAGTGACCACAAAATAAATCACAATTTTACCCTTTTTCTACAAAAGTAGCACGTACATGCTGGTTTGTTCAACGCGGGAAAACATGCCACGTGTCGTGTTTCCATCACTGCCGATCAAAGCTGGAGCCGATACCCGTGACTACTGCAGAGCCATTTGTCCCGGGAATGAAATGCCGATTATAACCTTTCCCACAAAAGACGAAAGACAAACATTAGTTGGTGTTAGTTGTTTCTTTCCCAGTGGGAAAGAAGCTTCAGTAAGGTTTTTGCAATAATGACTTGTCAGTTGCACTTCCACAAATAACACGGGACATGTAGGCTAATATTAGTCCTGTCATCCAAATGGTCTGCAATATCAGCGTGCCATCTTAAAGCCAGAATGATAAAACATCCCTTGAAGTCAAACACTGATAAGTGATTCTGGAGGATAAGACCGTGTAGATAGGCAGAGGGAATGAGAAGCCCAATTTTTCATGTGACTTAGAGATTGCTAAATTGTTCATGGTGTCCACTTTATGTTTCTTTTTCATTTTTTCCTGCCTTATTCTTTGAATATAAGCGCTGGGAAAAAAGTCACAGACTTTCTCGCATCAAAAAGAATCTGGCATTTATTCTGAGCTTTGAAAATGGATTTAGTTCTTATCTTAACGGTGTGCATGATAATTTGCACCTTGCCTAGCGCTCATTCTTCTGAGTTGGGTCACATACAGTTTCTTTGTGTGTCTGTGGCAGCGTTTGAGATAGACGCAATGTAAGACAAGCAGAGCATACTTAAATATGTGTGTGTGTGTGTGTTTGTTTGTGAGCCCGTGCATGCCTGTGTCTTATGACAGCCCAAGAGTAAACAGAAAAGATATTAATCCCCCTTTTGCTCCCCCTGCCCTTGTGTTTTCGTCATTTTTAATAACACGGTTTCTATTCAACAATTAATCCAATTAACAAGGATCCAGATAATTAATGAACATGCGTTTAGCCTCTTTTGAAGAGAGGCTGTTAGCTCACTCACAATGAGCTCGGAAAGCGCCCTGGGTTTTCAACTGAAAGTATGCTGATGGAGACAATGGGGCCTTCGGTAGGGGCCCTGTAGCTGGTTGCAGCCTGCCTCGGGGGCCACAGCTGTATGAGAGTGAGTGGGAGTTGGTGACTCTGTCGAGGCAAGGCTGTGTGCGATAACGGCTGTAGCTCTGGAGGAGGCGAAATAAGGCCCACAGGCTCTGATAACTTGCATACATACAAACAAGAACAATATCTTTTCTTTTTTTCTGAGTTTGGGGACTGTGGGGGAAAAACTGCCGGCAGAATCTGGGTCATTTACATTTTGAGGAAGGTGTGAGCAACGGAAATAAATGTCCTTCTAGCAACCACAGCATATACAGCGCATATACAGAGAAATACATAATGTACCTATAATTCATTTTAACTAGTATCATAAGCATGACATGACAAATTCCCTATTCATACTCGTGTTCATGCAGGGTTGCACTCATACTTGTTTGTGTGTACATTTGTTATCGTCAGCGACTGAACATTATATATTTTTTCTTGAAATCCCCTGAAGTAAGAATTGTAGGATGAAAATAAAGATGTGTTAGTGGAAGAGATGGTGGGCAGTTATTAGATCACATCTGTAAAAAAAAAAACCACTGCGTGTAATAGCCTCTATAGTTCTTTGTGAGCACTCGTTTTATACGTCAATATAATGATCACACATCATATTTGTCGCAATTTAACAGTATCCATGTTTATTCTGCCGACTTTGCCATCATAAAATTCAACGATCAATCAAAGTCCCACAGCAGCAGAACAGGAATCACTGTTCACGGTGGCTAACAGGAAGCATTTATGAGATCAAATCTGTTTTATGCACGTTCAGTTGTCTGACAGCACAAAATAGAAAAATATGTAAATGAGAATGACTAAATTGTGAGAAGGAAGTGATCTAAGTGAGGCTGTGTCTGCCCCACCTCTTACCAAATGTTGATTGTTATGCATACTTGTGTTGTTTGCCAATCAAAAGAGAACAAAGAAGAGGAGATTTAGCCAATTTCCTATCGTTCTGGGGTGTTAGTGCGGATGGAGAACTACCCAAAAAGAAATTCAGATGTAGCTGCACTAGTGTGGACGTAATCTCAGTCTTGATGTGGGCAGGCTGGTTCTCCTGCACCACAAACATCCTGCTGTGAGTTCCATCACAACTGTGAGTGAAGGGGCCCGTCTAGTGTGGGGAGTAGGGAGACCTCTATCCATCCTGTGATATCTGACACCTACCTGCTGACTGCATTATATGGTTAGGGAAGGCCTAAATGGCATAGTTTTGAACTAGCTTGAGCTATTTTTTGTTTGTGGTATTTGGAGATGAAAGGGGTACGAAGTGGCCCAGAAGAGATGTGTGTATGCCATACAATGCAGTAAGTTTCTTCTTGTTTGTATCCCTCACTACGCTATTCACAGGAAAAAGTGTCACCTGGAGGAGTGCTGCAATGTGGAGCGGCGTGAGGAAAAAAATCTATCACAATTCAATATGAAGCTGCAATATTCCTGCGTTTTCAATAAGCCATTCTACTCTCGCCACCACAGCTATTCACCATTCTCTATTTTATTAAAGGTCACCTTGGGTGTTGTAGTCTAGATGCTCCAGTGGTTTGGCAATCTGGTGATGGAAATGCCTGTTGGTGCCCAGACAGGGGGGGATAGGGGGGATAGGGGGGAGGAGGGGGGGGAGGAGGGGGTGACAGCTGGAGCCACTTGTGGTAGAAGTCCCACCTCGAACCTGCTAATCATGAATCAACAAGAGGAAATGACACCCAAAACCACACTTTACCATTTACAGTAAGGAACACTTAAACAGGCTGCGGGTAAACAAGTTTCACCCACTCCTCCCTCCGTGCCTTGTGGAGAACACACTGGTGTCAAAGCGGCTTCAAGAAGTCCAGCCGATGCTACATCTGTCCCCGCCAAATAACAGTGTGGATCCATTCCTGCTCCAACTGATGATGCCTGTATTTGTTTACTTGCTCGTTCGCCTGTTTGTGCACACCTGCCAGCTCGTAGCAGGGAAAGAAATGATTGTTTGTGAGAAATAGGACCTGCAGGAGAGGAAGAAGAGGGAGAAGAACAGCGGAAATGGTTGAAGGAGAGTGACGGAGAGAGGGGGAGAACCCTCATTGATCACATTTATTCAGAGAAGGAAAGATCCTGTGGCGTGGTGTCCTCTGGGATCTAAACACACACGAGCACAGATGAGAGGACAAACCTAAACAGTGAATCAGGATGTGAGATTTTAGCAGACTTTATTAATATTTAAGGGGAGCTTTAGAGAGGGTTTCTCAAGGAAAACAGAATATGAGCTCCTCTTTTAAAGTGTTTACATTATTCCTCCTTTTGAGTTAAGCCTGCAAATCAGACACCTAGCATTATGGAGCGGCAGATAGATACATCTCCATTGTGCTGTCCTGTCTCGCACATGCTCAGTAGCTCCTTGCATGAGCGTGGACTCCTCCGGGCAGACTGGAACAAGACAAATCATTCCCGGGGGGGGCATTTATTTCTGTTGCACGGCACAATCCCTCTCATTGCTGGTCCTAACAGTCTGCCTTTTGAGACTATAACAGTGGAATAAAAGAGACAGCTCAGCAGAAGAAGGGACGAGAGGGAGAAAGGGAAGGAAGTGATAAAGGGGAAGACAGATGAAGACATCCTGTGTGCTTAATAAATCCTCCACTGTACGCAGGGTACGTAACAACAACACAACTTTGATCATATTAAGTGTGACCCACATGGAGGAATTATTAGATTTTCAACACATGGAGACGGCGAACTTTCAGCTTGTTTGTTCAGATAAGGGAGCGTGATGATATCATTAAGGGCCAGTTGTCACTTGTGAGGGAAAACAGATAACCAAGTGTTGGAGTCTGCAAAGCCCTCCCACCCCGCTCTTCTTTGGTCTGTTATTCCTTTCTCCGCAGCTCACTGCTCCTAAATCTCAGGTTTGGCCAGAGCTAGACAGCTCTCTCTACCAGGTGACACAACATTACACTTCCCTCCATCTATCCGTCTCTACGCGGCCCACAGTTTCTCCTTCCCTCCATTTCTCTCTGCGCTGGATTCATCTTGAACTGCCGGTCTGTCTCGGGTAGCAATGTATCTCCCTGTCTCCCTCTTTATTCAACATGTTTACTCTTTTAAACACACACACTCTCTCACACCACAAACATTTCCACGCTGCCTTCCACAATTGTCTTTTTCTTCCTTCCTCAGTCTTTCAGACTTTCCTGCACTTTTCTCAATCTCTTTTTCCCCCTCCGTCAACAGAACGCTATCGGTGTGTTTTTGTAGCTTTTGTTGCGCAGCTCACTGCAATACAAAAGCCTTTGTCGGCCTGCCACCGCTGTGATGTGGTGAGACGGAGATGCACAAGGACAAACCTGAGCTCCGTGGTGCCAGCTTTCAGAAAGTCAATGTTCATTCTGAGATAACGGCTCAACCTGATGGCTGGAGTAGCTGGCTGGGTGCGAGCCAGACACACATGTAAACACTTGTCTGCATAGTCGACTGTGTTGATTTGTGAGTCTGTATGAATTGTGTATGAATCGTTCCGTGTCGGTGCAATGCTTAGTGTTTCCATCAGTGAAATGGCTTGCATGTGTTCCTCAGTGGGAGTTATTGCTGGCTGTAGGGCAGTGGCAGCTGTTGTGAGGGGCTGAGCTAGCTTGGCTAATAATAACACCAGAGCTGAGTGAGTGCCCACTGCCTCACATCGTCTAGGGTTGACCCCCGGAGTCCAGTTGCAGTGGAGAGTGAGGATCAGGCCAGGTCGTGGATTAGAGAACGCTATTCCACCCTTGTAAGGACGAAGGCAGGTGTGCAGGAACGCTACGCTCTCAGTGGTTAATGGTTGGGCCGTAAGACCCTGAATGCACCACTTTGGAAGCACTATATGGAATGTGTTTTTCCAAAATCCAGTTAGCAGTGAGTGTTTTACTACAAACACATTAGAATACACACACATAGTAAACATCAGCACGTTCTTTACCTTGAATTCTGAGCATGGTTAGCAAAGCCAGAATCAATTTAATCTTGTCAGCATTTATCTGCACTGAGGAGAAATTAACAAAAGGCAAACGGACAATGTCATGTCCCAAAATGGCTGAATAACATGTTACATCCCGACCATGATCTGCTCATGCCATCAGGCAGATCTTTCACAATAGACAATGATAAAAAAACAAAAAACAAAAACTCGGAAATCCTCTCAACTGAAAATAATAATGTGACTTTATCCGCAACAGATACTATATGCTGTTGGGAAGTAGAGCATGATGTTACAACCTGTGCTCTATGACTGGAGGAAATACTCTGAAAGGGAAGCAATTTATTTTCTTGTGTATGTTGGGCCACCCGCAGTCACAAAATGATCAATTGCTCATTATGACTAAGGGGAAAGGGTTAGAATATGATGATCAGGAGGCCTTTTTTTTCATGAGATAAGGGAGAAATTCAAGTAATGTCATGGTTGGTCTTTCAGGCCTGTACGTCTGGACCAGTCATGCGTTGATGCCTTTGATTGGCCAGATAACCTCATTGGCTGCCTACATTGTTGTTCATTTCACAGCTCGTTATATTTCTTGCATGAGCAATTTCAGCTTGGTGTTGTTGTTTGGTGTTGTTTGCCATTATTGTGTGTGTGTGTGTGTGTGTGTGTGTGTGTGTGTGTGTGTGTGTGTGTCTGCATGCGTAGGTCATGTGCATGTGCAGCTCTTGATTGGAGACCTTACTCTCCGATGTTCCTTTCCAGGCTGTCACCTTTCTCAATGAGCTTCAGTGGTTTCCTGAGGAGGTCGAAACGGACACCATTTAACATTTAATGCCCATTAGCGCCTGTGATGTGACCTAATTGAGCCAAAGCAATCAGAGTGCCTGGCCCTTTAAGTGCAAAGAAGTGAAGTGAACTCTAGGCAATTTCTGTATGCCATGGCTTGCAGTACATTGTGCGCTAGCTTGAAGCAAAATACTATGATGAAACGATGGAGAGTTTCTGACGAGTTCCAAAAAACAATATTGAAGCACTCTAGGAAAAAAAGCTTAACAAAAATGTACACCATGTTTCACTTTGTATTTTTTTTCTACCTCTAAGCTCTCCCTCCTTTTTCTGGCCGGCTGCTAGCCTGTGGCTAAGTAAAATTGGACAGGTGAAGCGGGACAGCGGGGCGTCACTGATACAGTTCGACAGAACCGCAGGCTGCTCAGA
The DNA here is from genome assembly GCF_900634415.1 of Cottoperca gobio. Classification (NCBI taxonomy): domain Eukaryota; kingdom Metazoa; phylum Chordata; class Actinopteri; order Perciformes; family Bovichtidae; genus Cottoperca; species Cottoperca gobio. The sequence goes on along the minus strand of NC_041376.1, from coordinate 7,570,983 downwards.
GTTCGATCAGCTCATCAAGTGAGAACAGAGTTGAAATTGTACCCCCCTTTAAAAGTAGTTCATGTGCCTCCACTGTTGCTATATTTGTTTTGTTAGGCAGCCGCAGTTATTAACGTGAATTATGTGTCGAAAGGAGACCGCGCTGCACTTCTTTCCGTCTTTCACTGCACAGATCACGCAACAGGCAGAGAGGAACGCGGCCGGGTTCAGCAGCGTGGAACAGCTATTCAGTAACATTCTTTTCAATATGTGCTGAGGTTGAAATATGAGCATTATGAACCTGTCTTCTGGTTGAGAATAGATTCCTCCGCAGGCCTGTAAAGTCGCTTTTGCTGGAGACATGACTTACAATAAGAGACGGTGCAAGTGTCCTTGTGAGTGTCGAAAATCAATTACGCTATGTTTCCCCTGTGGCTCGCAGGATTGTATATGTATATGCACAAGTGTGTGTGTCTCTGTGTGTGTGTGTGCGGGGGGGGGGGGGGGGGGGGGGGGGGGGGGGATATGGTTGCTAAAACTTCCATTGTGTCTGGGAAGAGGCTTCCACTGTGACTTTATTGCAGTAGAGAGGACAGTGGGAGACAGCAGCTTCAATCTGTACAGTGAGGGAACACACGATTGGTAAAAGATGCCAACTGAGTTACTGGCTGGTCTGGGTAAACACAGAAAACATGTATGTTGTCATGCAGAAACGGCCATGATTAAGCCCACATGCTCAAAAAGGGTTCACTATGATCACTGGGGGGGTAATTGAGTTCAAAGGATGGTTACCAAACATGTGTGTGTGTGTGTGTGTGTGTGTATGTGTGTGTGTGTGCGTCTGGGTGTTATCTGGAGGAATGCTGCCGGTCGTCATTCCTATGCGTCTTCCCCTGCATGTTTAGACAGGCTTCGTCTCCAGCTGTGTTCGTGACAGAATGGGTACAGTGGTACAACACAATAGAAGCAGTTGTAGAGCGAGACCAAATGCACATTTACAACAAGACTTTATGGAAAGACAGGCCTGCATCACTGGAATCTCACAAAACTCCTTTTAAATTGTTTTACCTCTCCGGCTGCATTAGCACCCTTTCAAATAAAAGCTTCACAGCGTAGAGATAACCGCCATCAGATGTTTATATGCACAGGAAATCAATGTACATATTACAAAATATCACATATTGTCTAAGTTAAGCTCTGGGAGCAATGTGTCTTTTTGAGTTGCGCTCACACCCTTCAGGCTCAAACGGCTGTAAAAAGCAAAAAAATGTTGCAGGAGTGGTTTGAGGAGTTTCTGTGGACCTGAGAGTTTCTGCCTTGAAATTGTGTCACAATGCAGTGGAATCTACTGTAGCTGACACAAGTTTAAGCTGGCAACAGCTGCTGTTCAATGTAAAGGAGCAAAGAACTAACTTTTTACAGTCCACAGTCAAGCAGGTGTGAGCGTGTGATCGCCAAAAGAAGTTGATTTTCAAATCTATGTTTTAATACTTTTTGAAAGCGTCACATTTTTCATCTGATGCATAATACTGTTTGAAATAAAAGTCACTGTGCATCAAGGATTCCTCATCAGCGAGCTAAATAAATCACGAAAGCAATGAAAAAATGAACAATGCATGGATAATATATTAAACATACTGGTGTATTTCATTACAAGGCAAATTTGTTCTTTCAGGCTTTTATTTGTATTAATAAGTGATTGTGATAAATATGCACATTCAGAAAGGACCTGTGAGAGATCGGTTCGGAAACAAAAAGACAATGGATGGAGAGACGTTAAGATTGCGGGAGGGCTATGATAAAGAAAGGGATAAGATACGAGTTTAATCATAGAGTTGGGGGGCAGATAAAGAAGGACTGACAAACGGGTAAAGTCAAGAGTCTGTGCACTGTCAGGAGGACCCCCCACCCCCCTCCTCAGCTGATCATGCAGGACTCGTAGGTTGGAACCATGTATTTGATGTTTATGAAAGCATCCTCTCCTCCGTAGCGCTCAAACACCTCCAGAGTCTCCTGGATCAGATCCCCGATGTTCTCTCTCTTCTGCTGGCTGTAGTCGATGCCATCTCCAGAGTTGACTAGGGACGAGGAAACAGAATCAGACAGGCAGCATGAGAAAAACAAGATATTCCAGCTCAGTCGGGGTCATCGCAGAGACTGCGAGGTGGATGTCAGGGCTCACAAAGCACCACCTGTGGCCACGGCGTGATGTTTTTCTGCAGACAGAGACGGCAAATGCCATCCTTCCATCTGACTTCCCAGTGGACAGACTGAATTTAATTTACTTCTCTCACACCATGGCCTGTTGGGACTGAACAGCAGCAAAGTTTTTAACTGTTCAGCTGAAAGTTTAATGAGGCAAGCCAGCAGAGAGGAGGGAAGCGTAAAGGACGTGTGAGTTAGAGACGGCTCTGCTGTTGCACAACGCTGCGTTGATACGCACGAGGCATGAGCAGTGACCTGGACACATGCTCCACAGGTAGGAATGTGTGTGTGTTTGGTGTGTAGATCTGTATAAAAATCTAAATCTCAAACATAAACCAAATTCAATGGTATCAAAACATCCGGTAATGAGAAAACTAGTGTCTCGTGTGTTTGTGTGTGTATGTTTTTGTATTTTTCAGGTGTTTTTGTGTGTGGAAAATGAAAAAAAAACAGACTCAGAGAGCATAATACACTTGTGGCCAATCACAATACAGCAAGAAAGCTGCAGAGACTCCCCTCCCCCAGGACACACAAACACACACACACACACACACACACACACACACACACACACACACACACGATTGTACAACAAAGCTCTAGAGCGCTGGGGGAACTTGTTATCAAAAAAACATTCCTGAGGTGTCCAGCCTCCACTCCTTCCTTCGTCCTCCCTTTCACCAGCAGGCACACTTAAACACTAGCACAAAAACACACACATACACACACAGACTCACATATACATACACACACACACACACACACACGGATCGTGACTTTATCAGCACACAGCAAACTGCCAATCTCATGCCACTGCACTGGGGGCTCAAAACCCTTTTCAGAGGGAGGTAAATATAGGAAGGAATGAGGCACAAACACACACACACACACACACACACACACACACACACACACACACACACACACACACACACACACACACACAAACACAAGTTTGTTTGCAAAAAGTGTCCTGTTTAACTAAAACATCCCGCAGAGAAACTTTCATTTCTTAGCGCTATAAAATGAAACAAAGGGAAGCGGTGGCTTTTCGGCTCAAAGCGTTTGTTGTATGCGTTAGAAGAGAAGAGAAGTGACGTAGAAAATTAACAGCAGCACTTTAAAGAGGAAGCCTCAGCCCCTTCTCTCACTCCTAATTAGACCTGCAGAGAGACGACGACATTAAACCTCTCTACGACTTCTTCCTAACACTCCACCCTTTATTCTTTCTCAATCTCTTCTAATCTCTCATCTTCCCTGACAGACTCCTCTCTCTCTCTCTCTCTCTCTCTCTCTCTCTCTCTCTCTCTCCCTCTTTCCCTCTCTCTCTCTCTCTCTCTCTCTCTCTCTCTCTCTCTCTCCCTCCTCGCCTTTCCACCCATCCATGGCCTCCTCATTAAAACACAAAGAGATAAAGTGGGCTGTTAAGCAGTAACACGTCTATGATCTCAGTCTGCTGCACCGGCTTTCTGCTCAGGAGTCACTCTCCTGCTTTACATGAAAGCGATGGGGGAGAATTCTCCAGCCGCGTTTTGACCGTTGCTTAGCCCAGAGACGCAGTGCAACTTTACAGCTCTGGCTTTATTTGGCAGCTATTTACTGTTTTCCTTTTAGAGAAACACGAACAATAACAGCTCACGCGTAGGAATGCAGCCTTTAAGAAAAGCTCTGGTTCTGTATTAAGACTTTGTTTTATTCTTGAGCTACCCACAACACATGCGTCTGCGCCCTACTAGTTAGCAAAATCTTAAATAGCATGTAAAATGCAGCCATGTGAGCTGTAAAAGAATAAAGGCAAAGCGATCAGAGAGGAATGGGTATGCGGTCACGTGTGTAGTTGGGGAGGGAGAGCGGTGAAAAAGAAGGAAAGAATTGAATCGGGTCACCGTTACAGTCTCTTTGTGTGTGTTTGGCATGTTGGTGTAGGTTAAAAAGCCAGGCCTGTGGAGAGCCACCCTCTGTTAGAGTGAGCAGCCAAAGCCAGCCCAAAGGGAGAGCTTGGCCTTCAGACTATAGAACACGGGGAGCTGGGGGAAGAGGTGCGGCTTTGGAACTAGCAAAGCTCCGACCCGTTTAGTGGGGCCTGCAGGGGGGAGCAAGGAGGTCCTGTAAGAGGGGAATTGTAGCTGTTGCTATACTGAGAGTTGCAGCCCTTCCAAGAGCGTTTCTATTGCTGAGCCAGTAGCATCAAAAGGAAGAGGCCAGAGGAATTTAAAACGATTCTCAATATTTAAAGAGGAGAAAAGGTAGAAAGGGTGTTTAAGCAGACATGGAGGGAACAGAAGGGAGTGGAGGGGGCGAGGGTGTGGAAAGCTGCCTCTGCAAATGCCCATTAGCAAAATAACTTTCGTTCTTCTTCTTCGCTCCCCTCCTTGTCTGTTTTTTTCTTCTTCTCCTGCTAACGGCAATATCCGCAACCCTGGGCAGACAGAGAGAAAAAAAAAATCTTTAAAAACAATCATAATAAAAACTCCCGCCCTGTGAACAGAAGGAAAAAGGGCCCTGGCAGGAGTTGGCTGTCTGTTCCTCTGAGGAAGAGGAAGGGTCGATACAGACACAGACAGGGGAGGAATCTCAGTGTAGCGACATTTGCTGAACAGAGGGTGAGGGAAGAAAAGGACGGTGGCACAGAAAAGGTGCTGTGTTTCTGCCTTTCATGCTAAATCCCTGGGATTGGAGGGGTCCTTAGCACACAGAGGTGATTCTACCTACCTACCTACCTACCTACCTACCTACCTACCTACCTACCTACCTACCTACCTACCTACCTATCTATCCTTTCATTAAGGCAACAGGGGCTGTGCCTCTCTTGGGCTCTGCTGTGATTTCTGCCGACCCACCCCAGACCAACACTAAACTACGCACAACAACAGCTGCAGCATTCCTCCTCCTGCTTCTCCCCCACCCTGCTCCTTCTACATCGTTTATTCTCCACGGTCCTAAACAATCTGTCTACCCACATCAAGCTGAAGACAAGCAGTCACAGATGCATGCAGCACTCAGTGTTTCCTCCAAACGTTTAAATACATGGAGTAGATTTTGAGGGCATAGTCACTGTTTGGGGATTGTAGCTTAATGGGTGGCAACTGTTGTGCCATGTGCATTTGTCGCTGCATGACGACCGTAACGTGGCTACAAATCCTCTCCAAACAATTTCTGAAAGAAAGACGTTTTCTTGTCATAATCCAGTTCCCAGTGCTGTTTGAAGACATAACTACGCCGACAAGCGATTGAGCAACACTACAGCGACTCTGCGACGATGTAGCTGGCCACGCTCGGCCGTATTGCTTTTGTCGCATAACAGAGCTGTACTATAACCCCCATTTTAAGATTCCAGACCGAGGTTAGCTGCATCATGTGTATGTCGTATGGTTATAATCCCTTCTCCTGCCAGGGACCGGGTGATACACACACAGCAGCAGCTTTGGGAAGTTTAGCTTGAAATTCCTGATTCAACACAATATCAATCCACCTGCCATTGTTTCTAATCAACTTACCCCTGATTGTGGAAGTTCCTTAGGAAAGCAGCTTAGAGAGGAAGCCCCCCAACACAATAGCTCTTTGATCACAGCAGCCAGATGCAGAGGAGAATCAATGAATGTGAGAGACCTGCTTTTTTTTTTTTTTTCAAGGACTTGCTTGAAAAGAGAAATGGAGAAATGCAGGTTACAAGTGCGATGGAACAACTCGAGTGCCAGGAATACTTTGTGCAGTTACTCAGCTGAGGGTGTAATGTGAGTGCATATGTTTCAACCACAGGGCTTTATAACAGCATAAGAATACACAGTATCTTAGATTTTAAATTTAAATAATAAATATTTAAATATTTCTCTTATTTTACCTTGAAAATATGTTAAAATGTACTTCTAAAAAGTGCTGCTTCCCTTGAAAATAATTCAAATTTTCAAGAGCAATATAGATTGAGTTAATAATCTTAATTAGAAAATTCTAGCAAGAAGCTTTTTTCTTCTGATCCAACAAATGTCTTTTCTTGAGACTTAAATATATTTCATTCATAGTACTATTTTTGTTTAGGCTTAAAAAGGCTCAAATTTACACTTAAATATTGTTCTGTCTCATTCAGACATTTTGTGTGCAATTTTGTACCGTATGCAGACAACAAACTTAAGCGGGGGAGCAAAATCTGACGTCAAGCAGTCCTTTGAAAATGCATATTTCACATGGATTTACAGTAAATACAAACACGATTTCTTGTGGATACTATGTGTGAACCAGGCCCTAAAAACAAGAACAAGAAGAGGAAGAGGACCACAGTGATGGTGAGTGTGAGACAGAGCCAGAGGGTGTGTAGGTGCGAGGAGGTGGTGGTGGAGAGTGGTCGGGACTACGGGAAGAGGCCTGTGCTTAACAGCAGGGCTCTAATTAAAAGGGCCTCACAGTTGGGCGCCAGGCGGGCCTCTCATAAAGAGAATCACACTCTAGCAGGGAGGTGGGAAACACCAGGTGTGTGTGTGTGTGTGTGTGTGTGTGTGTGTGTGTGTGTGTGTGTGTTTCTAACCACAGGTGTCAGCGAAGGAAAGAGAATATCCTAGCAGTATGTGTGTATGCATGTGCGTGTGGAGGTTATAATGTGAATGTGCAGACACAGACACGTGGAGATGCACACGCACGAGAGAGATAATGAGTGTGCCTTTATAACTGCATGTGACATGGACAGAAAGAGTGAGAGAGCAAGTGATGCAAGACAGGCATACAGCAATTACATTATCTGCCGTTTTGCTTTTTTATTTTATATGAGGACGGAGCTATCGCAGCAGACACGGTCCAGCTGAAGCGGGCGAGAGCTCGACCGGCCACACAGCCATCATATGATAAAAATCAAAGTAAGCGCTCTGAGCGTCAACTATGAATATATGTTCTTGTAAAATATGTGAGTTGTCACAAGTTTATTAACTTGGGGAGTTTTTCCTCACCGTGGAATCTCTACTGAGGAAATAAAGTTATAAGTATTAACAATATAGTAAGAGAAAATAGATGTAGGAAATTACAAAAAACATCTCCCTCTGAAACGTTATGAAGTAGATGCATTGAGTCTCACAAAATGAAAACACAACTATTTTACTCAAACATGTTACTCTCCACCTCGATCTCAAACCCGCTTCCTTCCCCCACACTGGTAGTTCCCTCTGCCAAAGTCCCCAACCCCCTATCCCCTAATGGATAAGCCAGAGGCTGACGGACAGCACAGCTGTGGCTCTCTCACACACACACACACACGCACACGCACAGGCACACGCACACGCATGTACATGCACCCACACGCACACCTGGGCTTATTGCCACTCTGTTGCTTTTCTATCTCAACCTTTGTTTGTAATCAATAACAGCATTTCAGCTTGTAACACAGCTAGCCACAATGAGGGCTTCAGACACATCACGATACACACACATGCACACAAACACATGCACGAATATCCACATATGTTGAGAGCAGAGAAGTAAAACAATAAGCTTATGGCCAGCAGTGTATTAAACCCCCAACCCCTACACCCGCCATCATCTGACTGCTCGTGCCTACTGAAGTCTAACCTTTGCCTTAGGTCAGTGATCTCATTTTCCATGTGTTTATCCAGCGCAGCAGCGCTCAGTCTATAGGCTAGCTGCAGCTCACTGGCATTTTGACCCAGTTGGACATCAGCAAAGCAGTATGCCAAGTTGAAGGAATTGAGTCAAGGTCAGATTGCAAAGCAGAAAGTAAGGGTGGAGGAATTTGTAGACAAGGTTGAGACAAAGACGTAACCTGCTGAGGATGCTCCTGAGCGGCACAGGAGCTAAAGCTGTTAGATTCCCATCGATCTGACTCCCACTGGCTTACTAGTCTACATCTGTACATAGGTATACAGGAATTGAATTCCAATTCCACACTTCCGCCAGAATCGAGTCCATCTCTTTGGCTAATCTTTCCCTAGGAATCCCAGGCTGTGGGAGGGATTGAAAGGTGGGAGAATCACTCTTCCGCACCTCACAAAACCCTCCTCTTGCTCATTTATTTTTCAATTAGCCAACGAGACCTCACCATGACCGAGAGCAATATCAGTTTGCGCCATTTAGTCATGGCATTAATGCACAAAGGGGGCTCATCTTAGATGATGGATCAATGCTATTTTCCAAGCTGTTAACATATCCATTATTGTTTCAATTACCCACCACTCAGATAATGGTTATCACAGTCCCATCTCATCTAAGTGTAGCCTGCTACATGCATCTGTGAATCAGATTCACCAGATGCTCAGCCCTACAGGAAAGAGTCATCTTCTTATATGTTCACAGGTGTATCACTCTGACAGCTACTTTTTAAAATTACACAATTTTGATGGTGAGCAGTGTGCTGTAGCAGACGTTTTAATCTGGGCGGGAAAATACAGACAGGGTACTTCTTATCACAGCTGTGGCCAGACAGAGGGCCATGCATAACCCATCATGGCCTGCAGACCAACACCACAGTACATCTGCACTCCGATTTCAACTGTGCTGCACTCTGAGAAGCTGCAGCTGCTGAGGTTCCAATAAAACAGAAGTCCACCCTGAAATCTTGGTGTTCTCATGGAACAAACATGTCCAATACAAACCATCTTTCTACCAAGAGAGGTTCTATATAAATTAGGGATTATAGGCGAACAAAAAAAGACTGCAGTGGTGCAATACACACTTGTTCTTTCACTTGCAATCAAACATGTGAATAAAAACTGCTGTAACGTTAGCGGTGTGTGTGTCTTTTATAATACTTGTCCGTGAATTCAAAACCCCAACTTCTTCAGAAGGTGTAAATATATATTACAGTGAAATGAAGAGAAAACAAATCAACAGTAAGGACCCAGCCAACAGAGGACCCAGCCTTTCCCACTCTGCCTGTCTGTGTCTCTCTCTGGCTGGGAGGAGAGTGTCAGTGCTGTCAGGTGTGAGTCAATGCCGTCAGATGTGATCTCATTACGCAAGCTTACCTCAAGGTTAGCAGTGGGCTGCTGGCTAGGCACAAAATCGATCTGCACCAGGGACAGGCGTTAAAGGCCACCGCGGTGTGCAGTGTGCAGTGCACACACCCCGACACAAGACAAACGAGCAATGCGCTTTGATATGCAAAGGTTCACTAAATACTAGAGTAGGCACATAACATATAAAGCTCTGAATGCACACTGTGGTGGAGTCTGAAGCCATGTGAAATGGATGCAGATGAACATATTAACACTTTGCACTTTGCCTTTAAACCTTCGATTGCAAGAAGCAAGCATTTCACCCACATCTAGTCAGTGGTCAAGTGTTTTTTTTAAAGTGTTTTTGCAAGTATTGGATGTGATCACTTAAAAGAAGGTCCTGAAACATCAAAAAACATGTGCAAATGTATCACATCATACACTGTGACCCACAGGTTACGTCAGATAATAACATCCACAGCAGCACCGTCCTCTAATAGTGTTGTCTACTGTTGCATCAAGCAGATGAATGTTTACTCACGGATGACAGCAGAAAGACTGTCTTCTACGTTCTAACATGTTTGACAGGAATCCAATAAGCATCGGCAAGTTTTTTTCATGCTTCAATCCATCAGACCATCAAAGTTGATCTCCGAGTTCAAAGAATATGTCCACCTCTGCGCAGGATTGTCTGAAAATGTCTCATCATTCATTTGTCAGATCTGAGCATACATAGACATCGAATTATTGGCTGTCACAAATAGCACATGAAAAGCAGGGAATATTTGTATTCCTGCTCCGAGTGGCTTGCAACCTTCAGTACCAGAAGCTAATAGTGAAGAAATTAATATTCATGGGAAACAGCTTGGCTAGTGTACCTTTGCTCTGGTAGCAGGTGTCCATACGTGGGGGATACCGGCGCCTTGCTAAGGGCTACTCTTCATCTTGCCTCTCATTTACACATCTTAATGGCTACAGAGAGCGTATGTTTAAGTTGCTACAAGGACACTACTGTTTTCTTTTTGTTGTTGTTTTTTTTTTGTTTTCTGATTTACTTTCCTCGGGCAAACGGAGGCTTTAGAATGAAACATTACAGCACAGCTTGGACAACACCAACGATTGCATTAACACCTCCACTGTGCAAGTCTGGATGAACACATAGTATGTTTATACCCACAATATAGTCTAAATTGTGTGAATAAACAGATTAATGTAGTATCGGGTTAATGTCCTGACCTTGTGTCACACAATAACAAAAGGTTTGTTGTTGGAGAGACTTTACTGAGGTTGCTTGTGATGAATTTAATCTGATGTTTGCAAACAGAACACAAACACATCTGGTTCACTTCAGGAGCTCTCGTGTTCAAAATCACAACAAAGGGCAGAATTCAAATTAAGGTGTACCAATTTGAAAACCAAGTAATACAGGTATGTTACATAAATGATGCTTTCTTTGACTTTGATTTCTAAGATATCATTGTAAATGTATTTACATGACTAACCCTAACCTACCAAACCCTAACCCTAACCCTAACTTTTCCCTTCCTAGCATTTCCGTTTTTTGAAGCTAGTGCTAGCTATTTTAATTTGAAAAAGAGTTAGCAACACAGCCGACACACTGCTATTTTGTATCCACAACTTTGTGGCTATTTTAGTTGGCACACCACACCAGGTCCAGTCTTCCCCCATAACCCACATCACTTTTTCTGGCCAAGACATCCTCCTATCACCTTCAGTCACCAACCTGGGTGTAAGATTTGACCCTCATCTGACCTTTGACACCCACATCAAGCATCTGTGGAAGACCTCCTTCTACCACCTCAGGAACATTGCAAAACTCCGCCCCACACTCTCCGTGTCAGATGCTGAACAACTCGTCCACGCCTTTGTCTCCTCGAGGTTGGACTACTGCAACGCTCTCCTCATCGGGATTCCACGCGGGAGCCTTCAGAAGCTCCAATATATCCATAACAGCGCCGCTAGGATCCTGATGAGGGTGTGAAAATGTAATCACATCACACCCATTCTCCACTTCCTCCACTGGCTTCCTGTCGCATTCAGGATCGAATACAAAATCTCCCTACTTACCCTACATTGAAATGCTCCTCCGTATCTCAAGGAACTCCTCCCTCAACAAACGTCCACACGCAACCTCCGCTCCTCTAAAACAACTTTGCTCCACCCCCCCAGGACCAAGCTCTGCACCATGGGCGATCGGGCCTTCTGCTCAGCCGCTCCTCACCTGTGGAATTCTCTCCCAGAACACCTGAAGGCTCCACAGGCCACCGACTCCTTCTTTTCACAAAAGCCTTTCCGTAAAATCTTATGTCTGTTGTTGTTGTTGTTGTTGTTGTTGTCCTGTATTGCCTTGAGATTGCTTTTAGCTTGGAAAGGCGCTTTACAAATAAAATGTATTATTATTAATATTATTATTATTATTTTTATTATTATTTTTTATTATTATTATTATTTTTTTTTTATTATTATTTGTGCTGTAAATCAGCCTTTATTTTTTCAGATAGAATTGCATAGCGAGACTTATAGAGAACCAATCAAAAATAATATTTTTTCTAAAGCCATTTAATTTACTTCATAATGATAAGTTAAAGCAAAACACTTATTGCTAAAATGAGTTTGAAATGAGATTATTAACTTGCTTTTAGAAGCATTGGAGCAGAAATATGTGCCCGCCTATTGTTAGCACCATGTCAAGGCCATCATCAGGATGTGAGTGAAAGCTCTGTTGCTCAAACGTCACCCATTTAACTGATCTACTCAAAGAGAAAAGAGATTGCAAAGGCTTCACACCTGGACAATAGAGACGTTGGGGATAGAAAGGAGTCAAAAAGAGTTCAGAAGATCAGAATAAGCTCAGGATGTAACAAAGCAAGTCAGACGCAGGCCTCATATATGACATCTGAAAAACATAAAGACATGGATAAAACGGGCCGCTGAAGGTGGAATGGAATCAGAGGAATCACTCTCGTAAAGACAGCACATGTCCAGATAGAACATCCTGTGGGTTTCAGGTGGGACAACTGAAAAGGATGAAGAGACGGAGAGAGAGAGGGAAGAGTGACAAGAGAGAGAGAGGAGGCCGAGCGCCACAGCAAATTCAAAGAGCTATTCCATTTGTCCTCTTCACTCCTCACAAGAGGAACATTTGAAGTGACACACTCATTTAAGTCAGTGACAAATCAAAGTCTATCACTGATATTACCCTAAAGCGCGGCAACTATCCTCTTTGCACTTCACATTTTTGCAAGTCATTGAAGGAACGTGAGTGTAGTTCCAACATCAAAGGAATAAGGTGTGCTTTAGCTCCTCAGACGCAGTGTATTATCTACCCTCACCAAAAACAGTGTCATTACTGCATTGTGTGAAAATACTGACACGCACGCACACACATGCACGCACCCAAGCACACACACACATTTATGTCCATAAAATCACTTTAATCTTCATAACCACTTTAGCCTTGGAAGCTGCCATCAATGGAAGGACAAACACACACACACACACACACACACACACACACACACACACACACACACACACACACACACACACACACACTAACTTACAGGAAGAACGGTGAGCGGTCCAGCCCTTCCATTAGCCTAATGAAGTGGCTCCCTAAGATGGATGACATGACATCACCTCAACCACCAATCACAATATCACCCCTAAAAAACCTTCCACTAAAAGCCCCACACCTCCCCCCCAGCTCCCCCCCCCCCCCATTGCTTACTGCATCAAATGGACGATGAGCATTTTCAGGGCCCATTCGGCCCCCTCACAACGCTTTTATTGGTCTGGTTATTTATCTCTTTAATGCAATTGGCTGGCGTAGATGCCTATGGATGCGGCGGCCCAGTAAATCACGGTGGGGTTGGGTCGGCCGAGTGATTAAAATAACTTTGGTTCAACAATGACAATGGCACCAAGCGGACGGCTTGCAGTCCGTCTGCATTCAGAGCAGGAACAAGCAGGGACAGGCTACGGGAAGCCTGAGGGCAGCAGCTCCCGTGAGACATGGACAAGGGAGAGTAAGAGCATCTCCACACAAATGCAAATGAATATGGACATGCATTTAGTCTCCATTTAGACACACAATAACATTTTTCAATCAAAGAAAAAGGATCTTCTCAAACCCTCTCTCCTAAGAGGAGAAACAACAGGTCAAACATAGCTTTTCAGGATTGCAGACGCCGGTGACAAACATTACTCTGAAAATGGCCTGAAATGCGGTGAAGCTAAAAGCTCAAATTTCCACGGTCACTTGAATAGATTTACGTGCCGCCTTTCTAGTGTTTCGGGCATTTCGGTGTGGATGGCAATCTTTAAGAAAAGAACACTACATAGGGGGGGGGGGGGGGGGGGTGAAGGCAACAACAACGCAATTAATTTTTTGTAAACATTAGTGTGGACATGGCCAAAAACTTCTTCCTGCTTGAGGGGACATAATCTCCTCTTCACCCACTCTATCCCAGAAGGACAAAGGAAAGTGTTTATTGGTGGAAGGATGCAGGCACAGGCATCCATCCACCCATAAACAGTCCGTGTTTTACAGGCAGCAGCACGGCCCGAGGGTCTGTCAAGGTTTACGAGAGCCCGGGCCCTTTAAAGCAGGAGTGTTTAAGGCTCATATTTACATAAAGCAGGACGAGGTGTCTGTCATCAGCGGGCCTTACACCAGTACAGGAATGTCTACTGTTGGTCACAGGTTGATAAGATGAGACTGACATGTTATAAGGACAAAAATAAATCATAATGTTCCTGTGCGTGTGGTTCTAAATTCTAAAGAACATACTGGTGAGATGTAAAGATTAAAATAATAATACTGTGATTTTTACACCATAGAATCTGTGGTGTACCTCTCAAAAGCCTGTCGACCTCAAAGTATAAAGGGTGAAACCACAAACCTTTGTTGCACAAGGACATGCAATTAAACCCACACAGTCTCACCCAGTTCCAATGTCAATCTGGCCTCTGTCATCATCGGACTTTCCACAGGCCAACACTTTGTGCCTTCAGCCAGCTCTCTCCCTTTATTCTCTAGCTTTTATTTTGGTAGCTAATCTTACTCCAGAGAAAAAGCATGTGACTGGTGCAAACACAATAAACGCATTGGGAAACAGACCGAGCTGCCCAACTAGACCGTGCATGTGTGTGGGGGTTTTATGTTTGTGTGTGTCACCTTTTATAGTATGCTAAAAATACATATTTGGGCATGTCCCTACCCACTGGGGGAGGTACAGTCCAAGAAGAGGGGGGTATTGAGATGTGCTGGGACAGCAGTACCACCCCAATGTGAGTCATAGGACACACTGTCAGCAGCCATCCAACATCACACACTGACTCATTACGCTGGAGGAGAGGAGACGGCAACAGTAGCCATGATCAAGGAGAATGGAAGAAGAGCATCAGTGAGAGAAAAGACAGAGAGGATGCAGTCAGCAGTTATGATGGTGGAACTTCTCTCGATCCTACACTGACGACGGCACGGAAACTTACAGACGTACGGAACTACGTATAAAGAAAGACTTCACATCTTTATGCAGAGCTCTCCATACTACACATTTAAGCTGTCCTTCGACGAAAAACAAAAACAAATTGGATGGATGGGTCAAGAAAATGTTGCATTTTGACACAGTAGACCAGGGATGTCAAACATGCGGCCCGGGGGCCAAAACCGGCCCGCCAGAGGGTCCAATCCGGCCCGCGGGATGACTTTGCAAAGTGTAAAAATTAGTTGTTTTGATCATAAAATAAAATACTGTTTCAGATACCTGTGACGAAATGTGTTGTGCCTTTGTTGATACACTGTGATCTGTAAGTTGTAATGCACATGTGGAAATGATAAACTAATAATATTGTTAATATTGCACCTTTTTTTCTTTTGTAAAAAGATCAAATTTGAACATTTTCAGAATGTACGTGGACTTTTTTGCACTAAAACGAAGGGGAGCATTTGGAGCTGTCGTTATTTATAGGTTATTATGCTGTGATTTTACTGGTCCGGCCCACTTGAGATCAAATTGTGCTGCATGTGGCCCCTGAACTAAAATGAGTTTGACACCCCTGCAGTAGACCATGTCTGACTGGCAATCAATGTTGATTTATTTGAACTCAAACCACAATCCGTCCCTTATCCTTGTCCTTAACCGCACCATACATTTAGACTTTTATTTTTTGGGTCACTTCACAACATGGTGGAAAAATAAACGTATTAATTTATAAATGTTATATAGTTTTTTAAAGGAGCAAATGTGCTTTAAAAAAAAAAAAAGTAAACCATGACACCTATTTCTGCGTCCTAAATGTAGATGGAAGAATTGCAAATCTGCAAACACCCTCTTCTCTACCACCAAGCCCAAATAATCACAACTGCTTAAATAAAATCACCACCTGGTATGTAGACAGAGGAGACTAATTCATAACATATGCCATGACAAATGTCATCTCATTTAAAAAATTAAATGCCGGATTCAGAGACACTTGTGTTCATTTAATTATGTGATTTTCTTACACCCTGTTGGGAATATTCACATGCTGTAGCAAATGATGGAAACACACTGTGATTAGCATTTCGTTCCACTTTTTTTGGAAATTTGCTTAGAATATGCAGAACATAAACACATATTTTATAACATCCCGACGTCTAACGTGTGTCCCCACAGGTTACAGAAGGCTGCATGTGTACGTACGTGTGTGATTTAATTTGGGCTTTGAGAGATGAATTACTTCACTGTTGCTCCCACAACAGAGGCCCTCATGTCGCATCCATACATCACCACGCAATTTCTACACAGTAAACATCTCCCCAGACAAGCACAGTATTTGTCTGGTGGATATATTGACAGTGGACAGGTTTTATTCATAAGGTGTTTGAATGTGTGATACATACAGGACTGTCTCAGAAAATTAGAATATTGTGATAAAGTTCTTTATTTTCTGTAATGCAATTAAAAAAACAAAAATGTCATGCATTCTGGATTCATTACAAATCAACTGAAATATTGCAAGCCTTTTATTATTTTAATATTGCTGATTATGGCTTACAGCTTAAGAAAACTCAAAAATTCCTATCTCAAAAAATTAGAATAGTTCCTCAGACCAAGTAAAAAAAAAGATTTATAACAGCAAAACAAAATCAAACATTTGAAAATGTCCATTAATGCACTCAGTACTTGGTTGGGAATCCTTTTGCACGGATTACTGCATCAATGCGGCGTGGCATGGAGGCAATCAGCCTGTGGCATTGCTGAGGTGTTATGGATGCCCAGGATGCTTCAATAGCGGCCTTTAGCTCATTAGCATTGTTGGGTCTGGTGTCTTTCAGCTTCTTCTTCACAATACCCCACATATTCTCTATGGGGTTCAGGTCAGGGGAATTTGCAGGCCAATCGAGGACAGTAATGCCATGGTCAGTACACCAGTTACTGGTGGTTTTGGCACTGTGGGCAGGTGCCAGATCATGCTGGAAAATAAATTCCTCATCTCCATAGAGCTTTTCAGCAGACGGAAGCATGTAGTGCTCTAAAATCTCTTGGTACACAGCTGCATTTACTCTGGGCTTGATGAAACACAGTGGACCAACACCAGCAGCTGACATGGCTCCCCAAACCATCGCTGACTGTGGGAACTTCACACTGGATTTCAAGCAACTTGGATTTTGCTCCTCTCCAGCCTTTCTCCAGACTCTGGCGCCTTGACTTCCAAATGAAATACAAAACTTGCTTTCGTCTGAAAAGAGGACTTTGGACCACTCTGCAACTGTCCAGTGCTTCTTTTCCATAGCCCAAGTCAGACGCTTCTTCCGTTGTCTTGAGTTCAGAAGTGGCTTGACCATGGGAATACGGCTATTGTAGCCCATTTCCCGGACACGTCTGTGAACAGTGGCTTTTGATACCTGGACTCCAGCTTCAGTCCACTGTCTTTGAAGCTCCCCCAAATTCTGGAAGCGACTCTTCTTCACAATGCTGTTAAGGCTGCGGTCATCTCTCTTGGTTGTGCAGCGTTTCCTGCCACATTTCCCCCTTCCAACAGACTTTTTGTGGATGTGCTTTGAAACTGCACTCTGTGAACAGCTTGCTCTTTGAGACATTTCTTTTTGTGTCTTACCCTCCTGATGGAGGGTGTCAATGATGGTCCTCTGGACAGCAGTCAGATCAGCAGTCTTCTCCATACTTGTGATTTAGTTTACTGAACCAAGCTGAGTGTTTTTCCAAGGCTCAGGAAACCCTTGCAGGTGTTTCGAGTTAATTAGACGATTCAAGTGATTCGTTGAACACCCTACTAGTATACTTTTTCATGATATTCTAATATTTAGAGATAGGATATTTGAGTTTTCTTAAGCTGTATGCCATAATCAGCAATATTAAAATAATAAAAGGCTTGCAATATTTCAGTTGATTTGTAATGAATCCAGAATGTATGACATTTTTGTTTTTTTAATTGCATTACAGAAAATAAAGAACTTTATCACAATATTCTAATTTTCTGAGACAGTCCTGTATATGCAGGGAGTAACTGTATTTGTTTGTTGAAACAGGGAACGTAGTGTAACACAGTTTGCAATTTAAGTAATCAGTTGTGTTTTCAATTAAGTAATCCATTACAGTGAAAGGAAAATTGTGCCTTGGGGATGAGCGTCTGAAGAAGAACTCTACTTTGAATTTGAAGAAGCAGGATCACGGTGCTCGAGCTCCAAAACAGCGACGGCTAGATTTGAATTCGGCTGTCACTCCGAGGGAAATAACAAAGCTTGCTGTTGGTTACGTGGTCGAGGAGATGCGGTCTGCTACTAATATCAACTGTAGAGTCTCCGTCTTTCTGTGAGATCATTAATAAAATTCCTGTCACGAGTATAGTGCCGTACATAATGTTGACATTCGAAATAATAATTATTAATAACTTACAGAAACAACATTATTTGAAAAAAAAAAAGATCAATGTAATCAATCCCTATGTGTTGCTGTTTAGCCTTTAAAAAAAAAGCATATTCACTGAAGTCTCTCACGCTTGCTGCGGACAAAAGGGAGGGAAGTTACAGATGCTATAGACGAGGCTATGCGATGACGATAGGAAGGCGTTCAGGACAGAAGCTGTGCAGCCTCTGGACAACATAACCAACATGCGCAATGAGCTACTTTGTTAATGGCAGTAACGTTGTAATGTAACAAGTTATCCATGTATGTCATGGCCAGTTTAAGCGTATAAGTTCTCCTCAGTAGAAGCTGATGTTTGTGTCCGTGTAGATCCCC
Organism: Cottoperca gobio; assembly: GCF_900634415.1. Classification (NCBI taxonomy): domain Eukaryota; kingdom Metazoa; phylum Chordata; class Actinopteri; order Perciformes; family Bovichtidae; genus Cottoperca; species Cottoperca gobio. Next base: position 7,552,598 of record NC_041376.1, on the reverse strand, counting down.
TGGTCGAGTGCAAAGCAGGACCATTAGATCGGCAGAGAAGAAACCATTTGTTTGACTCTTTTCTGGCTGTGGCTGTATTATCTGGCCGTGATGCTATTTGTCTGAGACCAGCCGTGCCGCCGCTGTGACAGGATGGGGGGGGGGAGATGAATGATGGCCTCCGAGACACAGCCAGTTTTGCTTCACTGACAAACTGGGGCAAGAGCTGGAGGGATGTGGCCAAGAGAAGGAAGAGAAAGAGCAAGGGTGGAGGTAGGGCAGGGGATGAACGCATACTGGGGAGACACTGCGGTACCCACTCTCCAGAGGACACAATTCACAGCACCTGTTGGCTGAGATTGATCAGAGGAAGAGGAGAGAGGGTAATGGTGTGTGGTCTGACACGGGATGAAGTGATGAGATATAGAGAGGGTTAAAACCAGAGAGTGTGTGGGAGAACGAGAGGGATATTGGGATGGAGGAGGATAATATAGACGGAGTGAAGAGAAGAAGTGATGAAACAAAAAAGAAAGGAACCATTAGAAAGAAATAGGAAAAGAGTGGGAGACGCATGAAGAATGAAGAATATGTGAGGAACAGAGATGGAGGGAATATATATTTGTCCCCTGATGGGAGTGTGTTAGGAGTCCATCTGTGGAGAAATGAGATCAGTGGCTGACTTAATGGTAGAGGAAGACTTTGCTGCCCTGCGGCTTACACACTGACTCAACACCCTCTACCCGTGTCTCTCTTTCACTCTCAGGTCTCATACAACCTGCATCGCATTTAATCTGTTGAACGATTCCGTGTGTGTTCAGGTTTGTGTGCGTGCGTATGTGTGTGTGTGTGTGTGTGTGTGTACGGGCGGTAAGCATTATTGTCCAGGCTCCTGCCCCCACTCCACCTCTACATCAAATGACTAGGGCAGTCTCCTCCACTCGTCTCTGCTCACTATCTCTTTTGCTCAAACCCAGCAGAGACCACAGAGGAATCTCCTCATAAAATCACCCACTAAATCATCCATCCACCAAACAGACACCTTGGCAAACACTCTTACTGAGAGCTTTCATTTTCAATCTAAACACACACAGGACAGAGGGTGGGTGTGCATGAGCATATGTGTGTGTGTGTGTTTGGCGAGGGAGGGAAATAGAAAAAGCAACATTCCTGTTGTGTTTGTTCATATGAACAGCAATGCTCTTTGCTTGTATTTTTAATTTAGCACAGGCAGGCAGCTGTTTTAAAATCTATTGGTGAGTGTGCGTGTCCTTGTTAAGCTCTCAGTAACTAGATAGATTCAAACTGGTGATTTAATAAATCGGGTTACACCATTAAAACTTAAGAAATGTGGGAAAGACTTTAGTAATGTGAAAATCGATTGTATCAACAGTGCCGTCCAATTAAAAGACATCAACAGCAAAGTCACTGTAGTATCACAACCTGTATCATAACTGCCAAACAGCCATACACTTAACTGATCATTCTTAAAAACTCAACCCTATGTTGTAACACATTAGCTATTTCAGCAGTTTCAACACTTCTTTATAACTGGGCCAAGTTTGAACTTACGAACTGCCGGTGCAACTGGCTCCTGCACTGTAAGCTAATATATGTGTGTCCGCTGCACATGTGATCAAGAATTAATCTCACACACAGATCACCACACAAACCACAGGGTGCGATAATGTTGCACCCAAATCCAATAAATAAAAAAAACGGTACTCCACCCGACACATACACACACACACACACGTACATATAACACAACACAAATCTTCTCGTACCAGCAGGCCTGGTGCTGGTGATGCGGTGACAAAGTGTGTCAGAGGGGAGCTAGAGGAGGGAGGAGAGGGAGGTGAGCCAGAGGGGGGGGGGGGAGGCAGATTAAAGTGCCTGGAGGCTGCTGAGGAGGAGAAGGAGGAAGAAAAGGAAAAAGAGAGATGAAACACGAAAGGAAAGAAGCAGAGGAGGAAGCTAGTGGTTCATAGTATCTGACTGAGATTACTCTGCCGCTGGGCTTACCTGATTACAGCTCAGTGCTGGCGGACAATAAAAGACACATGGATTGCACACACACAATCTACACACACGAGGTCCAATGGGGAGCAGCAGCTGCAACTCTCTGGATGGGTTTTGGACACCAGGGTGGACTGTTTGTGTGTTTTGTATTACATAAGGAGTGTGTGCGTTACATTCAAGAGCAAGAAATACATCAGGCGTATTAGTGAGTCCACCAAAGCTATTCCTCCCCCTCACACTTTTCTGGTTTCAGCGCAATCAACCATAGGCTCTTATAATACCCACTCTCCTCGCTCAAAGTTTCCTCTTGATCTATGTTTCATGCCTTTACTGGGGTGTGCGAGACGGAGCACACAGCACTGAAGCCCCCGTACGGAGTCACAAAATGATCCTGGCCTTATGAGGACGAGGAGAGAGTATTTAATTAATCACGAGTGTCTCATTTTTCTCTTTATAACACTCATTTAGTCTAGTATATCCAGCTATGTGGAGTTTCATAAGAGTAGGAAGGATTGTTGGAGGTTTTTTTGTTTTTAAACATAAAACATTTTATGTTAATTCTCACATGTGGGTGCCTCATTCTATACTGAATAAAGAAACGGACCAAATTGTGGATTTAGGCCTGCAAAGTGGTGTCTCAGTTGAACGGTTAGTCAATTTGTGAGAGTGGATATTTTGTCATCTTAAAGAATCTGCTTTTGTTTGTTGTCTTCAAACTACACTCTGTGGTTCGCCTATTGATTTTAAGGTTTGAGCTGCACGTGAGTTGTTGTTTCAAGGCAGTTGTTTTCCTTTCTACACAGACCGCTCATTCGACAAGAGCTGAAATGAGTCAAAGATAAAATAAATTGGCAATTATTTTAATAATTGATGCGTAATTTAAGTCGTTTTTGAGTCCAGCTTCTCAAAAGTGAGGATTTTCTGCTTTTGTCTGATTTATGTCATTGCACATTAAATATCTAAGGGTTACAGGATGCTTGTTGGTCAAAACAAACGATTTGAAGCTATGTCTTACTAAAGGGTATTTCACACTATTTCCCGACCTTTTATAGACCAAACAATTAATCGATTCATCTGGAAAATAATGGTGGAATTAATCTTAAATTGCAACCCTACTTCCAGTTCTTCTAAAAGCTTTAGCTTCAAATGATGATTAATAAAAATAATGCTACATTGTAAATCAATCTTTGTAAATTATGACCTCTGAATTTTTGTCTTTTTATTACGATTATCACATTTTTTTTGAAGCATACTAATCTTCAGGGAAAAAGAATTTGACTTCCATGCCCGAGAGAGAGAGAGAGAGAGAGGGACGGAGTAGAGTCGATTAGTCATTTGCGGTGCAGATCATTTATATTAATAACAAGCTAGAGTATGCCTGCAGCCGTGCTTCAGCTCATGTCCCTGTGATGAATGCTTTATTGGTTGGTGTCCAATATTTCTTGAATATTCATTATTAGTATACATACATAGATTTTATGCAGTCATGGGTTTCATTCCCTTTAGCGATTCCTTTTAAGCTATATGGGAGTAGTACAAATAATTAAACTCCTAGAAAAGTTAACATATTTATGTGAAGTGAGATAAGACATAACAGATAAGACTTAAATACATCAACCTTTCAAACTACATCCACTGAAATCCTGATATGAATGTTTGTCTTCATTCCAAGCAAAGATAGTGATTCTGTTACCTATGGATCCAGTCTGTCTCCCTATCTCTGACTCTCAGCCGTGCCCGGGCACTTTGTGCGGCTCCCTAGGGAGAAAGTTTACACCGCTGATCTGCTACGCTGCAATCAGACTCGAGACCGAGCCTTGAACTACAACGGCCCGCGGGCCTCCTTCGGCTCCTTCCTGCAGAGCGACAGCTGGATATGGGTGTGAGTTAAAGGCAGATGAACGGAGAAAAGTTAGAGTGGGAGGTTGAGAGAAGCCAGTCCAAAAGTTATGAAATATGCCCCTTGAATAATCAACGCCCAAATCAATTTGTTCAACGTCCAAGAGAAGCGGGCGGACTGCAGCGGAATGTGTGGAGTGGGCGGTCACTCAGCGAGCATCCGAGTCCATATCTCAGAGAAACACACAACAGCCAGAGAGTCTGCCTGAGTCCAGGGAAGAGATGGCCAGGAGGGACGGGACTGAGACGAGGGACAAACACACTCTTCCTGTATGCTTTCTGTTTTTGATAGAAGATGATGAAATGCATAATCCAACTTCATTCAGATATTTTTCATTAATAATAAGTTGTTTCATTTGATCTACCCTGCACCGCCAACAGCATGTGGACAGCTGATTTTAACATTTAAAACATATGTGATTGTGAGTTAGAGGAGAATACCACTCTGATATCTGTCAGTTCAATGTAAAGCTACAGCCTGGAGACAGTCCAAAAGGTAAAACAAAAATCTCTAACGTTCACTAAGAGACGGTTTAATCTGTACAAAAACAGAAATGTAAAAAGGAAGCACGTAAACCACCTTTAAAAGCACCAACTGTCATGAATTTAGTTACCATTTACCTTATCCTTATATGTACTTTAGCTAAATGATTTTTTTAAATATTTAAATCAAAACATCGATAAAGCTGCATTGGATTGAACTGAAGTGAGAGCAAGACAGAGAGATGCAGTGCAGTACAAGTAGATGGACTAGAAAAAGCCTGCGGGCAGCCACTGGCCGACTGTGCCCTGCTCAATAAAGGCAGCCATCTTACGACCACGCCTCTCGGCATTTTGATTTTAATACTCTTCTTCTCTTTCTCATTTCCCCTTTCTGTCTTTCTTTTGTCACAAAAATCTCTATTTTATTTTATTTTGTTCTCTGCCTGTCTTCTGTCTCTGCCTTTTTACTCCTGTATTTCTGAATTCTGGATAGAGACTAAGAGTAGACCTAATGTGTGGGGTGGGGGTGGGGGTGGGGTGGGGGGGAGACAGACGCTGGCCTAGCCAGATTAGCAAGTATCCTATTTCTCACACAAATTAATTTCCGTACAAATTAAATAAAGGAACCCTCCCTTGATAATTCCCTAGGAAATTAAAGATGTTTTTGAAGAATGAAATAAAAACAACTCCTTCTATAAGAGGAAAAAAAAAAAAAATCTAATTACCAGCAGAGCAAAAATAAAGGTAGGCTCATAAATTAGGAAGAAATAAAGGGTCGTCAGAATTCTATACGGTCTATGAAACTCAGTAATGTGAGGCAGACAGGTCGCTGCTGAGGAGGGTTAGGGCGCAAACGGGATTCTGGGAAAGGGAGAGGAAAGAGGGAAAAACACTGGAAACAAAAACCAGCCCTTGTCTATTACAGGATGTGCTATTTTCCTTCAGGCAATAGCAAGGCAGAGGTAAAAGACACTAACAAAAGTGTGGAAGAGGGCAGCAGATGGAGGATGGGAAGAAGAGAGAGAGAGAGAGAGAGAGAGAGAGAGAGAGAGAGAGAGGAGAAAAAAAAAACAGCACCCAGACAAAGACAAAGTGAGTGGCAGGCGACGGCACGAGGCTGTCTGTGCTCGTGCTGTTCAGATCCACTGACATTTACAGAGTGGCTGATCGCTCCTTGCCATCCTCTCCTTGAAAAGTTCAAACGCACACAGATCCACAGAGGAAATGCTACGGCGTGTGGACTGACGCACTCTCTCGCATTTCTCTGCAGGCCTCCCGCCTCCATCTTTGCGCGAAACGTCTGTCACTCCTGCCTGTTTGTGCTTCGCTCTGGTTCCAAGTCTGTCTCCTACCTGTGTCTTTGTTTTCAACAGGAAAGAACAGATTCACTGTCTGATTCAAAAACATAAAAAACTGTGTGTGTGTGTGTGTGTGTGTATTGTGTGTGCTGAGCTGTCCTGGCCCAGCTTGGGCCGACTGGCAGACAGACAGGTAGGAAGAGAGGTGTGGGAACCCGGGTGGGGAAATGCCGCTGAGACAGGCCTAATTAAAGTTGAGCAGTCGCCCAGCTTTTGGCCCAGCGGGGGAACTCCCCACCACCCCCACCACCACTTTATACACACACAAACACACACTCACGCACAGATGCACGATTGCTAATACTTTGGCCAGCTCACTGGCTGGGAGGAGACACCAAATGCACTTCCCCTGACCTCAGTGTTTTTCTGGTTTCTGTGCTGGAGCAGAGGGAAACTGATGTCATCCCTCTGCTTCTCTCTTATTATTACCCTCTACTGACATCTCTCTTCTCCTTGTTTACAGTCTTGCCTTTCTTTTCAGTCCATTTTCATTGTGTATTTCATTAACGGGCGCCTTTTCCCAGCTTTGTCTGTGGAGAGGTGCACAGTTTCAGACTTTGAAAACCCCCTCGGTTCTCTGTTATAACACCAGAGTAAACATTGTCCGGGTTTAACTTTTGACTTCAATTAACTAATATGAACAGATTGCATTACTTCCTCACGGGAGACTTACATGTCTCGCAATAACCATGGCAATAAAGCGAGACTATATAGCTTTTGCTAAACAGCTTCCACTCTGGCCACAAGTGGCGATTACACAATAATGGTGCAACATATTTCCCTTCAATTCCCAAGATTCTCATTTTGTCAGTTCCTTTAAAAAAACAAAACAAAAAAAAAACATCATCATTTTGAGACCTGACAGAAACAAGCAGAGTGCAATCACAAGCAGGGAGCAACAAACACATCTCTCTTTGAGGCACGTTATGTTTACTTCTTCTTGTTTTACAGTTGGGATAAAACCACTGACACGTTTATCTGTGAAACGTCGCGTAACAGTAGCACAAACAGAGCAAAGTCATAACATCTACAAACAGTAAAGTAGTGTCAGATAAATACAATATTTATGTAAAGTTTGCTAATAGCTAGCTGCTACCATTAGCTACCACAAGCTAATGGTCATACCAGACCAGATAAGGCTGTAGCAGCTAAACCTCAGAGCGAGGGTGCATTTCATTTGTAAAATAAATACTTTATTTTACAACTTTACATACTTTGATTTCTTCCCTAAAAAGTTGTATAGCTTAAGTGAATAATACAAACAGAATGGATCATCTGTCAACGCACAAGACATCCCACTGATATGATGTTGAATCTACAGTAATGAGACAAAACAGACAGAAGATATAAAGTTTCCATAACTTTAGATACATATACAGGCAGTAACTTTAGAGTAAACTCAGTGCCTTTTACTGATTATCTCTCCAGCTATGGTGGTTGAACTTTCTCAGTTCCTCGTCTCTCCCGACCCGCATGCAGCCCAGAGCAACTCCGCCTGCGGAGATGATGGTCGGTCTGCACTCTTCATCACCTCTTAATCAGAGTGTTGGCCCTGACTGCCCAGAATTGGATCAACCTCAGTGACCCCTGCTGCAGCTTTCCTTCCAGAGGTCAGCATCACATCACTGCACTGTCTCCGAGGCGGCAGCACACGCTCTTAAATTAAATCTTATTTCTCCCTCACCCTCTTCCTGTCTCTCTCTTTGTCTTTATCTCTCTCTGGCTTGATGTATTAACCTGGGCGTGACCTTTCACAGCCCAAACCAGAGTTACTGCGAGTTCTTTCTCTTTATTCTGAGCAGTGCTTGAATTTTGTGTCGAAGACGTTAAGTCAAGATTTCTTTTCTGCGCGTCAGTCGATATTACCAAGACCAATATTTATGAAATATGATTAACACAACAAGCTGTTCTTTTGACCAGAGGTAAAACAGGCATGCAGGCATAGTGCTCTTGATTGGATTCGATTGCAGGGAAGCTGCAGTGTAAACAACACTGATTGCACATTGTCTGCAAGAACTCTTAGTTTCCAAGATTAGGGTTTGTTCACCTTCCAAGGGCTGTTAAACAATAAAATTAGACATTATGTCGACATATTCCAGACGTTTATGAATCTACACAACACCACTGAACCAATGCAGTGACCCAGATGATATCAAAGACAAACTTTACTATGAATTAAGTGTTATTTTCAGACACTGGTGTTCATGTGACGCAGTATACAGATGCTTCTCGGAGTAAATGTGAAGAAGGTTTGACAAGAACTCGGCTCACTCTACAACAGCTCAGTTGAAAAAAGTCTGATCTCTCATGTTCTACAGGCCTAAAGAATTTGGCAGGATGACAGAGGACGTCAACATGCTGACAAGTATCTGTTCATGACGTGTGTCTGAGGATCCAATTGGCTGACTACACACACACACACACACACACCACGGGGTGTCAAGGCACAGAGGAATTCATGTATTGTATGTTTTCACCTTCCTGTGTTCCAGCACATGTTTGGATATGCTCGGATATCTGGTGCGTTTGTTTCCCTTCCAAGTGGGCGTCTGTGTGTTTTCGGGCATCAGTGTTCAGGTAAGCGTGTTGGCATGAGCTCACACCTCCACTGGAGAGCACGCGAAGGAGGCATCGACAATAGGATTTAACAGCCACACACGCGTCAGACACACATGTAATGTAAAGATCTGCTTCGCCGACATCCAGTTTTAGAGCCACACCTAATAGAATGCCCTATGCTTTGGTCCTGAATCATTCCCCTCAGGTATGTAAGCTCTTCATTAAAGCTGTGGCAATCAGAGGGGGGAAAAGGTAGTGCTGCTCGTAAAGAGAATAGATTACTTCCCCCATCTTTCACAGAAAGCTGTTTGCTAGAGTAGACACTCTCCTCCATTTTCATTAGCAGCTTGACTACTATATATTCTCCATATAATTGAGGTTGAAACCTTCTGCACTGTAATGGGGCTTTCCATAACAGTCTTTTAAAAGTGAAAGCCTGCCATCCTTGGGAACCGTGTGATATGGGCTAGTGTTGTGCAGGGTGTGTGTATATGTGTATGTATGTGTGTGTGTGTGCGTCGCTATCAAACAAAATCACTTCTTTTCATCTTCTTCTCATGCTACTGTTCAAAGGCCGCTTTGAATAAACAAAGGCATGTATTCACTTTTTGAGAGCCAATATCTGAAAAATTAAAGAGGGAGATGAGAAATATAATCTGTGCTTCTCTTAGTTAGGAAGATGCAGATTCGCCATTCACGAGCAAGACTCAGGTAAGAGTCTAAAAAAAACTGGCTGGTGGCTGGGTCATGTACGGACATGCACTTTAATTGGTGCAATTTGACAAAACAATCACATCTTTTTGAAATCCCTTTCTACATGCTTGTTTATGCATGAGTATAAAAAAATGATCTAATCATTATTTTATTGAACTTCTTTTATGTTGCTCTTTTGTTCCGTCCTTTAATATTTTTTTATGTTTGAGGTGGTTTTATGATAAAATGCAAGAATGAGATTATAATGTTAATGATTATTACATAGACTACAAAACACAGTACAGGCATAACAGTGGGGGTAATTCTGAAGCCTAGATGTTTTTGAAAAACAACAGCTTTGATACACTTACTTTGCATACTGATCTCGCCTCTTTAAGCAGAGCCTCGGGCTAGTTGACCACATGTGGGGACGTTTCACTCAAACTGGTCTCCTTCGAATTAACAAGCAGGTGAGATACTACAGCATGGTCGTATCTCGCATGTGTCCAGTCGCAGAACTCAAACGCTACACGGGCAGAATATTTCCCCATCATCTTCAAATCACTTCAGTTCCTCAATCAGACTGAAACATCTTAGAAGACGACATCTGAGGGAGACTTAAGCTGATGAAAGGTAGCTATCAGGGTCTAGACTTAAAGTGAAGTTAAGACGGTCAGTGTTTCATGGGAGGTAAATCACTTGGCTACAGCGATTTAAACATTTAATGAAACTTCTTGAGTTTCATTTTTCTTCCAAGGGAAGGATGGCCCTTGACTCATTAATGTAATATGGCTTCGCTTTCCATTACAGAAGGACAACAATAAAGAGTCGCCATAGCATAATATGACAAAGAATAGTATTTTCTCAATACTGAAATCCATCAAGGAGATTAAAGTCATACAACTGTGTCCTCATCTGGCTCTAGCTCTGAGGATAACAAGCTAACTTTTGATAAAAAGTTCCTCAGTACTATGAATCAAGCAAACCTACCTGCACTCCCTCTGCATCAGCCTATTAGCTTAGCTCACACCATCAAACCTTCTTACAACATAAGACAACTCAGCTTCCCCGAAGTTAGTGCGGGTGATTTGTGGCGGTGTGTAAATTGGAAGTTGCGGTCTGAGTCAAAGCAGAGTCATAAATAGGAGGGAGGAGAGGACGACAGCACTCTGCTAGATTCGGGAGTGGAATTGATGAAGGCCAGCAGCCTCACGTAGATGAGAAACGCTTTCTTAATAACTATCTCGTCAAACAAATCACTCTGCTCACTCCCCAAGCCAGAGTGAAAAGTAACAAAGTGAGGAGTGAGGGAGGACTCGGGTACAGACGAGCAGACAGATAGGCGGACAGGTGAAGGTGTGGATATGGACTGTAGCCCTGCAGTGAGGATTTCAACATATTGCCCTTTTACTGTTGTTGAAAGAAAACCTCCACAATTCAAATGATTCATTTTGTATTTCTAAAGCTTTTTCATTCAAAATCATTTGTTGGGGTCCTTTTAGTGTTGAATATAATAAATGACTCTTGAGAAAAGTATCTAGTATTTTCAAATTCCAGAATTTAGCCTATTTATCCAGGGTGAGTGGCAGCAAGTGCAGCGGCACAATAACCTTTAGTTCCCACACCACTAACAATTTAGCAACACAAAATAAAGAGGTTCAAAGGTTTTAAAGTGTTTTAACACTGAATGCCAAGTGGATTTTTCATTCACTTTTGACACTTTTTGAGGGCTGAAGTATTTTTTTGAAACTTTAGAAAAAACTAATTTTAGTCTCTGCTATCTCTAACTGTAATACGTTTTTTTTATATTTATATATATATATACATAAATATATATATATATATATATATATATATATATATATATATATATACATAAATATATATATATATATATATATATATATATATATATATATATATATATATATATATATATATATATATATATATATATATATACATAATATATATATATATATATATATATATAAACATACATATACATATATACATATAAATAAATACATATATATATATACACAAATACATATACATACATATATGGATACATATATATATATAAATATATATACACAATATAAGGGTTACGCAAAAAGCATATCTAGAGTTTGGTTTGACCGTTCTGGGTTACTGTAGAAACATGGCCGTGCAACATAGTGGACTTCAAGGAAGAGGACGCGCTCCCTATTCAGATATAAAGGGTTCATTCTAAGGTAACGGAAACACTGCGATTCTTGGTTACAGGTGATTATACACTAATGAAAACATAGTTAAGAATATTATATTCCAATTTCGATAGATCCACCTAAACACTACACACTGGCCCTTTAAGGTGAATATTACCCAAAAACGACTTTGGTTAGTCTTGAATACTGTCTGCAGATATTCCTTTCAGGCTGCATTCAACCTTCAGCGATGATGTAGGACAGCCAGTATGTTGCATGAGAAGCGAAACCAAGGGGAAAATACAGTACACAAAAGTACAGTCACAAAGTACGCAGTGCTCCTCGTAAAGCTTACTGCTTTGATCGTAATAACTGGCAGGACAGTAAAAAGACGCCGTTCAGAGAGACTTAAAATGAATAAAGTGAGGGGAACAAAAAGGATTTTGGAAAGTGAAGGGGATATTTCCCCCTGATCCCCAGTGGAAACTGAAACACATTTATCTCAAATTCTCTCATTTGTCTTTCTGACATTCATACATTGAAGGCCCACAGGTTGGAAAAAGCATTTTTGCTCCATATTAATACAACTCGAATGGACAAATCTTTGCTTCAATTTGTGCCACCTAGATCTAACCCCCATCCACTCACACCTTCCATCTTTTTTGAGGGATACATTTCCATCTAAGAGCAGCTCTGCATGGTTATCTAACCTCCCATTGCTCCACACACAGCTGATCAAGATGAAATGTTACCAGTACATGTGAAATGCTGAGTCAGACCAGGATCCACCCCCCCGCTCATTCTAATTCCTGTGACAGAGAGTGTCTGTGTTGGCTTAAATGAACGTGCATGTGTTAATACATTTTGCTCTTGTCTGCGCATATCCATAATGTATGAGTTGACACTGTGCATGTCATTGTGTTTATGTGCACCCTAGGTTGTGTTCTTGTACAGTGATAATGCACCAACATCTCTGTCATATATATAAGTATGTGTGTGTGTGTGTGTGTGTGTGTGTGTGTGTGTGTGTGTGTGTGTGTGTGTGTGTGTGTGTGTGTGTGTGTGTTTGTTGGTAGCTGACACAACCCAACCCTCCAGTGGACCATCTGTGTGCGAGTGTTTGAGAAAATAATAAATTCAAGGAAGGCGGTGAGATGAGAGCCTGCGACCACCAATCGATCCCTCTCCTGTTTCTCAAATTAAGAGGGAGGGATGACTGAAAGAGAGAGAGAGAGCGAGAGAGAGAGAGAGAGAGAGAGAGAGGGAGAGGTGGGGTTTGAAGTAGGTGGTGCCAGAGAGCATTTCAGTTTGGAAGGGGTGGAGGCTGAGGAGGAACAAATGTACACTAGCATAGGTAAAGAGAGACAGAGAGAGGAAGAAATAGAGACATGAATACTGTTGCAGAGATTGGCGGAAGTAAGTAGAGTGAAAGACCAAAATGCTGACAGGAGTCCAATTAAGTGTCATCCCAGTAGAGTCAACCGTCCCCATCCTCTGCTGCCAGGGCTACGCGGCCTCAGCTTCCAAGGACAAACCGCTCGTACCGTGGAGCAACACACACACACACACACACACACACACACACACACACACACTAACCTCATCACACATTCAACACAGTCACCAGCCCATACATGGTAACACAACTTCAACAGAGCACAAAAACACACAATTGTCATCTTAAAGCTGCAGTAGGCATCTTAAACATTCCAATGCAAAACCTTCTGTCTCTCTCGCTCTCTCTGCCGCCCTTTGTTAAGCCCCGCCCACCAAATGACGCACCAAACATGCCCGCGCACTACGGCCGTAGAAACAGCTGTTTGCAGCAGTTGATTTCAGCCGTAGAAGGAGCGCTTGAAACAGATGTTTCTACTGTGTACTTTCTGTCTGTCTGTCTTGATATCCTCGCTATGCATTGTAGTGCTAACGTACTGTTAGATGTTACAGTCAGTGCTACCGTTACCTGTTATAAGAGGAATATATAGAATAGGGCAACTCTTCAGCTCCTTATCCTTACACTTTCTTTGTCTCCCTCTTCTCCTCCAAGGTCTTTCTTCTTTTAGCTTGTTTAGCACTATACGCTGTTGTAGGCAAAGATGGTATTTGAAACTAAACACAAGTTGCCATAGCTATAAACAAGACCTATTTGTACGGTCACTGTGATTGGCTATTTATGAGCTAGCCAACCCTGTTAATTTCTCTGATTAAGACAACAGTAAAAAATAAATATAGTAGTGGGCGCTCACAGATAAAGACAGACATGCATCTCTTCTTAAAGGAACCCTTTAATTAAATATTGCTAATGACATGAAATTGTCAAAATACATTATTTCAACCAAAAGTCTAATGAAATAATATTGTCTACTTCAGCTTTAGAGCCGTACAAATGGACACAGTAAATCTGCAATCGTGTATCTCCTGAGTGGCTCAACCTTTGGAGCACCCGGGGACAAATTGGTGCCAGAGATGGCTGGCGCCAGCAGCTACTACTCCCATGGTGCAGATCTGTGCCAGGGGCTAACCCACTCATCTCTGCTCTGCCCACCCACCAGCTGCTACCCAGGGGCAGCACAGTCACTACCCTGGAGTAAAGCTAGATATCAAATACAAGAGGCCCTTTCTCCATGCAAAAGAAGACACATACACTCACATCCACACAAGCACATACAAGCACACAAAAAGACACACATCTAGCCTATGTCTCACACACACAGGCTGTGTGTGGCCTTGGGGGTTGCTCCCTGTCTCTTAGAAAAGCCCGGTTAATGAGTGAGGCCTCTCTAGTGGCTTTGCACTATAGCAGAGCAGAGTGACTAAATGGCAGTCTATGGCACTACAGCGGGATTAGAGGGATGCTTCATATTGACATAGAGAACAAATCGACATACTCTAATAATTCCCTTTCACATTCTGCGGCAGTGTGAGAGGAAAAAGCAAATGGAAGGGAATAATAGAGGTCGAGGCAGACGGGTCCCCACGGAGTGCTTTTGCCCCCCAGACAGCACAGCCCACACTCACACACACACACACACACAAAAACAAACATGTTAATGCACATTGGTACGACACACCACACATGCACTGAATTGAAACAAGTGATCCTTTTGACTGCGGGCACTGCAGCCTGAGTTAAGAGAAAAGCAAAGGGAAACAAGAATGGCACATATGAAAGGCAGATTGAGGCAGACAGAAAGAGAGGAGGGGGATGGAGGAGGATAAAAGGAAGAAAAAATAACGAAAGTGTGAAAAGACGGTCAGTGTGTGGTTTTCAACATGTGAAAAATGTGGAGAGATCTTGTTATACATTTTCCAGGTTTGCCTTAGATTTAATCTGGGCCAAACAACACACCGGCACAGCTTCAACAGGGTGCTGCATGGGCAGTGTTTGCATGTGTGTGTGTGTGTGTGTGTGTGTGTGTGTGTGTGTGTGTGTGTGTGTGTGTGTGTGTGTGTGGGCGGCTGAAGGATTGGTTGCCAGGGAGATTCTGACATATCGGGCCCCACTCCCTGCTGCCCTCAGTTTAGCCTCGACAAGTCAGAGAAAGCGCTCTGCGGCGGCCTGGCTAATTTACAATCTCTCGTTCCCTCTCGCCTCTGTCTCTCCCGTCTCTTGTCATCGTCTTTCTTTGTCTGCATCAAAGCTGCAAGAAGTTCTGTTTGTAATTCCTACTTCTCATTGTACCAATCATAATACTTTTCTTCATCAGCTTTCTAGCCACACCTTTACAGCTGAACAACTCTTTTCACCCTCCATCTATTAACCCTTACTCTCATTTCACTCTCCCTTTCTTCTTACATCCTCCTGTTTTCTCTTCCTCACAAGCATATATCCACCCCCTTCCTCTATTCCCTTATTTACTCTCTCTCTCTCTAAGTTAGGCTGATGTTGTTGGGACCTGTTGTTCTCATCTGGTGACAGCCAAACAGGGCCTGTTGTAATTAGTGTGGAATTCTAATGAGCTTATCAGGTCAAAAGCAGCTTAGTCCTACAGGACCCTAGCAGGGTGGAAATTAGCCCCGCTCCCTCATAGAGAAAACACACATACTCGCATGCACATTACACAATAACACATTGTGCATACCGACGATACAAGCTTGATTCATTAACAAACACTCGCTGACAAATTCAGCCTCACACTTTCCTCTCATAAAGGGATTAACCCACTTTACATCAGTCAGTTAACAAAAAAGCAAATTATTAATGTGAGTGGCAACAACAACAAAAAAGGCAACAGCAGTAATATGTAAGGCTGTCATTGTGCCAAATAAACAAGTAGCTGGAGGAGGAATGTGTAGTCTGGAGTGAGGATGGCAGACGGGGATACATTAGCGAGCATGTGCAGATACAGGTATGTGCGCACAAACATGCAAAGAAAAATAAATGAACCTCTGTTGTGGTATGAAGAAGAATGACCGGCTAACATCTGAAAACATCACACTCTCCCCTCATCTCCTTCTTCTGGTCGACAGCGTGCTGCAGTGGACGTGCTGAGGCAGCCAGACAGCACATATCTACATTAAATATCTCCACAATCAGTTCTGGGAGAGTCGCTGTGATACGCACAAAGCACAGTAGGAAGGCAGAGGTGCATCGATTAAGTACTGCAACAGCTGTACCAACAGGATTACACTCAGGAATTTTAATCGTACTTTTCAACCATCTACAAATATGGTAAGATGCGGGCCTTTTGAAAAGAAAAATGTAAATAGCTGAATGCACTCTATGGACATAGATGGTTAAATGTCCTTATTTTGTCTGCGACATCGCACATCTCTGCTCTGTAAATCACTCGTCCCGTGTTCTCCTGAGAAGAACATTTAGATTTTCACGCTGGCGCCCCCTAGTTTTGCTTTAAGTTGAATTTTTTTTTTTAAATACCAGTCTACATAAATGAAGGATCAAGGAAAGCTATAAGTTAACGCTACATGAAGCTGAGTTGTTAAGGTTAGCATGCTGAACATAGCGGATATTATTCTTGAGTAAAAAAAGGGATTACTAAATGTGATTTCAGTTGGCCTTCAAAGGTTAGTATTAATATAGCAGCAAACAACTATTTGCCATGTAAAGATATAGTGGAGTAATGGCGCCCTGAGCAGAGAATGAAGTCACACTCCCTCTGCGTGCGTTGCAATCCGAGCTTCTCTGCGCTCTCTTTACGTAGCCAATCCGCCCGTCGTGCATGTTAATGCATGTGGCGAGCTAATCGCAGCCGCTCTGAACTGTGCTCATACGGTGTTTGCTACTGATAACGTTGTCACGACCAATGGCGTTGTCGTGGAAATCTAACGACCAGCCTCCGGTTCCCCCTCAGGTTAACACCGTTCCCTCAGTCTGAACAGTTGCCATTGTCTGCACTGTTTTCGCTGTTAGCCCCGTTAACTGGTAGCCGCCGGCTCAGGCGTCGCCATGTTGAGAGTCGTGTGGAGGAAATCCCTCAATCATAGAAATACTCTGAGTTCCTTTTGAGAACCTTTATGGGTGTGTGTAAAGTCTATCATTGTACATCAGTGTGTTATGGTGGGAGAACAGAAGACAGTAAAAGATTATGGGGAAACAGGAGGGGGTGGATGGGCTAAATCCATTTCTTGTGTTTGGTGCTGTAGCACAGAGGTTCATCTGTTTTACTCCAGGCTGGTTAACATCCAATCAGTTACTGTGATGCGTCTGTGTGTGTGTGTGTGTGTGTGTGTGTGTGTGTGTGTGTGTGTGTGTGTGTGTATGCTTATGTATGTGTGTTTCCCCACCAGAAGAAAAATGAAAGGGAAAAACTCCTACTCTCAAAATGTTTAGATCATGAAAAAAGAAGTCAACCTCTCGCACATTACCAACGTTTTGTCAAAGCTGCCAGCATCTCAATAGACACGCGAAAGGTACCCTATGCCATAAATGAAAATGAAATAATTGAAATAGAATCATGCAGCCACAGGAAATATTTTATTCTGTGAGGTGAAAACTTGAACTTAGTTGTGGTAAAAGAATATAAACACCAAAGCATTGTTACTTATTGGAACACGAGTACAAACATACTTCATTTTTATGGTTTAGTCTCATGAGTGGGTTTCGATTCAAAACGCATTACAGGAATCTAAATGGACCATTCAATCTGCCTTTATTCTGTAATGCACAAATGTATCTAAATTTGAAATTGCATTGTTGTAGGTAAAATTGTCAACGTAAAATTTATGTAAGTCAGCGGGTTATTTCTTCTACAGGGTTTTATTGTGGAAGATAATTAGCCCATCTGTTTCTATGTAAGTGAAACGTACAAATCAATCAAATGCATCTGCATGGCTTCCCCTGGTATTAATACAAATGCTGGCCCTCTAGCAGGCAGAGAGAGACTTGAAAGGAGCAGACACGAACTGAGAGCGAGAGAAAGAGAGAACGAGCGAGAGCAGCGGTCTTCCAAGGTGAGCGACACAGACAGCCACAGACAGACCCTGGCCGTGGACCCTGAGAGTTAATGAAGCAGTCCTTCCTTATTATATCTGCCTGCATCCACCACAGCACAAGTTAAAAGACAAGCAGACAATCCCCCTCTCCTCCCTTCTCCTTTTAGTCCTCTCTTCCTAGTCCTCCCTGTCGCCCTGAAAACTAATCCTGCACTCAACTCATCCCTCACAACACACACTGTAAACCATACCTGCCTCTGTTCCGGACAAAGGTATAAATCTGCCCTTGTTTTTAGGTAATAAAGAACCTCCGATATAGCAAGAGAGCAACAGAGAGAGAGAGAGAGAAAGAGTGTGAGAGAAAAAGAGGTGGTGGCGGGGCGCTAAGTATGAACTGCAGTGGCAAAGGAACAGATTTATTAAGGGAGTGAAAAAACTTCCTGACTAATGAAGTGAGTAAAAGATTCATGGTGCTGATGCCACCTGGCATAATAACGTAACAAACCAGTGAATTACAGACAACAGTGCAAATGAGAAATTTGAAGTCGGACAAAAATGATGGGGTAGTGGAAGGCATTTAATACCAAACTATGGAGGTTAGCAGCAAAGTCAGCAAAATAAGAGTTTAGTAAATGTACCATTCAAGTGCCAGATTCAAGTGTTGTGATACCAATTTCACTGACTATAATTGGGTATTAAAAGTATTTCCAAAGCTCTTTTGTAAGTATACTGATGAATAGACAGAAGGTAGAGAAGGAGTCCACTATTCAGTAGATAGGTGGTTTGATCCCTGGCCCCTGCAGTCTACATGTCGAGGTGTCATCGGGCAAGATACTAAACCCTTTATAGCGTGTAAGTGCATGTGCACCTTGTATCGTAGCCTCAGCCACCAGTGTATGGATGTGTGTGTATGCTGGTTTCTGTTGTAAAGCTCTTTGAGTGGTCGCTAAGACTAGAAAAGTGCGATATAAATGGAGTCCATTTACCAGGCGGAGTGCACACTCAATTTTGATAAACAATAATGTGAAAAATTGAAATGAGCAGTGTCTTCACTTGTCAGTCAAGATGCTTTTTCAGCAAGTATGTCGGTGAACTCTTGTGAATGCCGTTCAGTTAAATGCGTGCTCGCCTGGTGAAAGACCTGAATTGCCGCCCACGTCGTTCTTTCTTTGGAGATTTACAGTATATTAGTGTAATGTTGTGCCTGTTGGAAGCTGTTTCCCTCGCTCAGAAAAAAAAACCAATCAGAGCTTTGCAAACAGGGATTAAGAATTCATCTTCTTTCATAGCTAGCTGACATTTAGCTACATGAAAAATAGCGACTGAAAAAAAAAATGGCCACAGGAATTGTGACTTTGACACGGTTGTTTTAATTCAGTGTGTTGGTTAAATTTAACACTCTAGTTTTTTTTATTTTGAAAGCTTAATGCCCAAATTAGTTTCTTGACCTATTCTTGACCAGACGAACACCTATACCGGGGAGGATTGTGTTTCTGTGGTTACATTTCCAAATGCAACGTGTATGTTGTTCTAATATGCATATTTTTCTGGATATGTAGTGCATTGCACAGAGTTTTGGTTGTCAAATAGGTGAATATGTTTTGTCGATTATGCTAAATTCTCTCGACCAGCATACAGAAAAGGTTCAATCAAACTCACTATGTGACGTCGGCTAATCTGACTTGCCAGAAAGACTCCCTACAGCTACACAGAAGCCGTTCAAGTTATGAGTGTCTGAGACAAATGGATATTGTCTCTCTACTGCTCTTCCCCTGGGAAGGCTGGGTTTTTGCAGCGCCTCACGCATTGTATCTGATAACAGTTCCGCTAATATCAATATTGTATAACTCGAAGGGTTGTCACGTCTCATTTTCCTCCGTTTCATCAGTAAAATGGGCCTGATGAATTGCATTTCCTATGAAATGACAGCACATCTGACAACATATCTGATCTAGTTTGTTTTATCGCTCACACCTATGCACCAGACCGAGAGGGTGACTTTGTTGTGTTGTGTTTGATTTATGTCTACACAGGCATACTCACATGTCCATCTGTTAGCACAGGGGTTTGTTAAAGAACAGCTTTGATTTCCTCCCTGAAAGCTTTCACCCACTACCAATATAAGCTTGTCTAATACTGTACAAATTTGTCTTCATCACAATCAAGCAGGCATGAAACAGAAGTCAATATTATGCATCCTGCTTCCTGTGGAGATACAGTAAAGTAAAGTCACAAGGCGGCATAAAGGCTGAGTACGTCTGTCAGTTATTTTCAATCCTTTACAATGTATCCCAGATTCTCAATCATAAACCATGGTAGAGTTCTGAGTTTTGAGTTAGGACTCAAATGACACATTGGTAATAAGATAGGAGAGAGCTTGTTGATTTGCCAACGCGCAGCTTAGTACCCGAAACAATTAATCAGTTTCCACGTTATTTCCTCCCTGTAATATGTTTCAGATAGCCTGCAACATGTTTAAAGTTTAAATAAGCTCAATTTCCATTCCATCCTGGCTAAATCCCGTCTCATGTCCTGTCGCTCGTTTGTCACTGTACAGCTATGTGTGGAACACACCAGAGATCTGAATCTTTCATGCAGCTAATGTCAGAGAGAGAGTGTGTGCAGAAAGAGAGAGAGAGACAGAGGGGGAGGGGGGAGGGGGGGTTAGAGACAGAGAGACAAAGACAGAGATGACAGCAGAAGTGAGACAAAGGCGAGAACAGTGATATTCTTGGACTGGATTTGAGGTGGTAAGTATGAGAGGCTGGGGGGGGGAGGAGGGAAATGTCACGGCCAATCTCTAATGAAGGGCCTTACGGGAACTATAGTTAGATAAATTATTTAAAGGCTTTCATTTAAAAATGTCCAAAAAACTGTGCTGCGATGATTTGCGCAGGGGCTGGGGAAAGGTCAGCTGTGTGTTGGGAGTGCTTCATTAACCTCTCACCACCTCCCTACCTCAATTATTTCTGTCAAAGAGCACCTGGGGGAGAGGGGAAGAGAGATAGGGAGGGAGCATGGTTCCTGTGGTCGAGCTGATACCACTCTGCTGCTGTGGCAGCTGCTCAGGAGACGAGAGCTGAGGGGCTTCAACTACATTCGGCTTATCTCAGAACCTGGTGGCGGTCCAGTCCAGGTGCAATGTCTGGGGGACTTCAGTGTTGTAAAATCCTCAGAGATGTGCAGGGTAAAGGCTGGATGAACTAGTGTGTGTGCTTGTATGGCTG
This sequence comes from Cottoperca gobio, assembly GCF_900634415.1. Classification (NCBI taxonomy): domain Eukaryota; kingdom Metazoa; phylum Chordata; class Actinopteri; order Perciformes; family Bovichtidae; genus Cottoperca; species Cottoperca gobio. The sequence goes on along the minus strand of NC_041376.1, from coordinate 7,531,799 downwards.
TATGGCTGTGTGTGTGTGTGTGTGTGTGTGTGTGTGTGTGTGTGTGTGTGTGTGTGTGTGTGTGTGTGTGTGTGTGTGTGTGTGTGTAAGAACGGGTAGGGAGGAAACTGGCTGGTGCCCAGGCCTCAGGAGTGTTAAACGCTTTGATCTTGTAAAATGTTTTCTACAACCGTGGAACTAACAGAGTTGCTTGGAAGTCTGATTTCTCAGACACTCGCATGTACACACAGACACACACACACACACACGTGCGCACACACAAGTTAAAACTTTCCTCTGTTTTTCACTTCCTCTTACACTCATTTACCTCACCTTTACTCTCTTCTTAACATTCCATGTGTCAAAGAAGGTTGTACATGTGAATACTAATGCTTTTTCAATACACTGGCCTCTCTAATTTTTTGTTTAACTCTTAATGTTGGCCTGGTGGTGGAAACAGAGGAGAGATGAGTGGTCACTAAAGAAAGATACATAATTATCCTCTGGGGAAAATGAACATCCATACCAAATGTAATCTCAACCCAGGTAATTAGGCCATTTGCAGCTTAGTATGAGCAGAGCGCTATAGCTAAGCATGAAGGGTGTGGACAAAGGACTTTTGCTAATAATCAGAAGCATTTAGAAATGCTCAGGATAGCTTTGGGTCAGTGTTGCGTACCCTGAGTACTTGAGCTGATTCATCCTGAATCTGTCATGTAACAGCCCGCCATGCCAGATTTAGGCCGCTGTTGAGTCAAGACATGTGGTCTTCCCAAGAAGAGCAACATATATTGACAACTAATTGGCAAATCTTAGATGGAGGGACAGACCAACAAACTGACCAACCGCTCGACCAACATGCCATCCTTAAACCCAAATCAAGGCATACTTAATGGTTATAAAGAAAACACAACTAACGGTAACTGTGTTGGCTTATAATATACAAACAGTAGAGCAGTGAGCAAAAATGTTCTTTAATAGTTAAAGCTTTAAAAAAATGACCTCAGAAGGTATTCAGTTCTGTCCAATCCGAATTAGGCTTCAGTTACACCAGCATTAACGACAACAACATACTTAAATTGAGTGGCAACACAGCAATCAGTCGATTCACTCGTTTGAGTACATTCATGCGGTGCATTCGCATGGGGTTCAACTTAGGTGAACTTTAACATATGAATTTGCACCATTGAAAAATTGCAAGTCCTCTCGACAGCGGTGACCTTTGAGGGAACGGTAAGCCAACAGCCCAAAATGGAGAAATCTACCATGTTAGCTGTGTCGCGCCATCCAATTCTGTGCAACCACTTGTATACACCATATAAACAGTCAGTAATGAGACGGGAGTGGAAGCACCAACAGACGCTTTTAGTACAGCCATGATTACGTCACTGTTTGAGCTGGAGGCAAAACCGAGAAAAGACTGGAGGCAAACACAAATTATCTCAGAGTGGAAGGCTAAATTTACACATAGAAAATGTTATCTTGCTGTATTGAGCGCCAGAATCAAAGGAGCATGCAGGCTCCAATTGTATCGCATACCAGCTGTTAAAATTTGAAGACAACAACAACAATAATAAGAAGCAAGTATTAGACTGAGGCGTTCATCATTTGTCTTTACTATACACGCTTGGTTTCATTGTACATTTCTGACCATTATCTGGAGGTAATCCTGTCCGATCATCACATTGAGTAAGGGTGCAACGTTAGGGCTCAGCCAGTCTGCTCCCATTGGTTAATGTTAACTTTCTCAAGTAAAACTTGCGGCCCTGGAGAGTAAGTGACTGTGAGAGAAACTCATATGTCTTCAGTTATTGTTAAAAAAACAAGCCAATAAAAGACTTGCCAGCCAGCGTTCGCCAACATGTTCAGAGAATTATTCTGCCTCCAGACACGTCCACAAAAATATGCCATCGTGTTTACTTCTTTAAAAAAAGTGGTCTCTGCGTTCTCTCAAATTAACGATGTTAACTTACTGTCTGGTTGGTAACAAGTATTTACTATGTTACCAAGCTTCCTGCGTCACATATTCCGCCAGGACGTGCAAATGATTTGACCGTGCCACATTCTGATGTGACCGGGCACTTCAACGTTTGTGAAAGCACGCCTCTGAGGGAAGAAAGTGAAACCCTAAATATGTTTCTTCAAATGTTCCCAGGGCAGGAATACATCTTAAACCTGTCTCTTTCTCTTGCTTCACTCTATGTCTGTCTTGCTACTCTGATCCTATCTCAGTGAGGCAATAGCAGACTAATTGTCAGGCTGTTCCTCCAATGCCTGATTTCGGGGTTAAGGGGCAGCCGTCGACTCTCCTGAGCTTGTAAAGAAGGAGAAAGTACAAGAGAGAAAGAAAGAAAGAAAGAAAGTAGACTGGGAGGAAATCTGATCTTGCTAACATTCCCTGAAATTCCTCTAACTTCTACAAGTGCCAAACATGCAATACCTCGAAAAGAATGTGGACACAGGAAACTGAACCGCAAGGCACAGATATGTGCTCCCACACACTCAAATCTACACCACATCCAAAAGGCATGTAGTTGGAAGAAAGTGTTGCAATTTGACCCACTAATGGGAGAAGGCGTTTCAGTATTATGTTGTTTCATACGGCTTGAGATTTTGTATTTGTCTCAATCAGGCCTATTCAGTTGCAAGTGTCAGGCTGTCTTCCACATAAGAGCCTTAATATAGGCTGCTACATCAAAGAGGTGACTAATCAGGCTGACGGAGAGAGGTGTCACACAGTGTCAATCCTTCAGGGCCGCTGCCTGTCTCTCAGGGAGCCCACTCCATCAGCTCTGACCTCAAATAACCCAGCACATGCACGAGCAGCAGCGCATGAATGCACATGTACACCCATACTTACCCTGAACACATACGTGCATCCATGTGCAGTTATATGCGTCTGCTTATACATGCACAAACATGCTGAATGCATACATGCTAACCCAGCAATACCCATCTCACTGGGAATCAATATGAAGGATGACTGGGTTCAATGATAGGCCTCTGTTGATGAGGGCTGGGAAAATGAGGTAAAAAAATGGAAACTCATCTTGATGTATTTGGGTCGATTTCACATCCACGGCCGTTGCTTGGTCAGGCCTATTTCTAGCAGGAGTGGTGGCGGTAATTAATGGGTGATAATGGACACATTTAATTGGCTATGCGATGAAGTGAGGAGGCTCCATTCTTTTGAGGACAAAGGCCCGCTGGGGGGGGCGGAGGAATCTTCATCATCTGTAATGCTGCGGGGCATACAGTATAGAGTGGACCATATATCAGCATAACAATACTGCAAGTCTGTGGCACAAAACAATTAAACCTCACAGTACATTTAAGACAATGTAAATACGCATCGTTCACGCCGAGCATGACTGCATCTTCCTGCACGGACAAAGTGTAAACGCAACAAGCCATGATGAAAACTGCTTAACATAAAACTCAATAAATCAGTTCAAGCAAGCAATGCACTCTATGTACTCATGGCTGCCTGGTTCTGCCCGAGAGCTCGCTATACAATCTAGATCCTCTATATGATAGAGAAGAGAAAATGCAGTCTGCCAAGCTCACCTCCCAGAAGAGGGCCGAACACTTATTTGCATTGAAATGAACTGTCTGAGACACGTGTGTGTATGTGTCCGTGTGTGCGCCATAACGATACTGCACACTCGTGTGTTTTGTCAAGGGGGGGGGGTTGTGTGTCGACCTGCATGGATCACTAGTGATGGGGTGACTCCTCAATCTCCCCACCCGCCCTCCAGCTTCAGGGGGAGCTGTGTATCTGGTTGTACTTACACATAGTGTATGTTTTCTGTCCGTGCTGCTGCAGTGCTTTCTCATCCCCAGTGTGATCTACAGTGCTGGCAAGCATAGTTCATTCAATGACATTGTAAATCAGCATGACATTAGAAAATCTGTTTTAGAATCTGTTATAGGATTCACTTTGTAAAGAGGTCATGTAGTGTGCAAAATTAATTTAGCCATGTTGTATTTCAGGGAGATGTAATTCCATTTTCTGTGATGTCTACAGCCCTTGCTCAAGAGGCATATATTATTTGGCAACCAATAAAACAACACAAACACTCATACATGGTCTGATTAGAGCACACATTTCCCCCTCATCACTGTTATAAGGTAGGTTCAAAGCTTGCTGGAAGGTCTAGTTCACGAGGGCAAAATCCTTGCTTTGCGTTGATACTAAAAATGTAAGCCTGCGCACCCTGCATGTATTCTTGCACGTCAGCTTAAATCTTATAGGCTCAGGTTTTCCTACAACGTTAGTTTGGAGAACAACAAACAATAGTCAATAGAGTCTTGCAGCAAATTAGCAATGGGGGATGGTTTCAATAACACCCACAACAAGAAAGACTGTGTTGTAATTTCAACTGACAAAGCCATTATTGCAAGATAATGTCTATTGAATCGTGGCAGTTTACACTGGAGGTACTGTAAGTACAATATCCCTCTCTTGTTTACTATACCCTACAGAATACTCAATAGTTTACTCTATAGTGTAAATGGAGACACTTATCAATCATCATCATTGTGCACTATTACTGACAGTTGTAGTGTTGCATAATTTATACATTCATAATAAGAAATGCATTGTGAGATCGCTGGGAAAAAAGTAGTGCACGTGCTTTGTTGACTGCTACTTTGTGTCTTGGTTTTCTGAGACGACTATATTATGCATAATTTTTGCACTTGGAGTTTAGACATTTAAATAAAATGCAGTAGCACATAGGGATACAGCTTGAACAGTAGCATGGACCAGTGTTTAGGATTTAGGGAGTTGTTTTGGCAGAAATGGAATATAATATTCATAACTATTTTTTTCATTAGTGTATATTCATCTGAAAACTAAGAATTGTATTTTGTTAGCATATTTCTACAATAGCCAAGAACAGACAAACCAAACACTTGTCCTTTAACTAACTACCTTTAACTACTTTCAACTACTAAAAAACTGTACTTAGTTCATTCTACATTCTACCACTGAGCTTGAATGAAGGGAAATTTGCGGACTGCTTTTGTGACACTAGTACATTAGAGCTACGCATTTAAGTACCAAATACTGCACCTACTCATTATACTGGATGTAGCAGTAAGCCTTCAAAACAAGGGAAACAGACCCAGAAGACAGTACACAGACACATGACTCATTCCACAGGGAAATTATATTATGACAGTTCCGTCAGCAGAGTTCCATTGACAAAAGAGCATTTATTCCTCTAAGTAGACATTTGAGGTAAATGTAAGAATTGATTACTAAACTGGCCTTTCTGTTTGGCCTGTATGATATGGAATGAATGATCTGTATTTTCTTAGGTGATCTGAACGTTTGCCGTGGCTCTCTTATTGTGCAGACATTCAAGTAGAATGCTTTCTTTATAATCATCCTCAGACTCATGCTGTCCTTGTTTGCTTGGTTACATCACCTTTCCACAAATACAGAACCAGTAAACGGAGCAATATTGTGAACAGAGCAGTTCAATGCCACAGGCTAACAAACTAATCATCTGTTGGTTAGAGGTAGACCTCGCAAAACATTAGTACAGCAGCATTCAAATATCAAGTAACCTTTTCACTGACGCATGCAATATAAGTATTCTGTGAATTGTTCTTGGACCTGGGCGTGTGTGTGTGTGTGTGTGTGTGTGTGTGTGTGTGTGTGTGTGTGTGTGTGTGTTGATGTCAACACGAGTCTGTGTGTCACACTGTTGTTGCTATGCAGACGTGTGCAGTACACCTTTGGCACTGCAACGCTGACGTCTTCTTGGTGTGTTAGCTGAGCCCAGACTGACATACAGATTGAAAAGCCTCTTCGTTACCACTCCATTATTTTTGTCTGATTGCCTTCTTGTTAGCCGTTTTCTGTAGGAGGATTTGATTTTGCCTGAAAAGACGCCGCTGAATGGCATGTCTGGCTGTTTTCACATCATTTTGAGTCAGCACTAAAGCTGCAATTTCCAGGGTATTGTTCAGCTAACAAAGAACGGTATTCTCTTTTGAGAGTTCACACTAATGCAAAGACAATGTGCTCGATAAATGAGCAAGATTTCCATGTTTAACTGTTAAAAGTCACTATTTCACTGTTTAGTCCTGTCTACTAATGCTCTGTACTGCCTCAGTTGATTATCCAACCTGGAAAACAGATATTTGCCAGATCGAGACAAGATCTATCTGAATGGCTCAAAAAAAATTGAGACGTGGGAGACGATTCAGAGGTTGGACGCCGGTCTAAGTTGAGCCTCCCTTTGCAAAGCATTATCTATGGATCACAGCACGTCTCCACTGAGTGCTCTTTATAGGTAATCAATAGGCGAGCTGGCTCATGATGGCTCTCACTCATTACAACTCTTTAATAAAAGCCCACCCTGCGGAGACTGCTGCTCTGGGTACACACACACACACACACACACACACACACACACACACACACACACACACACATACATACACACACACACACACACACAGCTATATGGGAAACCAAATCTCCTGTTTACACACACAGGATAAACACAAACTCACAAACAATGAGCGAGCACAGCATCGTTTGCTAGAGCGGGCAGCTCAATCCCAATCATTTATAGCTGTCGCAACAACATTACTCATTTATCCCCCAAAACCATTCTGAGATGTCCCGTTGGTGAGGACTTTTGTATGTCTGGTTTAATCAACATGCGCATCAGCGTTTTGATGGGGTGCTGGGTTGACGTAGCGGTGACACACACTCTTATCTTATCTTGCTCCAATCAATGATCTGCAGCTTGTATTTACCAGCATATAAACTACCATTCTTAAGTTGAAAGTGTCATTCTTGGAGTCAAGAGAGTTGAACTTCAAAATGTGTGGTTTCACATAACCTTCAGCAGCCTATAGTGGAGGTGTGTATACTTGTAATGTAGCCGTTTCCCCAATCACTTCAAAGCAGCTGTTAGCTCCATCTCTCCGCACTTATTGAGCCAGGTGATGAATAGTATTTTTCCAGTGAGGCGGTGGCCACACATAAGAATATGGGGTCACTTTGTTAAGGGCAGAGGTGTTATGCTGCATGGGTCGGTGTTTCGTGGAAATCAGTTTGCCTTGATATGTTCGGGGAACACAGAGACAGAAATAGAAAAGGGAGCGGGGAACTCAAGTTCAACTGTCACATAGCTCAGTACTCAACAAGTACAGAAAGTTTTAAATTACACTAAATTACATTTTCTTCAATGTGGCAACAACACACACCAAACCCTACAGGAAAATATTATTGTTCAGTCAGCCAAATCCAAACAACACAAGACTCCATATGTTATAATACAAACATTCATATAAGAACCGTTGCTAAAGTGTAGATGTTTCACTGGAGCGTATCATAAATGGATACATGAATCTGACATCAAGTTTAAACACCATACATAAGCAAACATTACGATTGCTAAAAGTGAACACAGAGACCCATGTGCCTCACGATACAGAAACTAGAGACAGTGTGTTATGATCTAAGCAACCTTAAGGTGCCAGTATCTGAGGTGAAGATGACCTTTCTCTTCCCAGAATAGCATGGCTGTGGGGTACAAAAGCTGTAATGACAAACACACAGGAGAGATTATGACCCCGCAAGGAATAGCACACATGCTTTGAACACAAGCTCTAATTCTGAGCTTGTATACTTGCACGCACCACCATAGTGTACAGTATGTATCAAAGTACCTGAAAGTCTTTCAATTATCTTGAAAAATTGAATTAAATGGCTAGTTAAGCAACAATCAACCTTAAAGTTAAGAAAAGTAACATCCTCCTGTATTATTTATTAAAAGAATAGTTCGACATTTTGGGAATGTATGTATATTTCTATATATTTTTTTTTTTAATCTTTATTATGTCTCATTGAGATTAGGATCTCTTTTACCTGAGAACAAGAAACCTTCACAAAAACACCTGGAAACACCATCTTTAACTGAGCCTCAACCGCTACGCTCCATAAGAAGAGCAAAGATCAAACATAACTTTGCTCTTCTCAGAACATAACAGGACGCTCTCATAGTAAGAAGCCGATTAAGAAAATCAGGGCCTTTAAGATTTGAACACCATTTATATATGCCAATCCGACTGGAACACATGCACACACACACACACACACACACACACACACACACACACATCCACACACTCACCACTACCCTACACATCATCCTGAGTGACAAGCATATCGATCGCAAAAGGAAGTCTGATACACACAAAACACTCAAAGACAGAGTGTGTCATATTTCAGCATTTGTGTTTCTTTCAGAGAGAAACAGCAGGGAAAATATGTGGCTGTGTTGGTGCAGCATCCTGAGGCTGTCTGCTGGCCACTGGGTAGAATAGTTACTATTACAAATAATAAAAGGGGAAAAGGTGAGTCTGCTAGCAAAAGCATTCTGATCCACAAAGTCACTATCTGGGACTCTACACGAGAAACTGGCAGGCCATTTATTGCAGCTCTCTTCCAAGCACAGAGCTAAGATTTCAGCATGTTTGACAAAGCCACTCAGGAGGGTTCAGAAGCCTAAATGATTCAAGCGCCCATCGCTTCGTTCCATCTCCCAGTTGCCTCTGTGCGTAAAGAGAGACTTGAGAAGAACAGCAGGACCTGTGGCGTATGAGAGGGGAGACAGTGAGTGAAAGGCATTGGGGAGCCGGGAATGTGCACCTGTCCAACCACACTGGCTAAATATTTGATGGGAGGAGGTGGTGGAGAAGAGCAGAGGTGAGACGAGGAGAATCATGGGTGCATCTCCTTCGGGAGTGTCGTGTGTGTGTGTGTGTCCCAGGCGTGCAGGGGGCTGGGGGGGTCCGGAACGTTACAAGAGTCTCCATAGTCTAACAGGTGAATTATTCATCTCGCTGAGGTCAACACCAGAACAGCATTACGGGTGGCACGCAGTAGGGAACAAAGAGGTCAAGGCTTTCAGTGCATGGGAAGAACAAGTGAAAACCATGCATGGCTTCAGTTATGTGGGAGAGAGAATAAAGAATAGAAGGGGAAAGAAAACAAGAGAGAAAGTAGGAGGAGTGGGGACGGTGAGGGATAATGTAAACACTTTGGTTGGTATCGGAGGTCAGATAGAGAGAGTCATGTGGTCTCTGCATTGTGCTGTTATCAACAGCAGAAAAATAAAAAGGAAGAATTGGAAAGACCGGATGCAGATAAACCACCGCAGAATGCATCCAATATCCGTGACCCTACCATGTTTTGTTTAAGTTATCAGGAACATTTTCTTGTTTTTGTGATATGCAATATGGAATCAGTTTTTTATTAAAAAAACAAAGACACAAAGAAAACAGCTGCAATTGATTAGAAAAAAAAAACCTGTTTCATGTTTGGCAAATACGAATTGACTGTGGTGTTTATACAGTTAGACTGATTGATTTGTATTAATTTAACTTTAACAAATGACAAATGGGATACAAAATCTGCCATTTATGACAGCTGCAGTCGTAATGTACCATCGCATGTTATGTGCCGAGTTTTGAGGTAACCAGCAACACGAGAGCCTCGGAGAGACGTCAAGCAACAGCCTAAAGAATATGATCTAAAGCAGATCATAGCAGGCATATTCTACATTCCACATGGCGGTGATGATTATTTTCCCACTATTGACTTTGAAGGGCACGGATGTGTGTGAGTGTGTGTACCCCTGCTTGCATGCTTGTGTGACATAACGGACCCTGAGAGTAAATAAGACAGTACTGTGGGAATCTTTCTCGATGTTTGCGCAGCCGTAACAGTGCGGTCTGCTACACACACACACACACAAACACACTTACACACACACACACACACACACACACACGCCCTGACAGTTGTCTTCTACGCCTGGTCGACTGGTGTGGTACCAATATTATTTACATATAAAGCTGAAATGAATTAATTATGCAAACAATGTACAATGTGCACTCTAAATTCAAATACAGGGTTCTGCCAGAAGCCTATTTAAATATTATTTTTTCTTTATTAAATGAATTTGAACCATTAGCAATGTTGGAGCACTGAAAAGAGAAACTGCTTGAAGCATTTTCTTTGCAGATAAAAATGCAAGTGACTCCATATATTCCATCACCTGCCAGATCGCATTGAAAAACATTCTCAAGCTGCATTTGTTTGGTTGCTCCTGGTTTTGGAGATAAATAGAATCAAGGTGTGTTCTGTCATACGTTTCAAAGATTTGCCATGTTTGTCATTCAGTGTTTCAACACCAAATTGTGCAGCTTGTAGAGGACTTTGCTCTTGTTGAGTTCTTTTTAAAACAATAAACAAAGGGGGGGTCTATATAGCTGAGGTTTTAGCTTGGTTTCTCAGAAAGTGAGAGGAGAACACTCAAAACACGCCATGAAGTGGCCGGGAGAGATTACTTTAGGAGCAGGTAGTCAGTGAGAAATAGATAAAACAGTCGAGGGGCCGTGGTTATTTATTGACAAGCTTTTTACTACAAAAATGAAATATGGTATTGTTTAAACAAAACTCTAAAAGGATTCTAACTTTAAATAAAGAAACTAAAGTTATTTGAATTATCAATATTGTTAATGATAGGGAACCATAGCTTTCGGGCACAATGGAGAGTAATACCAATATGTAGGCAGACGCTGAGACAATCTGAGTGTGTGATAACGGAAGCTAGAAGCTAAAGTTACATTAAAATTAAACTGAAATGAGTCATCGTTCTCTATTTTATTCAAAAGAAGAAAAAAAAACGGCTCCAGATCCTCAGAGAACGTGAGGACGTAGTTAGTAAATAGCAGTTAATTCATGTCTTTGTGTCAGGTTATGGATATTTGTTACAGGGCTGCCAGCTTTTCAGTTCAGTTTTGAGTGAGATAGTAAAATTGCTTCAGATTTAACATGGTCATAGTCAGGGTCAGGCTTACATTAAACATTTTAGCAAAACTCTAAAATAAACAACTTCATGAGAGTTTAAATATGAGGAAATTGTCAATGTGTTATAATAATATTAAGTAAAATAACATCATATTTTTACATGGTCGTAGCCAGGGTCATCTCGAACGGGATAGCATTGAACATTTCAGCAAACCTCTCAAGGACAATGAGTGATAGTTGGCAGCCCTGTTGTCAGCTAATGCTAGCTTAACTGTTATTGTTATAACTCCTGCGCTAAAGGGCAGAATTTATTCTAATTCTGTTGTTTTTGGCAGTTACCAAACAGCTCCAGATGCTTCACTTCCTTCTGGACCGGAGGAGGACCAAAACAGATTTGCATGTAGCCCGGGAAAACCAAAGACGGATTGCAATCTGATATGTGACCGGCCAAAACAGAGACACGTACATGTGGCTGAGTGTAAATGAATGTGTTTTAAAACTGGATTTTATCCGGACACAAGACATAAAAAATAACAAGCGTATGTTACTTTTGGAGTCTCTTGTGAGGAGAGGAGAGGGGAGATGGTGAGGAAAATACATAGATGTTTATCTGGGTTGTTCGCCTGAATGCCTCTGAGGATCTCGGACTGACCGTGAGGTAAGACATGCACGCCTTTATTCTCTATGACCCTAGTCCTTCTTCTACTAGTGGGTGGTCAGACATAATAAGGGTAACATCTGGTGCAGTGGATTGGCTTTCATTTCCTATGTAAATGCAGAAGCTAAAACACCCACACACATACTAGAGATCATGTTACTCTGAGACAAGATGCTACAGACGTTCCTCAAGTAATAGCCTGGGTGAAAACAGCAGAATGAATAAAGAGCCAAGTAAGTGGTATTAGTTCACTACTCGATTAAGCTTTAAAAGTAAAAGGATAAGTATAGCAAAGACACAAATAATTCTCTGTAATCAGATTTAGGGAGTAAGAGAATACATGGAACAAAATTAGATTACAAAAAAAGGTAAATGCGTTCCTTAACAAACTTAAAGAAACAATATACTGCCATGTGCACACGCAGTGCAACACTTTCTTGACACAATGGCTTCTCACGTTTGATTTCACTGCGTGGACACTTTCCAGTTCATCAAGATTATTCTTTTTGCGGAGAGGCATCCGAGAGTGAAGAGACAGTTTGTAGGGAAAGAGCAAACTGCTTCAAATTCCTGGTACACAGCAAACATAATGCAGGACAAACTAGGAAATGTGCATGTAGGTTAATGGAGTTTAATTTATATGGGTACTTCTGCTGCTCCGAGTTAAAATCCGGCAACACTAATGTGCTAAATGATTCAAGTCCTTGGATGATGACAGCATTTTAACAGCTGGAAGGCAGAACTCGCACTGAATGTGATGTTGTTGCCCTTTTCTGCTTAAAAGGCACATTTTCATTGTATTGTCCTCTTTTCTTTATTTGCAAGTGATTAAGTTGGTTACTTAATTATCGTGACACTTGGATTAAGTTACTGACGACACTTTTGAACAGGTAATTAGTTATTGTATCAGAATAAATGTTTTAAAGTAACCCTCTCAACCCTGTCTGCAGTTTAACAATATTGTAGGGTCAACATGACCCTTCTTTTCATGTAATAATTTATACTCTGTAGTTCTGCTTATCCATGTAGTTAATCAGGATATTAGATGTATGATTAGCCGTTATGTCTAACACATTCTTAATGCATGTATAACATGATAGGGATGACTAATTATGAAACTTTGCTTATTGAAATTTGCCCACTCTTGTGACTCAATTATGATATTTATTTATACATAGTATTTAATTGAAAAGTGAGATTATTTTAAAATATGATAGGAAAATAACTTCAACTACACCCTTTCATTTTAGTTTGATGGCAGCAATCGCTTTGTGAGAGTATGTATCAGTCTTCTTCTCAAATAATGGATATCACATTTGGCGCTATACAAAATATGTGTGTTGTATACTCATATCTTGCGATGGCTAGGGGAATATGAGCTGTGGAGCCAGCTAAAAACTGTTGTCTGGACGTGGGACAAGACTTGGCTAGGACAACTTTATGGAGATTTGTGTGGGTGGGGGGGGGGGGGGGGGGGGAATGCTGTGAGGGTGTTTTAGAGGGTTCTTGAGAAATAGCGTGCATTAGAATGTTAGAATAGGGTTCAATTACATCCATTAGAGATAGTGAGGACTGTGACTGCCGCATGCCTGTGTGAGAATGGAGGAGATAAGGTTTCCTCTGTCAGAGAAACATGCTGAGAAGGAGCAGTAATGGGGGTTGGGTCTCCTAAGATGCAGACAGACAGGAGACAGACCCCCAACAATGACAGGTGTGGAGGCATTATGACTGACAATGCCAGGCGGAGGACTGACTTGACAATCTTAAGTAAAAACAGTGACATAGAAATAAATCAGTATATAAAGTCTAAAATCATGTCTAGATAACTCCTTATTCTCTTTACATTTTCATAATATGTAAATGCAGCTCAGTAGTCCATGAAGGTGTCCAAGATCTAACGGCCATCCTCAAAATTCAGATTACATAATGTCATAAATATTCTACAGTTATGTCAGTTATTTTTAGTTTTCTGTTTTCTTTAGTCTACTTACATTTCTTCCCACATCCGAAAAACAGAGGGAAGTAGTGCTGTATCCTGACACTGTTAATAAAAATCTATTTTGTTCCTACTGTTTACTATGTATGTCCTTGTCTGGGACAACAAGTTAGGGAGACTGAAATGCTATTTGTGATTTGTTTTGTGAAATGTGCCTTTTTTCTTTTTTTCTTTTTTTAAGCGACGGGCCCGTTTGTGAAGGTGTTGCCGTTTATGAAAGCTGACAGGCAACCTGGTGCAGGGTGCGAATGCTGATCCAAAGCGGGCTGGACAAATGTCTGCCACACATACCAGCATTCTGTCGCTGGCTGCCTGCGGAGATGTCAAACACAATGATGTGGTGAGAGGCTGCGGGAGAGCTCGCTGCTACAAAGTCATGACACACAAAGGCACGTACAAGGACACATAAAAATATAAACGTAAAAATACATCAAAAAGCAGAACACTCATTGGCTATCAAATGGCTGACTTCCCCCCTAACCCCCGCCGCCGCCGCCGCCCTGCCCCCGCCACACACACACACACACACACACACACACACACACACACACACACACACACACACCCCGATCAACCTGATCCACGTTCGGACTGGAACGATCACCTGTCTTTAGAAAGCACAGCTAGTGTTCGCACTATTCATCTCACTCTATTGTCTAATTTCAACGACTCGATAATTGTGTTGCACGTGTCAGGCCCTCGGAGCCTGGACAATCCTGCGAATCGTTTCAAATTGGCCCAAATTCATTAATTACAGAGTGTGTTAATCTCATTGAGATGGGAGAAAAAAGGATCCTCATAATTCATCCAATTAGGTAATTGAGTGCTTCTTGGATTAGAGGGAATGAAAGAAGGAGCCCCCGCGGCGATTGAGGACTTCTGGTTCCGCAATAAGAATACATAAATGGTCGTCTACAGATTACAAGTAAGTATGTACTAAACCTGATCCTATCCATCTAAACGCTCAACATTCACTTAGAGGGTTTCTCTAACCGCTTACTTCTAGTCCACCTATTTCAAAGGTTAAAGCCTTTTAAGGGGATCAAGCACGTGCACGTGACTGTTTGCATGTGTGGATTTATGTGTGTATGATCACAGATTGTTTCGTGCAGGGAAGTTACACATTGGATGCGATGGAAGACACCTTTTTCTACTCAAATTGGTCCCAGTTGAAAGATAAGTGTGATAAAGTGAGTTGCATGTAGCTTATATGTTTATCCTCATGGCATGCTTCAGGTTCTAAAGTTCAACTCAAGCAATCTCTGTCACTGGGTCGTTCTCCAGTGTACAATAAGGATAGCAGTTAGCCGCGCTCCCCCAACTGTATATGACAACAAAAACACTCAATGAAATGCTAGCGTCTGTTATTGCTGACCACTCAGACCACATCTGATCTCACGGACATCCTGTGTGAGTAGCGGAGAGCAGAGCCTCTACAAGCGTTTGGAGCGGCTTCACAAAACATTCGGAGCACTTTGAAAGAAGAATCTATATGGACACTAAGTTGTTATTAATAATTCAAATGTCAATGTTGAGGCTTCGAAGGTTAGAACTATTTGGTACGAGCCACACAACCCTATTCCAGCAGGGCAAAGGCCATTGATGTATAAAGAGAAAGGCAGTGGCAGCATGAGGGAGGGTAAATCTGGAGGGGTGTATTTGTTTGGGTGTTGATCAATGATCTGTCTTCACCTTTAAGGTCTGTGTGTTTCATGAAATTCATGCCAGATGAAGAGGCATGCAGAATCACAATGACGTTATAAGGAAAGGATATTCAGAAATGAGTATCACAACACCGTTGACCAGCAGCAGTAGCTTGGGGAGAGGTGAGCCGGCCTCTGCACACTGAAGCAATCGAAGTGGTGCTTTGTTTAAGTTGGAGACTGCTTGTGCCAAGACGTCAAATTGTATTTCATTTTAAGGGTACTGACTGCCTCAGGGCTCCGTGCCATTTAAAGAGCGGATCCCATAATTCCTGTAAGTGCTTCACAATGCAAAAGGCACTATGTATAAATTAATGAACAAATCAACAAACACAAAGCCAAGTTCTTACTGAGACGCTCAAGCAAGCAATTATTAAAAGTACATTATCCAAACAGATGGACGATGAACAATAGACGCAGAGATACGTTCGAGCTGGAAAAGGCAAAGTGAAATGTGTCCATCACGCTCTGCAAAGCAAAAAGTTTGAGAGGGTCAATCATAGACGAAGAGTATGATGTGTATATCTGCCCAGTGTGAGTGTGTGTGTGTGTGTGTGTGTGTGTGTGTGTGTGTGTGTGTGTGTGTATGCCTGCAGAGTAGCCCAGATTACGCATGAAACAGGCTGCTTATCAGCTGACCTTTAAATTGGAGCCGCAGAGCGACTGCAGGCCTAAGGGCTGACGCTCGCACCTGATTGGCTGCTCCGCCTCAGACCTGCTGACAATAGAAATTAACAGAGCCAGGTGGGCATATCCGCAGGCGGAAGAAGTATAGGAGTGGAGGTAGATAGGGGGAGGTGGGGACTGCATTAATATAAAAATATATTTTCACAATTTCTCTCTTTTCCTCTTTTCTTAAGCTTCAGGAGAGAAGGAAAAAGTCATTATGTGCTGTGAAGCATGTTAACGGTAGAGCAGGTAAGAACAAACGAGCTCGGTATTACCTGGATTTCATCTCTCGCTCACGCTATCTTTCCTTCCATCTTTCTCTTTTCTCTCTCTCAGTTTCTCCCACTCTTTCTCTGTTTCAATGGCGGAGGGGTCGTGGCAGGCTGGGATTGCTTGATAGATAGATATCACCCGTTAGAGAGGGGTACATAGAAGAGGAGACGGGGGCTGAGGATGAGGTGTGTGTTCCGTCGTCCGCGGGGACAAGGAGCTCTGTGTGTCTGTGGAGGATGATGGATTACATGGGGGGTCACAGGTTTATGTGTGTGCGTGTGTGTGTGTGTGTGTGTGTGTGTGTGTGTGTGTGAGTGTGTGTGTGTGTGTGTGTGTGTGTGTGTGTGTGTGGGCATGGTCACCTCCGTTGTGTCACTATGCACACAGTGAAAACATGGCAGTGAATTCATTTTCACAATAGCAGCTGGAAAAGGTCATTAAATAAAACAAATGTTTGTGAATGGAAATCCCCAGGAATTAACTTCGGCACCATATATACAACAGAGCGGTGTTCTGGCAGTAAACGGGGGCATTACGTTGTATTGTGGACAAGAGCACAGGTGGCCGAGTACACTGGCATACGCTTGGCCTTCTGTCAGATTAAAATGAGTTGAGAAAAAAAAAAAAAGAGCTTTGGATTAGATTTGCCTGTGCGTGTGTTCATGCTGGCCATTTCATATGTGTACACGATCTCCAGCCACAGTTGATTAAATGTCCTTGCCTCCTTGTTCCTGACTTGTTATTCTGTCAGGGAGCGGGAGGGGTTACGAGGTCAGCCCGCTCTTCCTGTTTATTTCCGTTTCCAACGATCAGCTTGGGCTGTAACTGATCCTACGTATTCATAGAGACGTCCAACATGAGCTGTGAGTGTATGCGTCTGTGCATGTGTGTGTCATGTGATGCACAGATAAAGCAGGCCCACGGGGGAAGACAGAGTGGCCAGCCACAGCGCTGCATCTGTCACCAACAGAAAAACCTCGACAGTCGCCCAGGCACAGAAGACAAAGAGCTACTATCACAACCTCTGTGAGTGTATGTGTGTGTGTGTGTGTGTGTGTGTGTGTGTGTGTGTGTGTGTGTGTGTGTGTGGTAGACTCAGCAACGCATGTGGGTGAGACCTTATCATAGCTGGACACATTCCTAGTGGGAAGATAAAAGAGGCCAAATGAACCAGATCACCGCAGCGTGTGTGAGCAATATACGTACGAGTGTGGGAATGTGTGTTTCAGTGTGTGTGTGTGTGTGTGTGTGTGTGTGTGTGTGTGTGTGTGTGTGTGTGTGTGTGTGTGTGTGTGTGTGTGCGTGTGCGTGTGCGTGTGTGAGAGAGAGAGTATTTGTCAGTGATGAATAGGAGTTTAAGGACCTAAACCTTACAGATAAGCGGAAAAAAATCATCAGGACAACAACAACAATGCTACAATGCAGGCTCAAATAAATACCAGACGAGCCCTGGAGGCAAACATCAACTACATTCAGACACAATGTAGAGAGATGAAGAGGCTGAGGATGTCTTGAAAAACATCCCCTTATGTAGTCTTTGCCCATTTATGCTTTTCTTGTGTAGTCTTTGAAATGGTGAGGCTGAGTGAATATAAATGTTCTGTAATCAAATCATTTATCAATGAGCTGTGCTTCAAGCTATTCTAAGCGTGTACCGGTCTCTGTACTACTAGAAACATATTTATAGACTGGTAAACATGTTGCCACATGTTGATCGAGATGTGTAACACACATCTGAATGCTGAAAATGATCGGCCGGTCAAAGCAGATAGATTGTATCATTGCGTATGTTGGCATATATCGAAACAAAAATTCCAGAGCAGAGTTTCTTTTTTTCTTCCCAATATCGATTTCAATACCTCGACTTAGGATATCAGATACGGAGTACTTCTTTTTATTCATTTAAAATGTGTATACCTCACTGCATGGAACTCATTAGGATCAGCTCTATGTAAGGTAATAGTAGAACAAATCTGTATTCAATGTGGGTCGGTCATGTCTGGCCGTAGTCAGAATTGGCAGCCATTCGACCCCTCTTCAAGACCCCAGAATATTTTCTCAGTGTAGTTTACTCAGAACTCCACAAACACCCTTTCTCTCTTCCTCAGATGACAAACAGTGGATGAGTTCCCTTCTTTTGGAGCTGAGAAGAGGAATTTGCTGGATGAGGGAGCACATCTCTCCTTCATAAGGAACGTTGTTGCATTTCATTAGGGATAAGATTCATCACAGCAAGCAAACAAGAGAGCCGTGCAAATCGCATTGGAGGAATTCCTACACTATCCTCATTATTGTCTCTCACACACACACACACACACACACACGCATAAACACGCAAACATAGCTCATACGCAAAAGGCACAAAGCAAACAAAAGCTGAGAGCGCTGATTCAGGAGACAAAGGGCTACATCAAGAACGATGATACTGTGTGATTGCTCATTATTGTGTGCGCTTCAAAATGACGCATTACTGTTGTCAGTGGTGAGAATGGCAGCCGGCTGCCTGGAGTTAAACAGCAACATTGTTTCTCATTGAACAATGGAGCTGTTCTTTCTTCAGAGGCCTGGATTCCAGAGAGGCTGAGCATGCTGGGCATGAGAGTGCTCTCCTGGTCAGAGGTCCAGTGCTTTGCCTGAGTGAGAGGACACCCGAGGGTCCATTTTGGAGATGGCTGTAAAGCTCCAGCTCTGATCCTGTAAAAATGGCTCAGATAAGTATAAAGACCAATTTAACAGGTCGCAACCCTGTCTCAGAGTGGGAGCAACACAGCGGGAGTGTGTGAACACAGCCTAGGGGATCTGTCCCATGATGGGTGAGATACTGGTGATATCTAAATGTAGCCTTGTGGCGGCTGCAGTGGCTGTGAGCCTATTGATTCACAGTTAGAATAACCGAGGAGACAGGGACAAAGTCAGGTTTTGTTGCTGGGACAACGTGCGATTATATATATATTTGTGTCGTATATGTGAGCTTGTAGTGGACGTCTAGTAGAGCATTGTGTGCCCGAGGCTGGCACAGACCTAGGGAACAGTGAACAGAGAGACGCGGAGAAAGAAAGCTGGGGCCCTCGTCCACACTGAAGTCAACAGCTGCAGACGGGACACAACAGATCTATTCATGACAGATGCGCACAAATGTAGAGACCCACACATGGCACATACTGGACAGTGGCCTGTTTGTGGCTCAGGAGATAAGAGGGATGCCATGCAAGCTCTGTGAGTTACAGTGTGGGAGAGTCAAACGGAGATGTTACCACACACTACTAGACAGTCCTCTGTGTCTTGTAGTGTATTAAACACAATGATCGAGCCTGTCTGCTAGAGGCAAACACCCTGGCTCTGGATGAGACAGCCAAGTGAGCGTGGGATAGAGCTGGAGGTGTGTATAAGCGATATTAGATAATAGATGGACTTCAATGAAAGCTTTGATATCGATATAAACAAGTCACATAAAACAGAGGAGAGACAGAGACAAAGGCACACACAGGGAGAGAAAAAGTGTGAGAGAACAACAATCCTGAAATATTTGCGTAATAGAGTGAAAAGAACACAGAGTTCTGATTCACAGAGCGTTTGGTCCCCAACAGAGAAAGCGTACATTCTCTGTATTTGAAGTCGTATCTTTGTGTGTTAACAGGGAGTGGGTGGTGCAGGACATGAATTGACAGCTCATCTAACAGTAAAGCTCTAGATGAAAATGGGAGAAAAAAAACACTGGAAATATCCTATCTATCTATGAAAGTTCTTAACTATACAAACGTGTGTACTTTACTTTTGGTTAAACTTTCTGTATCATTCCGCCTCAACTCCAACCAAACTTTAAAAGAGAAACTCTACTGGATGCCTACAAAGTGCTTGCCTTGTTTAGCCAATTGGGTGCTGTGCTGTGGCAGCTGCATGGACCCCTCCCTGGCCCAGACTAGTCTCTCTAGGAGAGGTCAATAGCAGGGACGTCTGCCAGGTGAGAGGTTGGCTCGGGTTTAATCGATGCTCGCCAGAGGAGGACAGACAAGCAGTCAGGTGGGTAGACAGGCGGGTAACTACCAGGCGGAGATAAAACTATTCCTGGTGGGGTTCAACGGCCAACTGCTGAGCCTGCGCTGTGGCGGAGAAACTCACGCTTCAAAACGGTTTAGGGGATTGATTTGACAGCTAATTTACAGAGGAGATTTGCATATGGCCACGCGCTAATAAGGCAGGCTTTTCTTTTCCGTTCTTTGTCTTTCCCTCGCTATCTCCTTCCTTTTTTTTAGACCCTCAGCAAATAGTAACAGATAATGTAAGCAAATTAAAGAGACAAGAGATTCAAATTGGATATTGATTAAGAGACTAAAGCCTTGTGTTTTCTCCTGTTAAAGCCTGTGTTTAAATGATTAATTCACAATGTCACTCTCCACATCCTACTGACTGTGTGGTGAGCGGTGTTTGGGATTGCGTTGTGTCTCTAATCCTTCAATGGTCCCACATCATGTCACACCATGCTAAGTGCTTTGACACAGCCACACAAAGAGCCCTGCCTATCTGATGCCAATCTCCCAAGGTCTTGGTGTCACCGAGGTGGAGGCTTTCAGAGAGAGCAAGGACAAAGTCTCCTGCTCGACCGCGCCGCACAATGCAGCATGACTGACAGCAGAAAGGACAAAATGGAGCTTCTCTGTCAAGTGGATGTTAAAGTGGTGGGAGGAAAAGGAAAAAAGGATTCAGGGACAGGCGAATACATAGGAATCAACAGAGGATACAAAGGGGTTGAAAACAGGATGCTTTCTGCCTGGAAGTCACCAGATGCACGGTGAAACAAGAAGAGACACCAAACATCGACATAGCATTTGCCAGAACTGAGCAGCTCTGTGGAATCACCTGGTTTAATCCTACGAAAGCCTCAACACAGGCTGAACAACGCACATGAATACCTATCGCTGCCTTTCACAGGCTCGCAAATGTTTACTGTTCTTCAACTCACTGACGTAAGAGCACGTACAATGATTTATAACACAAAGGGCCTGCTTACACATACTGCTCCACAGAAGCGCAGAGCTTCGTCATGCTGACACTCCATCTGTCCATGAATGAACACTTAAGCGTTTGGAACTCACTGTTCATGTTCTTGAAGATGTTGAGAATGGGGAGGATCTGTCTGTAGTAGGGCACCAGAACCTCTCCCACCATGTCTCCAGACATCACCAGATGCTGCAGGACCTTCAGGGTGGTGCAGATCACCTGGCGGTTCCTCGTGTTCAGAGCATCTGGGCAGGACAGGACAAAAGGTGAAAAGGTCAGAGGTCGAGAAAAACGGGGGTGAAAGGACAAACGGTCAGTTACTTTTTAGACCCAATTTATGGGTTGTTTGTTCAGGCAGGTAGAGGAACAGTGAATATGGAGCGATTCTGACAACTGCATATGATACATAGGAGTGGGTTTAGCATGCACAAATTACACATACATCTTAGCCCCAACCCACTCCCTTTCCCTTGAAAGCATTTCCTTTATAGCTGGACTTTGATTTAGACGGGCTTCTCTGCAATCAGTGATTTCAAATGCACTAGGGAGGCAGGAGTAAGTGAGAGCCAATCACTGGGCTATTTGGCCTACAGCTGCACTTAACTCCATCTCCCACTGATAGAGAGAACAAAAGGGAATGATGGCGAGAGAGATGGAGGGCTAGAGAGATCAAGAGAGAGAAAGAGGAAAGGAGAAAAACAACAGAAGACAAAATGTCAGAGAGAGAGATGAAGAGATGTGACAGGCGGAGGGCAAAGGGTTAGACAATAATTGTGATTAGCAAGTAAGACTGACATATTTTTCTAGTTCTTTACCCTTGTTTTATTTGTGCTTTTTAAAGTTTTTTTTATTTTTATTTGAGCTTCTGCATGAGTGCTGTTAATTCCCTGTGCAGACTGACAGCATACCCCAAGTTAGAAAAACAGGCCTGAGCTATTTATCTTTATGAAACTGTCATTTGATGCCTACTTTCACGAAAAGAGGATGAAAATGGCATCACAGTGCTTTTTTTTGCATGTAAGCACGTACAACAAAAAACAGGAAAGAAATGAAAAAACAACATTTAAAAAAATAAAAAGAGTCAAAACAAAGAAAACAGGGTCTGAGCAGAGACACTGAGAGCTTGTGGTAAACAGAGAGGAGGAAAGATTAGAGTGTGTTTGCAGGTGAGAGAGAGATGTAGAAAGAGAGAGAGAGAAAGAAGGAGTTGTAGAAAGCACCAAAAACTGAACTCTAAGGCAAATTTTCAATCTGGCAAAATATTTTTGTCTTTTTATATTTCTTAAAACGGAAAGATCTCACAGATTCTTCCTAACAAATGATATATTCATTTAGTGAAACCTGAAGCGCTGATAATGTCTGTTGCAACAGGTTCTCCTAAACTTAATGCTGTCCCTCTCCCTCCCTCTTTCTATTCTTCTTTTCTCTCTTGACACCTGACTCTTCAAGAGGGCCGGTCACATTAATCCCACAGAACACACGGCAAGAATAGAAAAACACAAGTGATGAAATGTGTTTACTCTTCAGTCATGTTGATAACGGCGTCGCTCGTTGCCACAAGTGCGATGAAGTGTCTGTTTTACAAGCGACTTGGAGGCAGGGCTTCTAATTTGGTTCGACGCCTGTTCAGTCAACAACATAAATCCACAGAGAGAGTCTCCAAACTGCCAGTCCTCCATCTTCCACAGGGAGTCTGTCTTCCTCATCCTACTGCAAGTCATGTTACTACGGATTCACCAATCCCAACAGTTGATCCCTCGCACCATTATTGCACAGAGAAGACTGACTGAGAGAGAGACACTAAATAAAATCTTGTGTGACAGTTAGAGCACTCAGAGAACAGCATACTGCATCACCCTCTGCCGCTGTTAAAGCAGCTCATATGCAAACACAAAGCTGTCACAAGCAAGACCCACATACACTCGCACACAACAGTCACACACTGATACGCGCGCAACAAAAAAAACGTTTAAAATGAAGTTATACAATAAGGAAATCATATATTCAACAAGTGGGTGATAGGTGAAAGGGATCAAATATTTTACAATCTCATCATATTGCATTAATTCAATGTCAGTGTGTGCGTGTGAGAAAATGACTAGTGGCGCCAGGTCCATTGTTTTGTGTCCATTTGAGAGCGTGTTTCTTTGTGTGTGTGTGTGTGTGTGTGTGTGTGTGTGTGTGTGTGTGTGTGTGTGTGTGTGTGTGTGTGAGGCCTATACAGAGGACCAGCAGTGGAGATGATGCTGAATGAGCGAATGCATTGTGCTCCGTGCCATCTCTCCATCTCTGTCTTAGTGTCTCCCCAGATAGACAAACGCGGAGATATCTGCCATCACCGAGATAAGGTGGTATGTGGAATGACAGGAATTTCAAACCTACATAACAAACAATGAAATTCTAATTACCAGCCAGCGCAAACAATTTTCCCTGCTGTGACATTTGGACCGCGGGGACTGTTCAATTATTCATCGCCACTCTCGTCTTGCCGGTGGAAAAAAAGAGAAAGGGAAAAAAAATTAAGAGAGCGGGGGAGAAGGAAGCCGAGGGCCTGATATATTAATGCTGGTATAAAACCTGTGTTGGGACAAATCTGAATAAAGTAATAATCTATGCATGCAAGGACCTGTTTTATTTTCACACTGAAAATGAAACAGGCCCCTTGCATGAATGACCTTGTATTCTGTTTCCTTTGAAATGTCAGAGGAAGGGTGACACGTCGGAGAGTTTAACAGTGAAATGTTCTCGTTCATAGTATAAATATACTTTTCAGATCAGAAGAAGATGTTCCCGTGCAGAGGCGTAACTGATGATCTTCTCTTAATGAAAGTCTCATTTTTGTCCAAAGCTGAACAAATGTTATGCCAATCAACTGAGGCTCAATGGAGGCATGGCTCTGAATCCTTCTCCCTATTTAAGGAAGTCAGAAAAACCCAAACCACAGCATTTCAGTAATATTTACCCTTTCTTCTTAAGTCATGGTCTGTTTAGCTGAGGAGGATCAGAACCTTTCTTTACTTAAAGAAATCTCAGTGTTTCATATAAAACCCATTTGCCATATTCCTCCTGCACTTTCAACGGTTACTTCCAAAAAAAAAATACATTTTGAGAAAAAACAAACACCCATAACTAAAAGTATGTTCTTGTTTTCTCGCCTGTTACAGTATGAGGCAGTGTTTCTGACGTGAAGCATTTCTGACATGAGGTTAAGGGAACAGTACAGTAGGAAAGAGTTCAGCCTTTAAGTCACAGAGGATAGGGCCTTAGAGTATAATGTGAGCTAGAGCCTCCTTCATTGTGTATTCTCATTGGGTGACCTGCAGTCATCATCAAAATTCACCAGGGCCTGACGTGACTCAGTCGCTCTGCAGATAAGAGCCTGCCAGCCACACTGAAGATGTATTAACGTCAGAGGAGAAAAATATATATCTTGGCATTTTATTCTGCAGACGGCTTTTTACTTTCTTCCTTTTTCCACCATCCCCTCTTCTTCCCTGCTCCATAGAAAAGTAATTAATCTGCAACAGAGACACGGACTGGCGGCTTTGCCTTGTGGATGGCGAAACAGGCCTGATTTTTAATAAACCAAGAAGTTAATAAGAAGCAGGCCATTTAAAATTCCATTATCAGTGCAAAGTGTGTGTTTTCATGAGGAGCATAACCATAACCTTTGGGCTGGCCTCCCAGAAGCAAATGACTAAAACTGCTGAAGGGTTTGAATTTATAAACTACTGTCCAAGTTAGCGAGTGGCACGGTCGCGATGTGCATAATGTCAAGTTGGGTGTAAAGTGGGTGCCGCTTGATAAAGAGCAAAATGGACATTAGGTCATCCATATATTTAATGAAAAGGATCACATTTAAATGTATTCAACACATTTTGCTTTACTTAAAAACTTCTTTTTCCATCATTTGGAATAGTGTTGGTAAAAGACATACACAAAACTAGATATGTGTCACACTGTAAAATGTGTAATGGTTAAGACCTTGCAGTGTGTGCTCAGTGCAGTGTGCAGTGCGGTGACAGACTTTGTGCCAGGGTCAGCCTGTCACCATGTCTCTGTGTCTCCAACAGCCATGCCTAGTGTTGGCCGTCACGCCCCTCTGCCTCCACAGACGTCCAACACCCACACACAAACAAAGAACACACACACACTTACATACACGTACACACCAGCAGCCAACTGCCCATGACATGAACACTATCCCAGGCTCACTGGGCGCCACTTAAAGGCTCCCACTTTGAAACTGACACTCTGCTTGGCAGCGGCGCCGAAAACAAAAGACAGTGTGTGTGTGTGTGAGACTGTGCATGTGTGCTGAAATTCTCCAACAAAAGCCAGACTCTGCATTCCTCTAACTTCCCTGTACCTTGATTCTCCTCGTGTTTTTTTCTCTCCTCTCCTCTTTCCCGTCCACTCCACTGTAAATTCTGATGTCTATATTCATAGACCACTCTGACCTGAGACCTGACTTTTCCACCCATCTCTATCTGCCAACTTGTGTGTGTGTGTGTGTGTGTGTGTGTGTGTGTGTGTGTGTGTGTGTGTGTGTGTGTGTGTGTGTGTGTGTGGAAACATGTCAGTGCGGAAAGGTAAGGAGAACCACCACAATGACACAGTTAAATGTAGCTTGTCACCACATTGCACATGGCAGATTATCAGGCATGCTTTTAGAACCAACCTCTTCCGGCAAATGCAAAAACAAGGACGCTTCGCCCTGAGGGTTAATGTAATAATAGGAATCGCATGACTGTGAAACCAAATTAGGACTTGTCACAAGACTGGTTGCATGATAATGTTAGCATCTGTTGTACCGCAAGTATGTAAGACAGGTGAGTCTATTCCTGGTAAATTATGTTGTTCTATTTTAGTTGTAGTGCGTTGCTGCTGCACTATTGTATTGTTGGGTAAGAGTGCCATTGTGTGTCATTATTAAACATATATATCAATACATTTTAGATATACAGTAGATGCATATTATTATTATTGATTTAATCATTTCATTTCAAATTGATAATACTGTTATTTTAATGTATTCCCAGGTATTTTTAAGCTAGGTACATCTTGAGAAAATTACAAAGGACTTTCTTTAAGAGGCCTCATGTTTCCTAGCAACTATAACAGGTATTTTATTCAAACGTGTGTGTAATTAGCTTCCGATTTATTTAAGGCTGCAGCTAGCTACACTAGAAGCAACTGAGAAATGTCTGAGATCAGTTCAAAAGGTGTCATCAAAATATGAAATATTGACATAAATATTTATTAAGGCTTCAATTAAATTCTAAGATTACTAAGATCTCAGCCACTGGTAAAAAATAATAATGATATTTTAAAAGGTTAAACGTTAGTCATACTAATGTAAATGAATCAGATTGTAGAAACATTTGGCTGCAGGAGTTAATTGAATAGTATTGTAATGTAGAAGACTGCTGTGATATTGGTCCTGTGTGATTCATTATACAACACATCTTAGTGCTGAAACATAATAGCCAGTTACTTTGGTCATCTTTGGTTTCTCTCTTAATACGGGGAACACAGTGGAGTTAAAATGACATCGACACACTCGGGGTCACTTGGGAAAACGGAGCCATGTTGAGTGTGATTTGTAAAGCGTGAGAGTAGTCGCCCTCCCGGACTTACTCTTGATGGGGATGATGAGCTGGGGAATGACGGACTGGATCTTGGGGCCTCCGTGCTCCAGCATGTCATGGACTCCCTGGCGAGCGAAGAACTCGTACGGATGAACCGTCTCACATAGGCCATCGAAGAACAGAGGCAGGTAGTGGTGGTAGTCCAGCTTCTCAATCTCCACCTGAGGATAGAAATGTACATTTACATTGGAGGTATTATTAGCTGCTTCTTTAATCCGGAGACACAGACAAAGAGAGAGGGGGGGGGTAGAGTTTGCTCAAGGGCATTTGTTATGGCTGTTAATGGAGACATTAGCTAGCAGCAAGGATGAACTTGTTGTTTACTGAACAGTCTCTCTCCCTACCAACTAAATCTAGAAGATGAAAATTCCAAGTGATTTTGAGGAAATCAGTTATTGCCATAAAGCTCCATTTCATTATTTGCCCTTCCTCTTTGTTTGTCCTTGGCTTTGCACAATATCTAGGGCTGAAGCTCCTCTTGCAGCCATTTATAACCTTTACAGTAAACACACACACATACACACACCCACGCACACAACAGCGGGAGGGACAGCTGTTCAGGAGATCATGACACAGCGGCATGTGGCATCTTGTGGGCTGACATGTTAACACCTGTTTACATCATTTGCAGGACAGACAGAAAGAGACACACACACACACACACACACACACACACACACACACACACACACACACACACACACACACAATCGGGCAGTAGATTAAGACATTCGTCCAGCTAACAGGCCACAGGCAGGCTTTGATGTTTTTGGCTGAGTGCGCGGGTACTGTGTGACATATTAAAGTGAAGTCTTTCATGTGTGTGAAGTCATCAGAGGAAAGGCACATTGGGCTGGAAAGAACAGCTGACCCAAAGGAGACATGTGTGTGTTCTGAAAACCATATCAAATATTACATGTAGCCATGGCTCATGCAATATCCATGTGTACTGTCTGAGTGTTTATTTGTAATAGGGGTATCAGATGTAGCATTGCATCCCAATGGCACTATTGTTGAGAGAGGGGTTATAGAGGTTGAAAGGGGGATTCTGTATTTCATAAAATGAAAGGTAATCTCTTTGGTATGGAGGCAAATAGCCCCCAAGAGTCAGCAGTCCTTGAGGACAGCTGAAGCCATAAGGAGACACACACATATACACACAAACACACACACACACACACACACACACACACACACACAAGCACCCTGCTGGGTCATGCTGGTCTGTGCTGAAATGTCACCCAGGCAGTGGCACTTGGTGCTTTCAAGTTCCCAGCCCTCGCCCTGCCGCGGGTCAGAGCCGAGACTTCAAAGCAGGACTCACCATCCCCCACCCACCCACAACCCCCCTCCTCCTCCTGCTGTCAATCCTCCCCAACACATCTTAACCCCCCAGGTAAACACAGAGCCGGGGAAGGAGAGAGAGAAATGGAGAGATGGCAAGATGGCGACAGAGACGGAGAGCTCACACTGTTAGCGCGGAGAGACAAGGCTGATTGCTTTGAGGCAATTTTCGGGCCAACCTTGACCTTTCCCTGCACTTGGTCAAGATCATCATTATGAGTCAGGCGGGCTGGAGACTAGAACAAAAGCAAACATGAGCCCAGAGAGGAGGGGAGCAGAGGGAATGGCAGGTTACAGAGGGTGAAGAGAGGCGAGATGACACTAAGGCGCAGCATTGCTTGCTCGCAGTCAATGGCGCACAGGGACAGATCATACCATATAGTACGCTGCTTTTAAAAATTTCTTACGCCATATATATATATATATATATATATAAAGACAATCCCAGAATGTTAACCATAAGATTTTGACTCCTAATAGCAACGTGAGATTATTTCACTTAAATGGTCTTCAACTGGAAATCAACAGTGTTCATGCTGGAAAGATGTATCGACATTAGAAATAATATTGGTTTATTTGATTATACTTTGGGAAACAAAAAAATGCTGCTCTTTTAATACAAACAATAATAAGAGGATGGAAGGAATTCAAACGTAGAATGAAACATAAAGTTTAAATTGAGGGTTAAGAAAGTGAAAACAGGAAAAGAAAAGTCATAGCCCCTAAATTGACTTTATGGTAAAGAGGTGTGCTATACTGAGAGTCTACTGTACATTTAGTTGTCACATGTGTTTCTCTTTCTCATTATATAAGGTGGATGTATAGGAGTTTAAATAGCTGTTAAATTTCTTGTAGGGCTGGGTATCGTTTAGAAAATTACAATACCAGTACCCTTAAAGTAATACCGACACCAATAGAGTATTTCCTTTGATACCTTTTTTTCCACTTCATTCATCATTATGTGAATGGAAGCATTTGGTTGTGTAAAATGTCGCCATCACTCTTCCCCATACAGTTGATTTTTACACAAATAAAACCATACAAACAAGTAATCTTTTGCCATATCTGGGTACAAAAAGGGTTGAATGCATTTGCCTGGAGAAGTTTTGATACTACATGGTACTTGGTTATTTTGGTGAATACCATCCCGATACTGAGTAACGATAACCGGCCCTGATGACTTGTGAGTTGTTGTTGCATTGGCGTGACGGATTTCCTCACCAACAGAAAGACAGAAGCTTACTCATTTAACACTGTCAGTAGATTAGGTCTCACTATTAGGCACAGACACGATCTCACCTACCCGGTTGTGAACCTGAGATGTGGGAATAATTACCTGTGAGCATTAATGTGAAGTTGTTGTGAGGATGTATCTGAACTCCGTGATGCTCTTAATCAAAATCACATAAACAAGCCCTTAGAGACAGGCTGAAGATTCCAGTTAGCACCGAAGGAGTGGGGACAATCAGTAAACACCTTCACATACTCACACTCTTACATGGTGCACACACACGCACACACACACACACACACACACACACACACACACACACACACACACACACACACACATTCCCAGGGAATCTTAATCAGCGGCTGCGCTGAGCGGTAACTCTTGCATCCGTTATCGATTGTCCGCCCAGGTTTGTTTGTCTTTGGGTGCCTACGGGAATCCCCCTGGAGTCCGGGGAGTCAATGAGAGTGGAGCACAGAAAGACAGCCAAGTAACAGCAATTAGCCTTGGGACACAGACCTGTGTGTCTGCTCTGGTCAGAGCTGCAACAGCAGACACACAGCAACAGAAGCAGACTTGACTTAGAGCTAGAAGTCTGAGGAAAGCCTCTGCTCATTAAACAGCAGCATCAGAGGTCCCTAACAGGCCAAGGGGACCAGCAGGAACAAAAACAGAAGGTTGCCACTTTAAATACACAAGAGCGAGAGTGTGTAAGGGTGTGTGTGTGAATACATATGTGGGTGAATGAGTGTATGAACACTTACATGCAAGTCCATATGTGTGTGTGCTCAGACGTGATAAGCTATCGGGCTGGTTTGCCAGTGTGGTGCGATTCTTATGTGTTGAAAAGGCAAAATCACACAGAAGGCTATTCAGGGGGACAAGGTACGGCGTGAAAGAGCGAGCGAGAGACGAACGCAGTGAATGTGCATGTGTGGACTATATCCAATGTGATTTTGAGCAACTAATTGGCCGTTTCCATTGTATAAAACAGCATGTGGCCGCTGCAGCGTGGGTCGTAGGAGCTAACTAGAGTGATATCGTGGGTTTGGAGGTGCGTGTTTGGATATCAGTCGGTAAAAAAAAGACTAGTTGTGGTTTAATTTATGCATTTATCCCTCATGCTCCACTTCCTGATCTAACAACGTGGGTGAGGGAGGTGTGGGGAGGGGAGGTCTACTGTCCTTTAAGCAATTTATGCTTCTTGGTATACGTTGGTATTAAGGGTTAGGGTTAGGGTTAGGTATTAGTATTAGAGTTTGTATTTAATCTAATCCTGCCTCTGGTGTTTTTCACTGTAGGTTGATTGATTGCTACCTATTGATAACTATTTAAAGTCATTTATCGGTTTGTGTGTAGGATGGTAGGGTGGTAGTGTGGGGTGTTGTATTGTGTTGTCACATTTTACACGTGTGAAACATGTTATACAACTTAAGTCTGATTGATTGATTTAAAGCTCCATATCCTTCTACAACTCTGCGTTTGAGGGCACAGACGCTTCATTTCATACCCTCAACTATTTGATCATATCTCTCTTGAAATGACAACACACACCTATTCCATTTCAGTCGGAAATACGTCACATTGCACATAAGCAAATTAGCTAGCAGACTTTGCCATCCAATCTCGGGTGCTAACCTTTGTTCCCTGACTAAAAGCGTGTCTCATAGGTTAAGAAACAGGCAGTAAGCCAGCTGTTTGACATGATTCTATTTTAATTGATGATGCCATAATGACTTGACCTGGATTCAGCTTTCTGTTAACACAAGTACAGGTTTCTGTATATAGATGAGCTGCTGTCAATTATTCCAGCTTTGAGAGAACAGGCGTTCCTATCGGTGCCGCTTACACTATGAGTCATTCAATGTCTATGGCCAAACACACGTCCATTAGTTCTGCTGGAAGAATAAGAAGCTCAAAAAGGTATGCAGAAGTCACACATAATATGTAACAGTAAACAGTGTGGCAGGCACGTTAAGAGATACACACTCAGAAAGGAAGTATGCATTAAAGGGCTGTACGTTATGTTATGGTCTTGCAGGAGGCAGACATGAACCAACAGGCGCTAAAAATAACAAAACATACCACAGCGGAATTCCTATCTGTCATCAGCGCAATCTTGACTTCCTTGTGTAACTAGGCACGTTGAAAACATGTCAGGTTCTAAAACCCTGTCCGCCATCAGCGTATTGTAGGTGTGTTGTGCTTATCACCTAAAATAAGAAATGTGATTTCATCAGTTTTTGTTGTTGAATTTCTGTACACGCAGGGCGAGGCAGCTTTCTTATTTCTGACACTGACTGTATTCGTGTCCCATCTAAGTGCTGCAATTGAATAATGTCCCCTAGCTGAATATTTATGCTACCTTATAATGTATTAAAGTTATTATTTAAGATGGAACAATAAGACTCATTTTATAAACTGCAATAATTGTTTTAATTTTCCTCCTTTAGGGGCCAAGGCTGTAAAAAGAAGATCCAATTCAATAAGTAGCAGCTCAACTGTGTTTGTGGATGGCAATATACTGCCTATTAATCTCTCGCATGAATAGTTTGCCCAGCATAAAATGTATCTTTTGGATGCTCAAACAGTCCACAAGGCAAAGCCTCCAGCTCCATTCTGTGCAGCTGCAGACATCACAGTTTGGACTCTGTGACAACTTGGCCGGAGAATTGACCACGTAGATAAATAATGATGTCCGTGAAGTCAAACATGCAAACAGGACATCCACACAGTTACTCAGTTCTGGATTCCAGCCATTCTTTGTGAAGTGGTTTTGACTTTCAACATTGGACTGCTGCGACAACGACAGCAAAGCAAAAAAGTGTTATTGTCATGATGTTAAGAAACCGATGTGTGCGTAAAACCATTAAAACTATCTGTGGTGGTTATGGAGTCAGCCATATCCTCGACAATGCTACCGGCGCCCACCTCACTGCAGGTCGCTGCTAACTTTAGCTCTTACAATATCACTGAGCCCTTTTGTGCATTCAGATGTTAACACATGTTGACATCTCCTCGTTAACTAATTAACACGGGAGCAGCATACGTCCTGGACTTTATTGTGTTATCCTTGACAAACAAGCTGAGATGTAAATGCTGCTTTCTATTGTCGAGTAAAGTGAACTAAACCAAAAGAGCAGCCTCTGTGGCGGATTCCAGATGCAATTTATTAGTTTGCAGAGATGCTACACCTCCTGCACACAGATTTCAATTCCCCTTTTGAGAAAAGCTTTTATAGTAAAAAAAAACAAAACCTCTTGAAAATGTTTAGAAGTTGTCACGAGCCCGCTGCACACAACCAAACTGATACATTTTTCATTCCAATCCGAAACCTGTGCCACAGGTGCAAAGCACACCTCTGGCCATAACATTTAAAAAAAAAAAAAAAACAGTCACAATGCTGCGTGCACTCACTGTGAATATGATAAAGGGAGAAGAAAAAAAAGAGTGGAAAAAAATAGAAAAAGAGACAGAATATTTTGACTTTCTTGGAGGTCACAATAAGAGGAGCAGGACTGGAATAGGCAAGAGATAAGTGAGGAAGAGAGGAGTGAGTCACTCTCGCTATCTCCCCTGACAGCTGTTTCCATCTAACAAGCATGCAAGTATGCTCGATTCAAAGCACTGGTAGTAGAGTGCATGGTGTCAATTGAAATGATACCTAACACAAGCTGGATGAAACCATTTTGGGGCTTCAAAGACAGTTCAAAACCGGGACACAGAGAGCTATGAATTTTATGTGAACCTACCAAACACACACACACACACACACACACACATATGAAACAGAGATGAAAAGAATGTGATTTAGGCACACAGTCGTGCCAGCAGTCCCAAAATGGTGTGTTGAGGATTAAAAGCAGGAAAGTGTTATTAGAGTAATAAACATTAGCCTGAGTAATTGAAAAGGTGACCCTGTTTAGACAGCGTTCCTGTGGAGATTGTGCTTCCGTGTTGAAGATGAAGAAAAACGCCCGGCAGATGTTCTCGTTAGACATTTCACACGGCGGAATAGATCACGAGCTTTCAAAGAATTCCAGGTTGATTAAACAAGTCACTGAATATTTAGCAACACATTTGAAAGAGGCCTGACTTTATTTAAGGAAGACATGTACCTCTAAGTGACATCATCAAAATCATTGAGTTTGTGTTTCTGCAGTTGTTTTGTTTTCATTCAGTTTGAACACAAGAAAGCGACTCGAACCAATTACTTTCCAACATTTTAAACTTAAACTTACATTCTTCAAGTAGCTCATGCAGTTT
Source organism: Cottoperca gobio (assembly GCF_900634415.1). Classification (NCBI taxonomy): domain Eukaryota; kingdom Metazoa; phylum Chordata; class Actinopteri; order Perciformes; family Bovichtidae; genus Cottoperca; species Cottoperca gobio. The sequence continues at coordinate 7,498,182 of NC_041376.1, read as the reverse complement.
TTTGTTGCACACAACAGGAACAGCGACCCCTATTAGCCACGGCAAAGGACAATCAAAGGCAATCTTAGGCAGGCCTCTATGGCTGCGGTGATGCTTGAGCACATTGATGAAGGAGTAGAGGGAGCTAATGTTAGAAGATGAGGTGGCTGAGGAAGAGACTGTCTGGAACCTGCTCTACTTTTAAAAGGTGAAGCAACTAAATAAAGATCAGATCAGGACTCCGCTCACTGTGCTCACTGTGTGTGTTTGCGCGGGACAATCTGAGATGGAAGTAGGCCAGAACAGTGGAGAGAAGCAGGAGGAGGAGGGAGGCGGGAGGCGATGTACATAACAAGTTGGGAGAGAAAAAAAAAAGAGAGACAAAAGATTTATTAGCGGGAGTTTTCCTTATCTCGGTGTAATGCGTGCACGTCTGCACACGTGTTGGCCTGTGTGCAGTTAGCATGCACAGATGCTCTGACAGTGTGATATATAGGCCTTTCCAATGGCCGAGCAATGATCACAGCTCGACAGCCACTGGTGTGATTGTGTCTGTGTCTGTGTCTATTTAGGAGCCAAGGCCTCTGCTCTTAGCTTCCAGTGATTACAGCTCAGCAGCCGAGCTTGACAACACACAGGCACAGTGTAATCAAGTCAGAAAAGAGGGAGGTGTAATCAGCATTTCCACTCCAATCAGCCCCAAAATCACTGTCTCTAATCTGCAGCCAGCCATTGATGGGTTTGATTGATAGGATGGATTTGTTATCTGGCTGTGGGGGTCTGCAGGGAGCAGAACAACAAGCAAGAGCAAGAGACACAGTCAGCTTATCAGCTATCGCTACATTTGTTACCGCTCCCCTCGTTGAGCGAGCTGAGCTTTTTCCTCACGGGCTACAACTGCAGCACTCCCCTCATTTATCATACAGAAGAATTAAATGTGGACACTTCAAAGTACTTCCACACACAAGGGTCCCCGGGGGCATGTGTTTTCTCCCTGTTTAAAATGGAAAGGGCCAATCCATCACTGGTTGTTTGTGACGGAAACAGAAGCCACAGAGAGTATGAGACTGTGTGTGTGAGGATGCAAGCGTGCATGTGTCTATACATGCATTAATTACTCACATTATATATATATATATATATATATATATATGTGTGTGTGTGTGTGTGTGTGTGTGTGTGTGTGTGTGTGTGTATCTCTGCATGTGTGTGTGTGATTTGTACATGTCAGATGCACGGTGAAGATAAGGGGACGGAATAATGCTTTTTCAGCAATACCATGACTGTAACATCTACAGCCTGCACAGCTTTGATAAATCCTGCTCCTCTGCCTCACACTGCACTGAAAGATCCTCACAAATGTTCAAACAAATATGCTCATTTTCAATGAGTATGTGATTAATGGGCTCCATTGAGTTTGTGCATGAAGCCAAAACAATAGAGACCAAGACAAATGCTCGGTCTGTTTAAGATAACAAGGCGACATCACCAGGCCGTGTATGAGCCACAAAATCAAGAAAAAACAAGGACGATATAGAATTTAGCAGATACGATTACATCGAAATGTGAAAAAATGATTATCAGTCAGTTTATTTTAATGTGACCTAGCGTCTGTGTCCAAGTTATTATCCGTCACTTACACAGAGAGTTATGTACATGTTTCCTTTACTAAAAAGAAACGACAAATATTGGATTTACATGGCGATATCATCACCAGGCCCACTTCTTCCACGCTTATTTTGCCCAAGCAGTGGAATCAAAGTTTACGTTTTGAAGTTATAACAAGCCTCTAGTTTACTGTATTAATTAATGTATGTCTATCACAACACACTATCTATATATTGTGGTGTATAATAGCCTAAATTAGGCCGAGTGGATATCAGCACAAAAGCCCCGAAGTTCTTTTGTACTTCAAGTGTAGAAGCAAAATGCTCAAGATTGTGTGATTAGATCAAAAGCTCCAGATCAGCTACTAAAAGGACCTTGAGATGAGATTATTGTGTCAACTGCTTAATATTATAATACGTACAATTCCATGACAACTGGGCACACTCCATCTGCTGAAGAAAACAAAGGACAATTATTTAATGGACCTTGAGGGGAGACTGTTTGTCTGACAAATTATCTCTCGCATCAGATGGTTCCTGCCTAAAACCAAAGATCCCAATTCTGCTGAGGCACCTTGATCAACCATGGCGGCCGGCCAGAATTCATTGCTAGTAACACCAGTGGGGGACGACTCCATGTCTAACTGAATAAACTGAAATAAAGAAAGCATTTCAACATTTTAAATTCAACAAGTGAACCTGAGTTTGAGTGTGTGTGTCAAGTGTGCTGAGCCAATAATGCCCACCCTGAGCTGGAGGGAAGCACAGGGAATCATCAGCATCGGTAGCAGTCGGCAGTATGCTTATAGGAGCCAAGCAGGAGCAGCAACAGCAACAGCAACAGCAGCAGCAGCAGCGGCGGCAAAGAGTGTCTGTCAAGGCTCTGTCCAGCTCCTAATGGGATGTTCTTGTTGTTGCCAGCGGATAACTCTCATCCTGTGTTCTGGACTACAGATCAAAGAGGGCCTGGACTCCGCAGAGCTACTAGGGCTGCACAGATGGAGAGGGGCAGAGAGTAGAGTAGGAAAGGTAAGTAAAGGGTAAAATAAAGGTAAGGAAGAAAGCAAGAAGAGTACAAGAAAAAAGAAAGAAAGAAGAGGAAGACAACCTATCCTTTGCAGTGACCATTGTGTCCCTCTGTTCACTCTTCTGCTTCTATTTAGGAAGGTAAAGGGTGAAAAGAGGGGAGCCAAAAATATGACAAGTGTTGACAGCAGTGTTTCCTGAAAACCTACTATGGGGAAGCTGCGAGATGAAAATGGGTTGGATACTTGGTGTGGCAATAAATAAAAACTGGTGAGGTGGTGAACTGAGGCATCTTCACATCCAAAGCTGGCCTATCTTGTAGTGCATGAGAACATGGTCGAACGTTAGCCCTATCTTAATCTCTGTGAAATATGCAAATGAATGCAGAAAATGATTTTGGCATGTGTTTTCCGTTTGTAGTCAAAGTAGTGCTGAACAATCACGTTTGAGCGGGCTTCGGTTGCTTGCAGGTTAACAGTCTGTGTGGAAAGAAAAATAGGCGGAATATATTTGCCGAAATGCATTCTCTGAACCCATCGGCTATCGTCTGACGACGATTTAGCTGAGTTCATATGCAGACACTGTTTATAGAGATTAGCCGTAGACGCTCTTAACTCCAACTACATTCCCGCATGTCAAGTTGCTGATCGGACTGTAAACTGTATCCGTTATCCGTATATCCGCTGACTACACCAGAACCCCCAGAATAATAGCCGTTGACCCCACAGGCTAAATGGCCTTCGTTGTCAGAGCCAATGGGTTCTGGGATTGGCCCTCTCTGCGAGGGTCACTAGTGATGTCAGGGCAAAGCTCTTTGTCAGGTGATATGGAATCAACCTTTTGAGTTAAGAGTGGCAGCCAGCTGTGGAGCTGATGGTCCAGAGATAAGAAAATGATTTGGTGTGATGAATATCAAGAGCGAAAAAAGAAAGGTGAGGGGAGGCCAGCAAAAAAGAATAAACACACACATCTCCATCATCCACCTGCAGGGAGAAAGATGTCTTTCTTCAGGGTTGATGATAGAATCTTCACTCCCATGGTTCAAAACTTTCACTCCCGAGCCTTTGACAAAGGGACTGAATCTAAAAGAGAGGATTGTTTCAGAGAAACTGACTAATGTGCTCTACACGCAGAGCATTATGAGTGGGATGAAAGCGAGATTTTGAAATGTCACAGAAAATGCAGTGCTGCATGGTTCCGAGCACACACACACACACACACACGCGCGTGCGCAGACACACACACACACACACACACACACACACACACACACACACACACACACAGAAATGCTAGTACTACTACTGAAAGATCAATATTTCAGTACAGCCTGACTATGATCTTTAGATAATCAGAAGTGAATGCAAAGTAAAGCACAGCTCTGCTGAAATGTATTTTCCTCCAGTCGTGTATGAAAAAATAACAAGGATTGAGGTGTCAGGATCAACTACTGAACGATTTGTCACTGTTCAAGTTATTGGAAACAGGAAGGACAATCCAAATGAAGCCCAAGGCACAACTTAAAGAGTAAGAGCTCAGTAGAACAATAGTTTTTGTTTTAGCTTGGACCTTCCTAACCTGTCAGAGATGCAAAATGGAGTGGACTAACATCATTTGACCATGCAATACAAGGAGGATCTTATTTCATTGTTTCATTAAATATATCCCACAGTTTGAAGAGTGTGGAGTCACGGTAGAGGATTCATTACAGCAGGTGGTGTGTGACATTACAATGGATGGAGAGAATATACAAAGATGTATGTACAAAGGAGGACAAAAGCCTTTCTTCCATTTAATGTTGTTTTCCCGGATGTAAGAAAAATAGCTGTTGCCCAAAGATGGTGTACATGGATTATACTTGTTCACTCTTGTGTGTGCGTGAGTGTGTGTGTGTGTGTGTGTGTGTGTGTGTGTGTGTGTGTGTGTGTGTGTGTGTGTGTGTGTGTGTGTGTAAGAACACACACACACACACACACACACACACAAATCTATTTTTCGTTTGGAAGGAGGAGAGTGAGGGGAGCAGAAACAGTGCAGTGAAGCAGATGTAATTACAAAAGGCAATACAAGCCGTGTGTCTCCAAGTCTATCTGACCCACATGGAGGAAGTAAGTCAGAGCTTATCAGCGTGCCGCAGAATGGGAAAATCTTCCAGCAGAGGTGGCAAGTGCTCCCTGCTCTTTTCAAATGTGACACATTGTGAAGATGATGGTGGTGGTGGAGGTGGTGGTTGGACTCTAAGTGTAGAGGACAGCAAATGAGGAAATAGTCCCTCCTTCATTCATGGAAGCAGGCAATCTCTGGTTCGCCCCAGGAGGAGAGATTGGAGGCAAATAACAGCACTAGTCCAGTCGTCATATCTCGCAGACAGGAATGCTTAGTTTGAAAATAGCGAGAATGTAGCAAATTAAATGTTTCCTGCTTTGACTATCAATCACATTGCAAAAACTATAAACTGTTTACCATCGTGTACCATTCATTTGTAATGCTGTTCACAAGCCATGCCAACAACAGAGCAGTTATTTGCTGCTTTTGTTTGCTGCTGTTTTGCTCCTGTCATTAGTGTGAAAGATGTGGGGAGATATTGTTTTTAAAGGATATCCTGTGGAGAGATTTGACAGGCATTGTCAGATGACAAAGTGAACAGCGAGGAGATGAAGATGGGTATGCTTCTGACAGGTTTATTGCAAACACTGTAGGTGCAAACTGTCTGGCCTTGGTGCAGCCCGCGAGTACACACACACACACACACACACACACACATGCAGGCACACAAGTACATGCAAGGACCCGCAAGATGAACCTGCCTCTGGTGTTGAAGTGATTGCTTTAGGATCAAAAGGAGGGACAGTAGCATAAGAGAAATGTGTGTATGCAATATTCTCAGGTCCTAGTCTGCCACTCCATTTACAGAGACTAGTCATCTCTTGTATTGACTTGGATAAAACCTCTGCGATGGTGCGAAATGCGGCAGCAACCTCTGGTTTTTAAACAGCAAAAGGAAGTTAATGTCACTTCACTACGCTGTTGCTGCTCGCTTCAAGTTAAGACCTGCCATTAGTATAGTCCCCCCCCTACTCGATTTTCCTCATTCAGCTTTATAAACCTTTGCATGTACTACGACAGCAGGAAATCTCAATCTCAACTCTTCTCCTGCACTCCCTGTGTGGTGGAAGGAGTTATCGAACTCGATTCAGTCAGCGGAATCCCTTTCTGCCTTATAAAGAAACTCCTTAAGGACCTACATCCTAGTACAAGAGCACTAACCTACCTAATATGCTCTTTCATTCTTTCTCTACCTCACAATCATTCTCTAGCTTTTCTTTAAAAAAAAAAAAAAAGGCTAGTGGCACTGGTGGAATGTGGAAATGACTGTTGAGGCACTTATCCTAGAAGGGTTAGGAGAATGCCTTGTCCTTGCTCTACTGTGGCTTGGATTGTACCGCATTTTTAGTCACTTTGGAAAAAATGTCAAAAGCAGAATCCGGTTTATAGTCTAAGCATATTATTTCTGTCAGAAATTAAGCTAAAGTAAACATTGGCTTAAACTGTAATATGACATTAATAACAAGGCTTTTCTTTATGCTTTTGGTAAAATAAAGACAAATACAAATAGAAAAGTCTCTTGAATTTAGCTGTTTCACATGTGTTTCTACTTGAATGTGCTAGCATTACCTGATGTGGGTGCATTATTACTACGAGAGGGGACATCTAAACACTTCCTTCATCTACAGTAACAAGGTGCAGTAAATGCCCGGTCATGTTGCAATTTGTGTTTGTTTTGTATTTGTATCACTACTGTCTCAGTGGTATGCACTCATGCGTGATGGACATTGTCAATTGAAGCCCAACAGGTCCCAAAAAAATTCATTTTCGGCTGGCTCCAAAACCCCAGTAATAAATAGTACTGAGTTGTGAGAAAACAAGCGAACAACATAATCGCAGAGCATTCTGCCTCCAGGATGCAGTCCCCCATTACCTCTGCTGATTCACCGGAGGTAATCACCGATATGGCTCTGGAGAAATCGGAAGGATAAGGAAAGGGGGGGGGGGGGGAGTCAGTTAAACACAAAGAATGAGGAGATATGGAGGGGCCTTTGAATGAAATATGGCTTATATTATTTATTTCTGCTCTCCAGACAGGGCCGTCTGTCATGGCCAGGAAGGGGCCAGAGAAAGTGGGCTAAGTGGTCAGGCCATTTCTTGTGCCTTTCCAAGTGGCTGAATAGATATTAGGATTTTACAGGCTATTACACATGATAATTGCACAGCATATTGAATTTCGAGCAGATTTTCTCACACTGACTTGCTGCCTCTTTTCTATAAATAAACATTTTGCAGTATGTAAAGTATCCATCATATGGGCTATGACTTAAAGGTTGTATTTGACACACAATCAGTACCCATGGCATTTGTGTAAATTCAATAACAGCACTCTACTAATTGCATGGCTTAAACCCAGCTTTAGCTCTTTAGATATTCATCTAAGCCAATTAAGTGAGAGGCGGGTTGGGGATGGGGCATAATCCTTGCTTGAATGTTAGAGTGCACATTCAATAGCAATGTCAGAGGAGGAACAAGTCCACTCCAAAATAGCAGCATGGCTTGGCTGCAATTTATTCACCCAATGCGGCTCTGCTCAAAAAAAAGAAGTTGTGTAAGAGTTTTGTAACAAAGAACACAAAAGGAGAAGCGGTTGCAAACTAAGAACCAATCATTAAGAATGAATAGTTCGGAACACATTCACAAGAGAGTGTGTGTGTGTGTGTGTGTGTGTGTGTGTGTGTGTGTGTGTGTGTGTGTGTGTGTGTAGAGATTGCTATATTTTACTTTAGCAGAACAAGAAGAAGACAAATACAACAACTTCTAACAAGAGAATAGAAAAAATGCTTTAATATCTCTCAATTCTGCAAGGAAGTAGAATCAAGAACAAATGTTAAATAAGAGAGGTTTTACGGTGAAACCTTCACTACAGAAAGAATATAACCGAGGTAGACAGAAGAAATGTAGAGTAGCACGTCCCCAGATACAGTAGCCTTTCACATACTTCCATTTTAATTAATCTGCAAACACTTGCCGTTTACCAGATGCAGTTTCCTCTTAGTGTTCAACAGAGAGACTTGGAAATACTCACACAGTAGACATGTATGAGTATTTGATCACCACGCGCACAATCCTGCACACTGTCTCAGCTCAGTCGTGATAAAGAGCAGAGAGAATACAGATTATGAAATGCTGATGGAGTACCCTCAGCACTACCATTCATCAACATAATTAACCATAATCAGCACCATCCGCAGAGAGAGAGAGAGAGAGAGAGAGAGAGAGAGAGAGAGAGAGAGTGAGAGAGAGGGAGAGAGAGAGAGAGAGCGGCGGATGATGGAGGGAAAGAAAGACTGTCAGTAAAATAATGTTCTGAAGGTGACAGAACTGCAAAAAATAAAAGATTTAATGGCATGTAAAAACAATTATGGTTGAATAAGGGTTTTTCTTAACTGCAGAATATTGCTGTGGTACACATACTGGTCCATCAGTTACCATACCATACCAATGCATTCTTTTTTTTATTCTTCATCTGTGCTGAAGGTACTACATTTCCTGTAGTGCATTTTGAGATTAAACCACGTGTGACAATGATACCATTATCTACAATGCATTGTTAAGGATGTGAGTCTAAAGCTGAGAAATGTGTGCTGAAGCTTACGCTAAAGCTCCCCTACTGCAGCTACACAAACACACTGAAGGCTTGACTTGTCAAGTCTTACCTCCATCATGTGTCTGTATCTCATTTTGCATAATTTTAATAACTGCTCATCAGGGGTCAGCAGACATGCTGACAGATCGTCTAAAATCCTCAGTCAGCTCACGCCATGTCTCCAGCCAAGTTCCCATTACACATGCTGATCTGTTCATCTTCATTCATTATTAAACAGCACAATGCAGCCGGGCCATGTAGGCCACTTTATGGAAGTTTAAAATTTAAATACTTCAAATTTCTTGGTAATTTTGAGAATGACCTGACAGCAGAAAGGTGAGGCGCTGAACACAATCTCAGATTTACAGCTAATATTGTAGTGACAGCATTAAAAAGGTGCAATGTGTAATACATAGCCACATGCTCCAAAGAAACAGGGGGGGGGGGGGGGCAGAATTACTGGGTCCATACAATCTAAATGTGCAGTCATCAGCCAGGAGACCACCCCGCCGAGAGGAGAGTGGTCCGCACTCAGCACTCCGGGAGACCGCGCTTCAGTAAGCGGTTGCAGCAACTCAAATTCAGCCATCATAAACCCCCGGCACCAAGCTGAGTCTTACCTGTGCAACGGCAGCAATAGAACATTTGCTTTACCCACTGGGGGGTCGGGGCAGTCCCCCAGATCAAAGCCTTGGAGGTGGGGTTTGCTCTTGCTGAATTTGGGCTAACTGCTAACTTGGAGTCCTTCTGGTGTGTGAGTGTATGTATTATTGACTAACCCCCGGGGCAGCTCTACTGCTTTGTTCTCTGGACTGAGGGCGGACCGGCACCACAGTGAGTCTCTATCGCCGCTCGAGGTACAAGTGGTATTACAAGACAGTTAGTCAGTTAGCAAGATCATTTCAGTAGATATCTCTGCAACACAATGTATAGACGTCTTTGACTTAACGTCAACACTGTAACCTCTTGACATTCTGTTAGTAATGGGTAGGTCATTTTTACAATGTTTTAGAACACATTGCACCTTTAAAGAGTTTAGTGGGTTACTCTGCATGTGCACAGCAGTCCAACAGTTAAGTGCTATCTCAGGATTCTTTTGTTTAGAACAAAAAAGTATGGTGGCTGCAAATAGAGCTGGTAGTTGTTCATAGAAATATATAGCTTTAGTCTAGTGCCCAAGCACTCCATTATCTAATGATATTTAATAATCTTTGATTAAACTATGTTTAGAAATTGACTCAGGTTTTCTGTGCTGTGTAGACAATTGGAACTAATATTTATATTCCAACTACATTTCACAAAATTGATTAAAATCCAGAGTTTCTGTTAGTTCTGCTGGGTTTTGCTTTTTTTGAACTGTCTTCTTTAAAGGTTGTGTAAGTAAGTTCTACCATAGAACGTTTTTAATTATCTCTCTGTATGTAGAGAGCGGTTTGAGTGTTACGTGTTTCACAAGCGAGTCCGCCAGAAGCCAATCCCCTATGACCCTGACCTTTTCAGGAACTAATAGAATTACAGCACACTGAATGCCAATTAAATAAACACATAAATGGAAAACAAACAGGCAGAGAGAGCACAGGAGTGTAATAGCCATAAAACCCCTTAAGGTAAACACATGTTCCCACAGTAGGCAGCCTCGGTGACATATAGGGTGATGAAGAAAGGGAGGAGGAATGTGTGTGTGTGTGTGTGTGTGTGTGTGTGTGTGTGTGTGTGTGTGTGTGTGTGTGTGTGTGTGTGTGTGTGTGTGTGTGTGTGTGTGTGCGTGTGTGTGTGTGTGTGTGCATTGAAGTACAGAGAAGAAAAGCCAGGGAGGAGGAAGTCAAACAGGCAGGCTGGTCTGTGAATGTGTTGTTAATTTAGCCCCGTTTTAATTAGCCCCTCTGCCAGAGCACAGCAAAGCGGAGGAGGCTTGCGGGTAGCCCTGAAGATCTGGGCAGACTGGCAGGCTGAACGAGGCCACCAGATTGGCATGCCTAACAACTGCCTGTGTCAGACCAGCAGCTGGGCACAGACATCTTCCACCGCGGTTCTAAGCGCCCAAAGGTAAATTCTTTATTCTGCAACTGGCCCGACAATACCGACACACACTCATGCTGCTTTATCAACATCTCTTTTGTTTTTATTCCGCCTGTGCCCTCAGTGGAGCTTTAATTAAATCATGGTTTTCTCTTCTTTTTTTCTGTCTCTCTATTTAACAATGCAAAGACAACATTTGACAGTTGCTTATGATAATGCTCCTGACTCTCACTCTCCAAGGAAACATCTGTTTACAGAGTTCACACTTGAGCTACGCTGAAATCTGGGTGGGTGTCTGCTATGTGTCTATGCGGCCAAGCTGATATTCAAAGAGTTTGACTATTCTATGAGTTTCAATCTTTTAACAACAAAAAAAAGGAAAAGAAAGGAGACAATCCCCTCTGAGCAGCAAACAGTGCGTGCCCTGACGGAATGAGCAAATATGAGCCTAACTGCCTTAGTTTTCTGAGAGGATTTATGACATGGTGTCTTATTATCTGCAGGTCGGATTACTGCCATACGCTCCCTACAAAATAAAGAGGTTTCCACGCCACATAAAGCCCAAAGTGTTTTCAGAGCTGTGCCACACTCCCTTTGCGCTTTCAGCACAGATTTTAAGGATGGCTACACTGTTCCACTTATTTGGTTGACAATGACGAGTTAGTCACCATAAGCCTGATACTCACTTCTCCTGTTTTTTGCCTTTGCACTTGAAGCATCAGGACAATCAAAAGGTCAAGAGGACGTGGCCATTTTTCCTTAGTGACACCAACATGATGAGGTCTCTACTTGAAATGGATATTAATGGGTTGGTGAGGACCCCAGTAACGTGGCAAAGCTTTCCAGTGAAGATAGATTAAGCTACCTGCGGATGGAGATAGCGAATGGCCTGGGGACGGGAAGGAAGAGGGTCTCCTACTTGACTTTGAAGACGGAGAAAGAAGACGGAACACTTGAGATGAAGGAGGCTGATTAACATATTGTGCAGTAGAGAGAGCCCCTATCAGACACTGTCTAGGGAAATATTCAGTGGCCGCCACAGTTAATGGGAGCCAGCATGTTTATTGTCCTGTTAATTAGCAGGGATGTGGTTCGGGCTGTAAAGATACGCAGTCTGTGAATTCAGGGAGGATGCAGGAACAAGTCAACAAAGAGCTGTAGCAACACACAAGCTCATCTACTCAAACAATGATGACAAATATTGTTGGTCAAACCCTTTAACAACTCTCCAGGGAGCGAATAGAAGTCTTCCCTGCATCGCGGGTGAGTAATTGCAAGGTTTGAGCCACTTTTTACGAAGCCTTAGGATAGGTAACTCACTCGTCTGCCAGTTGAGTTGTTTGATCTGCAAACTTTGATCATACAGAATGTAGATTAGGGCATTCCGATTTGACTGTGTACCACAGTGTGAATAAAAAAAGGTCCACAGTGTGATTTTTTTGTACGGTTTTCTTTCTTCTCCTTCACATTCTTATTTCTTACCACAGTACTCCATCAAATAAATGATATAACACGCTTCAGGTGCTTTTGGAAGAGGTAGATATGTTGCTGGTCGAAGCAGACAATACCGACTCAGTATCTTTGATAGTTTTAACCTCACAGCGCCCCTCACCACACACACACACACACACACACACACACACACACACCTGTGCTAATACATCAGCAATCGCCGGTGTTAGGCCGACGGTGTCCTTGTTGGAAAATGTTAACATATTACCAAACCCTAACTCAGAGCCCATTTTAAGTTTCCTTTTTTGGCATGAAGACACGGAGACTAACACTTACCCCTCCGGAACCCACCTTTTGGTATTATATCTGATCACTAGGGGAAAAGAGTGCTCTGAAGCGAAGGCTTTGGGCTATAAACCCTTACAGTCATTTCCATAATTCATATTTCAGCCAGCTTCCAGTAATGTGTGACACCAAAATAGAAATAATGGATTTCCTGGTCTTTCGTTTTCACTCATCACCTTCGGTACAGAACCTCCAGACTATCAACCACACACACACGCACACGCACACGCACACGCACACACACACGCACACACACACACACACACACACTGCTCTGGCCCAGACCAGCAACATCAGAAGACAGTGTTAGCTCTAGGCCTCTAATTGGCCCCGTTTCTCCTCCTCTTGTCTCTCTCTTTGTACTCATGAAAGCACTGGCTATTCTGTCTAATACATATTTCTCAAAAGGGTGGACATACTGTAGCCTGCACTTATCCAAATACAATAAAACTCTCCAAATGAAACCAAAGAGAAATGACAAGGCCATGGTCTTGAAAAGTGTGTGTGTGTGAGACAGAGAGAGAGACAGAGAGAGAGAGAGAGAGAGAGAGAGAGAGAGAGAGAGAGAGAGAGAGAGAGAGAGAGAGAGACTGACAGAATGGGGATGAGATGGAGAGCAGAGGCAGACAGTGAGTGTGTGCTGGCTGCAAACAGTGAGGCATGAAGGACGCTCATAGAAAAAGATCTGTCGCGGGCGTCTCACGGACACAGAGGGCGACAGGGCCACGGAAAGAACAGAGGCTCTTCAAAGTTGACGGTGGCATGCATCACTTAGAGCCCGGAGCCTCCCACCCACAGTTCTGGTCGGCCAATCAATGAGCCTATTGTTGTGATGTATGCGACCAGAGGTTTATGGGTGTCTGTGTGCCGCAGTGTCTGTCTACTCCAGCTCTGAAACTGTTACTGTTGATTATAAAAGACCGCTGCCGCACACGCTCGCTCTGCCTCTCTCTCCCTTTATTCTTCCAACTACTGCAGAGCCAATTTGCTAATGGATGCAGCAACCTTGTGATTTATTGTTGTCAAAGATACGCTTCAAGTAAAATGCACTAAATGATTTAAGTTTGCGGGCAAAATTTACATTTGAAAGCCAGCCCACTCTGGAGAGCGCCTCACATCAAATATGCAAAGTTGATTATGTGGAGCATCTATTTAGTGGTTCTAAATCATTGTTGTAGCCCTCTCAGTGATATTAAACTGGGTATGGATTGTCTGTGGTTTATGTCTATTCTTGGATTCAGTTGCTAAGATGGAAATAAAAAGAGCTACAAGGAAGACAGCACAACCCACATTTCCCACTGTCTGGCAACTTCCGTATTAAATCTGCCTAAAGGTTAAGGTAGTTTCACTGAATTGTAGCGGAAATTTCCACTTGACTCAAAGTACTGTGGGCTGTATGGACAGGCAGTGTTGAATGTAAGAGCCTGTACTCAATTTTATTTTCTGTTTTCTTTTTTTTCTTCTTCTCAGTAGTCACCAGACAGACGGTCAGTTATATCTCCACTCACTTGTACCGGCATGCCAGATCTATAACTATGTCTATCTCTCTGGCCCTTTTTAACCCATGTCAGCACAGACTTATTACAGAGACAGACCCGTAGGAATGTTAGAGAGCTCCCTAGGGTGTCTGGCTGCTGCTGAAACCAGCTGTGGATCCTAAAGCTAAGTGGCCCTCTCCAAAAAACAAAAAGGACAGTCCACGGCTGCAGATGCATACTATTTCTCTCATTATATCGAAGGGGCAAGTTTAAAAAAATTAAGCCTGTTTCCCAAAAGAGGAAGAGAATTACGGCAAAGCACAAGGAAAAATCAAATAAAAGAAAAATAGAAGAAGTAAATCAAATTTCACGAACATGCTATTAACAGGACCTGGCTCAAAATACTAAAATATGTAATAATTACACCAGCAACACATAGCTCTGCCGTGTGCGAATGGTTGTGAAGGCACCCCCAGAGCCTTAGGTCATCCTTACTGTGAACTGGCCAATACAAAGTGTCAATAAAACAAGGAAGTTACAGAAATGATTGCATCAAATATACAAAAAGTTAACTTGAATTGTCTAAAATGACCATTTAAACTAATTGTTTCTTACTTTGTTACAGCTGCAGCAGATATTATAGAAACATAAGAAATACACTGAGAGGGAACAATCGATAGAAATGGGTCCGACAGGCAGAGTCGGCTGCTCACTAAGCCCTGACAGTCCTCATATTAACACCATACATGGAATCGGAGTTTCGTACCCCAGGTCGAGTTCAGGATCAGGGAATTCATTTGTTGGTTTTCCTTGCATGAAATGCTCACTGCAAATCCGCGAAGATTTCTTGGGCTCCCAAGACTTCCCATTGTAATCCTGTCTCTTTACAGCTTTGGTCCATGCTCGCCTTCTATCATTGTTCTTTAGTGCTGTTGGAAATGGAAATAGTTCGAACGGGGGTTTGCAGTCGCAATTTTTCATCAAACGAGTGCAATCGTGAAGCTCACAATGAGATTCTTTCCATTTATTTTCCATTTATTCTCCCACTGTTTGAACATCCTTTCATAACTAGAAGAGCGACGATTACACACTAAAAACTAGCCAAATACAATGTAAACACGCAGAGAAGAAATCCAATATGGCGGCCCTTGTAGAGTTGATGCTCACTTTTCTAGGCCCGCCACACCAGCATGCATTGCGATTCCACTGGAAGCCCGAAACGCCGATTCCATGTATAGCAGGACACACTGAATATCAAGTAATATCCTGCTAGACTGAACTGGTAATAGAAAAGAAAAGCTTTGCAAAGGATTTATTTTTGATAATTTTGATGACAGCATTCTTTAAACCCCTCAGTCATGAGTTTCACAAGTTAGTACTGAGATACACTCAGAGACTGTCAAGGACATGTACAGCCCAACGACAAGCCCTCAGGCACCGCCTTGGGGTCCTCCAACCAGCTTGCTCAGTGACACAACTGGACACACATATACTCAAGACATGATTTCATAACTTAGACCTGCTGCTATCACCACAGGGGGGGGGAACACACTGTACTGGGGAGAGATTGTTTACCCTCTGTACCTCAGCACAGACCCAAGCACTTTTCAAATGTCATTAGTCATTAAAAACAATCTAATATGATCATATCAGCACTTGCCGATAAATCAGAGTGCATTTGACACTAAAAGCCCATTTCTATTCTGCACTGATGGATGTAAAGGAAGCCATGCAAGCAACCTGAGGGGCCGCTTCACACTTGATTGAATCTGCTTATCTGCTAACACGCGTATATTGCGTAAAAAAAACACATGTGACATGCAATGAAAAATATAGGGAGTATGAGAGCCACCTAACACAGGAGTGTGTGTGTGTGTGTGTGTGTGTGTTTCAGCGCCACGAGTCCGGGTTCAGTCAGTCCAGAGCTGAATGCAGACTTGCTGGTTTAGGGTGAAGGGAGCAAAGTGTGACCTTTTCAGTTGGTGACGTAAGGAAACTGTATGGTTCATTCCCCCTCTATCATAGTGGAGGCTTTTCAGCGTGACTCATGAGTATATAACATTTCTTTCACTCTACACTTTGCCGTGCAGACACGGACACGTCACATATTTGAAAAAAGTAGAGCAAAACTGTGGGAGGGAAATATATCTGATACCAATTTGGCATTTAAATCCCTCCCTGCTCTGCTCTGCTGTGCTTAACCGAGGCTGGGCCTGCAATGTGTGATCAAACAGAGATTGGACAACTGACTTTCTTCCCTCTCCTTCACACATGTTGAAAGGATTCATTAAAGCATAGGGCTGGAGATAAAGTATCAGAGGCAATTTTCCATGCCTTTCCTTGGGAAAAAAGAGAATCCCATTGTTGGAAACAGAGGGAGAAAAAGTCTGTCAGGGCCTTTAGATGAGATATAATACAGTGCTTCACCGCCTCTGTGCTGTAATCTATAGTGATGGCGGGCTTGGGCTAATGGGAGTCTGACCTGCAATAGAGCTCATTGCGAGACATGCAAAGAGGCAGCGTAAGGGAAGGGAGAAAAAGAGAGGATGGCAGGAGGGCTAGAAAGGAAGACAGAGGGAGAGAGCGAGAGGAGGGAGATAAAAAAAGAGAGAGATTGGGGGTAAGAATTGGCTTGAAATTTTCTGACAATGAAATGTCTCCAGTAATTGTTCCTGCGGTGATAAATGGTGTCCCATTGTACGGTGGGTCTCCTTGTCCTTGGGAGTCAAAGAGACGAGGAGAGAGGAGGAGAGGAGGGAGGGGATGCAGAGAAGGACTGGCAAAGCAGCATTTAACTTGGCTCTGGCTGCAAGCAGTCAACTTTCTGAAGGTGATGGTGTGTGTGTGTGTGTGTGTGTGTGTGTGTGTGTGTGTGTGTGTGTGTGTGTGTGTGTGTGTGTGTGTGTGTACATACAGTATACGTGTGTACATTGGTGTCTGTGTATATCTGCTTGTCTGTGTCTCTGCTCATTTGTGTCTGCGTGTCGATGCTCTGTATATGTCGAAGCATTTGTGCCAAAGTGAACTAGCAGGCAGCACAGTTGTGAGTGGGGCTTCTGCCCTAGGGGATGAGGATGACAGAATAAAAACACATCATAACACTGCAGTAATATTCCCTTGACAACACGCTCTGAGCATTTCGTGCCCCAGAGGCTTTTTTGCAGCCTTCCACGGGGAAGAACATTTACCATGCTGTGATTTCTTCAGCAGACAGCCTAATCATTTAAAGGGAATTTCCAATTTCAGTTTTTGCTCCATAAAAAAATAGAATTTAATTGCCTTTTATGATAGTTTTGTTTAATACATTGAATGGTCCGAGATTAAAGATGTCTAGTCATGTCATGCTTAGTCACTCCCTATTCAATTCCAAATGTCATAAAATCAACTCAGGAGCCAGATAAGTGAGTCACTGTGGACTAGGTTTTATACATATCTTAAACTAACTTACATTCCTCACACTGTATTATCTCCCCCAATGTTTCCACTTTATGCTTCTTCAATTTTCTGGGTTTCTTTTTTTACGCAAAAATTAATGTTCAAAAAATATCCAACCTTCTCGGTCTCGTGACTCTAAGCCCGTGCCCTGTTCTTTACTTGAAGTATTGTTAGAATTATTAGCATTATTATTAATACTCACTATAAAGACAAAATACACTATATTTAGTATGTCATAAACTTATGATCCAATGAGCAAAGACTAGAATCATGCTGAAAGCCCCCCTTAAGGATCATTCATTATAACTGTACTTATGTAAAGATGTCAAGCTAGGAAAAAGTTAAAGCACCTGAAAAGGGAAAAAAATAATCTGGTTGATTTGTTCAATTTAGTTGGCATAACTAAACATATCAATGGTGAAATCTTAAATCTATGGGAGAAATCACTTGATTCTCAATCACACAACAATAACCCCCACACAATAATGACTATACAACATAAAGATGCTCCCCACATTTCCTCTCCCACAGTGTAAAGATGATAATATCTGTTACAAGAAAGGTGTTGTTGATACCATGTTGCTAACAAGATAATAAGCAATAATACCACTTGAAAACGCTAGGGGCGGGGGGGTGAAAGGTTGTCTGTTTCCACTTTAATGCGGATATATTATAGTGAACAAGCTGTTTCTGAAAAGCACATCCAGCCCCAGAGAGCCCTTACCAAGTCTGTGTTTCACTGATAAGCGTGAAGGTTAATTGGAATTTATGTCCTTTATGTTAATTGGCATTTGTTTCATGTTGCAAAAGAAGGAGAGAAAAAATAATGATGAGCGAGAAATGGCATGGATAAGTAAGTAAGTAAGTAAGTAAGTAAGTAAGTAAGTAAGTAAGTAAGTAACTAACTAACTAAGTAACTAAGTAAGTAAGTAAGTAAGTAACTAAGTAAGTAAGTAAGTAAGTAAGTAAGTAAGTAAGTAAGTAAGTAAGTAAGTAAGTAAGTAAGTAAGTAACTAAGTAACTAAGCGCAAAATAACTAAAAGGAAAGTTTTCAGTTACTGTATGGCAAGAAGAAACTGGTTAATTTGAGTAACATTTATCACCGTGAGTCCAAATAGGAAACAGAAGAAGAGTGTCAGAGAGAGCAAGCTGTTTCTATTACAAAGGACATACAGTAAGGAAAGAGCAGAAGAAGTTGTTCAGGCTCGGGAAGGATTGTGAAGGCGAGAGGAGGAGGACACACTGTAAATGCTAAAGAGACTGCAGAGCCTGGAGTTACCCATGACACACATTAATCATTGGTGGGCTCTCTTCACTGCATACGAATGTGTGGTGATGATGATCCTCCCCCTGCACCACTATCTTACCTACAGCTGTGACACAAACATAGGCCCTGGTGTCACATAAACTGCGCTCTTCTCTCCACTTTCTCTCTTTTCCCCTCCCAATGTTTTCTGCATCATCATTTCTGTCTGTAACAACCCCCCCCACACACACACACACACACACACGCACACTACATGCACAGAGACATTCATCTTATCTTGCTCCCACCCTCTCTATAGTCCCCGCTGGCCTTTGGCGGGTCCATGCCGTGCAGAAAGCAGGTGGCTGAAAGAAAAAGGTTACACTCATTATACAGATTAAACCTGTAAATGCCCTGTCATTGGTGTAATCGATGTGCCACTTCATTGCAGTGACTTATTGATCACTCTCGTCTGGGGGTCGCACACAGTGCATCGTTATAGCTTGGGTAGTCGCAGGGACTGCCTTTCCTTTAGACCCTGGTCCTTCCACAGATGCACTCTCTAGCAGCCTCACCCTTACTGCCAGTGTACTCTAAAGTGAGGCGCAGCTCTGTTCAGTTTCTTGGTCCAATAGCACAGCGTGTTTGCCGTGTTTCATACTATGCAGCAGCAATATTTTGCATCTACGCACACAGCAGCTATAACTGTGGACTTGGTAGCATCTGTAATGCACATGAGGATCCATTGAAGTTGACTAAATGGCGCCCAGTAGAACACACATACCTCCAGAAGTGCTACAACTTTCTCACCAAAATGTCATTAATAGCTTCCGTGCCCTATCACCAGGGGTTGAACACATCTTTATCTATCTGACATGAGTTATGAGTTCAGGTCCTAGACACTGCTAAGCATTTATAGCCAAGTATCGCAACACCATAAAGCCACTGAGTGCTGTCCTTGTTCAGTGCTCATTCAATACTCGGTGCCCTTCTACCATTGAAGCACATTTCTGGAAAACAAACAGCTTTGTTTGTTGATAGGCACACAGTCTGGCAAATACATGTGAAAAGATTAGCAGTTCTCTTTTTGCCCCTTCAACAATGTTCAACAGAGTTCTGTGCAAATTCACTTAATATTTTAAGATATCCTGGCAAGAGACAAACAATCAACGACTATGCAATTCTCTTAATGGTGGCAATTAAAATTGATAAACATCTAAAATAACGCCTTTTCTTTATCTGTAATTGTTTTTACTGAGGCAGCTATGCTCAGCCCTATAAATCTCGCCCTCAATTAGAATGAAAAAAAATGACTGTTACAAGAAATGCCTGCAAGACAGAAAGTGCCAGACTACTCACTCATAGCCATGTGTGCCAAAGAGAATAAAAGATAACAGATAATTAAAAGTAGAGTAGCTCCTGAATTAAGTCAAGGGGGGGGGGGAACCAAAAAAATAAGACAGAAAATACACAAAAAAAAAATGAATTCATACAGTTCCTAAAACCTAAATCCTAAAAACGAGAATAAAATATATTTGTGTGAAAGCTAAATTAACAGCCTAAAACCTGCCCATTCTTATCTGCATGCTCAAATGAACTACAGTGACTCAATTCTGCCTAGCTGAAAGAAGATCCATTTGGCTCCTTTGAAAGAAAACTCTTTACTGAAAGGAGGGAAGAAAGGCAAAGCAGGTGCCTTGCCTCGCATGACACTGGCCTCTCCCAACCCACAGATCCCACCAGCCCAATTCTACAAAGAACATCAATTTGTGATTATGAATAACACAGTTCGTCTTTCCCCACATTCAGAGGAGCCCGGCCCGAACAACACATTGCTCTTCTTTAGAACTCCTCTGTCCCTGCTGCATCGGTCTGACGTTGGAGGTATCAGGTGCACCTTTGGATTGAAATAATAATTGGTTTTGGTAAATGGTTAGATAGAAGTGTGTGATCAGCCAAGTTTGGGAAGCAGAGTTTGCATGCTTATCATGTTGCACAGCTGCACACTGCAGGGGTTGCTTTGTTTTATGGTGGCTCGCTAAGAAGAGCCTTGATTGCTAGTGATGCAGATCACTTTGTTATAAACCAATGTTGGAAACAGCTCTGAATACATAAAGCGGTGTGGTGTACACAACCCCAAAGCAGGCCTGTTTAACTTCAATTATTTCCCTCAACTCTCGGACTACATCTTTCTGTGCCCTTTTTTTCAGGTGGGTCACAGGAAGATGTGGAAGCTTAAACATACGTGTTGCCTCAGGGAGCTATAGCAACAAGAGGTGAAGGCATCAGGCAAAAATGACTGGAATCTCTCGCCTGTTGCTAAGGGGCAAATCTTTTGTGTTAGACAGATTCCATTTCAGCACGACACAACCCTCCCAGAGGAAGTATTCTCCAACCGTCTGTACACCGCAGGTCTGCTAACAATTTCTCATATTACTGAGAAATGCGTCACTTATAAACAGTGAACATTTGAAGACTAAGAGCACTGTGCGGCGGTATTTGCCACAAGGGTGAAAGAGTATGAGTCTGGCTCGTCGCTACCAGGAGTACGCTTCTACAGTGTGAGGAGCTATATTAAAGTCCCCATCATTCACCATGTTTTTCCCCTCACCTTCAGTTATGGATGGAAACAGATAACCGGGAAATTGCACCCTGTCTGACAAATGGCAGGATGGCATGGCTCTATGGGCTGTCCGCCGGCAAACTGCTGCTACTGAGGGAAAGGATGGGAACAAATCGCCTCCTGCTGCTCCAATTACCGAACACGCTCATCTCACAGAGGGACTGCAGTCAACGCCATGGGAGGGGGAAGGAAACACACAAGCTTGGCACATGATGATGGGGTCAAGGGTACGATGGCATCTCATTCCAATCAGCCATCAGCCTTAATTTGTTATTTCACCAAAGTGGGAGTCCAGCAGACAGGTGACCAATGCAGTTAGGACATTGCTGCATAATTTAAATAGTTAACTGGTAATATAGTGTGAACCGCTTAGCATTTTCTTTAAAACACGGAAGCGCTAAATATTCAATTCTAGTGTAGGGGAAAGAGGAGAGTCAATGATTTTCTGTCCGGTTAGGACGTGATATACTTGAGCTCTGCAATTGTGTTTGGCTATTCACTATTAGCTTTAAGTGCTCCTTAAGGGAATGAGGGAGTTACTAAGTTTTAAAAAATAAAATCAGTGGAAAGCAGGGAGGGAGGAGACGGGGCTCTTTCTTAGATTTAAATGCTGCACTATGTTCTCTGTGACAAGCCGGTGGTAATTTATTGCCACAGCCATTACGGTTATTAGAAAACTCACTCAGGAAGATAAATGGTAGCCTGGCTGGTCGTTGGTCTTCCGTCAGGGCTGACAAGGGAGACGCAGCACTCTTGGCTATTGACATTTTCACACCTAAAGCCAAGCTCTGCCAGCTGTATTGCAATTCAAACCCTAACTTAATGGCAATGAGCTAAATCATCCTTGGCCTTGGCATACAACATTTCTTTCCTTTATAAGAGGAGGACCTTTCTGGTAGTCCGCAACAGGGAAATGGCCATTTCATGAGCAGATTTGTTTTTCCCCCCATACTGACAGATTAAAATTATTCCAGCTATAAATAACTTCTATCAAAAAGAGCCATTAAGACAGACCGTTAGGAGTGTCTAAATGGAAGACATTCCTTCTGTGTGACTGAGAGTGTTGAGTGAAGAAGGAGGAGAGGGAGGAGATTTGAGACAAAGGCAACGTGTGACAATGTGCTTTTTCAATTTCAACATTTCTGAGGCCCTGTGAGTCATATTTCACTCAGTGGCCCAGAAAGAATGACAAATGATTTCAGTTGTTCTGCAGCAATTGAAAGTGAAAGGTGACATGGCTATCAGTGAGGGCTTTGGTCCCACAATAACACCTTGTCCGCACAAAATAAAGGGATAAAAACAAAGGCTGAGAAACAAACAAGACTTAAAGTTTAAAGTTGGGTAGAAAGAACAGTTTACTTAAATACAATGCAGCTATTCTTTGAGTCTAGAGGGGACTAAAAGGGTTTGACCTGAAAAAGGCATTACATAACAATTAGCCTCTTACATTATATAAAATGTTATGTGCATGTTGATGTTAGGATGGTGCCATTGGCTTGTCACAATATCACATGAGGTTTGTTGTGTGCAAGTGAAGATTTATAATATATAATAGTTGCACAAGAAGCAAAGTGAAAATGAATGTGAACAATCAAGATTCCTCCTCTAGGGAATAGTGGAAATAATGGAAATACAGCCTTTTGCCGTACATTTTCCGGTTTCCCTTTATGAATGACGAATACAGACAATCATTAGACTTGTTTTCCTCTCAAGCAGGTGCATAACATATAGGCTAGTTGGACATTGGCTGTAGTCTTTGCGGTGTGTTCAAGTGCGGTTGTTTGGTCAAGACGCAGGCGACATGAGGCGACGCAAAAGTTGGCCTCATGTTCTTGTTCTTTGATGTTAGTTTGGTGTGTCTGGGCCTATGGGGATGATAAACAAAAGTTCATGGAGTCACCACAACCAATCTTTCCAAAAACCAAGCTGCTGGGGAATCTGGAAAGTATTTGCCAAGCCTCGGGAACAAACAGACCAACAGTGGGACAAAAAGAGAGATTGAAAGAGGGTCAGACAAAGGAAAGGAGCATATAGGTATGTTATTTTGCAGGAATGACTGTTTTTGTCTAGATTGACCAACATAGACCTCTTTTGACTGATCTGCTTACTGGAGCAAAAACACTGCCTGGCTGGCTACAGCATTCCATTGAAATCAGTCTATTACAAAGTGAGTGTATGAATAGCAATGCCCCCCTCTACTGTATTTTACTTTTTAAAAAACGATACTACAGAATATTAGAAGCTATGTTTATGGGGTGTATATGGTGGCCTAATATAGTAAATATGGATAAGGGTTGTATTAATAAAACACAGTAATTGCAAAGCCTGGTTCTCTAACACTGACATGTAATCCTGAGAGGCCACAAGGTGTTGAGTAGTCGTGTGTTGAATTGCTAATGGAATGTCATGTGAAGGGGAACGCTGGACACACGAAGGTATGGCGATGATGACACTGTGCCGATAGCTTCCACAACAGTGTGGTTTGTGGCATGTTTGTGCGTTTGTCGAGGGGTTATTATATCAAGCACACGGGCTGCTTCCATTACCTTGTGTCAGAAAGCAGAAAGCCAGCAGTATTGTATCAGAAAAGATATGACATTTCCAACAGCCACACTTGCACCGCTTGTTCACCTTTAGCTAACAACACTGAGACTTTCCTGGTCACAACGCAAAATGATTTCATTCTGCCTTCACAAGGCAGGATGAGAATAGAGGTAGGTCTTCATTTTGTGACATGTGCGTTCTCCGTGCTAGGCCTTTATTTAACGTTTGTATTGGTTTAGCGAAGGCCAAGGTTCAGGGCAGACTGGGGTTAACTGCCACTCCCTGACAACCCAGATGAGAAAGTGATGTGGGAAGTCACTGTGTGTCAGACCGCCAGCTAACACTGGCTCATTGGGAACTAGGCACGCTCCATTTAACTTCACAGGGCATCCACATCCTGCATGTCTCACACACACACACACACACACGTACACACATACACACGCTTTGAGACCCTTGCTCCTCCAGCCTCTCATGTATGGCCTTGCAGGGCTCCCTGCCTCTCATAGCCATCCTAGGAAGCCAGAGTCACTCTGACTCATTAGGGTAATTGAGACAGGTCCTCCTGAGACTAAAGAGCTGCTGAATTGCTACCCACTCGCGCATTTAAAAGACCACTTAATCAAGCCCTTGTGTGTATGCTTTATTCTCTGTCTTTCTCATCATTCCCCTTTCTTGTCATATTTTTCTTTCATTCTTTCCCGCTTCAGTTTTCCTGTGTTAGGTCATTGAGTGAGACACAGTGTGATGCTAATTGCCAGTAAGGAAATGATCTAGGGGTTTGCGGTCCTCTGGTGTTGAGAAAGGCTCTAGTCTGTGGAAGTGGGAATGGGTGACAGCAATGGAAAAAATGCTGATTTGTGGATGTTGGTAAGGAAGAAGGGAGGGGGTAAAGATTGAGTGAGGGAGGAGAGGAAAATCCACCACCTCAGCGATTCCGGGGGCCGGGCTGCTCTGAGCTGACAAAGACACCCAGATTGCGGCCAGAGGTTGTCTCAGCGAGGCGAGGTGAGCCAGAGCACCCGTCATGTAACAAGTCAGATTTAGCAATACTGCTGGGTCAGGTCAGACTCAGATTGAAGTTGGAGTCAAGGCTGGCACCACGCTGCTTGCCTCTTCTATTGCTCATCCATCTGAACACAAATTACCAAGCTTTTCTCCTTACGCTGAGAAATATAGACTGGTGCCTTGTGCGAGTGTGTGTACATGCACTCTATTTAAACACACACACACAAATCAAAATAAAAGTGACTATCTTTAAGATGCTGGAGGATGGATGGATGCTCCCAGTGTATTGTATTTTCTCTTTAGACTGCAAACAAGCCTTTGGCCCAAGTAGATGAGGACAAAACTGAGATGCTGTTAATCTGCTCCCATGAAATACGACGATGACAACGCAGCAAATTCAACAAACTACCTAGCACAAAACAGAGAAAAGGGGGGTGAGTGCCATCACTACAGAGACCTCTCTCTTTAATCATGCCCTATTTCTTTCTCTATTTCTGTATATCATTTTTTTTCAAGCCACCATTGTGTTTTTCTTTCCCTTTTTCTTATTTCCACAGCTCCACAAACACACCCCTCTCCCTTCCTTCTTTCTTATCAGTGACAGGCTGGAAACAGAAGCAAGATAAGGAAACACCAAAGCCAATACAAGGTGTGGTGGTCGAACACCCAGGCAGATTAGTCATCGACACGTTTGTCAGGCAACAATGGCGAACGTGCCGCTCAAATTGGTAAATGGGAACAGAAACAATGAGATGAATTTCTCCTCATAATGTATTATGGTCCCAGCAGCATTAACAGCTAGATCCAGGAGCATGTGGTTTGTCCCCTGAAGATGACTCCAATGGAACTGCTGCTAAATACCTTAAATCACTTTCTGTCACTCAATCACTCAGACAGACACACAAGCACACATTGAGAGACATACATACCACAAATACACCAGGTTGTGCTTCTTCACTCCCACGCTCTCCCTGTCAGGAAAGTGGAGGCACTTGTGCGCACCAACAATTTGTGTGCATTCATTTCGACACATAATATCCGATTAACTGTATTTATTTCTACAAATTCCAACTCTATTGTCAACCGTGTCAGCATAGCGGGAAGATGGATTGACATTTATTGATTTGGGCATGAGATAATCCAACATTTTCAGGAGAATCTTTATTGCAGAGCTGTTTGGTGGCATTTGTGGTGGTGGACAGAGTTGCTCACTCAGTGTCACCATCAGGGACGATGTATTTCAGTGAAAGTTCACCAATAATTGCTTCTATTTCGTCATCTATGGATGACACTGAAGTACTCTGCACCCAATCTGTGACAATGATGTCTCCATGCGGGCTGCAACTTTTGTTAAAGGTCAAGCTATTTTTTCTTTACCTTGCCACAGTTCCTCTTATAGGTGAAACAATGTTCACAGCATATGTCAACTATCCCCATGCTGTGTGTTTTTATTCCTTTTCGAAATGCCATGTGTGAAAGTGCTAATTTAAAACTTTTTTTTAGCTGAACCTTATTTAAATCATAAATCATTTTCTGAGATTATTCTTTCTTTTTGCTCCACGTTTCCACAAGTAGTCCTGTATTTAGGCTACTCGGGCATATTACAGAATTACAAAATGACAAACAAAAAAGAAGCTCCGTTAAAGGAGAGCTCAGCTCAGAGAGAAGCTGGCTCCGTTTCTGAACAAAAAAAGCCAAGCTTTTGTTGCAGTATACCAAGGTTGAATACATGATACTGTATTCAAATGTAAATATGTAATTGTGGTGGAGATCAAAGTACTGCATTTCTTTTTTGTGATCCATTAATATAATGTGCAATGTTTTAACACTGCCATATAAAATGTAGTAATATCATCTGCATATGTATATATTTTAAATAGGTTCAGGAATGTTGCTGTCGCTTCTCTCATACACATGAATATGAATAGCTGATAGGCATTTCTGCTGAATATAAACAGGATTTAATATGACCTTCTTTCAAAAAATAAAATAATTAGAAAAATAACTGATTCAAAAGCCTTTTCAGCCTGCTTTACAACTGACTACTGAAGGAGAAGAATATATTAGTACTTACATAGCCCGACAAAAATATTTGTTTTGTGAAATAAACATTTAACTTGTGCAGGGACACCGAGGTATATTAACGGCCGCATTAGTATGTTTGGCGACCCATTTAAGCATATTTTTATTTATCCATCCGAGAGAACGACACTACAGGCAACAGACTGCTGCACGGGCTTTATTGTCGAAACCAGTAATTTAATATTTTATTATTAAAGTAACTGCAGCTGAAATAGTGCTATAATTCTCTCCCAGGAAAGCTTGGACTATGGACAATATTTACTGAGGTCACTTCTAATGCCACCTTCAGGGAGCACATGAGCACATTCCCATATGCAAGAAACTTTGTAAATTGCACTGGAAAGATAAACATTATATTTGTGAATTCAGCCTGTTTATGCACGAGCAGATGTAGAACAGGTGGCATTTACTATTGTTCACTGCTTACAGGTAAATGCAGGCTTCATTTATACCAACTGGTACATCTGGTGAGGAGGGGCAGTTAATACACCTAGATTTTGTTCTATGCACACTTTGATAAATACAGCCCCTGGACTTCAGAGGCCTCTTTTCCCCCAACAGCACACCAGAGACAAACACTAGAAGTGTATTCTGGTCAGCCACCTGCCACTTTAAAAGGCACTTCAATCAAGAGAATTGCCATGAGTTCTTCTACCTTAAAATGTTGCCATTTAGAGTTATTGCTGCTGTTAAAGGGTGAAGACTAGAGTAGAGCATGAAGCCAGTCAGTGTTTCTTCCAGGCTTTCTCCTCTTTAAACCAGTAAATCCAATATAATATCATCGTATTTAAGAGTATAAGGGAAAATAAAACTGGCAGCACATACGATTTTGTCCCTTAGTTCTGCAAAGTTTTCGTTTTTCTTTCAGACACCTCCCGCTGGCTCAATTAACTATTGATCAGATTTGTGGAACCGAATGTAAATAATTAACAAAAGTGGAGATAGCATCTGCAGCTCTGCAAACAACTTCAATACAGAGGCCTCTGTGTCTCTGATCAATAGGGCGTGGACAGCATGCACATCAGCCACAGCGAGGACCTCTGCAAGGGTGGCCACAGAAACAGAGAAAATCACATTTTTATCAGACATCGCAGCTGTGTCAGCAAAAAACATCAAGACCACAGAAGTAATCAGGCAGTGGCTGTTTTATTGTAGATACCAGAGTGGGGAAAACCATCTCTCTTTGACATTTACAGGTAATCTAATTAATTCTACGACGTGGCATACTAACATGTAAATGAAAACTGAAATTGTGGTTGTCCAAGCACTGAGGTGCAATTGGACTTTTTCATACATGAACTCCACAGAGAATGATGTGCTCCAATGCAAATATATCATCCTATAAACAGCTCTGAGGGGAAGTGAGAGCATGGTTTTGTCAAACACAGCTTGTGTAAGTAAAGATGTAACATACTGAAGATAGAAAAGCATAAAGCTCCTTGGGGAAGGAAGTACTGTTTGGCACTGTTGGGGGGGGATGAATTCAGCAAGGGCCTCTTGGTAACCCTATTTGAATATGAATGCGTCCCATGATCCACATCAAGGGCACAGACAGGGGCACCTCTATGTACAACTACCTCCAGCGGATGTAATTGTGTGTGTGTGTGTGTGTGATGTGTGTGTGTGTGTGTGTGTGTGTGTGTGTGTGTGTGTGTGTGTGTGTGTGTGTGCACAACTGATCAGTCTGAGCAGCCATCAGCCACCGCATTTTTCCAAGGTACTTTGTACAGTGCATTAATCACAGGGACCCTTGAGCGCTTCCACGGATCCAAATATTCCGACCTTGAGGTTACAAGAGAGACATTAGTCCTGATCCATTCAAAGTATTGGAGACAGGGAGGAGAGCAGAGGGAGGGGGCAGAAAAGCTTTCAAGGTAATGAAATTCTGCCATAATTTAAAGGAAAAGACTTGTGGGGACAAGCCTGAGCCAGAATAAGACGGGAAAAAAAAGATTAAATTGGATTTTTTTCTTTTTCCTCCTTTATTTTAAATTAGGCTTAAGTGCATGTGGGGGGTAGTTTTTCTTTCTCTTTTTTTTTTAACAAAAGCATGATAACAGCATTAACGTCCAGAATGAATCGAATCATTTCCAAACCAATTAACCTTTGACATAATGGATGAGTGGACAGGAATGAGAATGGTGCATACGGGAGGAGAGAGAGAGAGAGAGAGAGAGGTGGGTGCAGTGCGCAGAAACAGGAGTCTGACTGGCAGGGAACTAGCCATTTTGGGGTGATTGCTGACTGAGAGCATGGCATGAAGGGGTTTGATGGGGATACCAGAGATACCCCATTCAGACCAACACCAGAAAGCCCTGCTGGTCGTGCATTTGAATGGGGAAACGCACCACACCCCACTCAGTCTCCCCTACTTCTCCCTCCTTGTGTCCGTCCTCTCCATCCTGACTGATAGTAGAAGGGGTCTGCAGTTAACCCCACTTATTCTTTATGCTGGCTCTCACTCCCTCTCTTCCCCTATTTATCTATTTTTATTCCTCCCACATTGGCTCACACACCGCTGCAGCCGGTCCATTAAGTTAATTAAAGGCTCCATTTTGAGCTGGAGCCTGCTAGCAAATACGAGTGCCAATCAATAGATCTCTGGCTTATTTTGGGGGAGGGAGGGGCTGACAGCACTGGTGCTGCATTCGGGGACATGATTTGTAGCCTTGGCAGACGAGCCATGTCCCTCAATGTCTTGTCCTCTGTCTCTGTCTAATTTGGTAGCCACCCTTCCACAATCTCCTTCCCGCTCTAGACTGTGATGTCATCTATCACTTCGCTTTCCCCTTCTTTACCCCGAGATATGCACGGCTTTTCCCATCTGCCTACAAGGAGTCACAGTCCTGTGTTTCCCGTACGAGAGCGTGTGTGCATTTGTTTTAGTCACCATCTGCACAGGGGAGCCAGCTGTGTGGAGTTGCAGCTGGAGTTGGAGGTGTGGGAGGTTACCTAGCTCAGGGACCCCAGAGAGGAAGTAACAGTGGGACAGATGGGGACGGTCTCATTGTGAGACACCATGTAGCCTTCCAAAGATCACTACACAGAATGAGAAGCTCATGTTCCATGTTTGCAACCCATTTTCACCAAAGATACATTTTTTGCTACTGTCTAATACCACAGCAAGAGTGGAAGGCCCACAGGCAGAACAACCATCATCAGCTTCATGTGGCGTTCGCCTGCTATGACAAATGGCTGAGGGCGATAGGCGGTGTAGCAGTTCAAAATCTGCATACAAGCTCTCTCTGCTGGATACCTCTGCTCCAAATGTCCCTCCATTCCTTCAGTCACAAAAGCAGCTCATCGGACTTCTTCCCAGCAGTCATTCAACAATCCTCTCCCTGCAGGGAGGCAGCCCATGCAGGCCTTGATGGTTAGCCAGTGTTGTTTGTTGGAGGCCTTTTCACTCCACCTCCTTCCTCTTCTCCTCCTCTCCCCATTTCTCTTTTTTTCAGCGAGAATGCCTGGTGCTTTTTCCACTTCTCTAATCTAAACTCCCTTCTTCTCTCTTCTCTCTCGTCTCAGAGAAAGCCCAGGGGGGCTTGTTCATATTCTCTCCTCTTATTGTGTTTCATCTTTTTCCTTATGACACAGAACTATCCCCCCAGAGTATCCAGCTTTCAGCCAGGGAGCTGGAGAAAACGCATGGTTAACCCCATTTTATTCTGTCTATTCAAAGGTTCCCCAAAAAGCTCTAGTGCTCACAGCAGATAAGAAATCATTCACAAAGAATAGAAGAGAAGGTTTGGTATGCATTCAACAGAAGTAAAAGAGGAGGTCATTTTCTGTAGGAATATGGCATTCGAAAGGAGCCGTGCATTTGTTTGCAATATGTTGCACTATATTGTGCAGCTTGCAACAATTGAAGGGCTCACTTTGCTATAAAACATGTGCTGTACCTATGGCTGGCTAGAGTATTTGAATCAACTTGAGTTACTTTTGTAATATCTGTATAGAACTGTAGTCCCTTGTCAATCATACACTTGTGTCTACAACTAATTGAATTTAGATGTGAGAAAACGCAGCCATTATTGTATCATAGGCCATTGTTATTAAATCTTCCATACGTCTGGTCCATATGCATACTGTCAGACAATTCCCTGTTAAATAAATGGCAAATATGTCAAGAGCATGTGAATGGACTCCAAAGCAAAAATAATATACCCATGTCTTGTAATATAGCTGTCAAAAGAAGGGGTTATCAACCATAAGGTATGACACATAAAAATGTAAATGGTTGGATGAGGGGGGAAAGGAGGGAGGGAGAGAAATAAGGCTCTTCTCCATCGCTGCTCCTGCAATGACCTCATCTCTCTTTCACCCAACTATTTTGCCTTTGCTCTATTTCATTTTCTGTCTCTCTATCTTTCACTCTCACGTATCAAGCGCACACTCCCACTGCCTTTCTCAAGCACATGCTCCCTCATCCTCGGTCACCCTAACCACCTCATTTCTCCAGCCCTCCCTCCTCTCCAACTCTCATTCTGTGCGTAATTCAATCATCCCAAGGAGATGGATATCCGTCCCCTAGGAGCGCTTAGGCTCTCCATTTCCTAAAGCGCTTGATCAGATTAATTGATTGTCCCCCCCCCTCATCTCTGCGCCCCTTCTGCCGACTGTGGCCGAGTGTGGTGGCGGAGGATGGGAAGAAATCAGGTTTGCATTGATATTTTTATAAAATGGCTTTTTTCCTTCTGCCCCCAGACAGACAACGTAAGAGGACAAAGGGGAATAGATAAAGTACATGAGCCAGGATAATGGGGGGCAGTGGGCAACATGGAACGATGGAAGCTTACAGAAACAGATAGGCAGGATTTATAAAGAGGACAAAACAACATCCTGGAGCGTACAGGAGACACAGAGCTGAACAGGAGATCAAGGGACAAGATAAAGCAGATAGGCGATCAATGAAATGGAATAAACAAGACTGTTTAGGAGGTGTAAAGCACATGTGAGGTGAGTGTGTGTGCGTGCATCTGTGTACCATGATGTTTGGCTGTAAGCCCGCAGAGCACAGCAGAGGGTAGAGATGGGAGAGTCGAACCAAGCCCCAGAGGGAACGCAGGAAGACCTCAACTCATCCATTATAACTGAGAGCCAAGCGGCTGCCATGTCTCCTGATTGCTGAGTCCCTGTGGAGCTCTCTCTCTCCCTCTCTCTCTCTCTCTCTCTCTCTCTCTCTCTCTCTCTCTCTCTCTCTTTTTTTCTCTCCCTTTTTCCCCTCTCTCTCCCTTTTTCTCTCTCTGACTCTCTCCCTTTTCCTCCTTTCTGACTCCCCATCTCTCTCTGTCTCTTTTTGGCACTGGGGATAGCAGTAGATTACGGTGCTGTTCCAGGCCTTTGGCTTCTACGTTGTGGCAGGGGCCAAATACACGCACAGACACACACATGCAGACACACTCACGCACACACACAAACACAAACACAGAAACACAAATACACATAGACAGGGGTAGGAACTCGCTCGTCTCTCTTATCTATCTGCCGCACATGTTCCCCATACGTGCAAAGCTTTTACCTGAGCACGCCATTACAGCTGAGGCTTTTACCTCTGGAGAGCCAAATTACCTTTCAGATACAACCTTCCCTTTTTCAACTTGCCCTTGACATTTAGTTCACTTGCATTCCCCCTGTACATATAGACTCAAACACACACGATAAACACACACATACACTAGCATGCTTGCAAGCATTCACACACAAATACACAAAGTTGCATGTCCCTCTCCTCAGAATTATTTTGTCATTTAGTCATCACACATTTTCTACTCTTTCTTCTTCTTCTTCCTCTACAGTAACTTCTACGTGTGTTTGGCAGGATCATACTACAACAACAGAGTAGACCATGTTCTTTCAATCGGCAAATCATTTCATACTTGGCAATGAAGGGCTTGCTTGTCTTTGTTTTATTAGAAAAGGAAGACCGGTTCTATTGACAGGGAAATATTCATCCAATAACACCCAGTTCCATCTCTCTACTTATTGTAATCTAAAACAAAACAAATATAAAACAGACTCTTTCACCAACACTAGTGTATCCAAAGACAGGATGTTTTAAAACCATAAAATATGATTAGGGTTGCATTAATAACTGTAGATAATTAAAAATTGATGTTTTCTGTTCCCACAATTAATCATGTACTTTATCAAAACAACCATGATGCATTATGTTTTATAATAAAATTGATTTAAATTACTCCCTGATAAATGAATTGGTTGGTATCAGCTGATCCAACTGAGAATCAACAGCACACTACGCCGTATATCGCCGTTATATGTGAGGTGCATGCAAGACTGCTCACACAAGCCAATTCTACACTGCCTGCCCAGCGTGAAATGGTGGGAGCTTTATTTATTGAGTGGCTCTTACAGAAAGCATTCAGCGAGCCAAAGAGATTGAGATATACTTTTCAGAACTTAAAGAACGAGTGAACGTTGACCTAACATTTCACGAGTAACAACGGAGAGAGTTCCAAAAGTCTAAATGACACTTTGCTTTGTTTTCTGCTCGATGTGTAAATAAATTGAGCAAGCGTTTGCTAACACACTTCCACGAGTATTTCATAAACTGATATAGCATTTCAAACCTGCCCGCTGCATGCTAGGGTCTACGCTTCGTCAACTAGCAATCAAATCAGTCATTTTCCAAGAGTAACTTAACACAAGTTGTACCTCCGATGATTCAAAGCATCCTTCCAAAAGTTATTTGGTTATTTTGTGTGTGCTTTCCTACAAAAGTCCAGCAACACATCCAATCAGTATTGACGGTAAATGTAGGCGATTTAAGTGAAACATTTTTCAGTGCCTGCTATATTGACCAAGAAAGCTGAGTTCCCCTGCTGCAAAGTCTGTTGTACTTCCTGCCACCAGCAGCATCATTGGAATGACACTAGTCTGGTTTAGCTTGTATTTCTCTTGGTAGCCAGGGGGCGTGCTCTAGTTGCCACTCAAGAACTAAACCTGTTGTAAGTTCCATTGTGTAAATACATCTTTTGAAACTAAAACAAAACTTCCTTTGTTCTCTTTGCTTGTATTGTGTTGCAACACTATGCATGCAAGTTTTACTCCTCACAGGTGTACTGGAGACCTTCTTCAGGATCCCGAAGATAAACTAGAAAATACAACCAAGACCAGCAGTCGAGGTGGCAGATGACCATTGATTGAGCACTTTTGTCACCTAACAATATTCTTAGCTATTTGTTGCAAACTTCTGAGGGAATTTAAGTTAAACAGAAGTTCTGAAGCTGTAATGTGCTGCAGTTAACAACGTGGAAATAAAATAAAAACGTGTTGCTGTTTTGGTTCACGTTTGGTTCCGACTACAGAGCCTCAGTGTTTTTATTTTATTACCTGTATATGTGCAACTCGGCTAAACTATGTTTTGGCTGGTTGCTAGTAGCTCATGCACAATGCATGCTGGTACATATAGGCAATGGCGGGAACTTTCTCGCTTCAATGGACTACATTTACCATCAACACTGCTTGGACATCCACATAAAAAGGCGCCACATTTATTATAGATTATATACAAATAGAATATACAAGTTATAGTTTATTACTTTTTCCATGTTATAACCTTGAACAGTGTATAAGAACAGCCTGAATGGTTTAAGTGTACTGGGTGTGTTCAGTACTCTTGCACAGTGTTCTGACATTCAATCAGGCCTGTTTGTGTATTAAATGTTGGCATTGGTTGTTTGCTGCTGAACTCTTGACCTGAATACACAGATTCATCAATACAGACAGTCAAACTGATAGAAATACAGTACTCACACATGAACACATAAACACACACATGCACGCACGCTCTGTATGCTTAGTATACTCAGCCCACAAACTAAATCAACACACCATTTATTTTTCTTTCCGAAAGACTCCCTCTCTTTTTTACTTTCCCCAGACTTTGTATTTGCTAGGGGGCTGAGCTCTCAGACTGGGATTGATCCGGAGCTGCCGTCTTGAACCTGTGCCCCGAGGGCAGCTCAGTGCAAACACGCTGCAGCCCCTCTCCACTTACTCCCCCGATCATGGTTACACTGTGTTACACTACACCCACATTTAAACCTACACAACAAATGCACACAGCAAGTGCCACTTCTACCTGAACTGCTTTAATCAAACAGAAAACACTAAATCATATAGGACAAATATATCTGCTCCACTAAAACAGACACAGCTTCATAAAAACACATTTCATAGACACTTGTTCACAGTCAGTCCAAACCTAATAATCGCAATAGGCTTGAGCAATAAACTCTTCTTTTGAGGAGCATTTAAAAAATGAGCATGTGTATAATTATTGGGGTGGGGGGGGGGGAACAATAAGCATAACAGCTACGCTGGAGATGACAGCAACATTTCATACATCACATCCCAATTGCTGAGTGCTTTTTCATGGGCAGAGCACAAAAGAAATCCATTATTTTTTGCAAACACTAAGATTCATTTGAACATTTTACATAAATAATTCATACAAAGAGAGCTTTTACAGTCTTTTCACCTGAAGACAGACAGCTACCTAGCGAGAAAGCTCGCTCACCCACCCACCCACCCTTCCTTCTTTCTTTGAAGTAGGAAAAACGGGAAGAGAAGTGTATAATTTGTTTGATTCATTTATCGTTGCTTACTATGAATAAATGTCATTAAGAGTGGTTGCTGCAAAGCAGTTGTAAAGTTATGGAATAGCTGCCAGCATAGCGGAGGCTGAAATAAAGCAACATTAGAAGAATGCATCCATCCCACACACACTGTGCCAGTCAGGAGTCTAATGGCTCTGTGGAGGCTTGCGTATTGAAACACACACACACACACACACACATACAGCACACACAAATACATATACAAATAGTCCTTGTGTTTCGCTGCGACTGCCCTGAGTTCCTATAGTTTGTGTTTGACAGATTCTGTGATTGGGGTTGTGAGACAGGTGGAGCCTTCAAGTCAGCTAATCTACACTGCCTCCTACAGGAAAACAGCCCACATTGGTTCTATTAATATGTGAAAAAGTGTCATCATCACCTTCAGCCGAGCTGACAATGATGGCGATAAATGGTGTTTGCACAACACCTACTCTTCTAATTCAAACACCACAACTACTTGTGACTACTTACTGACTGCTGTAACTCAGGCTTGTTTGTTATTGTACATTTATAAAATCTTGGGGGTTTTCTGAGAAATATTTTCTTTATGGCCTGATTGATGTCTTTTTTCTTTGACAGCTTTTAATTAGGCCCCAATAGCTTTGCATTTGCTCTTAAAAGGTTATTTTTTGTGTTATTTTTGTGTTACCTACCCACATCCCCATTCTGACACACAACGTTCCCTGATGGCAATCTTTGCACCTTAGCCTGTTTTGTTAATGGCGTGTGAAAACCACAAGTATTAGTCAAGCCTTACCAGAGGGCAGCGCTCCTACCTTCCATGCAATGCGGTTGCCTTTGGTGTCATGCTTCAGTGCCATCGGGAACTCCCCGCGCTCGTAGAACTTGCGGAAGGTGGTTGGTTTGGAAGGGCGCTCCTGAAAAGCCCCTGCAGCCGGGGGACCCACCACCTGCTCAGACACAAAAGAGATAATGGGAAAATTAAGTGAAAGGAGCAAAAGGGAGAAAGAAAACCCAGAATACGACATGCACAGCAAGTGAGAGTGTTGTTTTATGAAATCAGAATTGACTGTGTTTTCTCCTACAAGAATAGAATCACTCCCACTGCCTCTTCTTTAAAGTAATTCAGGGAGACACATGTGCCTGCTCCCCTGCTCCTCTAAGCGAGGCAAAACACAGATAGTGTGCGCTTGTGTGTGGGCGTGCGTGTGTGTGAGTGTTGGCCCTGTAGCCAGAGGCACTGCAAGAGGCATTGTTAGGATCATCTTTTCTCTTCCTCCATATTAGATATGTCCTATTACCGCACCACTGAAAGCCAATGGAACTCCTATCACATCAGCCACAGTGTCTGCTGCTATTGTTGTCATCGGTGGTGGTAGCATTACACAGACGTAAGTTAATGCAACACATTGAAGTAGAAAGGGGAGTGAAGATTTTAAGATAAGAAAAAAAGAATGTGTCTTCTATGGGACAAACAAATTGGTGTAACTATTCAATTTGACAAAAATGGTGTTATTAAAGGGATAGTTTGGCCTTTTTTGAAGTGGGGTTGTATGAGGTACTTATCCATAGTCAGAGTATTACCTACAGTAGATGGCGGTCGGCAAGCCCCCAGTTTTGAGAAGCAGGCAAGAGCACGCGTACGGGAGCAAAGCAACATACTGCTGTGGACGTGGGCGGCAGCAAAGCGTAGCCACCTAAAAAATCTATATCAGTGAAGTTTTACGCTATATTTAGAATATGTTCACAGTTTTACCTTGCTGTCAGCCAGCTGAAGCCATTATATCCACCGGGCTACATTGGTTGGGTAGTCAGTTAGTCCGAACTAACAAAAGTCACATAATAATATAAACTAATGAACCGATCAGCAGCGGTACAACAGCAAGGTAAAAGGTACATTTACAGTTTTTTGTCAATGGAGACTGGTTCATCGTCGGAAAGGGCAGTCTGACAGCAAGGTAAAGCGGTGTAAATATTCACTTAAGATGATATTGATTTGACTTTCTTTTAGGTGACATAGCTTAGCTCTCCTGCCCGTACTCCTTGTCTGTTTCTCCTAAATGGGGACGCAAATGTGGCCCCATCTACTGTAGCTAATATACTGACTATGGATAAGTACCTCATACAACCCCACTTTAAAACCTGCAAACTAATCCCTTTAACATGTTGATACCACAAAGATGTGTTAAAATATGACACATCATTTAGGAGCCTCGAAAAGACCAATTACCCCAGAATACCTGCAAATAAACACTCATACTCGATCAAGGAAGCCACCGAAACTTCACAGAAGACCCAATGGGGAGATCGTTCAAGTGGGAGCCACTCATGTACTTGAGGAATATGGATTTATTTGATTGAAAACATTAGAGCCTTGCAACAGCATGTTGTAGTGGACGAATGACAGAATGTTGGAGCCAATCGTTTCCCTGTCTGTGTCCCTTGTGTGCATCCCTTGCCATCTGTGTCGCGCTGCCACATGACTGGCAGATGTGTGGCTGTCATTAATCCTCAGATTACCACCCATTGAGAAACTGAATTTTGCCACAGCAGCCCACAGGCAGAGCAGAGCAAGACTGGGATGTGTTATCTTTGGCAGCCGCAGGACTGTCTAAGATTGGTTTGCAACTTCAGAGATTTTAAAGGGTTTAAGTCTATTACTAAGATGCTACTCAACGGTAGTTTAGTTTCCTATGTTACATCATTTACTAGTGTTGCCCGTGTGTTGCATAATTCAAAAACAAAATAGATAGAAAGCCTAGAACCATAAATCAAGTAAAACTGCCACTAAGGAATGATGCAACATGGAACAAAATTTAAGTTACACATGTGTGGTGTAACTGGTGCCATGGCTACGCTTAAGAGAAACAAGAAGAAAAGAGAAACTACTATGTAGGGCTCTGAGTGAGTGTCTCAGAGCACTCCCTGCATTTAAACAGCCCTAATGCACCGTGGGATTGCAGCGCATTCATTTCAAATGAATCTGTTTGGAGCATTTGTTTACCATGCCAGGGAATGCTAAATATTATTATGCTGAAATAATAGGCACAGGTTTGTATACCTGCAGGAGAAAGACTACAGTACCTTAACAAAATGTCTGTGACTAACAATGCATGTACAACACAAGGAAAGGCACTTTTCAGTATCGCCTGCTTTATCACAATTATCTCTTGTATTTTGTAAGGTGTCCTTGGGTGTCTTGAAAGGCGCCTCCAAATAAAATGTATTATTATTATTATTACAACAAATTATACATGATTACATATTTGACTTGTACTTTAAGTCCCGTCTACATTTTATCGATAATTTTAGTTGCAATGTTTGCATG
The DNA here is from genome assembly GCF_900634415.1 of Cottoperca gobio. NCBI lineage: Eukaryota > Metazoa > Chordata > Actinopteri > Perciformes > Bovichtidae > Cottoperca > Cottoperca gobio. The sequence goes on along the minus strand of NC_041376.1, from coordinate 7,459,715 downwards.
TTTAATCATGTACGGTAACACGGAGTCGGTACACCTATTGTTTTGTAAAACCATAAAAACAGTGCCACTCTGAAAAATACATGGCTCCCAGTTTTTTTTGTATTAGATTTTAATCAGTTAATCAATAATTGCTTGAATTGTTTCAACTTGGCATTGTCATGAATAGTTAAGTGTCAGCTTGCCTCATTAGAATACTGTTTCTGTCTCGTCACATCAAGCGCAAGTATAAGTTAATAGAAGAATGCAATGCCTTTTGTTGTTTCATTTAGACTGTGTGAAATATATATCACTGTGTTTGTCGTCCCTCTTTTCTCTCTCTCTCTCTCTCTCTCTCTATCTCTGTTCATTCCTTTCACTGCAGGAGTTGTTTTGCAGCCCTAGCTGTGGAAATAGGAAGCTGTAAAGCGTGCAAGATCAGTGCTGCTCCAGCCTGCAGGAGTGACAAAGCCCTCATATCCAGGTAGCTACGGCGGCGGTTGAGCCATGCTGCACAGGGAGGCTAAAAATAGCTCAGACTGGGCAGCAAGGAGAGAATGAACTCAGACTGCATTGACTGGCTGAGTAGCTTTTATGGTCGGGAATGATGACGCTGCAGTCACTTCCATGGCCTGTGCTCGTGGCTGAGGTTTTCAAACTTCACAGCCTATTCCCTGTTTTCTCTCCAATTGTCATCACTGGCAGGCAACACACATCAACAGCCTGAAAGGTACATATTCATGTATGCACAATGGCATATTTACTTGTGGCTGTGCATTCATTAAAGCCAAACACAGGGGCTCTTTCTTTGCTAGTGATGCGGGCTGTCGTTCCTAGCAGCTTAAGGAGAACTGTAATAGGAACAGCATTGTGGAAAGATTATCACCTGCTGGCTTCCTGATGCCATTCCAATGATCTGCTTGCTCCGGTTTTGCCATTTATGACATTGGGGTCTAAAGCTCCTGCATGCTGAGAGAAAAACCACGATCACTGAATCCCAAAATAATAGCTATAGCCACTAACTTAGTTTTAGTGAGTTTTTTTTCCTATCCGAGAAGCCACATGAACTTATGGACAGGGCATGGCAAGCAGTTCAGATAAGAAGCACACAGCGTGCATGTTGTGAGCATCATCCCTAAATTCTGTCTATGTATGGATGAGCATGCGTTTGTGTTAACTCAATTTAGACTTGCTGTGCTAACAACAACAACTGCTGCAGATTCTGTTGTGCTGATGCCAGTTTTAGTTTGAGCTCTGAACGTGTCCTAAACTATTTGAATCATTGTATAGTTTTTCAGTTTTCTGCTACTCTGATGTGAGCAACCACAACAACTCTGTCTCCTACAAAATGACGTTCCCACACAGCTAAACTGCATTCTCAATTTTCTTTTACACAACGTTGTAAATTGTGACACAACCAAAAGAAAATGCAACAAAACTATTTGGTTAGGTTTAGTAAAAACCTTATGGTTTGGCTTAAAATAAGGAAAGAAATATTAATTTACAGACACAACTTAAAATAAGTGAATGTTGACTTTTTGGGTTTCATACGGGTCACGAAAAGCGGTGTGGAAGAAAGTCCATCCCGACCTCATTTCTACGCGGACTAGGATTAGAAACATATTTGTGAAACGTCATAAAGAAACGTAATCCGGGAGTAAATACGTTTCCCCTCGAAACGTAATTGACAGTTGTATTTGTACCTCATTTTTACGAGACCAGGCTGGCCACAAAGGTGGTTGTGTTGTTATATGAAGTGCAGTGCAGCATACCCCTGTGTAATCCCAAATTTCATCCCTGTTCTAAAACACTGGCATAAACACAAACACAAACAGTGAAAAAGACAGAAAAAAAAGGATCCTATAGACCTATACAAGAAGATAACATCCCGCCCCTCAGTGGAGGCCATAAAGCGAGCCTGTGAGGCGACAGACTACAGAACAGAGATCGAGGTGGTGTAAGGCAATAAAGGGAGGAAGTGTCTGTTTTGTGTGCCCCTGGTGCACACATCAGGGAGTCGTAACAAGGCAGTACTGGTCAGGAGAGCTCTAGGCTGTCATTTCTCTCCTTCGCCTTCACTATGCCTCCAGATCTGTTCCCTTCCTAATACTGTTGTCCACTTCAACTAGCTCCACCGTAAACCTGGCTGCTGCAAGACCCACAGAGGCAATAACACACAAACATGCACGCACACACCCGCTCACACACCACACATGCTGAGCTCCCCATGGGCGAGCACCTGCAGAGGTGATTGAGCACCGGCAGGTCCTCATGCTCCTGTCATTTATAAAAGGTGTCACTCTGAGAAACAAAGATGCTCCCTCTAACCTTATTAGTATGGCACTTCCATGGCTCTCCTGCCTGATTTTGACACGAAGAGATTGTGGGGTAGTCAAAAAGCACAGGGGAAAAACGGGACGAAAAGAAATAAAGAAAGGATAAAGTTGGAGGGCGAGATAGGCCAGAGAGAGACACAGACAGGAAGAAGCCGGAGAGACGAGAAACACGGAGACAAAGAGGGACGAAATAAAGAGACGGAGACAAAGAGGGACGAAATGAAGAGACGGAGATGGAGAATGCAGGAGGGTGATGGAAGAATAGTGGATATGACAAGGAAAGGGAGAAGGGGATACAAGAGGTGTGGCTCATCAATTCTGAGGGTGAGTTCAGCGTGGCGGGGCTGCTGCAGCATGTAGGTGATCCATCACTGTGCCTGGTCCTCCAGCTCCAGCGCTCTCTCCCTCTCTCTCTCATCTCTCCATCTCCCTGCCATATACCACCACCCCAAAAAACCTCTGAATACCTCTGATGGATGTCTGGTGAAGAGCTGTCAATTCATTGTCAACCCTGCATTGCCATCACCACTACACATTTCCCAAAACAAGGCCCTCGTTAATCTCCCTTTTCATTTCTATCCATCTCCATATTACCCTTCTGTCTCTTGTCTGTCAGGGCAAAAATTATTTTTGTTGCATTGCGTTTGTGAGGGAACAAGGGTGCTGCTGCACATAGGTGCATTGCATCACCTGTTTACAGAGGCAGCAAACGGCGCAGGCCCCCGCTCGCTTGCTCTCCCTCTCTTTCTGTATTTCACTGTTGTTCTCGGTTGAGAGGTTATTGAAATCTAGCTCCGTACAGAAGGCCGCTTTTACTGAGGGAGGGAGCAGGGCAGGTGAGTCACAGAGGATGGAATAGACAGACCGAGGCTCTCCTGATAAGGTCAGCTTGCACATCAATGCCACAGGTAACAAAATTAGCTCTCTTTATTTACGGGGCATTTGTGTGCTTCTCAAACTGCATTTAAATGAACAAGACACAGACAACATAATGGAGGTATTGAGGCGGTTAAGGAATCTCTGCTTATTTGGTCAAACAATCATTCAACAGGATATTTTTTCTTACTTATTACCTCTGCAGGGCAACACACAGACTGGTGGGAGGCTGATTCGTTTCAGGAGAATAAATCTGCAATATTTGTACAGCACTCCATTAATTTCTCATGACCAAACAGCAAGAAGTGCAATCAGTCTACGAGTGAGTTTCATTATGTGCAGAAATTAGCCCTGTTGTGAGAGACAAGGTCGGACGAGAACAAATGAGTAAAGCGCTCTCACCGGACGGGAATACCACAGACTGATGAAAGGTAACAGAGTCTTTTGTTCAGAGCTCACAGGACCATAGAGGTATGCTTTACAATTGTCACTGTGTCAGAAGCTTTCGCATCAACTGCACTGTGCACGCAGGTACAAGGGCAGAGATGTTTGTAATGAAAAATGACGACACCGCTAGGCAAAGACGACACTGCACACCTCGTGTCACTACAAAGACACAGGGATGAAACAGGTGACAGCCACCTTCTATTGAACTACGCGCAAGAGGGATAACTTTAAAGAAGAACTTCAAAAAGAAGCTTCAAGCATTGAAGAGCGCCCCGCTGTTTTCTGTCTCTTCGAGTTTAACCCCATCGCTTAAAAGAACAGCATAGACAGAGGGAGACGTTAACTGGGTGTGAAAGAAAGAGTTTGAGGAAGGATTGTGAGGGGAGGAGAGTAAGCGAAAGAGGCTCCGCGTGAGCGAGGAAAAGAGAGTGAGCGAGACAGAACCAGGGAGAGAGAAGGAGTGAGAATGCCCTGAGTATTTTCCATCTTCTCTGTGTGGCCCACTTATCAGCCAGGCAGCAGGGCAGCCTTGTGCTTACAGAGGCCTATTGGCTGATTCATATCACCAAACCACAGTTGAGATGATGGCTCAGAGTGAATCAACCTGCATGGCAAAGGCAGAATATTGCAACTCTTACTACTTGTTAAGTGAACAGGAAACCACATGCACTAAACCCATGACGATAAACGTAAAAGAAACACGCACATTGCTTGACTCATAAATCTGAACTAAAGCCAAGATGCACTTTCAATGTGCCTCTACACTGATGCAAACCATGTAAACACACACAGTACACCACACATGTGCAGGTTGCGTTAAATCGTGTAGTTTTGTTATGATGGATTGATTGACGTATCATCAATTGACTAATTATTTTAGTCTTAGTTTGACATTTTACTATTTAATGCAACGCCTTGTTAGAAAGAATTAGCAATGTCCTTTTTCAATTTGAATTGCAATGTAACATACTATGCAGCAACATGTCTGACCACTGTTCAATTTGGACAATTTGTGTGTATGTTGATTTTTGTAGGCATACATATGAGACAATGAAGCACACTTTCTAGTCCCAGCTGTTACAAGAGTGGTGGGGCACGCACTTATCCAATGCTTTGTCTTTACAGCCCCAATCAGTGACGACACCTGAAGGTATTAAAACACTGCGCTAGGCAATGAAATTAATGAGACACCAAAGGAAAACCACATCCCTGACCTGTTGCAGTTGCCACTCCTGCTGCCGGGAAAGAATAATTTAACTGTCTTCCCAATTTTACTCACCAAATAAGTAGCTACTTGTCAATAAACAACCTCATAACTGCATTTAATTAATGGCGGACTGAAAAATCCCCTCGTAGAATATTAATGTTCCTGAAGTCGGAGACGACACTCTTTTGAGCGGTTATGGGGTGCTGGCCACAGCTCAAAATAGCTTTTTTGTGGAACCTAAGTTTAATGTGCAGGTAAGAAGGAGACCGGCAAATAAGCAGATAAGGAAATATAAACCGACATAGCTTCGGACATGGACAAGTAAGCTGGAACCAGGCGAGGTGATGAGTAGATAGACAGTGACACAGTCAAACAGGTGACTGTAGCTGTGACTTTACTGAGGAAGCACCAGTGGGAGCTGTGGAAGGTTTGATTTGGCAGCAATTGTCCCGCAGGGAGAGGAATAGGAGAAGGACACACCCAGAGCAGTGGAGGACATCGATTTTGCCACGGAGCCACAGACAGACTGCCGCACAGATGAGAGAGGAGAGAGCAGGTCAGTCTACAGCGTCGCCACATCACACCACCCCACAGCCACACACACACACACACACACATTCAAAAGTGTCACAGGTAGCCCGGCGCTGACACATCCCTGAGGAGTGGAGGGAGGCATGGGGGAGATACAGTGAAGAACATTATCTAGGTGATTAGTATGTATTGCAAAATGAACCCCAGGCCTACGGTCTTATCGCACTGCCAGTGTGACTTTCTATTCCTGGAAATCAATCTTGCTGCCTGTAAGGCCATCTGCTAAAAATGATGCTGTGGGTTTGCTTACAGCAACACAATGCAGAGACCAAAGGCCGGCATAGTCGGAAACTTGACCTTTACATAAATTAAACGGGGGGAAAAGCAAACTGAAGGCTACATCCCTGCTAGTAGATACCTCTGCCAAACTTGGCTGCACGCATCCAATCGCCTACTTGAATATCACATAAAATGCTTCTTAATCCAAAATGTGTTTACTCCACAGACTAAGAGGAGAAAGGGGCTCCCAGCAGAGGTTGTTACAGCAGCGTTGAGTGATATATATGGAGCAGAGGTCTGTTATTGAGACTTCCTGCAAGAATAATACTCTGAATGATCGACCACCCTTTGGATTAGCCCGAGAGACAAAGAAAAAAAAAACACACGGATGTCTAGAAAACAGGTAACTTCTTAGATGCCTCAGATCTCACACTGTGCTTGCTGGAGCAGCTCTCTCAGACAGAAAGGCGACACTTTTGGCTGAGCTACAGGGAGGCACGCACACAAAGACACACACGAGCACACAGTCACACAAACAAACAAATAAAATGTAGCTAAAGCAAAGACATGCCCGAGGCACTTTGTGCCAGTCCGCCCCTGGCTTATATTCAGAGAGCAGAATTTGTATGAAACTCATACAGATCTACTTCAGTTTTCTATCCATCCATCTATCCAATCCCCCCCCCCCCCTCCCCCCAAACCCCCCACTGCTTCTACACCTCTGCATTGCAGGTTGCTGATGCTCTGACAGTGAAACACGTGTCTGGGCTATTAGTACGACTCTTTCTGTACCACCTAAACAAAAACTAAAACCGCCAGGCTTTAGTCTCACGTCAAACACCACATACAACATACAGTTGCTGCAAAAGATCTCAAAAACAGTCGTAACCAAAGCAAAGATTCAAAAAAGAGTGTATCACTGTATGTTGTTGAAGGAAAAAGTTAAATATGACCTCCCAAGTTCAGTCTGAGAAGCAAAATCCCTTTCATCTTCAATCATAAAATGAACACTCATCTATTTAAGCGGTATGCTACGTCATCCTCTACCTCCTGAATCATATACATTCTCCAATATCTTTCCCCTCCACTCACTCTAATTTCCTCTCATAAAAAGGCTGCCTTCTACGACTCTCCTTGGCTTGAATTTTTATGTCTTTTTGTGGCCCATCTCAGAGGAATGTTTTCAAGGTAATGTGATGATGACCCTTAGACTCCTCATTAAATCACTGAGTATCAGAGCATCAATTAAGGGTCTAAAATGTTAATGTAAAAATACAGCCGAGACAGTACGGACGACCTTAAAAATCGGCGGGAAGTTTTCTTTTATCCGTTTCATCTAAAGGTCTAAATCACAATCTCTTACATTAGTACTCACATCAGCATCCATGTCACAACCTTATTCAGACAGCCAGACAGAAAGTCCAAACAAAGTCAGTTAGATTCAACAACACTAAGGAGATGGATGTCAGAGTGACAGATGAAAAGTTGAGCATCTGTCACTGTGTTGAACCATTTGGCTGAAATCAAAGGGAGATGAGGGCCTTCAAAGGACAGGCAAAGCTGTGTCTGAGGCCAGACATGCTATGGTGTTCTCTGCAGATAAGGGCCAAGAGGTTATATTGCTTTTCTTCTGTCTCTCCCTTTGTTCTCCTCTGTCTTAAGGGAGAGGGAGGGAGGGTGATGAATGACAGCGAAAAAGAAGAGAGAGAGAATGAGTCATGAACAGGTTGCCCGTCTTCCTCTGCCACAGCACGCCGTGTTGGTCAAACACTTGTTAGTAGAATTTGCTTGGTGTTTCCGGATGGTGAGGGTAATGAGCAGAGGTGGCTGGAGCACAGAGGTGCCAGGCAGTGATGTGGATCATTTCTGACAGTATCAGAGTACTTTTGCCCTCCAGCCCTCCCCTTTCCCTGCCTTCTTTAGCTTGCTGCGGCAGAGCCGTTGCCTCCAGCGTACCTTCGACTGGGAGCACTTTGACTCAGCTGGATGCGAGGCATGAGCTAAATAGCAGAGTAATCCTCAATGGCATTCTGAAGGGAACGTACACACTACTTCAAATCTCAGAGGGTTTGCAGGTTTACTTTCTTGGCACTGGGCAAAGAACACAGATGCCCTGGAGCAGCATCTATGAAGTTGGCTGCTGTGCGTTTCAAACTGCATTCAGTGTGCAAGATGGTGGAACTGGTGCACTTGTGCTCCCTTCTGCACTTACACCCCCCTACTCTTCAGAGAGAACATTCCCCTAATAAGCACCCTATTACTTTGTATTGCAAAATGCTAATTTTCTAACATTTATTACAAGGTTGCATTTGCTGTGTCACTAATGCGCGGTGGATTTTGTCATTGACCTTGAGGGATTACAGACATACAGCCCATTTTGGTGTTTGTGCTAGTCAGCAAAATTTAAAAGGTCAGACCAATGTTATTGCATTGATGGTGATTTTAAAAGATTTTCAAAGCAGGGGGTAGCGAAACAAAGGCCACCATTTGGCATTATTGGATTGGAACAACAGTGTTTGTCAGATACATTGATTTTTCTGACACTGGTTCTTATTATGTTGATGTAGGCAGTATGTGAGCTGCCACATATGACCCTGTAGTATAGTGTATAACACGTGCCTACACTAAGCAAGGCCTATTCTCCTCTAGCAAGGACAAGTCAGTCCGATGGATGATAATGATGGAGGATGGGTGAATAAAAGGCTAATGCCCTGTCAGTTTAATACACTTAAGCATAGCCTCATTTAGATTTAAAGTTTAGTCTTCCGGAGTGTAGACATTATGGGCGCTATTGGTTACTTGTAAACGGTATATACATAAAGACACAGACACACAACACAATAGCGTGGTGCACAACATAATGTAAACACTTGATGAAAACTGAATTAAGTAAATAAAAAAATTTTAAACTTACAAAAGGGGTTAGAATAGCTTGAAAGCCAATTATCAGCATTTGTCAGCTAAAAAATAAGTATGGCTATCAGCATTTTAATACTGAGTTATACATTGTTTATTATGACAAGAGGAAAAGGTTTTGAAAACATGAACACAAAACAAGTGTTTGTAATAATGATGTCAAGGACATTCTATCTGTAACTTGTTATTATAGTAATTGTGTGTCCAATTAGTTACCAAAAACATGTATAAAACACATAAATGAGGCTTAAATTAACAGTTTTACTGCTGATATGTTTCAGCATTTCCCAGCCCAAATGTTTTTGTAAGTATCTAACATACAGTAGCTTACTGCAAGTTTCAGTGAAAGGTTATTTTTTAATTATCATACCTCGCTACATCAAGGCTACTCGAGGTACATTCACAAACGCATTTGAATGTAAAGCCTTGCAATACACCTCAAGAATACTAAATCTTAAGTGTTTATCATTATATGACAGCTCCCAAAATAATAATCTGTATTCTATATTTCTAGTCTTGCATGACAGTCAGTGAAATTAGAGAAAACATACATCCCGGTCAAAAAACACTGCTATCCGTGTAACGTTACGTTAGTTTGTTTATTGGACTAAATCCAAAGTGACAGAAACTAGAATAAGACCCGTATATTCGTTTTATCTTCCCGGTGGCGGCACAGCCAGGAGAGCAGTCCGCCGGGGGAGGAGAGAGGTCGGCCGAGCCGGCACTCGGCTGCCGCCTCCGTCAGACGGTGGTGCTGTGGCTGAACTTGAGCTAACTGCTAACTGAAGCTACGGGGTTTCCCGGGGCTGCCGACAGCTATACACTCAGCAAAACAGCCTCAGCTGTGAGGACGAGGCAATGAGTCGGTCATATTCTTGTTTCTGCTTTTCTGTTTAAAGCTGGATAACACAGCACAGATTATGATTTTTCCTAATTATTTACAGGAAACTTGGTGTCTAATGGACAAAAAAACCCATGTGTATGACGTTAGGTTTAATATAGCTACTCCAAAGTACGTGACACATATTAATTTGTGCACTAAGTGAAAAGACGCTTGTATCCTTGCTTTTGAAACGAGAAGGACACTGCTCATAGAAGGGGCATAGGTGTGGATGTCCTCTGCACTGGTTATCACATGACATAGGGCTAATTAACTCTAGAGCGGAAAATAGAAGCCCTGCAAGGAGCAATAAACATTCTCCATTAAAAGCCATCTAATTAGAATGCAAGCTACAAGGGCTTGAAGGAGAACATAACAAACACAGAGGCCAGTGTAATTGTCAACCAAGCTCTGAGGAAAGCAAACATAATAGTCATAATCAGCCAAGCAATTCCTTCAAGGCCATGATAGAATGCTGTGGAAGTACTTCTCCATATCTGACGGAAGTTTCCAGATGGTATTTTTCTCAATCACGGAAAAGGTCACAGACATTTCAGCAGCCATGCACTTCAGACAGCATGCCATCAATTATAACCTTATCTATCTGATACCTGGTGAGAGGCGCATCAAGTACAGACACTAATTCGTGTAAGTTCTACGAAATGTATCCTTAGTAACAATGTAGATTTTCAATATGCACTAAAAAACTAATCTTTGTTTCTGGTGGATCAAAGTAAAGTCTCAAAAGAAATGGCATTTCACAGACAGGCTTTGTCACTTTAATAGTCACTTTTAACTAACAACATTTCATGGATAAAAAGTCATGTTTAAAACAATGCTGAAAATGTGCTTCTATTTGGGTCAGTCTTTTTATCACTGCTTTTAAAGTAAGGAGCAAAGCAGCCAAAGTCAACAAAGTCAAAAGTTATGGAGGAAACTGTGAGATTTAAAAGTCAGCCAATGCTCCATGTACTCAAGCCCTTTAGGTGCCGTGGTTGATCGATAGTAATGGAAACACCAGTCGGCCTCCAGAGCCCATTGCCAATTTAACCTTTTTTTTTTACCATGACTCAATTCTTCCTCCAAAAACTCAGCTTTTTACTGGGGTGAACTACAGGCTTCTGATAAGACGAGCGTCCAAGAGCAAAGGGAAGGATGCAGAAAAGTAGTTTTAGTGTGTACGAGGATGTGTGTGTCTACGGGCACCCGTGACTTAGAAAACACTTTCATGGAGCAGTTCAAGTGAGACAGGTAAGCGGAAAGGTGAAGGAATCTACAGCAACAGTGGAAACTTGCTCAATTTGCCTTTACTTAGGCACGCTCCACACACACAACGCAGAACACCCTATCCCCCTTATGGCCAATTTATGTATCACGCTGGGCACATTATGAGTTCTTGTGTCAGGTAAATGTGTTAGGAGCGATGGGGAAGAATGATTTTGACTGCGAGTGAAAATAATAAATAGACAGATTCATCTCCATAAAAGCTTTCAAGTGTTCAATCTTGGTCAACAACTGCCGGCTATCCATATACTGTGTTTGACAACGAGCTTCTTTCTATCTCAAACTCAAAGCCTTTTTATCCTTGTTGTTTTCATGTTGTGTTTGTTATGATTTCTCCACCCCGTGGTTTTTGGGTGGATAAAAGAAATGATTTAATGATTTTAAATCAAGATTTAACTGATACAGATCAGACCATTAGACAATCTTTTAAATCTGGACTAATTGTAAACCAAATTACATTTAAAAGGGCATTTTAACTAGGTTTATATTGCAATTTAAAGTGAGATTACATTTAATCAGGTTGCACTGAAATTCTAGACTCATTTAAACCCTAATCAAGAATCAATTCTGAACTGTCACCGGTTTAATTCGGTCAGATGGCTTAATTTCATTAAGATGACATTCAGTGGTTAGAGTGTCAATGGCAAATAGCTGAGATTGTGAATCAACGCATCTCAGACACAATCTTAACAAAACATCTAAAAAAATTAAAGTGCCTCTATGTACTGTTCCTTGATATTATTTGGTTCTTATTTTTATTGACTGTTATTATATTGCTGATTTAGTTTAGGTTTGATTATTGTGCACAGTAATTGTCTAGGAGAGAGAGAGAGAGAGAGAGAGAGAGAGAGAGAGAGAGAGAGAGAGAGAGAGAGAGAGAGAGAATAGGAGGCTAAGACATCTGCTCAGGTATATAATGATGATGCTGTGGGGGAGGAAAGGAATAAGATATGGAGGTCACGTTTGCTAGCATGGAGTCTCCATCTGTCCCCTGGGGTTAGTGGGGTGAGCCGGTGGATGACGGTGGGGCTGGGGGAAAGGGGTCGGCGGGTTGTGAGGAAGGTTGTAGCAGACTTGGGGACGGTGTTCGCCGGCTCAATTTTTATCCCAGAGGCCAAGCACGGACCCTCGTCACACGGAAGTTGAGGTTGGGATCAGATGTGGTTTGTATGGATTTGACCTCTCAGATGAACGGTGCAATACAGCGTCTCAAAGAGGATCATATGTGGATTATTGCGCGTGTGTTGTGTGGTACATGTAGTGCAGGACACAGGAGTGTGTAGAGACATTTTCAGCTTACGCCCTTTCTTCCATGTCTTTTCATCAAGGAGCATTTTCTGTGACAAACTGCGTCTTTACACTTAAGACATTAAACATATCTTAAAAGTTTGTTAAAGCGTAAAAGCAGTACACAATAAGAGGAAACATTATAGGATGTGTTATGGCAAACATCCAACAAATTCCAGACTGCATAAATCAATTACAGGGCATGATGATGATCTAAGGTCACATATTCCACATCTTCAGGATTCTATAAATCAATTGTACACTATCTAAATGACTGATCCTAAATGAGCTCAATAGTTATTGACCAAATGCTTTTACATAGGTGTTTAAACATAGAGATGGAATAAATTAACCTGGCTCAACACCTCTGAATCAACTTCCACATCTCTGATTTGTTCAGCAATTCAAATAGGTCTGGTGCTGTGCTTTTCCCCTGTTGGAGAAACACTCAACAAGTCAGAGCTTTCTAGCTAGAATAACTACAAACTACATAGCAAGCCACCTAGCAACATTAATCAAAAATGGCCCAAATGTGACAAGTGTGGATGCGATCAATACAGCTATACAAGTTGTTGTAAGTTGACTTACAGAAATACAAACTTCAAGATCAGGCGCCATATGTCTTTGATTGATGAGAAAGCCATTAAGTGAACTGGTCTGCTATGCATGGCTTACTGGGTATATGTTAGACTGAATTGAAAGTGCTATGAAAAAGTCAGAATCCATTAAGGACAATGTTGCAAATCAAAGATCAGGACTGCTTTAAGGAAATATTGGATTTTTAGAATTTTTTTTAATAGTTGTTGAAGTTCTTGAAGGTTGTCCAGAATGGGTATTTCATATGATTATACCATAATAAAAAATAATTGTATCCATATCACTCACTCATACTGCATATTTTAATAAAATCATTGTCATTTTATTTCTGTGTCATCTGCAACGTTCATGTCCATTTGTGTCACAACACCATGCAGGTGTTTGCGCTCTCTTTTTGTCACCAAGCTGGAATAAGCCTCTGACATGGAAAATAACAGCTTTGTTCCCCTCTCTGTCTGAAACACAAGGTGACGACCTCCCACCAGAATGTAATGTGCATCTTTTTTTCTAAATGCTTGGGGATGAATCACTAGAAGAAGAAGAAAAAAAAGGGGGGAAGAGTTTCAGGGGCCTGTGCTATTGATTGAATTTCTATGACCACAAATACTTTAAAGCATAATAAGCCTATGCTTCAAGTCCCCATACCCTTTCAAGGTTTGAAATGGCCTTGTCGTTACCTACAAATCACAGCTCTCCGTAAAGCCCCCTCTGGAGCGATATGTCAGTGACCACAGGGGAAGAAAAAAAACAGAAGGTAACAGACACAAGCAGGCCTCTGAAAAATGTAATGGTTTTTGTTGAGGATTTAGCCAGTGGTATGGCAGTGTGGGAGTATCATTCATGTTCCAGACAAAGCAAATCCTCTGGGGAGATGGTAAATATTAAAGGACTTTGCAGGAGCCTTCCTTGTTTAGCATCTTGACAGGTGATTTGTTTATGACCTTTACAAAAGGAGGAAGAAGTCAATGATAGCTCTGACTGCATTTACTGCAGTCCCTGCCCATAGAAAAAAAGAGAGGAGTTTCAACTTCAGGAATTTACTATTCATCAGAAACTGTGCAGGTTTCCACTTGTATTTCTCACAAGTGCAGTGTGAACGTAACAAGGCAATAGATGTCTGCAAAAAATATAGTGGATTAGGAAGGCCTAGTTTAAATTGTTTGCATCAAAGTACCTAAGACTGGACAGTTAATATTTTAGAAGTAAAAAAGATATGGAAGTGAAAGCTGGGGGATTGCTGACAGAAGATATTTAACTGCCACTTTCCTCAAATCCATTCATTAAATTATTGCTGACCACAGATGCCTCAACTTTTGATGCAGTGCTGTCATTTCACCATGAACCAAATCAAAACTGCCAACATAAACAACATCAAAACAAAACAGAAATGTGGATATCAGGTATTCTTGGAAATTCCTGAATATATATATATATATATAGAGAGAGAGAGAGAGAGAGAGAGAGGGAGACAGAGACAGAGAGACAGAGAGACAGAGAGAGAGAGAGAGAGAGAGAGAGAGAGAGAGAGAGAGGGAGACAGAGACAGAGAGACAGAGAGACAGAGAGAGAGAGAGAGAGAGAGAGAGAGAGAGAGAGAGAGAGAGAGAGAGAGAGGGTTTTACCATATTCCTGACAAAAAACAAAGACAATGACAAGTTGCCAAGTTTGCCACACCAGCCGCAACTGCCTCTTTGTAAAAGTGCCAAGTGAGAATTAAAAGCAAGAAGAAGTAATATGTAAGGAATCTCAGACTGTGTTCCTGCTTTGCTCTAAAACAGAGCAAAGCACACCCTAACCCTCTTCCTCACACAAACTGAAGCACGGGAGTTTCTGATGAGAAAATGAGTGAACTTGTACAGAACAATATCAGCAGTTGCGAAGGACTATACTAACAGGTTCTAGTAGAACATGTTTACATGCTTTATTGTCCAAAAAACTAAATATACCTGTATTCATCCTCTGTCTGAAAAGCTTCTTTTACTTGTGTTTCAACTGAGTTGTATTGCTAGGCAACAGCTTCGGTCCATGTTTACTTCCTGTCAGCTGATGTCATTCACATACACTGCAACTGGAAATAACTGGGACACATTTAGAATGTTTACATTTAAAACTCTGACATGGTCTATTCACTTTTATTTTCCATGGAAACAAGGGTGACAATAGTCAGCCCACATCCGGTTGAGAGGGACCTACGGTAGTTTGCCGCAGACAATCTAAATTTCCCTCGGGATCAATAAAGTATCTATCTATCTATCTATCACTGAATGCTACGATGTTAAGTTCATTTAGTGGGGTGTCACAAGTAGATAAAGAGGAGAGAGCAACTACAACAACGTTAATCGTAAAGTGAGAATGTCGAAAGGTGAAACGGATTCACTAGCGGTATCTAACAAGCAATTGAATATATAGCTAATGTTAGCTAGTTTAGCTGACAACCTATATGACAACCTCTGACCGTGACTTTAAACTTGACTTGAGAATTTAGCGGAAGTGGCGTGACAAAAGGCAGAAGAGAGAACTATTAAAAGTGGGCAGGTATAAAGTGAATATATTGTATAGCTGTGATCACAACCATACAGAGATCCTGACCGCTTATTTAAAAGGCACAGTGTCTGAATACGGGATGTGTATATTTCTCCAAGGATTGAGCTTTTCAATACTTTCACAGTATTTATATAGCACTTATGGATGGAAATCTTACTTTTTCCAATGTGGGACTTTTAACACAAGATTAAAAAGGTGCGATGGCACATTTTACTTTTGATACGTAGCACAAGCACTGATAAGATGTGGTTTGTGAAAGCAAAGAAAGGATGCCTGTGCAAATGTGCTGCTGGGAGGCTTGTTTAGCGGTCATAGCTGCTCCTATGGCCTACCACATCTGCTAGAACACAGCGGGAGGCTACATGTACATCTTGGCCTTCAGTGGCAAAAAACATCAGCTGATGGAAAAGCCAGTTTCATCCATCATCCTATTTTTACGAGATCATATTTAAAGCCACTAGTCATGCACATTTAGTCCGTTCCACAATTCTGTACACTAAACCATGAACAACTGTGACAACACATTTCATCTTACTAATACATTTAACAATACAGGTACAGAGGACCTACCAAAGATATAACTAGTCCAGATTTCTAATAATAATTTTTTTTGGGCTGCAAAAAAGCTAGCTTTACTGAGTAAACAATACATTTAATCAATAAAGACTGATGTCCTCTGCTATACAAACCTATTACACTTTCTTGATCCATCTTCATTTGCAGTAAATGAGAGGAGAAGAAGACCCGACATGACTGTCTTTTGAAATTAGTCAGCTCCTTTAACAGAGTTTAACTACACTAGAGGTCCATGATGGTGACGGCTCTGCCAGGAAATAATGGTCCAGGAAGAATATGTGTGTTCGTCCCAGAGTAAGATAAAAGGCATCAGTACACATAATAAGTGCACACTAGTTTATAACAAACACATAAAAACTTTGGTGGCTAGGCAAACAAATAGACAACTCTAAGCTTGTAAAATCATACTCAAATCATGTGCTGCGTCCAACTACCCCACTCACAAGTATACAAAAAGACATTTTTCTTAGCATATGGCTTCTGAGTTTCTAATTATTGTGTTACAGTTTAGCAACGGGTCCTAAAAGTGTCATTTTAGCCCATAAAAGTTATTGAACAAATGTTAGTGTGCTCCCCATCTCCCCATACTTGTGTGAAACCCAGCCAAGCTTGTCTTACCAAAACACACACTCGCACACATACACACATGATGGTTGGAGAGAATATGTTCAGGCATTCTGGATTGTCCTTTTACCACTGCCAATCTCTCTGGGCTATTTAGTCTGTTGAGAGTTTGCTCTGCACAAAGAGCAGAAAGATGATAAATTGTGCTGAATAACAATCGAGAAATGATAGAGGAGTAGAAATAGTACGAGGATCATTTAACACTGCAAGTAAGAGGCTGCCCCTTCCTCCATCCTTTTCCATCAATTGTAACTTAATCTAGTTAGTGGGAGCCACACTGACGGCAGCATGTGGAAGTCCAGACTGTCAATGTATATGTAACCTACTAGACACAACGCACAACTCTGTCCCTCTGACACTAATATGCGACTCTTGTCTGAGAAGTTGAAAACATTCAAAAGCACTGCTAGTTAGTGTTTCAATCCAAAACTCTGTGTAAAGTTAGAAATGACGCTGCTCACAGTGATAACCTGAACGTCACATTAATTAACGTTAGTTACCTCGCGCATAATATACACTTTTATTTATCCCAAATATCACATTATATTCATCAAACCACGTGCCATATGGTAAATAGGCTAAGTAGCCAGCTGTCAGTCGACTGTTTCAGAATTACACAGTCCAACCGTTACATACGCTGCTAAAGCTAACGTTAACCGAACTTTAGCTAGCTAACGTTAACAACGTCAAATAACTTCACTCACCACGGAGTTCTTCATAGTGGCCTTCACGGTGAAGCCTTGTGTTTTAAACTCCATGTTATTTCTCAACATATCGACAGGTCTTGTCTTGTAAAATGATGAGGCGAATGTTGCTTATTAATTAATACTTGCGTGCGGCTCTCAAAACGTGATGTCCGTTGTTTTATTTAGTAGTGGTTGCTAGGCAACTTCAGAGACGCTTTGGTGTGGTTGCTGCGGAGATGTGTGTTTCCTTGTCACCATAGAAATTCCAGGGAGGGCACTGCTGATAAAGGTGTCGTGGTTAATCGTTAGAGGAGGCCTGTGAGTTCAATATAAGTTTTACATACTGGTAGATTGTATTTCCTTTGCTCTAATTGTAAGAAGTAGTCGAATATCATAAAAAAGATGTTAGTCTAATATATGAGCAAAACAGAACATTTATTTTATTACATGATTGATTATCTCATTTGTGATTTTTAAGTTTCTTTTTGTTTAGTTTTTTATTCTAGAGGGTGTCTAAAAGATTCTGGTGATATATTATGTCTTAACTCAGCCACCTAATCTTCTTAATTATCATGAGGTAAGGGGAGAGCATGGATTTATTTGTTTTTGCAAAGGTGTGCAGGTATAATAGTCTGACAGCAGGCTAAAAGATTTGTACTGCACTTTATTCTTTAGTGCATTGATGGTAATAGGTAAAATCGGTGTTTTCCTTATTAAGAGCCATCAGGCTATTTTAACAAATGGTCTACAAACTGTGAAAAGATAACCTAAACTCACACAGGATGACCTGTCTTTTTGTGTACTCCTGCGGCAACTCCAGGGCCACCACACTTCCATCTTAGACACATAGGATCAATCCCACGCCCACAACTCATCATTATACTCGTGCAGCAGATCCTCATCCAGAAGTAAATACTTAATGATGCTCTTTGTCTGGCAGGTAGACCGAGGCCTTGACTCTCAATAAGCTGGTTAGAGAGCAGCCTGAGCTCTGAATCATTCCAATTTAGGGATGTGGCACTTTTAATCTTCCAATATCGTTTTTGCCTCTGGAGAATTTCTTGGGTGAACTGGTGCAACTGTTATTAATCTTCAGTGCACAGGCAATTTCTCTAAAAGCCCCTATTTGTTTTTTATGGCTCCATTGAGAGAGGAGGGTATAGCAGCAGGGAGGGAGACTGTAAACAAGGTATGCAGGGAAGGCAAGTTATGTCCCTGTCAGCATTCAATGCTGGTCTCTCTCTCTCTCTTTCCCTCTCTCTGCTTCCCCTCAGAGGATTAAAAAGAGGAAGAGGGGACTTTTCAGAAAGCAAACCGAGCAAACTGGAGCGTCAGCATGAATTCAGCTGGACTGAGAAATTATTGTTCAAACAGCACTGCACTATCTCACTCCTGTGAGCGTGCGGTGAGGAAACGAGCTGGCCTTTTTGAATTTACAGAAACAAAATTTGCAGGAATCATGCGTGAAATATAAAATATATTGTTCGTTTTTGCCAATCTCTTGAATTCTGTGTGTTCATATGTAAACATGTGTGTGTGTGTGTATCTTTATGTCTGTCGGTCTACCACTGTGACCACAAGGGTCAAGTTAATATCTCGGTTTCTTACAGCTGACTTACACAGTGAAGATTCATTCGCATTTTTTTGCCACTAATGATGTATTGTGGATAACAAGGTGGTTCGACAGGTAGGGATAAAAAAAAAAAAAGTTCGAAAAATATGAGAAACAGCATCAAAAAGGGAACGCAATACATAATGCTTTGATGAATATGTGTTATTTTTCTGCATCTACTGTGCCTTCATCATCATGGTGTCCATGGTTTGATCTCCATCTCATTTGCTGGGCCACCTTCAGGCTTGGCGACCATTGTCCACTGCGAGGGAAAACAGCAATTATGATATCATTAGAGCAGAAACCAGTACCTACAAAGCAGAGGCCCCAGAGGGGGACAGCAGAAGAATCTCAGCAGGAAAAGGATCGCAGAGACTTTGCTGCAGATACAGTTGCTCCCCAATTACCATGAAACAGCCGTTAGACTTGGCCATCAGGCTGCAGGGAGAGCGGCCAGGGGCTTGTTAGGTTTAACAGTTAGTCAGGTTGCAAATGTCACACAAAGTGTACAAGGTATGTGATAACGTGTGCAAAAGTGAATCGGGACCGTTGTATGTGTGGTTGCGTACTATGTTACACCTTTTATGAGTTTTAAACCAGAAAAGTAAAATGTAATCTTGAGATATATTTAAGGTCCTATAGGGACACTACCGAAGAGATATTAAAGCCTAAGCAACTTGTAGTTCAATAAAATCCCTCTAACACCACCATTGAGTCTAATACATGATCTAGTCCTCCCAAAAGTAATATTATTGGAATATTGTGGTGATTTGTTATAAGGGGTTTGAACACATGTCCCAAGTGTAACAGTCTATTACACTGTTGCTTGAACGTAGTAAAGCCATAGTGTATATTTAGTGGCACCTGACTGAAAACAAAGGTAATTTAGTCTGATATTATACCCTTGATACACCTCCACAGGTGTTTTCACTTTTGCCTGATTAGCACTATTCTCTGGACTGTGTACAAATTGTGCTCGACTTTCCCCTGACTCTACTGTTTGTGTGTTTTTTGCACCGGTTATGCCTCAAACAACTTACACCTTTACATATTTTATTAGTACAAGACTTATGGTGACCGACTTCCTCAGCACAGATCTAATCAGCGAGAATAAGTGAAAACACCCATGTGGGTGCACAGGGCCGTTTAAGTTTTCAAATCTAATCTGTAGGAGTTTGGTGTTCAATAACAGTTTAAAAGGTGCAATGTTTAATACCTGGCCACATGCACTGAATAAATCAGGGCGCAGCGTTTCACCTCTCCTACAGCGTTCCATGCCATCTAAATTTACAGTCATCAATTATTACATTTTAAAAAGCCAACTACTAACTAACAGCAGAGCAAGAACACGCAACATTTGACCAAACTCGAACTGGTCAAAATAACACTGCAATCATCACGTGTGGCGTCCGCCTGTAGTTTACATTACCCATCTGTGTGTTTACTGTGGCACTAACTGAGGGCTTTACGGCCCTTGTAAAAGTTTTGAAACATTTTGATACTTTTTTTATTGGCTTGGGTTAGGGGTGGCAGAGACGAGGGAACACTGGGTGTAATCTGTGTAATGGCAGCAAAAGAAAGTTTGCCGATCCTGCGAGGAGTCCGGGCAGTCAATCAACTTGATGGTCATGGTATAAATCTGATGGGTCGAAATCTAAATAACAAGGTATGAAAGAAGTACAACATCTGCTACTAAATAATATATATATATTTCTCTAAGCTTTGCTTTTTTCTTACTAAACACTGGAGAGTTTCACCTCTTCTTACCTCAGCCTTCTCAAAACTGCTATAATTAAAAACAGTCTGACAAGGGAACATCACTTTTTGGTTGAACTGATCATAACTCCTATACATATTCAATCTTTGATGAGTGGTTGTGAGTAGGCATTGCTTGACTATAAAGGTCCAATGAGGGAAATATCAATACAAGTAGTGTAGGACGATTACAGTTCAACTTTAGCATCAGAAATCATGGTTTTGCCTCATACTATTGTCTCCTTTTATGTAAAGTTTGCCTGCTGGACACAGATTATTTGGCAGCACAGTGACACTGGTTATTATATGACCACAAGCTCTCAATTTGATGTGTCTCTGTCTGCGGACAAATCAAATTGGTACCCTATGGAGTTTATGACCACGTGTAGAATTTGTTTTTGAAGAGGTAATGCGTTTTCTTCTTCTTCTTTATTAAAAATTTTTAAAGGTAGCATAAGAAGGGACGAACACAATGAGCACGGTTTCTAATTTTTTTTTTACAACAAACATCTTTTTATGCATTAAATGTGTGTTTGTCTGGTGATAGGGATACACAAAATGCGTTTTAGTGAGAAAGTTTAAACGTAAATAATTCCGTGTTTCTTCAAAATGAGAAATTCACACGGCACCTTTAAGTACCTTCATGCAATACAAAACTGTCACTGCACCAGGGTAAGGGGTGTGCTGCTATAGGAGAGTGTGAGAGAAGCTGATTTCACTGGATTCTTTGTTTTTTCAACAATGGCTGCAGATGCAAATCTACTGGGCTAACACCTGATGAAAATAACAAAATGTGTTGGACATGAGAAGTAGAACACAAAACATTGTCAAACAAGCGTGTAATACAATGAGTACAGCATATAAAACATTCAAAGGGGATTCCGTTGAAGCTAAAGCTTGGAGAACATAGAACTGAGATGGATTTTTGGTGAGATGCCCTTTACTACTGATCTCTGTAAAATGCTTTTGTGTCATCAAATCTTGTTATTAAATTGCAACTGTCAGAAATACCCCACGGCAATGGTAGCTTTGTTCCCCCCCCCCCCCCCCCCCCCCCCCCCCTTTCAAACAATAGCAGTTTGGGCATCCAGGCTTTAGTCTGCTTTCCCCTGAGCCCTGATAAATCCAAAGGCATAGATCTCTTCAAACGGCAGGGCATTTGGCAGGAATACTTGATATGGGCACAGAGTTGCAAGGCCTCACTCACAAAGCCACAGCGTATTGATCTTCATGCATTATAGAGGCAGCTTTGAGGCCAGCTGATATTGGAAGGCATAGCTTGCCTCTTCCTCAGAGCATACACACTAACATGCCCACTGGACCATAGCAGTAATAATCAGACACAGGTCTGGATGATAAACATATGGATGATTGTTTACGTGATTATGCTCATTACAGACACTTTTATTTGCCCTCTCTATGTTCATAGGTATATCTCTTTGAAACTGTCAAAGACTGACAGACTTTAATCTTAAATAGATTACAGGCCATTGTATTACAGTTGGCTGTCAGGATTTTTCAGCCTGAATCATCAAAGTAAATCTATCGAAGGCTGCTTGCCTCACAGTATGACCTCAGTGGTGATGCTTTCTGCAGCTTTTGCAACACCTATCCCTCCAGAGAATTGAGGTCTCCTGTCACCCACAGGTCAATGTCACATGAACCTGAATGTGAGAACAGTGACACCAGTGATCCCACAGGGGCGCACAAAAGCTGGCTACTCCTGCACATGAGTCCACTGTGAACATGGTGTTAGGGATAGTGGAGAGAGAGAGAGAGAGAGAGAGAGAGAGAGAGAGAGAGAGAGAGAGAGAGAGAGAGAGAGAGAGAAACTTGAAAGTGACGGGAAAATGGTATTTTAAAATGTGTATCTGCTTTGGTGAGTCTTGAAAAGCTCAGTTTTGGTTGTCAAAAACACCATTCCACCATAGGAATAGAAGGTATGGGGAAAATATTGTGAGACAATGTCTATCTATCTGTCTGTCCACAGCTAATCTTGCATACTACTGGACACATCAGTCTAATATTGTTTGTGCTCATTAATTACAGTAAGTTCAACGATCTCTCATGGTTGCGATATTTTGCGAATAAATCTCTTTTTTTTTTTGTTATCTTGCTGCAATCTTGATTGTAAATGGAGCCTGGAGGGAAAATTGAGTGATATTCAACTGCTCTTTGTTTGAAAGGGGAGAGGGAGACACACCTAGCGAAGATCTGCACTCTACTCACGTGTTAAACATGATTATGAACATCAATAAATAAACTAATATAGGTGTGAGAATCACAGATACAACTTGGTGCCAAGCAGAAATATATGCCATCCCCTTTATTATTAGACAGGCTGTAACACAAAATAATCCCAGAGAGACTCTGGGGCTACATGGCTGAGTTTACTTTACCAGATCGTGACTTTAATGCACAATTGAGTGTTTACCCAACTGCCATTAAACTAAAATAAGAAGATGGAGAACAAGAGATACCAAAGTTGACTTAAACTTATAGATAAGGATCTAAAAATGTGTGCAAAACATGTTCGAAAACACCCATAAATTACATTTTCAATTTCATCCACATTAGTCTTAGTCAGTCATTTAAAGCGTCTGAATCTCTGAATCTCTCTGTCTAACGTATATAGGTTTGTTTTTTTGATCAAACTATTCAAATGCGTTCCCTTCCTCTTCACAGATAAACACAAAAAGAACATCCCTGCGGTGACAAAGTGTGTATGGCAGCGTAAATGCAATTTGCTTTCATTTCAGAAAAAAACAGCATGCCTCTCAAATACCTGACTGATGCTTCCCTGCTCTGTATATAAAACATTAAAATAGAGAGAGACAGGCATTTATAAAGCCGATATATTTCAAAGCAGATTCCCCTAAGTAAAGATGATACTGGGGATCCTAGCACATATGGGCAGATGGAGGTAGGGAGAGGGGGGGGGGGGGGGACAAGAGGAGTTGTTCTTCCCCGGGTACAGAAGAGTCATTTCTACTCACATCACATCTGCCTCTCTTTTCCTGGAGCAGGAGGCCCAAAGTCTGCCTCTCCGGTGTTCCTGACATCTTGGCTCCGTTAATTGCAACGTTTGCCGGCCGTATTGGTATTCGCGTTAGGCCCTGGGAACAGATGGTGTTTAACTTTAAATATTATTAACACTTCCCAGCATTCTTAGACCCTGGGTGGGGGGTTATGAGGACGAGCAGACGTGCAAGTGAAATTACAACAGTTTCCATAACAGCATCAAAGGACGAAATACAAATTGGGGTGATTTACCATTTGTCGCGATTGCCGTGTGTGTGTGTGTGTGTGTGTGTGTGTGTGTGTGTGTGTGTGTGTGTGTGTGTGTGTGTGCTTCTCCTCCATAATCACCCTTTTTATGTTTGTGTTTCATCTCTGCATCATTATTCATAACGTGTTCTCTATATCTGTTTATCTCTATGTGTATACTGTATGTTGGATGAGTATTTCCAAAGAAGGTTTTTCATAATTTATAATTAATAATAAACAATGGTAACTACACATAAAAAATAACTCCCCATCTACTAAATATTATGGATTATTGATATTTAATACTGAAATGTATCTTAAATATTACAGTAAATAGGTTAAACAGTAAACAAACAGATATAAGGATTACAAATGCTTTGTACACAAATATATTTAGCAGTTAATTACAATAAGAAATATAGTTTGTAATCATACGTACAGTGTATGGAGGATAACCCTTACAAGTTGTGTGTATCATTTTAAAATGTGTCATTTTGAAATGTTGTAGTAAATGAATAATAGTTAGTTTTTTTCTAATGCAAAACTTAGAGTCTATAAAAGACACGTCAAATATTTGATTGACCCACTGTAAAAATTATGAGTTCACCTAAATGCTGGAGTGAGCATGAGAGCATTGCATTTAAAAAATGTCTTATTCAAGAACGAAAAATGACTCCAAAAAGCTACAAGGCAAATGCACTCCCTGTATATCCTCTGAATGTGCTTTGAAATGCCTTTGAAATATATATGACAGCCTATCTGAAACAGTCTGCAAATGCACTTAACTGTTGGGAGGTAGGAAAGGTGTCTGAGAGGTGGGATGACGTGGAATGAGTGGAAGTCACCACGGAGGAGAAGAGAAGCTGAGACCAGGGAGAATAAAAACATGCTGTTACTTTTACATAGTGTAGGGCAGTGTGTGTGTGTGTGTGTGTGTGTGTGTGTGTGTGTGTGTGTGTGTGTGTGTGTGTGTGTGTGTGTGTGTGTGCGTGCGTGTGCGTGCATGTGTTCATGCAAGTGTGAGTCACTGAGTTTCTCTGTTTGAGTACCTTTGTGTTTCTGTGTCTGGTTTGGTGAGAGAGCAATAGAGAAAGATACTGTTTTTTAAATATATATATATTTACGTGTCGGTTCCTGGATGTGTGTTGAGATGTTTGTGTGCCACAGAAAGAAACAGGGGGAGGGGGGAAATAGTGCACCCGTATGAGTGAAAGAGGGCGATGTTCTCGAGCATGCACTGACATGTCACTTCGTATTTGTCACATTCGAAGAGAGAGCACCCGTAGTCTCTGGTGTCCTGACCCTGCAGCTGGGTGGTGCTGTCTTGCTGTAGCCACACAACAGCCACCATCTCTGGGATTGTGGGGCTGAAGATTACTGACCCTCAGTAACCCCACTTGCAACCTCTGGAGAGCCTAGCAGCTGTCTTCTGCTCATCCAACATATATTGAACTCCTGTCTGCACCACAGAGAAGAACTGTATTGAATGCGGTGTCGCGTCTGTATGTGTGCACTGTGCAGGTGTGCATGAAAAGAGCAAAATATCACCTCCCCCCCACATCATAATTAGCAATCATGTTCAGCTGATTGCTCATGGAGGACAATGCGGTTTAGCGAGACTGCCCACCTACACTGCACAACACCCACTGAAATTCTGCAGGTCTGGAGCTACAGGAGGCAATTAATCTATGAATAGAGGTGATTGCAGTCTGGCTTCAGGTGAATCATCTGCTCTCTGTGTTCAGTACTTTACAGGTGCAAGAGTTACTGCTTCAGTTACCCTGGAGACAGCGATTTGAAAGGGCAGATGAATCGGCTCCACGATCGGTTCGGTTAATGGGAAAAGACTAAACTTTACCGTAAAGTGCATGCTGCCACTTTAGAAAATGACATTCTGAGATAGACTTGAGCTCCCTGTGAGAAAATCAAAGTGAATATCTATTTGTGTTTGTGTCACCTTTTTAGAGAAAACAACAGTGCAAAGTATGCGCTTTCATTGTAGCTCTTGCCACACAGGTTGTTTTAGCAGCTATAACTTGCATGCATGATGAAACAGTGCACCGTGACAAATAAAGGAAAAATCTCTACACTGTACCTAAGCTTCCTTATGCTTTCCTCTTTCGCCAAGAAACACATGTTCTATAGTATACATGCTGGTAGAGGAGAAGATTTTAATTCCAGTTACGTTTTACACATTTGTCTGATGAGCTAATTTACACCAATCACAATGTGTAAAGCGTTAAGGGGTTCAGAGTGCTGCAACAGAGTGGGATGGCTATTATTGAACTGCTGTGGGAATTAAACCTTTTCTTCTTGTCTTCTAATGGCTTCTCAACCACAATAGCACACCCTGCTAACCCTGCCTAACCATCATATTAACAACAAAGGAATGGAGGTGAGCTTCTGCATTATATATTATAAAGGGTATAATGTGTGTGTTGTGGCAGTGTGTTTCAAATTGATCAACGTCTTCAGGTTCTTGAGAATGCAAAGGAGATGTTCCTAGTGAAATGTACAATGGAAACAAGGCATTTGAGTATCTTGTTGTGCAGTATAAACACACACTTACAAAAGCAAAGAACAGTTTGCTTTCTGGCCTCTGAGTTTCGGCGAGTGAACAGACGGGTCATGCTGGTGTTTTGCAGGGCTCACCTCTGGGCTCCAACACCAGTCAAAGCAATTACACAAATAAGCCTCTGAAGTTCATTCCTGTGCGAGACGAACAGACGTGCCAAGAACATTCGGAACTCTAATTGAGAGAAAGAAATCTTGTTGCAGACTCGCGCCTTTTAGCAATGCCTCGCACTTGAGGCCTTCCTCGCTAAAAGTGGCTGCCGTCTGCCGTTTATTGCTGCTTGTGTTGTCCTTCATGTCAAGTGTTTACATCGGTCCTTCAATTAATTAGCTCTTTAGAAAAACTCAGTCGAATCACAAGTTGGAGGTCAAAAGCTGTTTATTTATAGTCTGCCGTGCTGGGTTTATTTCACCTTTTATCCTTTCTCTCCATTATCCCTCTCTGTTACTTTGTACCAACGTTTGGAAATAATGTAATAATTGAGCCGTTCCCTATTCTCTATGAATGTCAGGATTTTTACACAAATGCTAATGACTACTGGATCTGTGGGATGTGTCAATGAGTAAATAAATGCATCATATCGACGTTATAAGGTGATGTCAGTGTTGTTTTTACAGCTTGTTTCCGCTGCCCCAAAGTGACCAAGAACTGACCCAAAGGCTAAGGCAAAGGTGACTTTAAATTTCAAATGAAAAATGGTATTTCACTCAAATAAAATAGGTAAATCAGTTATTATTATTAGTTTCTAGGAATGTACACAGAGGAACGAAATTGATTGCTGGATTTAAAGGCACGTATATTTACCATATAGCTGTCATTTGTCCTGCCAATAATGCCATCAGTGTGCTGCAATAAGAACCCCCTGTAGGATGATTGAGTTGAAATAGTAGCCATGACTCTTAATGTGTCCCTCTGTTTAGGACTTGACTGAATAATTTATGCACAAGTAAAATGATCAGTAGTAAAGCTTTTAGAATCAAGCGCTATTTCCATTCTGCAAACATCCTGCAGAGGTTATGACCTTTGCCTTGTTGAACAATACCAGCTTGAAAGACTGAACTGTGCATGAGCACAGAATAGTATGGAGACTTGGAGGCGGAGAGGCAAATGACTAAAAGAGACAGACAAATGGAGAGAAAGGTTCAGAGAGAAAAGGGGAGTTAGAAACAAAAGAGAGAGTGGCGGAGCAGTGGGAGGTATATGCTGTTTGTCAGCACAACGAGAGCGAAATGTCACTTTTTGTGCTGCATCAGTGAGTGATTGCTGCCATTATCCCACCCAATGGGTATAAGCAGGCGATATTAGCACACTGTTTCCACACCCAGATGAAACAGGCAGAGTTCTCCACAGTGGGGATACCCAGAGCCAGCGAGGAAAATGGAGTGTGAAAGCATGTGAGGCATAAAGATTGGTGAGGGGAGATATAAAAAGACAAGGCGAGGGAAGAAAAAGAAATAAAGAGAAAAGAAAAGGAGCAGGTGTCGCCAAGCACTAAAGACAAAATCACAAGAAGGCTAGTA
The DNA here is from genome assembly GCF_900634415.1 of Cottoperca gobio. Taxonomy (NCBI): domain Eukaryota; kingdom Metazoa; phylum Chordata; class Actinopteri; order Perciformes; family Bovichtidae; genus Cottoperca; species Cottoperca gobio. Next base: position 7,431,940 of record NC_041376.1, on the reverse strand, counting down.
TCAAAAACGGAGGACGAGAGGAAGTAAGAACAAAGGAATTGAGTGTCCCTGTTGTTTCTGAAGATCCTGCAGAGTTTTAAATATAATGGTCTCTCTCAACATAGACTGCACGGTGTGATCTGACATCCATTGAACAAAGTGGCTGAGGCAGATATGGTGTTTAGGGCACTGCAGTGGGATGCACACAATGAGAGTTGTAATTATAGAACAAGCACACCCCACTAGCTCTCTTAACACAGATGGAAACTACCTGTAATTGTTTCAGCAGTATGAATGGGTATGTACTGTATGTGTGTGAGTGTGAAAGAAAGAGAGAAAGAAATAGAGGGGGAGAGAGAGAGAGGTTCAGAGGTGATGATGCATGTAAACAGTGTGGACTGAAATCCAATATACGTACATGCTATCATGCAACCTACAATCATATGCCTCTTTGTCATGTTCCCAGTTGTATTGATACTATTTTGTGGATTTTAGAAAGCACCTAGTCCTAATGCAGAACCTAATGTGTAAAGAATATATTTATAATATATAAAGATCTGCATTGGACACATGTTGAAAATACAGACCCAGCTGAGTTAAGGAGAACTTGATCGTGACGGTTCAGCGTGGAAGATGTTGCAGAACATCAGATTTGAAGGTGTTTTTTTTCGGCTTGTCAATTTCTTCCATTAAAAATGTAAATTTAACGTGATTTACGTATGTTCAAAAAAGCACAGGTTGGACCTTTTTAAGTAATTATTTACTTTTATTGCCATATTTTGGGTTAGTAGAGATGTAAGAGTAGAGGCTCCCAACATGGAGGGCCCCAAAAAAAGGTTGCAAGATGGTAAGCAAAATCGAAAAATAAAAAAAGCATACAGTATTTCTGCTATACAACTTATATTATTATTATTATTATTATTATTATTATTATTATTATTATTATTATTATTATTATTATTATTATCAATATTATTATTCTTTTATTTTTTTCAAAAGAAATAATTATCTTTGGGATAAAACGGTCATAAACTAGACATGCGAGCAAAATAATCCTCAATTGAATTCCCGATCTTCTCATACCTGTCATATCTAAGTCTATAAGTCAGTTTATTTTTGATTGTGGAACCAACAATCTCTAACCCCACACCATACACTGAACATGCAGTGTCATCACACTGCACATTCACAAGTACAGTTTATTCTTTTATTATTCTCCGCAACAAATCCTGTTAATACTAACTGTCCGTCAATTTTTCTCTGTGGCATCCATCATTGCACAAAGCTACATTTGGTCTGACACAGTTAATTGAAATGACAAGGCATTAATACACAAGATATGTCCCATGTAGGATATACTTTATGTATTGATTATTTCCCTGTATTCCTCTTTCCAAGGAGAGCACTAGATCCAGGAAGTTCTAGGTATTCTATCATATCAAAATGCAAAAAACTGTAATAGCATCATTGCTTTTTTATTTGAAGATCTTAGAGGCTCCATCAGTCGGAAGATGAAAGCATGAGTAGGTGGGAGATTTAATGGCTGTAGTTTTATTACAAGCTTGAGTACAATCTGTGAAGTCGTGTTCGAAAGCTGAGCAAAATAACCCTGTCAAATCCCAACAGACAGGCTGTACTCTGATGGTGGTGTGATTGGACAGTAAAAATCCTATAAAAGTCTTATTGTCCGTTCAATAACATTTACAGCTTAAATGTAATAGTTGAAACAGCAAGGCTACACCTTTATTTGTCTGTGGAGTTCAAAATAAGCCAACATTCAAGTGAAACAAAATATGTTTTACAGATACTAAGAAATACTATTATTTTCTTGGCACAAACAGGACAACATGCTGGCGTCTGCATGTGTCAAAATGTAGCTGCTGGGATGAATCTGCCTCAGTAAGTGATTCGCAGTCCCCTGGGCCTTCAATCAATGTTATTTGTCCTCTGAGATTTGTAATGGGCATGTGTAATAGCACTTTTTTTTACTTGCTTCTCTTTGATGATGCAGGTAAAAAACAAAATGAATGACTCACAAATATATATCGAACCACGAACAGAAAATGTCACGGTGAGTCAGAAGTACATACAGTGTGTACACTCTCAAGAAGAAGCCCAGGTGCATGCGTATCTTGAAATGCTGCACTTTCTTTGCCAATCTTATTCACACAGATAAGGTGAAATAGCTGTAGAATTTAGACAGATGAGTCTTAGCAATTTCAGAGCGAACCAACACATAGTTCAGCCTACATCTAACCCCATCTCAGTCCATTCACCAGCTGCGACTCACCTACTCTGTATCTCTCCCCTCAGTGTTTATCTCTATATAAAACAAGTCAACAACATGAAGGCGGCAAAGCAATCAAAACAAAGACCTCGCTGTGTACATCTGATTGAGAACTGAGGGGAGGTGAAGAGAGGTGATGCTGAGAAAACTGTAATACTAGACTACAAAGACTTCATCTCATGGGAAAAGTGGAAATGAACCGAAAATGGCAAGGTGTCAGCATCAAAAGGAGATTATTTGTTTTCAGCACTAGAGGAGGGCAGAAACACAAGTCATACGTAAATTTGAAAGATGATGTGACGACACCTGAAATAAATATTTGTATTTCAAGCTTTTTGTCTTCAATACAACCACAGGAACAGCTATGGAGGGATTTCTGAACAGGTCTACCAGGAGGTCCAACGGGCTGGACCCTCTGTTTAAAGTGACTCTCGACATTGTCAAGCTAACGACGACAAAGACTCAAAATGACAACAAAAAGACGCAATACGGCTACAAAGAGACACAAAAACAGAACACTGGCAGCTCAGCCGTTAACTTAGCCAGTTGCTTCTAACTCTTACTATTAGTAGTTACTATTCAAAGTTTCTCTCCATCTCTGAAATGCTTCGCTGTCGCCAATATTTTCAGAATCTCTTTTTGATCTTCCTTTTTTGGGTTGCATTGCAGTTGTTGCCGACGCTGGAATAGTGCAAGACTTTCAGCCATTGAATCAGGCTTTCGACCGGAGGGACTTGCACTCGCAATCTGCATTTGTAGAACAGCCGATTGGAACCCTCTTCATCCGTAATGACCTGTGATTGGCCAAAGTTTCCCGCCACGGCCGAGAGGAGGTGCAGAAGCCTAGTTTTTGTTAATTTGCTGAACAGTTACTATGGAATTTTTGGCAAGTGACGCCAAAGATATACTACAAATGACTTCAGAAAGACACAAAACAACCACAAGGACATGCAAAACCACCACAGACACTTTTCAACTAGAAAAGGACTTCAAAAAGACACAACTTCAAAGAGATGCAAAATTACTTTGCAAAGAGACACAAGACAACTACAAAGAGACGCTAAAACAACATCATTCTGCGTCACTTGCAGTCTGGGTGTCTTGCTCTTATGTAGGAGTGGGTGGGGGGCCCTCTACATGTCTGTATCCAGGGGCCCATCTCATAATCCCTCTATACACACAAACACACTTTTTGGTTGGATAATATTGTTTCAGGAGATACTGGCAGATACAATGCCTCAGTGGTAACGTTACAAAGTTCTACTAAAGTTCAGTCAACATCAAATCTGTACACTTTTGTGCCTTCACCTCCTCTCCCAGCTCCTCTTGTCTCGAAGTGCTGACACGGCACGGCAATGAAAATCAGATCGCAAGACATGATTGTCCTTTTCCATCAACACAACCGGTGAATGCATTCATTGTGCCCGCGATTGTACGAATGCTGACAATTGGTTTAAAAAGCTCTCTTCCCTCCTATGCCTGCAAAATGATGCTATCTCCCACCTACTCTCAACCATCTCTCATGTAACTTTTAAGCACCTCCTGCAGACATTTTTGGCATTTTTCGTCCGATTGAACTAAATGGGAATGGATGTCTCGGAGTTTCATTTTTGGGAAATGAGGACAGCGTATGCCTCTTACTCTAAATCAGCTCCATCAGTTCAGTGAACTCTGTTCCTCGCTGTGACAGTTGAATATGTGTGTGTGACAGTACAAACAAAGGTGAATCGATGCATTTCCCCGAGGAAGAGACAAAGAGAGGTTGAGAGGAAGACAGAGAGGGAGGGAGAGAGAGGGAGAGATGAAGGTGGCAGCGTGACATAGGGAGTGTGACAGTGTCATGCAGGCTGGTTTCATCGTTTCTCCCCAGCGCCCTAGGGAGATCATTAGCTCACAATATGGAGTCTATCAATCCTCACAGAATACCACTCTCCCCTCCGGATACATGTCCCGTCTGTCTGCTTCTCTCTCTGTCTATCCGTCTCTTTGTCTACATGCTGCTCATAGATGTACATTCAGGATCCTGAAAATCTAGTTAGTAGAAAACTGGATGCATGTTATCGAGCCCTTGGGGGTTTTTCATGGAAAAGACAGTAACCTGAAGAGTAGCTATTATCCCCTAAGAAAGCTCAGCTCTTACACTCTGTGTGTGCTTGTCTTTACTTGATTCGAGGATTAGGATTGAATAGTCCATGTGTTGAATTATTGAACTATTGAACAATTGAACTTACAAATTTAGTAAATGTTGTTAGGAACGGGAAAAGTAAAAAAAAGGCCATTTACTTGCCGTTTGTTCAAAAACAAGGTCAGCGACAGGTAGGCAGGCAGTGAAGGCAAACACATTCAATAAGGGGGCAAGCAAAAACCAGAACAATCTGGCAAATAAGTGAAACTACTGTATGGCTGACGTCGAATCTTCTTTTTTTGCTTAGGGAGGTCCCTAACCGAGTGAAATGACCCGCAAGTATCTAAGTGGCAGAGCTGGTCGAATTCTCTAAATGCAAAGGAAATGTGCTTCAATGCTTCCTTTCTTATATCCTTTAGCACTTCCTTTCTTATATCCTTTGGATCCTTTGGTGCACTGGACCATTCTTTAAGAAAGGAAATATATATGTATAGCGAGTAGCTAATTAAGCAGAAAGGCAGTGCAGGTGCAGGCAGGTACTAATAATAACGATTTAAAAAGCTTGAAAGAAAACTGCTGGACATTGTGGGTATGGAAGGGTCTGGAATGAAACAGAGTATTAGAACCGGCAGGCATGGAAAATGGTTTGAAAAGTGTAGAAATAAACGGAGGTGAAGCTGTGTATGATTGAAACATTTGTACATATTGTACAGTTCTGTTGAGATTTTTCCACTTGTTAAAATAAGTTTGAGGTCCACATGGAATTACAGAGTTGGCTCTGAGGATATGTGCTAGCTCATATATTATAGTACATATAACTATTATAAGAGATGGGACTCCTTGGTTTCTTGGTCTATATTCAGTTTATGTACCCTATAAGTGTTCCTATCTCATCATCCCCTGGGAAAGTATAACTAAAGCTCCCTGTGTGCTAAATAATGTTTTCAGTACATATGTAAAATAACTTACACTGACTATATGTAACGATACACCAATATGTGATATACCCCAATACATGACAGGTACCCCTCTGTAGCATATTCTCTCACACTGTTTGTACAGTATTAGTATTTTAAATACTTTAACAGCATCCTGTATTGTAATGTATTCAAACTTGTAAGAGACTATGCAGGGATAGGGATGTGATAATGCACCAATGACCCTGGTGGCAAAGAGGTGAATGTGTTCCTAATTGGAAAAAAAAAGTGTACACACTCACACACACACATGTGTTCACAAACACTAGCACACCGACAGAGACCCTCTGGGAGGTAATCTCTCTTCCTGTTCCGGCTATGCCTGGCCAGTCAAGCGGAGCTGCCTCATTGTGTCCTTCTGTACCAAGGCTCTGTATGGTCTTCCAGAGAGAGAGAGAGAGAGAGAGAGAGAGAGAGAGAGAGAGAGAGAGAGAGAGAGAGAGAGAGAGAGAGAGAGAGAGAGAGAGAGAGAGAGAGAGAGAGAGAGAGAGAGAGAGAGAGAAGAGAGAGAGAGAGAGAGAGAGAGAGAGAGAGAGGGCATAAAGAGAGAGAGAGAGAATTCAGTTTCCACTAAGACAGACACACATGACACACGCACACACACAAACACTCACACACACACACACACACACACACACACGGCTGCATGGAGCCCGATGCCCTGCAGCACATACAAAGAGATTTTACAAAGGCTGTAGCATCTGATTCACAGTCTGCTATTTTCTGTGTGTGTGTCGCACCTGTGAGTGTTTGCTTGTATGTTTTTCAAGTTAATAGTTTGACTATAAAAATAAATAAAAAATTGCCACTGTTGAGCATTGAAGACCAACTGCTCTGGAAGAAAATACAAATGACTAAAGAATTCTCAATACTGTAGAGATGGTATGATGCATGGGAGAAGAAAAAGTGAAGGAGGTTGAAACACGTTGAAATACAATATGTTGCACAATGGTATAATGGAAGATGTGATGGCTGCAACAACAAAAAGACCAGGTGGCATTTGACAATTTCAAAACATAGATATTTTGTCCTTTATAATATCAGCTGTCTTTATGTTTGTGTATAATCACCCTCTATTATTATTTAAGTACCTCAAATATAAATTCTAAAAGATAAAGGAGCAGGAAAAGACGTGAGTAATATAGTAGTATTGATTCTAATTCTGCACATGGAGCAGCCAAAAGGAACTTGGAGGTCAAAGAAAAGAAAATGAGCCCGGCAATATGAAACACAAACTCACGACACGTCAATACATGTTTAACAGTTATCAACGAGCCCATAAATGTAAATTAAAATGATATGTGGGGAGCAATAAATACGCTGTTTAATGGCTTCGCCCCTCCAGAAGGGCCAGTTTGTTTTTTTTCCCTCTTTCGCGCACCCTCTTTTCTCCCACACACACACAGAACAGTTCCATCATTAACAATGTATGCACACACATAAAAAATCATTTTTGCAGAGTTTTTTTTATATCATATACCTCAGTGTATCTGGCATCCAGCTTTATTATTTTATTTTCTTCCGCTTTTCAATTTGTTTCATCTAAGAGGTTTTTGAAAATTCATTAAAGTTTTGCGCAAAACACTTCTGGGAGTCTCATATTGATTTCTTATTAATAGGTTGTTTGTTGTAATAAATTATTTTGTCCTTAAGGCAATGAATATGTTAAATTGGAATGCAGTTGGTGGAAAAAAAGATGGCCCCGGGTACTACAACAAGCAGAGAGGAAAAATATGAATGCCTTAATTTATTTGATTTAAAATCAACAACGCTGAGGTAATCGTTAACTGTCATTTCCTACAACTCATAAATGTATGGTCTTTTTTACTCAGTTTTGCTCCGAGTGTTTTACTTGTGATCGATATACGTGTGTGTGTGTGTGTGTGTGTGTGTGTGTGTTGTGTGTGTCTGTGTAATAAAAGAATGACATACTACTGACACAATCCATTTTCATGAAATTGAATGAATATAAATATAAATAACACACTGCTTAGTAAAGGTGTCATACAATCGATATGGCCTTGTCATTGTCTAGCATCTCTGAATGTTTGTGAATGTTAGCAAGAAACGGAGAGGTGATGAAACATAAAGAGTGGCTAAAAGGAAAGGAAATGCTACTTAAGATATTGTTGTTTTTATTCTTCCTTGTCAAAACTTGGCGCCTACATTTACCACAATGCGACTTGTCCACTCTGGTATTTTGGTGCGTTATGCTAGTAACGGCTAATGTATCCTCAAGCAGAGATGAAGAGTGTGCTACAGAGGTTCTGGTAAACACACTTCTTCCAGATTTTTTTCATTTTCAAACTTGTAGTATTCAACTTCAACTGACGCTGGGTTTCAAGGCTTATACAACTTCTTTTTCACATATGCAGTAGTACTCCACAAGACCTGTATCCAGATTCCTTCTCCTTCCCCTTTAATGCAATACAGGTCACAAAGCTTTTAAACCTTTGCCAGCGCCACCATGGCCGCCGCCAGCGCCACTCGTGTTCTGATGGATCGGTTTGTACACATGTTTTGATTTGTTGACGTGCAGTCATGTTCGGACAGGTAGAAGTGTAGTCGTGTTCTGATTGGTCAGTGTGTATACGTGTTCTGATTGGTTCGTTTGTAGACGAGTTCTGATTGGTCGGTTTGTAGACGAGTTCTGATTGGGCCGGTTGTATACAAGTTCTGATTGGTCGGTTTGTACACAAGTTCTGATTGGTCGGTTTGTAGATGAGTTCTGATTGGTTGGTGTGTATAAGTGTTCTGATTGGTCGGTTTGTATTCATGTTCTGATTGGGCCGGTTGTAGACGAGTTCTGATTGGTCGGTTTGTAGACGAGTTCTGATTGGGCCGGTTGTATACAAGTTCTGATTGGTCGGTTTGTAGACGAGTTCTGATTGGTTTGGTAAAATCATATGACTTGAATGACACTTCCTGTCTTCGTACTTCCTACCTCTGTTGGGTCTTTCTCTGATCTTCCCTGCTCTTCCCCAGTTTGGCGCATCTGAACTTCATCCCAGATCGAATCACCACCTCCTTAATCCATTTCTGGAGTTCAGCTCCAGAGAGTCCACATCCACCGCCGTGTCCAGCAGAGCCTCGAATACGTGATCTGACAAAACATTAAATAAACTTTATTCTGCAAAGCCAAAAAACATTATTTTTTATTCTACAAAGCCTCCAACATGGGATCTGAAAAAACATTAAATAAACTTATATTTTTGCATTAATTTGTTTCACACACATAAACACAAATCACATGAAAGAAATTTAAAGTACGTGTGAGGGTGTCGTAGAAACGCACCAAAAGATATATAAAAGGGTATGTCATATGACTTGAAGCAATTATCAAAGTTCATGGAGCTCCCTTTGGAGCCCTTAAAGGCTTATAGAACTTTCTTTTTCACAAATGCAGTAGTACTCCACAAGACCTGTACACAGACTCCTTCCCCTTTAAGGCAATAAAGGTCAACACAAAGCAATAAAGTCCCAGTGAAGCTATAGTTAGAACATTATTAATGTATGTACTATGACTTAATCCTGAGTGAGCGGTGTACAGTTACAAGAGGGAAAAGTCAAATCCTTTGCATTTGATTGGACCGTTAAAAAGTGGGCGGGCTTAGAATGTTGCTAAATGTTGCAGATTGATTGATGGATGGATGTCATGATACTTTTGAAATTGATTGGTACTAGCTTACGTAAGTACCAAAATATTTTTGTTTTACAGGAAGAAAAGATGAATGGATTTTACTATAAAAATACAAAGAAATAAACATTTTAAATTTTCTTGGCATATATTGTTAAATAGATGCACAATATGACCAGGGATGAGATCTTAAAGGGTTAAAAAAAACCTTTCAACTTTAAGTCAGTGGCAACTGTCGCTCATACATACAGGAAGTGGACAAAATTACAAGAATATTTGACAATATTTTGCAATCCAATACAACAGCCCTCAATAAATGCTACCTCTAACAGGAGTTTATTTAACTCTTGAGGCTGTAGCTTGTGTTGTTGTGGATAGCATTATAATGTGCATGGTAATTTCTCTACACACCTGCACAGGAAATCAGAGTAAAACATTACCATAAGGACAATATTTAAAAATATTTATTTAACGGAAGGAATGTATTGCTTGAAAGAAGACTTGCAGATTGAGTGAGCGGGTTATAAATCAGGTCGTTCAAGGAAACAACAAGAATTAGGAACACATTCAGCACATATGTGCCACACTCACAGTGCACCCACAGTAGCATGTCTTGAGCAGCCTAGTGGCTCTTGTTAATGCATTATTGGAGCTCCCATCCGCTATTCAGTCAATTTATCGCCTTTTTCAAGTTTGTTTACTGCAGCCCGTAACTCATTGCAGCGACAGACAGACCATTCCTCTCTTCTTCCCATATATGAAACTTTTACTGAGCTAACAAACTGCAACCGTCGACAGGGACGCTGGTAGACTAGGCAGAGGGAGGGAGGAAAATGAGAGAGAGAAGAAAAGGAAGGATTTATGGCTGCTTGTAAATTTGTCCATCAGGGCTTGCGTTCTTATCAGCTACATTTGCTCTCTTGGCTCCACAATGAGACTCCGCTGCAAATGAGATCCATTCTCCCCTTCACACACAGTGTGCTCAACTTAAAATGAAAAGATGTTTCATTTCAGGGAGAAAATGTATGTTTTTCAAGCCGCTAAACACATTTCATTAGCGGATGGATCCTGTTTCACAGATAGGCGAGAATTAAATGAGAGGTAACCGAAAAAAAGCTTTAGAGAGGAGAATTTATGCAAAGCCACAAAAAAAACTCACCTTTCTGCCACACCAGAATCTCACTCATTAGCTTTATGAATTTAACATCATGGTGGAAAAAGCCAGCTCATTCAGGCGGCGCGCTCGGTTTGTTGGGAGAGCTAGTGATTATTGTTTATTACTTCAATAAAAGCCATACAATCCTCAGCTTTCCTGTGCCCATCTGGAAAAATACAGCTTAAATATTCAGAGCTGTGCAACCGTAAAATAAAAACAGAATGAGTAAAAAACAAAGTGTGTGGAGAAGCTGGCTAACTTCCCTTCAGGGTTTGTTTTTTTTGTCATACCCTTACAGTTTTGGATTGAGAAATGGACTGGCATTTGAAAGCAGCTGCTTGACTCTTCAACAATGATGCAAGAGGGGTAATTCTTTTATTTACCTGTATGCATGCACGTACGCACGCCCGTACACACTCCAAAAATAAAAAGACGAGTACACACTAATCACATGCCCAGAGGACATGATATAATGAGATAAACCACAATGATTTTGCATGCACAATAATTATACCAAAGTATCATACATACACCGTACCAATTAAGCTAACACAATTACCTCCATGGCCATGGAGGATCTTAGAGGCTTGTTGAACCTTGTAAGGATTTGTAGCGGGTCCCAGTCAATCCTCATTTTATATAATTCATCCAAGTATCATGTAACTGCCTGCATTGTGCACCTGTGGAGTATTAGGAAGGCCATTTGGCTCTGAGAACATTCTCCGTCTCTGCCAAACAGTTTTTTGCGTTTGCAGGAGCATTTAGTTTACCATATACAGTATTTGTCTGTAGCTTTCTCTGTACAAACTCCACTTTGCGTCATCTCCCCCTCTCAACACATCTCTCTGCTCACCCCTCACGTTCCTCCTCCACCTTCGCTCTCCTCCTGTCTTCGTATGGCTGTGAGAAAGGCCACTGTAGGCAATCGATAGCTGACAATCTGGCGAGATCATATATTTTTCCTCTTCTTTAGCTAATTCAATTTGGTCCTTAACATTCCAGTGGCTTTAATTAGATGCCCACGGTAGCAAATTGCAATTTACATTTTTATAGTTTCTCGAGTTAATTAGCTTGCTCACTCAGCCAGACCCGACTTGTTTATACCCCCCCCCCCCCCCCTCCTTCCTTCTCCCATTCTGCCCCATTGCCTACTTTTCGAGGCCTCTGCATATGTTGTGTTTACAAGGGAAAAAAAGCTTAATGTCAGACAATTCCTTCTCAATAAACCAAATAAAACATTAAGCCTACAAAACACTTATTTTATTAGCCACTTAGCCGGTGTGTTGTTTTGACTATATCAAAAAGTTTCCCAGCCTCACAAATGTTACGTCCCATTACACAAAACACATTTAATCATCTATTTTATAAGGACAGACTTTTTACAAACCAAATAACTTGTTTTGGGTCCTTCCAGTCAAACTCTTTTCTTAAACTCCTTCTAGTCCAAAGGAATGTGTTGCATTGACTTTTCTCTGGCACGGATAACTGCTGTGGGCTTAATGGCATCAGAGTGGAAATGATCGTTAGCCGTTTCTTACTGATTTGGATCGAAAGCGTTGTCCATGTGCAGAACAGACATCTTAGTGATGAGAGCACACAGTGAAGAGACTTTTAAGTGAAGCTTGTTTTGTTTATCTTTAACACACAAATCTATTGCAGCGTAAGCTAGCTAATGTCAGTTAAAGGGGCTTTACAAACAATGTGTAGACATGACCGATGTCCTGCAGACAGAAAACAAGACTCTGTTGTTGGAGGCATGTTGTTTCAGGTACAAGTGAGACAATGAAATGAACCAGGAAGTCCAGTTTGAGTAACAGATCCATGAGTTTGAAGGCTGCACAGCAGTTCATAATATTATCCATACGGTATTTTACAACACTAGATTACTAGAACACTAGCAACACTAAGTTGCAATAATGTTATTTTCCTTTGCAACGGTTGCGAGGTAAATACTAGAAATAATGCATTCACGTTACAAATTAAGTGCTTGCTCATATATGATTGACAACATAGTTGCCAGGCGACCTTGCATTGTTTTACCGGATCCTTCTGCATCAGCAGCCAATAGAGAGGCGTCAGGGCTCGTGTCAGTCTGAACATGGCCTCAGTGGCACAAGAGGACAGTGACTGCTACTACTGTATATGCACACATCCATTTGCCACTGTCACCGGAGTTAATGATCATTGAACTTTCCGGTTCGATTCTGCAGCTTGACTTGTAACTGTGGCAACGATGGGAACCACCACAAGGACAACAAACCAAATTATACCCAGTTAATGGTACCTGAGTACTCCTGAGAAGAATTAGCTCATTTACACCAGTGTGCAAAATATATTAATGAAGAGAAAAAGGGCTTGGAGCAACATCATTATCCTTTATATGACCTATAAACAATGTTTATACAGTCATTCTAACTATTCCCTCTCTGTTTCTACTGTTTCAACTTCATTTAATATATTAAATGATGAGATAAGGACAGAAATGCGGCAATTACTCGCTGTAAAGCATCTTCACTAATACATCCACTGCAACTTTACAGTAGGTTCAATTTTTTAATTCATACTTCTCCTCAAGCCAAACTACTCCACGGTTGCTCCATATATATATATATATATATATATACACACACACACACCTCTGAAGAGCTGCCCCGTGCGAAAATACAGCTGACCCGAACTGCTGGAAGCATCCCTACAAAGAAATGAAATTGCAAAGTGAATGCTCTGACCTAGCGTTGTCAAAGAAAAGACAAGAAACAGTATCTCCTTTTGCAACATGTCTGACATCATCTTGTTTCTTTACCCCAACCCATTATCATGTTTATTCTAAAACTAAACCTTCCTTTTAGTTGAAAGATATCCACAGGAGAGAAAAATGTAAAGGGAGGAGAAGGAGAAAGGGGGGGGGGGGGGAGACAGAGGGCGAGATAAAGCAAGAGACGGGAAAAGTCTGTGAGTGCAAGAGAAGTAGATGGAAAGAGAAAGACAGCGGGAGAGAGGGAGAGTCACTCAGTGCGGCAATCAGCTGAGCAGACAGGCAAGTCACCTCTACTGTCAATCACCACTCCCCCCCTGTGACCAGAGGACTAAATGAAACACGTCCTTAGAGGTCCTCCATGTTGTCTTCTGTTTCATCCTCTTCCACCATCACTTTTCATCTCCTTAACAGACATCTAACGTTTAGTCATGGAGCCCTAGAGACTGTGTGGCTGTTTGGTTGGACCAATGGTTTTTACCAACTGCTAAGAGACCATGTAAGCACTGACCCCGATTACAACGCAATTAAACGACTCGTGTCTTCCTCCAAGGTAAGAGAGCACTTGTGCTTGACTCTTCCACCTTCTTTTTCTTTTGTCTTTTCCTTCTTCCCCCTCTTTACTTTTCTTCACTTTGTTCCTCATTAAAACATCACATTCATTTAGCGAAGTCTACTTTGACATATTGTACGCTCAGCATGCTGTTATTGTTTGACCCAGGCTATTACTTCCAGGGCCTCCTGGAGGCAGAGAGGGCAGACAGGGGCTAATGATAATGTTAGGCACAAATTGCAACAAAAAAAAGAAATGGGTCAGAATTTGAAAAAATAAATATCTGAAGATTCTCAGACGTACTTCCTGGTAGCAAAACATCAATAGACAATATGTTATAACCTGCTGCTGTATGTTAATGTAATGATTGTGGAAATGGGGCAAGAAGAAGCTTTCCATCACATGATAAAGAGAGCATCAGCATTTAAACATCAGCTGTCAGATTATTTCATGGACCAGAGAAAGCGGGAGCGCATTTGTTCTTCCTATGTGCTTTTAAATACCACAGAACAAATGAATCAATCAATCTTTCGCTTTCACACTAAAGCAGTCTTTGCCAATTTCGGAAAGACAAATAACCTTGGCGGGGATCTTAAAAAGAAAAGAAAAAAAGGAAAATGTTGCTGGACCTATCCACGGGCTAAATTAACAGGACTACTGATACGGGGTTTCTTTTAAGTTTTGGAGTAGTGAGAGTGCAGAAATAGTCTTTCATTTTGAAAGTCTGTGGGGATACCTCTACATCCCGCAGACTGCATCATTATAGACGATATTTTGGTGGAAAACATGCCCAGGGAACGGCTCCTGGCTCTACTCTCTGAGTACAGTGTTTGAAATCACACAGAATCTTTGAAAGCAAACTTTGGGGTTTCTTTTTAGTTTGCACAGCCTCTCTTTTCTACGTAACCCCTTTATTGGGTTATGCACTCACCTCAATTGGAATTCACCCTTCTCCTCTAATTATAGACTGCTTGTTTTTCTATAAGCCCAGCCGTGCCTTTGAATTCAGAATGTTATTCATCTTATTTTCCTGACAGCTTGTTCCCAGTTTTGTTTTGAAGTACTTTTCAATTGTCCTAACCTTATTTTGCTTCACACAGATTGGTATTTGCTGTTGCTATTCTGTCCTGAAGTCTGAAAACCACAAGCACAAACACAACCAAGACACCAGTCCAAACAGCGGTATAATCTCTGCCTGAGGGATAGAGGGGAGAAGGTAAGGACACGGGGCAGAAGGAGAGGAGAGCCTCTGACCTGATGTTCGCGCCCCTATCTGCTAATTAGTCCTATTCACTAACCAGATGCTTATAATTAAATTTACATGCAGTAGTGAATAGCCGGATAAAAAAAGAAAAGATCCATCAGGCGGCCACAAAGGATGCGTTCAGCGACCATCTCATGGCGTGTAAAATACACAAGAACATAAAAAGCTCATTAAGAGAGACAATAAAGGGAGGAGACCCCAGAGCACTTCAAACACCATCTTGAGCTGTGCCCTGGAAGCATCCTCCCACCTTCACCCTCCTCTCCTCCCCCCCCCCCCCCACCCCCTCTCTGCCTCCCTTCCTGAGTCAGAGTTTCTCTACTTCTGTTGTCCCCCCCTTCTCTTCTCAATCACGTCTGCGTTAGACCGTCAATTTGCACTCTCGCTCTTTCATTCTGCACCTGTCCCACGGTGGGTTGTTTGTTGTCACGCAGGCGATGTGCGGCTACCAGAGGCAGAGCCTTCTCTCCTCTGGAGATGTTCAGAGGAATAGAAGAAGGGAAGAAAGAACAAGCTTCCCTTTAATGCAGTTTTGGCAAAGTGCCCTGGCTGATGGAACTAGCTGCAGAAGAAAAACAACAACACCACCCCACAACAGAAAAGCCTTACTCACTCACTTACTCCCACTTCGATGCACTGGCTAGTTAATTATTGCTCAGAGCTATTTAAATACACCTAATTAAAACAAATGTAAAGTAGGTCATTAGTTGAAAGATGTCTGCCCCCTGTTGATGGCAAGGCCGCAGGAACCAGGGGGGCGGAGGGTGCTGCAGCACCGCCTTGCGAAATGTAGACAAACTATGACCATAATCTAAATTTACAAACATTTATTTTAATAAATGGATCATTATCGATGTTAACCCTCTTTTCCTTGGTCAATATTATGAATTAAATGTGATTTGATTTTATAACTTGGTTGGTAAGAAATTAAACACATAATTGATCTGAATGAAGCTGCCGTTTTCACCAAGGGCGAGGTGCACCCCTCATGCTCATGCACAAATGTATAGCAGCACCAGCACTGGGGAGGAGTAGTGTTAGCGTCGATAACGCAATGCTGCCAGCCACGGGACCACACTTTTCCAGGAAGACGTTTTGGAAGACAGGATTTTGCCCCGTTCTTTTCAGCGTCAGCCACGACAAAGAGAAAGATTGTTTATTCGGTTTCGCCTGTATCCAGACTAAAGAAGGTAAAAAAGGTAGGCCTATCGTTGAGAAAGGATTTTTCAACTGGCGCAAGGCCTCTGTAAAATTCAGTTTGCACGAGAAATCGGCCATTCATAAAGATTTTATTTGTACTATCGCCAGATTAGAAAAGACCTGTTAATGTTTGAAAGACATGTTTATGAGATGTGAAAATATAAAATATATCAAAGTTAAATTTATATTCTGATGATGTTTAGGTCAGCAGAGAAGGCCTTGCTGGCCCTGACGGCCCACCACTGGTAAGACGGGACGAAGGGCAAACATATCAGGACTGCAGAAAAAAGACAACTGCTCCTGGTGCCAATGAGTGTGTGAACCTGCTCAAGGTCAGACTAGGGGCACTGAGAGATGACTACGTGGTGGCTGAAATGGTAGATAAGGTGAAAGTGAGCGCCAGCCATGGTCGGAAGATGCCAGACTGCCCAGGATAAGCTGAACACCTGCTCGCACAGGCAAAAGGTGAACTCAAATGGAGAGCTGAGTTGTATGGAGCTGTGGATTGGGTTCAGTCTGAACTCACCACAAGATGGTAAAACTTGACGAACAGTCTCGAGCTAGACACAGGATGACTGCACCTGTGTAAAGGGGCCAATTACCCAATGTGAGACAGTACAAGAGGCTGCCTCACATCTCTCAAACCGGAGCTCTTTTTGGAGAAGTAGAGAATCTAACAAAACCTACCCATCTCTGTTGCTTCTTCGGAGAGATTTTTCTCAACCGTCAGACGCCTTAAAACCTGCCGGCGGAGCAGCATGTCCCAAAAGAAACTAACACACATTGACCTTGAGACATTGTTTCCCAGTTTCCCAAACTTCAGTGACACCCCAAAGTGCAAAAACACATTGGAGTGTTATGACTGCAGAAAAGTAAGAATGCTGGTTTATTATTATGTGCTACCGCCGTGCAGAAAATGACCGCTATTTATCAACTGTTCAGTTCAACTTAAAGTTTAATCATAAATTATTGGAGATAATTATGTTTCTTCACACATGTGTATTTCTTTCATATTGAAAAACCAGAATGAGGTAATCCCTTACAGTTTTAATTAGAAAACTGTATATACTGTGATGCAATCATTAGGCCTGTTAGACCTACAGCTTAGCAGTCCTTTTGTCAGAGACATTTGTAAACTCATGATATCGTAATCTCATGGCACCCTAGATTGCGCTGTGGGTAGGGGCCGCTAAGATATTCATCAGAAGCAGGTCGATGGAGGATAAACTGGCACCAAAATGCCATTTCCTGTCAATTTTAAAAAGACGAACAACGGTTTAATTTGTAGCGAAAGACAGCGGCCAGTAGGCTGTGAGCCGATCAAACAAAGTACATATAGATCATCAAAAGTAAATATCAAAGGATCTGACAGCCAGAGGTATAATTCCTGTTATATTCCACAAGGTCTTCCCCTGTTCTGTAGATAAATAAACCTGAGCACAGAAGGGAGGGGGTGTGGGTACAGCGTACAAATACAGAGCACTTAGCAGGATGAAGGAAAAGTATGTTTAATAGGTCATTTTCAAGGCAGACATTTTTGATACGTCACAGTAGGAAGCACGAGTGTAATTAATAACATTAATAATGAACGCTGGACGTTGAGGTGTTCCAGTTTCATGCTGTTTAGCTTGCTCATTGGCATGGATTACAAGGACACTTAAATGGAACAGAGCCATCGTTAGTGTTATTAGTTACACCTGTGATTCTTCCTATGACAAGTCAAAAATGTGTGCAATGAAAAAGATCTGTTGGGTGCACAACTGCGCCCGTGAACACGTAAGGTACATTATGTGTAGTAAAAAGATGAATGTAATTGGCTCTCTGGGACAAGATCCAAACTCCTGCATTGTTAGACGTGCTACATTCCCAACTTTCACACCCTAACCATCCATCTCGTTACATAAAGGGCACAACACTTCCAGCACTGACCGTTGGCATTTGACGTAAATTGTGAGGTGTAGAATAATTGTCTGACATTGATGTAATTCCACAGGAATGATGGCCAAAACCAGTTGTAATAAACAAGAAATATCTTCAATTTAAAAAAGAGAAGAGAAAATAAGAATAGAGGTAAATCAGAGAACACATATTCCACCTTCCAGCAGTATGAGGGCTCTTCTCCTGTGTCAGCCTTTAATTAAGTATTGACCGTGCCACCAACAGGAACCCAAGAAGCAGTAGACAACAACAAAAAAAACTGGGGTTAAAGGCTAATGGGCTGAGAACGTGATACATCCCTTAAAGGTCCTGCTGTGCTCATCGCTTCTCTCAGTTTAGGCAGCGTTTCAAATCCGCACTCAGATCAGCCTCCTGCCACCAGAACACATCGTCGACAAGTTCAGTTCTTCCCAGCATCTACGGGTTTGTCTGAACCAAGTCTAACAACAATTAGACACTCACACAGACGCTGCCAACACACTCATAAAGGCATCTTTATGCACACATACACTCACACACACACATGGACGTCAGCATGTATGGCTTCAGTGTGTGTATAAACATGAATGACTCAACTGGCAGTGAAGCAAGTGAAACTGAAAATGTCTGTGAATGTTGCAGAATTTGCCAAGGTACTACCTTCTCATAATAAGCATCATGGTGAAGGGACACACACACACACACACACACACACACACACACACACACACACACACACACACACACACACACACAGACAAGCCAGAGGGACCCTGTTTCTACTGCCCACAGTCTGACAGGTGCCCATATGCAAAACACATACACCAACGCACAAATTATATATGCACAGAGTGAGAGAAACAAACAATCTTCCGGTTATCTATTGCAGCACGTCAGGGTCTGGCCCCTATGGACTGACATCTTGAACCACAAACAATACGCATCTGTTCAAAGTTCAGTTTTAATGATGCAATGTCTCACATGATTAATTAGTTGTCTTCTATTATAGTTTGTGGAATCTATATCTTAGTCATTGTATGTGATGTAAGCTAAAATAAATAAACATGGAGAAAATAGCGGTTGGGAGGACATGATATAATTACTAAGCACAATCAGTCCATCATTACCCTACCAGATTACATTTAGCCACCTTGTGCAAATTAACAATAATTAAGAGGGAGTTTTTGTATTTTTTTTTTTTTACAATTCCACCGCCGTCTGTCAATCATTGTCACTTGCGTATGTGAAGAATAATTACCACTAACAATACTGATGATGTACAGCTCTGCTCCATACCTGTAATTTATAGTGAAAAAACTTAAACTGAATGAATTACCACACATTTGATTGAAGTTTGAGCAAGCACGCAAATTATGTATAGTATGTGCAGGCCGGGTAAAAGCAAGACAGAGAAGTCAAAGTCACTCGGAGAGGACACAAGCTTGGTTCGCTGGGTCTGCTTTGTATTATAATGAGTCTCCGTGGTCCACAAACATGCACATACATTTTCATAACTGGTGGGTGGAACATAGTTGGCACAGAAAGTGAGCAAATGGCTCTGAATCAGGCATCATGAATATCAATGAAAGATGGGGAATGTGACTGCCCTGACAAAGCATGGACTGGGCAAACAAATCTCCAGCACTTCCAAAATCCTAAACTGGACCGCAAAATGTCCCAAGGCTCATGATGACCGTCCTGTTTAATTCCGCCTTCATTATGTTTTCAGAATTTTTACAATAGACTCCCCATCGGATGTCCGTGTCTGCTCAAACCTGGTCGCATGATGACAGATTCAACCAATTTTTTTATTTATTGTAAGAACACACACACACATACACTCACACACACATGCCAGACAATTCTGTCAAAAAGAATCTCGCAACTGCTCCGCACTCGCTGTCAAGTTGACTTTTGAGACTTTGGAGGCGTGAATGGAATAGACTGTGGCTGTGCGCCCCGGTAGCTCACCTGGTAGAGCAGATGGTGGAATGAGTGAGAGCTGATGGAAACTCACTTCCCTGCTTGGAACATGTTTATCCTCTTCAGACAGAAAAAACCTTGCCATAACAACTAACATATTTGTGACAAGAACCAAAGTGGTTTCCTGTGAATTATACTATCAAATCAAGACCATCAATCATCTTTTCCACGGTCTAAATGTTTGCAGTAGATGTACTAATGTATCGCTGTTTATTTGACCATGATATATTGATGTTTTACAACGTTTGATGCAGCATTTTAAAAAGAGCACTTCAGTGTTTTAGCATTGGACTTCCATAAAGTTAAGGGAATTTGCAAGATTTGAGAAAGAATGGTCAAAATTGAGGCAACAATGGCCGAGAGAGAAATTAATGTTTTTAGAATACATCCATGCCTGGTAAATGCCATTATGTAAGCTTGTGTTGTGGGTATTACTAAATGTTCTGCATATTTTTTTATCCCATACTCTATGTATTTGTCAAGTTTTAAGTCTGTGTGTTCTGCGTTTTACTTGGCTGTAAGACACATTTCCCTTGGGGCCAATAAAGTTATAGTCGTGGATCTAAAAACCTATTTCGCAATATCATATCATATGTATTCAATGTGCTCATCCAGCAAATCTCATGGAAAAGCATTAATGACCTCAAGTCTCAGAGCTGGTGTCAATGTATTAGAATAAGTCTGGTTGGAACAAATTAGAAAGAGGAAAGTGGTCGTACCCTGTCCGCTCTATAGAACACAGGAGAGCTACGGGAGTCCATGGACAGTCGGCCCTTCCATTATAATAGTATTATGAGCAGGATGGATCGTTGAGCCATGACATCAATATCTACTTATCCATGTGTCCATCTAGAAAATCAGCTGAGAAGAATGTGATTAAAAGGCTGCGTGATTCATGCTTTCAATTCTATTGATCTCCCTATATAAACTATTACTGGAGCCTCAAACACTCACACACATCACATGGGAACACACACACAGCCCAACACAAACACACATATAGATGCTCCGTCCATATCTATAAATATCAACCTGAGGTAGACTGACTGCGACCTTATATCCTCTCCCCTCACACACTCACACACACACACACACACACACACACACACACACACACACACACACACACACACACACATGCTGAAGTAGCGCAGGCTTTCATATTGCCGGGGCAATGCTAGACAGCTAGTTTACCGTGAATTTAAAGCGATAAGCTGAGCGAGCCGTAGCTATTCCTGGACGTTAGGTGCACAAAAACTGGGCACTGCCGGGAGATTTATCTCCTCCTCTGAAATTTCATTTGCCGAAGGAATAATAAGACATAGGAAATGAAAGTTAATCACGAATCCTCACTTTTTGCCTCTCCTTTCTCCCTCTCTCTCTCTGTGTGACATTGGCTTTGAGAGCTCAGCTGAGGCCTGCTTTATTTAGTCAGGAACCTTTTGTCTCCCCCCTTCCTCCCCTGCAACCTTTTAAATGCTTCATAAATCAGAAACAATGCGCACACTTCTGAAGGTTTGTTGTCCCGCAGAAACTAATTACAATGAGAAAGCCCTTCTACCAGTGAAACAAAGTACAATGACATGGTTCACCATCTAACACGCATTAGAGAGGCGGGTAGGTTAGAGAGTATAAGGAGAAGATTAGAAAGAGAAGCAGCTGTAATGTGTCTTTTTTATTATTTAGATACATTCTTATTTCCCCTTAATCATACGTCTTAATGTCTGGAGTGTTACGGTATATAGATCAATACTGTACTCAGTGATAGAAAGTAATTATTTGTGAAATGATACTATTCAATCAGAAACAATATTACCTCCACGCACAGGACTACTCACTCGTTCACATTATTCTCCAGTTATGCTCTCACGTTGTATAAAGGAATGGTTTACCCCGAAATGTAAACTCAATCAATACTTACTTCACATCAATCTGAACCTTTTACTTTAGTTTAGCTTCTGTGTTCTGAAGGTCACTGGGCAAATGGCCCACAGAATGGATTAATTCTTCTTTAAGGTGCTTGCACACTGTGATTCTACCCTTTGCCATTTTTTGAGTTTATGAAAGATTTAACCTGTGGAGTCCGAGCAACAGCTAAGATATATTTCAACACAAATAGTGTAAATACTTGCAACTTATCTTTTTGAATGACTTGCAGATACCTCCTAATAAGGAAATGATGTGTCCATTGTTTTCATCTTTAAGCTGAGTCGCCATTAAATGCATAACAATAAGTGAAGGCTGTTCATATATCACAGTATGCAATTTAAAATCAAATTAAAGTATGTGTGAACAAATCCTGCATGAGATGATCTTCAGCATTCTTTCTTGATATTAAACATTGAATTTAATTACTTTCTGTAAGGTTCACTGGTGCTGCCGAAGCCACCGAGAATTAACATCCAACCGAAGTTTCTTTTGCAGCTTTTAAGTACTTCTGGCTCTTGTTTTGGTTTTCCTGCCTGTACGTACTGTACACGCCATGTTTGAAAGTTAACGTCGAGCGATTACCTAGATGTTGCTCGAAACCAAAAACATAGAAGTCCCCCGGCTAATTAAAAGATTGTTATTGATAATAAATGTTTCAAATTGGTTTCTAAAAATCATGTCATTACCTCCGCCAAGGAGATTATGTTTTCGGATTGGTTTGTTTAGTTTGTCGGCAGGACTACGGGGGAAACTACTGGCCCGATTTTCATGAAAGTGTGTGGAAGGGCATGGCACGGGTCAAGGAAGAACTAGGGTTAGCAACTTTTATTCCGTGGGTGAATTGTTGGAGCTGTACAGAGGCTTCAAAGCTTTTGCAACAGCATTTTATTCCCTCAGTACTTCACCTGTCTCCTGGCATGCACTTATTCTACATCTCAATTCTCTTTTTTCTATCTATTCTGTCTATTTTAACCTTATGTTTAATAGATTAATATTAGCTTCTGTTTAAAAAGCACTCAACCTGACCTTCTGTTTTCATCACATGAAATTGAACAGGGCCAGAAGTGCCAAGATATAGAGAAGAAAGGGGAAGAAATGAATTGAAGAGAACAGGGAGAGAAAGGAGACGGACACTAAAATGGGTTTTTGATGCTTGAGCCTCGGCAGTAACCTACAGAGCACCTACAATGAAATAACCTTTTAAAATGACCTTGGGATCTACAGCTGCTCCTCGACTTCGCCAGTAAATCAAAATACACTTCAAGTAAATAGGTGGAAACATGCAAATATTAGCATAGCAGATATAGGGCTGTTTATTGCTGTAGTTTACGATGGGGAACCCAGAGAGGGATTTTTATAAGGCACAGGGATGTAAAGGCTTCAGGCTTTATGGTTGTTGAGCACTGATAGCATAAACCAATAACATATTCCTCTAAAGCTGGTTCCCCTTATTGAGATCATAAGGTTTAGTCATTCAGTCAGTCATACATGTGAGCAAACGCACAGATAAATACACCACAAACACCTTTTAATGTGTTCGATGGAGTGTATTCAAAGGCTTGAATGCAACCATTAGGCTGTGGTTGATGAATCCAATCTTCTTTGAATAAAGGAAAGCTGCTGTCTGTCATTCCCCTCGCCAAGTCACTTAACCTGAATCGCTTGTGTAAACACACTGTGGGATAAATGGGTATTATCTTAGAGGAGGCCAAGAGCCGGCAAAGAAGAAGGGTGACGGAAATAACTAGAAAAAAAGCTATCGCTTCCACTTCCTAGACAATGAGAATGGCAGTGTGTGTGTGTGTGTGTGTGTGTGTGTGTGTGTGTGTGTGTGTGTTCGAGGGGGAGCTGGAGAAAGATCGAGAGGCACAATTGGGAGAGCGAGACAGACAAGAAGCGGGAAAGAGAGAGAGAGAGAGAGAGAGAGAGAGAGAGAGAGAGAGAGAGAGAGAGAGAGAGAGAGAGAGAAAGAGGGATCATTGTAATGAGGTGTCTGGAATGCTGATGTGTTTTCAGCGATACGCAGCGTAAAGCTAACAGTTCTCTGAGCAGGGTGCTTTAACATATACGCCTCCCGACCAAGCCGAGCTGAACCAGATTGCCTCTCAATGGTGTGATTGTGGTGAGCAGGGCTGTGATTGGCTGCTTTTCTTACCTGCCAGTTAGGGAGAGCACAAAATACTCTCTTTCTTTCCACCCATCTTACGCATGACGATTAGGTGCACCACTCTTCCTGTAAAAAAACACTTGTGTAATGTCTTTTTTGGCTCTGAGGGCAGCTCTCTAAAGTCTAAGAAAATAACCTTGATGATATCATCCTTATTTCGGGTTGAGCTCGAGACTCCATATTTGTACCAGTAAGCCTGTGTTATAAATGTGGAATTTCAAAGACGTGGGCGTTTACTGCAAAAGACAAAATGCTTTTTGGGAATTGTAGAATCCAGTGTTTTTGGATCTTGACACACTCCAGGTAATAAAAGTCAGGTTATGTGAGCCTCTGCTGGATAGATTATTTTCTCAATCTGTTTCCCCCGAACTGTATCAAAGTGCGGTAATAAATACCTTGAGTACCTTTTTAAGGCTGCTTCTGTGTGTGGCATACACTGTCAAAATGTTTTAGTGTGTCTTAAGCATTAATTAAAAATGTTACATAGATTATCTCAGCAGCTTTGGCGCAGATTTGTTTGGCATTTTCGAAGCTCTATTAAAGCTAGTGCAACCTAGTAACAGTCCCAGACTGTTACTGTCACTTCGACATGGGGCTGCACAAATGACACGACTGATGTCAGATGAGGTGTACTGATTACAAGATAACTCCAGAAACCTGTGACTGGAGCCAATGATCATGACATTCAACCAAATCTCATGAGAAGTCACTCAGTGTACTCAGATACTGTTCATCAGACAAGGTTGGTTTTGAAACAGCTTGACCTCTACAAACAAGAGCCTGAATTATGTGATTTAGTATAGTATCCCTAAAAGGAATAGTTCACCCCCAAAATGATCATTTGTATATCAATTACTCGGCCCGTGTTACCTTGAACTATTTGTGAATAACACCCAAGTGTTTCAAAAAGTTAGGATATAGCGAAAACGCATGAGTTTGGGAAGTAGTGAGGATATGACTGGAGAAATGAGACTTGGTAAACGCGCCCTCCATTTACTTCAATTCATCAAGAATTGTCTTAGTTTTTGGATTCTTCATTAATGCGAGAACAACTAACTTTTCTTCACAAAGTCAAGGTAACATGTGGTGATTAATGGACAAACACATGATCATTTTGGGGGGTGAAGCATTCTTTTCAAGCATTTTTCATTTTGATTACCTGGTGCCCTATATAGTCGATGCATCTCCCATCTTCCCTTCCTCTCTTTTTATGTGTCACTTGTCCCTATTACCTCCCACCTCCCCTTCTCCGTTATCAGTTATCTCCCACCGGGGGCCCAGTCTCCTGCCTTATGGAAAACTCCTGTCTGCCAGTGGGAGCTGACACAGCAGTAACACATCACCCAGCATGACACACTCGCCACAAAACTGTGCATGTGTGTTTATGTGCCTCTGCACGGATGAATGTGTACATGTGCAAGTATAGATCTCTGTGTGTGTGTGTGTGTGTGTGTGTGTGTGTGTGTGTGTGTGTGTGTGTGTGTGTGTGTGTGTGTGTGTGTTACTCGGGAGCACTTTAAGGCATGCATCGTTTTCCAGGCAGACAAATAAGAAAATGCATGACAACTCTTGCATGACAGCCCTGTCATCATCCATCCGTCAATCAACTTTGCAACACATGCATGCACACAAACAGCACACACACACACACACACATGCTCACATCATGCAAATGTAGAAATATGTCGATGGTATGTCATGTCACATAATGGTCCAATATACAGCAAAAAGAGAAATGGTAAAAAAAAAAATAGGTTGGGGGCTAAAGAACTGTACACGACACCTCAAGAAACCCGTTTAGGCTCTGCTCACAAAACCATTCTTTTCCTTATTCCTGTTCATTCGGTCGTCACTGAATGTTTGTAAAATGTCACATCAAATTCTGCTCCATCTTGGAGTACATATAGGGACAGAAGCCACTATCTGGACAGGTGGATGGAGATGGTGAAGGAATATAGGACGCTGACAGATACCTTTAAGGCTCGTCTGCCGGTAACAATCTCACTCCTGAGTGAGCTGTCTTTTTTTTTTTTTTTAAGAATCATTTCAGGCACAATATGTCAGTCAACCCTCAATCTCACCAATCCCTAATTATAGTATGGAAATTACCAACCACATGCTAATGTCTGCAGCCAACAGCCAGTTAGCTCAGCCCCCCCCCCCCCCCCCCCTTACTCCTGTCTCTGTATCCCAAGTGTAGATCAGAGCCTTAAGCAGCTAGTCCCTCCGCTCTCTCTTATCTTTAAGCCATATATTTCCTTTTCCTTTCTGCAATTTCCCCAAATTTAGCCCGCCTCTCCCCTCAAGACTTATGAAGAGCAGGTTTTATTGGTTGGGGTCTCCTGCAAGTGAATTCAGAAAGATATGAGAGGAGCAGGAGGGAGGACATATAGATTTATTTGCCAGTCAGAGGAATGGGCTGCCCATTCAACCGGTATCTTTTTCAATCGTACACAGTAGATATCAAACTGGGGTTCCGCTGTACTGTGGAACTGTTTGGGGGGAAAAGGTCACAGTGTTGCTTCGCTCACTGCATACAGCCAATTTGTTCAGTTGAAGAGATTCAATTCTCAGCATAAGCCCAACCGGAATGAGAGGACAAGTGTAGCATTTGAAATGTGTCATCATGCTTCACTTCTTCACTTTAAGGAATAGTCATTAGTATGATTAAATGCCTTATCTAAAACACAGAACATGATGCATATTGATTATATCATTACCATATGTGCCATATCCAATTGATTCTGCTTCCAGCTTGATATTTGTGCAGGAAGAGCGCAGTAATATCATTTGAGTGACAGATGGATTCTGCAAGGCTGAAATTGGAAAGGTTGTTATATGCCAAAGGCGTGGTCATATAGATAAAATATGGTTCCAGTCATTTTAAATATTAAATGTATTATGCATGGATAGCTCTCATTCATTTAGTGCATTTTCAAGTTTGATAAGTCCATGTAAATGGATTATATTTTCAGCCACAGCAGGAGCCCATTGTAAATGGGACGTCAAACGAACACTGCCATCTTTCTGGGAATAATGACAAAACCAGTGGGTGAAATTATTTTGAGACTCTGTTTAATGGCTGCTTTTCATCCTAAATTACATAGCTTGAAATGTGGCTTATTATAATTGCTATTTGTAAAATATGAAGGTTTAGTTGTTACATTTTTTCTTGATGAGTTTCACAGTTAAGGGGGGGGGGGGGACATAGAAGTTATTCAAGAACTCTGCAAGATAACACAAATCTTTTTTTATTCTATTCATTTCCCATGCAGTGTGTGGAACCGTAACAGTGGTGGAACAGATCGGCAGAGTCCTGTGAGAGCAGAGCAGATTCACCATAATCTGCTGTATGATGTCAGCGTGTTATTGTTCTCCTGGTTTGAGCCGTGATTAGACAACAGATTGGAGACATTTGTTGTGTGCGGTCCAACAGATTTACTGAGACACACGATGACAAAAAACAAAACAACCAGCATTGCCAGCCATACATCCAAGAACAGGTTTTTTTATTTTATTTTTGCTGCACAGTCATGGTAAGAAAAATGAAACGTGTCATGTTTCAAACACATCAGTTTACAGTTCACTCACTCAACATGTTATTACATGTGTGAACACACATAAAAAATTGTATAAAAACTATTAAAACGGGAAAAAATATATTTGTTTAAACTACTATAGAGCTTCTAGACTAATAGGAAATAAAATTGCCTCACAGTTGAAACAGCACATCACAGAATATAATGAAATAAATTGGTAAAGATGTATTATAGGATGAAGCCATGGTAGATTATGCAAATCCATACCTTGACTAATGACATGATAATTACATGTAATACTGCATTACCATACACACGTATTCACACTCACATACACACATGCATTAACAAGACTTACAAGACTGTACAGATGTGCTGTCCGTGACAGATCTATGTATACACGAGCTAATGTGTGTATGCATATGCAAGTTTGTGTCTTTTGCACGTGTGTCTATGCCTGCAAGCGTGATTCACTCTGTACGTAGATGTGAATGTGTGTGTGTGTGTATACAAATGCCCAAGTGTGCGTTTTCCTCCCCCTGTCTAGCGCTCTAATAGTGTGTCCTCTGGATTAAGTGATATAAATGGATAGCTTTTCCTCCTGATGCACTATCCACCTGCAGGAAAAATAGGCCCCATGAGGAGGAACGTCGCCGCACAGGGCCAACCCCTTCTCTTATTGTCTCTCCCCTCAGGAGCATGGTATTCCAGGGACACTGCTGAGGACCAGCAGTGAAGGAGACAAATGGCGAAGCAGAGGTAATCAGCAATTCATATCAGTCTCGCTGTCAGAGGATGTGGGTCATAATATGTCTCTGTGTTAAAAGACAATAGCATGTGCCCGCCAGTAGGGAGCAAAGGCAGAACAGAAAAGACCTCCAAAAAAGGTGCGATCATTGTCAAGCATTTTCTTTTAAAGGAAAAACACTGCGTCCTTCATGTATTAGTGTATTCTGGCCAACTGTAGACATAGAGTAATGACATCATGGGAAGCTATTCCCAAGTATGGGTATCATGCGAGAAAAATGTTCAGCTTTCCAAAACATTACTGGTAGGAGTCAGTTCTGCAGATTCTAAAAGCAAGCAACGTGAAGAATGATTCCTCCACTGATCATATAATATTAGACCATAATGCCATAACAATGTCGTTTTGAGTGAAAGAGATTTTAATCTTAATGTGTCCTCAGTGGAATAACTCAAACTCACTCTTGCTCTAGAGGAATCACTCTCCACCAATACACGGAGAGCCGAGACGTTTACCCCTGTTCTCTGGTGTTGGTCAAAAGGCATTTCAGGAAATGTTGTCAACTCACTACCTGAAGCAGAATTTGGCAGCTGAGGGAAAGTGGATTCAGAACAAAGGTAGAATTTTTTTAGGATTTAAACACAGGATTATTTATGATATGCTGTAAACATCACAGATGGTTTATATATATATATATATATATATATATATATATATATATCCAAGGATCTGAGGGTAACATTTTATTTATGGCAAGAGTTATACAACCAGTTTAAAAGAATGTTTGTTGCTCATACAAATGCAGAAGTATTTTACTGCAGATTACACGGAGGTGATGCAAACATCATCAGAAAGTTTTCCTCTTGTGAAGCATCAATATTGCTGCTCTGCAAGTATTTTAGCTTCACGTCTTTTTTGCTGAGATACGAAAGTTACATAAAACTCTATTTTCGGGACTTTAACCTAAATTTGGATCATGCAAAAGTTTCTAATTTGCATCACAACATCTTCACGCCGTTTGCCTCCCATCGGCTCTCCTCTCTCTGTCTTCCCCCCCGTCTCCCTCCATCACCTCCACACCTTCGCTAGCACACATCAGTAACAATCTCATTTACCGCCCCATTAATTGCTGGAATCCCAGACACTGGTGAGAGTGGTGTGTGTGTGTGTGTGTGTGTGTGTGTGTGTGTGTGTGTGTGTGTGTGTGTGTGTGTGTGTGTGTGTGTGTGTGTGTGTGTGTAAGCAGCATCAGTGTATTGAGGGAGGAAGGTTAAGCATAGGAGCTACCCTGGATCTGTCACCGACAGTAAACCTCCACCTTGTGCTGTAAAACCCCTCTGTGGCCTCTCTGATGAAAATAAACTCCTCATATAAACCGATACGGCAGATACGAAACATTAGTGCTCCTTATTCTTTCCATAAATGAGGAGATTAATCTAGCTACAAGCCATCATTTGTCACCAATTTCTAATAGTCACAAAAGCGGAGACGTAGATGAAGAGCTGAAGAGTTAGACAAAGATTGTTTATGTTCCAAAGTTGAGATGTGGATGGATGAATTTCAAAGAGTTTTATGTTTTGTACATTCAGTTAGCTTGTGCAAGCGCCTGTTTTTCACACACACACACACACACACACACACACACACACACACACACACACACACACACACACGCACACACACACACACACACACACACACACACACACACACACACACACACACACACACACTCACACACACACACACACACTATCATTTATAGCTGCATTCAAACACCCGTACATCAGGGACTCACACACATACAGTATCTATTCACACACACACAAATCATCATTCCATCTCTGCCTCTGTCTCTTAATGTCTCACTGTGAGATAACACACTGACAAACACATACACATACACACACACACACACACACACACACACACACACACACACACACACACACATAAAAAGCACAAAAATATAGAGTGGCACATTAGCAGGGGGCTGTTAATGAAGTGAGTCCCTGCTGCAGTAATGAGAGTGCAGATTTAACTACATTAGCATCCCTTTCTTCCTCAACAGTGCATCAGGTAGGGCATGACAGCGCTCACAGTCAGACACATTACTGTTATTTGTTGCAACATTGATCCAAGCATCAGGATGACGCCGCTTTACTTGCAGAGAGGATGCAGGTGGAATTTAGCAGGGAAGTAATATAAGTTCTGCAGATTTTCTTTGAGCTTTGAGAAGGTTTGCAGTTTGTATCACAGGGGAGACTTTTTGAAAAAAGGCTCCATTTTAACAAAACAATTGCAGGCATAAAAGCAAAGCACGTAGCTTCTGAAATCAATTTTATTGACATAACATCTTTAATCATTCATCTAAAATAAACTATAGAATCATTTCATGACGTTTCTTTGAGAATGAAAAAGCAACAGCACTCCCCTTAATGGGATGCCAGACTTCTCAGTTCCTCTAAAGCAAGAAGACGCCCCCACTAACTTATAACCTCCACATCTTTCGCTGAAGTTATTTTTGCCATTTCACCCTCACTTCCCCGTACACTTGTGCTCTCTACAGGCAGATGCCAGTTACAATTCTGGTGTGCAATAACTCTAATGGGCGTCTCTGCATGCAGGGCACATCATGTGGATACTTGGCCATGAAATGAAAGCATAATTACACCAGGGAAGTGCTTTTGTCTCTTCATTTTCTCTCATCTTCACTATTCTGTGCTCCATTGCTCTCAGGTGGCTCCGGTTCTTACGTGAATGTACTCAGGGGCAGCCCCTCTCTGTCTCTCCATCTTCCTCAGTCTCTCTCCCTCACACACACACACACACACACACACACACACACACACATGAAGACTCCCAAAACTCTTTGTAACAATCATTGCCAGGGCAGGTCTGAAGAGAGTGAAATATATTGAGAGAAAGGATGTTAGTGTATGATGGGCCTGAGTCCTGGATAAAGGTCAAGCAGATTGATGGTTCTAAAATACACGGCACAAGGATGCAAGGTTATGACATCTTATATCACCACTGTCACTGCCGCCAATGCCATCCGTGTCCTCTCCATCACGGCAAGTTTTATATTACCAGTAAGTGGCAAGTTGTATCTGACATTCCAAGGCTTTTGTAAATTGTTCTCTCGACTCAAGTTGGTGTTTCTCTCTCTCTCTCGCAGGTTTTAGTTTGAGATGAATAGGGATGTTTAAGTGGTGGCTCGGGACGCCGTCAAATCGTCATTGAGTGTCGTACAATAGACACAAAGCCGAGTAGAGAGGGGCGAGAATGGGAGGCGGAAAGAGATAAGAGGGAGAGGGTTGACAAAGAGGCTGTCAGAGACTGAGGTGCTTTGTCATTGTCTGGAGCATTTAATGAGCAAGAATTAAACAATGACAGCCCGTAATAACCTGAGAGCTGTGTGTGTGGGTGTGTGTGTTTGTGTGGGTGTTTGTGTTGATACCCAAAGGTTTGCTTCTGCACTTATGTTAAGATGATGAGAAATACCTGACCCTTTATTGTAAGCATTTAAGTGATATTAAAACCCCGAGCGAAAACCGGGTTGGGTAGCGAACCGATACCTTAAATGTGGTACCTGTACCCGACGGTACCTTTTCTCTTTGCTTTACTCACTCTGTAATGACAAAAGAATTCATTTCAAAAACAAGTCAAGACTTTTTAATTTCAACATTTTACAGACCACACAAAATAAAACCCCTCCCTCCCTCCCTCCCTCCCTCCCCCCCCTCGCAAAACATTTTTGACAATTTGGTCATAACACAAAGAATTGGACAAACTAAAAATGTGACTTTATGATGGCGCTAGATGACGAGTTGAGGCGTGGCTGAAAAGCGTTGCATAAAAGAGCGAATTAAGACTAAAAAAGGAAATTAAAGACTGCTTTGCCACCACAAAATCTGCTGACAATTACTGGTCATTGTTTGTTCGTGTGAAATACTGTAGTTACTGAAGTTTCCTCTCCATGTTTGTGAGTCCCTGTGCTGCCTTTCCAGTTGACCAACTGTACAGTAGAAAAAGAAAAAAAAAGGACAACAGGAAGGCTTTACGCTCCGATTTAAGCTCGCAGCATTCACACTGAAAAGGAGCAGAAGAGGCCGCCCACAGCTGCTAAAAACACTTCCTTTGTAATTGTTTAAAGGACCCACAAACATGGACACGGTGTATTCACTCATCCTGCTGTCGGTGGAAACCATGATGAAGCTTGTGTGCCAGTAAACCACACAGGAAGTTAGCTGGCACAGCTTTGTTTAAGCCTTCAACAATATCACTGAGGTGGGTGGACTCATGTTTCTTGGAGGTCCAAAAAGGGGGACAATAAAATGACTATACACAGATAACGCAGCGTTAACAAACAATGTATTATTAATTATTAAATTATTAGGCGAGTATTAAAAAAACATCACGCCAGTGTTGTCACTTATGGATGCAGCTCCCTACTGCAGATCCCTCCTCCACAAGGTTCTCTCAACACACACACACACACACACACACACACACACACACACACACACACACACACACACACACACACACACACACAAAATGTCTTCTCTTAATGAGAATAATCCTCCATGTTTGAATATCACAGCCTAGTAAAATGTTTGGCCACCCAGTTCCTCTGCTTTCCCTCTGATTCCAATTAAATGCTCCCATTAAATAATATTGTAAAACAGCAGTTTACTGAAAAGAGAACAGAAGCGAGAGGAACAGAGCGTAATAAGGAAGCCTCTCGTCCCCAGAGGTTAATCTTCCATTTTTAGCCTGATTTACAGAGCACCGAAAACATGCATACATCGGGGAGAATGCAAAAGAGGGAGGAAAAAGAGAGAGGTAACACAATCAGGGGGGAGAAAGCGAGATTAAACATAAGGACAAGATCAGCAAAAGAGGATGAAATAAATAAAAAAGGTTGTATACTGTAGATATGCGTATGTAGAGAACAAACAGGGAAAGGCCACAACTCCTCCTGGATTCTGACCAGGCAGCAACACTGCATGTAGCAGAGACATTTCACTTGCTGTCTATTTGAGTGGAAAATGACTGGTTTTGATCCAATCAGACTGCCTGTCACTGGGAAGTGTGAGTGAGCGAGTGAATATGAGAAAACGTACACAGACTAGCCTTCCCTGTCGCAAGCATCAATCTCCACCATCAGATTAAACACGCTAAAATTAATCCAGACCAACTGGGCGACATGCAGATCATACCGCCGTATGTACATGATGGAGCAGCTGTCTCAAAGGTGGAAGGAAACCCAGCTGTGTGGTTTTGTCAACAAACAAACAAAAATTGCTGTCGATGGAGTCACGAACAATACAGATATAGATGTCTGCACTGATTGCTGTATCATAGGATCAAATGTTCATATTGTGTAAAACAACAGAGGATCTCCCGAATGAAGGCTTCATATAAATGTCAAATGAGGCAACAATAACGCTGTGAATATGTTGAAATAGGTCAAGCTGAGTGCAGTTGATCTGAGGTCTTTACACAGCAGGGTGAGCCGCATCCGTGAGGCGACTGTGTCAGAATTGAAAACACACCAATTCGGACAACGCTTCCTGTCTAGATACACAGCACCCCCTACAGGATAATCCAAAACAGGGATTGAAAGATTGAAAGATTGAAAGAGGGAAAGACAGAGAAAGTGTGTGTGCGTGAGTGTGAGTGTGAGCGTGAGTGTGTGTGTGTGTGTGTGTGTGTGTGTGTGTGTGTGTGTGTGTGTGTGTGTGTGTGTGTGTGTGTGTGCTCTAAGCGGTAGGCTAGGCCGAGCTGAGAGGGAGACTCAGTGACTTTATACTCCTGATAATCTGGATTAAAACCCTCTGGGACAGCATTAAACACCGCCGGCTGGGCATTACACGCACACAGATACAGATACACACAAATACACACACACACACACACACACACACACACAGATACACAACACACAGACTGTCTCTCTGTATTTCTCTCCATTTTGGTGTGTGTTTTTTGAACACTACATGATTCATTTTACTAAGACGTTGTGTGTACACTTGACTGAAAGTAAACCTCTAAATTCAGGCTATACATTTATCTTTAGATGTGTGTTGTAGCATTGAACGTTCACAGCCATCTAATACCAAACACCTAAATTCTTTCATACATTTACACAGGTTGACAGGGATATTCTAACGTGGAGCGATGTCAGTGTTTGATGATATGATAGGAGAGGTGGAGAGTTAGTGGGCTCTGCCATGCCTGGCCCTGCCGGGGTATTAGGTTTGATTGGATTGGGACTGGGGATTTGTGTATTAAACTGAGATTAACATGTGATCCAGCATTTCGCAGGGAAATCCACACAGCAGGGTTTGCGGAGGAAGTCCAATGACCTCCTGTGCGCTGCCTGATTCGATTCACTTCTGCCCTGCTGGGCTCTGGGTTCTTAAATTATATTGTGTTTCTGTGCTTTTGTTCTCCTGCCCCTATCCACTCTAGTCTGTTCAATTTCATTATTCTCAATTCAGTTCTCTTCTGTTCTATACCGTATCAGCTGTCTGCGGCGAAACACGGGGCCCGTGTCGTTTACCGTGCTATACGGGTGGGACCCATGTAAACACCATTCATATCACATTCAAAGTTAATAACAAGTTTCTCCGTACAATGAAATTCTTAATTTGCCTTCCACTCTGTAAACCGCACACAAGGAAATGAGATTAATGGAATAAATACAAGAAAAGCTCCAGAACAGCTACTACATGGACATAGTGTGGTGAAGATGTTTTCTCTGTATTCAAGGTCAAGAATAAACTCTTAATTTCAGTCATTATATTAATATCATACTCTATTTTAAATGTCAGTCCCAAGCTGTCTGCATGCAAACGATAAGTATATGCAGTAACAGAAGCTCAGTCGGTTCTATACTTAGCTTTTGATATTTTTCCCATCGCCTTTTCATTTTCTATTTTCTCTACTTTATCATTGCTTATTTAATATGTTAGATATAGACATTTTTGCAGTTGAATCATATTACTTTTGCTGCTGCACCAAACTAATTTCCCCACAGGGATCATTAAAGTTTCATCTTTTTTCTCATCTTAAAATTCTAATTTAACTTTGAGTCCTCACACCTTTAATGCAGATTTTCACACGGCTCCCACATTCCTTGCGTCAGATTCAAAAGGAACCACATTTGACTGCCAGATTGTACCACGAGACTGTGTACAATCTGCAATTGTACCATTTAATTCTGTTGATCTCTTCTCTCTGTTTCCCTCCTTTCTGTCGGTCCCTTCTGTTCTCTAATGACCCTCTGAAGTTGTGTGTAATCTGGTTAACCTGACCCCATTGTGCGATGTTATGCTGCAAGTCTCTGGCCTAATGCTTTGCAGAAAAACTAATGGTATTGTGCATGTGGTGCACTAATCTGTGCGTTGTCTGAGTCCGCATGGTCGTGTGTGAGCATGAATAGATTAGAGCTCCCAATGAAAATCAAGATTCAGCGAAAGTAGATGTGTGACAACTCTGTCATAAACCACGGACTTGAATCCATAGTGTTTACAGTTGGTCAGCCGTCCACCAGCCTCTCTCTCTCTCTCTCTCTCTCCTCTCTCTCTCTCTCTCTCTCTCTCTCGATGCACAGCGATAGCAGTATTGAGGATTGAACCTACCCGAGTGGGTCATTGATTTTCTGTCGAGAATGTAAGAGCTGAAGCCCATTAGGCCAGGACCAGACAGACGGACAGATATACACACACATACATGCAAACTCACAAACAAACTTATGCCATATGATGTCCTACTACGTGCATCTAAATCAATTCTGGGGGTAAAGCTGTGTATGCATTTCTAGTGTTACATTACACCAGGCAGAGTTCAAAGAGATCTTCAGAAATGTAGTACCGCACTTTGATAAAGTCGGTGGACTTGAGTATAACTTAATACGAGTCTGTAAGGCAGTGTTTCATAGCCATCTCCAGTCTCTAATCTCTGACTATACCCACTATGACAGATGAGATGCTTTGATGCACCTGACAGTGACATAACAGTGTACTGACACACCTTAACATAACTGAGGCAAGATGTGAAGTTAAACCACTGAAGGCCATCAAAAACAAGAACTTCTGATGTTAAATTGCTTTTATAGGCCAGGGTATGCTTAAAGTGAACTATTTGTACAAAGAGTATTCCAATAACATCTAAAAGGGCAAAAGTGTTGGGGTGGGCTGAAGGACACGGCCCCCAGATCCTGACATCAGAAAGGTTCAATTATCCAGCACTTTATTTGAAGCAGTCATGCCCTTATTAGAAGCAGATTTGAAAAATAATGGTCAAATCAAAGCAGCTCTGGCTCCACAGCCAATTTTTGACAAAAGGCTTTGTGTCAGAAAATTGTAATTTCAAGCAAAAGCTGAGACACCCAAGGGATGTCACTTAAGTAATATTCTCAGACTTGATAAATCTCCCATGAGGACCACAGAAGACCGTATTCAGCTGTTTTCACAGGCTGTGTAGTACTTCCTCTGACTAGTCATTTGCCATACATTATTAGTGATGAAGCGTTTGAAAATCTTAGAATATTGTATGTGTGTTGATCATTCAGTGATTGTAGTCATTCCTACTGTATTAATACATAGTTTCAACATTACATCACATCATTACATTTCTCTGTCCCTCTCCCTCTCACTTTGTGAAGGACATTTGGTTGATTGATGGTGGTCCAGGCGTTTGTTAAGAGGCTCCAGGTGGAAAGCTGTTATCAGCTGTAGGCCACCAGATTACCTCCAGCAGCTTTCTGCTCCAACTTTTCCCTCCTAAAGCCTTCCATTCACAAGCTGCTTCCAAGCCACACACACACACACACACACACACGCACAAGCACACAACTACAAGGACTTGCGCAGATGGCGACACACACCCACAGAACATATTCTTTTTCCCTTTGATGTTTTTCCAATATATTTTACACTCTCCTTCGTCTTTTTCTGTCTTCTTCTATTCCTTTGCTGTCCCGTAGGTCAACATATTTAAGTCAACACAGTGATGCTGAGTGTTGACTCAAAAAAGACCTCAGACTAGCACACTTTGCTCCAACACTCTTCCATGTATTGACCCTTGGATTCAATCTGCCTTACATGTAGCCGTCACTCTGCCTGATCCCCAACGGTTTGAGCTGTTAAAATATTAACAGAGGGTATTTTCCGCCTCGCTCTTTGAGCGGCGCACTGTGACAGTTCTGACACCAGAATATGAGAGGAAGTTAACACCTTTAAAGAGTTTAGCAGCGAGAGTCAGTGTAGTCACACCTTTCACCTCCAGGCTACTTTTGACAGGATGCTTCACTGCGGCGGGGGAGAACTCAGGGATCAGGAAAAAAGAAACTAAATGGCCCGCAGCGTAGAGTTGAAACAGACTCAACTTTTGGGAAAATGCAACCTTGCTGTACAACATTGCCATGAGGGAGTACAAAGACATTAATAGTCGTGCAGTCGCTTTGCGTTAAATGGGCCATTTCAGTGACACTCCCACACCGCAGCACAACCCTGTGCAAAACGCCGTAACGCCTGATATGGTGTGAATGCAGCCTTAAGGTTGAAATTCAACAATAATTATAACCAATATATTGAAGGTTTCTTCTGCAGAACTGGTAATCTTTTGTCTGTCAAGTTAGACCAACTTTTCTCATCTTCTTTGTTGGTGTCACTCATTTTTGGTGACAATGTCAGTTCCAGCCTTGAGTATTTGAAAATGAACGGGCTTCTGGCATGAAGCAGTATGCAAGAGCAGGTTTGAGTACGAGATAGCAAGCCGACGGGCTGGCAGAGACACAGAGCAGCCCTTGCAGGCTGCTAAAGGGCACAGCACAGGGCCTGCAGAGGATGGCAGCATGATGGATACACAGGCTATTATTCAGGCAAAGGAGATAAAAGCAGCCAGGTTGAAAGACAGAAGTGCTATGAAGTCAGAGGTGCTACTGCCTCAAGGTGACTGGCAGTGTCAGAGGAGAGACAGAGCTGCGTGCAAGGTGTTGAAGGAACAGCGATAAAATGAATATATATTTGTACAGGCTAAAACAGTATTTTTCACCACCAGGTTCTGTGGTTTGATTTGTTACGAGGACAGGGTTGGGACTCAAGAATGATGTTAAGTAAAGTTAGTAAAGAACTGACTAGTTAATCACTTGCTGTAATACCGTCAATACTAGCCCTCTTGTCTTTCTCACTCTTTCTCTCTGTGTCCCATCTGTTGCCTCCGTCTATATAACTGGTCAGCGTGTCCATTCCACTCATGGGGCTCTTTTAAATGTTGCCAAAAAATGCAATGCTCCTTCCACCAACAAAAGGACTAAAGTGGTATGTTCTTTGCTCTATCCCAAAATCACTTGTTAAATTCAGGCGCCATGACAGCTGCGTCACTATGGCAGCTGAGAATCCCGCCTACATTGAGGGGTTACTGTCCGCTGTGGAAAACCAAAAAGAGAAAAGGACCTGGTACCAGGAGTGAGTTAAGTCGAGTCGGACCATGCATTGGAAATGAGGCATGAGTCTTGTTACCTCTGTGATGGCCTTTCGAGCACTTCCTGGTGTTAGCGTTACAATGTCCTATTTTACAAGTTGACATGGACTACTTATGGTTTCTGAGAGGCAAGGTGTAGAAAATGATAATACCACGATGAATCATTTGTAGACCATCTCCTTTTGGGAGGCTACAACTTGGTGGGCCACATCTGTCAAAGGAGATGTCCTCTCAAATGGGACACAGCATCTGTATCCGTCCTGCGTCCCTCATTTGCATGCTCTCCACCCGTCCGCCCCTCATTGGGTCAGCCTTCTATCTCGATAGCAGGCTGTGGTTCAAACTTGGAGAAAGACTGAGCTCAAGAAGGGAACAAACAGGAGCAAGAGAAATAAAACACAAAAAAAAAGAAGGGAGACGGAGCCAGACAGAGAGGGGGATGGATGAAGTTAGGAGAGGAGACACACGGACGGACACAGTCCAACAGATGGAGAGCTATAGGGACATTTGGAGGATACATGAGGCAGTTATGAACCTATTTGGTTTCTTCTACAGGAGCGCCCGAGTGTCACTAATGGCAAAGTAGGGGCTGGTAAACACATTTCTGTGACGGCACGACACTGCCGAAAAACAAATTAAACTCTCTTCTCGCATTTCACACCCTCTCAACCCTTTTCTCTCTGTCTCCCTCAATTACTCATTTCTTGCCACTCTGGTTTTCCATCTCAGTCTCTCTCTTCTCTCAGTCTCTCTGTTCCTGTCCATCTGTCTCTTTTAACCTATCCTTCTATCTTGCCTCTGTCTTTCTGTCGCTTTCTCCTCATCCATTTCTCGGCTCTAGCTCCTTCTCTCTCCTCTCTTTCCACTATGTTCACCCAAAAAATGAAAAACAGGGCCATATGCGCAGGGACAGCAAGCAGAATTGTGCTCCTGATGTTCCTGCTGAGGCAGTTAAGCATCTCTCTGCAGATTGCGCCCACTTCAGCCTTGCCCAGGACATGGGGACAGTTGGCAAGCACTGCAGCGCCGAAACAACACGGTAGCTGCTTTCTGGTTGCGTGTTCTGTGATGAGACTGGGAGTGGGAGTGTAATATAGCTTCTGGGTCCTCGTGTAGACTCGCTACTCCATGTACAATGGTTGTCTGAGCTGCTGGTGCGGAACTGGACGAGCGTGTGTGTAAGAGATCTCGCAAGAGAACAAAAGGCGGTGAGGATGAATCTGCATGTAAAAGTGGATAGAAAAAGGATGACTGGCATGACCTATGCACACAGATACACACAAATTGTACAATGAAAGAGGAAAAACATCCTCATTACAGACCCATGAGTTGCCTTAACTTTCTGCAAATCCTTTCTTCAGAGGCTTGATGTAAAATGATTGAATTCATTGTTGCATCAAATGAAAGCATGAAAGCCAGCGTTAGCTTCTCCAGAGGCGTCCTCTCCTTTCCTCATAGCCTTAATATGGGTTAACGTTATTTCTAAACTCACTTTACCTCTTTCTGACCTCCACTTCGGGAGAGATTTACGCACATGTGCGCACGTGTCACTTCTCTTTATACTCATTGCCTGTTGTCCTTCAACATATCGATCCGTCTTTCCTTCAAAGACGTCAGAGCAGAAAGCCTAATTAGTTTGACACTCCGTCTAACACGCTGGTAATGTATCCTATGACCCTTGAAGTGTTTGAGAACAATTTAGCGTGTAGCATCATGCTGCTTTCAAGGTATTTTGGAGGCTAATCTACCACAGTTGTAGGGTAGTGGTGATTTTCAAAGAGCAGAGCAGATGCTGCACTACGCAACACTATGTTTGGGTAAACGGCACAACAGTGGCAGTATGTTCAAACATGATGATGATTAAAAACAAGTCTAAAAAGTCCTTGCCTGTAGTTCTAGCATAAAGGTGATTCAGGAAAGATATCACAGCGAATCAGAGCAAGCAATACATATTGTATCTATATTTGTATTACTATCTTACCTTGATTATATATAGTACAGCCAAAAGAGTGTCGGATTCAAACCAGAGCCAATGGAAGGAATTAGTAAATCTGCTCTACCAGGTGACCCACGGGGGCGCCTTTTATTTCTTTTTTTATCTTTAGGTGGTGTGGTTTGCTCCGTCACTGAAGATGATTCTATACTGACATCGATTTATCTTTTTTAACATCCTTCCATAATAATGTCAAATTTAGAATGTTCTCTTCATAAAATATTTATAGCACCAAGAAATTTAGATAAAAATCTTTTATTATCTAATATTTAATGTTCGTGCTGGCCTCTGAAACTGACACATGAAGTTTTTATTGGTGTGGATGCAATAAACACGACTTTTCTGTCACAAGTTTTGTATTTCCACTGAGACCCCACTGCTAGTTCTGGGAAACTTTGGGAATATGTTTTCAGATTCTTCTTCGCAGTGAGGAACTGGAACTGCAGCAGCTGGTAGCGAACAGAAGGTTAGACGCTTCTCAGAATAACTTGAATCTTATGTGCCATGCTTGTATGCCACTCTTACCAGAAGATGTGAAAAAATACAAACAAGTTGTTTGATAAAGCATGTGATGTTTTCTGTGTAATATGTGATTACCTTTATTTACATGCTTGGATGACAAATGACACTTGCCATGTGCTGACTATCACATAAAGCGTAATGCTATTGTACAGGAAATCAGGTTCACGAGCCAGTGCTACTGTATTCCCCTGTACATTAAAATACAGCTGAAGTGCGCAATGAGGCCTTGTTTTGACACCACATTACACTAATACTGACGGTGTGACACATGTGCTATTAGCTCTTCGTCCAATCTCCCTTTTCTCTTTTCCTCACTCCTCTCATCACACCCCACATGCATTCGGTTATCAGGGAAGGTGTCAGAGGAATGTGCTAACACTTACAGCGAGTGGTGTGTGTGTGTGTGTGTGTGTGTGTGTGTGTGTGTGTGTGTGTGTGTGTGTGTGTGTGTATTTAGCAGGGTGACACTTTGGATCGACCATGCGCTACTACAGGGGCTGATGCCGGTGTGTGAGGGGTTGCATGGGTCGCTAAGTCACTAACTACTGCTGAGGGAAAGCCAGTAGGGGGTTGCTGATGTTTACAGGGGCCTTCACTAACACCTATACTGAGCTGGCATGTGCGTGTGTGTGTGTATGTGTGTGTGTGTGTGTGTGTGTGTGTGTGTGTGTGTGTGTGTGTGTGTGTGTGTGTGTGTGTGTGTGTGTGTTGTGTGTACCTCTTCCCGGACTTTAATTCTTCAGAGGAACATTAGTAACAGACCAGAACACTCCCATCTGCCACTGCTCTGTCCTTCGATCTGCCTCCCACATCCTTTTACCTCTCCTTGTTTAATCATCTCAAAGCTCCTTCTTCTTCACTCCCTCGCTGTATCAGTTTCTAACCAGTGGCTCCTATTTTCTTTTTTTGCTTTCAAGGTCTCTTTTCAAAAAGGTTCAGCCAGTCCTTTGTGAGGTTTTTTTTTTCTCTCTCCATATTCTTCTCTGTCTTCTGTCATTACCACCAGCTGTTCTTCTTGAGGTGTATCCATGTACCGTATCCCTCCCAGTATGCTGCCATCCACCTCTACACCTCACACACTCACATTTCAATACTTTCATTTCTGCTGACATTTTAAACTCAAATATTGGATGCTACCACTGGTGAGAGCTCTTTTTGTCTCTGCCTTTCTGTCTAAATATTTCTCGCCGTTTCAAATTCTTTTCACTCCCTTTCTCA
Source organism: Cottoperca gobio (assembly GCF_900634415.1). NCBI lineage: Eukaryota > Metazoa > Chordata > Actinopteri > Perciformes > Bovichtidae > Cottoperca > Cottoperca gobio. The sequence goes on along the minus strand of NC_041376.1, from coordinate 7,389,497 downwards.
CACGCACACACGCGCAAACACACGCAAACACGCGCATAGATGTGGTGAATAGTAAAAACCGAATACAATAAACGTTATCACAACAGCCACTGAATTCAGAGAGATAAGAAATTCATTAGGCGCCAGCTTGCTAATGACGTGCAAAGAGATGAAATTATGGCAAGGACAAAAAGGATGTAAGAGACGGGAGTAGGGGAAGAAGGAGGTGAAATGAAGACGCATGTGTGGGAGAAAATGTTCCCCAGGATGGTACACTGTATCATGGCATGCCAGCTCGATTGGCTTGTGACCTCTGTAAATCAAAGAATTAAACAAGGCTTCATTCATACGACAACTGTTTCCCTTTTTTTCTTCTTCTTCTTATTCCCACTCTGGCTGTTATCTGTCTGATATTACTCGCCATACACCACGGGGAAATCAAGGTTGAAAGTCAAAGCACTCGTGATCGCATTCTCTTACTTGGCTCACTGCTCACATGCTACTCAAGGTCACTCTAAGTAAAGACCTCCATTAACTAATATTGGAAGTTCATAACCTTCTGTCATGGTGCAACGTGAGACCAAGAGAACTTGAAAAAGAACCGGGGGGTTTTCCATGTTAAGGGCTATTATCCACCTGCATTTAGAGTTGAGGACAAAGCACTACAGGTCCATCTGTGGCACATCAAAAGCAGACTACCATAATCCCAATATCAGTGCCTCAGCATGCTTAACATTCCCTCTAACACACACACACACACACACACACACACGCACACACACAATCGCCATCTGGTGCCCGTCCAGCCCCATGTTATACCCCCTCTGCCCCCATGCTGGATTACCCCCTCTGTATTTACATCTTGCAAATTCAGCCGGGCAACCTCTGATAGAGGCCATCTGTAATCTGAAGGTCATATTTGCAGCATGTGTGTGTGTGTGCGTGTGTTTTTTTGTGTGTGTCTGTCAGTGTGTTCTCATGTGTGTATCAGCCTGTAATTTGTTCACGCTCAGCACAGGGAGAGTATCAGCGTCTGCGACATCTGTTCAACACAGGGCCTACACAGCAGAACTGAGTGTATCTTCTGCACCACGCAGCACAGGGATGAAGTAGTCACACACACACACACACACACACACACACACACACACACACACACACACACACACACACACACACATATATATGTATATGAATAAAATTGGTGTGTTTTTTAGGTTTTATAATGCCTTTCATGTTTTTTCCCTCCTTTCCATACTTCTTCTTTCTGTGAAGATTCTTTGTTTAATGTTATTATTGTATTTGCTGGGAACTATGTTAAAAGATGTTATCAGTTTTTACTCAGACATATTAATGTTATTCTCTAATATATTTATTATTTCTTGCCATTTGTGTTGACTGTAATGTTTAATGTAATTTGTTTTAATGTGGACCCCAGAAAGACTAGATGTGCTTTAGGGCATAGCTAATGGGGATCATACAATAAACTAAAATAAACTAATCTCTTCTCGTGTGTGTGTGTGTGTGTGTGTGTGTGTGTGTGTGTGTGTGTGTGTGTGTGTGTGTGTGTGTGTGTGTGTGTTTTGTGTGTGTGTGTGGTGAACTTTGGCCAATCACAGGGGATTTCAGAGAGGGAGAGAGAGCGTTCTAATTGCCAGTTCTACAAATGCAGATGTACGTGCACGTCACCACGGTGAAGCCTGATACAACAACAGGAAAAGTTTGTATTGCAGCAATGGCAACAAAGCATCATGATCACAATCGCGATCAGAATGATGTACAGGTTACGTTATGAAGGGCATACTTGTCTGGTGTGAGAGGACGTAGAGGGGAGGGAGAGGAGAGCTGCAGGATGAGGGCTGTATTCTCAAAGTCTGTCAGGATTTTTTGCCGTCTCCAGGAAATGACATACCCTGGGGTACCACTTGAATTGAATATATGCTTAAAGGTTATAATGGAATTTTTGCCCAATAATACCATAAATAAACTGCCTCCCCCAGCTTTAAGTTTGTTTGTCTGCACATGAGCACATGTCGCGCAGTTGTACGCATCCGTGTGTGTTGAGCCGTGGTCGAATCCTCTCTGTTCCACCCAGAGAGACGCCACAGCAGGCAGAGGAAAGGCTCTGAGGCTAACTATTAGAGTTTGAATGCCCAGTATCTCTTGCCAATGATGACAACAACTCAAGTGGGATTCACGCAGAGAAGGAGAACAAAAAGACTGAAATGAATTTACAGCTCACCCGTTGGGGGATGGATGTGCTGAAGATGAAGTGATGATCGTCTCTGTTCTCTGCTAAAATGAAATATGATGGCGAGGGAGCTCAGTGCCATTTCCTGCCTGGCACAGGAAGCGCCCATCTGGAGCTGAGCGCTGTCTGTCCTCTGTTGTTGTGTTGCATGGCGTTATAATAGCTCTTGTCACTTCTGTTCCTGCTCTCAATGCTGTTATTATTTCAGAAGCACCACACAGGTCATCTGAGGGAGATGGGGGAAGAAAGAAATTATATTTATAGGTTAGGATGCCGTGTTGTGGGTCGTTGAGGAGAAGACTGGTGAAATGGACGATAAGTGAGGACTTTATTATTTGAACTGGGGGGGTAATCGAGGCAGTGAAGGGGTCTGTAGCAGGAAGAGCAGTGAGACGCACGCTGGCAGCTTCCCGTACGACTGTCACATCCCACCGCCCGCCAGAAAAGCAGAAGGAAACGACTCGTCATCACCGCGTCAACTAACGCACAACAAGAGGAGAGGGGGAAGATATCCATCAAAACATGACGCAGGGATGAGTGCACGTCTTCATCTCTCTGCTCATACACACAAAAGACACTCAAACACAATGCCATCATATTTCATTTGGGTCATCAGGAACAAGTGTCTCAAAGAGGAAATCTCTAACTGTGATAATGTATTCTTCTGCTAACGAAGTGACACCCCCCCCCCCCCCCCATAGGGCTAATGTTCACAACACACAGACAAACTGAAAGCACAAGAGGAGGGAAACAGCAATTCCAGTGTGATCTAAATAACACCCCCGAGCCCAGAGAAGTGTACGGTCGTGCTGTATACAAAGCATCAATTAATTTGAAGGAAATGAACCTATAAACCAATAGGGCTGGGCGATATCGCCAAAATCTTCTATTCCGATATCGGCTATTTCATATCTTGATAACGATATACATTGAGGTATAGCATGCTTTCTGGATATTCAATAAACAAGTAGTCTATATGAAATAACCATATAATAAAGCCTGTTTTTATACTCCTGCGTGACTTAAATACTTCACAAATGAAAGGTAGGCTACTGAGTATTTTCTCATTTAATTAAGAATTAAAGAATTAATTTGGTGCACATTGAACATTTCAATTCAAATGATAGGAAGAAAAATAAATAAATATTTCCAGCCATACACTGACTGTGTTGACATGCATGCACACAAATACAGAGTAATCCGATTAAGGCAATAGTTTGATTTAACTTAAATTGATCGGATTTAGTATGTGCTTGTTTTTATTTAGACAATAAATTGTGTCATATCAAAATGTCATATCATCGCGATATGATTCTATTAAAATTATCATATTGAGTTATCTCAGCCGAGCCCTAATAAGCAATGAATAGTCTTGTCAAAACTGATTTTTTTTTTACATAATATAAAACCAAAGAAGCTGTGATCAAGATTTGAATAATATCACACTGTATACATTTAAAAACCAAACCAAAGTGCTTCTTGTGTCACACAAATGCAAACACTCAATATCTCTGCAATTAAGTGACAATTCCTAATCTTACAGTGCACTGGAAAACCTGTCTGGTGGATTTCTCCTTAGTTACACAGCTAATAGAAAGTGACCTATTGCCATCCATATCAAGCAGCTTCATCTAGCAGCTAAAATTGCAGATTGACAGGAGGGAAAAAGCCTGGAAGGAAGACTACAGTACTCTCTCAGGCTTTGATGCATGAACAAACAGCAAGGGCTGGAAACTATGAGAGCTGAGCACCACCCAGTGGTTGTTTATGTGTTTAGTTATTGCTCTCATTGAGAATACACACACACACACACACACACACACACACACACACACACACACACACGTAGGGCCTGTAGCTGCACAGGAAAATGGAAACTCCCACCTTTTAATGCATACAGCGTGTACTTTTCACACGTTCACCGGTATTTTAGACGATGAAATAGATTGACATGTAATCTCAAAGGGTCCCAATCTGCGTGTTACTGTTGCTCCGTGTAGCCTCGCTGTCTGTTTTAGCATTTAAAGCGGCTATTACTTAATCGATGTGTGTGTGTACGATGTATAAAATGGCAATATGAAAACAATGTGACAACATGAACTAGGTTGCTTGAGGTTTATAGCCAGATTCAGCTCATTGTTTAGCTGTCCGGTCCACAACTTTACTTCACTGTCACCGCTCTCATAGCATCACTAAGCAAAACAAAGCCCTCTGTACCCCACGTGCTCTGTACCCCACGTGCTCAGCACCACAAGGCTGACAGACCGAGTTAGCGGCGAGCTTGTGAACACAGTGGAGCATTTAGCAGCTAAAGAGCCAGATATTTCCCTCAGGGGTTTGTAGTGACAAAAAGCAGAGCTAAACGAGTTTATTGGACTTACATTCGTCAGGTGGCCAGAAACACGACTCCAAGTGAATGCTAATGTTGTTCTGAAACTTCTGGATAATAATAAGCAACTGTTTGCTAACATTTCCGCCAGCTGGTGGTATGATAAAGGTCATAAGGTGAAAACATGTCAACTCATGTTCACAGCTTGTTTCCGCTGCCCCCAAGTGGCCATAATCAATACTTATTGTATTGTTATTGCAGGTTATGTTTTAAAGGTTAGGGTTAAAGATAAGTGACATATAATAATTCACATACTCTGTGCTGCTATAGCTTTAGCTTATGTTGGCTAATGTTGGCAAACTTCAGATAGATTTAGCTGTGTAGCTGACATTACCGAGCCTGTTTGCTGACTTCATAACTCTCCTCTACTTGTGCTACTGTTACTTTTTTATTATATTTAACCTTTATTATATATATATATAGACAAAGAGACCAAAACACATTACAAACATTACACGACTACACCACGTTTCAGAATGCATCATTAATCTGTAATTGTTGTAAAGTATTTTTATTTTATTTGAGTTGGTATTGTAGATTGTCATCAAACACGTTTATCGAGGAAAAGTAGATTTATGTGTTTTTGTTTGACAATATTTATCATATTATGAGCCTTAGAGCTGCTTAGGAAAACCTTTCTCCTTCACCTTTCTGCTCCACATTTCCCCACCATGTCCACGCATTCACGTTATTCATTATCTAATCACAAATCAGTCTCTTTAGTCTCCAGGCGGATGCTTCCCTCTTGGGTTTAATACAGTCAATATTCATAGAGGTAGTCATTAAGTATAACATGAATTACACTATTTTAATTTCTCCGAGTCGATCAAAACAAACACAAACATGTGCGATGATATTGCGTACGTGTATATGCACATGCACGCATCACACAAACTTCATCCCATTACTCTACTGTCATCTATTGGCAGGAGGGCCACAGTGGTGGCGGTGCGAACCGACAGGCATGACTGTAGCCAGCGGTAAAGGAAGAATAATGAATGAGTAATGAATAATAGACGAATAATGAAGAATAATGACTCGGGGAAAAGACACACACTGATACATACACACTCATATGCACACACATGTGGGCAGACATAGATAATTATACGGTATTCACAATCTTTCCTTCTTTCTTTCAGAGAGAGAGAGAGGAGGGTTGCTCGGTTCCCTCTGGTATACATTACTTACTTAAGAGGAAGTCACAGATGGGTGGAGGGTGTGAAAAAAACTCTATTTAACCCCATATATCTGCTAAAGGAAAGAGGAAAACAACTGTTTCCAGAAGATATCAGCAAGAATTTGTTGCTTTTAATGGTCAGAATAAATGTGCAAGTTTACACCCTCTAAAAATATCGCAACCCTAAATAAATCAACATGCATATTTGATGCTGCCCTAAAGTCTTAATGCATTCTAGCAGTGTGAATTATGTGACTTTAATTTAAAGAACTCTTCTTTCTTAATCGTGTCTGTTTGCAAGTGTGACTATGGGGAAATGAAACCAATGTGTTGTTGTTCCTGTCTTTTTATTGTGCATGGAAACTAAAGACATCATTCTGCTGTTGGTTTATATTTATTAGCATTGTTTATTGAAGGGAATCATTGTTCAAACCTTGGCTACTATTACTTATTTACTTATTCAGGGGCATAGGTCATCAACCAGAGCTCGCAATCTCACTCACTCTGCTTTGGCCAATCACCCAACCAGCCGTAATAAAGATCACTGAAACTGAAACTTGGCTTCTATAAGTAGTTATAGTTTGGTTCGGGTTGAATTCATGCTAACGCTAACACTTAATAATAAATGTACACAACGTTAAGTAATGCATAGCTAATGCATGATTCATTATGAGTTAATGCATGAATTGATGCAGGATGTGCTGTTGCTCACCATCCAGAAAGTATAAAGTTTTACTAACTGTTAAGTATTAGAAGGTTTTGAGGCTGCTCCTGACTCACTTAGGTAAAACTTCCACTTAATGCTTCTTCACATTTGATACTCGATGATAATAATTCTTCAGTGCGTGCATATTTGTTACCTGTAATTTAGTCTTTCACATGCGTATATTGCTACATTTACTTCTATGTATGCAGTTTTATGATGCGACACTTCCCACATTTCAGGAACATAAATGTAAGGTATTAACTTTTTGTTTGTGCCATGTGCCAAAACAATGCGTAATATAACATGCATACTTTAGATAGATATAGACTATGGGGATCAGGAATTGAGGAATTAAATCAAGATACCACTCGCATTGTGTGGACAAAAAACTGACTTTATGACCCACCTCCCATAAGAGGATAACATTTATTTTTGGTGTGATCAAGAAATGATCATGGTTTAAACTTATGGTGATGTTTAGGATGGGGTTCAGCATGTGGTGGTTGAGGTTTGGATGAGCATCCAAGAAATATACAATGTCCTCACAGTTGATGAAAACAAGTGGCCAAAATGTTAGTATGAGTGTAACAGGAACATCCAACAATAAAATGAACTTTAATAAAACTCAACCGCCGAATTAGGAGTTTAATTTCTGTGCTTTTTATGCAGAACCATATAAATCCACTTGCTTCTCCTGACCCGCTCTGGTAGCCAGTGAGTGTTTGCCTCAGGTGAGAGGTCTGGTCGAGCAGCAACAATCTTAGCTGTCATCACAGCCTGCGCCTGAAGGTGACCACTGTCGTTGATATAAAATGTTTAGAGCCAAGTGTGTTGAGAGTCTGATAGACTTGCCCGCCAGCTCTTAAATTTAAAAAACCATTAAAAGTTCTGTGGAGTTTGGTTAACTGTTTTCCTTCGGGTCATAAATTGATTGACAGATTTTACATTTTAGAAACTGAAGGCTTTCATGGGTGGGATTAGGTTTAATTATGTGTATTTGTATTTATGTTACTCTTACCATTTGGCTTGGTTTAAGCTATGGTTCTATGTTTTTATGCATAGATAGTTTTACCTTTTCTTATTTTTAATAAATATACAGTATATATAATACAATTAAATATCCAATAACAAGGTATAGGAGGTGGAAACAGTTCATTCTGCTGCTTGCCTTGTATTTCACATTGGGGATTGTAAAGAATTATTGCTGCACAGTTGTTCTGATGAATATTTAGAAAAGGAACTTGCAACTTCCTTTTTTTTTTTTTTTTTCGATTTCTTAGTCTCATACTTCCTCCATTCTCACCTGTGCTTTAATTATAATATTTGATTCATTCGTGTACCTGTTTGGCTGAAGTGAGTGTGGTATTTTTCTTTTTGTTCATCTCAAAACAAAATGCTGCTTAGCTTGTCTCTCCTGTACTTTTTCTGTGCGAGCACAGGTAAGGACAATTTTATTAGAGAATGTAATAACAGAATTCAGGGTATAGGTTTTAAATATACTGTCAACTTTTATTTGTGCTTATTGTTGTCTGTACAGTGAACTCTGCAACTACAAGCTATGCATTTTCCTCGGACACTTCTAAAACTACAGCTGCTGAGGAAGGTAGGTCTTATACAGAATGTGATTCTTTAGTGAATTGATTGAAACTATAAAAAAAAGTTTCAATACTACAATACCCATGAGCCTCGCCTACCGATGCCATGGAGAAGAGGCCCGTCAACAGTTCTCAACAGCATAATCTTTAGCTTCCACTTGCCATTAGAAACACATGTAACAGTATTTTAAGGCACTTGGGAGTCTTAGTTAACTTCTACCTTAACATCTTTCTATGACCACAGGCTTGTACTTTTTAATCAAAGAACCAGATATGATATTATATAAACGGTATAACAGACATTCTCTGTTGTACTCATCCTCATGTCAATCCATCCAATAGTTAAGATATTTCAGTCTAGACCAAAGAGGTGGATAGACCAACCAACAGCCTGAAAATATATGCAATACCAATATCTTCTCTTTGTAACTGTCCACTCTCTCCTTCCTCCATCAATCATCCTCCGTTCTGTGTTCCCCTCACACTCCACATCCCTCTTCCTCCCCAGTAAAGCTATCTACTCTGCAGGTGGTGGCCACACCAGACTACCCCGTAGCAACAGGTCAGAGAGTCGTGCTGCACTGCAGTGCTTTCACCATACCAGACTTCGTCATTTGTCAACACAGAATGCAATTTTTTGTCTTTTCAACTGTTTATCATTTTTGGCTGTAACCTACAATTAAAACCTTTTTCCTACAATTTGCTGTTTCCCCAGCGTCCCCAACAAAAGTCGCTGATAATTTAGGAATAGCTGCCTTCGTCCTTTCTGTCCTGGCCTTGATCATCAACTTTGCGATACTTTTTGGGCTGGGCTTTCAAAGACTTGGTGCCACACTGACCACCTCCAACACTGCAGCTAAAGGTAAAGACCATTTACTGTGGGGTAAGATTTGCAAATGTTTTGTGGCTGATTTTATTTTTCTTGATTTTCTGAAAGGTTTTCCTGGACCGGAAAAGTCACCAAAGTAAGTCTCTAGAGGAAAAACTATATATGTTTATGTTTGCATTTTGCATTTTGTTCACATGCAGCTAAGTCAGAAGGTTGTATATATGACAGTCTGATCATGTTTCTACCCACAAGGGAAGGTTTTCCACAGCCTAAAGGTGATGGAGATGTGTACATGAATTACACAAACTCCAGCCCAGCCTACACTGATCTGGACTCCACCAATGTGACTCAGGATAATGTGTACGAAAGCCTATCATGAACATTCATGGGAAGATGGATATGTGCAATAAAAAGACAAAAATAGCTTTTTGTTCAGCAGCAGGATATCTGGAAATACAGCTCAGCATAGCCTTTAATCTAAATTGTTTGCCTTATATGTTTAATTTAATTTAATTTCAAACAAGTTATTTAACACAATCTGAATGTGGTAAAACCTGCAGATATGTAGTTCTAGCTTAATAAAAATGATCGTACCAAACATCAAGAGTCCTGTGTTTGGACTTTTTTAATAAAACCTGTAATTCGCTATAAATGTACTGGGGTTTTTTTTTTATTCTTTCTTTGTGTACCCAGATTGATCGATGTGGATGAGTCAGAAACTGACTATTAAATTGACTTTATCTGCTCAGGAAAATACAGAAAATAAATTACACAAATAAAAATGTAATTACAAATGTTTACTTCATGGAGTAAAAAGCAACATAATATCTTTTGGCAGATAGAACATAACACACAACACATTAGAATACTTTTGAAACAGCAGGTTAGCTTACATTACTTTTTAGAAGAAATACAGTAGGGTACACATTGAAATAGATAGCTGAACAATAATAAGCATTGTGTTTCTTTGTCACAGTGAATCATGGGATTTTTCTCACCATGTCACAATATTGGATTCCAGGGGGGAAACGTAACTCAAGCATTATTACTTCTGTTCCCTTGTTTCACAATACCGACTATAACTTGTCCATGGAAAGCTTAAGATGTCTGTCTGATGTGAGACAACAATCTCATCAAATAGTTAACCACATCATTTCTACAACCACGCCTTCTAAGTTGAAGTGTGTGAGTAATCTAGTGAGAAGCTCCAGTCATAACACTCAGGAGCAGATGACTATGCTCTGTATATGGTAAATGGACAGCTTTTATAGAACGCTTTTATAGTTTTAAAGCCGTGACACACCAAGCAGATTATCGGCCGTCGGTTATTGCCTAGTTTTTACAGTATGTGGCAAAATGAAACACTCTGATTCAGTTTTCAGTCTGTCTGTTCAGTTTAAGAGAAACGGACGTGAGGAGAACAAAGGTACAAACGAAGGTGAAGAGGGCACACACAGAGGCTCTTTTCACTTGTCACCTTCATTTCATCTGATCATTCATATACAGGGATATTTACACAACAACATGGCCACCTGGAATGAAGTGTTCGGCGAGAGTGGCCTGGAAATGGTCGACTGTTGTTATGTTTACTTTTTCTAATGACAAATACAGACTCCCTGCGCCTGCTGTTATTAAGAATCATTTCCGCTCACACAGGCGCAGAAAGAAAGTTTACAGAGCCATGATTGATTTGTTCGTGTACTACTGCTTTCAAAACTTCTGCTTTTCAGCTTGTACATCACACAGGAAGAGCAGTAGGACTGGTGCAATTCAGACCGCAGCGCCTATAGTTTGCCAAGATGAGATGTCAAAATAACATATGTGAGAGCACATTCAGTTGTTGTGTGAAGCCACTAACACTAAACGACATAAACACTAAAACTGCTTATGTACAAATATTACATATGTTTAAATCAATCCATTTCGGGCGGTTGGTCCTTGCTATTACGTCCCTGGCTATGATACTTGCTGTCCATGGAGAGCTCTGAGGTGCTTGTCTGAGAACACCCCTCTCCCTTTATTATATTTTTAAAATGGGCCATGATGAACCCTCTGAACTTCCTTGTGGCAAAATAATAAACTACAGGATCTAAAATGCAGTTGAGGCCCATAAGAAGCAAAGTGATCTGATGTGCGTCGTTGAGCAGCTGACGAGTGTCCTGGTCCCACTTTACGTGGCCCCAGCCCTCTGAGATCCGCAACACCGCCAGGGTCCAGAAGCCTTGAATTATATGATGGGGCAGGAAACTCAGAACAAACACTCCCACCACTGCTAACAACATCTGCAGAGCGCTCCGTTTCACCCCCCTGGGCCTTCTAATCGAGATGGAAATGTTCCTGTTGGACTTTCTCGATTTAACTGTTGAGGACTGAGGAGGAGTTTGAGAAAGTAACGTCCGAGCAATAAGGAAGTTACACACCACGACCAGAAAAAAGCAAACAAAAAACACTCCAATTATTGTAAAATGAGTGGCAGCCACTGTTCTCTTCTCCGAATCTGTTACATTCTGGTAGCCCTCGAAACAGTGAGTGATGTTATTCTTATCCGTGTTGATCCCTGTAGATGTCAGATATGGAACAGCCATCGCTACGGTCAACACCCAGATCACAACGCACACAATGATCCCACGACGTCTGTGGTCGGAGGAGGCTGCATTCAGAGGCTTGGTGACTGCCCAGTATCGGTTGACGCTGATCGCCCCGAGGAAGAGGATGGAGGAGTAGGTGTTGACGAAGAACAACGAGCCAGTCAGCCGGCACATGAAGTCTTGGTACACCCAGTTACCATCCCGACTGTAATAGTCAATCCAGAAGGGAAGGGCACAGACAAAAAGGAGATCAGCGATGGTCAAGTTTGCCATGTAGATGCGGATTTCGCCCATGGCCTTGGCTTGGCGGAGGCAGCGCAGGACAAACAGCACGTAGAGGTTAGCGAAGAGGCCCAGGATGAAGATGACGCTATAAGCAACTGGGAAGAGGACGTAACGAAACTTAGAGTCCAGGAAGCCATCACCCACCGAAGACACCTGACCAGAGCTCCCTGTTACTGCAGATTGTTCTTTAGTTGTGAAAGGCATTTTGTGTCTGTGGAAGACATAACATAACATAGTAATGTCATCACAACATAAAGCATTCTGGTATTCAGGTACACCTAGCAAAAACTAAGTCTAATACAAAATGAATCCTACCATCCTGAAGGTTTTAAAGTTACTGTTGAAACTGTTTGAGAGAGGTGTTCATTCAACTGTACGGTAATTTTGGAGGCTGCCGTTTGTGGTGTTATTGAGTTGCATTGCATTATACTGACAAGTGTTTCTATTATTTTGTCCACAATATCTTTTCTGCAAAAACTTCACATTATAACCTGAGCATGTAAGGTAAGTCTAAGCATGAAAAGTAAGTGTTTGTTTCAGTGGTGGCTTTTCTGAGAGCTTCATCTTCCTAGTTGTTAATCAATATTTATTTTTATTCGCAGCTTGTTGGTGAGTTTTTAGACACATTTGTCCAAATTAGCTTCACAGTTTAAAACAGGATTGGTTTGATCTGCCTGCCTTAATATGTTATCCTGTTTTGTTTTCTTTTGAAGAAAGATACTTTAAAAGAAAGTCAACTTACCAGGCTGGCTCTTCTCCTCTAATGTCTCTCAGGGAGTGTTCACTATGAATGCCTCAGCAGCTATGAAGTCAAGTCTTACTGACTGAAAGGGCGTGGTGTTTGTGTGTGTGCTTTAAGGTTCATGAAGAAGGAGGCGCGATCGTCTTTCGCTCTGCTTAGGAAAAACACACATGGTGCAACACACATTGCATCGTTTTTGTTCCTCTTCCTCCGAAAACGAAGAAAGTTGCCAATTTAGGAGCGGTTAGTATTTCCTCGTTCATAAAAATGTGTGTTAATTGTTCTGGGCAAGTGGAGACACCTCCCAAAATGTGGTGGTAACTTCTCTGGCACTATGCAAACAGCAACGCTTTACTTCAGAAAGCTAAATCAGTTTCTTATGTAACTGAAGTCATTATAGATAACTTAATAGTTCAACTATGGGGCTTACAACGAAAAAGCACAATAAAAGAGAAACGAATTATAACAGCTTAAATATTTCAAGGAAAGGAAAATATATTATAAGGCCATAAACTCAAGATCAACTTTAAGTTTGACTTTATCTCAAACTTACTCAGACTTATCTCTGACATTAAACATTGACTTTATAAAGCCTGTAATTGATTTACAGGCTGTCAGACCTCTGATTAAACATTTCTACCTCCACAGTGATACATGATTGGGGCTAATAGTCCGAACAATGACGATTAATCGCCTAGTCTAAATACAGATTATGTTTAATTTAATGTATTTTGTATGCCTTCATCGTTCTCCATGTAGCCCAGCAGGGACATTTTAAAGGGCTTTTTAAAGGCACCCTGTCATGTCCCGTCACATTATATGTTATGTCATGTGTTTGTTATAGTTTAGTTCATGTTCAGTGTTTAATATCTCTCAGGTTATGTTAAATTACAGTCACGCTTGTCTAGTGTCGTCTTGCACGTCCTGTTTTGTTTTGAAACTCACCTTTCCCTCTCGTTCCAGGTCACTTAACTTCCCGCCTTGTGTGTTTTCCCGCTTCTGTGATCGTCTGCCACGCCCCTGATTGTTGTCACCTGTGTCCCCTTACCTCGTGTATAAATAGTCCTGTCTCCCCTTGTCTGGTGCCAGTTGTCTGGTTAAATCTAGTCAAGTGTATGGTTATTGTTAATGGGTAAACTTTGTATTAAAAGATCTTTTGTTTGTACGTCAGACACTTTGTGGAGTCGTGTATTTTTGATCCTATGTTTTTTCATTCCGTGGTTCGTAACACACCCCAGAAACCATTGTTTTGTCCCCATGTCCCCTGATGTTGGCATTCTATCAAATATATTTTCTTCAAGGTATGTATTGTAGAATGATTTAACTTTCCAGCTGGATAGGTATATAAATATAAAATATACCTATCCTATACCTTTAACCTATATATTTCATGTGTGGTTATATAAAACAGTGTATTGAGTTATTCTGGCTCATCAGAGGCTAAGGCTCGTGTGCAGTAATGCACTTTAACCACATGGGGGAGGAAGAGGCTAATAAAACAGAGCAAAGGAATCTCGAAACAGTGAACAGTGGTGGAGTGACTTGAGCCCAGGTGAGGCTGCATACAGCACTGTGTAGCTCATTGCTTGAACCACCACTCTCACTCTTCAAAGCAGCACCAGGCCCCCCTCTGTGGTAAATGTTTAATTCAGGCTCCTATGTACAAGCACACAACACAACACGTCTTCTTCTCCTTGGTGCCACAGTGTAATTCCCTAGATTAAGGTTAACGAGCCTCCCCAACCTTATTGCTGTTATTATGGCTTGGCAGTGGAACAAGAGAGCATAGCTTGTTGGTGGTTGTGCCCTGCATGACTGCCAGACCTGCTGTGCCATTGCTTGGTGTACAGGCTTAGGCTACACTGTAAAACAAAAAATATATATGTTCACGATACATGTTTTGGGTGTGGATTGAGAAGATTCCACAGCAAGCAAGTGAGATTTGTCTTGGTCATTGAAAGCAGCTTCTTTGGTTCAAAGTGTTGGATATGTGTACAACTTTATACATTTATTTGATTTAATATTCCAAGTTATTAGCACTCAAACCTTCAAGTTTTCTGAGGCTTCTCATACGTATAAACATGAGTTATTCTGTCTTGCAGTCACTTGACTAGAAATTATGAGTTTGTACTACTGAGTTTTCTGAAGCGACTTGGTTGCCGAGTGGTTACAGCACATACCATATAACCGCAACGTCACAGTTTTGGTTTTGGCATTGAGACCTTTGTTGCATGTCAAACGCCCCCCACTCCATTTCTACACTTCTTCTGTCAAATAGGCCAAAAAACACAAAACAAAGAACTGCTGGGTTTTAAACATGATCCGTGTGCTTTATTTGAGGGTTAAAACTTTCCAAAGACCTTCTATTGTATAGTTAAAGAAAACAGTACACAATAAAGGAACAATATATGTTGTCTTGCGGAGAGTTAGATGAGAAGATCAACACCACTATCTTGTGTGTACGGTAAATATTAAGCTACAGCCAGCCTCTTAGCTTAGCTTAGCACAAAGACTGGGAGCTGGTTGAAACAGCTAGCCTGGCGGTTGCTGTAATGGTTGCTGATGTGACAAAACAGTTTTTAAGGGAAGCTACTTATTTAAATTGAACAAGCTTGCGATGTTTTACAGTGTATGTGTTAAATAACTGTTGGATTCGAATATAGACATCCCATGTTGCACTGGCAGTAGTGACACGCATTACACATTTTTCCTATAAGCTGAGCACCTGCGTCTGGCTCCGGCCTGCATGCCAACTGATTCCATTTCTCAAACATAATCTTCTAATCGACCTCTAAATGGCCCAGAAAAAAATGTAAAATAATCAGATACAGATTCATGCAGGTGATCGCTGATGTTGTGCTCTGCTGCTCCCAAGGAGTGGTTGTACTTCAAGTCCAGGTGTGCAGAGACACAGAGATGGAAAGCTGCCAGGACCTCATCATTTCTTTTCTTTTTTTTTATTTAATAGCAGAGCTAGCTATTGCTCTGGAAGAGCAATATCGTCAGAAGTCAGAGTCATGCATTCCTCTGGGAGGCAGGAAGGGAGGGAGCTGCCTGTGTGGAGCTCCTCTTGTCCCATTAACACCTTTTCACAGTTGCTCCTTCACCTCACCTTGATCCATGGCACTTTGCCTCTGGCAGACATGAAACGCCCTAGTTGGATATTTTACAAACGGGCAGTCCGTGGCTGCACTCTCAGGCCACTTATGGAGAACATAGAGAAGCTGAGAACTGATAAATAGGTAGTGTTTAGCTGCACGTCTTGCTTGGCAGAGGCTTCTTGGCAGACCAGAGAGTGTAGGTCTCTCTCAGGCAGATTTACTGCCTGCCAGAGGCTGAGGTTTGAGGAATGTCCCCCTGCAGTGAGAAAGAGAGGGCCATGGGAGGGTGAGCTAGACAGACTGAGGCATCTGTACTTCAAGATCATATAGAACCTGACAGTGAGAATAATTATTAAAGGATTTGGAGCTCTCTCTCTCTCTCTCGCTCTCTCTCTCATGGGACATTCTGTGTATTTCCAAATTAAGACACAAGAACATCAACTATCTCTGCTGTTAGCTTTTAGTGATAAAAGTGGAGAAGACATGTCATGATTTCATCTGCACGGCACATTATTGATGTTAGTTTACACAATGTTGCACAATGTTGTCAGTGCTTGATGGTATTAGATAAGAGTTGCCCCACATTTTGATCCATCAGGGTTACATCTGTTTAAATACTGACCATAACCCACTCTGAGAGGACAGTGAATTAAGCACATTAATCCTTATCCCCGCTGTAAAACAGACACAAAGTAGGAAAGCTTTAGCCGTATTGAGGCCTTAAATCCTCCTACTCTGGTCTAAAAAAAATTCTGACATGCTCATTTTGTAGTCAAAAGAATATTGTCAGGTGACTATTGACCTGACCCTTGCACTCTGCACTATTGGCTGCTTGTAATTTTGGTGATCTACGCAGGATTATTAGAGATTAGTCTGCTGTTGCAGCCACTGCAAGCCGCTCTGGATAAGATAAAATACCTCAAATGTGAAATACAAACAGAAAAAACACGGGGCTTCCTTTTGAAAGACAATCATTGACAAGGAACAATCATAATCTGATGCTGATGCATCCCCAATTCTTTATTGGAATAAACAAGTTATTGTTGCTGGGTGGTGAGGGATGTTTGTGATTAGGAAGGATGTTGGCTTGAACACTGTTCTTCCTGAATCCTGTGTATGCTACAGTATGTGCTGCAGGAGATTGCATTCCCTGCAACCATGTCCTTGTGCGTTAGATTGCAGTCTGTATTATGCATTTGCATTTATATCATTTGATGTATTAAGGCAAATTCCCAGAATGACATAAACTTGTCTGTGCATGAGCCAACCCTCTCAAGAAGGATGAAACATGGCTGATACATGTCCTCATAAAAAAGAGGCATTTTCCATGCCTGTCTTTACTTATGTCACCTCACTGTTTCTAGCACTGCTTCTTCATAGATCAAGAGTTGTTTTTATGTCTACAGACCGTAGCTCTGGAAACGGAGGGATAAGCCCATATTCTACGGCTCCTACAACTGTGTTTCTCTGTTGAGCTGTGCCTTTATCTTAGAAGACACATTAACATAAGAAATATACAGTCAGAATTTTGTACACACAAAATTTCACGTACACCTGTGCTTGCCTTTCCTGCTGTGGCGTTCAGGTGTCTGGGCATGCCTGGTTATGCCTTTAGTTTGCCTTTGAAAGGATTTAATTTCCCTTTGAGTACTTGGTATCTTTGGCCTTTCCCCCACCTGGAGAGAGCAACACCGTGACATGATTTATACCTCGTCCAGCTTATTATGTGAAATATGATTTGAGGGACATGGTTTTTTACGAGGGAGGGATGTTTAATAAGGGGGGAAAACAAAGGCTTGACTGTGGGAATCTCCACAAAGAATTAATTACGTGACCGTTTAAGTCACACAAGTCATGGTCACTGATGAACGGGAGGCTTTTGACATCCATTAACTTTATTTTTCAGCCTCTGCCTTCCACAGAGAGTAGCAATGTGAGGCTGATGTTACCTATGAATATCAGGCAGTACTGATTCTGATACTGAGTCCTAAAATGAAAACCGTGTTTAAGTCCTCTCTGCTGCTGAATAAAGCAGGTTTAGGCAAACATCAGTCTAAATTGTTCAAGAAATACAAAAACAAACACTGTGTGACAGAGTTTGTGTGTGTCTGTGTGGGAAAGACTTCACCTGGTTGGCTACATTCATAAAAGTTAGGCGGTATTCTATCTTAATGAAGTCATTTCCACAGTTACGCAACTGAAAGACAATGAAGAATTTACTGCCACACCACAATCCTGCTGAAATACATAAAGTAAACAATAGGCTTATTTTACATTTATCACACTGCAGTGCACTTGGGTTTGGATTCAAATAGAAGAAATATATCTTAGAATAACAATATACAATAATATGTTTTAATGAATACATTGAGGATAAGGCTGCATTAGAGGCTTAACTACCTTTAGGAGAAACACTTTTTAGGCTGCTTCTTAATGGAAAACTTGGAGAACCCTTGCCACGCAGAACATTAATCACAGCAATGCCACTCGCATTCCTCAACCTGACACCATAAAACTTGCCCAACTTTAATTGTGGTATTTGCACATTTATGAGCATATGCAGAATATCAAGCATTTTTGTTGTGGACATTTTTGCAGTTCCTGGAATTTTTTTTTACGGCCATTAAGAGTGCACACAAACCCAAACAAAAAAGCTTTATAACAATACAATGGGGATTTATAATATGTCTATGATACTGGAAAATACATTTATAGTAGTCTTATCAGTGTTTTTTACCCCCTTTGATTACTTAAAAACTCTTGTAACATTGCTACAGGTGTTACTCATTGAGTTTATAGCGACTTTATGAGACTTTTGGTACTTAATTCCTGTATCACTGATTCTTAATATTGCAATAGGGACCTTCACTGGGATATACAATGCGAAGTTTAAGGTTAAACATTTTTTATGGTATTACAAAAATAGTGCTATAATATTGCTGTGGAGGATGATGGTGTGTATACTGATTTTATGCTGTTCAATTCAACATGTGTTGTGTGTGCAGAGAGAGAAAGGGATAGAGAGAGAGAGAGAGATTAACTCAGAGGCTGTTTTTTTTTTTAATACTCGGACTATCCACACAACCTCAGTTTGGATTCATTCCTCCCCGGCCAGATTTGCCTATGTTATGTGGGGGAGAGAGGCGGGACCTCGCAGCCGGGAAGGGCGTTCTCTTTGCGGTCAGACCGGGCAAAGTCATCCCGAGGGGTGGGTCCTCCGGCAGCAGTAAAGGAAAACCCACCTTTTTTCATTGTTAAGGACGCGGTGGAATGTGATGGTTTGATCTCAAACGGGCTAGGGAGGGGAATATCCGAGAGGAAAGGACCGACGAAAGTAATTCAGGGAAAGGGGGAAACCAACAAACGCAATCCCCCTGTCGCCTCCAACTCCCTGGTTGTATCAGAGAATATGTGGATGAACTTGTCCTCGCCGTGTCGGCAGCAGCGAGTCCTACCGTCCGCATGAGCTCAAACCGTGTGAAGTTGTGGATTTACCGCTGCGTGTTTCTGACCCGGCGGTGGAACAGCTAAGGTAAAGTTGAAGACTTTATTTTTTGGGTGTGTTTTGGGCTGTTGAGAACATGGGAACACGGTGTTGGGGGGGGGGGGGTGTTCAGACAGCGGCTTCCTGAGTTGGATCCAGTCAGTCGGGACTGCAGAAGTCTGAACTGCGGCAAGTTTTTCAACCCTCCTCCTCCTTCTTGTCCTTCTCCTCCTCCTCCTCTGTTCGTTTTGTAGCCAAAAGGAAGCATCCAGGACTGCGACGAAAACCTCAGGTAGTTAAAACGTAGCGGTGCTTACACCGTTTACCTCTTATTTTGTTAACATGTCGCAGTTTTTTGTTTTTTTTACAATGTTTCGCAAAACCTGTTTGGCGGCATAATTGTCTCATGTTTGAGATTCGCTGGCGTCTACGCACTTAAAAACGCCAAGCGTTTTCATATAGGCTAAATTACTGCATAACAAACTACATTTCAGAGCACGGGGTTGATGAGTTGATAGTCGTACATGCTCTTGACATTCATGTAGCCTAGTCTATGTTTTGGTGAGGCTATAATGTCCAAAATGCTATGTACCTTAATTAAACTGTGACCCCCCCCCCCCCTCTCTGTTCCATTACATCTTGAGGGAGTGTAGGGTATTTTTATGAATGAAGTCAAAATGTTGATATTTCTTTTGCTGCCATTCAGTATCGGCAAAATAAACGAGCACATCTAGACTTTGTACCGGGCTGCCAAAGAGTCTGTTTTGGCCCTCGTTTCCTACTGGTTACATAGGGAAGCATGAAAACAGTGTTTACACATACATATATTTCCTACACGTTATACTCTAAAGTTAAGAGTACGTTTACAGAAAGGAGATACTGGGTAGATATGACACATATGTGTAGCTACTGTAGTTGTTGTTGTAAAGTGAAATATTGGCTGGCCTAAATATATTTTGGGGTTAGTTTAATCCCATTTTGAGCACTATAAAATCTCAATTGAGCACAAAAGTCACCATAAGGAAATTTAAACACAGGAATAGACTAGTGAAAGAAAAACACAAACAAGTGAAAGAATAGCGTAGTGGTTATACATTGAAGGACATTTGAACACCACCTGTATTTAGCTCTTTAATCTGTTGAATGAGTTCACTGTGATTTTGACAGTAATTTGAAGACACCAATGATACATGCTCCTGTGTGCAGGGGTCAGTTTTTGGATGGTGGACAACCTCAGTGTAACTGCGAAATATCTGAATCCGCCTCGGATCTAGTGCTGAAAGTTGTTACTGAAAATGAGTAATTGTTTGACAGGAAATTTAAAAGTAATTTATTAAGGGAAAATAATCTCTCGTTTCATTTTGTCAAATGTGGGTATGTGTTGCCTTTCTGTCTATATGGCTGCCTTATGAATGTTTTTGAGATTTTGACTGTTCATTGGTCAAAATAAGAAAATGTCCCCTAAAGCTTTTTTTTGGCATTTGTTTGACTTAATTAATTAAAGTTGACACATTAAAACATAACTGTGTGTGTGTGTGTGTGTGTGTGTGTGTGTGTGTGTGTGTGTGTGTGTGTGTGTTTTCATGTGAGGTGGAACGTGTTGTGCTGCATAGGCTACACATGCATATATGAAACGAAGGTGGCAGAGACCAAAGTCTGAACTGTGTGTGTGTGTGTGTGTGTGTGTGTGTGTGTGTGTGTGTGTGTGTGTCAGAAAAGGTAGTTGTAGTGGTGGAATACTAATCTGCCAGGTGGAGCTCGTAAAGAGCAGCACAGAGAGGGAAGGGGACCTGCCTTGACCTGTTTCAGACATGAAGGAGACATAAAACACTGATGACTTGCCAGTAAGGCTTGCCCTCCCAGCCAGCTGTACATTATACCAGCTGAGCTACCAGCTTGAGCTGCTGTGAACCAACTTTTCCTCCTTGACTCTGCACAGGCACTTGCATGGCAACTTGTCATGTCGGTAGATGTGCGAAAAGGGTTTCCTACGGTATTTTGGATGAGACTGTGACACCGCATGTGAAGGGAATGTCTGAAGTTTAGCCTGTCAGTTTGGAAATGTTGGGAGAAATGCAAACGGGGAAATTAAATGAAAGTACCAGCAAAGTGAAGAGTGAGATGTCAGAATTTTCCCCGATCACGGCTTGATCCATGCATTTACAGTCTTGGGAAATCATGCTCCAAGTGAGGTTTGGTTGCATTGGCTCTCAGGAGGGATAATTCACTGAACATGATTCCTCAGTGCAATGATAGTTGTCTACGCTGACACAGTACGAGTTCCACCACCACCTGTTTTGTAAACTTTTAAAGTGATCTCAAAGTTACACAAAGAGTTTGCACCATGTCCTTGTCTGAGAGTTGTCGCCTGCCATGCAAAGTAATAATAATCATACCCCTCGCTCCTCTTTTATGACCTGGGCTATACCACGCATGATTGGTTTTCCACTCCGCAGAACGCCGCGACCGCCCTATGAAACTGCCTGCACTGCTTTGGGTGAAACCAAAAACTAATCATTATGGGTGTCCAATAAGGGTAATTATCAGACTAAGCACTGGACCTGGGGATTACGGAGTGGCTAAATGACTGCTCTGGGGATTAAATTAAAATATTGAGGTTTTCTGCCTGGGAGAATCAAACCGCTGGGAATGTCAAACCCAGCCTGCCAGTGGTAATATTACTGCCACTACGCACATCAAGGTTTATGCACAGAGCCCCTGCTGTTAGGGTAGTACCATCACATTAGTGTGGAATTACAGTACGTTAGTCATATGTTGCAAGTGCATGCAAATAAAAAATGGATCTAGTTATTGGACAGTGGGATGGAAACGCACATTGAGAAAATAGTCTGTTATTATTTTAATCGTCAACCTTTATTATTATTATTATTATTATTATTATTATTATTATTATTATCATTATCATTATCAAAATCCACAAAGTTGAAAGTGAACCAATAATAGAACATAAGATCCCTTAAAGTACATTGCTTTCAGAATAATACTGGTAAAACACTACTTAATAAATAACAACTGACTAAATTTGCCATTATAAATTAAACGGCGGCCGAAATGGGTTTTCTCAGACGGGTGGCGTCTCCCTTAGAGATAGGGTGAGAAGTTCAGCCATCCATGAGAGACTCGGAGTAGAGCCGCTGCTCCTTTGAGTTGAAAGGAGCCAGTTGAGGTGGTTCGGACATCTAGTAAGGAGGCCACCTGTGCGCCTCCCTAGGGGAGGTGTTCCGGGCACGTCCAGCTGGGAGGAGACCCCGGGGAAGACCCAGGACTCGGTGGAGAGATTAGATCTCCTCACTGCCAGGGAATGCCTCGGGATCCCCCAGTCGGAGCTGGAGAATGTGGCCCGGAGAAGGGAAGTTTGGGGTTCCTTACTGGAGCTGCTGCCCCCGCGACCCAACCCTGGATAAGCGGTAGATGATTGATGGATAAATTAAACAGACAATATGTTTTTGATAAATCAAATAGTGAAACAAGTGCATAATAATTTCCCGGAGCCAAAGTGATGTATTCAAATTGCTTGTTTCAAAATACTAAACCATCTAAAACACAAAGATATTCAATTTACTATTATATACGACAAAGAAAACCATTAAAGTTTCACATTTGCGGAAGTGAAACTGACTGAATTGATAACTCGAGTATCAAAATAGTTGCAGTTTAGTTTTATTTTCAATCTAGTAATCGTTTTATTGTTAACATATTGAAAACAACATTAAATTGTCGATGTAGCTTGTTAGCTGTCAACGTAATACATGGTAAATAAAGTCGGCACCACATGTGCCGGCGAATGTCCTTTCCAGCAAAACTATACATTCTAATATGCTGCAATGGATAGCTCAGATATTGGACCGGATGGTGTTGGTTATTATTAGTTGTAGACTCTGACTTTTAGCCTCCTGTAACCCTCTCACCCAGGAATAAAGCAGCAGAGGATGCACACACACCGGACACAGAGTGATATTGCAGCCGTTACAATTTGTGGGCCTCCTTGAAATAGCTCAGAGCTCCATCCGAACAAACTGCAGAAACCATATTCCACGAAAGATCGTTGTCTCTGAAGAAGTCATCCACGAGTTTCTTCACATCGACTGCCTTGGTTGTTGTTGTAAGAGGCTTACAAAATAAAAAAATCTTCCTTTATCACTGTCGTCTTTCACACACGAATACAACAAGCTGGCTTAGATTGGAAACGTCGGTGGTCTCGTCGAGTTGGAGGATGAATTTTGCTGGGCTTGAAATCAGATCTGCAACTACTTGAGCCAAGACGTCATCGCTCATGTCGTCTATTCTGCTGCTGATAGTGTCATTTGAAAGACTTATCTTCAGCAGCTTTTCCCAGCATGATATTCGCCATCTTCAACGCAGCTGGTTTTACGAGTGTTTCCCCAATGGTGTGTGGTCTGTCCTGCTTTGCTATCAGGTACGCAACTTCGTACGTTGCTGTGAGGATCGGTTTGTCGATGGGTACAAAGCCGAGAACAGGCAGAGTAGCCTTTTCATCGAATCTGGCTCTCTTCACCTTGAATTCAGCGAGCGTTGTGTTCCTTTAGTTTTGCCGGTGCTAGACTAGAACTTGGCATTGCAAATCATGCATTGAGGACGCTGACTCCCATCACGTTCCTTTATGCACGTGAATCCATATTGTACGTATTCGTCCAACCACTTTCTTTTTTTGCTCGACATATTGTGAAAAATCAAAAAATTGCGTGTTGCCAAATTGTCGGCCCGACATTGCTAGTGTGAACCGGGCTATACTGTGTGTGTCTTGACCCCTGCCGAACCCCTGAGAGTGACTCAACGAACCCCTGGGGTTCGATCGAACCCACCTTAAGAACCACTGTCTTAGAGGCTTGTGCAGTATTAAGGCCCACACACAGCCTGTGTGTACAGTGTATATCCTTTTGTGAGTGTATGTATGTGTGTGTTTTGTGATGATAATGCAATAATGGGCTCAGTATCCGGGACAGAGGCTGCTGTTGACAATACACAGGCCAGCTGGAGTGGCTGTCTGTCTATTAGTAGACTTGCAGGAATATGGCTTAATGCCATAAAGACACAGTACAGACATACTAAGTCTCATTTAGGTGTCTCTGGAGTGTGTGTGTGTGTGTGTGTGTGTGTGTTGGAGCTACTAAGACCTGAAACGATTAGTCTATCAATTATTGGACTTTCTGTCATACAAAACGATCAATTTGAAGACATCACCTCCTGGCTTTTTGAAACATGGCGGGCATGTTTCACTATTTTCTTGACTAAGTGATTCGATCAAACGAGAAAGCAATCTGTAGATTTATCAATGAAGAAAGCACGCCAACTGCTTGTGTGCAATTTCTGGATTGTTGTTGCTAAATTAAATTACAATGAATCAATAATTTGTCTTATCAAGCAAAACACAATTTAATTAATTGGGTTCTGGGAACTTGTGGCAATCACTATTTTTTGTCATTTTTTACACCAAACTTTAAGTCAAAACTGAAACTAGTCATTGGTTGCAGCACTATGTGTATGTGTCTAATGGGCACAGCCATCAGACTCTTGAGTTGGTTCTTCTCCAGAACCTAACCCTGAACCTTTTCTGTCCCAACCACCTCTTTCTTTATTGTCTCTGCCCTCTACTGTACACACACATTAGTTTCCTCCTTTTTCTCCAGCTCCTTTTCCCTCTTCCTGCTTGCCCTCTCTGCCAGCTTTCTTTATCGCTGACAGGGCAGGGCTCTGTGATTTCAGCTGGAGTTCAAACTACTTGAACTTTGTGTGTGTGCGTGTGCGTGTGCGTGTGCGTGTGACAAAGCACTTTTGCTCAGTGTTGTTCCCAGCCATGTCGATCTGTCATCCGATACTCGGGGCAGAGAGTGTCAATCACTCCGCGAGTTGTAGCCAGAAGTACATCTCAGCCTTAAGTGCTCACACGCCTCCCTCAGGCTCTCATTAACACCGACACACAGATCAACAGACATGTGCTCTCACTCTTTAAGAATTCAAAGCGAGAATGGATTCTGTTTGTACAATTTCTTCTGCGTGTGTGAATGAATCCCCCTTGTTAGTCCTCGTGCCAAACAGCCTCCTCATTACCAGCTGCTCTGGCGGGCTTTCTGTCCTGTGGTGGCGTGGTCGCTCACGGAGGCCTCACCAACACACAGGTGACTGTGAACCAACAGTTTCATCAGAGATCTGCTCCAGCACGTGACTGCATTGTGTCACAGCAGCTGATATCCATGGTAACACAGCATTGATCAGAACGGGTGGTGAAAGATATCAGTTGAGTAACGTAATCACTTGACCTTTTACCTGTTGTTATAATCTGGTTGTTTAAATTATTGTAATTTATCAATATGTCTGATATTTGATGCAAGTGAAGTTTCAGGCCTAGTATGCCTTAGTGTTTAATAGGTCTGCACCATATGAGGAAAATACGCGATAACGTTGTTGAATATCGCGATAACAATCTGGCTAGCGATAAATAAACAGATATTAAAGTGTACTCAGTTCTGCCTTACTTTCAGTATACTGCTTACATGCAACAAATTGCTTGTTGAATAAAAATAAATGAAAGGGAAATATTTCCAATATTCTTTTATTGAACGTTAAACTGAACACAAAAGGAACCAATAAAAGAATAATATAGTTACATTTCTACAGTGTTTTACTGATACTCCACCTCACAACCTCTCGTCTGTAAATAGTATCTTTTCTTGTATTTTGTTATTTGTTTCATAATCTTCAGCGAGACTGTGTAACCAAGACTCTTGTTTATTCAGGCAGCCAAACTGACATCTCTGGCATTTGCTGACCTGTTATTGAGTTACTGTGGTTATCGAACGTCTTACATGAGCGAGTGGAGTGGTTATGAAATAGGATTTCTTTTAAAGCAAATGTGGCTGTAGTTGAATGATCAACTTTGTACACTTGGAGATTCCCAAATTGTTTGTATCGAAGCTGAACATAATGAGTCATCAAGTTTGAGGAGACTTTGGCTACTGATGCATTTTACCCAGACCTCTGCTGCCTCAGTACTGCTCCATCTGAATGACACATTTCCATTTTATCTGTGACGAGCTGCAGACGGACATTGTTGCATACGGACTCGCCTTTCCTTTGTCATTATGAAGAAATCCTCACAGCTCAATGCAAAGCAATAATCGTCCTTATCATTTCGCCCTGTAGCTGAAAACCAGTCGACCAAGAGAAGAGGATAGCATGACAGCATGTGTATGACCTTTCAGTGGCTAAACTTACCTTGGGCTCTGTAAATTATTAGAGAAGTTAAAAACACAAAACCGTGAGCGTTAGTAGAATCTTAATAACAAATGCAAATCATCTTTTTAATGTAAAATGATAAAACTGGCTCTAATACTAGACCGACTCTAAAGGCTACTGGCTCAAAACAGATGTCTTTTATGCTCCCGTATCACTATTTCTCAGCAGTTAATAGTTGGATGTAAGTCAGACCTGTACCAGCTTCCTAGCTGCCTCCAAGTGCCATATTTCAGGAATTTTAATTCATGAACACTCATCGCTCCCCTACAGCCCTCAAAGCCAGGCAGCTGCCCTGCTGTTGACCATGTGATGGTTCTAAAGCTTTGGTAACTGAAGAGAGGGGGGGGGAAATCATCATCTGGTCTTGATTTGGGCTTCCCAACCGTCCACTGTTTCCTTATCGCACAGGAGCAGAGCGAGATACACTTACCGTTGAGTCCATAGATGCTGTACCAGAATGTCATTTATTATTGGTGCTACTGGTTCATGTGTTTATGACGATGGTCCCACTTGATTCTATTGTTGCCACTGCTTCCAGTTGAACTTTAATCTAGGTTAAAGCTACCTGTGAATCAGTGACTTTATTCTTCAGACTTTACTCTAAAGGTTTCTCATGTCTCATTGCAGCTTATCACAGACGTAAACATTGTTATCACGATAGATTTCAATGATTTTGAGGCTCTTGCATTTGAATTGACAGGGTCTTTCTCTCACACCCCCTGCCCATCCGTGCTGAGTTATTTAGAAAAACACTCCTGCCAAGAATGTGTTTGTGGCGGTTAGATATACCCTGATACCTGCAGGTTATAAGTCCTCTAATGTGTAATCGGTGGCCCGGCCAGGTCAGCTGCCCCGCATGGCTGGAGTTTGGACCACAATGATTACTAATGTGAGTCCCTCTGCTACTGTGTTTGAGTTTTACATCCTTTCAGGTTGACCTGAAACACAATTTTCCTCTTGGCTTTATTTTTTCCAACCGGTTGCTGTGTTGGATTAGGTTGGATATTTCAGCCTCCAATAAGTTGTTTTACAGAAGCTCCCCTGCGCGCCTGTTTTGTTCCTACACAGTACAGGCTCCTCCAAAAATGGCTTCCTCGATGATCCTGGAAGAAAAGAGGAAAGAAGTGCAAAGGAACAGACTTCAAAAGCATGTAGGAGGCACACAGAGAGGGAGGGAGGGGAGAGACTGGGACATTTTAACTGGGGAGAGCTAAAGTTAAGACATTGCTTGTAAATTCCTCTATTTTTTTTTAGGTGTTCTCCTCCTCTGCCGGCCAATATTTCCCCTTGCTCCTTCCGATTGTTATCATGTCTCGCTGACTCTCTCCTTCTCTTTTTCGCCTTACTAAAGAGGAGACCCTGTCACTCCCCCTTCACCCGCCTGGTCCAGAAGTATTTTTGGAAGTTAATGAAAAGAGAAATGTGAACCGCCTACCCTTAAAAGGCACGTCTGGGTCAGCTGGGTGGAAACTTGTGTTATTAATGTCCTTAACATTTTCTATGCGAGTGGGTCATCTGTGATTGTAAGTATGTGTGCATTCGGTGCTGCGTACAGCACAGGAATGCTGTGGGTTGGGGGGGGCTAGAAGGGAAGGAGGGTGGGCTAGCAAGCAGGCCTACGTCTTCAGGAAGGGAGGGGGGTCAGGGGCATATTTGGCATATTTCAGGAGCCATTCCAGTCTGGTTCAAGATGCATTCTTCTTCCTAGAGATCGGGCTGAGCAGCCAGACAGACAATGATCAAGGGGAAGAAAGGTGAGCAACACGCTCTACTTCCCATCAGTCTTGTGATGCTGGTTGTGCAAGATGGTGCAGAATACACATGGCAAAAATAAAATAAAAGCCACCTACACAGGTGGTAAAAAGATACAAAAACACCACCTCTTGCCACCTCCACACTGACAGATGTCTAACCCACCACGTCAATAATATCCATAAATGGCTAAATGTTGAACCGACGTCCTTCACCCAGCAGCAGGGTTTGTGTGTCTTGGGTACCATCGCTACAATTTAATTAGTGTTTATATGCAGAGAGCTGTAATGTGTGTCTTTCAACCTCTCTTCCGTGGCATTATAGGCACTGCTTCTCTCCCCTAGAATTTATGATGTTTTAGTCTGTTATTTGCAGTCGGATGAATACTGACTGACATGACAGCGGTTGGCAGGAGTTCACTGCGGCGGTACCAGTCCCGTGCTTAACAGAGGTCGGGTTCATTGTGAGGTCCTGAGCCAGAGTGTACAGATGTATTCCTAACCGGCCAAAACTTGTATGTTAAATTATTTTGTTTCTAAAACAAGCAAAACACTTCCCTTTTTGTTTTCCAATTCACTGTCTCCAATCAAAATGACACTAAAGTAAATTGATAACAGAGAAAACTCGGAGAATTAAACATTAAATACTTCTACTTGGTGGGTGCTTATTGTCCTGACTTTGGTGCTGCTGTTTCTGGGTGAGGCCCAGAGAGACGACATCAAATGCGCCTGCTGTCTGTCTTGTGCTTTTGATGCGTCTGATGTCTCTTTATGTTTTGATCTTAGTTGGGAAATGTGGATTAGGGAACCACCACAACTGAGACAAATTAAAGGAGAAACCAGAATAAATGAGTGCGGAACAACTTCAGATGCTTACAGGATGTGTTTGAGTAAGAAAAGGATGCGAGTCATTTTAGATCTCAACCCAACTAAACACCTGCAGGAGATTAATGTTTTTGACAAAACTGTACACCACCACCATCAAAACTCTTTTAGAAGAGTGGTGCTCACCCCTCAAGTAGAGCTGCACAGACTTGTAGGATCTATGCCAGGGGTGTTCAATTAAAATTAAAATTGGTTACAAATAAAATGTCCTCCCTGCAAAGATCCAAACCTCCTGATATTTAAATTGCATCCTATAGCCTACCCCTGCATCTATAAAATAAAATCAACAAAATGCATTTTCTACATAATTTCAACAACATTTATTGTCAATTTCCAAAGTAGTATATTTTTCATGTGCAGACGCATTGAACTGTATGAAAACAACACATTTACCATAAATAAAAGAAGTCCTGGCACAATGAATGTAAGGCCTTCATTTCAAGTAAAAGAAAACAAGACAGAATCTTGTGAATAAGATAAAAAGAGGCCGTGAAGCTCATTATTTATTTGCACTAATTAGCATAATTGGTCACAGGTTCTGATGGGATGTCACTCGGTCCACCAATTGGTGATTCCCGATCTTTGCCAAGGAGCAATACATCCGTTGTGTTTTCCCTTTTCATTTGTCACCTATTTGTACTCTTAGTGAGGCTCACAAATAGTTGTTGACTGCCTGAATGAACATGATATAAAATGTGAAATATTTGAGTAGAAAAAAGAAATGCGTCCTTCTTTCATGTCTCTGTCCAGTTGCCAGACAACCAGCAGAGGCTCCAGAAAGTTACTGGACACATAACCCCTCTGTTAAAAAGGATCGTTTTTGTACTGATTTCACAAACGAGATATAATGTGTCACTTAGTGAACGTCAACAGAAGGAATTAGCAATTAAAAACAGAGGAACAGACTGAGACGTGAAGGAAAAGAAATATGGACTTTGGACGAGTGATACCTGTGTCAACATGCTCAAGAGTGGCCTTCATAAATTCACTATGCTGTATATTCTAGCTTTGTGAATGTGGGTGTGTGTTTTGTTAATTTGATCATACGTGACTTTGGATCCTCACATGCAAATGATCAGTCTGGTGAGGCACAACCTTAACTGTATGAGGGATATACACACACACACACACACACACACACACACACACACACACACACACACTCGCTCTCACACACTCCTGTCTGACCTGCTCTAATCCTTGGATCTCCAAGGCGGCTCTCAAAATAAAATTCCTCCCGCAGATTATTTTTCTTGTGATCAGAAAATATACATGTTCTCAGAGAGAGGAATGTTCAGACGCCATGGCAACCTGACGATTTTTCACTCCCCCCCCCCCCCCTCCTCAGTTTCTCTCGTCCTCGGCTGTTTTGTCTTTTTGTTTCTACTCAACTTGATTTTTCTGTTCCCTTTTTTTGTTTTACTTATTCACTTTGTAGACTGGTCTGCAGTATGTTGTTAAATCTAATGAACTTTAAACAGCTTGTCAGAACTTTTTGTTTTAAGCACATGACCTTTTATCTGCTTTCCTAAATTCCCTCCTTTGTTCTCACCCGCCCTTATTTTAAACTAGTAAGATGTTTTTCTTCTTTCCCACAGACATCCCTCCCTTAGTTCCTCCATCCATCCATCCATCCATCCATCCATTAGCAAGTCTGGTTTTAGGAGCTTTCATCATTGTGGTGCTGATGCATGCAGACCCCGACTGCTAGGCTATTTCCAGCCTCTCTTTCCCCTCCTCTGTCCCCCTTTTCCCCCTCTTCTTCTCTGCTTTGGTTTTATTTTGGAGGAGAATTGTGCCTTTTTTTTAAAGGGCAGCTGAGGGCTGGGTTGGCTGGTTTTCCCCTCCATGCCAACATTGCTCTTTGGAGCTCCTTCTCATGCTAGTTGTCCTGACCAGGGGAAGTGAAGCATCACAATGCGAGCCACGGCGAGGCCATAAAAATAGACTGGTTTAAAGTGCAGCTTTTACTTTGAGAGACGTGCGTGAAACCCTTTCATGTCCAATGTTTTTGTAGTAGAAGGAGAAGAAGAAGTTTGGCTGATTATAGCTGCACTTAACAATTTGTATTAAATTTTGTTTTCACTTTTGTTGGACAACTGATAGTATAGAGACGGACAGGAAACAAGGGGAGAGATAAAGGAGTATGACCTGCAACAAAGGCAAGGATGCTCCATTAATGATTATTTTTAATTGATTCATTTGATTGTCTTGTTGATTTTAATTGTTTACTTGAATAAATGTCTGAAAATAGTGAAACAGTGGCCTCAATTTTCCAGAGCTCAAGGTTATGTCTTCAAATTAGGGGCTGCAACAAACACTTATTGTCCTTAGCAATTTATCTGCCAATTATTGTCTCGATTTTAATTGTTTATTAAACAAAATAAAAAGTGAAATGGTCATCCCTGTTTGAAAAAGTAACAAATTAAGTATAAAAAGCATTTTATTAATGTTATTTATTACAATGTAATGTTATTAGATTTTTACATTTGAGAACCCGCAAACATAACTTTTGCTCAATTTAATTAACTGACTAATCGAATCAGCATTTGGTCTTGTCGAGTTTAAAATAGCCTCAGTCACTGGAACATGTCTGTACTAACAAACACATTGGATCACTCACAGTGATAACACACACATACCGTACTCCCCAATTTGCTTAGAGTGAAGCAGACAAACACACACAGCGACTCAGACTATGAGCGAGTCATTGGCTCTCCTCTGGTGGTCCCTTAATCAGCCCGGCACTTCTTTTCTTTTTATCTCTCTGTGCGTCATTTTAAGGCTAAAAGTCACCTAACATTTGGTTAACTATAGTTCGTAATAACTGTATAGTATTTTAATTTTTTTTATTTATCTTTTTGGTTGAATTTTTACATTTCATTTTATTATTATTGAATAACACAATTCTATTTTATTTATTTTTTACTTTTGCAGCATTGAATGCCCGTTGTTTGTGTGAGTACATATGTGTGTGTGCATGTGGACACATTCAGACACAGGAGCCTCACATGAATCCCATAACACTCTCAAGTCCCTGAGTGGCTCATTTGTGCACTGTGGAACATTGTGGAGTACCAGGCATATTTTATGATCCAACCTTCAGCCGGCTCCTTCTCTTTCTCCCAGCGTCTGGGTTTATTTGTGAAGCTAAGCCGGTCTTGGCCATCCGTGCCCACCTTCCCTCTTCTTCCCTCTTCAGCAATATTTAAACATTGCATTTTTGACATTTAGTTGATGTCTTTATTCAGAGTAACATACAGTGAGTGGGTGCAGAAAACTTGGGGCCATGGGATGATTTACACAACATGGTTTGTCACCCTGTGAGAAGTTTCCACTTGGGTTGACTTGTATGTATGTATTTACTGTATGTGTGTATATCCTCCTCTTGAAGGCTTGACAAACAGGCCTACCACATGCGGTGGTGTGTTTTCACCGCTTGAGCAAACAAGGGTACAGCAGAGCCCGTGGCAAAGAGTGACTCTCGCCCACCCACTTGGACAAACTCGCTGTAGTCTTTACCTCCTCGTTTTCACCCTCTAGTCATACATTTTTTTTCCCTCTCTCTAAACCTCTACAAATCTTTTGCAATTCAACCTCCAGTTGCCTCCCTCATCCCTACTTGTCTTAAATACTCTCTCTTTCTCTGCCTCCTTTCCTCTGTCTCACTCTAGGTGTGGACTGAACAGAAGAATGCAGTTTAAATGAGTGTTTCTTCTCTCCTGCCAGCCAGATGCATCTTACACTCCCAGCCATGCCAAGCTTCTGAGACATAATTGACCTTAAAAGGAAACAATAGCGGCCTATCACTTCTGCATTGGCAGGGTCCAGCTTGTGCACACAAAACACAAGGAAGAGTTTCTTTTCTTTTTCTTTTTTTTTTTTTAGGTGTATACGGTCTGTACAGGGCCGTAGCCAGGATCTTTAGAAATACCAGGGTTATGAGTCTATAGTTAATTAGAGGTCTAGATGCTGTTTCAAGAACCACAATGCACAAATCTTTACAGGTAGTTAAGTGTGTGGTCTGTTTTACTTACTTTGAATTCTAACAGGTTATTAAAACAAATATTATAATTTATTCCCCACGTTCCAACAGTTGTTGGAATTTTAAATCATTAGTTACAGCCCTGGTGTGTATAAATATCTGTATCAAACGTTCTAATGAAACACTAAGACTTAATCTTTGTGGTCAGAAAGGATTCAGTTAGCATCCTCAACAAAAAAAAACCTCTTGCCAGCAAAGTCACCTTGAGATAAGATAAGAAGAAACTAACTCTTTGTGTCTTTCAACATGCTTTAACATCCCCTTTGTTAGATTTCTTTGACAGGCAGTCCTGCCTAAGTCTTATTTGTTCAAACATTTGACCTTTAAAAAAAAAAAACTCCTGACATTTTACCTAGTTTACATGCCAGGTGTTTGTTAAGGGTTTCTTTGACGTTGCTAGTTGTCATATTACAGGTTAGTATAAATGAAAAATGGTCGATACTGATCTCTCTGTGAAGTCGGCAGTAGTGTGTGTGAAAGCCTCAGCATTTATTTGTGGAACAGGCAGGGCTGAAAGTCATTAGATTTTAGGACGGGTTCTGCAGGTTCACGGTGAAGTTAAAGAGGTAGATGGTTTTCCCTTTGACAGCTCATCAGCGTGTAGACAAATTCTTACTCCACCTTGCCACTGAGCTGGAATGCAAATAGCAGCAGCAGGAGGAATGCTGTTCGCAGTCTTCACTGGCAGCGAATGAAAAATCAATCCCTCACTCTATTCTTCTCTGGTGTTCCCTCCTCCTTTCTTTTGTTAGCTCCTTCTGTCTGCTACTTTCTGGATCTCTGCTTCCTGTCTTTCTCCTCACTGTGTATCTGCTTACTCTTTCTGCCTCTCTGTCTTTTTCCCCTTGTCCCTCGCTCTCTCGCTCTCGCTCTCTCTAGGCATCCTGTTCACTGTGTTTGATTTGGGCATTCCTTTCCTCTCCGAGCAGACAAAACAACCCCAGACCTCTCTGAACTGCAACCCCCAGTGCGTGCACACTCTCACACAGACACACACTACATATACACACTCTCCCTTCTGCTAATCACACACAGGAAATGGGCTCACATGCAAACGAGGCCCGCCTGGCCAGTGGAACCCAGGATGGAGTTTCAGGCCTTGAAATGTTCTCCAGAGGAGGAAATTGAACATGATCTCTCTCTTCCCCGTTCTTTCATTCTCCATCGTTTCCCCTCTTGTTTTACCCGCCATGGTTCCTACTGTCCTCTTTTTTTCATTTTTTTATTTTTACGCTGCATTTGAATGCATCCATTTTGCCATTAAGACCACCTAATGGACACGTACAGAGTTTCTCCTCCTTGGAAACATTGGTGAATGTAACATCTTCTGTGCCACTTATATTTGAGTGAAGCAATATGTTGGAGGTTGGCTGTTCAAAACATGTGTATAATAATAATAATAATAATAATAATAATATAATTATTAAATGAGAAGGTGTACCTGCCCAAATTTTAAATTGGAGTATCTTTCACATAAAGCATCTCTTGCAATCGGACTGTGTGTGTGTGTAGGTGTGTGTGTGTGTGTGTGTGTGTGTGTGTGTGTGGCCTCACATGTATTTGTTTGGAAAGTGTAGCAAGTGCTCAAAAAGCATACACTGATAGCTTATCAACTACCTTTTTATTATGTGGGATAAAGCCGTGCTCCAAGATAATCGCAACACGATAAAAAGTTTATGCAGCATGAAAAGGGAGGAGAAGGTTATTTGTGCTGCGTTAACACATCTGAGTTTGTAGTTTCAGACCAGAAAGATTGCTTTATGATATTATTAGCACACTGACCGGACATTAATTGTGGGCCAGGACAAGAAATACACCTAGATCAATAAATATACAGAAATGTATCTTGGTGATTGTTGATGTGTTTTAACAGATAGTTTCACATATTGAATGCAGAGTGTACTGATTTGTGTGTTGACCGGACACGATACATTTGCCAAATGTTGATGCATAAAAACACTGGACAATATGCTATAATGACGACAAGTACTCTATAAGTTGTGTTCATGACGCATAAATGTATGTAAGTGTGACAACTGTTAGGTGAGCTGACGGCTGCTTGTTCAGAGACGGATGCGGACCCTGGAGGAAGTGCCACCTCACACTGTTTCAGTTTATTCTGCTGAGTAACGTAATGAATCCTCCCCAGCCTGACATGCTGTGTGCGTGAGGGAAGCGAGTGGGAGCGATGGATGAGAAGGAGACAGCTGTTTTCAGTCTCGCTTGGTTACGGGTTGGCTAACTGTCTGAATGAATAGCTCAGACCCCCCCCTACACACACACACACACACACACACACACGCTCACGACCCAACAACACATACAAACACAGACAAACATGTGGTCTCGGGTCACCAGGGTATTTGGCGTCTTCTGAAATGCTAAGAATGTGTCGAATGTAATTTGTAAAATCACATATTTTCATTCAAACGAGTGTTTATCACACAGTACACAAAAACGCTGGCTTCGCACTCAGAGGAATTACACGTTTGGTTTGCAGCGAAGGTTTCATGTGTAGCGTGAGAACGTCCGATGATTCAGCAAAACCTGTGTCGGTGTTTTGCCGCTGCCCTCATGAATCTAACAAGACCGAGATGAGCGCTGTCTCCTTCCTGTAAAGAAAGGATGTGTGGGAACAAACGGGAAAGGATGACACAGAGAGGAGTTGAGAGTGGCATGTAGCGACTAAAAGACTGGTTGCGTCTGTCCATCTGTAGCTACTGACATGATCGAAGTGTCAGTATGAAGTGTTTAGTCAAGAGAGCACCGTCTTTCTGTATTTATTTACAATCTTTAAAGTCTTGTTCTAGCTGCTCTGATGTTAGTGTTAACAGATTTCGTTTAGTTTCCCCCCCCCCCCCCCCCCCCCCCCATTTCCTCTTCCTCCTTGCTTTTAGCAAAAGTCCCATTGTACAGGTGACAAAGCAATTTCAACGCAAGGCCTCATTGCTTGTTATGGAGTTTTTAAGCATCTCATTCGGTCTCCATCAGCAGATGAAGTTTGCTTAGTTGTAATGGAAACTGTAGATGTTCACATTCATACATTATTCTGAGCACCACTTGGACTTTGTAGTATGTTGTATAATGTATGTAATGTTCATGTTTCGGAGTGTCCTGTTGCTGCTTACAGTTCGCAGGAATGTTCCCGTTCTCCTTCAGCCTCCCCCTCCCTTTCCTCATTTCTTCCTCTCCCTCCACTTCCCTCTCTCATCCTTTAAATTCACTCCAGACTTCAGTCTTAAATCTGGATTCTCTGCGCTTAACCAAACATATGGAATGCTACTGTAGTGGAATGCTCCAAGTCTCGTGTTTGTGTGTGTGTGTGTGCGTGCAGATGAGAGCTTCTCGGAGGATGATGATTATGATAATGGTGCGTGTGTGTGTGTGTGTGTGTTTGTGTGCCTCCCCTGAGAACTGAATAGGGCCTTCTGTTGTCGTGGCCAAACACTGCTTGTCTGCTCATGCATGAGTCTATTGCAAAGCCTTCCGAATGCGTCCCATATCTGAGCAGTTCGCTCATTCTTTAGCCCGATAGCTTGACTGTGAACGATCTTCCCCACAGTGACTGCATTGTCAGCCCAGACGCAGGCTCGGGTCGCTTGCCAACTGCCAACCATAACAATGGTGAAAGATGGCATAGGTGTGTGTGTGTGTGTGTGTGTGTGTGTGTGTGTGTGTGTGTGTGTCTTGATATTATGATCACCAATAAGTCCACTTTAACTAACCTTATGCCCTGCTTGTGTGTTTTTGACCACAGGATGGAGACTTTGCAAAGAGGCGCTTAACTTGCGACAGGATGCATTTAAGATGTAAGTTGTTATTTTTTGTATTTATTCTTTTGCTTTTCTGCCTTTTTTATTTGACAGAGGGCAGTGTATAAATAGGGGAGAGAAAGAGAGGGGTATGACATGCAACAAAGGTCCAAATGCCAGAACAGAACCCGGGACATCAGAGTTATACGGGTATATGGCATGCACTGTAACCACTCTGCTACGGGGGGCTCCATGTGGATTTAGTTCTGCTCTTACCTGTATCTGCACATATTCGGGGTGTCTCTGGGTCACTGAGATTCTGTGAAAGGCATCAAATTTCATTTAAATAAAAGAACTTGCGTGTCCTGAAATGTCCTGATCTCTTAAAAGAATAGTTCAACATTTTGGGAAATGTGTTTGGTTATATATTTTTCTCCTGAGGGCGATTACCTCATAAGATTAATAACACTCTCATTTCTGTTTGTGTGGATTAGTTTAGTTCAACATAAAGACTAGAAAAAAGGGGGGGGGAAACGACAAGCTTGGCATTTACCAAAGTAAAATAAATAGGCCTCCCTCCCCTTTTTAATGCTCACATGTCGTATCTTGTTTGTTTAACCCGTACAGAAAAAGAGAATGTGAAAACAGCCGTACTTCTGTACTGAGCATTTCCAGTTCTAGCGCTGCTCGTCTGGGAACTTTGATATGAGGACAAGACTCCAGGAAGTCACCGTGTTGTTCGCCAAGGAATATTTACAGCACCTAACTCCCCCTAACCTCAAACTGTTGTTTTTAGGAGTATTATTTTTAACTTTACAGATAGTCAGACCGGCCGCAGGGGGAAATAGCTTACGCAGACATGAGTGTGTAGATATTTTTATTTAACCCACAGAGAGAAAGAAAAGGAGTCCATTTCCCAAAATGTCGCATTATTCCCAAAATGTATTGATCTCCTGCTGTCCCTTTTCTTATAGTGACAGTACATGCTGTGTAAAATGTGAAGGGCAAATTAAAAAGAACATGACAAAAGCTATTCATCGATAATGTCCTGAATTTCAAAGGTTTCCTCTGGCTCCCTTCTCCCTCGCCCTCCACCTCTCTACTTCTTCATCTCCTCCTCATCCTCCTCCTTTCCTCACCTTTTCCTCCCTTCCTCTCCCCCTCCTCCTCCTTCTCGCCTCTTCCGCCCCTCCTCTGCTCTTTGTGAGTCTGTTTCCTGTTGGGCACAAACACCGGCGCCACACTTCCTTTCATGTAGCCTGAAGTCGCACAGGAGTGGCAAACATTTACCATACTGTGCATATATTCTGTAACATACAGTATGCGTCAGTGCGCTGAATCACACGGCTCTTAGGGACAGCAGCTGCTGTGTGTGTGTGTGTGTGTGTGTGTGTGTGTGTGTTTGTTATCAGTCCAAGTTAGTCAGCATAGACAGGGTTTGTGTCACTGTCTTACCACGTCTTACTCTGCTGTCACTTCACACAACAGTTTAAGGTCAATATGTGTCCAGGGCGTGTTCTGTGCGTCTTCACTTAGCTGCATTTACTTGCGTTTATTAATCCGGATGTTAGTTCACATCCTGCTTCAGCTGAATTCATCCTAAATAGTCCGTAACTCACAAAGACCATTACAACCGACAGTAAAACAGGAAAAGGAGCTTGTCATGTTCGTGTCCTGCTACTAATGGCACGTCCCACTTGTACAGTAAGGGTAATCGTTGCCGCTCTACATGCAAACGGCCTAATACTTACTGAAAACAAGCACCGTCTCCCTTCCTGTGCACTGGAGGTCATTCCAAGAGATATTTAATGTTAAAATATTTCAAAATCAAGTCACCCTGTAATGTGTGCACATATTAAAGTGCGTGTGAGTACATTTGTATGCTTGATGTGGAATGTAATAAGCAGCTCATCTTATCAGTCGCTTTATTCTCGTCTGAGCGTACATATACTGCTCTGTTTGTTTACAGTAATGGGACTCACTGTAATAACTGTATGATTCCGTATCTCTCCTCTGATGTACAACGTCATCATTTTACCTCCTGCTCTTTTCGTCTCCTCTTCCCTCCCTCCATCCTGCAGCCTGTGCTGCATTCCTGCTGCAGTAATCCACTCTGGCAGCTACCTGCTCTGCATTCTGTGGAGTCACTCCCCTCATCTCGCTCTCTCTCCTCCTTGTCTGCTTTTCCTCTCTCTCTCTCTCTCTCTCTCTCTCTCTCTCTCTTTCTATGCTTACCTTACATTATTACATGCCTTTTGCACTGCACATTTGCTACGTCTAAACTTCTCTCTCTCTCTCTCTCTCTCTCTCTCTCTCTCGCTGTCTCTCTCTCGCTGCTCTCTGCGCTCTGTTTCTTCCTCATCAGAGAGCCACTGAGGTCTCCATTCAGCCGCAGCAGGCAGCTAATGCCAAGGCTCAGGCTGAAGAAGCACTGCCAAGCTCTGCCAACCAAACTGTGTGTGTGTGCTCTGTGCTCTGTGCTAGGATGGGAAACAGTGAATGAGCAGGATATAAAGCAGCAGGCCAGAAGGTTGAAGGCTGTATGTTAAGAGCTATTGATGTATCTATGAATCGACAGTCTTTGTAGGCAGTTGTCGCCAGCCATCAGAGGGGGCCAGCCCGGTAAATTGACCAATCCATCATCACCGGAGAGTTTGATGATCTACTGTCATCTCCTCCTC
Source organism: Cottoperca gobio (assembly GCF_900634415.1). Classification (NCBI taxonomy): domain Eukaryota; kingdom Metazoa; phylum Chordata; class Actinopteri; order Perciformes; family Bovichtidae; genus Cottoperca; species Cottoperca gobio. Next base: position 7,349,979 of record NC_041376.1, on the reverse strand, counting down.
TCTTATAGGCACAGTGGCAAGGACGTATAAATGCAGCAGGAAGGCAGGGGAATTGGGATGAAGGGCAAGGGAAGGAATGTAGCAGCAGAAACGGGAGTGTTGGGGGGCGGGCGGGGATATTTAGGGGTCACACGTTGACAGGGGAAATAAAAAGGAATAGTAATAACATGGTGGTGGTCTGAGGGGTGTCACAAGTTCCATCACAATACAATATCACATGATATGATTCTGTGCATGATTTCTACACCGTTCTGTGCCACAGACCGTTGCTTGATTTACAGTCTTTAACCCGGTCCATCTGGGATGACCATGTAAAGAGCGGATGTGAGGTATCGTGTTCACCATAAATCTCACCTCACTACTCTGGTGAGCATGATAATGCATTTGTACGCTCTGTGGCACCTGGAGTATAGTCAAATTTCTCACATTTTCAGTGCGTCTGCCAGTGACACTCTGCGGACAGTATCTTGTGACTGTAGCGTTACAAGTGTGAGTCTAAAGTCAGGTTTTACGAAGCAGTCGGTGTGTATCTTTGCTGAGGCTGCACAATCCTCAGAACGTGTTGGAAAATGTTTTAATCAGCATCTGGGTTTGAAACTATAAGTGCAGTAGTTTGAGAGAGCAACGCTAGCAGTGTTAAGACATCCTGGAACTAGATCCTACCAAAAACTTGTTCTTTGGCTTTACACCAGATCATTATGTTTTTGATGCGTCCCGCTAACGCTCAAACAAATAGTAAAAGGTAGTGGAGGTAATGAATGTAGTACGCGTCTGTAATTTTCTGTTCTCATCACTCTTTAGCTCTTAACTTTTGTCTGTCTGCCTCGCCTCATTCTTTCTCCGCCTGACACATAACTATTCACACACACACACACACACACACACACACACACACACACACACACACACACACACACACACACACACACACACAGAGACTGTTGGTTACCCAGTGTTGAATCTGACAAGTGGCATCATGTTGTGATGTTTTCATGTTCTCTTATCAGTGTGAAACGGCGACACGCATTCCTTTGGAGCAGTTTATCGTTGTGTGTGTGTGTGTGTGTGTGTGTGTGTGTGTACTCTGTATGTCTGTATGTGTGTGTGTGTAAAGTTTTGTCCTATCTAATCGCAGCTCATATTAATGTCACAGTGTGGTTGGACCTTTGCGTCTCCTTCTGGAGTCTTCCTGTCTATCACTTCACTGCTGGGACTTCCTGTGGTTTCAGTCCACAAGGAAGTCGGGTTTACTGAGCCTTAAAGTCTGAAATTATTAAAAATCTAAAATGTAATAATCTTGTTTTATGGACACATGACTTTTATTCATTACTCACTGAACACGACTGATTTAAGTGCATTTATGTTAGTCTGGTCATATGCTGTATGTGCAATCCTTCAGTAATTTATTTGTTAGAGAAGTTCTGATTATTAACATTTTATTGTCTCCATATTTTAAAGTAACCATGACGCTTTTGTTATGTGTATGAAAACCGCACTATTTAGCAACACAGCTCCATTCTCCCACATTCTAGTCAGAGTGACGCGGTCCAGTTCGGTTTGGCTTAGCTGCAGTACAAAACAACACAATCTGCTCTCCTAATCAGGGCCTCACTCCTGTTTTGCCCCAGTGCCTCGTGTCGACAGTTTTTTATGTTTACAGTGTCGGTGACCTCTGACCCCCAAACACACAGGGCAGCGGGCACGCTGGAGGAGAGTTTGGAAATATAGTAGAGAAACCTGACGGCAAATCACATGGGACATGAATCTGTGTACATCAATAACGAGAGTATCGGCAAACGTGTTTGTTTGAAGCACCTGCGCTCACATTTATTCAGAAAGTGTTACATGTTTTTAGTATTTATAAAAATAGTAGTTGGTAAGGTTTTAGACATTTCAGTAATGGTCTGAGAATGGACTATTCTGGAAAACATTTCTCCTGCAAAGAGCTGACTACACATTTGGACACTGGAGCTGAAATGATCAATTAATCAGTGAATTAACAGTAAAATAATCTGCAACTATTTTAATACATTCTTTATTGTTCAAGTCCATTTACAAGCAGAAATTCCCCAAAACATCCCGACGTTTAGCTTCTCAATTGTGAATATTTGCTGCTTTTCTCAGTTTTATTTCATTTCAAAATGAACATATTTGGGTTTTGGACTGTAGGTCAAACAAGACATTTTTCAGTACCTTTTTTATATTTATAACTAAGCGATTAATCAAGGAAAATGGATATCAATAAAGGAAAACAAATGTTTGTTAATTAACACACAGGCCTGAGACGAGCAGCAACACAACTCAACCTGATGAGAATGAAAATAATTCCGACTGGGTCCGGTCTTGATTACTAGAAACAGAGTAGGACCCATGGAGACCTGTAATCCGTAGAATCAACTGCCATGCCAATAACTTTATGCACTACATATGACTTGACTGTTTTTTGCACCATTTTTGGCGAGTGTTCAAACGGTACTGAAAGGATGCTAGAAGTAGCGAGTGTAGCAACCTTTGACCTGTTTTGATGAGCTTTCATCTGGTGTGTGATATTCTGTGTTTCTATCAGAACTGATTACATTTAAGTTGCTCCAGATCTCCTTGGCTGCATATCTGCCTGAGGCGTAGCTAGCAACTGACTGACCAGTATTCTCGTGTGCTGTTTTTTTCTTCTTTCTTTTTTCTTCCCTTGCTCTGCTTCTTGGACGCAGCAAATCTGAAATGTCACATGTAATCCTGTGTGTAGTGCTGATGTTTGATCAAGAACATGCTCTAATTCACTGTTATGCCATCAAGATCAGGAGCCGAGACGAGAAGCTCTGAGGGCTTTGAGTTTGATTCAACCTCTTCAAAGTTACATCTGCAATTAGGTCATAAACTGAGAAGCCAAAACTGTAGTATGTGTAGAACCACCATTGACAGGTCAGACGCTGTAAGTCCTCTGGCTCTTCCCTTCTCTATCTGGCCCTGTCATGTCTCTTACCCTTTCTTCCAACTTTCTCTGGCATTTCTTATTCCCTTCTCCATATTTCCCTCTATCATCTTTTCATCATGCCCTCTCGCGTAAGCAGGGTGCTGGTTTTAAGCCCGAGCAACAAGACTCTTGATGTAGAGCGACAGGGAGGGGTAGAGAGACCTAGAAAAAGCCCTGGGTTAATGGGCTAAGACCGGAGAGAGGACTGTCACTTTCCAGCCACACTTTCAAACTAATAGCAACCATAATGTTCACATAAATGATTTTCATAAGGACAGCCTCCATCTTAAGCTTCATGTTTGACCTCACTGTAAACCTTAATAACAATGCGCTATTGTTCTGTATCTCAAAAAACAAAGTGAGATAAGGTAAAACGTGACACCCGTAGGCCAATCATATTTTTTATTATAACATTTTAGGACATCTGTGTGTGACATTTTTATTGTATGAATAAAAGTTTATTTATCTTGCACCTGTACCAAACTGGTTGCTCGTGCACATTATCCACATTATTTGCAACTTACAGGTATAACCATATATGTTAGAAAGTACTATTTATTTGTAATGTTTTTATCAACAATTAATCTGCCGATTGTTTTTCTTGATTCATTGATTAGTTGTCTTTAAAATATCAGAAAACTCAAACAAATGTACTTCACAGTTTTCTTCCTTCTCTGTCTTTTTATTTAGGCTTTGTGAGCCCCTGCATTTAAAACCATAAGGAGCCACTGAACTCATTTCACAATTTAAGAGTAACAGACTGTTAACAAATGACAGGAAATCCTAACTGAAATGAAGCGAAGTGTCCATGCTGAGCATTTACAGTCATTGGCAGCCAGGCTCCTCAAGAGTAATGGAGCAAAACTGTGATGTATAAACTACATTTTTATTTTGCTTTCACTCTCTCTTATTCCACCAGAGAAATATCTGGTGGAAGAAAAGTAAAAGGAAATAATCACTACAGAATAGCTTAGCATTGATGTTGCTTCTGCTTTGTCAGTCTAGATGTATTGTGGTTAGATTCCATGTTCTGTCGCATAAACAAATCTATTCTTCTACCAGAGGCAACGTTTTGTTTACCCACTATTTCACCACATTTCAATACTTACACTTTTAAGTGGTCATTTCACCGATCTTAAGGAAAAATCTAAGCGGTGTAGATATTCCCACCCCATTTAATTTTTTCCCTATGAATACGCGTTCTTAGTTCCTCATCCATTTGTCTACTGAAATGCAACACTGAGTTTCATTTCTTCACCATTTTTCCAGAAGCGGGGCAAAACTGAAAGGGTGAAAAAAAAAAACAGAAAAAAGGAACATGACAGCACAGGAAACGTCAAACCGAACATTATGGGATGCTGGTTTTCTCTTTCTTGGAAAAACTGAAAAATGCACGCCAAGCATCAGGTCTCCACCATCTTGTGGCTTCCCGTGCTGCGCCAGCATCCATCCACTGCAGTCGCCCCTCCTCACACAACACACAAATAAACACACACAAAGTTTGTGTCACACATTCCACACATATGCAAACTGACAATAACCCCCTACATGAAGATGTGGTTGAGGCATTTTGATTGGACTGGGGCCCTTTTATTAACTACCGTTTATGAGGCAGAAGAGTTTCAAACCCATAAGTTCCAACGTCAAGTGCAAGAAAGAGAGAGAGTGGGGATTTTTTTTTTTCTTTCCTTCTCTCTTTCATGGAGAGAACAGAATGTACTGAAGGCAACAGGCAGGCAGGAAGAGAGTGGCTAAAGCCCTAATGATATGGTGTATGATTGTAACCTTGGTGTGTGTGTGTGAGTGAGTGAGTGAGTGAGCGAGAGAGCAAGCAGAGTGTATGAACCTCTTTCAACAGAGTTTGACTTCCAGGTTCGTTTGGTATTGTTGGTCCTAGACAAAATGAAGCCCCTCTGCTTTCCTGTTTCTTTGTCTCCCCCCCCCCCCCCCCATCTCTTGCATGCGTCACTCGTTGTCTCTAATTGCATCTCTATGTGTCTTGTCTTTAATTGTCTCTTTTTAGTTGTGAAACACCTAAGTGTGTAACTCACTCACAAACTCACACATTCACTTTTAGCAGGCTAGAGATTTTCCACAGGGAGGGTAGTTGTTCCTTGTATGACCTGTTTTTCTAAAAATTATTTTTTGGGCATTTGGTGGCGAGAGTCAGGAAATGTGGAGAAAGAGAGAGAGGGAATGACACGCAGCACACGGTCCGGCCAGCTGGGAATCAAACGGTGGACTCGCTGCTTTGGGCATGTGGTATGCACCCTAACCACTCCGCTATCGGGTCGCCCCATGTGACCAGTTTTTACACATGCCAACCTACGCCACCTACATCAAAGGGACGAACTAGCAGAATCAGTTTAGACCTGCAGGTGTACCCATTATGATGTTGCACGCTACAGGCAAAGAAAGTAATGGGTGCTGAAGTTTTAACACTTGCACCTGCAGGGAAGTGTTACAGTTAGTGTTTTTTTTATAGATGTGGTTAGCCTGTGTGTTTGTTCTCTTTCCAGTATCCCAGAAAGTTTCAGTTAACAAAGCTTATACATTTAAAATGTGAAATTCAAAACCTTAAACTTCAGTGGTAACACTCCCCGAAGGTGGCACCTCGCAGAAGCTGTTGCATTCCTTACACGTATACACTCTTGCTGCCGATAAACAGTCTCTGTGTCCTGCTTCCTGTAACAATGGCAGTGGGAGTGTGAAAGGTCAAGAACGGAACTTCCTTTCCAGATTTCAGGAAGTGTAAGGTGCCAGAGTCGTACAGTGTTGCAGTCAGGTTTAAGCTGTTTTCTGTGTTCTCTTTCATTTATATGGGGTTGTGAGTTTAGTTACAGATGCTGTACCGCCGTACATGGTGAAGACAATCAGAGGAATGTGTTCACTGAAATGTCTTGGTGGACTCTGTATTGTCCTGATTCATTTGATGCTCAGAGTACACTACAGTAACATTTTTAGAAAGATTTTTAAATACTCCTTGGGCCCTGGCCATGAAACCCAACAATGCCCTGGTTAGGAATGGGCTTCTGCAGAAAGAAGGCTTGGGAGAGTCTGTCAGTGGCCTGGTTAAGAGTAGACAAGGCAGAGTGAGGGTCTGACAGTGCCCTGGTTAGTCCGTCATTAGGAATGTGTCTGCGTAAAAGGGGTCAGTTCCCCTGACTCGCAGCTCCTACCCCCCTCCAGGTTTTCCATAATTGTCAAACAACGCACAGAACAGGGGAATGAAACTGTTCAAGTTGAGCTGAGTTCAGAGTACCTCATCAACTTCCCTCCCTCCGTTCCCTCCCTTCTCTTCGTTTTCAAACCTATTCTTTGCCAAACAGCTTCACACCTTTTTTGATTTCCGTGGCACAGTTTCAAAGATAAATAATACATCAAAGAAATATTAGGGTTCATGAACACTTATCTATGTGGGTCATAGATTTAAATGGAAGAATTGAATGGTCTAAGACTAAACGCCACACTCCTCCATCATTTCTTCTGCTCTAATCTCTCGCCCCTTCTTTTTCCCTCTACCGCCCTGCTTCTTCTCGTTACTTCTCTCCTCCTTTCCATCGAGCCAACCATCCTTCTTATTCTCTACTCTTGTCCCGAATGTAGCTAATGAGGCCCCGGCTCTGCGATAAGTGAATCAGGTATTTTGATTGGTTTGGCAGAGGCAGGTCCTTGCCAGAGTCGCTTTGCACGCACCGCCGCCCTTTAAAGCGCCCACTTGGCTGTGCTGGTGTGCGTGTCTGAGAGAGATGGAGGGGAGAGATGAGGGAGGGAGGTAGAAAGCTGGCAAAGAAATAAAGGGAGAATGAAAGGAGAGGAAGGCAGACTGCCAAGACAGGAGTAGCTGGACCTAGCGAAACACCATTATTAACCAGGACGAGGCTCAACCAGAGCTGCGCTCGGAGTTGCTGAATTTCACAAATCATGTAGGAGCCCAAAACGCACTCCTAAGATAATCAGACATGTGCTAAAGACAAAATAATGAAGACTGAACATGAAGGATGTTTCAGAACCGTAGGATCACCATCTAGCTTTGGTGTCCAAGGAATAAACCTTTTCTCCTGAGGCGCTTTTATTTGAAAGTTATTCTCTTAACTTGTCAGTGGTTCAATTTTCCCTGAGCTGCGTAGTGTAGTGTGAAGAGAAGAGCTGTCATGAAGAACTGAACTGTAGCTGTAAATCTTTTTGTGCCAGTGAGCCACATTCTGTTTTTAATGGATACATGAGGATTTTTCATAGTATTTTTACTCTGCTGGAACAGGATCAGTCCGTACAGGTCTGGATCACTGCGACCACCTCAAGACAACAGAGAAAAATTGGTCTACAACTCACTTAACAAGCCACAGCTGGGCAAAAAGAAAAATGCAACCCAAAATGGCTTTATTGACTAAGGTGTATTGGCATTCAAGTGGACAGCTAGGCTAGCAGTTTTCTCTCCAACATTTTTCCCCATCTGTCTTTTTCCCTACTCTCTCTTCAGTTCATGGACTTCGCAGTATTTCCTCAAAGTCTTGTACACTCAGAAGATTACCAAACCACTAAACCTCATGAAAGTAAAGAATAATTGAAACGCTACAGCTAAATGCTTTGAGTTCACATTGTGCTTTTTCTTTAAAGTAATTGTTGCCATATTGACTTTCAAAGCTTATTGGCTTGCTTTGTGTTCAACAAGACATTTAATGAATTGTGGGAAGAGTGGTTTGGACTTTTTACACCAAATGAAACGATAGAAAATATATGAAACTATGCTGGAGTAAACTATAATTACACCAAGTTACACCTTGTTGTATACCATGTAGGCACATACATGAAAAGGATTGGGGTACGTTTACTGCATTGGTTGATGTTTTTACAGCAGTAGAAGTTATTTAATGTAAAGGAAAACTACAGTAGTCTTTATATGTAGTGGTTTGTAGCATCAGAGAGGCAATCTTTGAACATGGGACTGTAGACGAGGAGACATGGAGCCGGTCGATGAGTGATGATGTGTGCAGATGTTATGTCCTACCCTCAGGTCGATTTTCCCTCGCGGTCAGTGGGGGAAGCTCAGCAGAATGACGGGGGAAGGGGAGTAATAGGATTTAAGAAAGCACACTACCTGAATCCTGCATGAGACAAATGATTAAAGCATAATGTGGTGTGCTAATAATCTTTGTTCTCATCACATAGAGCCATGCTGGGCTCACAGCTGGGTAGGAACACATTGTAATAGCTGTAGAAATATATACATGTATGTACTGTAGATGATCCAATCTCTCAATAATTGTACTGATTAAAAATGCAAAGGACAACACGGCTTCAATATCCTTATTTGCAATTATATTTCTTCATAGTCTGATTATTTCTGCTTAATGGTCTCTGTCACAGAGTGAAACACTTTTCTTTTATCATCCCATCCGTCCCATGTGACCATTAACGGTGTAGTGTTGTGATTGGGGTATGTGAAGGAGGCCGGTGTTATTGAGATATGCTGCTGTCAGCAGAAGCAGACAAGCATAAATCGATGTTGGATAGAACAGCAGGGAGATGACAAAGTGTTTGTCTGTGTGGCTATGTGTGCAGGCATGTTGAAACCCCCATGTAAGCAGTACAACCCCCATCTTCTTTAAAGGACAGGCAAGGTGAAATACATGGTGGTTCAGTGGCAAAAAGGAATGGAGGTGCAGTGTGTTTATTATGTCACTTAATGCACACTTGATTCTCATAATGATGAATGGTCGGTGTTTATTTGTTATTTATGAAAGAATGTCAACTATAACTTCATGGTGATTGAGGAAATAATTCCTTGTTATATTTGCAATTGTGTACCCTTTTGACCTCTTTTAGACTTGTCCTATGGTTTGCGTCACAGCAATTAGAGGGTGTGCAAACCTTTTCCTCACTTACTTTTACTGAGCTACCTTTTTGAGAATGTAAATGACTGTCATTGACAAATTAGAGATGACTAAATGGTATTTCTTCTCTCCCTCCTACAGATGACAGATTCGTCTGCTAAACACCACTGAGAGAACTTCAAAGTCTTAAAGTGACAGTGACACAGACCGCCGAGAGAAAAGCGGATTTCCCCAAGAACCTAAAGGACTTGATAAACACTACCACACAAATGTGGACCTCCCAAAACATTGTCATCAAATAATCTGACAACACAAACACAACTGATATAACACAAATAATTTTGTAGCCATGTCTGACCATAAAGACATGACACATCGCCACTTGAAGCACAAGCTGCAGAGTCTTGGCCGAAGACTGGATGAACTGGAAGAAGCAACCAACAAGCTGCAGAAGTCTGAGGATGAGCTGCTTGACCTGCAGGTCAGTACTGGTTGACTTTAGACAGTTTGTTGTTTTTTGTGTGCATATCTGAAGCAATGAGTGGAAAGTGGTGGAATTAGAAATACACTAAATGAATAGATTAATGAATAGTTGAACTCTCTCTTCTCTATAGGACAAAGTAATCCAGGGAGAAGGCAGCAACTCATCCTTGCTTGGAGATGTGGAAGACCTGAGGAAACGTCTCCTAAAAATCCAGGGTAAGGATGAAGAGGTACGCAAAGCTGAGGATCTCTGCCGCACAGTCAGAGAGAAACTGGAAGAGGAGGAAAGCCTGACACAGGCGCTAAAGGCAGAGATTGAACGTCTACAACGGAGGATGGCCGAACTGGAGAAACTGGAAGAAGCTTTTGGGAAAAGCAAGTCTGACTGCAGCCAGCTCTGCCTAAGCCTCAATGAGGAAAAGAACTTGACCAAGAAGCTCTCGTCTGAGTTGGAGGCCCTCAAAGCACGTTTGAAGGAGGTGGAGGGGTCTGAGACAAAGCTGGACAGAGCAGAGCAGGCTTTGGCTATGGAGCTTGAGAAACTCAAAGGATTCACCCAGACCTTTATGAGTGAGCGTAAGAGGCTACAAGAGAAGCAGAGGGAGGACGAGAAGATAATTCTGAAGCTGACAGAAAAATTGGAGCACCAGAAAAATCGCCTTGTTATGTCGGCAGACCCTGGTCGTGCAGATTTCATGAGGTCACGAATTGAGGATGAGCTTTCATCTACGGGGCTCCTCACGAGCAAACTGGCTGGACGCAAGAAGAGCCTTGAGTACTTGAAGCTTGCTGATGACAACATCGGTCTTGTGAACAAATCTGAAAATGAGAAGAACAGCGGTCTTGAAGGCTCGCAGGATGAGGACAACAAAGTTAAGGAGCTGACGCAGGAAGTAGAGAGGCTGAAGAACCGCCTTAAACAGCTGGAGATAGTGGAAGGGGATCTAAAGAACTCGGAGTCTAAAAATGGCGAGCTGCAAGAGAAGTTCCAGATGGAACGAAACCGGGCTCGGCAACTGAGCGAGCAGGTGGAACAGCTCAGGACGCAGCTGTGTGGAAAGGGTGGAATTGGAAGAAATGGAACCAGTAATGTGGATAAGCACGGTAATGGAAGCACTAACATCCCCGCTAAGGTCCTGGAGAATGGCAAAGCTGAGAATGAAGAGATTATTGTGAAAGGAGGTTTCAGACAAGAGAAGCCCAAATATAGGAGTGCTGCAACTGTCTCAGAGCCGAGTTCCCCCAAACATAGGGCCAGGGAGCTCTCTCCTCAACATAAGAGAGAGACCAAGCTGCGGAGCAAAGAGCCAAGCCACTCGGAGGAGTGCTCTCCTAAGTCTGTGAGGAGAGCCCTCAGTCCTGCTCACAAGAGTAGAAGGACACCCAAAACTCCAACTACTGCGGTTTCATCTGATAATGGAATAAGAGACACAGGACGAGGAACTGAGGAAAAGATGAGAGGAGCCATGCCAAGCTCTGTAAGCGCATCCTCTGTTGAAATTAAGAAAGTGCCTGTTCTTAGTCGCTACCCTCCAGCAGCTAATGACAAGAAGCCACTGAGGACAGCGCACAAACAGGCGGACGGGGAGAATAAAAAGAGCAGAGTAGAAAAGTTTTCAAAATTGTACGTAGGTAGTGATAGTGAATCAAACAACTCTGATGTAGTGCCTGACAATTCCAGTAACATCAACAGTATCTCTGCTTTAGAGAAACGCACAGTGTCTGCCTCGGATCAGGAATCAACAGACCTTGTTCAGGAATCGGTCTCTGCATCTGTTGCCTCTACCCTGTCAAAAGCCAATGGCTCCTACGCAGCCTACAGCTCCCAAATCCCTCCACTGCTGTCCAGCGACCAGGGATCAGAGGGTCATTCATCTGCCTCCGAAACAGAATCTACTGGTTCAAGGCCCTCTGAACCTGAGCCTGTAACTGATCTGACTACTTCAACTGTAAGCAGTAGGACTGCAACCTCCAAATATCCTAGATACTCCCATGTCCATGACTCTCATTCAGAGGGTTCTTCTTCCAGGAGCTCGTTTGATGAGGAGCTACACAACAGAACACTGTTAGCTGAGGGAGGCCACCAGGGGCCAACGCATACTGCGTCAGGGATTGAGATTCAGCGAGTGTGCAGCCCACGTGAGGCGCTGAGGTCCAAAGCTGTCATCAAGCCGGCGATCGTCGAGATTGACAGGAAGGAAGTGATGATTTCGGAACCTTTTTCTACAAATGGAAAACCCAAAATCTCCACCAAACCTATGGTGACAACCACTAGTAAAATGACCAGTAGTATAACCATCTACCCCAATGACCCAAGCTCTTCCAGAACCAGCAGCCGCAGCAGCAGTGTGTCCAGTGAACACATTGGGATCAAAGAACGCCACACTTCCACCAGTAACATCCTCATTGGTAAGTACCACATGATACTTTATATAAAGGGGTGGCAGTCATGGTTTTAATGGCACAGGCTTCTGTGGCCGCTAAACATGCACAATTTAGTTACAATGCTAGCATGCAGGTGTTTAGTAGGTATAATGAAATAGTTGAACTCCTCAAAACTTCATGACAGCCCAGAATCCTTTGGCAAAAGTTGGCCTTCTGAAAGCAGAAGTGCTTTTGGACGAAGCTCTTTGAATGTTGAGAACAGAAAGATGAATTTTTTGTTTCATTTTCACCATCTTATTTTAGCGTTTTATCAGACTAACATTGATTTGATTGATTACTCCAGGAGCCTGAAGTCTCATTATGTCAGTTTTGCAGGTTTTTGGACATAATATAAAATACCAGCCTAATACTGAGATTCCCATCCGTAGAGTCATGCCATTGCATTTCTATCTTGTCACTCTTACTGTCATCTTGTTGCATCTATAAAATGTTTTGCTTAGAAAGCATTAAATATATATTTACTCATTGCCAGGCCCCAGCAGTGAGCACCATGGCAGCATCTCCGTCCCGTATGAGATCTCCATTCCCAAAAGTGAGATCACCTTGCGGTCGTGCCAGCAAGACCAGGACTGTGGGGTGGACGACCCGAGTGATTCCTCATCAAGGTCCAAACACCACAACGCGTCCAGATTGGAGACTACCACCAGCCACCTGTGCTGCCAACGCGGCAACTTTAGCCTCCAGTCCCCGGACACCACCTCCGCAGACATCAACGACACAGAGTCAGGCTTCGAAAGCAGCAGCAGTAGCACCACCACAGTCACCAGCTGGAGACACCAAAGACAAAGCCAGCACTCTCAAGAAGACAGTTTACCAGAAATGAAGAATGTGACTGTGAGAAGCACCTGGAAGAACCGGGGCACGGCGTCGGTGGACGAGACAGGCCGGGGAAGAGGGGGTGCAAGGACGATGGCTGATGGTGGGTCGGAGGATGAAGCAGAAACCTCAACAACGTGGAGGGCTTACCGGGCAACCACCTTTGATACAGAAGAAATGCTGAACAGCGGAACAGGAGCTTGTGGGAATGCTGAGGCACACAAGCCATCCCCTGCAGAGGTGAGCTAATGATTAAATGTATGAGACGAATGAGTACATTCTAAAAAGGTAATAATAAATTAGAGGATAGGAATGAATTAGCTGCATAATGTTGCTCTTTGTTGCTTCATGTCCCAGGTGTACATGCGTAGGATCAACAGTGGGGTTGCTAACCCCAGAGAAGGTGATGAATCAGTGCTTCGCCGAGGCAAACAATCAGAGTCTCCCACCATGGAAGCACGAGGCTTGGGACGGATCGTACCCCACACACCTGTAACCTCTCAGTCCTGGGGCCGATCCTACACACAACAACCACAGGTAGCACAACCAACTTTTCTGCTCTCACAATATGTATTCTTCTCAAATGGTGCAGTTAGATAGAAGGTATTAATATAAATTAATTATTTATTAGTCTTCATCAACTGGTAAGCACAAAACAAGTGCTTAGAGTAGAACAATTCACTTAAAGAAACTAAATCACCTTCAATTTCATTCCTCCCTTCTTGGAAAATAAGTCCTTGTGTCTGCTTTGTCAAACATTTCTGGCATCAAACAAACATGTGGCTGCGCTAATTACTGCATAATGTGGCTTCTAAAATATGCTGCATTGTTATGCAGGTGATGGCATTATCCGTACCACTCTGCAAATAGTTTTGTCTTGCAGATAAAAGTCCAGAAAGTACAACCGCAGGGCTGAGCTCCTGGTGAGTCCACTGTGCATGAGAGCTCAGCTTGTATTTTTCCCTGACGCCAGGCTCTGCGACTTCAAGCTTAGCACAGCAGTTCTGTAGGCCCCACTCCTGCTGCCCCAGTAAGCACAAAGAGAGAAGGGTGGGACAAAAAAAAAAAGGGAGGATGGAAATGAAAAAGACCTCAACAGGGGGAAAAGAAGGTTAGAAAAACCTCAAGGAGAAGAAAATAGCTTTCTTGTATTTAAATGTGCCACCACAGTCTGTGCCCCTGCCAGGCAGCATTGCTATTCTACGCAAAAATTCCTGAAAACAAGTGTTTGAATACTCACCACCACGTAGTACATGTATACAGGATTAATGTGTATCGATCCACGTCCATGCTTTATGGCTTTAATTTGAGTTATTATCTGCAATTGGTTATTATGAGATATTCTTGTTTCGGTTTCACGTAGTATAGCAAAACGCTCACCACTGTAAGCACAACCTGCCATATAACTTCTCCAACACTTAAGACGGATTGTAGAGCTACGTTATAAATAACTAATTTCTGTGCAAAGAGCGAAGATTGAGCCCATTGATGTATGTGTACACATGCATTAACATGTAAGACTGTGTGCATAGCTACAGTTTATTTAATGGAGTGTGAACGTTTATATAAGTCGTCAGAAAGATTAGGTGAAAACTACTAATGGGCTACGGTATTAACTTACTTGTCTATTGGTCTATAATATATTGTCAAATGGCTGTAGTACTGCTTACAGAGTGGGCTCCATGGCTACAATAACATGTCAGTCTGTCAGTTTGACAAACTATGCCGGACTAGGGGCCTTTGGGTAAAATCTCTGTTTTCCTCTATAAATAAACTGGATGTTGCCAAGGAGACAAACACACACATGCAAAGTGTCTGCTGTCTCATCCATCATATTTGCTCACATATGCGATCCAGGGTCATCCGGAGTTAAACTGTTGCATTCATACGGCACACACAGATCTGCCGAAGAAGACAATCCTAGAGAGATTTCTTAAGCCTTTTTGTTTTTGTTTTTACACAGTACACTATGCACAAGTAGATCCTGTGGTTTAGAGGTAGTACATAGAAGGGTTATTGATAGGGCTGTAAAAAGAATGTATCTAATCAATTACAAGCTTTGTGATGAATTAATCGCGATTAACACGTTAATTCGACAGCCCTAGTTATTGACCATGTCAGGACCAGGACTACAGGAGGGTGCAGGCCAGGCCCGTGGTAGTGTTCTGCACCAAAGTCGGGCAGTGCTGTTAGGGGTTTATTGTCGTGGCCAGTTTTCAGCTTCATGGGTTCTCTTCCTCTGAGAACTTTCACAAAGGCGGGGCATCAACACAGAATGTGTCAGTAAACTGTCAAGGGCCAAAAAGTTGGTCAGGTTCGTATTTACTTTATCTTTCATCAGATAGTTCTTCATTTATATCAATATTTTTGCCAAGTTTGGACTGTTTAATTTAGGTAAAGTTATTTGTCATTTGTGTGTTGACACAATGTTATATTTAAGAGCTTTTTTTTTTAAATGTACAAAGCCCTTTTTAACGCGTTTAAGATTTCTTAGCTTGATGTGAGTATCCGTCAAATTATGATATAAATAATCACTAACTAGAGCTGCAACGATTAGTTTACGTTTAAGTCAATCAACAGAAAAATAATCGTCAACTAATTTCATCATCGATTAATATTAATTTTTCATGCTGAATACTGAATATCATTGAGTTTCGGACAGACATTTAGAGACATCACCTTGGAGAAACTGGAATTGATATTTTTCACTATTTTCTGACATTTTATAGACCAAACGATTAAACTAGAATAAAATTGTCCTTGATCCTGCATAGAAACATACCAACTAACCTGACCTTAGAGCTGTAATGGCCTACAGGGCTCCTCCCTCTAATTGGTATCAATGGGCTCAATGAAATCTGTCAAACACTGAGCCTCGATCCTTAATGCCATTCAGCACTGATAAAGACGGGCAGAAAAAGTATTAGGGGACAGCTACCTTTTTGTTTTGTCTCTGACTATTCCCTTTCCCTCCTCATTTCCATCCTAATTTGTCATCCAAGCACTGACATGAACAAAGTAGCTTCAAGTCATGTATTTGAGGAGCCCTGTGTGGGTCAGTGCACACACCGGTTCTACGACATGGCCTTGACCCCAGCTCTCCATTTTCAGGACGGTGACAACTTATTATTTTCTCATTTCAATTCATAATTCTCCTGTTCTCCCCTTTCTGACCCTGTCCCACATCACTCACCCTTGATAGTCCTGGTTATCCTCGAGCCCAGAGTCCTCGCCCTGTCTCTGATGTGGTAAATCAGCAGTGAGCAGATGAACTGTCTTGTTGTCACTCCATCTGTTTTTTTTGTCAGTTATGCACTTAGTTATGGGAATTTCCCAAACCCACTTAGTTGACTCTGCGGTACAGTAAAACCTTGTTCATCCTGATATTTGATGCACGAACTGGTCACTCCATTTGGATGGCAATTATGAACAAAAATTGCTACAGTGCAAAAAAACAAAACATGCTTCAATTCATAATTGGGCTTTGAAGCATGTCTTGGAGCATAGCCGACCATCTTGGGTTTGGATTCTCAGAACATTTCAGTGGTCTGAACAGCATCCATTCCCAAGAGGTTTGGATAAATGCAGCTGTAGTTAGGACAGTGGGAGGCTGGGATTAGTTTGTGATTGCAGTGTCAAAGATTGATAGAAGAGGTTTGCGTTATTACTAATTTGTAGATGGAGACACATGGGTTGATGGAAGAGGAATGTAACTAATCATCATGGACTGACTTCCCATTGATCTTCCTTTCGGTACTCCATAAGCTAAGACTTAATCCATTAAAGTCTGCATGTAAATAGCAGCAACCAAGATTGGTTGAAAAATGTGTATCTATGCTAGAGATTCAAATATATCTCCTGTCTACATGACTTACATTTATTTTTGTATAACCATTCACGTCAAAGGCTTCCCAGTGATGAGAGTAGAGTAGAGGAGAGCAGACTCACAATCGGGGATCGATAAATAGTCATTAAGGAGGAGACTACTCTCCCAATGCCTTTAAGCAGCCTGGGCAAACTGATAGCTTATTGATTAGCTTTCTTTTTAAACCACATGAATAAATGATTTGGCTGTCATCTATTCAAACCGCAATGGGACAGAGAATGAGATATTTTCATCTAGTGAAAGGTCTCGACCATTATCAGCAGGGTCCGAATCCATGGCTGCTCTTAAACCTTGACTGTTCCCTCTGGTTGGTCCAAACCAGTGTTTACGGTTAACAGTTTTGCCACTATAGTGGCGTAGCGCTACGGAAGGAAGGGTCTGTCTGACTACCACGTTGGTACAGAACGTAATATCTCAACAACTGATTGCCACGATATTGTATGAAGACATTCATGGTGTCCAGAGGATGAAGCCTACTGACTTTGTTGATTCTCTCAATGTAACTATAGCAGCACCATTACGTTGATGTGTTTGTTTTCTAGAGAAATATCTCGACAACCAATGGATGGATTGGAACATAGTTTTGTACACTGCACACAAGATGCGTTGGTGATCCCCTGACTTTTCCTCTAGCGGCACCATTAGGTTAAAAATGTTTGGGTTTTGAGTGGAAGTCCATAGTAATAAATGGATTGCCATGAAATTTGATACAGACAACCATAACTGGATGAATTGTAATAACTTTGTAGCTTTAGACTTGTTAAATAATAGACTTAGAAAAGCAGAACTAGTAGCAGGGAAAGGACATACAGTCCAATTCTGACCTAACAGGTCAGTGTTAAAATAGGGCTTGCTTTCTATAGCAGTCACTCTACACCAAACAAGAAAAGTATTGTAGTAATTCCTCCCCGCTGTAGGAAACCTCAGCCTGTACATGAATGAACGGTGAACTTATGTTTGGCTGAGGACAGCGGGGCCGATATGGCCGGTGAGCGAGATTCCAAAACATCCTTTGTTGAGTCAAAAAACCAGTGGCAGCAAGGTAAAGTGTGGGATCAGAGCTTCTCTATTCACCATTCGCCTGATGTGACCCACGCAGAAAAAGCCCTCTGGAATAACAGTCCGTGCAGCTGCTGAAGTTGGACACTGTGATGTTTTTCGGTAGTAGAGCATCAGACAACAGACAAATTCCCCATAAAAAGCAATACAAGAATGGCTTTTATAAATCATTACCAATAAACAGGATCATCACCTGGGATGATCAAATATACATTTTTACCTATTCTGGAACATTTTTCATCTGGAGTGTCAAGAGTGTTGTCTCGCTGGAGAGGTGATTTAAGAGTTTGGGTTGGCAAGACAACACCATTCCTCAAAATTGGGCAAGAGACCAAGGGCAGACAGATTTAAAGACGGGACATAATTTCTTCTGCAGATGCTCTGACATGCTACTTGTGTTATTTCTTCAAATCTGCTGGCCTTCGTTCAGTATTAGAAAGCAGAGTCTACTCACAGTGTCTGTTTGGTTTTGTAAGTGAACTCTTGGACACCGTTTTAAAAATGATCAATACAGAGAGCTTTTTCTCATAAAACTGTCTACACATTAAACCTAAAACACCCTAAAGCTATAGTTTGACATATTGGAAAACGTGCGTATTCGCTTTTTCTGCCGGGAGTCTGATGAGAAGATGGATACTACTCTCATGTCTGTATGGTAAATTTGAAGCTGTAGCTAGCAGTAAACACAGCGGATATAACATGTAATTAGGGAGCTTGCGACGGTGTTGTTAGGCAGATTTAGTTACCTTTGGACAGAGCCAGGCTAGCTTTTTCCCAGTTTCCAGTTTTCATGCTAAGCTAAGCTAACTGGCTGCTGGTTCCAACTACATAAGAACTTTATAGATACAAGAGTAGTATCGATTTTCTTATGTAATTCTCAATGAATAAACGTATTTTCATGTCAAACTATTCCTTTAAATATCGCAGAACATGTCTATCATGTTCATTTGACATATAACAGTTGGTACGAGATATACCAGCACTGCTTTTCTTAGTCCCACCTTTTCTGTTTTTTTTATTGTATCAAATCATCATGCTGTGCTGCCAGACGTGATTTAGTGTTTCTGATTATAACAGCCTATAAAAGTGGGTTTTCCAAGCTGAAGGCATTCTGGTGTGAGCTGTAGCAGGTCTGTGATGATGACAGCAGCACTTGCTGTTCCAGTAGATTTCCTCTGCTGTGGCACATCAACTTACTAAACAGCATTTATTACAGGCTGATGTTGCTCTTGCCCAAATATTTTCTTAAATTAACTTTTAGCCACATGGGAAAAAGCTCTCCACTGCTGCACACACAGAAGTTACAAAATTACCTCAGACTGAGCTGCAAATCTCTTAAGACCTGTTTAGTTCTATAGAGCATTAACTTAGTTATTGTCATGTGTATTTTAAATGACTTTAGTTAACTCTGTTACAATGTGTTGAACAATGCAAGCGCAAGCCCCCTGTTGAGTGTAGGAGGAACGGTGGAAGTGCTACATGGCAACCTTGTGAAAGCCCCCGCTCTTGCAGCAGTGGCTTACCATAGAAGGAGAATATGCCACACTGCCGTTTTCCTCCCCTCGGTGACTGGAGCAGGAAGTGACCACACTGAACACGCCCAGTTGGCAGGGTTCGCTGGTGACTGATTTCCTGTCTGTTACCCCTGGAGACAGAGAAAGGCAGTCCAGCAGGGCTCCATTAAAGCCAATTAGCGAAAATGCGTTCTAAAACTGCATCCGAAGCCAACTCCAACCCACCAAATGTCACTAATTATGGTGCTTTTTTAAAGCTGAAATTACAGGAGCGGGGTGCTGTTTCTGTGTGTTTTAAGAACTGCATCGTCATCTAACTCTGGCTTTTTTTAAAGCAGGGTTACTGAGGTTATGAGAGGGGACGTGCTGCTCTATCCACCACAGACTAGTAACGCGGGGTTTGTTTTCTAGTCAGCCCACCAAATTATAAATCTCTCAGCTTGGGGTATGTTTGGGGTTTTTGGTTGGGGATTTTTCCCCTGGCAGAAGTCCACATGGCAGTCTTTCCTTGTCACACACCAGTTAACATAAGCAGCATATATTTAATGCCCACATAATGCAAAAGTCCAAACAAGGCCCCAAACCGTCTAGACAAAATGAGCTCTTATATCCGACTCCAGAATATGGGATTGCGTTCATTCAATCGATCTCTGTAATGTTTGAGTTTCTGACCTTGGCAATAGCAAACCGATCCACATGTTAAACTTGCTGCTGCTTTCAATTCAGACTGTGAACAAGAATTTTTTTTAATCTAATTTTCTTACCTTTTCTGACCAGGCTGATGGCATAGAGCCCAGTCCAAACCCGAGCCACAGCCCAGCCTCCTGGAGGCGGCAGCTACCCAGCAGCGACTCCCACCACCTGGGGAGCTCTTATGACCGGGCATCCAGGACAACGGGGGCCTCCTCCAGAGGAGATCTGGGGTCCAGTCGGGATCAAGGGTCAGGGGCCAGAGCCGAAGGGAGGAGCAGACCGTGGAACCATCGTCCCTCTGAGCATCATTAGACCAGCTGGGTCTCAGCAGGAACTCTACAGCAAGCAGACAGGTGGGAGAGGGCGTGTTTTTTAGTTTCCTTTTCTTATTTTATTAATTAATTTGACAGGGACAATACATGTAGGCAATGTTACATTTAAATAAAGTGCAACCGATGCAGTGTATACAGGTCTTCTAGCCGTAGCTAATTTGCAGACCGTTCCTGTTTAGGTTTTTTAGAAATAAAGAACAATTGGTGAAAACGACAATTGTGAACAGCAGAAAGACTCCTGAAATTCATTATTAAAGGAAACTGAAGTTAATTACACCTGCGGCAATGATGTCACATCTTTTTAAGGTAGTTTCAAATCAAATTTGAAGTATTAAGCTGAACCGACAACTGTTGCACATTTGACAGCACTAGCTTTAGCACATGTATCATGGTGGCAGCAGGGTGTAATGAGTAGAGTGCCCCCCAGCGGGACGCCCCAGCTTCACTGAATGTAACGGCTAGCATCCAGCCTGACGAGGCAATACCAAGTGATCTGTACTGTAGCTAAACCGGCAAGAAGCATAGAGAGGAATACTGTATTGCTCTTAAGTCCAAACCATTTTCCTGATCCCCTGCAGTTTCGTAAGGAAGAACTATGTACTTCAGCACTAATTAATAGACATTTTGAGTTTTATTGAAAGAAAAGCTACATTTGAACCCAAGTTATTGTTCATTCATTATTGATTTCTTTTAGGAAACGTTATTCTTCATACATGTTGACATGTATATTAACACATTCTCATGTTTACATGTTCAGCTGATGTGCTGTGCAGTAAAAGACTCCATGTTTTCCTGGAAATTAATTTGAATTGGAAGGTTATCAATTGAAATCTACTTTCCTCATAATTAGAAATGAATTACATTGTTCTTTGTAAGAAAAATATTTGGAAAATACGCACCAATTATGTGTCTAAAGAAGATGAATAGTTGTGTTAAGTAAGATCTTTCTCTTCATTTTCTTTCTTAACAGGACTCCATTAAGCTCTCAATGGCACCAGATGGGCCAAACATCCATCTCCCATCAACTAATGGCTTCCATCATCTCCAAAAGTCAACATCTACAGCTTTTATAGCAAGCAAAGAAAAGAAAAATAGCAGTTGCAGCCATATAAAACAACAAACCACAGACCTGACATCCTTCACTCTGACCCTGAGTGTACGCTGAGACGTGAACAGCTCTTCCTATCCGGAACTTTCTCTGTCCCAAAAGAGGCATAAATGGAAAGACAGTGCGTGTACAGTGTTTTGGAGGTCGCCTCACCAGCCCATGTATCCTCTTCTGCTTCTTGTGTTGGATGTATTATAGTGTAATCCCGGAACTTGACAAGGGAGAGGCTGGCATGCTGGGGACGGCTGGGGATTTTCCTGCGTGCCAGAAAGGGTTTAAAGAGAGTTTTAGAGAAAGAAGGACTCAAACGTTGAGCATGCCTTTCCCAGAGGACCATCGCAGTGACCGCAATAAAGCTGGATATATCGCTTCTGCATCAGCATTTCAACCATCACTGAAAAAAACAACAACCCAATCTTCAATCAACAACAGTACAATGTTTCAGATGCATCTTCATCTCACAGGGCTGGCTGTTCATGCAGAATTCTTCACAAACTAAAGGATCTTTTACCTTTTTTGTTTAATGTGACCAAAAACAGGAAGCGAATTACCCGTCTTTGCTGACTCGTACCAAGATATTTGCTTTTTCTTACATATTTGCTTTGATGGCCAGATGTGTGTGTTTTGTTTTCAGATTTTCTCACACATAAATTCCCAAAACCATACAAACGCATGCGCATTTTTAAACTATTTTATTTTAAACCCGTGTCACCGCTTTCTGGCATGCGGCCTCAAACTGGATTTAATTTAGGGTCTTAGATGTCGAGCGAACATTTGCATGTTTCTAAGTAATAAATGAAGAGCACTGGAAAGATTGTGACTCAGCATGCGCTTAAGGATTGCTGGTTGGCTGCGTTTAAGGAGCGCACACACACACACACACACACACACACACACACACACACACACACACACACACACATTAGTTCTGACTGACCAGGACCTTATTTATGCTTTTTGCCATTTTCCCCAGGTATTTTGACTCTTTGTAATTCGCTTCCTGTTCTGCATTGTCCTTTCCCTTTTTGCTCTACCATATCAAGACAAACAAATTGTAGTTTGCATGCAATGAAATGCAATGCACATGTAGAAAATAATAATTGGGAAGGAGGGTTCTGTTTATAACCTCAAACCATGCTAACAATTTCCATGGTGCTTTGTCTTACAGCTGTTGCAATTGTCCTCATTCATGTATTTTGAGAGAGCCATAGCAAAATGGAGTTTCTGTTTTAACTGAACATTGGACTTTGGATTACCAGCAAACCTTGCCTGGCAAGGCAGACATTGCTGCTGTTGTAAATACTGTGTACATGCCAGCCAGTCATAGGAAGACGAGAGACTCCTAACCACAAGGAACTGACCGTTCAGCTTGTATGTGACTGGGTTCGCCGTGCGAATCGTCCCAGCTTATCTCCATTTCTTATTTCTATAGAGGTGTATTATTTTGTTACATCATAAAAATATCAACTTGTGGTTGGTGTGTTGGAGCAATTTGTCATTGGCGGGTGCCACTGCAGCAATGGGGGTGCCATAGAAACAAATTTAATAGAGGCCAGTAATAAAATAAGGTTTTCATTGAGCTAAATGGTGCATATCTATGACGGGAACAATAACTTTTAACAGGCTCCTGTTGGACTTTAACAACATTTATTGCAGTAAGACAGGCGATGCAAACTTTGATCCCACAACAAAATGTATGAATGTTGCTTTTGAATGCAGCTGAGAATGACCAATTGCTTGACGGCTTGATTTCCCCCAAATCCAAAATAACTGGTTATCTGACAAGATCATGGAACCATAACTGTGACGATTTGGGACACATGAAATCTGTTGAAGAACTTGGGAGCCCCACCTGGTTCCTCTGCTGTTATGGATTTTAGCGCTGTGTTGAGTCGGACCCTGCTCGGGGTGGCCCGTTTCAGTTTCGGTGCATTTCTCAGTTCTCCTGTATTCTACCAGTCGTCATCTAGCTGTAATATTTATTAGTTTCCATACATGTACAGGTTCTTTTATCGACCAGTCTGTCGCCGCTTTGTCACTTTACTCTTTATGCAAGCAGGAGATTATATGCAATCAAAAAACTGCCCCCCCATGCAATGACTGTAACTCCGTCATGCTGTACATACAGGTCGGTGATAACTCCAAACTAAAATGATTGTTTACCTTCAGAATGCACATTTTCACTAATGTTCATTTCCATTACTTTTACTCTTTGTTAAAAAAAAATACAAATAAAATATTCATCAGAAAGTTCATCTGTGCCTTGAGATGCAGTAAGAGATGTAGATTGTCCCAATACATTCTGACTTTCAGCATATTCTTCCTCTTGCTGTGCATATAAATGACACGCATTACTGATTGTGAGGTTTCTTTTCTTTTTATATATATTTCTTTTTTTTCTTTTTTCCTTTTAGCGGATTGTTGTATGGAACATCGTAAAAGTATTTTGGTTCAGGCGTAAGAAGAGGTTCTCAGAGGGAACTCCTCCCTGAGGGATGTCAAAGCAAAGTTTCCTGAGAAAAAGATTTTTTCCTAGCCCAACTTCAAAGTACCCTCTTAAAGAATATAGACCACACCGCCCAAAAAGCTATGTCCTTTGGATTTGTGTGTCAGAGTTGCTGGGTCGCAGCGCAGCCTCAGAAAGGATTGCCATGTGGCCTCTTCATGGCCACTGCTGGCTTTATGATAGAGCGAAAACAGACCAGACACACAGTTCAGTGCTCTTAGTGCACATGCCAAGACTGGATGATCATATAGTCCTTCTGTGCTTTCTCTGTTTTTGTTTCAACTAGCATTTTTCTCATTTTACCAAGAGAGGAATGCCATCTTTTCCCCAATCTCTCATCTTTTCAACTTATTCCAATTTTCCTTTTAGTATTTTATAGAAGTCAAATGTCCTTGCCTCCCCCTTTCCTCTCATCCTCCTTCTTCCTCTGTTTCTCTGCATCTTCCTTGGATTCTCATTTCCTAAAGGGAAAGCTTAGCTCCTAAACAGCAGTGATATGTGTTGTTGGTTCAGAGAGTTGTTTTATTGAAGGCCTGTCACCCGACAGTGATGGGCAGCTCCCTGGGTAGCTGAAAGGTCAGAGGTCAGGGCTGCATCTAATCCTGTCTTGACTCTGGGCTTCTAAATACAGGACAGAGGAAGAGCGACAGCTTGGCAGTTAGGGGTAATTAAAACAGACGAAGGTATCGAATGTCCAGCTCAGCCTGCGCTCATGCTGCCAGAGATACACGAGGTGTGGTCGTCCGTGTGTGTGTGTGTGTGTGTGTGTGTGTGTGTGTGTGTGTGTGTGTGTGTTTGTTGTTGTTGTTGTTGTTAATGTCAGTGAGGGCTCTCGTTTTAAAGCCGGACATGTGAGCTGGTGTGGTGTTAACTGCTGCATATCCCCGAGTAAGAAGGCGCTGACTGGCAAATGTGCACGTGTGGGTTTCTTTCAAGGCTGACATCACTGTGGGTCAGGATAACTGTATATAGCAAGTCGGTGATGCAAGTGCTAACACAGATGCCCTCCGCAACCTTTATCCTGCCTTACTTCCCCCATGTGTCACCCGTTTCCCTCCGCCCAATAAATAATAGTCTTACATGCAGACAATCCTCCAGTTTCACCCGTCCTCACTGCATACTGTGCAACCTCTATCATTTGTCTCTTTCACTTTCCTTCACTCTTCAACCTTCCTTACCTTCTGCTCTTAAACCCGTCTCCCCTCCCCTCCCCCTGAAGAGAGCATTTGAGTCTGGGGTCCCAGGAAGAGCCCAGCTGTCGGAAACTGTACGTTTTTATGACACGTTGGAGGCTTTCCCTCCTGGAGTCTGTCTTCAAAGAAAGCAAGGCTTTTTAAAGGGCAAAGTTGAAACTCCATCCTCTGCTATGCATGATGCCTTCCTTCCTTACAAGGCCCCAAAGTACACTAACACCCAACTGTACCTCCACTCTGTCCATCCTCTCCGAACCAGGATGAAGACCACTTTAAGCTTCTACCGTCCGATGTGTGTCTTGGGCTACATGCCACTACTCGCGTGGTATAGGTCGTATTCGTTGCTTCCAGTAGGCGAGAGCCTGTATAGTGTTGACATGGTGGAATGCGTTGACTGGTCATCTGGGACTCAAGTGAAGACATTACAGGTTTCAAGACTTCTATAGCTTATAAAGAAACAGCTGGGGACTCTTTCAGAGGTTTGGTCAGTTCCTTTCCTCCCCTGAATAATGGCAGTTTTGCAGAACATTTATCGAATGAGAGAAACGGTATAATATCTGCTGCTGGAGCAAAAATATTTAGGACATGGCTGTGAACGATGTGATGGAATATTCCTACAAGGTCAACAGGTGGTTAAGCAGTGGAGAGAAAAGTTTCTGCTTCCGCTTTCCTGCTCAAACACCAACTAAAGAGTTAACAGAAATCCTCTTAAGCTCTGGTGGGTTATGTGTAAACATCCGTTATTTACAAGTCATTGTTTTTTCCCTTTTTATAAAGTAGACTAGAATGTACTTAGTGGAGATTGGAGTTGCGAGGCAGAAATGGCTTTCGGGCAGCGAGCAGGCCCTTGTCCTCAAAGGCCTCCATTGTGAAGCCAGGGTCATGGTGTCATTGGGTGGCGTAGGCTGTAATCTGCACTTAACCAGCACTTAACTTTAAGACCTCAAACGACTAATGCCCCCTTAGTCCCCTTTTGTCAAAAGGTTTCCTCTTTTGTGTCCCAGAATTGTGTTTTAACTCTGTTTCAGTAGCTGTTTGCTGAATGTACCACAGGCAGATATGTTGTGTTTTTGCACCAGCCAAATTGGAGTATTTAAGAATCATGTCACCAGTTTAAGAAAGGAAATTGGCGTGCACTCAGTGAATGAATATTTGTTTGAGGTAATGGCACCCGTCATCTCAGCCTTCTTACATTGTGCCAAAATCATTCCACAGTATTTACGGTTTACAGTTGGAGACGGTGCCAACGCTTCCCTAGATGGTCACCTTGTCTCTAAAATACTGAAATTAAGGGGAAATATTCAATTTGAGGGTTTTCTTTTTTTTTTTTTTGGTTTTCTGCTTAATTGTGTTTTTATTTCTTTGTTAAACAAAAGATGTCTTATTTTGGAAGCTATATCGGATAGATTTTATTTAAGGAAACTCTTGTAATTTTGTAAAGTGGGCCTTATTATTGAAATATATTAAGTATTTGTCCAACTTGATTTTAAGAACGATATTTTTTTGCAAGATAATGTATCTTCCTCGTTGTTATTACACTCCTGGAGAGTACTTCTTCCTGTATTTTGTGTTTGTTATTTTTATGCAAGACATTTCTCACGACCTGGAGACATGATGGCACGGCACGGACCAGAGAGAAGCCAGGGTTGTGTCATAGTCATTGAAGAATGAGAGCTATGTGCATTTTATCAGAGCTGAGCAGGTTTGCAGTGCTGAGTGATTCACCATGTGTTGTCCAGTTTTTATCTCGGACCATTCAGCGCTACGGCCTCTTCGCTGCTCTATCCTCCCTCGCTCTTAAATTCAGGGTTTGTACATCTTCTGTGCTGTGTGCTGCCAAAGAAAGAATCGTGCAGGCCCCAGACACGCATGTATATATAAACGCACACAAATAATCTAATAGGATATTTTTTTGTTTTTGTTAAACATGTAACTGGATCTGATCTCTTTTACACGCATACATGCACAGATACAAGAATTTCAGGCCTGTACAATCAGCTGTTTTATTTTATTGCCGAGTGTTTATAAGTTCATTTTGTGTGCAGGAGAAGGAGACAGAGTTGTCAAACACAAAACTGTATGTAATGAAATCAGATCAAAAGGGTTTTATGATTTATTATTGCTTCTCAGTGTGTCAGCAATGCCAGGTGGACTGTGTGGGAAGGCTTTTTCTTTTCTGTTTTAGACTTAATACATTGTGCATGTTTTAACCTTACTGTGGCTGGCGCACTCTGCATGTAGGTCTCTTGAAGCTGCCAACTGTACAGCAGACCATATGTATTCCAATAAAAATAAAAACCAACCTGTTTGTAACACGTCTCCATGTCGGAACCTGTGTCAGTATGTGAGTGCGTTGCTGATTGTGTGTAAAACGCAACCATGTATGTTAATCTCTTTCATGCTTTTTGCTGAACAAGCTCAACAAGTTTTGATTTCATAGCGGTCTGTGTGTGCCCATGTGGCCAATGCCCTGGTTTGAACAGAGCAGAGAGAACTGCAGCTGACTGTATGCAAAATAAGCAGGCAGACAAATGAGGCACATTTGTTCAGGTACAAAGAGGAAAACCACAAGCTGTTGTGGAATGCAAAGTCAGCCCACAACTTTCCCTTAAACAGCTACGCCTCACTTTGTGAAAGCCAGCACTTCTGTTCCTGCAAATGTTACCTAAAACAATCATCTAATCTACACCATCTAGTGTGCTAAATGGTGTGAAAAGAACCAACGTCTGATTCTCAAGTTATTTTATTATCCATCAGAAGGGCTCGGTGCATCTCAGGAGAATTCTTTTTTTTTTTTGTTTTTTTTGTTTGGTTAAACTCACTTTACTTCAAACTTCCTGGTCATTTCCAACTTTTCCCAGAACAGTTTTGTAAAACTCCAGATACAAGCCTGGACTTGTTGAATTCAACAGCATGGCCTTTCATGTGAAGGTGGAGACGATCATAGAGCCAAAGATCAACAAGTGTCTCCTGTTGCTCCTGTTGCTCCGCTGCATTGCATTCTGGTCTATTGAGGCAACTGTTAGTGGACGACACTTCTTGCTCTGGGATTTGAAAATTTCACACTAATAATCCCAAATGATGCCAAACTGTATATAAATAAAGACATTTAGACAACTGTTTAAAACATTTTTTTTTTTTTTTAAAGTTTGACATCCCAGTCAGCAGCTTCAGTCTCAGGGTCTTTATATCGTGCATGTTTGAATAGGACAAAGCCATCGTTAATGTTCATCAGTAACAGCTGTGCTATACCCACTAAAGTTAACATGTGCTGTGTATAAAGGCCTATTTTGAATCACAAATGCTTTCATTCGCAAAGCCTCTTTCAGAGTAATTAGTAAGAACCACCAGAAAAAGAAAAAGAATCATCACAGTTCACCATTTAGTTAAGGGAATCCAGAGAATGGGCCTGGTTATTTTTGTGGGGTGTCATGAGTCAAAAATGGTTGAGAGTCGGGGGGGGGGGGGGGGTTAACACTGTCTCCTGCTAGTGTGGTTTAATCTGTCCCAAGTGCCGATGCAGGGAGGTGCTACACTAACACAGCGGTGCCTGTTTAGACCCTGGTACTCCTGAGCCTCAGCGCCGATGCCTGACCTGAATTAGTGCTGTGAAGTCAACCATGGAAATGACTGTGGCACTCCAGGAGGAGGAAGATGGAGGAAGAGGAGGAAGATGGAGGAGTGAGAGCGAGAAAGAGGCCTCACTGCCTACAACAGGTGTCATAAGAAAGACTGAGGGAGGTGTTGATGGGCCTTTTTCACAGCAGTTATTTTTGACTTGCCACAATAGGATAAACGGCACAGGTGTAAATAATCCAATGAATGAAGGCTGAATTTGATTTCAGGTCCTGTATTGTGCATGCACTGATGCTCTCACTTGGAACACTTGAATATAACAGCCCTCATTAATGTTATTAGTAACACCTGTGCTTTTCTTACTGAGTGAAGATATGAAGTGACACTAGCTTGATAATTGTGCATGTAATAGAGAATTGTAGGTCATTTAGAAACTGATAACCATGCTGGTGACACGAGCTGAATGCTAACATCAGCATGCTAAAATCTGCTACACATGCCCATATTATACAAGTAAAAGCTAAAATACTATACTGACACAAGATGAAACCAATCACAATAAACTCTGGATTTATTTTTACATTAGATTATCGTGAATGATGTCCATTATGCTCGTGCAACAGCATGTGGGAGGCGTTTGTACTGGTGTAAATTCCACCCCACACCTATGAGTCACATGAGATGTGCTCAGACACGCTGTGGACTCTCATCCAAAGGACTTTAATAACTCCCTATCATACTTTCTAGGTCTATGCCTTTCTGTAAAGCAATCAGTTGATGTGGGCTTGGGGCTATTATGAAAAAAATAACCACCAGTCAACAGTTACACACACAGCTCTGAGCCTATGGTTTACCAGGGAGGTGAAAATACCAGAGTGCTGCAGTCCCAAACCCCAGCTCAAATTACTGTTGTTACATCAAACATCTCCTTTGGTCGCGATAATAATAACCGCATCTCTGGGGGAAAACAAGGCCTGTGACGCTGGAGAGTGCATGGAAACAGAGGGGCACAGAGCCCTGAAATACAACTCCACAGAAAAGCTCATGGCTGACCATTTTAATCTCCCCCTCATTCATCAGATCCCCCACTATGTGGAGCTGCTGCCAGGGACCCTCATCTCTCCTTCTCCCTCACACACACACACACACACACACACAGTGCCACAGACCCTGGGAAGCAGCCAGATCTGCAATGAAGGAGGGTCATTGGCGGGTCAAAGCGTAAGCAGCCATGTTTGTTTTGTAGACGAAACTACACGTCTGCAGGTGATGTGACAGGAAGCATTTTTGTTCTGTGGTCAAAACTTTCACGAAGAACACGCCAAATTCAAGATGCAATTTGTGTCTTTTAATAACAAAACAATTGACAATATAAAAAAAGTATGATGACCACCATAATAAAATACTTAAACTGCTATGGCAACAAAAACATTCACAATTATTTCAACATATCTTTCCTTAAGCTTTTAATACAAACTATTTTCACTACACTCTGCGACCTAAGTGATAGAAAGTAAAGGTAGGAGGCATACAGCTACAGTACATAGCAATGTGTTAAGACAACCAAGACAAGGCCTTGAGATTGAGACTGTGCTACTCAGTTGGTCGTCTGTTTTACAATATGATATCTGGCTCTAGGGTTTTAGACAAGGTCACATAAATAGATGTTAGTTTTTGCAGACATGCTCCACATGGAATCAAATACACTAAATCACTTCAAACATAATGCCATGCTTCGGTTTTAAGACTGGGACATTACACATTTATGAAGTAGAGTTATTACTATGTAACAACATTGGGATTTATTTGTCATTCTTTAGCATAGCCCCGTCGTTGTAGTAGTTTACATCTGTTCTCCATATTTCTGCTGTATATGTAAACAGTCATCAACATCCCAAAATAAGTCTGAGGAACTGAAATGCTCCAATTAAGGAATCTCAATTTCACATCATAGCCAGAAAATAAATTCTCTGTCGTTACTGGAGTAAAAGGCAATGATGCGACGTGTTGTCAGGGACTTCGAAGATCTTTCACGTACAGAACTGTCAACAGTTTATGGGTTTGTATTTTCTCATTAACTGCTATAGTTGGTCACACAGTCCTGAGTTGGCAGGAACTGGGAGAGGTCATTTCAGACAGCTGGGGGTGGGCTGAGCCTGCTGAGGGTTGCTGGCTGTTGTGGGAGTGGCTTGTCGGGGAAGTGTGTACATGGCACCCAGGAACTGATCTGCAATGCGTCCGGCCTCGCGGAGCCCGCTGAGCAGGGCGCCGTGAACTGTAGCTGGGTAATTCCTGATCGTGTGCTCCCCAGAGAAGAAGAGACGAGGAACAGGCTGAGAGGAAAAATAAAAAAAACACATTAAGATCAATAGGGGATTGTTGAGAGAAGAAAAAGTGTGGCACTAAACTGCCAGAACTCATCAGCCAACACATCAATATGACTCAATCGGCATGCCAACATCAAAACAGCCAAAAAAACATTTGTGTGGAGAAGAAACTGCTCGGCTTTGATTTGGTTGAGTATTGTGGGCAGGCCGGCATGCCTTCTCTGCCTCGCTTCTCACACACACACACACACACACACACACACACACACACACACACACACACACACACACACACACACACACACACACACACACACACACACACACACACACACACACACACACACACACACACACACACACACACACACACACACACACACAATCAAGATCGAAAGAAAACTCTTTGAAAAATACCTTTATTGTTATGGCACTCATGAGAGACCTAAAAACAACAGCTAAACTTTTGTTTATTTTTTGCTCCCTGATGAAGTTGATGGCGTAACGCCATCAAACATTACGATAAACAGATCGCGTTGGGGTTTTCTTGTGGCGACTGAGGATTGTGTAGTGTTTGTGTGTTTACCTGCGAGGCTCCAGGTATCGCAGGGCCGGGCGTGATGGGTTGTGCCATCAGGTCATAGTCGTTACCCGAAGAACCTGCCGCAACGTAAGAGTAGGAGCCCCGGGCCCAGGGGTCTGCACGCCAACGAGTGACCACGGTTTCCTTTGGCTGCCATGACGACAAACAACAACACATACTTCTTAGGAGTTTCCATGATGACATTAGAGGGACCTGTAAACAGCTGGGTGGAGAACAGGCCTCCATGCATATGATTTTGTCCCATTTGAAACCATAAGCAAATTATTTATAATGACGGGTGGTTTTGGCAGCGACTCCACTCGTGAGTGCCGCTCGCTGTGCGGAGCGGTGCTGGTTAATGGGGGTCAATTCCGGAACGGATTTTACATTCCACTCAAAGTATTGGAAAAACCAGAGAAAACTAATGACTGAGCTTAAAAAATAAAAAACGAGCCGCTGCTTTTCTGTAAACAACAAACATAATGAAGTCGTATTGGAACAAAACTGCCAGCCATGTTGAATTGTGTGGACATCGTGTTGGGGAGGAATAAACTATCTGGTACGTGGACTTGGGGTTACGTTAAAAAGGTCACGGTGAAGAAAGACGAATGTTCTAGTGAACATGGATGTATTGGAAACGACCGTGTGAGAGTTTGTCAGATGATGCACAAACGTGTACCTGTGGTACAGCGCTGCTTCCAAATATCCCTTTGAGTATGGCCAGGCAGCGCCCGACAATCACGTCATCGCTGATGTTCTCCATGATGCCGGCGGCCTCACCGGCCATCAGAGCGAGTAGGATCGGGGCTGAAAAGAGGAAAAAAGGGCACAATTTGTTACTGAGACTTTTTACTAAGCAAAAAGGTCATACAAGAAAGTAAATGTAGTCCAATAGAACATCCCTTTACAGTGTGAAAGCAAAAAGGATCTCTTGTCACCTTTGTAGAGGTTCCAGAAGAGGAAGAGTTCGCCCCGACTTGCTGTGGTGGAGCCGACATGACCAAACAGGTTGACACTGGGATCCCAGAACACACGGTCAAAACACAACACCACCTTCAGACAGGGAGGAGCACATAATAAAAAAACCGTCACACAACAATCACAGTGATTCATTTTATTTGAAAGCTCAATGGCTTGTGGAGCAAATTTCAGGTTCGGAAATACTTTATTTGTCCCCGGGGGAGATTGGATTTCGTAACAGTTGCTCCACATTTTAGAATAGAATAAGAAATATTAGATAGACATTAACGTAAGAATGTGCACATTGTACTACAATATATATATATATATATATATATATATATATATATATATATATATATATATATATATATATATATATATATATATATATATATATATATAGATATAGATATAGATATAGATATATATATAGAGATATAGATAGATAGATAGATAGATAGATAGATAGATAGATAGATATATGTATATGACAATATAAAAGTAAGTGTAATAACCAATAGATATTAATGCTAAAAACAAGAGAATTGCTTGAAATGTACAGTGTTCAGCTCGCTTCAGTTATGAATGTGTGCAAGGGAGAGCACCATCTGCTGGAGACACGGCGCAGTAGCAGC
The DNA here is from genome assembly GCF_900634415.1 of Cottoperca gobio. Classification (NCBI taxonomy): domain Eukaryota; kingdom Metazoa; phylum Chordata; class Actinopteri; order Perciformes; family Bovichtidae; genus Cottoperca; species Cottoperca gobio. Next base: position 7,317,055 of record NC_041376.1, on the reverse strand, counting down.
TCAGATTGCATAATAATGCAGTATTCTCCTCTGTGCTGCAGTAGAATTAGGAAATGAACTATTCTGCTGCAGATGATGCTCAGCAACAGAGAGAGTGTGTGAGAGCTGGTTGGTAAGGAGTGACGCAGAAGGAGCACTCTGATCCGATTGCCAACACGCTGTCAAAAAGCACCTTTCATTTGCACGCCATCGGCCTCCGACTGACTCTCCGCTCCTATAATTTACACATTTCCCTTTCAATCCTACTCTCCATCCTAAATCTGAGCCCAGATTTAAGACAACATGTAATGCACATGTATGTAATACCATCTAGGCAAGGAACAACTAATTCCAAATACTTATTGTGTTTTCCTCCTCTGACACTGAAGGTCAAGTTCCTAGCATAAGGACACTGCAGCAGAAAGAGAAGCAGGAGGTCTCTCTAAGGAACACACTGCATGATTTAAAACCTCACTTGAACATCGTGACTCATTTCAAGAGTTTGCACCGGTCTACACAAAATGACATTTTACACACGTTTTCCTGCAGTGTGTGAGGGTTTAGCATTAAAATCTCTGGCCCCCCACTTATTAAATGTCAAGAGGACTCAGGGCCGTGTTCAGGTGGTCCTAGAATCTGGACACATCAGAATGAGGTGTTGTAGTGTGGTTAAGGATATGATGCGTGCTAAGCACCATACCTTGTTGAGGTTGCCAAAGCCCATCCTCTGTATAGCAGACGTCTTCCACTCGGGCAGCGGGGGAACAAACTGCACAGCAGGGGGCTGCTGCTTCAACACGCCGAGAGGCAGGGTGCACAGCACAGCATCACACTTGTATATGAAGGTCTGGGTCGTGGAGCGCGTGTTGACTGCTATCACCTCACAGCCTGGAGAAAGAACAGATACACCGTTTAAAAACACATTGTATATCCATATGAAAATCAATCCATAGTGGAACTAAGTTAGTGGGCTAAAGTGGCAGAAGACAAACGCACCAGAGGCTGTGTACCGGACCTGCCGCACTGCGGTGTTTAGTTTGATGTCCAAGCCTTCAGCCAGGGCCACCGGTACGCAAGAGTAACCGTTCCTTACTGTCAAGTGGCTCCCAGTGAACTCAAAGTCATCATCCTGTGGATAGATTAACAACCCGTCACCCTTGCAGCACAATAACTTCCTGCTGTCCGAAAACAGAGTGCCAGAAGTATCTCATAGTTTAACTGGCAAAAAAAACTTGCTCTGCACATGAGATGTCACAGGCCTGAGGGTCTTTGTGTGTAGTCCTGACAATCGTCTTTCATTCCAGTTATCACGTTTCAAACGGGGTACGTGTATATACCTGATCCCAATGCTTGAGAGAAAGGGTGGAGAGGGGCGTAGCGTTGGCAAACTCCAAGTTGGCGAAGTGCCAGTCTAGGATCTGCCGATCCCTGGATGACAGGTAAACATCACTGTGGGAAACAAGGGAAGAAAAGAGACACGGTGATGTGCAGTGACAGCTATTCACACATCACAAGGACAGGTTCATTCATGCACAGGGTGAAAAAGCTCAAGTCAAACTGCTGCTGACATAATAATAATAACAGCTATTTACAAACACATAGCATTAAACTGGAAACATTGGCAACAATTTATTATTTTATGAATAAATAACAATTCAGTCAACGTTTATCTATGTATTTACTTTGTTACATTTTGTTTTACTGATGCCGAGGGGCACAACAACCATTTACCAAATAGAAACACATGTTACAGATTTTCTAAATGACAAAACAGAGCTGGGAAGTATGCATGACCAAAACAATACCTTCTGGTGTAATTGGACTATTGTCCAGTAATGACACATGTACTGTGAGGGTAAACAGTCTTCCTCCTCATCAAATAGAGTGAGATTTAACCTTTACACTAAGTAATGTTTGCATGTTAAGGGAAGGCGAGCGAAAGAATAGAGACGAGATCAATTAAATTCTGGCGGCTACAGCCTCCTCCCTCCCTACAATGCATTGTCATGGTGCACTTAAACTAATGCGATACCAAACAAAATGACAAGGCGTAGCAGTGGAGGAGATTTAGCTGACGCTTCAGAAGGCTTCGTTTACCTCGGTGGATTGGCCTCGAGCTCCTGCAGCTTCTCCTCCAGCTTGACCTGCATCTCCACCAACTCATCGTACTCCTGCACAGGGACGAGGCAGATGGCAAGAAGTTAACGCACCTTACTTTTTATCCATGTAGTATCGCTGCCAGAAAATACTGACACAATGAGAATTATTTTATTTTCCAAGATTTTGTGATCATGAATATGTCAGACTTTAGGAGCTGGTGTAGTGTGTGTGTGTGTGTGTGTGTGTGTGTGTGCACAAGGTACACACCTAGGAGGGTCATGTAGAAAGGACAAGCAGTTTGCACAGAAAGGGCTGACTCAACCTGTTCATCAGTTCACCACAATAGAACTAACTATAGCAGCAGTTCAGACTCTGGTGATACCACCTACCACGCCAGGCTTCTGGACACGGCTTCACCGAGTCAAGTCGAGAACATTTTACGTCCCAAGCTGACCTGGGAAAATACTACAAATGGCAAGAATACTGGAAAATATTCCCAAGGAAAAATATCCTGACACAGCCTTTAAAATCTCGTTACATGGTGTAGCCATGCATATCTGCTCATTCTGTCCTGCCGTGTGTGTGTGTGTGTGTGTGTGTGTGTGTGTGTGTGTGTGTGTGTGTGTGTGTGTGTCCGCAGACATTAAGATAGTCAGACCGTGATTCAAAGACTTGAAGTGGTTTCTCAGACAGCGGATGGGTAGCAGACAAATTGAGTTCAGACACCAGCTGTGTTTAAACCAACTAAAACCTCCTTCTAAAATACACACGTCGCAGTAGTGGAGGTGATTTATCTGCAGCAAAAATAAAACAGCAGCGCTCGCTCTAATAATACATCCTACCGAGGCATTAAACCACTTAAACACAGCCTGTCTGGTTTACTTAGAGAGCACGGCATTAAAGTTCTGTGAGGTACCCACCCTGACATAGTAACTTAAAATATCCATCGTACATGTTAGTGCGTCTGCAATATAATACTGTTACTAATTATTTGATCTTCAGATATAGTATATAGTGGTGGTCAACCTTCTGACCTGCAGGTACACGTAATAATCAACAAAGGAAATCTAATATTCCTTCAAAGTAGCTCAAACTACCACAAATACAGTAAAACTAAAATGCCTTAACCAGAGCCTGATATCAGTCTGAGAGTAATAAAAGTGTCAGAAAGGAATCTGTTCTGGACAACAACCAGTCTACATAACTCCCCCCCAGCTTGTAAATATTTGTAGGAAGTGTACAGTGATGTAAGAGCTCTATTGTAACTTTCTTTTATGAGTCAGCCTTTTTGATTAAACGTCTCTTTCTTTGTCTGAAAAAGTATTTTGAGCAAAGTGTTGAGCTCACTTTGCAGAGCGCGGTGAGGTCACGGTTCTTGCTCTTCACCAGGAACTCAGCTGTGATATCTCTGGGTGGTTTGACTTCGCTGGCCTCTTTATACTGCTGATGGAGCTCCTTCACCCGTTCCTTAGTGGTCACCATCTAAAAGAGAGAGAGAGAGAGACAGAGAGAGAGAGGATGTCATGAGGTGGAAGCAGATCAGCCTTAGGTCATTGAAACTAGTAGTGTTCCAATATTAAACCTTTCTTTCTTACCATGTCAGCAATTTACTACACGTGTAATTATTATTTTTTTTTCTTATGACAAAAACATTGGAAAAAGAAAAGTCTGTTTCCACTTTCCAAGATTGCCCTTTAAGCAGTAGAGTTCTTACTTATAGTCAGTTAGAGTTAGATTAAAGATGCCACTCATGTCTGTACGCTAAATAAGACTGTTGTCATCACCGTGACAAATAGTTCTGTAACCCATTAATGATTAGTGACCTTTAGAGCTGCAGGTAGAGCAGGTCAGCTGTGTCCCCCTACTTCCTGTCTGTGTGTTGTGATAGGCTACTCGCCTGCTGGCTCTAGCTTCATGTTACAGACTATAAGAGTGGTATTAATCTTCTCAGCTGACTCGCAGCCTCCTTCGCCTGCGCTGGTCATCAACAGTATCCAATGTTTCTCTGCTACTTGGTTTGCAAGGGAAGTGTCGTGGCGCTGTTGGAGATTCTGTCACCAACGACTCGACGGCATTAAGAAATGAGTTCCGGACTACGGAGGTCTCACAAAACTCGTGCTCACCTTGTTGAGAAGATCCCGGAGATCTTCCTGAGTCTTAACAATCTTCTTCCAGTGTTCTATCTGCTCATCTTTTACATGCTTCTCCTGCAGCCTGCAAACACAAAGACACAATTGTGGGTGTGATAAAAAATATCGATACACTCGAGTGTCGCAATATTGTGTTTTGTGGTACTGTTTCGATTTTTAATGAATAGTTTAAGATGCAAAGATTTGTGGTTTATTTTGTGTTGCGTTTTGAGTTTGGACGTTACAGAGGCTGAGATAAATACACTACTAAATCCCAACTATCGACTCACATAGTATGCATATGGTGTGTTCCTTATACCCCTTTGTCATGATATGTGTGGTATCGCTAGATTTTTGCCAATCGACAGCCTTAATTAGGATTAGTGTTTGTGTGAATCTGTAGAAATCTCTTCTTTGGGGACATATTTGCAGGATACATCTGTCACCATCTCCTGTGTGTGAGCTCTTGTGGTAAACACCATACTCACTGTATGACCACCTCCAGGGCCTGTCCCAAAGAAACAGGTTTGTTGTTGAGGAAGTTAAAGTCCAGCTGGTGGCTGAGGAACGAGGTGGCCTCCAGCAATCTGTTGAACTCTTGTTCCACCATCTCATCTTTTTCTTTTGGGACCTGGACACACACACAATCACACAACAAGAGCCATCAGTCACAATAATAACAGCAGTGATGGAATAGAAAAAGAAATTGTGATGTTTTGTTTTGATATGGCATTTGTACATCACTCCTTAATCCAACTTGTTACAGTCTATTTTTTTTTTTTGGGTAAGAAATGTATTACGTAAAGAAACCAATACTTACACTTGTGCACCGTTCGCCCTTAAGTAGTTAACCAAAGGATTAACATGGAAGAGATTGAGAAGACAAGAGGGGGGGGGGGGGGGGGGGGAGAGAACATATTAAGTAAACACAACTTTAACCTCAAACAGGTTTGCACAAAGTCAAACATGTACATTTAATTTGCTTTTTCCTGCAAAGAAGGAAACCAGTTACACATGATGTGGCTGCTTCAAGAGCCCTGCTGGCTAGTCTCCACTTCAATGGAGGTTCCCTGAACATGAACATCCTACTACTGTTGCTGCCACTTGATGGACAGAAGAAGAAAAAATAAGGGCGGGAAAAACACTATTTGTTTCCAATTTAATGACTTTTTTTTTTTACTGCTCTGCTCTGAAAGGAACTGGAGCTGTTGTTGATGACACGCAAGGGTAAGCAGTTAAATGAGTCCACCATTCATTGTGTGTTTGTGGCTGATGGAAAGCCAGATCCCTGCCTCGGGACAACAACAAGGCTTGGAGAACAGCTATAAACTCAAAACGCAGAGCGCTTGTATCCGGAACTCTTGTGCATAAATAAACACCTTCTGTTGAAAGGAAGTATACAACACAAGGTCCTGGTTTCAAAAATGGAATTTGGACACCGTGTCTAATGCAACTCTAGCCAGAGGTTAGCTGTTTGACAATAGCTAAAAACTAAATGTCAGTATGACTGAAGCAGGTAGATATTGTTCAGGCATCAGCTGGCTGGAGTAAACAACATGCATGGCCCTGCTGCCGTTAACACTTTAAAAGATGGCACGAGGTTATGTCATGTCTTGGCTTCACGAGAACACCTGGGATTTTTTTACAAATAACGATCAAGAGGAAATGAGCCATTTGTTCAACTCTTGTAAATATCATCATTTTATCTCTGGATTCTACTTGTTTGTATGAGAGCACCCCGAGGAGCTTGGCTGTGGCAGGATAATGGACGAGAGGCAACTCAATTAACTGGTGAGGAAATGTTGTTGTACTCACAGCCTGGCCGTTGGCTTCATACAGTGGACACTTCTGCTTGATCTTGGCCAGCTCCATGTTCACCTGCTTGCTGATCACTGCCATGGGGTTCCCTCCTGAACAAGCAGCCATACACACAATTAACAATGGCACAACAGAAACATGGACAATATCACCATCTACAGGTAGATTTGACTAACTGTAGAATCCCTTTAGTTTAGAGGACTAATGTCTGACTTTGTTAAACAGCCTCAAATCTTGTGTCTGTGATGATCCGGCATTAGACACTAAAGGTTTATAGGATCTGTGAGAATAAAAAATGACTGTCCAGCTTACTTTTAATGCAGTCTAAAAAAGCATTCTGATTGCAAGTTAAAATAATCAATAAAGTATTTTTTACTTAGAGTGCCTCGGACTGCCCATCAATATTGTTTTTTATTCTTATTCTTACTCCACCACTTGCTCTATCTTTATCATCAGTGACATAGGTTTACAGGATGCTTTGACTTCTTATTGTTGTGAAGAAACAGACTTCAGTTTTCACATAAAAGAAGTAAAATAGAAAAGGATCAGAATCTTACCCAGCCCCGTCACCACCATGGCTCCCAGATCAGCAACATAATTTCCCTTCCTAAATGTGGCCACTCTGCCTCCAACACGGTCCTGCATGGAGAAAGCAAGGCGTGTTAATGTCACTCAGTTGGTTAACATCTCTTAGACACAAATCTCACAAAGCTATCAATTATTTAATAGATACAGTAAATATGACAAACCCACAAATATACCTGAAATAACAGATAGATGGAAACCCTGTTGGTGACCTACCCTGGCCTCCAATACTGTAACATCCATCCCGAAGCTCTGCAGCTGCCTGGCTGCAGCAAGGCCAGACACACCTCCACCAATAACTATAACCTTGCCGGTCTTCTTAGCTGCAACAACAAGCAGTGAGAGCATTAAATGGGTATCCTTACACTACTGACCGTTCCCAGGTCAGCGTCTCTGAATCATTTCGTCTAAAAGCCAGGGTAGCTTGTAAATGCATGCGCCAGACAAGATTTGGTTTTTCTGGGTATAAATCCAAGATAGTATGGCTTGAAGAATACATGCACTGAACAAACATGTGTCTAACAGCTAGTGTTACTTATCAAGTGCAATGAACACAGTGAACTTACTGGGTAATGGCTTGACCCTCTTGTAAATGCCAAAGTTAACGAGACCATGTCTTTCCAAGTAGCTGTGTATCCTGTGGACCAGCACAGCATCACCTGCAAAGAGAACAAAAAGCACATCAAATCCAAACCTCTGTATGACTACAATATTCTTTCAAAAAAAGAAAAAAACAACAACATTTTTTTTAAATAAAATTGTAATAATGTAAACGTCTCACTCACTGTTGTATGGAGCTTCAAGCTGCTGTGCTGTGGCCTCAAAGGTCAGCTGGATTTTAGGGTTGTCCAGCCACAGTTGAAGCTGTAAGAGGTTAATATGAATTAAACTACAGTAGTAAATGTGTTTAAAACAATGATCGCATAAATCCTCCGTTTTTGAACACAAAGTCATGAGTCCACCCACACTGACACTTACTGTACGGTTGCGGATGAAGAGGAAAACCTTCTGAGTCTGCTGGGGTCCGCTGATGATGTCAGGGAAGCAGGCGGCCTCCTGGGATGTCATACGGTCATGAGGAAGACGGCTCTGGAAAGCGGCCCCTTCTACACCTAGAAATAAACCTACAGATCACTATACTATTAATAGCATTGAGTGTCAAGACCAAAAGGAAGAGCATTAATGTGCGATGAGCTCTGACATGAAATCCAACACAGTGACTGTGTGAAATACACAGCCTTCATGCTAGTAGAATAATCTCTGCAATCTCGAAAAAGAAAAGATCAAGCCTTTACACATTTTAAGTTTCTTTCCTCAGTTAAATTTCACTGCTTTGACATGATGCATCGAGTTTCAGACTTACCAGAAGGCTCCTCTGGTTCACTGTCATTCTCTTCCTCTGGTGGTGGAGGTGGTGGAGGGATGACTTGCTTCCTCTCTTTCTCTGCCTTGGCATTCCTCTCCTCCTCGGAGTAATATTCGTCTTCCGACAGATTAGCCAGGCTTTCGTCCATCTCGCGGTATTCCACCTGCAACGGTGGGCACAATAAAGGCATCATTAAAACCAGCATTGCAATAGATTGGTCGGTGAGCTCCCACGGCACGCCAAAACCTTTCTGGGAGTAGAAAACAAATACCATGAACATCACGCTGCAAAGACTATAAGAAGTTACCTCTGTTGCTAATTTCCACTGGGGCACATAGGCATGTGAGAACCTGGGACTTGATATAGAGAGCAATATTGCACCTGAGGTTTAAATGATGACACGCGTATTGATCCTTTAAAGCAAACAAATGGTCATAAAATACAGTGAAATCTGCCACTGCCATATCCTTCATATCTCATTTCAAGTTTCACCCATAATCAGTTTTGGCAGTATCTTCTCCTCCCTGAGCGGGAGGAAGGAGAACCCTTAGATATTTACTTTTGCTCGCTTGCGACGACTTGTTCTACGAACTTCAGCTGAGTCTTGGTCTGCCCCCCCAGGGCCTGCTTGGTGAGGCAAAGGGGCTCCCCCAGGTTCCCCACTAGGGGATGACCTCTCCTTTTTCTTTACATCCATGGGGCCTGCAGCCGAGGCTGACGTACCAGTCTGGGCATCAGAAACTGGGACCCTATCACCTCCTGCTGCTGCTGCTGCCGCTGCAGCTGCAGCTGCTGCTCCCACAGTGGATGAAGAGGAGGAGGAAGAGGAGCCAGCATCTGATTTCTTGCTAGACAGCATCATGGAGGATGTCGGAGGTCTCTCCTGAACAAAGGGGGGAAATACATTTGATAAAACCCATCAAAATGAAAGTTATGATGTTTGTTTGTTTTTTTAAAGGGAAACTTAGTAAAATTACTCAAAATAGTATAATTAATAGATAAAAAGATTACAAACTATTCCTATAAGAAAATATGAAAATGATGAAGTGTGGGTTGTGCTTACTGTAAATAAAAATCCCAAATTTATTTGAAAACTATAACCTACAAAATCCATGCTAAATGGTTATTTCACAGAAATTAACTCAGAGTAGAAACATTTGTTTACAAGCCCTATGTCAACTAGTCACGTGCTGTTGGGGGGGGGGCAGTGAATGCACCTGCAACAAAAGGCTAATAACCACCAAATACTCTCTGGCTTTAGGAGATTATTCACCCAAAAATGGCACATCTGCATCACTGGATGATTAAAGAAACGTTAGCTAACTGTGTATGAATGTCATGGTTTATGAAAGGAGGACTTCATGGTTATAGTAACCTTTTCTTGTTTCACCCATTTCTCCGTGCACCTGGTAATATCCATTCAAGCACTAAGAAATGAAGACAGAACCAGAATTATGGTTACGAACAGGACTTGACAAACGTGTTGGCCTTTCACATTATATCCATTGAGATTGTGTTATACCTTTTTGAAAACCCGTTAACAAATATCCACTGAACATTACAAGACAATCAGACAAAATGTGCAGAACACTGGTTTGCCAGGATTTAGCCAAGTGAGGTTACCCACTCGAGAAAACCTGAAAAAGATGAACGTGTCCTGTATGAATCCTGGGGTTTGATTAATCCATTTGTAGAGGACAGCCAGTGTTGTTGTGCGGAGACCGTTAGTAGTTGCTAGATATCATTCCCGACCAAATTGACTTTTGCTAGCTAGCAAATGAACTGCAGAGCTAGCAGCAGAATGATAGCTATGGCTAACAAGGTTAGCTTGCGTTAGCTAACGGTAGCTTTGTTCTTGACAGCGACTTGCATATGGACCAGATCAATGTGAGATTATATTCCTTTAATCTGATTGCAACAAAAGATGTACTGCAAACATAGATTAGACCGCTTCTAAATGTTTTTTCTTTCAAATGTATATTACGAGACCATGCTATGTTAGCTAACGCCGCTAACAATGAGACTTGGCTAGCACCAACAGTGGCACAGTAGCAGGTGCGACCTAGTGAAAAAGAAAGCGCCGGCTTCGCTTCCAATAGGATCTGAATTCATAAACTGAAAGAATGATATACAGACTTCCCTATACCAGGGAGCATTGTTTATTTTAATAAAGGAATGCATGGAATATTGAAAATATTAATATTACCTCTCAGTCCTCGGAAGATGTCAACACAAAGACGACAGAGTAGTAGGTCTCCTTTCAATTAACTCTTTCGTGATTGGTGGACCGAAAACGTTACCCAATACCTCTCAGCGAAACGATTGGTCCAAATAACAATCAATCAAAAGGTAGGCGGGGATTTAATAGTAAAAGCTACTGCAATATATTGTTTTAGTTTATTAATGCACAATTTGTTTAAAACACATATTGTCATTGTTTTTTAGGTATAAAAGTAAAACAAAGTTTAAAGTTAAAGTTCCCTTTCGGGATTCAGCGTTTCCGTCCCACGTATCGACGAAAAAGCTCTGCACACAAACTGACGTCACTCTGAAAGAAGAACAGGATGGGCAGGTAGACAGGTAAAGGTGAGTTTCTGTCGCGCCTACTACTCGGGGAGCATACCGACGTTTTGTTGACTGCTTTGCTTCTCCATTTTGAGCCGACTGAGTGAAGGTAACACTTAAAATATTGCTGTTAATCTATACGTGTCTGTGCTTTACTTTCACCATCTCACTTTACCACCGAGTTTTAAAGTGAGCGAAAAGTCTGTCTGTGTTTTGCTCTCGGATAATCTGGGTGTTGTTGGTAGGAGATGGTTGGAAATTAAGATTGAAGATTTTTGGGGTGGTGTGGACTATTCAGTGTTTAAATGTATAAATAGATATGAACTATCGCAGCGGTCTGAAACATCCTACATTAACTCAAAAGGAGATTAGACACTGGCAGCAGAAATGTGCAAACTTTTAGTGTCAGAGCAGGTAAAATAAAGGCTATCTAGGCTACACAGGAAGTGTTTCATATGTTTTTCATGGCTATTGTAAAAAATACACTTGATGTAAGATATAGTCCTACTACAAATTGGTGAGCTAATTTTAACAATCTATTCAACAGAACAAAAAAAATGGTGAAGCAAGAGAGGGAAATAGGCAACCGGCCTGACAACACTGCCTTCACTCAACAGAGGCTTCCGGCATGGCAGCCCATGCTCTCTGCTGGCATTGTCATCCCAGGGTTTGTCCTCATCGGCCTAGCATTCATTGGCATTGGCGTTGCTCTCTTTGTCACTTCACGGAGCATCCAGGTGTTGGAGGTATGACTGAATGCACAATCTGAATCAGAAATCCTTTTATTAGTCCCACAACGGGGAAATGTACCTTGTTACTGCAAAATAACAAGAAATTAAAGTGTTGAGTTCACAATAATTAAATAGAATACATTTGAGTTAAAGTAGTAAGTACAAAGTCGTTGATAAAAAGTTGTAAAAGTGAATATTGCACATGGCAGTGACAAATCAGTTCAATATTGTATTGTGTTTAAAGAGGTGTGTCCTAACAGGAGAAAGGTGTTGTAGCTTTAAATAATTAATATCCATTCTTGTTCTTTGCTACACAGATGGACTACACTGGGGTTGAGCCAACGTCCCCTTGCTTCAGGTGCTCCGACCCAGATGTCAAGAACTGTGTGTGCAACCTGGCCTTCAACATTGACACTCTATTCAAGGTTGCATTGGCGCTTTGCACAAACACATTCACACACATACAAACCGTAATGAAGTTGAACTGACCCATGGCTGTGTTTTTGTTTTCCTTCACAGGGACCCGTGTTCTTTTATTATGGTTTGTCAAACTACTTCCAGAACTACAGAAAGTATAGTGTGTCCAAAGACGATGATCAGCTGTCCGGAGACCTGGATAACTTTGAAGTGAGTTAAGAACATAGGATATTAGAAAAAATGTGCTAAATTCTCACTTTGGTTCAACATATGGGTGCAGTTCATAATTATTATCTGTGAACATTCTTGTAACAATGTACAGAACCTGAAGATGCATTGGTGGTACTTCATGCCATTGCCCATCTGTAATACAAACAGTTTTCATATACTTTATTTATTAGAGCAATGAAAATTCTGTTTTCTGTCTGTTGAAGAGTCCCAGTGACACCTGTTCACCCTATGAGACTGTTGGCAGTGTCCCAATTGTACCATGTGGATCAATAGCAAACAGCATGTTCAACGGTATGTAAGGACATTTGAAATTAATTTGGAATAAAGTTTATTTGCCGTGTTATGGATGCATTCATTATTTTTGTTTGTTTTTTACAGACACCTTTAAGCTGTATCAGATTGTCAACGGAAACGAGAAGCTGGTGCCCTTCGATGGAAAAGGGATTGCTTGGTGGACAGACTACAACGTCAAATACAGAAACCCCAGTGTGACGCCTCTGAAGAACGCATTCAACAGTAGGAAACTTACTTTAATTTTAACAGGCTGTCTGTTCTGCTCAAGTGGTTCTATAATACAGATTGTGTTTTAATGAAGGGTTCCCAGTTTGTATTGAAGAGAAGAGAGCTTGAATATTGTGGACAAAATCAGTAACTTCATTTGGTGCTGTAAACAAGAGCTTCTTAAGGGGGAATCACACAAACAAGAAGGACACTCTGAGATCGCAGATCTCCGCCAAGGCCATTGGTAAACAATAATACGTGCATCCTTCCCATGATTCGGATCCACTCCGAAATGTAATGTGTTCTTCATAGGCCCATGCTACACCCTTTCACCAAGTTTCATTAAAATTGGGCCAGTAATTTCTTTGTAATCCTGCTGAAAAACAAATGGAACCAAAAACATGACCTCCACGGCAGAGTCAATAACTTGAATTTAATATGATGTTTAAAAACATGACGGTTGATTAAAAGTTTGACTTCCAGATACCGTGAAACCCATATCTTGGCCCAAGCCTGCTTACGAGTTGGACACCTCCGACGCTGCTAACAATGGCTTCATCAATCAAGATTTCCTGGTATGGATGAGGACGGCGGCCCTGCCAGATTTCAGAAAGCTGTATCGACGAATCACGGAGGGTGATTATGCCAAGGGTCTGCCAGCTGGAAACTACACCCTTAAAATTGCCTACAGTATCCTTTTTAAACATATTAACGATTCAGTGAAGATTTTAATGATGGTTATTCGAGGTATGGGCAGTTATGTTTGTTTCGCATGAGTCCTGTGTTTTAAAGATTACACTAGCTAGTTTCTACTTGGAACATATTTGATCTTTTTCCGTTGCACAAATGAGTATTGTATAGCTATTTACATCTTGCTTGTTATATTGCAGGCTTAACCGACACCAACAATCAAAGTCAAAAGCCAAAACACGCCTTTTTTTTGTGATTAAATGAGTTTTGAGGCCGTGACACACCAAGTCCATGTCGGTTCATGTCTGGCTGTCGGTGAGCATCTGTCGGCCTTGTTTTTGCGGCGTGTCCCGCGCTGTTGGCCTTTTGTGGCTGATTCAGCATGTTGAATCGGCAGCGGAGACTGTCGGCAAAATATACATCACTCTGTTTGGCTGTTCAGCTTTTAGCAATGCACGAGAAGAGAAACGGAAGTGAGGTAAGCAAACAAACTACTTAAGTCAAGAGGGCACACACAGAAGGCGTTTATTTTATTTATTTATTTATCATGGTCAAATGGAATGAAGCAATTGATGACCAGCTTGATGAAAATGGAAGGAAAATGCTATTTCTTGTTCTATATATTGCCTGGTTAGAATGACGAGTACAGACTACTGCTGCCTGCTGGTGTGACGAGTTATTGCCATATTGACACAGGTGATACAGCAACTCTGTCACCATTAGTATTTTTATGTCTGCTTGGTGTGTCGGGGCCTTTACACTCTTTAGCATGAGAAGATTTACAAGGCTTCAAATATAGAGGTGAGCCTTTGAATGGGCCATGTTTTGTGTCACGTTACAACAATAGCAGCTTAATTCAACTTGTTTAACCGGTTGGGTGTGGTTCTGTTTTTATTTGGGCAGAGTAAACACAATGACTCAGGAGTTCCTTGAGTTAAAAACAAAAAACAGGCAAATCTCATTACCTAAGTAAATGTGCTAAGCAAATAATCTTCTCATGATTGATTTACACCAACCTGAAGCCTATGAAGGCCTATTTGTACACCTCAAACATATTTTTAGTTTAGCTTAAAGGACCATACCACTGTGTTTCCAAGTTTAACTTGCCTTAACAACATACAAATACTTTGGTAAGCAAAAATGTAAAGCATACACTTTTCAATGCAAACCAGATGATTCAAGTGGTTTTGAATGTATTTTTTTCTACTATTGCAGGCAGCCATTATGTTCTGCACACAGTCAATTTGTAGAATATTGACCCTTGGTTCAGTTGAGTAATCCATCACAGTAGACATTAAGCCTACATTTGGTTTCAGTGTTAAATTATTGTTGAGTGGCAATAACTCTGATGGATTATACACCTCAATACAGTTTTGTGTCTGCTATTTGATATAGATATATTACTGAAATGAATGGTGTCCAATGCCTTGAAAAAATACATTCAAATTTAAAACCGTCCAAGTGAACATATTTGCACAATGTCACAATCTTTTGTCTTTTTTAATTTTTTATTGTGTGCGTTTCCAGTTTTTCTGTATATCCTTAACATTTTGTCCCCCAGACTATCCTGTTCTGAGCTTTCAAGGGAGAAAGATGGTGGTATTCAGCAATGTGTCCTGGATGGGTGGCAAGAATGAGTTCCTGGGCATTGCCTACCTCGTGGTTGGTTCAATGTGCGTCTTTATGTCCATAGTCATGCTCATTGTTTATGCTAAATTCAAGTTTCCCGAGGAAGATTGAGTGCCTGATGATGGACCGTTGTTGACTGGAAGTTTATCTACCTATCAACATTTTTTTTGTTGTTGCTTTTTACACAATGTGATCATGAAAGCATGTGGACAGTGGACTATAGAGCTAGACTCCCCCTCTGAACATGTCATATTCTGGACATGAAGACGTATCCTAAGAAGCTGAAGAAGTCTGGTGTAATTTTATCAGGCAAGACTTGACACTGGAGTTTCCCCATGACTGCAAAATAGGATGATTTCCAATATGGGAACATCTTTGAAGTTAGGCTCTCTTGAATGCAAAAACAATGCAAAGCTACCCTTTAATACTAGTAGAACAACTGAAAGAGGTGTCTCTTAAATGTGTGCTTTTTATCATCACAAAATGAGCTGCTTCCTCATTTTAGTTCAGTAGTAATAAAATAAAGCCATAACGCCATAAACCGTTTGATAAGCCATATGATACAGGCCAAAAATGTATACTTGAGTGTGTGAGAGATGTGTAGTTTATTTTGGAAATAATGCTGTAAAATGTGGGATTATTAACTTGGGTAACTGGTGCATAGGCTATGCACGCTCATGTTTTAACTGTTTTAAATGGTTTCAGAGATTTTACTTGATATTTATTTAATAAAAACAACTTTAAAACCATTCTTCTCTGTATCATTAACATCTATGCTGGATTTTATGAAAAGGTGGGCTTTCTGCTATCAATAAGCAAAGTGTTAATCCCTCAACCACTTCTTTATTATGATTTCAGAGGTCTCTAATTTTAGTTTTTCAGATCTAGAATGTTACTCAAGTACAATTTTGAGGTACTTGTACTATATTTGAGTAATTTCCATTTTATGCTACTTTATATTTCTACATTTCAGAGGGAAATATTGTACTTTTTTACAACTATACATTTATTTAAAACTTATAGTTTCCACTTACTTTTTACATTAAAAAACATAGGCCTATATGCTATAATGCAGTACTATACTACTAATGGAACTAGTAGTTTACAAAGTAAATACACTTTGCTGCACATTAACCAACTACAACATTAAATCCTCCCATGTATTCGTTAGAGAATAAAAAAGAATATTCTATAATATAACACTTTTATAAAATGAGTAATTTGACCATTGTTACTTTAAGTACATTTTACTGTTAATACTGCTGTACTTTTACTTAAGTAACATCAATTCAGTACTTTTACTTGTACTGGAGTATTGCTAGACTAGGGTACTTCTAATTGTACTTAAGTAAAGGATATGAGTACTTCTGTCACCACTGCTAATGTATGCATTCAATCTGCACGACGTGCATGAGTCTGCAAAAAAGCGCAGTGACGATGATACCAGTCAAAATGTGACCGGTTGTAATTGTCTTATGGCAACTATAACAGTGTATTATCACTGAATTAGTAATATCATTATTAAAGGTTTACCACTTTGTTCATATTAACTGTGCTGTAAAAGCTGTATTGAAGCTAAGGCAGATTTCTCGATTTATCGCTGCATCATTGGAGACAACTCCCTTTCTCCCCCTATCTGTCATACGCGGGAGAAACATTGATTATTTCAACTGCATTGTGGGTATTGCAGTTTTCGGCTTGTATGGTCCAGTGAAATACCATAGACTGTATGCGATCCCTAGAACTACAAGTACCACAATCCATTGCGCAAACAAATCTGACGTTGACGGCCACGGTTGCGGCGTTTTGACAGCTGCAGTCAGTCTCTGACCAGCTCAGCAGACACTGCAGTCAGGAACTAAACGCCAGCATCGTTTCTTTGTTCACTTTCAATCCGGTACCGGTCGTTGTTGACCGCGTGAAAGAATGTCCGACGGTGGGGGGACGGAGGAAAACTCCGGCACCATGGAGGTGTCGGCCGTTCAGACGGTTGCTGATACATCGGTGCTGCAGAAGCACATGAGGAAATTGGTACCGCTGCTCCTGGAAGATGGCGGCGAGGCCCCGGCCTCCCTGGAAACCGCCCTGGAGGAGAAGAGCGCCGTGGAGCAGATGAGGAAATTTCTGGCCGACCCTCAAGTTCACACTATCCTGGTCGAGAGAAGTGCACTCAAAGGTACATTTAGCAGGAAGTGGTCAGCGAGCTAACACGATTTGAATAACAGGACTATTCTTAAAGTGCTACAATAATATAAACGCATCTGTTAAAATCCTCTCCAACGAAATGGCTTTAAACCCAATGTTAGCTAAATTGACTTTGTATGAGAGAAAGTAGTATTTCTTTAAAGCTGGCTAGATTACAACGTTAAGTTAGCTTACTATCATTACATTGTTAAATTGTAAGGCAACTACGCCACACTGGGTGGGGAAGTTAAAACACAACACACTGCAACGAAGCTGCTCAATGTTTGCAAGTTGTAATACTGGGTAACTTAATCCACTATTAATACATTGTTTGCTATTAAACTGTAGAATTAAATGTATGCTAGCTTTGACGTTTACGTTGAAATGCAGTTTCTTTATAAAGCACATTAAAATGATAAGATTAAAAATAATTATGGTCGCACAGCTGGGACATTTGCAGTGTTACAGCAGCAAAGGGGATAGTGTAACAACAAGAGCCATCAGCAAAATGAAAAAAAGAGGTATTGATATGATATTGCACAGTTGATAGTTGTTACAAAGTGACTGACTCAGTGCTAATTATAACACAAGCCCCGATTTTTAAAAGATTTCAGAGAATACATCCTTTGTAATAACTGCAAGTCATGTTGTGTGCTCTTTTGGGGTTTGATCATGTGAACCAGCTTGTGAGAATAAACAGTGTCTTCAGTTCCCTGCAGGCGAATTAGTCCTGAGCTTTAGAGCCACTTGCACTAATGTTTTATGAGTGCTACTGAACCTTGATCCCTTGATACTGCACATGATCAGCCACTGAGCCTGCAGGTTTTAGATTCCCAGCCAGAGAGTCACTGCCCCAGCCTTGCACTAAGAATACTGATGCTGCAATGCAGGGAGTGCAGTTTCTTATCCTACAAGCAATGACCTCACTTGTCGAGAAGGGTGGGGACATAGATGGATAGATGGACGGAGATCCTGCTGTAACGTGATTTATTATACTCCGATAAACTCAACTGCTGTCAACCATCCAACTAATTTATTTTTGTACTATTGACAGCAGAGTATGTTTTGTTTACCTGGCCCTTCAGCAGTCAAGTTTCAAGTTCTTTATCATATGCACTAAAGTTACAGTAAAGCAGTCGTTTGCAGATTACAGGCTCGCCACAACAATTCTCATTAAATATGTAGACCTATAAAAAAAGAAAATCATGTAAGTAAAAGCAAAATGAGAATCTAAGCGATAAAATAGTGCAAGTAAAAAAAATTAAGAGGTATTGCATGATATATCTTGATGTGTTTGTGGAAATATGTATATACATATATACACACGCATTTTAACAAGTAGATTTCAATGTGCAAAAATGGCTGTTGCAAACACTCATTGGTCATTGATTAAGATTGTCAATGTGTAGAATATTTCATGAGCCTGTTCACTGGTTCAGATAAGACTTACATTTGATTTGTTCTTCACACAGAGGATGTTGGAGATGAAGGAGAGGAGGAGAAAGAATGCATCACTTATAACATCAGCACTGACATCCACTATGGGATAAAGTCCAACAGGTAAATGGTGCATCTAATACACTAAACAAAGTCTTCTTTGTCAGCCATGCAATTGTTTGTGATTTTATCAGAAAAACTAAAAAATGCGTCCTATTAATTTACTGCATAGCACTCGGCTTCCACATACAGTTCTGTTCATTCTGAACTCTGACTTTTTTTTTTCCCCATGCAGCTTGGCTTTTATCAAGAGACCGGTCGTCATTGATGCAGACAAGCCCATATCAACCCAAGTTCGAGTTCTGACCTTGAGTGAGGATTCTCCCTACGAGACACTCCACTCTTTCATCAGCAATGCTGTTGCTCCTTTCTTCAAGTCCTACATCCGCGAGTCTGGCAAGGCAGACAGGTAATAATAATCCTCAAAATGTGTTCAAAACCTTTCATCTCGTAAACTGAATCGTGAACTCTGCGTGGAGTATTAATGTGACATTTATGGAGAATTCATCTGCGCAATCATCTCTGTCCTACCCCTGTAGAGATGGGGATAAGATGGCTCCCTCAGTGGAGAAAAAGATTGCTGAGCTGGAGATGGGCCTTCTCCACCTGCAGCAGAACATTGAGATTCCTGAGATCAGCCTGCTCATCCACCCCACCATCTCCAACATTGCTAAGCAGTTGTATGAGCGTGGGGAGAAGCCCAAGGTCACTGACTTTGGGGACAAAGTGGAGGACCCAACCTTCCTGAACCAGCTGCAATCTGGAGTCAACCGCTGGATCAGGGAGATCCAAAAGGTAAGAGGTTTTCTCATATTTATTTCTACATTTCATATAATATCAGCTATATAGAATTAATTTATTTATTTTTGCTAATGACTGGGTTAATTTTCACTCTTCCACCCACCCTCTTGTCAGGTGACAAAGCTCGATCGTGACCCAGCTTCAGGCACAGCCTTGCAGGAGATCAGTTTCTGGCTGAATCTTGAGAGAGCCCTCAACAGGATCCAGGAGAAGAGAGAGAGCCCCGAGGTTCTGCTCACACTGGACATCCTGAAACATGGCAAACGTTTCCATGCTACTGTCAGCTTTGACACCGACACTGGTGAGTGACAAACCTTGTCTTGTTTTGCTTCTGCTGCCTTTACTGGCAGTATTTTGAATACAATATGATTAATTGTTTGTCCTTTCTCTACTTCTCACAGGTCTTAAACAGGCTGTGGAAACGGTCAATGACTACAACCCTCTGATGAAGGACTTCCCTCTCAATGACCTGCTCTCTGCGTCTGAGCTTGATAAGATCCGTCAGGCCCTGATGGCTATATTCACTCACTTGAAAAAGATTAGAAACACCAAGTACCCCATCCAGAGAGCACTGCGTCTAGTAGAGGCCATCTCCAGGGACTTGAGCTCCCAGCTCCTCAAGGTGTTGGGCACCAGGAAGCTCATGCATGTTGCCTACGAGGAATTTGAAAAGGTTGGTGTGGTTGCGTCTCTAGCATGAACTAAAACATATTTTCCACCCTGAAGTACACTTCTTACTTTAGCCACTCAAAATATTCTTTGTCTTCCTAAATGTCCCTTAAACCTCTGTGTGCAGGTGATGGTGGCCTGCTTTGAGGTGTTTCAGACCTGGGAGGATGAGTACGAGAAGCTGCAGGTGCTTCTGAGGGACATTGTGAAGAGGAAGAGAGAGGAGAACCTGAAGATGGTGTGGCGTTTGAGCCCAGCTCACAGGAAGCTCCAATCGCGTCTGGATCACATGAGACGTTTCAGAAGGCAGCACGAGCAGTTGAGGGCTGTCATCGTCCGTGTGCTGAGGCCTCAGGTAACGTAGCTTCAGCATCTGTACCATCGCTTGAATTGACCAGCAAGTCTTGCTTTTATTTACTAAATTCATGATCATTTTAAAGGTATACTATGTATTATTTCCACATTAAAAAATTTAAAATGACGAGACGTACTTTATATATTTTGCAGATTTATGTATTTGCATCATTCCAAATGTTTCCAACAATTTTCAAACCTAGAGAAATCACCGAGGTAACGGTCTATTTCATTTTGTAATGGCATCGTTATCCTCTTTGCGCATTCGCGTTGTGAAGCTGTCATAAATTGACTTTACAGTTTAATATAGTTTAGTATACAGTTTTAAGCCACAGGACTTTATTGGATGTCTGGATCTTAAGTTATCAGCTGATCAATCGAGCAATCAATTTTTGTTTTGGAGAGGAAACCTCTGCGGATAATTCGGCTGAACGATGAACTGTGAGAAGCTGACTGCAATGACTAACTCTAATGACCCCACGCTACTTCACAACATCACCAAACTCCATCTTTTGTTATTGTTTTGATTGCACACTTGATTGAGAAACAATGCTTTTGACTTTGTATCCCCAGGTTTCTGCCATTCCGCAACATGCCCCTGGAGAGACTGTTGAGCCTCAGGATATGAAGGTAGCTGGAGTTCTCTTTGATGCTGCTGATGCCAATGCTATCGAGGAGGTCAACCTGGCATATGAGAATGTCAAAGAGGTCGATGGTCTGGATGTGTCTAAGGAAGGCATGGAAGCCTGGGAAGCAGCCATGAAGCGCTATGACGAGCGCATCGACCGCGTGGAGACCCGTATCACTGCCCGCCTGCGTGATCAGCTGGGAACTGCCAAGAACGCCAACGAGATGTTCCGCATCTTCTCCCGCTTCAATGCTCTCTTTGTGCGTCCCCACATCCGTGGTGCCATCCGGGAGTACCAGACGCAGCTCATCCAGCGTGTGAAAGATGACATTGAGTCACTGCATGACAAGTTCAAGGTGCAGTACCCTCAGAGCCAGGCCTGTAAGATGAGCCATGTCCGAGACCTGCCACCTGTGTCTGGCTCCATCATCTGGGCCAAGCAGATCGACCGTCAGCTGACTGCATATATGAAGAGAGTGGAGGATGTTCTGGGAAAAGGCTGGGAGAACCATGTGGAGGGGCTGAAGCTGAAGCAGGATGGAGATAGCTTCAGGGCTAAACTCAATACTCAGGAGATATTTGATGACTGGGCTCGCAAGGTATGAAGCTGATCCTTGACATTAATATAGTGTAGCATTTTTCTCATATCTGAGTTTTTGCCTCTTACATTGCAGGTTTTCATTTTTTTTGTCAACTCCTCTTCTGTTTTTAAATATTTCCTTTCTTTGTAAATCAGGTGCAGCAGCGTAACCTTGGTGTCTCCGGCCGCATCTTCACAATTGAGAGTACTCGTGCCCGTGGACGTACCGGAAACATGCTCAAGCTTAAAGTCAACTTCCTCCCAGAGATCATCACCTTGTCCAAAGAGGTCCGCAACCTCAAGTGGTTGAGCTTCCGTGTTCCTTTGGCTATCGTCAACAAAGCCCACCAAGCTAACCAGCTGTACCCATTTGCCATCTCTTTGATCGAGAGCGTGCGCACCTACGAGCGCACTTGTGAGAAGGTTGAGGAGAGATTCTCCATCTCCCTGCTGGTGGCTGGGCTTAAGAAGGAGGTTCAGGCTCTTGTTACTGAAGGCATCACTCTGGTCTGGGAATCCTACAAGCTGGATCCCTATGTTCAGAGGCTGGCTGAGACTGTTTTCAACTTCCAGGAGAAGGTCAGTGTGTGACTATAAAAATGTTACATACATAATACAGACTTTCCTCTGTGTCATTTTAGAAAGAAGCGAGTGTTATTGTCTATGTGGCCCGAACAGTCATCCTAATGTGTTTGTTGTTTTCAGGTGGATGACCTCTTGCTGATTGAGGAGAAAATTGATCTGGAAGTCCGCTCTTTGGAGACTTGCATGTTCGAGAACAAGACCTTCTCTGAAATTCTCAACCGAGTCCAGAAGGCTGTGGACGACCTCAATCTCCACTCTTATTCCAATCTGCCCATCTGGGTCAACAAGCTCGACATTGAGGTTGGCACCACAAAGCAATACAAGGATTAATTGTTTAGTTGTGACTGTTTTGAGTCAGAACGAAAATACATTGAATATTTTAACCTTTTGTTTATTACATATGGGTTTGTCTGAATGACTTTCAAACGGGATGGATTTTTGTTTTGTTCTCATAGATTGAACGTATCCTGGGAGTGCGTCTGCAGGCTGGCCTTAAGGCCTGGACCCAGGTGCTCCGTGGACAGGTAGAAGACAAAGCTGATGTGGACATGGACACGGAGGCTCCTCAAGTGAGCCACAAACCTGGAGGGGAGCCCAAGATCAAGGTAGCCATTGTGACTGGTGTCGCTGTTTTGCCTTGTGCCTTGTTTTGTTTTAATGATTACATATTTCTCATCAAACCGTGGGAAACTATGGATTCCTGGACATAGCGCACTATATATTAAAACAAACAATTCTGTCATTTTCTTTTCCCAGAATGTTGTCCATGAGCTGAGGATTACTAACCAGGTGATCTACCTGAACCCACCGATTGAAGACTGCCGCTACAAGCTCTACCAGGAAATGTTTTCTTGGAAGATGGTCATCCTTTCTCTTCCCAGGATTCAAAGCCAGAGATACCAGGTAGAGATGTCTGAGCGGGTTGAGTGGTAGGACTGTGATTCCCACTACACAAAGCTATTATCAGAATGTCTGTTATGTAAATTTATTTGAACAAAGTATCTACCAAACATAAAATACGTTATATTTTATTTAAGTTGAAGTATGACATATGGAGAGACGTATGAATGGTGTGTCTTATTGTGCTGTTGCTTTGAATTCAGCAAATCTGTCGTTCCTCACCAGGTGGGAGTTCACTACGAGCTGTCAGAGGAGGAGAAGTTCTACAGAAACGCCCTGACCAGGATGCCAGATGGTCCTGCGGCCTTAGAGGAATCCTACAATGCAGTCGAAGACATTGTCAATGAGGTGGAGCAGTATGTCAAGGTAAGACTCTTCTACAACGTGTTACTATACCGTAGGTTTGTTTGAGGAACACTGTCACTGTACATTATTTTGTGAGTATACATCGCTCGTCTTTGCCGCCTCGTCCAGGTGTGGCTGCAGTACCAGTGCTTGTGGGACATGCAAGCCGAGAACATCTACAACCGTCTGGGTGAAGACCTCACCAAGTGGCAGGCCTTGCTGGTTCAGATCCGCAAAGCACGTGGAACATTCGACAATGCAGAGACACGGAAAGATTTTGGACCTGCGGTCATTGACTATGGCAAGGTAATAATGATCACCTTTTTGTATTTTCAAAGTATTTCTCAAACGACAAGCTCTTAGCAAATATTAAGAGTCTATTACATGAAACCGTCTTCAAAAAAAACATTCAGCAATGTTACAATGAGTATCCTTTTGTAGGTCTATGGGCTTTTTATTAAATGTTCATCTTTGTCCCTGACAACAGGTCCAGTCCAAGGTGAACTTGAAGTACGACTCCTGGCACAAAGAAGTGCTCAGCAAGTTCGGCCAGATGCTTGGCCAGAACATGCAGGACTTCCATTCCCAGATCTCCAAGGTAATGCATAATAAGTCTAAACATATTTTTGACCATATTAACAACATTATTCTATGAACTAGATTTTTTTTTCTTATCACTTTTCTATTCCTCAATAGTCCCGTCAAGAACTGGAGCAACATTCTGTGGACACGGCTAGCACCTCAGATGCTGTCAACTTCATAACATATGTCCAGACCCTGAAGCGCAAGATCAAACAGTTTGAGAAGAATGTGGATGTAAGTACTCTAAAACATTCAGTATCCTTTCCTTTTTTTTTTGTTTGTAAGATTGCAAGCGTAAAGAAAAACGTAAAAACAAGTTAAGGGTCCTAATCAGATTCTCCCTCCCGTTTCCCCTAGTTATTCCGTAATGGACAGCGGCTGCTGGAGAAGCAGAGATTCCAGTTTCCCTCCATCTTGGCTCTACATTGACAACATCGAAGGTGAATG
The DNA here is from genome assembly GCF_900634415.1 of Cottoperca gobio. Lineage (NCBI taxonomy): Eukaryota > Metazoa > Chordata > Actinopteri > Perciformes > Bovichtidae > Cottoperca > Cottoperca gobio. Next base: position 7,292,742 of record NC_041376.1, on the reverse strand, counting down.
GGGAGCTTTCAGCGACATAATGAAGCGCAAGGATACCGCTATCCAGCAGCAGGTGGCCAACCTGCAGTTGAAGATCGTCCAGGAGGACAAAGCTGTGGAGAACCGCACCACTGACTTGCTCAGTGACTGGGAGAAGACCAAACCAGTTGCTGTAAGTTGTAAATTGAAATAAAATGTAGTGGGTACTGAAGCATCGGCTGTGGTGACTGAAATAATGTAGAGGAAAGAAAGTCATCAAATCTTTTTATTTGTATTTGTTTTGATGACTAATTGGTAATCTGTTTCACCAGGGTAACCTGCGTCCAGAGGAGGCACTTCAGTCTCTGACGATCTACGAGGGCAACTTTGGCCGTCTGAAGGTTGAAAGGGAGAAGTGTGCCCGAGCCAAAGAAGCCCTGGAGCTCACCGACACGGGCCTGCTCAGCGGCAGTGAAGAGAGGGTGCAGGTAATGCCAGCAAACATTCACATAAAAGTATTTATGTCAAATCGCCAATTAAAGACCAAGTAGCAACCGGCAAATGTCTCAGACACTTATTTAGGATATGAGTAATAGTTTTTAGCTCTTACCTTAGTGATGCCTAAACCTTTCTTTTGATTTGTTTCTGTCTTTGTGGCGACTTGTAGGTGGCACTAGAGGAGCTGCATGACCTGAAGGAGGTTTGGTCCGAGCTGTCAAAGGTCTGGGAGCAGATCGACCAGATGAAGGAGCAGCCGTGGGTGTCTGTTCAGCCTCGCAAGGTAACAAATCCACAATAATCATTCAGATCATTGAATCTCTACTGTACTCTTCTTAGCATATAACTATTCTTGTGTTGGTGTTTTTGTGTTTGTAGCTTCGTCAGAGTCTGGATGGTCTTCTGAACCAGCTGAAGAACTTCCAAGCACGACTGAGACAGTATGCTTCATACGAGTTTGTCCAGAGGCTGCTTAAAGGATACTTGAAGGTCAAGCGACTAGTTTTTTCCCACTAAGTGCACATATTGACTCACAAGAAACAAGACTCGCGTTATTAAATTCTCTACCTATTCCTTTCTCTCACCAGGTGAACATGTTGGTGATTGAGCTGAAATCGGAGGCTCTGAAGGACCGCCACTGGAAGCAGCTGATGAAGCGTTTGCATGTAAACTGGGTCCCGTCAGAGCTGACGCTGGGACAGGTCTGGGATGTGGATCTGCAGAAAAATGAGATGGTGGTGAAGGACGTTCTCCTGGTAGCCCAGGGAGAGATGGCTTTGGAGGAGTTCCTCAAACAGGTTAAGATGCTTATAGATGCATGTGATGTTTTTTTGTTTTTTTATCTACAGCTTCCAATCCAAATGATTATTAATTAGGACTGGGTGATTCAAAAAGATCTCAAAAATGTTTACTCTGGGGAAAGTACGGAAAAGTGTAAAATTGCAGAAAAACTACTTTCTAACCAAATGTAGGCTATTCTATGTGATGTTCTTTTGATAACAAAAGTAATAACTAATGTAAATTATTTTAACTTAACCATTCACCAAGCCTCCCCTGACACTGTTTGGAGCCCCCTGGGGAAGCCCGCCTCACACTTTGAAAAGCTGGGCACTACACAAACAGCCAATACGTCACAAATGTGGCAGCTTGTTGTTGTTGTTGTTATTATTATTATTATTATTATTATTATTATTATTATTATTATTATTATTATTATTAACTATATATTGTGATAGTTATTGACATAGATCAATATACATTATGTATCATGATAACATTTTTGGCCTTATTGCTAGAATAAGAATTTTTGATTTTTGGTCCTCAGATCCGTGAAGTGTGGAACTCGTATGAGCTCGACCTGGTGAACTACCAGAACAAGTGTCGTCTCATTAGAGGCTGGGATGATCTCTTCAACAAGGTCAAAGAACATATTAACAGCGTGTCTGCCATGAAGTTGTCTCCATACTACAAGGTAAGAAACAGAAATCCATGTTGTGTTCATTATGATGGTTTAAGATTGTAAAAATATTTAACTTTTCAGAACTGCATCAACACCATGCTCTTCTTCTTCTTCTTTCCCCTCCCAGGTGTTTGAGGAAGATGCCCTGAGCTGGGAGGACAAGCTGAATCGCATCATGGCTCTGTTTGATGTTTGGATTGACGTCCAGCGTCGCTGGGTCTATCTGGAAGGCATCTTCACCGGCAGTGCTGACATCAAACATCTGCTGCCTGTAGAAACTCAGAGATTCCAGAGGTGCACGTCTTATTGTTACACTTGATTTGAACAAAACCAGAATTTATTTGTGAGTTGTAAACACATTTCTACTAGAATTTACTAATATGTGTCTGTTTATTCTACAGTATCAGCACAGAGTTCCTGGCACTGATGAAAAAGGTGACAAAGTCTCCTTTAGTGATGGATGTGCTGAACATACAGGGAGTGCAGAGGTCTCTGGAGCGACTGGCTGACCTTCTGGGAAAAATCCAGAAAGCTCTTGGAGAATACCTGGAGAGAGAGAGATCTTCATTCCCAAGGTAAGATGATGATAGGGGACGTAGGAACTGTGCGTTGTTGTCAATTGGCGTATAAAGCACACAACTTAGACAATCATGGTTATGTTGAATACATTTACATTTACATTAATTTAATTTACTATTCTTAATTGATCCATCACACTCTTTTTGTTTCCAGGTTCTACTTCGTGGGAGACGAGGACCTGCTTGAAATCATCGGCAACAGCAAGAATGTGGCCAAACTGCAGAAGCACTTCAAGAAGATGTTTGCTGGTGTTTCCAGCATCCTGCTCAACGAGGACAGCACTGTGGTGCTGGGAATCTCCTCCCGCGAGGGTGAGGAGATTCTCTACAAGACACCGGTCTCCATCACAGATCACCCCAAGATCAACGAGTGGCTGACGCTGGTGGAGAAGGAGATGAGGGTGACGCTGGCCAAGCTGTTGGCGGAGTCTGTCACAGAGGTCACATCCTTCAACAAGGGCACAGCCATTGACCTGAGCCAGTACATCACCTGGATTGATCGTTACCAGGTTGGTATTGAGAGCATTTATTCTACACAGTTAGTTATTCAACATACTGTATATGGAAAACAGGCAATGTATAAACTACCAGATACAAGAACAGTTTCGTCCCGCAGGCCATCACTCTGATGAACACTTGAGCCACATAGTTTCAATAACGCTTAAAGTTTAAATACTCATTGTTCTTTAAGGTGTTAATTGTCACTATAGCTGCATATACTGTGATAACCACCTGTTACATTAATCATTACATGTTCTTTCCAGCACCCTTTGAAATCATGTATTGTTGTTTACAGATTTGATTGTGGTGTCGTTTTATATTTATATATATTTACATCTTTACTTAGTCCAATTCCTTGAATGTGTGCATACTTAATTGCCCATTAAAGCTGACTCTGATTCTCATTCCACTTGATCTGTTTCCTCTTCACAGGCCCAGCTGGTGGTCCTGTCCACTCAGATCGCCTGGTCTGAGAACATCGAGTTTGCCTTGACCACCATCTCTACTGGTGGGGACAGTAATCTCATGGAGGTAGTGCTGTCAAATGTGCAGGCCACCCTGAACGTATTGGCTGACACCGTGCTGATGGAGCAGCCTCCACTCCGCTAGGAGGAAACTAGAGCACCTGGTTAGAGGGAATCTTTTTAAGTACATTTTTTTTTAAAGAATGTTTTCCAATGAAAAGAGTGTCTGAAATCCCTCTTCTGCTCCACCTTAGATCACCGAGTTGGTGCACCAACGGGATGTGACCAGAACGCTGATCAAGAACAAGATCGACCAGCCCAAGTCCTTCGAGTGGCTCAGCCAGATGCGCTTCTACTTTGACCCCAAGCAGACAGATGTCCTGCAACAGCTGTCCATTCAGATGGCCAACGCCAAATTCAACTATGGCTTTGAGTACTTGGGTGTCCAGGACAAGCTCGTCCAGACCCCTCTGACAGACCGCTGCTATCTCACCATGACCCAGGCTCTGGAGGCCCGTCTCGGAGGTTCACCATTTGGTATGGAAGCTTTTTTTGTACTCCTGAGAAACAGAGATTTAGATTTTAAGAAAATTACAGGTTTACATATAAAAGATGAACTTCACAGAGTCTTTCCCTTCATCTAGGTCCTGCTGGCACAGGAAAGACTGAGTCAGTGAAAGCTCTTGGTCACCAGCTGGGCCGCTTTGTCCTGGTCTTCAACTGTGATGAGACATTTGACTTCCAGGTACATAACTGCACACCGTGTATTCCTTCATAGGCGATTTTATAGACAAGACAACACCATGAGAGATCAGTAAACACATCACGTGGTTATCATTTGCTTTAGTTATAGAATGTAGCCGTTTCTCATATTTAACTTAGAACTGTCTTTTGTTGCCCTCCTCTTTTTTTTTTTTTAGGCCATGGGTCGTATTTTTGTAGGTCTGTGCCAGGTGGGAGCGTGGGGCTGCTTCGATGAGTTCAATCGTCTGGAAGAGAGAATGCTCTCTGCCGTCTCCCAGCAGGTCCAGTACATCCAGGTGGCCTTGAGGGAGCACAGCAACCCCAACAGAGACCGGAGTATGTATAATATGTGTGGAAACTCATGTCATGATGTATAACAAGACTGGTCATGGTCGCGGTGCCCATTTTTGGCCATAACTCAAGAATTCATAAGCTAATTCTGACAATTTCACACAAATGACTAGTTAGAGAAAGTGATGCGATTTTGGACAGAGGGATGTAACCTGGAAGTTGACTGGTTGGAAGAACATGAGAACTGCATTGTAAATAAGTATTGTATATCTGTCACCCCCTCAGGTGTGCCAGTCACCACGGAGCTCCTGAACAAGCAGGTGAAAGTGAGTGCAGAGATGGCCATATTTATCACCATGAACCCGGGCTACGCTGGCCGCTCTAACCTGCCTGACAATCTGAAGAAGCTGTTCCGCAGTTTGGCCATGACCAAGCCCGACCGCCAGCTCATCGCCCAGGTCATGCTTTACTCTCAAGGTTTCCGCACAGCCGAGATCCTCGCCAAGAAGATTGTGCCCTTCTTCAAGTATGTACCGTTAGAGAAAAATGACATGGTTTGAGAGGATTATTGAGAGGTCTTTGTTCTCTGAACTTATCCAATCCCTCTATTTCAGGCTGTGTGATGAGCAACTGTCATCCCAGAGTCACTACGACTTCGGCCTCCGAGCTCTAAAGAGCGTGCTGATCAGCGCTGGAAATGTCAAGCGTGAGCGCATCCAGAGGATCAAAAAAGAGAAGCTAGAGCGCGGAGAAGTCGTTGATGAGAATGACATAGCTGAGAACCTTCCCGAACAGGGGGTATGGAAAATTATACATTGAAGTGACATTTCTGTCTCGTTTCATTATTGATTCTTTTTGACAGGTCTGGCAAATTTGTTTTTAGAATCCAGTTAGAAATTTGAGGAGCATGACGGGTTATTTCACTCGGTCTGTCTTGTGATTGTAGATCCTGATCCAGAGTGTGTGCGAGACCATGGTTCCCAAGCTGGTGGCGGAGGACATCCCTCTGCTGTTCAGCCTGCTGTCTGATGTCTTCCCTGGAGTCCAGTACTTGCGTGGGGAGATGACTGCTCTTAGGGAGGAGCTGAAAAAAGTCTGCGCAGAGAAGTATCTCACCTATGGAGACGGTGACGATGTGGGCAGCATGTGGGTGGAGAAGGTATGTAGCTAAATGGAGTCGATGTATATAGTCTATAGAGTGTGCTCACAAATAGTGAGTTATACAGCCCCGCCATCTCCTAGAGACGCAGAAGTCTCCTCCAGGGCTATGGTCAAATCCCTGCATGACAGCGTAATATTCAAGGTGCTTGCATAGTAGGGCTGCAGCAAATGTAAATATTATTTTTTTTGTTCATCCTATTCCAGGTGCTCCAGCTGTTCCAGATCACACAGATCAACCACGGTCTGATGATGGTGGGACCTTCCGGTAGTGGAAAGACCATGGCATGGAGGGTGCTGCTCAAAGCCCTGGAGAGGCTGGAGGGTATTGAGGGCGTGGCTCACATCATCGACCCCAAGGCCATCAGCAAGGACCACCTGTATGGAACCCTGGACCCCAACACCCGTGAATGGACCGATGGGTTGTTCACACACATCCTCAGAAAGTGAGTTCTGTAACTTTATAAATCAACTCAGTTCATCGTTATATTGTTGGATACAACTTTTACAAATATTTTTTCTTTCAATTTCAGGATCATTGACAATGTTCGAGGTGAACTGCAAAAGCGTCAGTGGATCATCTTCGATGGTGATGTTGACCCTGAGTGGGTTGAAAATCTCAACTCAGTCCTGGATGACAACAAGCTGCTCACCCTTCCCAACGGAGAGCGTCTCAGCTTGCCACCAAATGTAAGCACTTTAAATAGAGATGTCTGTTTTTGTCTGATTATAGTCTAAGCTGGTGAGAGCATGCTGTATTGACCTGGAATCCCCCCCCCCCCCCCCCCCCCCCCCCGCTCTCTCTCCAGGTGCGTGTAATGTTTGAAGTACAGGACTTGAAACACGCCACCCTGGCCACTGTGTCTCGCTGTGGTATGGTCTGGTTCAGTGAAGATGTCCTCAGCACCGATATGATCTTCAACCACTTCCTGGCTCGCATACGCAGCATCCCATTGGACGAGGGAGAGGATGAAGCTCTGCGCCAGAGGAAGAGCATGGAAGATGAGGACGAGACTGCATCACCAATGTTGCAGGTAATTGTTGTGAAGACAATTCTCAAAAAAAACAAAGACAAGACTCCTTATACAAGGAAAATAGTAACAATTCATTCAAGAAGAATATTTTATAACATTTCTTCTTTACTTATTTCCTACTCTAGATTCAGCGTGATTCTGCAGCTGTCCTGCAGCCTTACTTCACTTCCACAGGCCTGGTGATCAAGGCCTTAGAGCATGCCTCCAAGATGGAGCACATCATGGACTTCACCCGCCTGCGCTGCTTAGGTTCCCTGTTCTCAATGCTGCACCAGGCCTGCCGTAATGTGGCCCTCTACAACAACAATCACCCTGACTTCCCCATGCCCATTGAGCAGCTGGAGCGATACATGCAGGTAATATTCTTCTTTCTGCTCTACATACAATTCTTATTGTTGTTTTATCAACTTGGAACTTTAACAGCTGATACATTTTGTGGCATAATCTCTGTACAGAGGTACCTGATCTACGCTGTGCTGTGGTCCTTCTCTGGTGACGGACGACTGAAGATGAGGGCTGAGCTCGGAGAATACATTCGTCGCATCACTACCGTACCCCTCCCCTCTGCTCCCAATGTCCCTATCATTGACTATGAGGTAAAGCCTGTTAGTGTTAGAACAAATATTGATTGTAGTAAAATTTAAAAGAAAACGTTTGATTCTGCGTGCGAGTCACTGAAAGCAAAACAAAACGACTTTTTTCAGAGTAACCATTGCATTGTTGTCTTTGCCTTGTGCAGGTGTGCATCTCTGGTGAATGGCAGTCCTGGCAGTGCAAGGTGCCTCAGATTGAGGTAGAGACCCACAAGGTGGCGTCCCCTGATGTCGTGGTTCCCACTCTGGACACTGTTCGCCACGAGGCTTTGCTTTACACTTGGCTGGCAGAGCACAAACCGCTGGTGCTGTGTGGACCTCCCGGCTCTGGAAAGACCATGACTCTGTTCAGTGCCCTCAGAGCCTTGCCTGATATGGAGGTAAGAGACTGCATAAAATGTATAATTATAAACCTTACAAATCAGTTAAACCTGACCTTGTAACTAATGAGTTGTTTACTAAAAAGCTCTAATGCTGAATAAATAAGAACAAACTGGGTTAAAATTAGGAAAATATTTTTTAATTGTCAACATTTGTGTTTTCCAAACTGTCCTCCTACCCTCTACCAGGTTGTGGGTCTGAACTTCTCCAGTGCGACCACCCCAGAGCTGCTCCTGAAGACCTTTGATCATTACTGCGAGTACCGCCGTACCCCCAACGGTGTCATCCTCGCCCCCGTCCAGCTGGGCAAGTGGCTGGTGTTGTTCTGTGATGAGATCAATCTGCCAGATATGGACAAGTACGGCACACAGAGAGTCATCACGTTCCTCAGACAGGTATGATTTATTACATTTATTTTGCAGCAACAACCTGTCTGTTTAATGGCACGTCGAAGTGTTGCAGCATAACATTTGGTATCCCTCCCTGTATGATAAAATCTCTCTGGTTGTGTTTTCTTTGAAGATGGTGGAACATGGAGGTTTCTACCGCACCTCAGACCAGACCTGGGTGAAATTGGAGAGAATCCAGTTTGTTGGAGCCTGTAACCCTCCCACTGACCCTGGCAGAAAGCCTCTCACACACCGGTACAGTGCCCAGACTGATTTAGAACAATAATATTTTTAATACCATGATTAACAGAAAAAAAAGTAATAAGAATGATGCTTACAAAAAAGAACATTGTATACGACAAGCCCTAACAGTGGCCATGTTGTTGATGTGCTGTTTCTAGGTTCCTGCGTCATGTTCCTGTGGTGTACGTGGACTATCCAGGCCCAGCCTCTATGACCCAGATTTACGGAACCTTCAACCGTGCCATGCTGCGCCTCATCCCCTCTCTACGTACCTATGCTGAGCCTCTTACTGCTGCCATGGTGGAATTCTACACCATGTCTCAGGTAAAGGACATTACTAAATATCTATATGTAAACACTAAGTTTACTAAACAGTGTCACAGGAAACTGGTGTAGAAACGAGAGATGAGACGAATGTTTTATTGATCACTTTTCAGTCCTTTAAATGACACGTTACCAATTTGTTTGCTTATCTTATTTCAATCCTTTTCCCCTTCAGGAGCGGTTCACCCAGGACACCCAACCTCACTACATCTACTCTCCCAGAGAGATGACCCGCTGGGTGAGGGGTATCTTCGAGGCCCTGCGACCACTCGAGACTTTGCCTGTGGAGGGGCTCATCCGCATCTGGGCCCATGAAGCTCTGCGTCTCTTCCAGGACAGGTGAGTGCATGTCTGAAGAAGATGCTATTCTTATCCATCCTTAGTGTTTTTAAGGGAATCTGTACATTTGTTAGATGTGAACAGTATAGTGTAGAGTATTTGTGTACTCGTGAGTCTTGATATTGTATTTTTGTTTTGACTAATTTATTATTCCGATAAAGTCTAAGAAAGAAGTATTCCTAAGTAACCGGTATTTAAAGAACGATCATTTTGGTGATGCTGTTGCTCGTCTTGAATCTTTTTCAGGCTGGTTGATGATGACGAGAGGAGGTGGACAGATGAAAACATCGACATGGTTGGTCTCAAACACTTCCCCAACATCGATAAGGAGAAGGGTCTCAACAGGCCCATCCTCTACAGCAACTGGCTCTCCAAGGTAAAACCAGAAAACGGTTGACCATGCTGTGATATTCCTGTTTTGATAACGATGCTGACATATTGAGCATTAACCTCAAGTCTTCAGCAGTTAGATTTCCATTTTCACTGAGTTTATCGTTTGTGGATTTCAAGGACTACATCCCAGTGGAACAGGAGGAGCTGAGGGATTATGTGAAGGCCCGTCTGAAGGTCTTCTATGAAGAGGAGCTGGACGTCCCTCTGGTGCTCTTCAACGAAGTGCTGGACCACGTCCTCAGAATCGACCGGTGAGTTAACAGCCTCTGAGCTGACTTCCCATCTGGTGTTAGTCTAGAAATATTCAGGTCTGAAACAATTGTTTTTGGAGTAAATCTTAAAATGTTTTTTCCTCCTCCAGAATCTTCCGTCAGCCTCAGGGCCATCTCCTGTTGATCGGTGTGAGTGGAGCGGGAAAGACTACCCTGTCTCGCTTCGTAGCGTGGATGAACGGACTTAGCGTATACCAGATCAAGGTTGGTGCAAAACATGAAGATATTTGGAGCCCGATCACTACAATTGTCTGTCTGCATTTATTGATGTTGTTGTCTGTGTGTGTGTTTTCAGGTACACAGGAAATACACAGGGGAGGACTTTGACGAGGACCTTCGTACAGTGCTGCGTCGCTCGGGTTGTAAGAACGAGAAGATTGCCTTCATCATGGATGAGTCCAACGTTTTGGATTCTGGGTTCCTTGAGAGAATGAACACACTGCTGGCCAACGGAGAGGTAACCATTAAGCTCCGTCTTACGTTAGTGCAACTCACTGTGGAACAAGATGAATGGCTGCACGATATAAGGGAAATATGCAATTAAATTGTAATAAATAAACGGATATTAAAGTGTACTCAGTTCTGCCTTTCTGCTGATTTCAGTATACTGCTGAGATGCAAGAAATCTTAGGAAGTTATTTCCAGCATTCTTTTATTAAATCTGATCTTTCGACTAACTAAAAAATGTGCAATATCGCAGTTTTTCGCCATTATTATGCAAGTTGACATTGCAATAACGATATAAAAAAACCAATACATCTTTTTATAATAGTGGGCACCTAATGTTCTGGTTCTTAATATGTTAATGTTTCCTGTTGTTCGTAGGTTCCTGGGCTGTTTGAGGGAGATGAGTATGCCACCCTGATGACTCAGTGTAAGGAGGGAGCCCAGAAAGAGGGCCTGATGCTCGACACACACGAGGAGCTGTACAAATGGTTCACCAGCCAAGTTATCAGGAACCTCCATGTTGTGTTCACCATGAACCCTTCATCAGAGGGCCTGAAGGACAGAGCTGCCACATCTCCTGCCCTCTTCAACAGGTACAGAGACACATGCTGAACACTGACCATGAATTCATTTATTATAGCACAAGCAGGGAATGACCGAAACTAATCTGGTGATCAATTTTGAAAATTGTGTGTATATGGCTTAAGAACAGGTGGGGGGGTGGGAATTTAGAAAGGATATTCTTTTTAAATGTTTTCATCTTTTTTTGGGGTGTTGTTGTAATACTAATTCTGGCCACAAGAGGCTGAAGTGCATCACAACCCCGTGTTCTAAATAGTGATCCTGATCCCACCAGTTTCACAAATGAAAATGATAATAATTAAGGAATGTAGATTATCTTGGCAAAACCTTTTTTTCTCCACCTGTTAAGTCACAAACGTGGCTCACCAGAATAATTCCTTTCTCACATTACAAGATGCTGTTTCTTCGCTAACGGAGTACTTTTCTTTGTGCTAGGTGTGTGCTGAACTGGTTTGGAGACTGGTCCACAGAGGCTCTCTATCAGGTGGGTAAGGAGTTCACCAGCAAGATGGATCTGGAGAAACCAAACTACAAGGTGCCAGACTACATGCCCACCGTCTATGACAAACTGCCCCAGCCACCATCTCACCGCGAGGCTATTGTCAACGGCTGTGTGTTTGTGCACACGACACTTCACCAGGTAGGGATGCTTCCAAGTTTGCAGTGGTGGTTAATGAGGTGATTTGTGTGGTATACTTCATCATGTTGTTGTTGTTGTTAACTCTACACAGGCTAACAACCGTCTGGCTAAGCGTGGAGGTCACACGATGGCCATCACTCCTCGCCACTACCTGGACTTCATCAACCAATATGCCAACCTTTTCAATGAGAAACGCAGCGAGTTGGAGGAGCAGCAGATGCACCTCAACGTTGGTCTCCGCAAGATCAAGGAGACTGTGGATCAGGTAAAGTAACTTTACTTCATTTAATGTGCCAATTTTATTCCACCTACTTCTCAAAAAAGAGTTGCGTCTCTAAAAACCAAGATGGTGTCGGTGCTGGCCAACTGCTGCTAGTTCTTGTCTGACTCCCTGATTTTACGTCCGCCTCTTCATCAAGGTGGAGGAGCTTCGTCGCGACCTGAGAATCAAAAGCCAGGAGTTGGAGGCAAAGAACGCTGCTGCCAATGACAAGCTGAAGAAGATGGTCAAAGACCAGCAGGAGGCCGAAAAGAAAAAGGTAAACAGGAAGGAATTGAACACTTTTTTTAAGACCAACCTAACCCGTAGCAATGTTTTTTATTAAACCGCGATTCCTTTAGCCTTTCTCATTTACATTGAATCAAACATTTACTCCTATACTGTTGCTATTGTGATTCCAGGTGATGAGCCAGGAGATCCAGGAATCTGTGTACAAGCAGCAGGAGAAGATCAAGGACAAACAGCTGAGTGTCAAAGAAGACTTGGACCAAGTGGAGCCTGCTGTTCATGAGGCTCAGACTGGTACAGTGGTATTTTTACTCACAGCAGGATTTATATTGCATTAGATTTGTTGTCACAGAATAAGTGCGTCCGTCTCTTTCTGCAAGGATGGATTGTAATACTGTTTATGTAACAATAACTATATAAATGCACTTTATATATCGTTTAGTCGATCAACAGAAAATTATGTTTTCAGCCTCTCAAATATGGATATTTTGGCTTTTTTCTTTATTTGATATCCTATTTAACTGAATAATTTAGTGTTTTGGAAAATAATCTGCAGATTAATTGATACTGAAAATAATAATTAGTTGCAGCCCTATTTACAATGTTATCAAATACTCACTTATGGGCTCCCGGTTAACAACTTGCTCTTTACCTGCATCCTCCCTTCATCACCGCCCCTCCCTTGTCATAATCCACATCCTTGTTCACCTGATGTTGATAGCTGTTAAGTCCATAAAGAAGCAGCACCTGGTGGAGGTGCGTTCCATGGCCAATCCTCCCGCGGCCGTGAAGCTGGCCCTCGAGTCCATCTGCTTGCTCCTGGGAGAGAGCACGACTGACTGGAAGCAGATCCGGTCCATCATCATGAGGGAGAACTTCATCCCCACTATTGTTAACTTCTCTGCTGAAGAGATCAGGTGAAATAAGAAATAATGTATTGTGCGATTGTTCACTAAATCTCTCTCCCTCTCTGTCTCTGCCTCTCTCTTTGACTTTTTCTACCCCTGAGTCTGTTTCAAACTCCTCTTCTTTTGCCCTATATTCTCCCTCCCCTCTCACTACTTCTTTCTTTCAAACACATTCCTCCTTCCACCTAACTAGCGGTGAGTTCTATTAAGCGGCATCACCTAGTAGAAGTGCGGGCTATGACCAATCCCCCGGCTGCAGTCAAGTCGGCCATGGAGTCTATCTGCCTTATGCTGGGCGAGGAGACCAGTGACTGGAAAAAAATCAGACAATTTATTATCAGGGACAATTTCATCAGCAGCATAGTCAACTTTTCCTCTGAGGAAATGAGGTACCAGTGTCAGAACGTCCGTCTAGTCTTTTAATGGAAGCACAAATGATAGAAATCAGTATATTAATCAAGTGGCACCTGTGATTAGAATTTGATTTTAGGTTTTCTTATCGGTTGATTTTTTGCAGAATCAGAAAATGAGCTGACGGTAAATACGACCACCATCTTTTGTTTTAGTGCTGGTTGTCATGATTTCAAATTTCTCAGTCAAGATGGTAGAAATTGAACCCCTTCCACACCCCAAACTAAATCTTAATGATCCTGTGCAATATTTCATTATTTCCTGTGATTCATGATAATTGATCACACGCTTTACAAGTATGTCACTGTGTGACGTGCAGCTTTACTCTAACTTCCTGTTTCTACTTTATTCAGTGACTCCATCCGTGATAAGATGAAGAAGAACTACCTCTCCAACCCAACCTTCAACTATGACCACGTCAACAGGGCATCTCTGGCCTGTGGGCCTATGGTGAAATGGGCCATTGCTCAGGTAAGGAAGCCTAAACAATATGAAGATGATAATAATTGGGTAAAGAGAAGTACTCCATTAATGTATGCCATGTTCTACCACTCCCTTAGCTCAATTATGCTGACATGCTGAAGCGTGTGGAGCCACTGCGTAATGAACTGCAGAAGCTTGAGGACGACGCCACGGACAACAAGACAAAGGCAGAAGAGGTGGAGCAGATGATCAGAGACCTGGAGGCTAGCATCGCTCGCTACAAGGAGGAGTACGCCGTCCTCATCTCAGAGGCTCAGGCCATCAAGGCAGACTTGGCTGCTGTCGAGGCGAAGGTAACTGCATCTGTCCGTCTTTTTCTGTCATAAATATTTTTATTGAAGCATTTTCAAAAGTCGGGCCACGGTTGTTTACTACTTCAGCTTCAGCCAGTGTGACAGAAATATAGAGCCGAAACCGTAAGTTTCACTCAATGACTCAATTTAAGAAAGCGAACAAATACTGAAGTCAGAATCGAGTACTCGAGTAACGTTACTCATGCCCATCCTAGCTTTGTATCTATTTTATCTAATACAAACAAAAGTATGCGGGGAGCTCCAGCCGCTTCCTTGCCACACGGCAGGACGGAGTGAGGCCACCATTAGTCTGCACACACTGCGATGTCACAGGGCCAGTTGAAACGTAGTAAGTAAGGAATTCAACTTTTGAGTGTATTTTTAGAGCAGTGTGCTTTTAGTTTAGGGATAACTGGCTTGACTACTGTAAACGTAGCCTGCCATGCATCTAACTAACATTGTCAAAGTTATTAAAACTCCTGGTGAGCTTGGACTCTGGGGAGGAGGGGCAGGGGGGGGACGACTCTCAATGTTTTGAATTTGACCCGCAGTACCTGTTTTAAACACTAGCTGTCAGTCTTGCATATTGTTCCGTTAAATAATTGTATCTGTCTCTTTTTAATCCCGTTTAAACTGAAGAATCTTGCAGCATTGTTCTGAACTCTTGCTCTCTCCTTCCAGGTGAATCGCAGCACAGCTCTGCTGAAGAGTCTGTCAGCTGAAAGGGACCGCTGGGAGAAGACCAGTGAGACCTTCAAGAACCAGATGTCCACCATCGCTGGAGACTGTCTGCTCTCTGCAGCTTTCATTACCTATGCCGGCTACTTTGAACAACAGATGAGGCAGAACCTGTTCACGACTTGGTCTCACCACCTGCAGCAGGCCAACATTCAGGTAGTTAAAGCTCTGATACTCAAGGCTCACTCACATTACCAGTATGTGTGTAGGAACCTCTTTGTGTTACTGTGGTCCTAAGCCCCATCTACCTATTGATCAGGAATGCACAAAGGCTGTTGTGATTATATAAGCAGATATTCCAAATTATAGCCACTACACATACTTATACCTCACAAAACACATATTTGGCCATAACTCAAGAACTCATATGCTAATTTCGACAACTTCACAATCCCTCCCCCAGTTCCGTACTGACATTGCCAGAACTGAGTACCTGTCCAATGCCGACGAGAGGCTCCGCTGGCAAGCCAACTCCCTCCCAGCTGATGACCTCTGCACTGAGAACGCCATCATGCTCAAGAGGTTCAACAGGTCAGTATCTTGCTCTTGTTTTTAGGTTTTTATTACTGTTGTGAAAACACTTGAGCATTAATTAGCCTCGAGTTGATTTCACTTCCCATGTTGATCTATTCTGTACCATTCCCCTTTCTAGATACCCGCTGATCATCGATCCATCAGGCCAAGCCACAGAGTTCATAATGAACGAGTACAAAGACCGAAAGATCACCAGAACCAGTTTCCTGGACGATGCCTTCAGGAAGAATCTGGAGAGTGCCTTGCGTTTCGGAAACCCACTGTTGGTCCAGGTATGAACGGCTACTGAACACAGACAACATTTAGTAGTCTCTGTCCGAGGCCCAACTGTTCTTCAGGGATTTGTTTATTTATAGTAAGTTATTATTTATTTGCCCTTTTTAGGATGTAGAAAGTTACGACCCCATCCTGAACCCGGTGCTGAACAGAGAGGTCCGCAGGACTGGAGGACGTGTGCTCATCACCCTGGGAGACCAGGACATCGATCTGTCACCTTCGTTCGTCATCTTCCTTTCTACACGAGACCCAACGGTGAGTAGATTCATCATTTAGCTTTATCTATGGATAATGTAAGATTATCACAATGCAGGTGTCTCCCCCTCATTAAAATGATTGTACAAAGAAGTTAATCTGTGTTTTTATGGTGTCTCTTGTGCTGCAGGTCGATTTCCCACCAGACTTGTGTTCTCGCGTTACGTTTGTCAACTTCACTGTGACACGCAGCAGCCTCCAGAGCCAGTGTCTCAACGAGGTCCTGAAGGCCGAGAGGCCTGATGTGGATGAGAAACGCTCCGACCTCCTCAAACTCCAGGGTGAGACAGACAATGGCAGATGTGCTAACACAGTCGGAGGGCACAGCTGAGGATGGTAACGTTAGTGAAGCGATAAAGTCGATAAACAACTGTTCTCGTGTTTCTTGCAGGTGAGTTCCAACTGCGTCTGCGTCAGCTGGAAAAATCCCTGCTGCAGGCCCTCAATGAGGTTAAGGGCCGCATCCTTGATGATGACACCATCATCACCACGCTGGAGAACTTGAAAAAGGAGGCAGCTGAGGTGACCAGGAAGGTGGAGGAGACGGATATCGTCATGGCAGAGGTGGAGGCAGTGTCACAGCAATACCTGTCTCTGTCCTCTGCCTGCAGCAGCATCTACTTCACCATGGAGTCTCTCAACCAGGTCTGGACACATCTTACTAGCTCTTTCACCCGATCCTTGTAGTTGTAGGCTATTGTGTTTCTTTTTAATCACTAAACACACATGCACACTAAAGCCCCTTTCGGCATTAATTCCCGGGTTGAAAATGTGCATACTTGTAAACCAGCCAAACGATATATATATATATATATATATATATATATATATATATATATATATATATATATATATATATATATATATATATATATATATATATATATATATATATATATACAAATCCTTCTTTTGTGTCTTGCTCCAGATGCACTTCCTGTACCAGTATTCCCTTCACTTCTTCCTGGATACCTACCACACGGTGCTGTATGAGAACCCCAACCTCAAGAGCATCAGCGATCATACACAGAGACTCGACGTTATCACCAAGGACCTCTTCCAGGTTTGAACCAGACATATTGAAACCAAGAGACTCTTTGATATGATTGTTATAGACAACATCTGCTTATGTCTTGATGTTTTTCTTTGTAAACGTAGGTGGCGTTCAACAGAGCAGCCAGAGGTATGCTCCACCTGGATCACATCACTTTTGCCATGCTGCTGGCTAAGATCAGCCTAAAGGGCATGCCCAGGTAAGACGCCAGTATTGCACTAATGTACGACCAGAGGAAGAATTATATAAAAAGGTTTCTCAGTAACATCAATAATCTTAATTTAAATCCATTTCTTTCCAGTGAGCCGTCATATGATGTAGAGTTCCAGCACTACCTGCGTGGTAAGGAGATTGTTCTGACTGGCATGACGTTGCCCAAAGTGAAGGGTCTGACCACTGAGCAGAGTGAGGCCATGGTTCGCCTCAGCCGCCTGCCAGCATTCAGCGACTTGGTGGACAAGGTTCAGGCTGATGAGGTGAGTACTACATATACATATACTCTCCATGTGGTATCACTTATGTTGTGATAATTAAACATAAGCTGCATATGAACAGATGTGTTTTTATAAGCATACCTTTTAATAAAGTACTTTATTTTCAATACAAACTATCTTGTGAGCATAATTGCTTTCTTTTGTTACTTAAGCAATTCTTCATGTGGATTGAGAGCAACACTCCAGATCTGGCTGTTCCTTATCTGTGGTCCGAGGAGAAGCAGTCCAGTAAGTATATAGACTTTTAATATTTTGCAAATGATTCATAATCATTTGTACATCCATTACTCACCCCGAGTTACCTTTTGATCCTTGAAGAACACTGCTCTTCTCGTGGTACCAGGAATCCAAAAAGGGAGCAAATTCTTGATGAATTGAAGTAAATGTAAACACTTGCAGATACACTGCTCGCATGGACGAGTGATAGTAATAGTGAGCATCTGACTGAATAAATGAAACTTAGATTATTCCGCACGAGTATATAAATGGATGTTTTGATAAAGTTCTGCTGTTAAACGCAGCCTCCATTTACTTCAATTCATCAAGAGTTTTTCTCAGTTTTTGGATTCTTTGGAGGCATGTAAGAAGTTTTCTGTAAGAATTCAAGATCATACGAGTCGAGTACAACGATGATTTTAGGGGTGTAATATTCCTTTAAGGCTAAGCAGATATTGATTAACATTTTGATTGAATGTATACATGACATGCTCTAATATTCCCTGTTCAGCTTCCATCGGCCAGGCAGTGCACCAGCTGTTGCTGATTCAGGCCTTCCGTCCCGACCGTCTGCTGGCTATGTCGCACATTTTCGTCACAAAGGTGCTGGGAGAGACCTTCATGAACATCATCGAGCAGCCTCTTGACCTGGCTAATATCGTGGATAGCGAGGTAGTGACTTCAATCTTTTTCTCTCCAGAGGCGTTTGACATTGTCAGTGTTGTTGAATCCGTCGCTGACTTTCCTTCTCTTGTGTCTGTAGGTGAAGCCCAGCACTCCAGTGTTGATGTGTTCTGTACCAGGTTATGATGCCAGCGGTCTGGTCAGAGATCTGGCTGCTGAGGAGAACAAACAAATCACCTCCATCTCTATTGGTAAGGAAGGAATAAGATCATAGTCTTGACTCATCAATAAGATCCTCAAGTCAAATATTCAATGAGGATATTAATAAATGTTTGTGTTCCTAAACTATCCACAGGTTCGGCTGAGGGCTTCAATAAGGCAGACAGAGACATCAACACTGCTGTCAAGTCTGGCAGGTGGGTGATGTTTGCTCTGTGTATTGTCTAAGCATGCACACTTTGTTTCGTTGTACTGGTATCCTGACTGTTTTCTTCCTGCAGGTGGGTGATGTTGGAGAACGTCCACTTGGCCCCCGGATGGCTGATGCAGCTGGAGAAGAAGCTCCACTCCATGCAGCCTCATGCCAGCTTCAGGCTTTTCCTGACTATGGAGATCAACCCCAAGGTAATCACATCACTCATAAAAACATTTAATGATGAATGAACTTTCACTTCTTGCCCCAGAGTTCCTTTTCCCTTTCACTCCTCTAAGTCTCAGTTTTGTGTTTTCCCGCCAGGTTCCTGTGAATCTGCTTCGTGCCGGTCGTATCTTTGTGTTTGAGCCTCCTCCTGGTGTCAAGGCCAACATGCTCAGAACCTTTAGCAGCATCCCTGTGGCTCGCATGTGCAAGGTGACTTAATCTGTATTTACCAGCACCAAAAGCTTTATCATCACCGTCAATGCCGTCTGCACACGTCTTCTATATTTGCTATCTTAATGACTTTCCCCCCCCGTGTTTGTACAGGCTCCCAACGAGCGTGCTCGTCTCTACTTCCTGCTGGCTTGGTTCCATGCAGTCATTCAGGAGCGTCTTCGCTATGCACCACTGGGCTGGTCCAAGAAATATGAGTTTGGAGAGTCTGACCTCCGCTCTGCCTGCGACACCGTTGACACTTGGCTGGACGACACTGCAAAGGTTGGAGATCATTTCAGAAATCGTATACAGTGATTTTTAAATGTTTTTACATTTACGGTATCAGCCTAGAATTCACACTTTCCATCTGTACACTCGCACACAGGGTCGTCAAAATATTGCACCAGACAAGATCCCCTGGGCGGCTCTGAAAACCCTGATGGCTCAGTCCATCTATGGCGGCCGCATTGACAATGAGTTTGACCAGCGCCTGCTCATCACCTTCCTGGATCGCATCTTCACCAAGCGCAGCTTCGACAGCGAGTTTAAACTGGCTCTCAAGGTTGACGGGCACAAGGACATCAAGATGCCCGACGGCATTCGGTCAGTGGAGGCTTTTATTAAAACGAGTGTATTGATATTTAAAAGATGTTTTCCTGGGGACCAGTTAAAAAAGTATTTATGTTTTTGATTTGTTACAGGCGTGAGGAGTTCATGCACTGGGTAGAGATGCTTCCAGACACTCAGACTCCAGCTTGGCTCGGGTTGCCTAGCAATGCTGAGACGGTCTTGCTCACCACTCAGGGTACGCCACAGCCGGTCATCTTCGTCATCTGTACTTTGGTGTTCTGTAACTGGACCACATCACACCCTGACTCTTCATCCTCAAAGCATCTGTTCAGACTCCATGTTTTCATTAACCATCTCTCTCTCTCTCTCTATTCTAGTGTCTTTACTTTTATTTTGACAGGGTGTCTCAGTGCAACGAGCGGTCAAGATTTAATACTTTCACGTCTGCTTTAGGCAGAAAACTGCGTGTGTGGTGGAGGAAAATAATATGTTACGGGTGCTCCTTACTTGTGTCTCATCTTCTCGTGGATTCACTTCAACAGTTAGTCTTCTATGGCATCACAAGTAGCTCCTAGTTTCAGTGTCTCATGGTTCCCACGGTCAAATCTTAAAGTTTGCAAATTTGAATGGAGAAAGAGCTTTTTTTTAAATAGACATAAATAGACATGGGTCATTAAAAGTGCTTGAATTGATATCTTTTGTGGAAGAATAGAAATTCAGGTTCTTTTGATATATTTTTTTGAGGAAAGTCCTTAAATTTGATGTTTAAGAAGGAGTGTGGGAACCCTGAGTCGTGTGTATCGTAGTCTTACAGTTTAGCCGTGTAGTCGCAGCCATCATACTTTAAAAGGTGCTCTGCCCAAAAGAAGGGTGTGTGTGTGTCCTCATCCTCCAGCAGCTGTATTTCACAGCCATCATGTCGCTTTGCTGAAGTTGTATCCCCACCCCACCATCAGATTAGGTTTCAAAACAACCACACACCTTCCCATTCCCTCCATCACACCCTCCCTCCCTGCTTTGTCAGATTGATTACCCCACCCTCTCCAAATCTTCACAATCCTTGCTGCCAAAGTATCCACCCCCAACTCCCCCCTCTTCTTCATCCCCACTTCACTCCCTCAGTGTCTCTCTCCAACCTGTTACCCTACATTGGTTATGTTCAATTATTTTACAGGTCGAGTCGGTCAAGAATGCAGTTTGTTCACTTGGGAACTGTTAAATGTTACATTTTAATAATGCCTGAAGCCTCGAGTGTCTTTCGTCCTATTTGTTTCTTTCTGCCACAACTCCCTTGTTGATAAAAAACAACCTTTTTATTAACACAACCTCAAGGAAAGCTGTTTGTGTCTTTGTTCCACTATTAATTTCTTTTCCCCCTACCTCCCTCCATGGCCTTGTCTGCCACCTCCCTCCCCGCTCACTCGCTCCCTCCGCCCGGCTGCGCAGGCATTGACATGATGGGTAAGATGCTGAAAATGCAGACGTTGGAGGATGAGGATGACCTTGCCTACGAGACGGAGATAAAGGAGCGCACTTCGTCCACATCTGATGCCCAGCCGGCCTGGATGAGGATCCTCCACACCACTGCCTGCAACTGGCTTCAGCTCGTGCCCCAAGCAGTCAATCCACTCAAACGCACAGTGGAGAACATCAAGGTAATGGCAGAAACGAGAGGAAAGGTGGTTGGCCAGCAGACTTCAGGAGACAGACCAGTAATATTGTGTTCTGAACAAGAAGCTGTGCCACATCTTTGGCCTTTACTGTTATGTTTGTGCTCTTCAAGAGGTAACGAGTTGAAATGAAAGAAAATATAAGCATAGGTTTGAATTTCAGCGGCTGAATATATACTTTGCTTTTCTGCTGCGTCCTTCTGTATGTAATTTAATGTCCTCTTTGTCCAAACACACAAACACCAGGACCCACTGTTCCGGTTCTTCGAGCGTGAGGTGAAGATGGGGGGCAAGATGCTGCAGGAGGTCCGTCAGGATCTGACCGATGTGGCGCAAGTGTGCGAGGGCAAGAAGAAGCAGACCAACGACCTGCGCACACTCATCAGTGACCTTGTTAAAGGTAAAATCTTACCTTTTTTTTCATTTGTCTATGTATTTTGAATTTTAAACTTACTTGTTTGAAGTAGGATAAATAAATATTAAAAACATCCCTGAACTAGGGCTGCAATTTACAATTATTTTCATTAGATTATTTTCTCTATTTGAATTGTTTGGTCTAAAACAGAGAGAAATCTCCGTCCCAGTTTCTCAAAGTCCAAGCTGATGTCTTTAAATGTCTTGTTTTTGTCAGTCCAAGACCTAAGATATTTACTTTGATATGATATAAAACAGAGAAAAGCAGGACATCTCCATATTTGAGAGGCTGAAAACTGCATTTTCTGCCATGTTTGCATGAAGAATTACTTTTAATCGATGAGCAAAACAAGTCCATTAATCGTTGAAGCTCTATGATGTCCTTGAACAGATTATACTTTGAGGGAATAACTGATATATACCTGTTTCTTGTTTCTTCCCAGGCATCCTCCCTCCTGGCTGGTGTCGCTACACAGTTCCAGCCGCCATGACTGTGATCCAGTGGGTGGCAGACTTCAGTGAGCGAATCAAACAGCTGCAGCAGATCTCCCAGGGTGCTGCAAGTGGGGGTGCAAAGGAACTGAAGGTACTGTTTGGTTATCCGTTTGTGTACAAACAACCTGTACCTACATAGTATGATGGATTCCTTAAACATTGACAGAGCCACTCACAGTGCTGTTGTTTTTGCTTTTTCTCCTCTTGGCTCTCCAGAACATCCACGTGTGCCTCGGCAGCCTGTTTGTGCCAGAGGCTTACATTACCGCTACACGCCAGTATGTGGCCCAGGCGAACAGCTGGTCTCTGGAAGAGCTGTGCCTGGAGGTCAATGTCACCACCGCCCAGGGTGCCGCACTGGATGCCTGCAGCTTCGGCATCAAAGGTCAGACAAGCAGGGTCCAACTCATTCTATAGCACTAGGGCTAAGTCGTTAAAAAGAATTGCGTACCAGTACCTTTTTTTTTTAAAGTGATACCGATAGCAATAGAATACTTCATTTGATACCATCTTTTTTCTACTTCATTCATTAACCATCATGTCAATGGAAGCACAAAAATAATTGAATTCAGGTATTGTTTGACTGGAAAGGTTTGGATACTACTTGGTACTGGTCAATAACTTAAAAGTACCGATACCGAGCCCTGTATAGAGCCCTAGTCATGAGTGTGGCAAATACTAACGCAACTCTTGCAAATGTCACCAAAAGAAAGTTTGTGTTCTAATATATATTGGACATTTGTAAACTGTGGTTCTAATGTGGAACATGCTCACTGTTTCTCTCAGGTCTGAAACTGCAGGGAGCTATTTGTGCCAACAACAAGCTGTCTCTGTCCAACACCATCTCCACTGAGCTGCCTCTCACTCAGCTCCGCTGGATCAAGCACTGCAGCGCTGAGAAGAGACACATGGTATTGACACAATACAAAACTATCAGATGATCCATAGTTGGACGATTTAGAAAAATATATAATGATGCAATGGCTTTGGCTGTCTCATCTAATTTTTTTTTCCTTCTCATTGCAGGTGACTCTTCCCGTGTACCTGAACTTCACGAGGTCTGACCTTATCTTCACCGTTGACTTCGACATCGCCACCAAGGAAGATCCACATAGCTTCTACGAGCGTGGAGTTGCTGTCCTGTGCACCGATTAGATGATTACCAGAGTCTTGATTATTAAACCACACATAATCCCTTACATTGTATTGCTTATTAACCACCATTTAAAAAGTAGTTTGTAGCCTGTTGCATTGCAATATAAAACTGAGTTGAGAACATTTGTGAAGCAGTAATTGACATGTGAATTGAAAGTGTATTAGAAGGTCAAGAGGAAGTTGTCAGATGGTAAATGAGGAGATGAAATGTGGAAAAGGAAAATTGGAAGTTAAAGATGTTTTTATGAAAGAAACTGTTTTTAGATGGAATAAAGCCTGTTTCTAAATCAACCGCATCAATGACTTCAGCGTGGTCCTTCATGGAACTGGATACGAACGGGAAACAGATTATCCTAATTTAAATTAAATGTCTGATCATTTATTGGGGTTAGAATAGAAGACCTTGTCATTTAGACTATTCTTTGAGCTGAATCTCTCTTGTCTTTTATAAATTCGGTTCAGCAAACTGGAGTAGTTGATGGCACACAAAGTATCACTTTCCTATGACTGCAGAGAAAATTAGTTTCTTGTTATTGACCAGATCCCAGATAATGACGTGGTAATGGACATTAAGTTTGTGTGCAACTTCACTTCTTGCCAGTTGTGCAATAAAATATACATGAATATCAGCAAAGATACAGAAAGCTTCACTAACCTGAGTAGGAGCTGTGCAAATGTTACATTGTGCATTACTGCCACCTGCTGGTTGGAGGGATAAACTTGTGTTTGCAAGAAAAGTACATAATAAATATGAAAAAGTTTAACACTTGTGACACGTTTACAAAATGTGTAAATGAGTAAACCTACAGTACTGTGGTCTGCAAGAGAACTGAAGATTTATTTCCCAGCGAGACAAACAAAACTATACAGGAATGGCTAAAACGATGCTTGAAATCAGTTTTTTTTCTCATCGAGATACCCTTTTAAAAAGTAAGATTTGATCAGCTCGTCATTTTAACAATTAGATTTCGATGTGGCGCCCGTGGCTAAGATTCGGTGGAGTTATTAGTTGCTGAAAGTCATCTGTATCATTAAACCAGGAAGTGCTTTAACTGCACAGCAGTAGATACTTATTAGCTTATGTGGACAAAGAAAAACCCCCAATGTTTAATTTACTTTTGCAAAGAAGTTTCTTCTTTAATTAGTCTGGGAAAATACATTTCTTGTCAGTGAACAGGTTCTACTAAGTGTATTATGGAGATCGAGGTTACTACGGTAATTCTCCCAACAAAAATTACAATTGCTTGAAGACAATCAGCACATTATGTGACATCTGTGAGACACTCAAATAACTGGAGGAAGAAATATAAACCTTCAGGTCTCTACATTGTTTTATCTATACATGTGTAAACAAAGTGCATTGGCAAGTAACTATAGTCTTTCATTGTACCTTAAACAGTTTAAGGCATTGAATATGATTGCGGTACTTCAGTGCGTCAGTCCATGGCTATATGTCTCTAACATGGTTCAGATGCAGAGTCCCTTTCTTCTTGTTTGTCCTCCATGTTGACGATACACTGCCTCTTTCTTTGCCCCAGCTCCACCACATCTGCTCCAGGGAAGCCGAGCTTTCTCTTGTAAAGTGAGCTGAGGTTAGAGGGGCAGGGGGATCTCTCAGAGGAGCGATCTAGCATCTGGGTCAAACTCGCTTCCACTGGGGTTACAGGTCCAGCTGTGTGAGGTGTGGTGGACCTAGTAGCTTGCAAGCCTGAATCATCAAATTGACAATGCAAAGCTATATCCATGGTTTGGGTGTGCATTGTTGAATCATTGGTCATTTGCTCTGTGAGATCTTTACCACCTTCCCTGTCACTGTGGGAGGGCAGAATGTCACAGACACACATCTCAGGGTCACTCCCACATTTCATCTGGACATCGTTGTCTGTTACAGCATCTCTCGTCCCATTTTTCTCCACTTCCCTCAGGGAAACAGAAGCAGGGTGATGAAGGATGAACCTCCTACTCCTGCCCCTGCCCCTGCCCCTGCCCGGGAACCGGCAAAAGCCTCCTCCACCTTTTCCCTGCTGCTTCATTCGCCTGCTGGAGACACCCACATCGATGTTCGACTCGTCAGAATCCTCAGAGCTCCCATCGTACGGGTCCAAAAACTACAATCACACACACATTCATTCATAAACGCATAGAACAACAGGATGCTTTTGCAGCAGACATGGATGGATTAGATAAAGGAGAATGCTTACCAAAGAATAACAGCCATACCTTCCTGCCGGCTTGTGCGTTAACGGCAATGTCCGCCGAAAAGTCACACTCACTGGTGTACTGCTCACACATCCCTGCTCAACAAGAAATACAGAGATTTTTGCATTGATAAGACTGTAATTTTTATTTATTTATTAAAAAGCCTGCTTTTTCAATGCTTTCTGGAGCCCATTCCAGTGTATCATTCCCAAATGATATTACTGAGATCACAAAAGACAAGACTGTGGACCTAAGAGCGTGTGTATGTCTGCAATGTACAGTGCCAAAATAATGCGCATGTAGATTACATTTAAGGGTTTCATTTGAACTCATTAAAAAAAAAAATCATGGAGATATACAGTGGAAAATATCCAGAATGTGGGACTGGGCGTCATTTCTTTTTAAGCCATTTAAAATATGCATACTATAGTTAAATTTACATTGTGACTTATCCATGGGTGCTTATTGTGTGTCTAATGTTCACATTCAGAAGTAAAGAGATACCATAGTGCTGGTGTCCGACCATCTTGGACTGATCTCAGAGTCCGAATCGCTGCTGGACTCCACTTTACACATCTCCTGACAGAAAACATTTTTTGTCAAAGCAAGAAAACAGTTAAATGCAAGTAATTTAGAATTTTCCAACTTAAAAAAAGGTGCCAGAGCACCCTCAATCTGGTGTTGTATTGTGGCTGACTGATCTCACCATGTATTTGAAAGCAAGTTGGTCCATGTTGTTGGGCACAGGTCTATCCCTGTGATCTAATTGGAGAGAAAAAAAATATATATACACATTTGTGGTGCAATAATGCATTTAAGCACATTCAAATGGCACCAACAGTAAATGAAATGAATACCGATGGCATGCAAACCATATTACAAAGTGTAACGTTAGTATGAGGAGTTTTTAATTCTGCAAAAAAATTATTAAAATGCTAAATATTGATACCTGGAAGTGAGAGTTGTCGTCTTCTTCTATATGCCATGACATTTGGCGCATAAATCTTTTTTAGACCACGATAAATTAAAATACTTAAAAGATGTCTTTCTTGTGTAATCAGGTAAAATGGTAGATTAATTAACCTGCAGAGTTCCAGGTGGCTTTGATATGATGCAGCCAAGTGTGGTCACAGGCAGGTCTACACACGATAAACAGCATTGACACGAGCTCAAAACGCCACTTAATTTGCTAATTACAAGATTTTAACAAAATAATACGTCCGGTGACTTTTTTTCCTCCAAAATAAAAGTCCTTAACTTTGCAACCTTTGTATTCAACCTGACCACCCTGTCAGGCTGTTTTTTCATATGTATATTTTGTAAAACACATTTAAAGAGTTTGTTAATCCGCACAGAGCGAAGTAAATCACTTTTATGTAAACGGAAGTTTCGGTTTGGTTGAGCAATTTACCACAAACGTAAAAGTAATCTTTTTTGTGTACTATGTACTATTTGTAATATATATATTTATTAGAATAATGCTGCAATCTCTTTTTTTTTTATAGAAAAGTTCAAAGCTGTGACAACTAATTAAATATCCTCCTTTACCAGTTCCCCGGTGAACCGTTGGGGGCAACGGGAGAGTCGGAATCCTCGCTACATGGCCCGCTCCCCTCCGTGCGTAAGATCCGGCCTGGGGGAAAGAGATGAATGTTAATTTCAAAGATGGCGGCGGAGGGAGGAGGGAAGGAGATGAACGAAATTAAAACTCAGTTCACAACTCGGGAAGGCGTCTACAAACTCCTCACTCTCTCCGAATACAGCCGTCCTAACAGGGTGCCTTTCAACTCGCAGGGCTCCAACCCCGTCAAGGTCTCCTTCGTAAACGTCAACGACCAGTCGGGCAACGGCGACAGGATCTGTTTCAATGTGGGCCGTGAGCTCTACTTCTACATCTACAAAGGCGTTAGAAAGGTAGCGTGCTAACGCGGCTATTGTCAACGGATATCCGTGATACTGCATGTTAAAAAGCACAACTGCGGTCATAGCTTTTGCTGAAATTCGCGCTTGTATCGGCTGTATTAAATAACTCTGACAGGTGCTTGACTTTGAAATTAGCTGGCAGCTAGTTAGCTTGCAGATACGATGAAGCTAGCCAAAGCAACCTAGCTAACGTTAGCAGCAGCTACTCCGAGGCCATGGGCTCAATTTCGTCCCCAGTCCGTCACTTTGTTTTTAGTTGTTGCGGGATGGTTGGATTCGTGAGTTTAGATAACTTTCACTCCTGTAAAGTTGACTTTTTGATTTGATTTAAGTTGTCGGGGTTGCCATTGCTGCTCTAACGGTTATAGTTTGTGGTGACAGTTGACAGTTCGTACGTTGACACCCATAACACCGTTTGTCGACGCCTTTTGACTGACCTGTGTCGACAACTCACAATGATGTCGATTCAGTGTTTGGACAGTCATTTGTCTGGCAATCTAAACCAGCCTTAAAGCATCTAACTAAGCTGACTTGCTCTGCTTGTAAGGGAATGCTAACTTTAGCTAGTTAACGTAGTTGTAACATTTATGGTGGAGCGTATAGTTTGGTAAACTGCACAATCTGTTGATATTCTGCGAGGATGTTAAGTCTCTAATAAATAAGTAATTTAATTATTGAATAACTCATGGGGATGCTGGGTCCTGACAAATATGTAATGATTTTCTTGTTAAATATAAGTTGGAGAACGAGTGGAAATTACATGACAACTCACTATCCAGCATTACCCCAATAGGAGTATATAATATTAATAATATTTAATAATTATGATCTTAAAGCAGTCATGTATTTTGTCACTAACCCTACATTAAGTGGTTTCAGCTGACTTCTAATTTGAAGCAATGTGTCATGGCCTTTTAACTCCACTGTGAAAAGACATTAGACTGGCTGAAGGCTGAACTACCAGAAGTTATAAAAATCCCAAAATGTTTTGTACAGAAATTTGTAGTAAAAGTCAAAACTGAGTAATTATAGTCCTGTCGATCATGTTAATTTACGTGTGACGTGTGAAAATGGCAAGTCACCACTGACACAAAGTCATATGACTGATATTTGGTTTCAGTGTATCAATAACATATCGCAAGAGAATGTTCCCAATATATCATCGCATTGATTATTTGTCCCACTCATACGGTTCAGCCGAAATGATTTTTATTCCTTCGATATGTTTAGCTCGAGCAGATGCATAGTGTACACTTTTAAAGCAAAAATAGTAATGACGGGTTTTACAACCAACAGTTAACCAGTCTAGCAGCTCATGACGACCTGTGTACTTCCTGTAAAGTATATCTGTAACATCCTTACTTCAAAGTATCCTTCACCACTGTTGACATTTATGTACCCTTTTTGCAGATGTCAATCATCAAAACTATCCTATCTAATATTATGCATGCTGTTGTGAGGCATACGAGCTGTGTCTTTGACTGGACTCTTGATTTGGACTACTTTTAAGACTTGGTTTAACATTTTGCCCCTATGAGGCGAGACAGTAACATTCAATATCACATCTAACAGAAGTAGAGGAATCACTGAGTCATCATCTTCCAAGAATGTTCCATTCATCCAGTAGTGTAAACTGGAAGTCATTAACAAATGAAACTGTTGTTATACTGGTTATCTGCAGTATACACCCAAGGTGTCTTGTTCATTGCAGTACAATGATGTTTGCTTAACATCCAAAACAAACTGTACATCCTATAGTGTGATTGCTAACATCTATCCATCTACAGACAACAGACACAACTCTATACTTCAGTCATTCACCGTTTTGCTCTGTGACTGTCGCCTAATTGATGTGTTGCAAAAGGTGGTACAGAACTTTTGTTTTAGTTCTGATGTCACTTCTTGTACACTTTGGTTGCGAGACACTTGATTTAAGAAGGCTTTGTCCAACTTATATGTGTTCTTCCTAATCAGTGGAATTAATTAACACTGTCCCTTCGGCTCCTCTATGTTCCGTTTTGCTGTTTTTGAGATGGATCGTAGGCAGAAACAATATAACTCCACACTTTGCTCCAATGGTTTATTAACATGACCAACAATAACCTTTGTCATGCAACAAACTGCATAGAGTGGTTTTAGATATTAAAAAGTTACTGCACTCACTTCATGCACATTCATGCTTTCTCTCTCCAGGCTGCTGACTTG
The DNA here is from genome assembly GCF_900634415.1 of Cottoperca gobio. Taxonomy (NCBI): domain Eukaryota; kingdom Metazoa; phylum Chordata; class Actinopteri; order Perciformes; family Bovichtidae; genus Cottoperca; species Cottoperca gobio. The sequence goes on along the minus strand of NC_041376.1, from coordinate 7,263,176 downwards.
AGCAAGCCCATAGACAAGCGCATTTACAAGGGAACGCAGCCCACCTGTCATGACTTCAACCACCTCACGGCCACAGCAGAGAGTGTGTCCTTGCTGGTGGGTTTCTCGGCAGGACAGGTACAGCTCATTGACCCCATCAAAAAGGAGACAAGCAAGCTCTTCAATGAGGAGGTAGGTATCTGATGGACATAGAATTTCTAAGAGTTGTGTGTACAATTTTGCCCTAAATCGAGTAATGTTAAGCTTTGTGGTCAGATCTCCATCTGCATATATGTTTCTGCCATTGCAGGTGAAAGAGTATTTTTGTTGCATCTCATCCAATCCTACAGAGATTAATTAACCTATGCCACCCACAAAAACCATGACTTAGTCTATAACTCACAACAGATTGGGCTGTATAAAAAGTATCGCTCATATAAGATCTAAAATACTGTTTGAATATTGCTCTTAAACTGTAACTGTAATGTCATTTATTTAAAAAAGACTACATGCAGTTCTCTTTCACCTTCTTCTGAATAGGATTTAAAGCATCTGAATGACAAAATGTTTAATGTGTTCAAATAATTTCTCATAGCTTTTCTTGGGCTTTGTTACTCATTGTATTCCCTGCCCACTATCTTAAGTGCCAATTACCAAGTGGCCTATGACTTTAACATTCAATGTCAAATTGTTAGACTTCAACATGTTGGATTTATTGATGATACTGTGCTGACATTATCTTTTCCCTCTCCTCTCTCCTCCCCCGTCTGCCTCTGAAACCTCAACCTTCCATCTCTCCTGTCAGAGACTAATAGACAAGTCCCGAGTAACGTGCGTGAAATGGGTGCCAGGGTCTGAGAGCCTGTTTCTGGTCTCTCATGCCAGTGGGAATGTGTACCTGTACAACGTGGAGCATACTTGTGGCACCACGGCACCACACTACCAGGTGCTTAAACAGGGAGAGAACTACTCTGTACACACTTGTAAGAGTAAATCCACACGGAATCCTCTCCTTAAATGGACAGTGGGTGAGGGGGCTCTGAATGAGTTTGCCTTCTCTCCAGATGGGAAGTTCCTAGCCTGTGTTAGTCAAGACGGCTTCCTACGAGTCTTCAACTTCGACGCGGTCGAGCTTCATGGCACCATGAAGAGCTACTTTGGTGGCTTGTTGTGTGTGTGTTGGAGCCCTGATGGAAAGTACATAGTTGCAGGTGGAGAGGACGATTTAGTGACTGTGTGGTCGTTTTTGGACTGCAGAGTCATCGCCCGAGGTCATGGGCACAAGTCGTGGGTTAGTGTGGTAGCGTTTGACCATTACACCACCAGCGTGGAAGAGAGCGACCCAATGGAGTTCAGTGGCAGCGATGAGGACTTCCAGGATCAGATGATCCACTTTGGACGAGACCGTGCCAACAGTACGCAGTCTCGACTCTCCAAGCGCAACTCCACGGACAGCCGGCCTGTTAGTGTTACATACCGGTTTGGCTCAGTGGGCCAGGACACTCAGCTGTGCCTATGGGACCTCACTGAGGACATCCTTTTCCCCCATCTTCCACTCTCACGGACACGGACACACACTAACGTGATGAATGCTACCAGCCCCCCTGCGGGTGCTACAATAATCACTAACACCTCGAGTAATTCTACGAATGGAAACAACAGTGATGCCAATACTCCTGGCACCAACTCCCTCTCTACTACATTACCACGCTCCAACAGCCTACCCCATTCAGCCGGCACCACCACAACAACGGCCAACAATACCAACAAGGCTGGCAGTGGTGGTGGTGGCGGCGGCATCGGCAGTGGTATTATGGACAGTGCCATTGCTACAGGTGTGAGTAAATTTGCCACGCTGTCACTCCATGATCGGAAGGAACGCCACCACGAGAAGGACCACAAACGCAACCACAGCATGGGCCACATCAGCAGCAAGAGCAGCGACAAGCTCAACCTGCTGACAAAAACCAAAACAGACCCTGCTAAGACTCTGGGCACTCTGCTGTGCCCGCGCATGGAGGATGTGCCCCTCCTTGAGCCCCTCATCTGTAAAAAGATAGCACACGAGAGACTGACTGTACTCATATTTTTAGAGGACTGTTTAGTGACTGCTTGTCAGGAAGGATTTATTTGCACATGGGGGAGGCCAGGCAAAGTGGTAAGTTCTTTTTAATGTAGGAAATGTGGGGTAAATGGAAGTGTCTTTCAATCATAAGCTGTCCTTTTAAAGCATTTGGTGGGCTGAAAGTAAAAATCAATACATATTGGAAGCATAACATAAAAGTATGGACATTTGGAAATATAATTATTAGCTTTTATAGTCAGATTGTCACTCTCTGCAGGTTGGCAAGTAACATATCAGACTTTTTTTTAATCTGCTTTCCAATGAAAAGCCTTTTAGGTTCTGAATACAACCAATGCTATGGAAATATTAGTCTGGTTATAAAATACATTCTGATAGCTGGGATTTCCTGTGTAGACCTGTGAGGGGAAATAAGACGTTAATCCATATGAAGTGTGTTCATTGGTTCATCATAATCATCCCACAATGCATAGCAGCATAGCCAAGAAGTCATCTGCATACACTCACATTTCAGCTTTTATGCAAATGGACCTGTATTTGCCTAAAGAATATCTGCAGTTCCTCACATGCTTGCAGCTTAATATGTGTATACACCATGGTATACTTCCCTCTTGTCAGCGTTTAGAGAGACTTTGTCAGAACGAAGAAGATGATAGTCTGGATCTGGAACACACGGCTAGTTAGTCCTGTGAGATTGTTACTAAATTAACAGGTGATTTAGGCAAAAATGCCTCATAAGTAAAAATGGTGAGAAAATGGATCAAATTTGATCCAGAAAGAAATGGAAGCAGTATGTTGAGGGTATATATTCGATTAATAAAATGCAAAAAAAAGAGTAATGTTTGGTAAATTTGCACTGTAAAAAAAAATGACAAATTCCCTTGAAGGACAGATCAAGAGGTTAAAAAAAAAAAGTTAATTATCTGGTCATGTACATTAGAAGTGCCTTGATTTGAGCAAACCTTTCAAAAACATCATTAGTTTTACACTGTGTACTCATCATCCACTCGGCCTGCTGTGCACAGGCTTTCAATTACAAGCAGGGGACCGGGACATGGAAAGAAGAGGCTAGAGGCAAATTTTTATTGAGCTATTTGTTGCTTGATTTTTGCTACAGTATGTGAACTTTCCCAATGCAAATCTCCTTGTTTTCCTTTTTCCAGGGTTTATTGTCATCCCAAAACCAAGCCAGCTCTCCCAGTGGAACAGTAGTATAGCCACAATATTTCTGCTGCTAAAGAACCCTGCAACCCAGAGTCTGATGCTGCTCTTCACCCTGCAAGCATTGCAAGTTTTCCTTTTTCTTTTACACCCCCCCCCCCCCCCCCCTCGATTTTGTTAATGGCTTTTCTGTTGTTTTTGTTTATCACTCACTTGACCTAGTGGAGGAATGAAGCAAGAACAGGTGTGGTGCAATTGTGGACTATTGCGCTAATGTACTATTGTTGGCTGGAGTTTTAACACATTTTAGATTTTATTTTATAAATCTTACTTTCATGTCAGATCTCATCAGACTGTTGTCCCCTCTGGAAATAAAACGTGGCTTTATTAGATGCAAACCAAACAATTGTGATTTGAAATTAAAGGGATAGTTCATTTAATGTTCTTAATGCGTGTACCCCTTTTTTTTAACCTTGTGGTCTAACTCAGTCTCATCTGATGGTTACTGACAAAATATGAGTTTTAGATGAACTATCCTTTTACAATAGAGTGCAGGAGCATCTGAACATTTTGCATCCATCCACATTGACCCACCCCTTCTGTCTGTTCTTGATTAGAATCTCCCCGTCAAGGACTTTGCACTGATTTGTTGTTTGTTTTTATAACTACTCTAATGGAACAAAAAAAAAGAGGGTTGAGGACTGCCTTGTTGCACTTGGCTTTAACATCCTCGGTCTTGAAATCTGAATCTATAAAGTTGGATGCTGCAATCATAGTCTTTTTAAAGAAAAAAATTGTTTGCACTTAAATTAGTTTATTAGAAAAATATGGCTTTACATTTTTGGGTGTGCTCAGAACTCAGAGATGGCTAATAACAATAGGTGAATAAAAATGCTAACTATTAAAACCTTTATCTATTGAGCATTTATTTTAATATTATTTCAGATTCAAATCTGCTCTGTATCATAATGTGTATATTGTAATTAATTGATTTGATGGGGGCCTAAGCAAACTACCATTACTCCAGTGGAAGTTTTGTCATTGATAGTTATATTTCTAAAGCCTAAAGTATACATATTAATAATATTAAAATAATCTTGAATACACCGTTTTCTGTTCCTTTTTGTTCTTCACCCACATGTACTGTATTTACATAACAAAGCTGTAATGCCTGTGGTGTGGAAATTGCTTACATTGTGAAAAAAATTATGTGTGGAAGTCTTTGAAGCTCAGGAAGACGAGGATTGCTCAAAAGACTTAATATGAGCTCCATTTATGACCGTCACAAATACTGCGAAGAAAAGACGAAGCTCCTTTCAGCATTTAGCAAAAAGATTCAAGAAAACAAATTTGAACCAAAGAGTCTTTCACATTACTGCAATATTCATGTACATTATTTTTGTATGATAAAGAGTTCAGTGACCTCTTACACTAGACAGAAATTTAGTTAAGCAAATGTGTATTTTTGAAGTGGATAACATTTTACATTTCCCACTTTATTATTCATTAAAAAAAGATGTTCCGTTAACATTTTTGTGTCAGGAGGTTGTACAATCATTACGTAAGAGATTTAAGTATTTGTTATGTAGTTTAATGACGACATCATACAAATGACATTTAACTTTTTTACTCCGAATATGCATCACAATAACCAACAAAGTGCAGACTGAGTCACAGTCCATTTTTATGAGCTCACAGCTCTAAATGACATTTTTCTTAAAGCCACAATGCTTCAATTGAAGGTACCGGCTTAGCTACATTCTAAACAAAACATTTTTATCAGGACTTTCTTAAGGCCATATAAAATACAGATGTTTTCACATACATAATTGAATTAAAAACATGTCTGTTTTGGTGGCTATATATTTTTCACTTAATGTGAATGTTTTTGCTGTTTACCTTTTTACCTGACTATTACCCTACAAATCAGTTTGTCCGGAGGAGTTTATTCATTCGGCTAATGAAAAGAGACTCAAGAATACAGTGCCTATATTATATAAAGGAAAAAAAGATCATTTCATCCCCTCATGATTATTGCTCTACAACTTAAAATCACAGCTGATTAATTAGTCACTGTGTGTAGTATTTGGTCAAAGTCCTGCCACAATTTCTAGATTGGATTTACGTCTGGACTCTGACTTGGCCGCTCCAGGACATTAACGTACTCCAGTGTAGTTTCAAATGTTCTTTTACCCTATCCCAGATTTATACTTCTCATTCTCTTTATTGGAGATTATTATTTTTTAATGTATATGATTTTTTAACCTGGACATTGACTAACCAGCTGTTGGATCTTTATAGATCTACTTACTTGACTTGTCACACACCACAACAGGTGATCTCAACCTATTATTTCAATTTTGGGAATTTTTAGGTGTGTCCCAGCAGTTTTACAGTTGCACCTAATTTAGATAAGTTCGTAGACAGCTGTGTTTACTTTGACATTTAAGTGTTTCTGTTGATCAGTGTAAAAAAAAACCCCCACCTTATTTAATAGTTGCTGATTCAAAGTTGTAAAATAATACAACCAGGAAGCTGACTGTTCCTCCTTAAAGATGTTATACCAAATGGTGAATGGCTGTTCACTTGTCGCATATCTTATTGCTTAGCTCGTAAAATTTCTAAACACTTGTAAACATGTAAACCCTGACTAGGTCAAGTAAAACTGAGGTCATAACTAAACTACATACTTTCAATCCAACATCATTTGACAGTCTAATATTGTTCGTGAATATATCACATTGAATTCCATTATTAAAATGGGGGCTGAACAGTTTAATGTAGCAGTCTTAACCGTTAAGACGACAGGCTTGGCGGTCTTCGTTGCATTTTTTGTCAAACATGTTTGCGTTTTGCTTTACGGATTTCAACATCAGGCCTGTCCAAACATTGTCCTCTCGACAGTACAGGTCTCTCCTGTTTTAAAAGGCAAATTTGAATAAAACATTGAAGTGTTTTTGGCCCTCAGCAGCCTCCATGTTTCCTATCCAGAGGTGGAATGTAGTAGTTCTTGAAAGCTGCGCGGTGTGACTCATCCCGAGGCTGTGAAGAAAGGAAATGCAGCCTGAGTGCCAAATCCAAGTGAAAGCACTGCCATGTCACTTATATTCAATTGATGTTACTTTAGCATTTATTTTAAAAACATCTAATACGCAAAACAAACCTGTCAGCTGTGTTTAACTAAATTTCCAAAAGCCCTTGGTAGATGCGACTCCCTAAATGACTAAATGATTCAAAACATGTAAAAAGCCGGATGTCTGTGTTGCACCCCTGCGTTTACCTTGGCCAAACGTGACTGGCACTTTTTCGACGCAATGGTTGGCAGTGTGCCTCGGTGGGTGACAGTAAATGCAGGCATAGTGGAGACTGGGAAGGAGATCTGTGGTCCTGGTACAACCATGTTGAGTTTGGGCAGCTCTGCAGGATAATGAGGGACGTTCCGTCGGATGAGAGGCTCTGCTACATGCTTCATGTTGTGCTGAAGAGGGAGGAAGTTTCAGAAAACTTGTAATAATAATACTCTTAATGTAAGTAATCAACTGGGGAAGTTTTATGGTGATATCTATTAGTTTATTTTTTTACTCTGTACCTGTAGTGTCTTGCAAAATGTATGGAATTTTACAATACATATCTTTAAAAGCCATTTTCTCAAAATCTGTTTTATTTTTCACACAAAGCCAGAAATCTCCACTTCAGTAGCACTTACTAAACTTTCTAGTTTAATTCCTATCTATATTCTGAAAGTTTGTACTGAGGGGTTTGTTCATTTATCATTCATAGCCTGATTTATAGAAAGTTTTTCTGTTCTGGAAAGTCATGCAAATTAGCACATATTTAATAAGATAATGCCTCATTTGCATATTTAAACAAGAAATGTCAGAACATTTGTAATACAAAAAATGATTGTCTAAATGTAAGTCATCAACTGGAGAAGTTTCATGGTGATGTCTATTAGTTAAAAATGTTACCCTATTCACCTGCAGTGTCTCCCCTTGAACATTGACTTACGCTTATTAAAGGGGTTTGCCTCGTGTGTCTTCCCCTCAGCTGTTTGCCGAGTCTGGTTGGGCGCCAGATGTGGTCTAAGGAGTTGTGCGTCTCACTGCTCTCTAGTCCATCCATAGTCCCAGAAACTCTGTGAAGAGTCTCGGCTTTCTTCTCTGCCAGCCTGGGAGAAAAAAAGAAAGAGAAAGCCAAGACTTCTGTTACAAATGACTTCCTCCAAATTAAAGTAATTGGATGAATTGATTCTTCTTTGCACGGTTTACCTGATTTCCCTAAAGTATGTGTGCCGCAGGGCTGTTTCTGCACTGATGCGTTCATCAGAGTCGTAGGCGAGCATCTGATAGAGAAGTGAGAGAGCTGGAGCCGGGCAGTGAGGGACTAACCGAGAGATACCGCTGCCTTTTTTAGGGGGGAAGTTGAAATGCATCGTTCTAGACCTGCCAGACATTAAGAAACAACGAGAAGTATTTCTTTTCTAAGCACATTTTAAAAATGTATATTCATAATATGTGTGCACAGCTTCTCTAACAAAGATTCACGCTCTTCAAACTACATATTTGAGGAGGAACACCTACTGCTTGAACTTTTGGAGAATACTTTCATCTGGTGTCCCCAACACGTCATGGATCTTGGCAATCTGGTCCAACTCATTGGTTCCAGGGAAGAGAGGGTGCAAACTGAAACACACATACAATCTGACTGCCACAACAAAAGCTATTTACACAGCATCTGTTTGACCTTTGTTTATGCCATTGTAATTGTGCATGTAAATAAGGAGCACTTTGAAATGACATGTGTATAACCTGTTCCTATCCTGTCTCATTAACTGTACTGTCGGAATTAAATGAACTGCTGTCCTATTTAGGTATTACAGATTAAATGTTGTGCCCTTCCCCTGCAGAGGTACCTCATGATCTCAAAGAAGACACAACCAGCACTCCACATGTCCATCTTTAAGCCGTAGTAGCCGTCGGTGAGGAGGCACTCTGGGGCTCTGTACCAGCGTGTGGAGATGTACTCTGTATGCGGGGGCTTGGAGTAAACGCTCCGACAAGAGCCAAAGTCGCCAAGCTTCAGACCATTTTGCTGCAATTTGTACAAAATCATTTTAATGACGCAAAACCAGATTACCACTGTTATGTTTCCGTCAAGCAAATTATGATAATGATGCGTCTCACTTTGATGAGGATGTTTTCTGGCTTCACATCTCTGTGGAAGATCCCACAGCTGGAAGAACACAAAAGTTAATGTTGTGTGTTAATTGACTATTTAACGTGAACTGAAGATTTTTCATAATTACCTGTGTATATGTTCAAGTGACTTGCAAAGCTGGTACATGTAGTTCTTTACTGTATTGTCAGGCAGTGGCGTTTTTCTCCCTGTAGGGAATGAAGAACCGATATCAGCCCATAATTCAGCCACTACAGAAAGACCACATGTTCATCTTCAAGTTCCCGTTCGTCCTTATGATGATTTATTATACGCTCAATACTTGCAGACTTACCTTGTATGAACTCGTAGATGTTCATCTCCATCAGCTCACAAATCAAAGACACAGTTCCAGTTTCTTTGTCACTGAAACATAGTATTAGAATAATATGTCACGGCACATTAAACCAGCCTGAGGCACTACAATAACATAACAATAACACGTTAGTACTCACAATATCAGTTCATGTAACTGGATGATATTTGCATGTGGGCTCAGTCTCTTCATTGCCTGGACTTCCCGCAGGTTGTTGGCCTGCTCCAGACTTAATGACAGAGAAGATGTAACATTTGTATATTTTATTTAACAGGTGTATACATACAGTATAATATTATTAGTTGTATAGTACAATTTCACATATGCTCTATATGGACAATGTAACAATTTGACAAGATAAAGGTCACAGTTAATGTTAAATACGATGGCTCATATTTCAAGAAGATACATCTATTGTTATCTCATCACTTCAAGGTCAAAAGGTGGAGAAAGCTGACATCTAATAGAATACTTAAGGCAAAGGGGTTGTCAAGCTGCTGACTCCACTTACAAGGATCCGCTGATTGCCTATGCACAGGACTACATTGTGTTGCAGAAAACATACCTGTTAATTGTCTGTTTCATGGTTTTACATGCGTAGAACTTTCCATCTTTCAGGCTCTGAGTTTTCACCACCTCTGAAAATGTGCCCTCCCCGATTTTCTTGATTGTTTTGTAGCCTGCATGACAATAAAAAAAAAAAACAAAGACTTTGTTTCAGTCCAAACCCCCCCAAAAATCTGTTTATTATCATAGAAGACTAAGGAGAGCATCAAATATTAACATCTTAGAGACTGGCCCTATACTGTATTTTTCTAATTTTTGGATTACATTTTTTAAATTTAATTTGACTAAGTTTTTGATTAGTTTGACTAATTGATTAATCCATTAATCATTTCAGTTGTACATTCAATTAAGACTCAATACTTCACATAAAGTTCAAAAAGGGCTGCAACCAGTGGTGGAAGAAGTATTTAGATATTTTCCTTAATTTAAAAGTAGCAATTCTACATTTTAAAAATACTGTTATAAAGTAAAAGTCCTGCATTCAAAATAGTACAAAAGTATTAGAATCAAAATAGACTTAAAGTACAGAAAGTGAAATGACTCATTATGCAGAATGGCCAATTTCAGATTCATACTGTATATTATATTACTGAATTGTAATTAGTGATGACGACTTCATCACTTTGATGTTATAGCTGGTAAAGATGGGGCTCATTTTAATTACTTTTAATACTGTTGGGTAGTTGTGGTGTAATTTTGTATTAATAATCTAAAACTGCAAAGTAACTAGTAGGCCTAACCTTAATTATCAATTAAATGTAGACAAGTAAAACATTTGCCTCCAAAATATAATGGAATAGAAGTAGCATAAAATGGAAAGCACAAGTACTGGAGTAAATGTACTTCCCTACAAACGTACATCCCACAACTGGCTGTGACTTTAATTATCTGCTGATCTTGGTTATTGCAAGAAAGGAGCACATATTTACCAGTGAATGTGTGATGAAGCCCCGAGTTTAGTGCAGCTAAATTCAATGCATTGAATAATTAGTGTTTAAAAGGGGATTTCCCTTTCACAAGCTAACTAAACGTTAACGAAGTGAACTGTCGCTACACCAAATAACGTCCAATTGTTTTATTGACCTCAACACTAGGTGCTGCCAATCTGCAAGTGTAGCCAGTTAAAGGAAAGGTAAGGTCAGGTGCCTGACATGTTGTCCATACAGGTCACCATTTTCGGAAACATCAACAAAAACACACAAAGCGTAACACAGCTAGCAAACATAACGAAGAAATCTTTGTGACGAGGACCCTCAACGACCCGCTGTCAGACCTGTCATCACGCCGCTCAGCCGTTAACCGACAACTCACAATGCATTCCTGTGTGTCTTAGCCGCCGCATGTAAGTCGATTATCCATAACGTGTGTATCCGGACAGAACATGTCAACGTGAGGGTTGAAAATGTAATTTTGTTTTGCGCATCGAGGTGTCAAAAGGACACGAAACTCGCATTACGGGTGTTAGCCTAGCCCCGCTAGCAAGCCCTGTTAGCTGACCGTCGCCTTGGTAACGGAGCACGCCTTCGCCCTCCACTCTGACCTGAGGAGGAAACTGGAAACTCCGGCTGAATGTTTGACTCTCTGCCCTGAGCGCTGAGAATAGTCGGAATTAAAAGCAACAACGCAGCACAAAATACCCTGCCATGTATGAAAAAAATACCAGGCATGGTTTTTAATCGCTACAGGCCCATATCTTTGACGAGACGGTGTTTTTACAGCTACATTATTCAGCTCCTTACCTTTTTTCCAGAGGTGGGTGGTGACTGCTAGCTCGGATATCTTTTCATTAGGCCGCGGATTATTGTTCTGCATGTCGACAACATTTCCCCAGTCGATGTTAGGTGGTGTTTTGCATGCATTTCGAAGGCTTGCCCTGTTTTTCACGCCAATAAGCCAGTTTGAGTAGTGCATCATTAGTGCACTTTTAATGCTAAAGAGCCGACCATTAGCGTAATACTATCTAGTTCCTGCAAGAGCAACACCGGTCCACTGCATTCATGTCAAAGCATAACGTTAACAGGCACCAGTGCATTCAATACACAATCAATCCATCCTATTCACTCACAACCAGTGTGTGGGGGGAAAAGGCGTGGACCTGTTTACTTTTGCTCCACTTCGGCTTCCGTAAAGACTTGTCAGTTGTGCGCATGTTCAGTAATTCCTACATGTTTTCCTTGATGATGTTGCACTAGATATGTGAATTTGTCAGTACAGTGTTCACCTTTCTTTTCTCTTATTGTAGTCAACCTTTCAGTCACCATGAAAACAAGATTCACCACCATGGATATCAGGGCAGTCATTGCCGAGATCAATGCTAAGTACGTGATATGTGTCATTGCCACTAGCCAGGTGGCTAAGCTAACTCGTTCATGTGGATTTATCTACAAATGTTGACCAGCCATTCATTTATTTTGCTTCATTCTTTTACAGCTACATTGGCATGAGAGTAAACAACGTGTATGACATCGACACCAAGACGTATCTCATCCGTCTGCAAAAGTAAGGACAGTTGGAGATAAACTTGCCTCCAAAAGTTTCATTGTAATTGTGTTTCGTAATGCAGGGAGCGCTTCAGTAAGGTAGCAATACCACAATATAAAGATACTCTATTATAAATGAAAACACCTGTATTCAGAATTGTGATCATTGTTAATTGTAAATGAGGAAGTAGTATCAATAATAGTAGGAATTTTGCAGTAGAGTAGACCTGTCACTGATATTATATTAGTTTACCATATGTTCTGTATACCAACAATCTGGATCTGGATCTAAAAGTATCTGATCTCTGTCAAATAAATGTAAAAAGTGCAATATTTTCCTTTTAAAATGTAGTGGTGTAGAATTATAAAGTAGCGTGAATCGGAAGTACTCAGGTACCTCAAAATTGCAATTAAGTAGAGAACCTAACTAAATATACTTTGTTGTATTCCACCACTTTCAGTCGGTATGTATAGACTAACTCAGTGTCATATTTTTATCTCAGGCCTGACTGCAAAGCTATTCTCCTGATTGAGTCTGGGACTCGTATTCACTCCACAGACTTTGAATGGCCCAAGAACATGATGCCTTCAGGCTTTGCAATGAAAGTAAGAACATCTGGTTTATTTAATAACACTGACAAACTTTGTTTTGTTTTTCTAATCATGACTGTATATCATGACTGTATAATTTATATAACTGTGTTGTAGGCTTTTTTAAATATTTTGATCTGAGATTTAAGTCAGATTTAACTGAGAAATCCATATAAACTCTTGTTTCCTTGAAGTCCAGTGTGATGAACTCCACCCAGACAGTTTGACATGTTTTTTGTCTCTATTCCTAAACAGATTTGATATTTCTGTCAATATTAGTACAAGCTTTTTTTTTTTGCATATTCCTGCATTTGTCTATTAATGTATTAGTTGCGATGATACTGAATGTTTAAAGCAACTCTCTCCGTAGTGTCGAAAACACCTGAAGTCACGGCGGTTGACCCAGATTAAGCAGCTCGGGATTGACCGGATTGTTGACCTCCAGTTTGGCTCAGATGAGGCTGCCTACCACTTGATAGTGGAACTGTATGACAGGGTGAGCAAACATTGTGTGACGCGTATATCAAACTCCATGATGATATTAGCTCTCTGATCCCTAACAATGACATTGATAAATGTTAATGTGTTTGTGTATGTGTGCATTTGTTGGTCTGTCCGTATGTTTCTTCAGGGTAACGTCATTCTTGCAGACCACGAGTACACCATCCTGAACCTGCTGCGGTTTCGTACAGCGGAGGTAGATGATGTGAAGATTGCTGTCAGAGAGCGGTACCCTGTGGAAAACGCCCGACCCCCTGAACCTCTCATCAGTTTAGAGCGGTAACCGCATATTTACGTGTGCTAGTTGACTTTGTGGAACAGAGTCAGGACACTTATATTATTCTTATACCAGTGAAAACTAATTCTCTCTTATTGCTTTTTTTATGTAGACTCACTGAAATCCTCAGTAAAGCACACAATGGAGACCAAGTGAAAAAGGTCCTGAACCCTCACCTTCGTAAGTAGACGGGGCAACTGTTCTGAAGTGTTGACCTGAAGCAGATCCTCTTGAGTTAAAATGTTTATCATATATCATAAATTAACTGTGTTTTGTGTCCTTTCTAAACACACCTCCAGCCTATGGAGCCACTCTGATAGAACACAGCTTGATAGAGGTGGGACTGTCAGCCTCGGTCAAAGTTGACAACCAAGTTGATGCTGCTCAAGGTATAGTAGATGCATAAAAGTTACTTGCTTATAGTTAATTGCAGTAACAGACCAGTGGAATTAGTGGTTCTAGTTTAAGATTTGATGTTTTATTTGTAATGTTTTTTTTCTGTAAGTACAGTGTTTGATCTGACGTTTCAGTTGCACCTAAAATCCTGGAAGCCCTGCAGACTGCAGAAACCTATATGGAAAAAACGGAGAACTTCAGTGGCAAAGTAAGGAATCTTTTGTTTTGAGGGAAAGTTCTTTGGGTTTTGTAATAGATGTGTTGTGTTCACAAACTCTTTCTTTATTTACTTCAAGGGCTTCATCATTCAAAAGAGTGAGAAGAAACCAAGCTTAACTCCTGGCAAACCCATCGAAGAACTGCTAACGTATGTCCTGTTTTGTTTAACACTAGGGCTGCAACAAACAATAATTTAATTATTGATTAATCTGCAGATTATATTCTAGATAAATCGGTAATTGTTTGGTCTATAATGTCAGAAAATAGTGAAATATGTCCATCCCAGTTTCTCGAAGTCCAAGGTGATGTCTTTAAATGTTTTCTGTCACTCCAAACAAACCAGGAAATCTCCATATTTCAGAGGCTGAAAACAGCATTTTCTGCCATTTTTGCTTCACAAATTACACAATGATTATTAAATATTTGATGGTATATATATTTGCAGCTCTATTTAACACATAATTTGTTACTTAACATACATTTTTTTTTGCTGTTTTTCTAATAATATGGTTCATAAACTTTCATCCATGATGTCTACTTACAGATATGATGAATTCCACCCATTCCTCTTTTCCCAGCATGCAAAGAGCCCCTATTTGGAGTTTGATACTTTTGACAAGGTAAATATTGGCCTAGTGTTATTTCTTGGAAAAGATAATATGGATCCTTTTTACAATGTAAATTCCCACTTTTGGCAAGAATGTGATATTATACCAATGTGATCCTCTCACTCAGGCAGTAGATGAGTTCTTTTCTAAAATGGAGAGTCAGAGGATTGACATGAAGGCGTTGCAGCAGGAGAAACAGGCTATGAAGAAGTTGGAAAATGTTAAGAAGGACCACGTGCAGAGATTGGAGGCCTTGCACCAAGTACAGGTCAGCATAACCTCAAACATCAATGTTGGTGTTGAGAAGAATTTGACTGAAATTTGAAAACACAGGTCATTTTGTGTGTTGCAGGAGGTGGACAGAATAAAGGGTGAACTGGTGGAGATGAACCTGCCTGTGGTAGAGAGGGCGCTGCAGGTGGTGCGCAGTGCACTGGCCAATCAGGTGGACTGGAGTGAGATCGGCATTATCGTCAAGGAGGCACAAGATGCTGGAGACCCAGTGGCCTGCGCCATCAAGGACCTGAAGCTGCAGACCAACCACATCACCATGCTTTTAAAGTGAGACCATCTGATACAGAAAATTAACTCCCACAGACCGCTCTGCTTGTTGTTACACTATTTGGCTAATACGTGTCTCCCCCCCGCCTCTAGGAATCCATATATTTCTGAGGAAGACCAGGAAGATGAAGTGAAAAAAGATGTGGTGGAGGAGAAAGGGAAGAAAAACAAAAACAAAGACAAAGGACAGCACAAGAAGTTGCAAGGGAACAAGCCTACGTTAGTGGATGTGGATCTTGGCCTGTCGGCTTATGCCAATGCCAAAAAGTAGGTTTACATGTAGTCCTTTTTAGAAATAGAATTGAGCAATATGTGGTGTTGCTTTTACAGCTGATGAACCTTGTCATTGTGCTGTTTGTTGTTTTTAGGTACTATGACTTCAAACGCACTGCTGAAAAGAAGGAACATAAAACCATTGAAGCAGCAGATAAGGTAAGAATATGTTTCAAGGCTATGCTTGTATGATCAAAAAGGAACATGTTTCAAATCAAAGTAAGGCATCTATTTGTATTTGCTTTGCATTTGACACGTCGTCATACTTTTTTGCACAATGTTAAATGTTTATTTTTTATCGTCGTTCAAGGCTATGAAATCTGCAGAGAGAAAAACACAGAAAACACTGAAGGAGGTTCAGACGGTCACCACCATCCAGAAGGCCAGGAAAGTCTACTGGTAAGACGCATCACCATATGATACATATTAGGAGCATACATGACGAGCAGCAGAGGCTTTTATTCTCTCAACCATTTCTCTCCTTTTGGCAGGTTTGAGAAGTTCCTGTGGTTCATCAGCTCGGAGAATTATCTCGTCATCGCTGGAAGAGATCAGCAGCAGAACGAGATGATCGTCAAACGCTACCTCCGGGCAGGTAATGAATAAACTTAAAAATTAAATACCTTGCTCCCTGGGTGGGTTCATCCTCTCATGTGTGCTTTTACTTTGTCAGGAGATGTCTATGTCCATGCTGACCTCCATGGAGCGACTAGCTGTGTCATTAAAAACCCCTCAGGTAAACCGGTGCATTTCCATCCGCTATTTAAACCTCATGTTTTCAGTTTGTTGAACATACTCGATGTTCCTTCTATTTTACTCATTTGTATACTTCTCTGCCTCTCCATCTTTCTGCTCCAGTTTACCCGATCCCTCCTCGTACCCTGACAGAAGCTGGCACTATGTCTGTGTGCTACAGTGCTGCTTGGGACGCCAAGATCGTCACCAGCGCTTGGTGGGTTCATCATCACCAGGTGAGTCATCAATATCAGGCATCATTTACATTTGCTAGCTTGTTCCCTATCTTTGCTGGTGCATTGTTACATACAAACTAAACTTATAAAAACATTGCGCCACAGTGACAAACACTCCACAGAGTAACTTTAATATATTTATTTTATTTAATAGGGTCAAATACAGTATACATTGAGAATTGCACAACGACATTCATCACTCCTAGTTTCCCCATGCCCGTTCCTAGATGGGCATTTAAAATAACAAATATAAAACGGGTGCAGGTTGTGTTATTAGACATGGGGATGTAAAGATAGACAACAAGCAGCAATATAAATACATCCTGGCATTGATATAATGGAAATGTTGGCATTACTTATTATTAATTAGTCGTGTTATATCTGCGGTTTGTGTTCAGGTGTCTAAGACGGCTCCCACTGGAGAGTACCTGACCACTGGAAGTTTCATGATCAGAGGTATGACACACATACATTTTGTAACGCACTATCATTGCTATTGATAATGTCTCACAGAGGACCTAACATGTGACATGTTTCTCTCCAGGAAAGAAAAACTTTCTGCCGCCTTCTTACTTAATTATGGGCTTCGGATTCCTCTTCAAGGTAAAATACGACCATGAGTCGCTGTGAGTACATGTTTAATTATTCCTCTTCACACGTTTAAATGTCACGCTCGTCTCTTCGCAGGTCGATGAGGAGAGTGTGTCTCGGCACCGAGGCGAGAGGAAGGTGAAGACTGTAGAGGAGGACATGGAGGACGTCACATCCAAAGCTGCCGAGCTGTTGGAGGAGGGAGAGGAGCTGATCGGTAGCTGATGCCAAAGGATTGACGTAATTTACTGCTAACTACTATCAGCTGTTGTAGCTGACTCTCTTGCCTTTTGCAGGTGATGACAGCAGTAATGAGGATGAGGACGGGGATGGAGAGATGGAAAAGAAGATTAAAAAGGTGGTTGGGAGGGATGACGGTGCGAGTGTAGAACTGTCCGCTGTTCCTGAGGAGGAGAACATGGAGGCAGAGGAAGAGGAGGGTGGAGACGAAGACAGCGTGGAGGAAAAGGAGATGGAAAGCGAAGAATTTAGCTTTCCAGATACGACCATCTCCCTTTCTCATTTACAGCCCAGCAGGTAATACAATGTGAACGCTGCTAGAATGGTGATGCAAAATGAATACAATGGTAATTATAGTTGAATCGTTGCACATGACAGTGAGTGGCACTTAATGAAAGTGTCTCTCCTTGTTTCTAGAAATACTCAGAACCCTGGTTTCAAGAAGGAAGTGACCGCTCAGGTAATTAGTCGCCATCTTAGGACATGTATACACGTTACAACACTTTCATCCAAGTAAAATCTATAAAGGAATAACACTTGATACCCATGTTGATTCATTAACCTCTCTACAGGTGGACGTAGACTCGCAGGGGAGGAAACGCATGACTGCCAAGCAGAGAAGGTGATTGACTGGGATACAATACAACAACTCACAGTTAACATGCACTTCTTCCTGTTGAGCTCATACCACAAACTTGAGACGGGTGGTTTAAGAAAAAAAAACCGTAACAAGCGATATACAGACGACTTTATTTCATGTGGTGCTTAGAAACATTTGTGATCGTCCAGTCATTCGTTTTAAACCTCAGGTGTTTTTGTCTTTGCCCCACGTAGAGAAGAGAAGAAGAAGAAGCAAGGTTGTGACACTGAGGAGAAGACTGACATTGTATCTGCTGGATCAGCAGTTGATCAGGGGTCCAGAGGTGGAGGAGGAGGTGGTGGAGGAAGTGGAGGTGTAGGAGGAGGAGGTGTAGTAGGAGGAGGTGGTGTAGTAGGAGGAAGTGGAGGAGGAGGAGGAGGTCCCTCCCAGCAGCCACCCAAGAGAGGCCAAAGGGTAAGAATGGAGTTCAATAAGACAAGTTGTTCTGTTCTTAGGTACAAATCTAAAACAAGAGTAATACAACTTCAACAATACACAGTGCTTTTAAGTTTACAAATCTTTCCAAATGATATCATTTACAGTAGAAGAGTAAAATACAAGTACATACTAAAATATATACGCAAAAAAGGAATAAAACCTAGATCAATCCGTAGTAAATGTACAAGGGATTAGAAGAACAGCAGCAGTATAATTATATAAAAACAAGCCGTGTTGTCTCTGAGGGCATTTCTCCCCTGTTGTCACTGCAGAACAAGTTGAAGAAGATCAAAGAGAAGTACAAAGACCAGGATGAAGAGGACAGGGAGCTGATGATGCAGCTGCTCGGGGTGAGGGTGAATTTAAAAAAATAAAGCGACCCTTGACTCAACCGTTACTACGTTCTGTACGGTGACATCACCATCACGCCATCTGCAGATGCTTTAGTGGTAACTGCAACTCAGGTCTACGTGGTTGTCATGTGCACAGACCTCGAGACTGACACACTGACACACTGACACAGTGTATCTGCTTTTCTTCTGTAGTCAGCTGGGTCCGCTAAAGAGGAGAAGGATAAGGGGAAAAAAGGAAAGAAGGGGAAGGGGAAAGATGACCACGTCAGGAAACCACCCCTTCAGAAACCCCCCCAGAAACCTCGTACTGTGGAGGCTGCACCGAACAAAACGGAGACGGGAGGAGGGGAGGGTGAAGAGGAGAGACAGCCTGGAGAGGAGGGAGGGCCTGCTGAACAGGAGGACAAGGTACGTGACACAACAAAAGATCCAGAATACCAGAGTCTGAAATGTTCTAATTGTCTGGTGATGTTAACAAAGTTAAAACTTAAAAAATGTCCCACTGTCTTTTTAAATCTGTTTTGTTTGTGTATAGAATTGGATACTACTGTATGCACTATTTAAAAAAACAACTTTATTTTAAAGCTTGCACATTGGAACTATGTTCATCAGTGGTGTCCTCTCTTTTAGGAAGATGAGGTGGACCAGGACAATCCCGGAGCAGAGGTGGGTTCATAGTATATTATTTAACAATTCAAAGAACAGTTTGCAGATGAATGCATTTTAAGTGTACTGCTGCATTAGTCTAACTTTAGTTTTCCTTTGTGCTGCCTCAGGAAGTAGAGAATCTGCTCACCTCTCTGTCGGGCCAGCCTCATCCTGAAGATGTGCTGTTGTTTGCGGTGCCAGTCTGCGCTCCATACACCGCCCTGTCCAACTACAAGTATGTGCTATGAACCCTTTTTTGGGTGTCAGAGACAAAGTGAAGCTTGCGGGGGCTAACTTGAGTCATTTGTTTTTCCACAGACACAAGGTGAAACTGACACCAGGTGCTCAGAAGAAAGGAAAAGGTACGAGTAGTGATCCATTCGAATATTCCTAAAGTTTTTGCTGAGAAGATGATTGCTTTTATAATTGATAATTTCTTTGTTCGTACCAGCTGCACGCACTGCAGTTCTCAGCTTCACGAAAGCCAGAGATGCCTCAACCAGAGAGAAAGACCTGTTCCGTAGTGTCAAGGTAAAGAAGTTAACTGCATATTTACTTTACATTATGACTTTCTTAAATTAAAGTTTACTGGCATATGAGTATTTAATTACTTTTTTTTGTCATAATGTTGGAAAAACTTATAAAGAAGTCATAACATAGTATGCCATAAGAAGTTTGTATATATTTTAAACTATTCACAGTACAGTATATAAAAAAAAAAATCATAAGTCATAATATAGTATGTTGAATAAAGAATTTCATCGTATAGTATGTCTGATATAATATGACTTTTATGCAGCCGATCGTTATTAGTGCTACATTGTGAACAACAAATCCTGCTGAAATCTTGTTGGACAAATGTAAAAAAACAGTTTGCCATAAAAGTAATGTCTTATTATAGTATGCCATAATAAAATATTATAAAAAAATATTTGAAATCCCTTTTGGCTCTGGAAGTTGCATTAATAATTGTTCCCTATATATTTTCACACTATAACAACAACTTTAGAAAAAAAGAATCTTTAATCAATCATCATTAGTTACATCCATAATCACAGGGTAGTTTGTTTTTCCTGATGTTACAATTCAACTGTGTCCCCCCCCCCCTCTCTCTCTCCACTATCCTGTGTTTCAGGACACTGATCTATCCAGAAACATGCCGGGCAAAGTTAAAGTGTCTGCTCCAAACCTGCTGGCTGCCAAGAAGAAATGAGAGCCACGGGACTCTGCCCACTTCGTCTACATTTCAAGCATAATCATTACAGGACATCAATCATTGTTTCTGTCCATCAACAATTTGTTTTAAATGAAAACATGTAAATTAACAAAGCTGAACAGAACACAACTTATGGTATGTGTTTATTCTTGGGAGTACGAAGTAACAATATGCATTGTATTCTACAATAAAAATCATCAAGGGAACATTGTGCAAACCAGGCAAATACAAACAAAGCCCTACTGACATTAGGCCTTTCAGTGCAACTTGGCTCAACATCCAATACACTCGTAGTATTTTAAGTTATTGTTTAAATACAATTAAAATGCTACAGGAGCCACTTATGACAATTTAAAAAGGAAGAATAAAGAACCCACATATTTCCTCACAAATATAAATACCTATATATGTATGTATGTATGTGTATATATATAATATATAAATAAAAATTAACATTTCTGTGGCTTCAGAGGAGATAGTCTTGCGTAACAAAACACTAGTTTTTAGGTCTGTGAGAACTTAAACTATCCAAGATTTAGCAAACATCGGTATTAAAGATCGTGCCAAACATTAGTTAAAGCAACAGGATCCCTAAAACAATCTGCACTGTTTAAGCAAACCTGTTCCAGTCTACTGCTGCTGTTTAATGTTAAAACATTAATCATTTTAAGTCAATTTCTGAGGAAGACGGTGAAAACCACAAGTTCAACCAGCAACTGGTTTATGTGTTTGTTTTTAAAAAAAAGGACCAAAACTCTTTTCATGACTCCTGGGTGTAACTACAGGACGTGAAGGAAAGGGAAGGTTCTACTGGCTTTGCAACAGTTTGACATGAGATGGTAAACAGCTTTGAGGATAATCTGTGAACTTTAGCGTGCGCCAGTCAGGACCCATTTCCAACAGTTCCACAGCTGTTCACTATTGCTTAGAGATTTTGTTTTTATTTGTCCACACACACATTAAAACTAATGCTCCCAACAGGACTACCTGCTTTGAGAATAACACTCATCCGTACATACATATCCTCCTGTAATCCTCTGGAATGGATTGACGACTTCCTCTTGGCCTAGGAGCCCAGTGTGTTGACGCGTGCCATTCTCTGTTTGAGGACTGTGCAGGAGGTGTTTAGGCAAGCAGTCCCAGTAACTAGACAAACGCTCCCTGTGCTGCAGAACGGCCTCCATACAGAACCTGGACAGCGGGGGGGGGGAGAGAGGCAAATATGAGCACAAAATATTAAAAACGAGAACATCTCGGCTTTGGGTTTAAAATAAATTCACTCTCACCGAACTAGTGATTTGGGCTGAACGTTGAAAACCAGTAACTCGTTGCTGTGAGCCTGTGGAGTAAAAAAAAAAAGGGAGAAGTTCAGTTGAAAGGATTTTAAATATGTAAAAAAGAAAAGTATGTTACATTTAAAATATGACTTACAGCTCTGTGATGAGACAAGAGGTTGTTGGCACACCCGCCAAACACAAACACCTCTCCATCAGGACCGGAGCACGCTGTGTGCCACAGCCTGAAAATACACCGCACAATGTCAACTATATTGTCGGCACACAGTACGCACGCACGCACGCGTCATTTAAAAAAAAAAACTGAAACTTAATCTACAAGCAGTGCACACACAGTAGTGTTCACAGTAAGACGAGAGGATTACCTCGGGCTCTCTGTGTGACTGTGTTTGAAAGGCTTCCATTCATTTTTGCTTACGTAGTACAGCCAAGCATCACCTGAAAAACACAATAGCAAATAACTGAGACTAGCGATCATTCTTGAGGTGGCGAGGGGATTACTTGCTGCCCCAGAATGAGTGTCAAACTCACTCAGTGTCTCTCTGTCTGTGGTGAAACCTCCGAATAAGAAGATGTGGTCTGGTGACACAGGAGTGAAGGAGTGCCAGGACCGGCCCACAGGACCCTGCTGAGGAACGCTCCTGCAACAAGGTCAGAGGGGAACATCAGAGCAAGAACAAAAAGGGGGAAGAATTTTGTATAACATTTGAGGCAGGTTAGTTTTGACCATCTGCAAAAGATGACCTGATATTAAAATGTGTTTTTAACTCGTCTTCCCAGATTATTCTATAGTGGGACCTACGTAACTTAAAGGAACAACACTTACATTTCATGCCACTCCCATGTGTCCAGGTCAATGTAGTACAGGTCATTTAGTCTGTAGTTCTGTGCACCAAAGGAGACGGAGATGGAATTAATAATTAATCATTTTATAGTGAACAGGTAGTTATTAAAAACTGTATGACAAAGAATTCACAACAAAGAGGCTAAACCACATCCACATCTTGAATTCCTAGTTCTAATGTCCTTACCTTGTATCGTCCCCCAAACACAAAGCCTCTGTTACCAACTGTGGCACAAGCATGAGCTGCTCTGGGTGATGGAGTGTTCCCCTACATCAGGCCACACCGACAGAGAGAAAGTGGATAATGTCAAATTATTTTTCAGTGTTTATTCTAATATTCCTTAAAAGTCTCAGTAAAAAGAACAACGTCTGATGATGGCTGGATCATGACCGGGAGGCTGGATGAGAAACAAAAGAGGCTATTTAAAGAGGATCAGGCTTGTGTTTGCTGTGGGCAGTGAGTTGGCTCTCAACACGTGCGTGCATGAGAGTGTTTGTTATGAAGTTGTGCGAGTTAAAGACTGGTAGCGTCTGTGCACGTGTTTACCGTGGTGTTGGGCTGGCTCCATGTCGATGTCTCCAGGTCCAGGATGTGGATGTGATTGTTCCAGCCTCGTCCAGGGCTGTCCCACTGCAGCAGCAAACAAAAATACTTGTGTCAATTGTATAATGTGTCTTTACAGGAAATACACTCGATCCTTTTTGTATGACTTGCTATGAAAGATTTGACACTTGAAGTCAGTGTTTATCATGTGAGGAGGACTTCTGTTTACAAACCACAAGTGAAGATGTTTCATCATATTCAAAGGTCCCTTGATGAGTTCCTTGTGCAGTGTGGCCGTAGCCCCCAAAGAATATGAGTCTGTGGAAACAATATCAGACAACTTACCAAAAATATCTCC
Organism: Cottoperca gobio; assembly: GCF_900634415.1. NCBI lineage: Eukaryota > Metazoa > Chordata > Actinopteri > Perciformes > Bovichtidae > Cottoperca > Cottoperca gobio. Next base: position 7,239,812 of record NC_041376.1, on the reverse strand, counting down.
CCCAAGATAACAATCTGTGATTACTCTGATGCATTTATTGTTTTGTATTAATCACTCCTACTAAGGTTAATGTGATCACATGGCTGAAACGTGATGGCCACATTAAAATGTTCTGAAGTGTGCCAGATGTTTAACATCAACTCATTTATGCCCAACCTATAACCCTAACCCTAGTCTTCGGGCTCATGGGACAACTGATATTTCCTAAACTATATAGTCCCAAATGGACTAATGTTTAATTAACATGAAAAATGTAGGGGGAAAAATAAGTAACATCTAACCTGTTCTTCTGAACCCAGCACCCTAGCTTGTCCTTGCAGGACGGAGGGAGTCCTTTAAGATCCCTCATTTCCTCCCAAACAAGGCTGGGAGCTCTCAGGGGCAGGCGGTAGATCTGCAAAGCACAGCACAAAATGCAGGAGTTCTGAAATATAAAAATCAGCAACCGTAGACTGATCTGCTTAAAGTTCTCATGATTAAACACGATGCAATTATTTGAAACTAACGGAGGACGTTAAGATATTTGCTTAATGTAACACAAAAACTGTACCCTGTTTGTGTTTCCCCTGGAGTGATGACCTCCAAATAAGTAGAGGACTCCGTCAACACACACCCCACAGCTGCCTGACATGGATGTGTGCAGGTTACCTCCGGCTACATGCTTTGCCCTGTGAACATTCAGAAATATTTTTTATTTTTTGTGTGCAAATTAGATTTAGACAATGGTACCAATATGCAAAATGTAAATGTAACCACTATTACCATACTCCTGACTCCATGTTGTATGTCCAGATCTCATTTCTCGGCAGATACAAGTCAAAGAATCCGTGGTTTTGAGCATTCTTGTACAGAGGGAGAAGAAAATGTAATTTAAATAAATATGCAGACTGTAGTAAACGTTCATAAATATAATGAAAATGCAGTTTTGGGACATTTATCCAGAGGTGGAATCTAACTAAGTACATTTACTCAAGTACAATTTTTAAGGTAGTTTTTTCTATTTCTACTCCACTACATTTCAGAGGGAATTGTACTTTTTACTACATGTATTGGACAGCTTCAGTTGCTTTACAAATTCAGATTTTTGCACAGAAAACATGAAGAGTTCAACCATAGAAACTCTTTTGATAAATGTAATTGTAATTGTATCATACAAAAACCTTTCATGGTTCCAACTTCTCAAAAGTGAGTGCATCGAGTACTTTTACCTTTAATACTTAAAGTAAATTATCCTGATTATTCTTGCATACCTTACTTTTAAAAGTAAAAGTACTATTACTTGTAACAGTACTTTTACTTCAGTAAAAGGAACTGAATACTTCCTGCATTTATCTAATAAAGCCCTTACCTTGTATCCACCCCAAACATACATGATGTTTCTGTCAACCACTGCTATATGACCACTGCGCTCAGCTGGGGTATCCAACTCAAACGATTCAGATGCGTCAGTGTCCAAGGGCTGTTCATCCTCCACCTCTTCTTCCTCCTCTTCCTCCTCCTCTTCTTCTTCCTCTTCCTCATCCATGTCGTCATTTACCATCCAAGCAAACAGTCTCTCATCTTCATCTCCGTCTGAGTCATTGTCATCCTCTCCGACTGGCAGATCTCCAATGTCTTCCTCCATCTCTGCCATTCTCTCTGCCATGTCAGTCTTTACTGTCGCCTGTCAGGAGAGAAATCCTCTGCGTTACTGCGGATAGTATGTCTTTGATTAACTGATTAAGTTAACGTTAGCCAGTTTTTCCAATAATCTAATTTAGAAAACGACCCACATTTGAAACACTGCGTACAGAATAGAGTTTCTACTAACGTTAATGTTAGATCCACACCTTCAACTTTTTAATCCACTTTTACTTTGTTTACGAGGGTTCAGCTAATTTAGGGCAACGCACCAGACAACGTTAGCTGGTAGCTCGATTACTGTTGACCTACTTTTGCTAGCTTAACTATTTTGGCGACTAAATCATTGTTAAAGGTTAGCTTAGCTTTACTTTGAGAGAGAAGACGAACGGAAGGTCCACATTAACCGATATTTGATTAAAATGCCCTAAACTACTTGGCTGGTCACAAAGCTAGCGAGCACATAACAGCTGTTCGTCAGTTAACGCCGTTAGCTAACGTAACAAAGCGTCTGTAAACTTGAACAAACAAAACATTCATTCAGTGTAAGAAATACTCTGAAAATATATTGCTCACGTTGGTGTCCAAGCTAACCTTCATATAATCGCTGTTCTGGGTAAATATTAATCGCGCGCGTCGTTACCTTGTATTGTCAGATGTTTGTTTTTCCTGCAAATTTCAAAAGCAGTACGCCATGTATCTGAGGTCATCACAAGCATTCTGGGGGCACGACCGGAAGTTGTAGTCTTCTTAAATCAGCCATCTTGATAAGGTCGGAATAGAAAAAGACTACACTGTCACTTCGGCACATAACAGTTTTTTGTTCTTCTACATGATGGTTCTCCCACGTACCAGCTATCGTATAACACCATAGAGTGTATAAAGTACACTCTCAAATCCTCCATAAAGAGTGCCAAAACAATCTAACTTCAGACGACGTTGACAGGTGATTTTCAAAGTAAAAGTATTTACTTTGTTTACCCCATTAACAATTTATATACATCAATAATCCATTGCTTGCAAATATGAAGAATAAGAATCATACTTTGGCACTATGATGAGTGCAATTTCATTCAAAAACTAAAAACATAGTGTTGCTCAGAGGATCTCAATTGTTTTTCAGCCAAGGACCCCTAAAGACAGAGAATATACTGTCTGGGACCTCTTCATCCATGTCCCTTGGAATAATTTGAAAAAGTCCGATTTTTTTTACACTACATTGTCTTAGTTATGTGAAAGAAAAACACAACATGAATATATTAGAAAGATATTAGACATGCATTTAAAATATTTGTATAATTTTAACATGGAATAACCATGAAACAGTGCAACTGACATCAATTTAATCAGCAAGTAACACTATCTAAAATAAAATATCAAAAGCAAATCAAGAGAAAGAGGACTCAATTTGAAGTGCATTTCAAAACACACACACACTTATCAAGAGAAGTGCGAAACATAGATCAAAGATGTGTCGGGAGCTCTTGGTCATTAGTCCTGACGAAGACCTACAGTGATCAAAACATTGTTTTTGTTTTTTAATGATTTAGTCACTAAAATAAAGGCTTTTTAATATGTCCTTCCTCGTTGTTACTTTTTTTTACATTTTGGATTGCCTCCCTGTTAAAAATAGTATTCCTTTTAACTATAAAGCCTTTTGCAACAAAAAAAAGACCCACTGGCAGATGTTTAATGTCCCACACTTTGATATTCAACCTTGAAGACTTGCAAGGTAGACTATAGTTTTGAGGTTGCTCAAAGTCGGGCTGATCATTGTGCATACACAAAGATGTCAGGATGTTCAGTACCTAGAATAAAACCTTTATTATTCATGACAGAACATACATACAGATAAATACAAAATACAAAACTACAGCAATTTCATTACCAAGCCATTATAAGAATACAGTATAATACATAAGCAATGTACAAAGCAATTGAAACGGATCAATCTCTAAATCCATTTATTTTCTTTAGGGTCCTTGAAGTTTGCTGTGAACACACAAGAACACAACTGATTAGTAAGAGCATTATTGATGGTTGAAACTATAGTTTTCTGTAGTGAATGACCTCAAGTTAAAAGTTAAACCTCAAGAACACATCTTACCTGTCCTCAACAGTTCTGCTGGACGGGTAGTAAACCTTAAATGTGAAGCCACTTTTGGGAAATGAGCCCTGTAGAAATAAATGATTGACAAATTATATTAGTGAGAAATACAACATGAGTCCATATTGAGACAAGACCATGATATAACGTATAAAACATTATTTGTTTTTTTCTGTCAAAGGATCATTTTTAGAGCCCTCACTTAGGTTTTTGTTTCTTACCGGGTTGACACAGAGGCAGTCTGTGTTCTTGATGCTGAATGGGTCGTATTTGTCTGCAAAGATGATGACATCAGGGACCGGGTAGACACGCAGGGAGTAGTCGTACGCCCAGAATACAGGACTGACATACAGAGGCAGTGGAGTTAAGTGACCCTGGGATAGGATGGTCTTAACAAACTGGGGAGAGGAGGAGGAAAATGACAAGATCATTTATTTACTAAAATAAAAAGGACATATCACTTTGTGGTTTGACAGATATGAGACCAGGCTGGGTAGTTTACAAACCTCTTTGCAGCAACAACTCATTACTTAAGTTTATTTAATTGAAAGAAGTTTTTTTTTTTTTTTAATTGAAAGAAGTTTTTTTTTATTTAAAGAAGTTTTTTTTAATTTAAAGAATGACAAACTTTTAAAACAAAAACTACATAAAAAGGGAAATAAAACCTCTGATAAAAATAAACCTTGTAACATTGTATGTCTGTTTAATGAGAGGATTCAGTTCACTCCGTAATAAAATAGTTTTTCTGCTGAAGTTTCTGAAGCTGAAACTCACATGGTTTGGAATGTCAAGATTGTTATTGGGCAACCGGACGCAGTTCCTGCACATCTTGTTGACCAGGTCTTCTCTGATAATGACGATCTCCTGGCTGCAGTACTGGATCCTGACAGGAAAAACAGAAGTATTGTCAAAATGTCAAGGCCTCAGTCACAATTTCCTCAAAGGCTTAGAAATCAACCTCGAGTACACCAGATCCCCGATCACTCTACATAAAAGCCTCATATGTTTTACCTGCATGGGTTAGTAGTGAACACTGAAAACGGCACCCTCTGTCTGAACTCCTCCGTGATGTGATCCGCCAAGGGAGGCCTAAGAAAAACATATTTATCCACATGTGTCCAAACCCACAGAACAAAACTCACATAATGAGGTCAAAAAGCAGATGTCTCAGAATTTTTACCGTGGCAGGATGCTGCCTGGACCGGGGTCTTCCGGGCCAGGAACAAACACAAAGCGAGAACTGCGGGATAAGGGTGAACAAAACTCAAGTCAAACACATTGAAACTTAAATAGTTAAAAGGTGCCCTGTGGAGTTTAGAAAAAAAAAAGATAAACAAACAAAATGAATGTGTTTCCTTCCTCATAAAATAATTGCAATGCCGATTTTTCAAGTATTTTAAATCCATAAATGTTTTCATCCATGTTAACTAGCTTGCAGTCTCCTTCTTTGCGCATTGGAGCATGTCTTAGCATATCTTGTTGGCAGGAGTGGACTGAGTGACCTGCATGTGCGTTCTCATACACCTGCACAAGATAAACAAAGCAGGAGACTACTTATAGAAAGAACGCTCCATAGCGCTACTAGAGGTGAACAACTCCACAGGGAACCTTTAAGAATAATCCAGAGCAGACTAGAGTAACAACTCTATCAGATCCTACCTGCTGTGAATGCTGGGGTAGGCACATATAGCATCAGCAAGAGCCTTCAGTGACTCTAAAAAGAGAAAAGATAAATTAGATTGTGAAACGCACAAAGATCTAAAATCGACTACAGTATGTTACGAGTGATGAGGAACCAAAAGTCTCACCTCTGAGTGATTTGATCTGTGTTTTTCCATATGGGGCCGAAGAGAAGTTGCCACACAAAATGAAGCAGATGGGAGGCATCGAAGCATAGCCTGTAAGAAGTGAGTGAGGTGTGAAGTGAGGCTAAATGTGATTGATGTCTCATTAAGTGCACATTATGGACCTGTAAAGTCTAAGACTGTGATGCAACACCAGACCTGAAAACATGACGTTGAGCTTTTCCATCACTTCAATGCTGTCCAGCCACACATCAGAAACGATTACAAACATGGCGTCTTCATTCTCCTCCTCCAGCTGCTTCAGCTTGGCTGAGGCCTTCACCGAAGTGGTGGATGGACCACCAAAGAAGTTCAGATTGCCGTAGTACGCTCTGGAAATAAAGCAAGGATCGTCGGTGACTCACTGTTCCTTTACATGAAGCGGTGTCCTTTATAAACAAAACTATTTCTACAGGAGTTAAGTACCCCGTGTCGCGATACACCAGTATCAACGATAACCACATCAATTTATTGTGTAAATAACCCAGCGTCTCTAAAATCATTAGTTACAGACTTCATCATGGTTATAGAAAGTTTAATTCATTAATTAAGAGCAAAAACGTACAATAAACAAAGTTAGAGATGAATTTGAAGTTTTTTTCCAAACTTTCTATAAATATCGCAATATTATTATTGGGGGTTATTTTGGTCATCCCTTCCTGAACTTAAACCTGAAATGCAACATATTTTAAAATGAATATATCATATTGTATTTGCCCTCACATTAGTTCACTGCATATCAACAAGGTAAAACAATGTGCTAGATGTCACTCTAGGTTCTCCTTCACCTTTGCTTTAATTTCAAAATGTAAAAAAGCAACATATCTAATGTCAGCTTGTAGTTATCGCTACATTGACAGTTCACTACTTTAGCTTGCAATGAAAGTTGTTTTTTTCCAATCCACTGACCTCGTGCCTGATGACGACTCTGTTGGTGGAAACCCGAAGCCATTGACGTGGAAAACTGAGTCCTCGTACCAACCTGCAGGACAAAGTGCATAACTTCTAATAATGTATGCAATAATATTTTGCTTTAATCTTACTGCATCTTTGTTGTAGCAGTAGTTGATATCTTACCCTCTGCTAGTACGAAGCAGGATTCTGTGTAGAGGCCATTATGAAACTGGTGGGAACCTGGTCAAGGAATACATCCATTTTAAAAGCAACAATATATTGTATGAAGTAGTTTCTTTGTTGACCGGCTCCAACAAACATATAAAAAGGATATTGCTTTGGACATGTCCAGCTGTACTGTTCCACTTAGGTCCTCCAGGTAAAATTTACCCTGAAAAAAAATAAAGAAATGTTTCAAAACTAGATGAAAATATACATTGTACTGAATAAAAGACAGGAAACCTTTCATCACTAAGTCACCTCTTTCAGTTGTGTGATCATCCCTAGTACAATCACCTCTCCCAGTTTAGATGTGCTGCCAAGCAGCGCTTCAATGGTCTTGAGCTAGAAAAGACAAATCACAAAAACGGTCCAAAATATGTCAAATGCAAAAACAGTAAGACAACTTTCAATTAGTGTTTTAAAATGTGTTACCTGGAATTTGTTTTGACCCTCTTCAACAGCAGATCCTATTGCAGGTGGGGTGAAGAGCTGGTGCCGATGTATACGCTACAAAAGATATTTCTGTATAAATTCAACATGCAAGCTACACATACTTCACATAACAGCAGAGAGATTGGGTCGGTTCCCCATTCTGGAAATTTGATGATGACCAGAGCTCACTTACCTGTTGTAAGATGGTGTAGCGCTCCCTGAAGAATTCAGCTTTGTCTTTGGCCAAACCACACAGACTGGATGCTGAATGACTTGTCATACTAATACTGAATAAAAAAGCCAAAATGTAAAACTTTAAAAACTTTGTCTGCAGCACATGAAAGTGTGTCAACTGGATCTAACATCAAACATCAGCAGCAAAACGATTTGCAATTCTAATTTGAATTATTTCAGGGTTTATTTTGACACAAACGAGAAACTCGTCGCTTTACTTACGGTACAAATTTCTTCCGCTCCACGCTGTAAATGAATCTGGGCACATCAAAGGCTCCAATGATGTTGAAAACATTATCACTGGAAGAGAGTTAAACGACTTTTAGCGATAGCTATTCAACCTGGAAAAATGTAGTTTGCCGTGTAATTGTTGCAGTATGATCGGTTAATCAAAAAAGAAAAAAACACTTGCATGGTTTCATCACAAGACTGAGTGCAATCCTGAACAGCACACTCCACCACAGACAGCTCTATCATACTAGAGGTCACTGTTGGAAAACACAAACTGTGATTACAAACTGCAAACGCACTTCAAGAAAACACAGAAACACAATAAGTGCTGCACACAGCAGAGTGTGCACAAGGATTGACTGTTTCTTGTCTCTCATTCTGACTGCTTGCTTCAGTATTGTAAGTTGGAGCAAGCTCTGCTGGACAATATTCAAATTCAAATTTCCAAATTCAAATTCAAATTTCAGTGCCCAATATCTAAAGTAATGACACCATTTCTAATTTTGCAAGCATCTTTTTCTGCATTGCATTCTGTAAAAAAGGTTATATATATACAACACATACGCCAAAATTGATATGATATATATATATAATAGAGACGTAGTACTGTACTTACATGGTTGCTTTTCCACTGCATCCAGGACCTTTTCAATAATATCATCCAGTTCAGAGGCATTGACAGACTCCAGGACCTCCACAAGGTGTCTGCTGGCTTCACTGGATCACAAAAAAACAACCTGGAGATCATTCAGTTGAAGTAGAAGCGCTGAAATTGGTCATAGTTAGTTTAAGGCATTTAAACTAAAGGTGCGAGATTAACAACAGTTGAAATATCAGTCGAGACTTTAGAAGTTAAATTGTCAGTTTAAGTGTAACGTTAGGCGATTTAAAGTACCACAGGGTAGGCTTCAGTGCAAAAACAATTAAGAAAGCATGTACAAATACACAAAAGCACAGCCTGTTACTATTACTTAGTTCCTGTTGCTATTGTCATAAAAAACTAAGCAGAAAGTACAGTCCGCTTCCAGACTATCGCGGCCTTTCAGGTGACAGATATTGACGTTACAACGCTGACAAAAAAACTTAATAACAACATTTAAAATTATTTAAATACATACGGTCGTAGTATAAGTCCCCGCATCTTGAAGCCAGTGGACACTTTTGTCTTTATTTTGCGAGCAACATCCATGGTTGTTACAATAAAGCTTCTCTGTTGTTACTGTCCGACTCAAGATTTGGCGCTAAATGTCAACTTCCGCATTTATTTCATCACTTCCGCTGAAGAATCACACAGTCCTCTGCACAGAACAAACCCGGACAATCATTAAAATGTGTACCATTTCTATAGATTGTACAACTTTTCAACACTTATCCGACATGTTATTTCCTTCCTTAGGAGCTACCAACCTGCAGCCTATTATCATTTGACCTAATCTACTATATTTCCTGTTTATTATTATAGATGCATGTATGTGACTGCATTTTGAGTTTATGATTGCTTTTAATGAAGGTGAAAAATATATAGAAATATACATATATTTGAATCTTCCCTCTATTAAATTTGAGAAAGAACAACGTTTTTTTCTACATTTACACATTATTATTATTATTATTATTATTATTATTATTATTATTATTATTATTATTATTATTATTATTATTATAACTTTGTGATTCATGCTTTTATGCACTGAATGCAATGCATAGATTCTGATTAGTGATTTACGAGATAAGGGAAGTTTAGCAGTTTTGGAAATTAGTTTAAAAAAACTTCTAAAATTATACATATTTCTGTGATTAATTAATCGAAATTAACGCGTTAATTTGACAGCCCTAATTTATATACATATTTTATTTTGCAGTGCCCCATGAAATGTACTTACAAACTGTTACAGTTATGTTGATGGCACTTGGAAATGTTTTTGTCTAATATGGATTATTAGACTAAACAATATTAACAATGCAGGGGCAAAAACAAACACACACATTAACCCTGAGAAACTCCAATCAAGATAAAAAATTTGGGGTAAAAAGAAGAATATATCTCAAAAGCGTGTTTAAGTACTTTATCAAAAATCATTGTGTTTGACTAAGTAGCAGTGGGTTTATGTGTTTAAATGTGGCTGAATCTTGTCATCAGATAAAAAGCAGCAGTTAGGCCTACACCTTATCATGGTAGGAAAAACCAAGGAGCCAGTTCAGGAGTATTGTCTGTGTGAGGAGAACCTCATTGCATTCATTTAAGTTGGGTGTTATAACTCTGCAAATGTACTGTTGTCAGTAAGAATATAATAATTGGGTAAATACGAAAACCATAACTGATGCATATATTGTTACTTTTATTCAGGAAACTCTGAATGAATACAGTGAATGTATACATGTACATGTAATGTAACCGTATTCAATGGTGTTAAGAGATTTTCTTTTATAATTTTAAGTTTGTCTTCTGGAAATTACTGCATCCCATCTTCAGATAAACAATAATGTTAGGATTTATATTGGTCACAGTACAGGATTTAAACACCAAAGACACATCCGCTGTGACAAACCACAGTGTAAATCAACATCAGAATGACCCCATGCAGAAAGCTTTTATTTTGACAAGCAAAAAAAGGACCGGAAGTCGTATTTGTTTTGTAACAATTTTGACACAGATTATGGGAGTACATTAGAACGAGACATATTTTTTGCTATGCTTTGTGTTGGTGTTCACAACATGAGAAACGACAACTGAAAGCCTACTGTGTCACGTGAGCATGATCCTAAGTGTTTTTGTGGAAAGAAATATTTAAAATACTTTCTGTATTGTTGACACCGTTTGTTGTTTTCCCGTCAGCCCTCCGGACATAATGTTAGGCTGGCTTCATATTGTGTACATTTACCATATCCTATTATTTACTAATGTTTATGTTGAGCCGATGACAACAACATGAGGGAAGAAAGCTGTTTTGTGCCAGCTCAGTTATGTCTTACTTCGGTTATTTCCCTTACCATTAAAACAGCAGCTGATCATGTAGGTGACATTTTTGACAGATTCGTTTTTAAATATATAATGTTTAGGCTCAAACGCACACCTTCCCTCTCTAATTATAGCAGCCAGTCATGGATTCCGCATCGGAGAGGCACTGCACTGAGGTGGTGGCCCGGGAGAGGAGCGGACACACGGCTGTGGTGGAGGAGAACCTGCTCTGTGTGTGGGGAGGTTACATGGTGAGCAAAACAAACAAACATCACCAAACCAGCTGTTTAATGTGTTTTCTTTTTGTTGTTGTTTTTGCTGTTCAACATGTTTCCAGACAGTTTATTCGTCATAAAAAGAAAACAACCAGTCTACATTTACTCAGTTACTCTATAACGTTATTAACATGCTACATTCCAGGTGGAAATATTGCACTTTTTGTTTTTTTTACTTTTCTGTTCAACATTTTACTGTAAAACATATGATAATATTATTATATATTATAATATAAATATGATAAAACTACAGCTTGTCACATCTAACTGCTGCTAAGGCTACATGTTGTTTTATTATTAATAATACATCAATAATAATCGAGTAATAGAATATAACAGGTAGGCTACTTTTACTTCTAACATTTTAAATGTAAATCTTTTACTTATTGAGTATTTTTACAATTTGGTATTACCACTTTTACATAAGTAAAGGATCTGACTACTTCCTCCACCAATGTTTACCCAGTACACATACACACACTCACTATGGAAAATACATGCTCTTAAAGAAACAAACCATCCCTCAGCATGCTAATGTAGTTTTGAGCACATTTTCAGAATTTAACTTATTCTTTTGTATTGTAAATCATTAGTTTTCTTCTTTTTTCTCCATATTAGTGATTTATTTCTGTAGCAATAACAGACTTAAAGACGTATTGTGTTATCTTATTTATGTCATAATAATAGGCATGTTGTATTCTCTACAGTCAATTGCTGATGATGAAGTTTTCCTCCCTAACGATGAAATCTGGGTTTATGACTTAGAACGAGGTGTATGGTAAGAATATTAAATAAATGTGAATGTTTTTGTCAAATCAAAGGATAGTGATGCACAACAGTTTTCCCATAATATTCACACGTTTTGTCTTTATTTCTCTCCTGCTTTATGCTGGTTTCATAGTTTTTTGTATTTATCTTGTGCTTTATAAGCACTTGCCTTGAGCTTTCTGCTGTCTAGTCATTGTTGTAAAGTAAATGTAAGTATTTTATCCGCAGTTTTTTTCCAAACTTTGTTTTTTGAAGGGAAGTTTTTCACATGTCAGGGGAAGTCCCTCCCTCTATGTCTGGGACCTGCGGCTGCTCTCTGAATGGACACTTGTACATATTTGGAGGTTGTGATAACAACGGACAGACCAATCAGGTGAGGCTGATGACTGATGCTCCACACAGTTCATGACTTAATTAGGGTTTATTTGTAAAAATCACACCCAAGGGTCACATCTTGGACTGAAGAAAGTTGACATGAAGAAGTGATCAGTGTTTGACTTTAAACAGATCTATTGTGTCGACCTGACAGACGGCAAATACACGTGGAAGAAGATCAAGTATGAGATCGGTTCTGCTCCTTCAGCTCGAGACAAACTATCCTGCTGGGTCTACAAGGGAAAGTAAGCACCATAAAAACGCTCATTTTAACTGACTTATTTGTCATTTATCGTAGTTTTAAATTACTGGACAAAACACACATTTGGAGGGTTTGACACTGACTTTATGGAAACAGGTAGTGAGTGTTATGAGTTAGGTTTCTGTACCCTATCTCTATGTTTTTTAGTTGAATACCTTTTGTTTCCATATGTGGGTTTATTGTAAAATTAAAAAAAAAGGAAAAGGGGAGACTGTCTGCGCACAGAAATGTTGTTTGCCTGACGAAGACCTTGCAAATGGAATAGTTGCACTAATAAAAACTTGGAATATGAACATTTTAGTGTCTCTTAATAACACTGAATACACTCAATAACAGCCTCTCCTTTTTCTTTTGTTGCTGTTTTTGTCCTGCACCTACAGTATACCTAACTGGGGTTGTCTGTGCACGCTATTCACCTTTTTCTGGGTTTACTTTGATGTTATATATTCTACATTCACCTTTAGGTTGTCTAAGTACATTGAAAGCCATAATCTTCAATTTCTCGCTTGCATTCTTTGCTTTGTTTGTTTTACCATTTGAAGTTGCATTGACTAAACTGAATCCATAATATGCGCTTGCATGATAGTAATTGTGATAATTCTTCTGTGATGTTCTCCAGGATCATCTATTTCGGAGGATATGGTCACAAAATGCTGACTGATATTGACAGAACGAACAGGAGCTTCATTGTAGATAAAGCATCATGGGTAATGTTTTTTATTGACTATAAATCTGTCACACGTGTCTGTACACATTTGCTATCACAACAGTGCAGATTAGGAATTAAATATATACATTTTCAAAACATCAGTGACCCATAGTTCATAGTTTAGAGTTCTTTGTTCTTTTGTTACTTTTTCATGTCATTTCTATGAGATTTAGTTCTCACCAGGCCAGAAATGAGAAATTTCAGCATCTGGTGACACAACTGTGAAATTGCTGATACTGACCAAGAATACACTTAAATGCCTTCATATGAATTAGAATCATTTGATTTTAAAAATACTTTTTCAGGTGGAAGAAATCTTCTGGGGATGGAATAATGAGGTGCATATATTTGACCCTTCGCAAGCCAGTTGGAGTGACCCACAGACCCATGTGAGTCAATTAGAGTGTGATTCAAGCTTTTATGCACTGAATGAGATGCATAGATTCTGATTAGTGATTTAAGATTTACGAGATAAGGGAAGTTTAGCAGTATTGGAAACCCGTTTAAAAAAATTTCTCAGATGACTTCAGTGACAGTTTTTTTGTTGCAGGGCCGAGCTCCAGACCCCAGGGCCGCCCACGCCAGTGCCACAGTCGGATGCAGAGGATACGTTTGTGGAGGCAGAGTCATGGTGGGAGCTTTCAGTTCTTCTCATATATTCACAAGTAGACAACAAGAAGTCATCAGGAGCCGCGAGAAGATAAAAGCACCAGTAGTAACCTTTGCCCTTCTTTTTTTTAATTCAGGAAACAAGGATGAGTGATATTCACTGCCTGGACCTTGAATCATGGACGTGGTCAGAAATGTACATATGTGATTGTGATCAATGACAAACTGCAACTGTGCCCAATTACTTTTATTCCAACATTGTCATTGATATTTAAAATAACCTAATCTTAAAAAATATGTTTTCCAGAATCCCAGTGTCCTCCATTCCAGTGGGCAGATCGTGGCACACGCTCACCGCTGTTTCAGACAGCAGCTTGTTCCTGTTCGGAGGTCTCAGTGTAGACTGCAAACCAATGAGTAAGAAAATGTGCCCACTTTTTCATTTGAATTTCCCTCCTTTCTTTGGTCATTTTATGTTTTCTTTTCATTAACACATATGGTTCTCTGTCAGGTGATGGGTGGTTGCTTGATGTTGAAACAAAAAAGTGGAGAGAACTCGAGCATCCCTTTAAGACGAAGCCAAGGTAGAAATTTAAGAATATTAGCTAATTGTGCAACCAAAAATTGCATGTTTTACATGTATGACTATGTACAAGAATTACAGAGTGTTACTGTAAATTGTGGACAGATTTTTTTAAAAGCATAATTTCCCCTGTCCAAGGTTGTGGCACACAGCATGTCCAGGCAAGGACTCTGATGTGATTGTGTTTGGTGGAAGTTGTGACTACATCCTACTTATTGACAACGTAAGTATCACATTTTAGGAGCTGAAAAAATTAATGTGAAATCATTCTAATGTTACAGACCTGAAATCATCACATGACAATATATAAAAATCCCGTAAAAGCCTCTGAATTGACATTAAAACAGGCACAATGTAGAGAGAATAGTAAAAACCTTCAAATCATCAGATATTTAATGCTCAACAGATGTATTCAGGTGCTGTTTAGTTTATATAGTATATAGTGAAGTATAGTGCACATAAATATATACCCTGCAGTATGTCCACAGTTGATATTTTTAATATGTACAGTATATCAAAATTGACCTTTACAAACCTTGCATATTTCTTTTTCAGAGTCACTGCAATGATGCACTTGTCTTCCAGACGCAGCCGTATCCTCTATTCAGGTAAAAAACGATTTATATTTTATAACATTTTAATTTTAGAATTTCATTTTTTTTAAACACATGAAAAAATGTCTAATAATTTAATAGCAGAAATAGACCTTTACACGTCAGACATTCTGACTCGTCAAACATAGTTGGAGTAAATGACATTAATAATTAATTTAGCTAATAATACACTTAGTTTGAGTTTTCCCAGGTTAAGTTCTCGGAATCATTGATGATCAGCTTAACTGGAAAAAACACATCTGTTATGTGTCCAACAAAGTTGCAAAACATATAGGTGTTTTATGGAAAGTAAGAGGCCTTGTTAAGAAAAAAAAAAGCATATTACTCTATTATTAATCCTTTCATATCTTATGGCAAGATATTATGGGCAAGCACATATAAAACCAATGTCTAGTCCATCTTTCTATTACATTTGTTTCCCTAACTTTAGCTGGAATGTGCATACAGCCCCAGAGTTATTAAACATATTTGACATCAATAAACTTCAGATACTTTTGTATTCTAATCTTTTAACAATATATCGTCAGATCTACAGAACAAGCCTTGGTGAGTTTTATTTAATAGCTTTTCTGCTTCACTTTGCAGTCACTACTATCTTAAACAACTTCTCTTGATGGTGCTATATCAATTAGGTTTGAAACTGTGTATGAAAGCAGTGCAAATAGTTATTATATATATATATATATATATATAGTTATTATGTTTCTTGTGTGGAAATTGTATGATTTTCTTCCTTTGAGGTAAAAAATGTCAGTCTGTAAATTGGTGGCAAGCATTTACAGCTGCCTTCAATTTCAATGTTATGTGGGTTCCTTAAGCCCTAAGGTATTTTTCTTATCTTTTTTTGCACAAGATAAACACAAATAAAGAACTACAATTAATGATGGCTGCATTACATTTAGGTGTATTTCACTTGTCCTTCTCCTGTTATGGCAAGTATAAATATCTGCTGTTAAACAGGTCTTTTTCTTCGTAAGTCGTGTTATAAAATCAAATTATCGCATCAGGATAAACCCCTTGGGATGTATCATCTCCTTTTCAAGGGTTATATTTACTTAAATGATGTAATCTGTTTCCTAAAATAGAAATGACAAATGACATACTTTCTATTCTGACAGGATTTGTGAGGATTACATTGCAAAGAATGTGAAGAACTATGAGATGCTCAGAAATCAGCTTTCCCTTCTGCCTCCCAAACTACTGACGGCAGTACAGAGAAGAATGTCTTTCTACAGGCCTTCAAAGAAGCAGCAACAATAGTTCAAAGAAAGTCTTAATTGCCAAGTGCTATACTTTCTTCAGTATGAACATCTCAGTCAGACTGTAGGTAGCGGTTTTATTTTTTAAATACATTGTGCAAAAATATTTTATGGTGTTATATTTTATTGTTTTAGAGATGCACATTTTATTGTGTACAGTTTGCCTGCTGCCTGTGATGACTGTGATGATTAAAGGGCACACCAAACTGCTTTTGTATGATGTGGATTATTAGACTAGACACACACACACACACACACTCCCAGAAACTGCACACACAATAAATAATACAGAAGAAATCAATTTTTATTTGCATTATAAAACAAAATTACAAAACTCTTCCTCTATATTTCTGGTTGAAATTGCCCTTTTGTTAAACAGTAACAAATGCAGTTTGTTGACACAGTATTTGCATCAATGTTCAAGTATGAGT
Organism: Cottoperca gobio; assembly: GCF_900634415.1. NCBI lineage: Eukaryota > Metazoa > Chordata > Actinopteri > Perciformes > Bovichtidae > Cottoperca > Cottoperca gobio. Next base: position 7,223,384 of record NC_041376.1, on the reverse strand, counting down.
TCACATGCGCACAACTACTTCGTTCCACCACTAAGTGGCAGCAGCCATTTATGTTTGAATGTGGCTGAAACGCAGCTGGGTCAAACTGAGCCTGACTGAAAGTCTCTGTTGCCACACATTCCTTCTTCACAAGGGTGGAAAAGTGCAGGAACTGTGGTCAGGAAAGGAAACCTTAAGTAAACAATCCCAGCTCATACCTTTGCAGGGTCGCCACTTATGGAAAACTATACCCTATATACTGCGCTGCACTCACAAAACTGCTGGTGGAAAACGTTATTTTTGCATGGCCACAAGAATGTGCCTTTACTGCTGCTACTTCAGTTTCATCAACCAGAGAAATATGGGAGCTCTCCTTTACCTATTAACAGACAAGTTGGAGTAAAGTAAGTAATAGATAACAAGTAGGTGTGCGCTCTGTGGGAGGTCGGCAGCGTTGAGGGGGTGACAGTGACACCACTGCAGATAACAAGCCAGGAAGGCTTCTCTCAGTTAACAGGCTTGCGAGGAGAACCTCCTGGCACCTGTTCAAGTTGGTGTTATAACTCTGCAATTACACTGCCTCACGTTGTTAAATAAGACTTGGGTAAATGCAAAGGCCTTGAGTGCAGTAGTTTAAGTTCAACACAAACAATGTTAAATTTATTAGGGGAATCCTGCTTAAATAGAGTGAATGCAGCCTTCCTTGGTAACAGGAAATTGTCAAAAGAAACCCTGCTTCCCTTTCTCTTTAAAAAAAATGTGCTCTGCAAACTGCTGTATGCCACGAGGACAGCTGGAAAGGACAACAGCTTTGCAGTAGCGCTCTCAGCTGGGGGTCAACTAAACTCTTTCTCAATAGTGTTCATCAGATCCTCTTCTGATCCATCGTACAAGTTGACTGGCACGGTGAGGGAGGAGCTATGGCAGCTGCCAATAGTCCTGGGAAGAGAGGGGAAACATGTCAGCAACATAGTAATAAAAAACAGGAAATATAAGTGATACTTTATATTTTCATGTGTTCTTTTCACAGCAGATGTATAATTGTTTATTAGATCAACTGATGGATTTCCAATTAATATGATGCACTCAAGGGCCATCAGTGGTAAGACATGTACCCTGCCTCCTATGTTTAAAACATGTTCTGGAAATGTTTTTCTTATTTGTGCTTCCGGTTTTCACACTCACCTCAAACAAAGCAACAACAACAACAACAACAACACACACTTGTTTGTTTCTGTCCTGCTTGCAGGCGTCTGACAAATCTGACCTACCCTGAGAATAATGGCATGGTATTTCGATCCCTTTAAAAGGTGAATTTGATCTTGCCCTGCTCGGTTTTTACTACTCCACTGAGCTCGGAAATCCATTATTTATTCGAGCTGTCTACTTACGATTGTTTGTCTGATGTGGGAACAGCTTCCAACAAAGCCCCTCTTGTCAAAAAGCCCTGAGAGGAAGACTGACGTACACCAGAGAGGAACAAAAGGATATCATGTGTTTTCATCTTAACACTGAACAATTCTCCAGGATCATTGTTAATCAAAAAGCATCCTGCTGTTAATGATCTATAATGTACTGACAGAGACATCACGTGTTATCCAATAATAGTTATCAAATAGTAGAAAATCCTTACACTTTGCTGACTGGGGTACGCAGGTGTCTGTTTTTTAAAGTGTGTGAAAGCATCACTGCTCCTCTTGTTTACGTCTCCTGATCCACACTGTGAGCCACGTGGCTCCTCGGAGCTGAAGTCCTTGTCATCCTCTTGACTAAAGTGACACAGTCCGTATGTTTTGGATCTGATGGCCGTCTTCTTTGGAGGATTTGTCTTCACGGAAGATCTCCCTCGCTCCTCGTAATCCGCCAGAACTGTGTCCATCTCTCCGTCAATGTCATCGTCTTCCCGAGAAAAGTCAGAGTCGTGCCCCTCGCTGTGGCACTCCGGTTGCGCACGGTTGCGCGCGTTGCGCAAAATTGCATGACTTTTAAGAGGCTTGAATGGACGACTGTCTTGTTTGGGTGAAGTGACACCGGCAGCTGTTTTGGTCGCGTTCACGTCGCTGACACATGCAGGTGCAACTTTCTTACCTCGGCTTGTACCACTGCCCATGTCTGGCTCCTTTTAAAATCTAAACGCAAAGTCCCATTTCCAAATTCCTCTGCAGGCACACTAAGAGCATCCAGGGTTGAACATTAACCAACAAAGATCCTTGGCAGTGTTTAAGGTCAGTTTTCTATTAGGTTTACGGCTGTCGGACAGTTCTCTGGCTAAAAATCGCCCCAAAAATCCTAATCTTCTTGAAAAATTGCCCCGCTAACAATCTCCAGACGCATCGCAGAAATGATCTCCATGATCACAGAGCCGCTGCCTGTAAACTTTCGGGTAACTCCACATCAGGAGAAGCAGTGTATCAGTTACATAACACCAGTCTGGCTCAGGACCCCAGGGAGAAAACTCCGCCTTCTTATAGAGGGAAACACACACCCTTTATGTTTCAAGTATTTCTACTGGACAACAATAACTTCCACTTTTACTTTAGAAACTCTGCCTTGGCATCTGTGTTCTTATTTGTCATAGAATTTAAATAATTTCTAAATAAAAAACTGAAAAAATAATTGAATTTAGATATTCAGCCACTCCCTGGATTAAGAAAGAGATTACATAAGGACAAAGCCATTATGCCTATTAACATGCTAACAGGGTCCATTTGTTTGATATATCTGCATCACATCAGCAACAATGACCAGCCTTTTGCTTGCCTGTGTTCAGCTAATAGATTTTATTGAAGCATTGAAGTGAGGTCAGGAGTGAGTGAGTTCCTGTCCGCCCGCCGGGTCCAGGAGGCCCCCAGCTCGCCAGCCCCTCCAGTGACTGATTAAGACTCAAGCACTGGGCCACAAGAGAAGGGGCATTCCTTTCCGACAGCTTGGGCTTCCCAGAGATTCCTCAATAAGCTTTTGTTTGATCCACTTGCACATACAAAAGACACAGCGGGAGCATCTCCCCGCCAGAGCTGTCCAACAAGAACCCTGAGTTCACCCGAGTAAAGGAGTTGTTTGCTATCTTTCATTAAGTGCCTCTTTCTCTCTCTTTCCTTGTGTGTGTGTGCACATATATATATATATATATATGTGTGTGTGTGTGTGTGTGTGTGTGTGTGTGTGTGTGTGTGTGTGTGCGTGTGTGTGTGTGTGTGTGTGCCAGACAGCTGTGCAACCTGTTCTCTCTGGAGGATGACCAAGTCAAAGACACCTGCCGTTTAAGCAACTGGCATTTTCCAAACTGTAAATGTGAGAGTGGGGGAAATCTGCCTGCAAATCCCAGATGTCTCATCGAGGAAATTCCTTCGTTTTTTGGATTTTTAGAGAACATGTGTAAGATGTTGGGGAAAGATCTACACTTTTGTTCCTTCACTTCACTTGCCTAAGCTTTTTTTTCTACAAGTAGCAGAAGAATACTCAGTAGAAGAAAGGCCCAGTGTGGTGTCCTGATTATAACCATTTCAATATGAATTTATCTCACTCATTTCTCCATTTCCGTGATGCTGTCCAAAGATCATCTTTTCTTTAGCAGAACGTTTTCTTAGATAATGCCAAAACTCCAATTATATCTACTTAAGTGAAAGTAGAAGTGCTCATTTTTGTACCTAAAAGTAAAAGTATACAAACAAGCTTACTTTTCATTCCTTCTTCTCATTGAGTCTTGTTTGTGTTGTTATATCAACCCCCATTTCTGTCATGTTGTGCCTTCATTAAAAAAGAGCAGGCGGCCACATCTGGAAGAGAACTCAACAGCTTCCAGACGAGGGGGAGGATCTGCCGCAAGACGGAGGCCACAGCCCTGCTCGCTGCATAACTGTGGCTTCTCTTCACTTTTCCCACATTCAAGAATATTCCTCTTTTCTATGGACGGAAACGTGATCGACTGGAGAAAAGTTCAGTCTTTGTAAAACTCTTGTTCTGGATTCTGCATGACTTTGTGCATCAAATCCTCTAAAACTATGTGAAGTTAAAAGATTTTGGGACTGTGATTAGACAATGCGTCAACTGCTTTTGCAACTGTAACAAATACAAATGCTCCCTCCCAAAAGCAGGAAAGCATGTGTGAGAATCTTTTAATTATTATGACTCAACTGCTCCATTTGAAGGACAACACATGTTGTCATGTTTGAGTCAAAGACACATTTCTGCCGTGTGTCTAGCGAAACCAAATCTCTGGAGAGTATTTAACAAGCCAGCTGCCTGCTGATAGGCATTCCAGTAAAACTGTCTGGGCCTCTTACCCCGCCAGGTACACAAACATGAACATCACAGGGTCAAGAAGAACTACACACCAACATAAACACATACGTCCTGTAGGATCTCCTGTTTACTCGTACATCATTAAGCTCCACTCACATTCAAAACTTGAGATGTAAAACTCAGGATCTGTAATCCCTCAATAATTTCACCCAAACTGCCGTCTCTCTTTACTACTGAAGAGTATAAGGGAAAAAATAGCATTTTGAGAATAAAGATCAAACTTTACAGACTTTAAGCCCCTATTTTGAATTGACATAATATACTGTACGTAAGACATTTCATACAGAGAAAGCGATAAAGTTCCTTCCATCCATAGAAACACTGCACAGACATAATCAAGTGAACGGATGAGCAAAGCTGAGACAGAGAGGATACCGTAACTCTGACACGGTGACATAAGGTTGTCAGGGCAACAGTAAACGTAGCCGGGAGGAGTTCAACTGTAGCAAAAGAAGCGGGGTCAGCTCTGTTTAACTTTGAGCTATCCCTCTTAATCTGCTGGATTACTAAATGTAAATGAAGGTTTTCGCTGTTGCGTTGAAGTTAAAAGTACGTCACACAGATGAACTTATGACCTCTGGAGGAGGTTTGCAGGGAAACCTTTGCAGTGCTCACTGAATCCTAATGACATAACCAGGATAAATCTCATGGGCTGCTTGCTGTAAGAGATGAAGCATCAACCTTTGTTCTGATCTCATGATTTGGTTCATGTTGCCCGAGCAGCACATGTTGGAACGAGTGTGAAGGTTATAACCAGCAGATGGAGCCAGCATTCAAGAAAAGCAAAGCACACAGTGTCTCCCCCTGGTTATGTCCTGTAAGTCTAGAGACTGAAGGGTCCTTGAACAGGACATTCGTAGCTTGCACTGCATCTGCAAGGACAACATTACTTTACTTGCTTTAATATGTGAAGAGGTTCTGCTAAACTCACTGGGGATCTTGCAATTTTAATCAAGTAAAATGGGAGCAAAACTGTAAACAAAGAGCTCTTCGTACGAGAGCTCATTTGAGCCCAAATATGCTGTATTTATAGTTTTTTGCCAGTATTTTAAAAAGTGATGTAATAGAAACATTGTACAGTATGTTAAATATATATTTCTTAATGTGATTTGGTAAAAGAAATCAACAAATTCATGAGAACAAAGACCTAATAAGGAAGCACACTGTAACCATTTAAAGCCTAAGGGCTAACAATCAAGACAAGAAAGAAAACAATAAAACAAAGCGCTATACACTTCACTTTCTTTAAGCTCCATTTTTTGGACTCTACCAACTCCTGTGGGAAATATTTGGCTCCTTCAGTTGCTAAAAGCTTCACTGTGTTCACCAGCGAGTCGCTTACTTTGTCCGTCTGCTGTTTGCTGCTCAGCTGCCTGCTGTGTCCGAAAACGATGCGATGAGAGTGAACCAAAACATTAAAGCTGTGGGCCAATGAGCTGAAACTCACTATAGATCTATTAAGATGACATTCAGTTGATAATTCTCAAGATGCCGTTACAGCAGCCTATATATATACACACTGTAATAGTCTCAGCTTGTTTGGTTGGATTTCCACTAACGTTCCCAGGCCTCTGTGCTTGCAGTCACACTGTAGGCTGGAAGGTCTTCTCAGCCCAGTAGTCTGTGGTCACTACTGCAGTGACCCATTTTTCTGCCAAAAGGCTATGTAATCAACAGAAAACAATTACTGCCTCTCTCATGCGCTCGAAGCACTCAATACCAGCATCTGCTCACTTCCTAATTACCTACTAGGTAAGAGGCTTCATTTGGTGAGGAACTCGCTGCAATCAATCCTTGCATTATACTTGGCTTGTTTGTCAGCATCCTAATGTGTCAGATTGCAAGTGTCAGGTCTGTTCAGTTCAATTACATTTGATTAACTTTACCTATTTTCCTTTTATTTATATATAATTCTCTTGCATTTGTTGTTAAATGTACCTCTCTTAACTTAATCCACTGTAACTTTGACCTGAAAGTTTGACCTGAAAGTATATGCGTGTTGCCGGTTTTACTCATTAGGCTGATTTCGCCAGTTTGATCGCAGGTGCTAACCTGGTTCTGCTTCCACAACGTTTTAAATGTCTTCCTTTGTTTAGTGATGTTTACATTTTTTATTTATCCCTAGCTATTCGAGATACCTCCTCTGGCAGACAGTGTGTCATGTCGATTAGAGCATGTTGCTGTGAAGCATTGGCTCAGTCAAGTCCTGGCTCCAATGTTGATGTGGAAAGAATACACCAAGGTAACACCGTAGTACAGCGGCTTCTCAGAAATCCCTCGTGTTCTCATCGGCTGCATTTTGTGTCTTTGTGCATTGGTGTGTTGGAAGCACTCTGTAAATCAAGCCTGTAATTGCTCTGAAGATTTAAAGACATAAAAAGTCTACAGTAAGAAGAGAAATAGAAGTGTTTGTAAATGTTACGTTTCATACACTTTGCTTTATGACCAATTACCTGCAAAACTAATGGTATTCCCATCAGGCTTAGCATTGCTTTGTGTATAATTACTAATTAGCAAATGTTAGCATGCTCAAATGCTAAACTAAGATGATAAACAGAATATCTGCTAAACATCAACATGGACCGAGGCAGAGTCTTAGTCTTGTTTTTGCCGAGCAATAATTTTGATTGGGCTGTTTTCTGTATCTGCTGGTGCTCAAAGCAATTCTGCTTTCAGTAAACACTGAAATAGTAGACTTGGACTAACACAACTTCCTAAAGACATTTGTTTTATTTCATCCTTCATAGCTACAGTAGATTTCTCCTTGTGGATAGCATGGTGCATTGCAATCGAAAGCGAGTTTTGAACAACGACAAAGAAATCCACAATCCAATGTGACCAAGTGAGAAGCTATCCTGCTAAGATATTGTTTCCACAGTGACAAAAACAGCTGCTGAAGAGCACGTCAAACTGGTTTTGTCAGTGATTTACTTTATTCGTTGTCAGAACAACACAGAGAATATGAAACTTGATCTAATTCCCTCCCTAGGTATTTCTGTTCCAAAAACATTTTGAAAGCAGAGGAAAAGTACAGAGGGACCCAAAGAGAACACCAGTTTGATGCTGTCCATGGTGCTGACAGGCCCCATATGGCCTTGAATGGACAGTTGTACTAAAAACCTTCCTAATTAATTGATAAAGTCCTGAGGGTATGTCAGGGATTTCGTGAAGACTTTCTCAAATCCAAAAGTCCTTTAAAAAGTTATGTGGATTACAGTAACCTTATATAATTGACAGATTTGGGAACCTTCTGCAGAAGCGCTGTGCAACAAAATCTTTCTTTTTTAACTGATTTGTAACAAGAAAAACCTTCACAGGTGGCTTAACCATAAAGCAGCATCCACATTTTGTTGTTGCCAGAAAACATAGCATGTGGTAGATTGTAGAAAATGTACTTTTTTTTACCTACAAAAACAAGTATGGATGAACTGCATGACATACAGAAGCACAGCTCAGTGTTTACTTTGTATGTGGATGCTTGTACCTGCCTGCCAGATACGGGAAAATGTATAGTGTGCAGTTGAAAAGAAAGTGCCATGCATGTGCATAACCCCCTCTCCATGTTACATAATGGTGCTGTTGATGGCTGGCATCATTATCGGCCCTGTCTATACCAGTCTAAAAATATGGTTTAGGATTCCAACAGTATGTGGCGTTTATGTAACTGAGGAGAACAGGAGAGGGGTTTGGATCACAAGCTGTTTCTATGACAGTCCAGAGCCAATGTGACATAGAGGAGGAAAAATCCAGACTCGAGTAAAAAGAGAGCAGGAGGGAGTTGTGTGTGTGTGTGTGTGTGTGTGTGTGTGTGTGTGTGTGTGTGTGTGTGTGTGGGGAGTGTTGAGAGAGTAGTGGCAGAGGTGCGGAGGAGGTGGAGGTACCTCAGCTCCATTATCATACCCATTTTACAGTAGATATCCCTGCAAGGGCCACCTGCAAATAAACTTTCACTAGTCGGCAGCATATTTTTCCAAACTGTGTTTAATCTTCTGCTAATGCAACATTATATTAAATAAAAATCCTTCTGCAGTTTCATTTTATAGCAGTGTAAGGTATTATCCCAACAAAGTATATTGCAAACTAACAGCACTCTCAACTGAAGTGATGGTGGAATTAAATTAACATTTAAATTTAATGCTAACCATTTTGTGGCATTACAGGTTACGTTAGAATAAAGTATGTTCCTCTACAGTAAGCATTTACTATTGTTTTATTTATAATACTGTACTATGCCAATTTTCCACTCCTTTTGTTATTTAGTCATAAATATTTAATATTATAAAAACAAACTTCAACATTTGAGAAATTGTGCTGTCACCTGTGAACCTCAGCGAGGGATCACCCTTTTGGATCATACCTCTTTGGAACAAAAAAAGAAGCAGTCTCAACATTGTGACATTGTAAACATCACAAATAAACTTTTAATATCAGGTAGAAGCATATGGATGCGCTAATGTAATTCCTTGTTTAGAGTTATTCTCTGTGTTCCCTCTGCAGCGGCTCATGCTTACAGATCAGACTCCAGAGAGGGAATGTACTCAAGTGTGATTAGAGCAACGTTATTGGCTAAATGTTTCCCCTAATTAACATGCAGTTAAAGTCAACGTTAAGACCTCTTCGTCATTTTCAGCATCCATAAGCCCTGATGATTCCCCCCGCCCTACATATCCAATATATTTTTATACAAATATTTAGCATGACACTATCTTTGTGTGAAGATTATAAAAGGACAGAGCTGTATTTGGTAATGTGCTTCTGATTTACATCCTAATTGACCTTTTGGGTGACTCATACTGCATGCAGGACTTCTGTTTATCACGGTGGGATTTTTATATAATTACACATTTGCATTTCTTTCGTATTTTGAATCCAACATGTCTCAGTCTTAAACTTTCCTCTGACATTCTTAAATGTTATTTTCCCCATATGCAATATTATCAGTAAACGTTGTCACTTGAGATTAGACTTTGTGAGCACATTTTCATTTGTAGTCCCTTGGCACAAAGTGGTCGAAGAATTCAAATCCGTTGCTTAAGTAAATGGTAAAAAACTAAAAGCACTTGTACTTTTAAAAGTGCTAATTATTATTATTTTATATTGATTATACTGTATATATTAATATTGATCTATTAATAGACCCATGATCTTATGTATATACATCTTGGAATTGACAGTTGAATATCAGGATTTGTTTGTAAAACTGAAAAGATTCCAAGCATCATAATATCATAACACTAAATACTAGCGTGGTATTGTTAGTGTGCTATTGGCTCTGAGTAAAGGCCGCTTGCGTTGTCTTGATAACAACTCTGCCATGGCCTGATGTCGAGATGCCACACTGAACACACCAAACCCTAACGGCTGTAGCGAGCTACTGAAGCAGAAGGCTGTGCTCTTTGTGCAATAGAGTTACCCATACTTGACAAATTACACCTGATAAGCAAGTCTGAAAAACGTTACCTCTGTGTTTGTAAGATTTATGAGCACGTCGTCTGCATCCACATCTAATTCACTTGGATCTGGCAAACACGGCAGAAAGTCCATGATGGGAAAAAAAGCAGATTTCCTCAACTGTTTTTTGTGAAGACGTATGCACTTCCCCGTCATTCAAAAGAAGGTTATAAAAGTTAACAACCTCTGCACATAATAGGAATGCAATAAACATACTCTGACATATGGCGGGTTATGCTGATCAAAGCCTTACGATGGGGTCTATATGACGGATTGAGATTTTAGCATTTCTTCTTATCTGAAAATGTTTAAGAAAAGCTTGTAACTCCAATTATAATGTTACTGTTGTACAATATGCGAAACACGTAAAGATGTTTGTATTGTTTTATAAGAAACAGGCCAACAAAAATGTTACATTTTTAAAGCACAAGAGTCCTTCTTGAGCCCATGAAACCTATAAAAGTGCCCAGCGATGAATTACATTTGTTCTTTTCATATTTTCACAGGTTTAAAAAAGCGAATAAAGCTAACTCGGGGTGTGAGGTATTGTCCATATGAACAGATTTGGCTTTCCGGCTGTCTTGCACAGAGCTCTACGCTGCTGTTGTTCTGCTTGTGTTATCATAGCTCAGCGGGAGTGGGCTGGGCTGAATAATTCAATGGTCCCAGCAGCACCTCTCTCCCGCTCACTCTCTCTTTGCACCGACCTAGTTTACATCAGGAGTTTACAGGTCGGGCAGGGGGCATGGAGACACAGAGCCCTGTAGCCTTGCTTATCAACCCTGGTCTGGAATAAAACACCTCTGTATACAAGATCAGTCTTTGACAGTCTTGGCAATCAAAGTTAGAATGCATTATTCGGTGTCACACTGTAGCTTCATAAATGTACATTTTTGGTATTTGCCCTCTATCCGAGTTGATCTAAATCGACAGCCACAGCGGCACAAGTACAGAAGTCAAACAGGACTTTACTTTGAGCTCCATCCAGAGGCACAGGGTTAGTTCAACCACCTGCCAGGCTGACAAGGAGAAATGCTACGCCTGTTAAACAGACCACTAACATTCAAAAGCTTAGGGAGCTCAGTGACAAGCCTGATGGTGCTCATAGCTCTCCTTTGACCTGCCAAGACTGTTGAGCCAAATGATCTTAAAATGCAGCATGAAATACAGGCTGTCAACGCTCATCTGTGAGTGGCAGTGTGCTCGCCACAAGCTCCATATTTAAGAGTTGTTGAGAGGTGACAGTACAGATCCGTCATGCAAAATCATAGTTTGGAACACAACGTTTTTGGAATTGTAAATAGACGCATTACTAAGTGCAGTAGTCAGTAGTCCAAGGGTGACTAAGGGTGGAGCAACAGATGCCAAACAAAGAGTTAATGAAATTTCCCCTTGAGAGAGAGAGAGAGAGAGAGAGAGAGAGAGAGAGAGAGAGAGAGAGAGAGAGAGAGAGAGAGAGAGAGAAACCAACAAAGAAAAATTGAATTGGGTAGCCTCAGGTTCAGGGAAGCCAAGGTTAAGGAAATGCAACAAAGCAGTGCAGTGTTTTCATTGAAAATCAATACAGTTCTTCTCATTAATGGCGTCATACTGCTGTATAGAAGACTGGTCAGATTTTTCAACATGCAGGGAACACTAAAGGAAAGAGAGTGCAGTTTGTGTGTCAGGAGAGAAAACAATGTTCTTGCTGTAAATACACTAATAACACAATATGTTGCCACAGAACCAGGAGAAAAGAGTATTTTTTATTTTCCCCTTTAAAATTGTTATTTTCTCTTAAAAGTTTCAACGAACCGGGTTTAGTTTTCAGTGATATTTAGCTCATTGCTCTCACCTCTCATGTCCGCAGCACATTTCTCACTTTGTTTGACCTCTTGCTGAACTCTCATTAGGAACAGCTATCACAGTCTGACACTGCTTCAGGTCAATATTCAAATCACACCTCAGATGTAGAGTGGCCTCCCCTGCCAAGTTTCTGTTAATCCATCCTGGGCAAAAATGAAAGAATTATCTCCTCATTTGCCAAAAAACTCTTTCCTAAAACAAGATGTTTAAAGGGAATACTGATTAGAAGTCTCAGCATGACTGAAAACCTCTCTATTCTTTCTGGAATACTGATGCTTTTTGTTTTCACTTTCATATAAGAAACACGTTTGCTAAGAGACATTACATTTTCTTTGATCTATATTTTTTTGTTCCCATTAGCAATTGATCGCTCACTAAGTCATGTCCCCCTAATTACTTTGGGTATGCCTGTCAAGCTACTCACAATTTAGATTTACCACTCAAAATTCTTAGTCATTTTTAAAACAAAGGGTCATTGATTTCACACCAAGATAGACAAAACTAGGCTTCTCATTTATAATTGGTGTCTGTTGATTTTGCCGACTGAAACAACAACTTTCACTGGCAGATTTGAAGAAGCCAAGATTTGGTAGACAATGCTATCGCTGGCGTTTCATGCTGGCTCCTTTTAACATCATAACCCAGTAAAGGCTGAAAGATGAACTTGATGGCTACATGCACTAAAAGAGTGAAAATAAAAAGCATCCTCACCAGTTGATGATCCATATATAGAAACAGAATTGTTCTTGTTTTGCAGTGTAGAGCAAGTATTAGGAGAAAAAATAAGTAAAATCTGGATTTTATTTTGTTCTAACATGACCCCATTTGGCTGCTTAGCTCAGCAATGACAAAATAGCAAGCAGTGACAGCAATGACAAAATAATTTCATTATTTTTCTGTTTTTGTTGTCAATATTTTGCATTTCTTTGTTGAGGTTTTCTGGTCTAATGTCCGTCATTTTCACTGTTGTTTTGCACATAATGGACAACAACATTGCTGTTGCTAATAAACACAGCTGAAGGTCAAGCTACTCCTTGAGCCGGACTCCCAAAACAAAAGACTACATATTACCTCTGTAAGTGCTACCAACAATATGTCAAAGTAAATTAAATTTCCCCAGCACACAGAGCTGCTGCTTGATCCCCTCAGACACTGACCTCTCCGGTCAGTGCAGTCAGGCAGGAGAATGGAGTGAACGAGCCCCGGCCACAAAAGGCCATCCCTGCTTAGCTCGCGATCTGCACTGCCGGAGCTGACATCAGAGGTGTTATTACCATATAAATGAGATAAGGTCTTTGGTAATTGCTGACTGAAATTAAAGCCAAATAGTCATACGTTGGAGACAGTTTTTCTGCATGTGGAAGGAAACTGGGATGTTTTACAGTAGATTAACTTTGATTTCCTGAATGAATATATTTTTTAAAATACTTTAGAATTATATTTCTTTATGCCACAACTTTTGTCTTTGTTGAAACCAAATGATAAATAGGCAGAAATCTTCTCTACAATGGCATCATGCCAGTTTATTTATCTATTTGTCTATTGCAAGATATCCCGGATTTGATAGTCCCAACATCATAAACCAATGAAACATACCTATAAGAGCAAATGAAAACATTAACGTTGGTCTTATTTAGAATTCTGTTAATCCCCTTAAAGCTATCTGATTACAAAGAGCACTAAAACACCAGTCACGAAACAAATTAGTCCCAATGTTAGCAGCGAACAAATTAGATCTTGATAAGTGCTGCTAATTACATCTGCGGTGAGTTGTGTGTCATCCGCTGATTTTTATGAGTGTTGTGCCATATTATGTCATGGTGCTTTGGTGCTGAGAGAGGGGCAATGGCATTTATTAGTTGATGGAATAGCACACCTGGGAAAAGAGCAGGCGTGACATTTCAGCAGTGGAGCAGGGCAATAACCCCCAGCGTCAGCAGCAATAGAGCAAGCTGGCCCTCTGTTGTAGTTCAACTTATCTAGGCTTTGATTTGTACATAGATTTCTTTGGTTGGACATTTTATAGATGAAAAATCTAATGTAGTGTTGCAACCATATCATTGATTATAAGATTGTATATGCAATGTCAGGGCAGGTAAAAAAAAAGAAAAGAAACCAAAAAAGCTATCATCATTAGGTATGTTGTCTTAATTTTAACCACCAATCTAATTGCATGGGCTGGAATTACTGGAGTAATAAATCTTTGAGATTTTGTAATGATTCACTTCCATTTCAATGAAATTCACAAAAACATAATAAAAAGTTCCATATCTCATGAAAGGGATTTGTTCTACATTGTGCTCTCTGCTTATTCCTACCAAGCAACAGTCAATCACATAAATTGCTCTTCCTTGATTGACAAGTAGCCTAAAGGCTTTTGAATTCAGGTCACACCAGAGAGTGGTACGTAGCAAATCTAGCTGTCAAGCTAATTGCTAATTTGCTAGCTGGTTGGACTAGCACCAGTAGCCTATCCTGGACATGCTCTCTATTTTCTCTCTCCTGTTCTGTTTACTCTCCCTGGTATTTTGTTCACCATTGTACATCATTTTGTTTCGTTAAATAAGTTACTGGTGAGTGAAACTAACGCTTTCTATGCTAACAAGCTAATGCCTAATTTGCCAATGGTCAGTTAGTTTAGCTCAGTCACTAATGGGACAAGAAGTCTACACAGTTTACTCAAAATATGTATTTGTACCATTGACTACTATCTCATAACTCTCTGCAAACTATTGCTCTTCTGTGGCCCAGTCTTCACTCTGACAGAGAAGGTTTAACACACTGAGAGGTGCAACACAGCTAATAAGCTATGATAGCTTCATTTTTTGGACTCTCCGGATCTCTGTCCCCTCAAAGGTCAGCACTGATAAGACAGCTTGATATTGGTCACTGGTGTGAATTTGCGGGTCAAAGTTGAACTTGACAACAAAAACTTGCACTGATGTACTTCGTCTCCTCGAGCAAAAACACTGAACAACAATTACACCGGAACGAATTGCCATCACCACAAAATGTCGGCCTTTTAAATCCAAGAGTGACATTGCCCAGGTCCATGGGAATCATAATTGCATGAGGGTTTTAGCATGGTTTAGCTATTTTTCTTATATGTTTTACATATTTTATTATGTTTTATGTTTAAGTCTGTATGTGTTGTGTGTGAAGTTGAAAGTTGAAGTTGAAGTGGTGATGAAATAATGATGTTACAGTAGTGATGTTACATAAAAACAGACATTTTGAAATAAAATCCTGTAATGAAATAAACATGATCTGAGATAAACAATTATTGTGAAAAGAAACAGAATTAAATAACATTTAATAATATTGAATTATTGGATTATTTTAATGTTTATATATTTTATTAATGTGACTATTTATTTCATAAAGCCTTATTTATGATCATGTTGTCTCCCTTTATAGATCTAGTGTGGTAGATTTCTGAATGCAAGTTCACATAATAATTTGAGCTTTTTCGAGACTAGGACAAATGTTCACAGTTTGAATAATTTGGTCTCATACTATTCATTTTTCTCCTTCTGAAAAATGGAAAAGGTTCTGCCTACATTTGCAAAGTTGTTAATCTATCTGATTAACTACTTAACCATACTTTATAGTATGTGTGCCTCTGGACAAGTGAATACATTTAAAAACATGAGGGGAGAAGAAGTGTAGTCAGGCTGCATTTGATTATCTCTTGATAAGGAGCAAGCTGTGAACTATTGATCCTCTAAACTGTGACACCGTGAGGGGTCGAAAAAACATCTGCCGTGAAAATTGATGATTTCCTGCAACTACATTAATTCTATTTCATAAGAATGAAAAAAAACAAAATCTGGTTGATTGACTACTACTTAGCTCACCTGTGCTCGTACACGCTACAGCAGTGCAAGATATAAACGAGTGAAGTCACAAACAAAAACCTCCACTAATTACAGCGCTGTGTTTCAATTGTCCCCCACATCATACCGGCCATCTCCTCTTCCCAGAATGCCACAGCCTGAAGGTCATTGCAGCGTTTTAGTATCGCATGCTGTCTAGGACTTCTCGTGGTTGACCTTTTGCTGTCTGTCGCTTCACAGGATAACACCAATGACCGTGTAAGGACTTGGTTGCATGCAAGGTTACATCATGAGGTCCTGGCCTATGTTTTGTACAGTGTATTAGTCATGCAGATTTGTGTTCATTGTTGAGACTGTCATCTTGTCTGTGTTGAAAACAGACACACAGAGAATGACGGACTGAGAGAAAGAAAGAGGTAGAAGTACGTGAAAAAAAGCAAGACAGGAAAAAGAAGAGATACCATTTCTGTCTGTGATGAATGTGGTTTAACTTGACTGGTTCGTTCCTGACAGGTTCCTCTCATTAATTTTTCACATCTCGCCTTTAGTTATCATTACTTAGAAAACCGTCTCTTCCCTTATTTTGACAGAGACACTTACTTTCATCTTCACTACAAGAACAGGGGGAATTGTTTTTGTTTACCAGATTCACACCCACCTCTGAAATTCTGCAGTGTTTAGCAAGTCATCCGCTGAGAGACACGTCCGCACTGACGAGCGCCTCCTTTCTGTTTTTGAGAATGTGAAGTATAGCTTTTAATGCTTGATTGCATCAACAAATATTACCGCAATGTTTAGTCTGTGCTGTCCAAAAAAAGTGAGTTTATTTCACATATCTGCATTAGGAAAATTAGAATCTATCTAACTATAACTATCTTGTGGCGTGATGTTCGGACACAGACAGTGACGAGGGGTCGTATGAGATCAGAAGCCAAAAATGCTGGGAACCACTACCAAACATCATCTATTGTAAGTCTTCTGAAATAGCAACATACCATATTCTACCATATCATTCATTCACTGAAATTCCATTCACAAATTCAAAACATTCACAGTTGATGTTTGTACTTTGAGCATGTCAGGCTTGCTGATCATTCACGGCGCACTTTGAGCATTATCAAAATTCAGTGGGGGAGCCAAATGTCACAGAGCTCTCCCGTAACAATAATGGAGCTTGAAATCTCCAGACAAAGTGGGCACGAAACTGAGGCCAGCTAATGAATGTAGCTGCCTCCTCTTGATTAGTTTGGATGACAAATGTTTTAATAGAGACGGCTTTCCGAGGCTTCAATCTGCATCACATCATTCTCTTCTTTACGCTGTGGGACAACTCCAAGTTCAACCAGAGGCAACAAGAGAACCAGGGAGTTAAACTTTTTACCTTCTGAAACTGAGATAAAGATCAAAGATTCTGCTTCTGTTTATAATGTAAAAAGGAGGTTTTACAAGTTTATACAAGACACACAATAAAAGGACACGAATAGAAGTCTCAGTATACTAGTAAATCCCATAAAAATACAAAATGAAGGCAGTGTCTCAAGAGGTATAGGTACGATTAGTGGATAAATATCCACAAGCTCAATACGTGGGCCAAAAAACACCAAAAAACAGAAAAACATCAGTTTCTTGAAATGCTGTACGTTGCGCTGTGGGATAGGAAAGATTAAATGATGTAGTTTGAAGAGCTGGCACGCTTTAAAGACTCTGAGTTTGTTGTAAATATTATTTATACCTGACACTCTTTGCCACTCTGTCACAGGGAATCTCAAAGCCGAGCTAGCGTCAGCCTAATTACTGGGAATAGTGCCTGTCAGGAATTCAGGGTAGGACCTGCAGTATGGCACAAACATTAACATAAAGGATGTTGAAGGAGATTTAATGGGATTTTCAGCTTTTTAGCTGAGCAAAATGACAACAAAACAGACGTCCATACAGGAAAATGCAGATGTACCGCAGTTATTCTGACAACAAATCGGTTCTATTTTATAGGCAACTGTAAAGCCTAAGACATGCTAATTCCCTCCTACAAGACTTACACAATATACAGTACATATTTACATATGGCAACATTTACATACAGAACACACACATATTTTCCTGCATCTTCTGCTATTGTATAGCCACAGAAAGTAGTCACGTTGAGTTTTTACCTGCTGAATATATCAATACTCATAATTACAAATGGCACTTCTTTTGTAAGCAGACATCTGCTGATGCTATTAGCCTCCACAGGGAGCTTCGATGTCAGCAGTCGTTTTACAAAAGTAAACGATGCATTGTATTATGGTGGATCTATCTAGTTTGGGAAAGTAACTTGTTATGTAACTAATTAGTGTATTTGGCTCTCCTGTGATTGCATGCTGTGGCAAACTCAGATCCAGCTGAGGTCCTTCATGTGTCCACATTGAAGACCAGATGAGATCCACAGTGATTCGCTGCTCTCTTCTCAGCTCCACTGGCCCTGATCTGGGTCATCTGGGCTTTTCACTGGACGGCTGTGGGCCAAGAAAGAAAAAAAAAACCTCCAAACATAAAAACAAACAGACCCACAATTTGTAATATGAATGTGAAAAGGCCGTAAACCTCGCCAAAACAACATCATATCAACTTCCCATGTGTGACACAGTTTTTAAAAGAGTCCAGTTTGAAACAACGATGCATTTTTAATTATAGTCGGGGGGGTTTTCACAGTTGTGGTTTTCCACGATTTGCTCCTGGTGTCAGAGAAGATCATTAAATATTAAACCACCTCAGACTGCTAGGGAAGCTCTGCTCATGTAATAACAACAAGGCTGCTTACTTATCCTCATCTTGCCGTTGAGCGCTCCATTTTTCCATTATTATTTTTGCTCATAGAGATTTTGAAAAAGTGGGACACACTAATTGAAAAACTGCAATACCCCTCTCCTGTGAATGAAGTCTCTGGAGAGAAGATCTGTCAGCTGACTTAGAGTGTCACTTTGTTGTATTTTTATGCTTCAGTGGTGGAAAGTAATTGATTATATTTACTCAAGTACTGTTCTTAAATACAAATCTGAGGTACTAGTACTTTATACTGCAAAGATAAATATAGTACTACTTACCCCACTACATGTATATGAGAGTTATAGTTACTTTACATATAGACTTATACAATTCAATGCATTGTTATGAATAAAACCGTGTTTCCAAACCTTTTTGGCAAATATGTATTTGTATATATTATGTACATTTTATTTTAATTTGTTCTCGACTTTGATTTAAGTACGATTTTGAAAGCAGGACTTTTATTTGTAATAGAGTATATGGAGTATTTTCACATTGTTGTATTGGTGCTTAAGTAGGCTAAAGGATCTACTTAGTAATTCTGTTCACTGTTTTAATGTGATCTTTAGCTTTAAATTGTTTAAGTGTAAACACTATTGTTTCCAGATCATTTCCTATATTGTGTTCTGTAGATGAAGTATTATACTATTAAATTTGTTTAATGTTGTTTTAAAAAAAGAATCCAATCATGGCATTGTTTTCCTGCTGGTGGATCCTTTAATGTTTCAACATGTAAGACATTTATGAACTTGTACAAGAGTACAAGACGTAAATGCATGATGGAGCAGATGCAAAAACTTTCAATGAAACATAAGAAAAAGAAAATGAAATTGAAATTATAAAGTGTAAATAGCTACAGGGGCTGCAGCAGAAATGAATTCCTTTTGGGATATAAAACAGAGGGTCAGCTGTTGTGTTGCACATCAACAGTTCTGGATACCAATGAATATAGATTTCTACATCAAAGAGGATTTTACATTGCACCTAAATGGATTCCCCTGCAGGGACAGGCAGGAGATGCTAAATTGCACTTTCCCTATTTCGAGTGTAGCATTAATTAGACATAGTGAATAATGAGCCGAATGTATAAAATATGTCCTTGGTGCCGTTGTGATACTGACCAAAGGAAATTAAATGTGGGCAGAAAGACAGTGAAAATCAATGGACTATAAGAAGTAAAGGTTGTGATGTATGTACAGTAGAGCCCTTTCCATGTTGGAGGTGTTTACATGGAAGCAGCGTATTTCCCGTTTGGACACAGTGATTGGCTCCTGTATTTGAGCTTTTTGTTGCCTCTCTATGTGGCAGTTTTCAATAAAGTCAGCTTTATATCAATACGTATCTATAACCAGGAACACCATCTGCCCGCGTGTCAAAATAAATGCAAGAGGGCATTTAACTGCACCCTGCCTTGGATTCAAGGACATTTCAGTAAAAATGGAGAAAGAGAGAAAGATAAAAACATGAGGCTTGTGTGATGCAGAGTATGTAAAGCCAGCAGAGACAAAAATACAACAACTTTATCATTTATGAATTTATTCACTAATGATGTTTTTAGCAGCAACCAGCAGCTTGCACTTTCGGTCGGTCAGTCCACAAAGATTTCCCTGCCCTTTGGCGGGCCACAGCTTTCACCCATAGGAGGCTGAGATTTGGCATGGAGGTCAAGTGTTTGTGAGGTTGTGTGTGCGTGAATGCATGAACTGCGGCTATTGTGAATTCTTGCTTGGTTTTTGCTGGTGTGGCTCTAAGGATTTTAAGTTTGTCAGTCGGTCGGTCCACCACTTCAGTACAGATTGAAATCTGGAACATCAATTAGATTGCGATATCATCTGCAGACATTCCTGTCCTTCTCGGGATGAATTGTATTAACGTTGGTGATCCCTTAACCTTTCATCTTGCACCATCATCAGATCAGAATTTTAATACGTCCAATACTTTGTGTATGTTTATGAACGACAGTCGACTTACGATGCTGTTGATTCACAATATTCTTCAACAATGCAATAGAATAAAATATAATAAAGTGTGGGTGCTGGTGAAACAGCTCCAAAAACATCTTGGAAAACAAACAAGAAGTATTACATTTTAGGACATTTGCGTTTAAGTGGCAGTATCTTTGATTATCGTTTGATTGTCATCCAATGTAGCACAATGTCATTTCCTGTTCCTGCATTAAATGGTCTATTTACGTTTTGTAAACTAACAGTAGCTGCTCTATCAGTATACTATGATGATTATTAATGTAGTTCATACTGTATAGCATCAGTATGTCGTGTGGACACAGTGCGTGTCTTGTTCAAGCATCATTTGATGCAAAACTTTGATGGAAACTGAGAATTCTGTCTTGTGCGTTGCGTGTACTTCACAATATTTGGCTCTGACATTTGAGGGAAGAAAAGATGTGAAATGCAAAGATGAATTGCTCCTTTTGAAAACGTCATATTTATCATTCCTTAAAAGCACTGCTGCTGTTGTCAGGGTGTAAAGACTTACAGCTTTGCCCTATGAGATCCTTGAAGCCCTCTTAACTAAATGTGTTTGCATTTTTTATGTCTCAGTGCCAACCTCTATTAGTATCATGTCACTAAGTGCCCTTGACTCCAGTCAAGCAGCGCTGTGCCTGTTGGTGAGGTCCAGGTTGCATTTACAGTCTACGCCCCCAAAAACACAGCTCTGCACAGCGCCGGGCAAATGAAGGATTCTAACTCCTCCATGACTGAATGATGTTTAGTTATTCAAGCTGTGTTGACCTGAGGGATAAAGTGAAGTACTCACCAACTTTGAAAACATAATTTTGGGTAGCTTTTACAGTAAGACAGTGAATGCCAATTGGTCACAATAGAACAATGTCATACACAGTATAATACCCTATGGTACATTGCACTATTATTGGTAAGACTGCAGAAATACTGTTATTATATCTTGTGCAATGACAGCTTTACTTTACTTAGAGCGCCGCCTGTAAATCTTTATAACGTTACATTAGCTGCTCCCTGAAAGTGTTGTGTGGGCGGTGGAATCACACAGGGATTATATGTGCAGGTTCATTAAACTATTCAACCACAGCTTTATGTCATTACGTTTCATGACTTCACGGCAGTGTGAAAGGTACCCTCCAAATATTTTCCACAGCAGTAGGGAGGTCTGTTCTTTTCTTCCCAGGTGGTTTATTGGCAATTTTCTAACCTGAATGATATGATTGCTTCTGACAGAAAGTATTAGTGTTTAAATGCCTTAAATTATGTTTTTATGTTAAATTATTATATTCCATGAAGACTGTTGGTTTTACAGTGCCGGCATTGCAATCAAAGCTACAGTAAATGTGAGAGTTGAGAAAGTCTTAAAAGTCAGTACACATTTGTGGAGCAGAACTTCTGTTTTCCTCCCCAGGAACAGTATCATCTTTACGGGGTCCTGTCCCCTAGTTTGGATCCAACTGGACTAAATCACCACACTGTATATAAAGCAGTTAAAACTAGCAACTACTCAACCAGCTATTAAGTTTAACATAAAATATTGTGGAATCAATATTAACAATCTAATAATCAGTATTTTCTTGCAGCTCATTTAGTTACTTATCATTTTTGAATTTCCGTTTTGTACTTGCAATGGAGTATTTTCAGTTCTTGTATTGGTACTTGTACTTAGGTAAAGGATCTGAGCACTTCTACCAGCACTGATAATACATAGTTAACACAATCTTTTCTTGCAGAATCACAAAAGAAAAAATGGCATTAAGTTCATGTGTGTGTAAGTTGCTGCTTCATGATTTGTGTCTGTTCTCCACTCAAGTCTCTGAACTCTGCTTGGAACTGGACAAAAAAAGACAAGAAGTGCTGTGGCGTCCAAACATAGAAAACCTTGCCTGTTGGACCCAGAAAGACGTCCTTTACTTGGGTCAGCAATCCTTCTACCCCCTAAAAAGTGCAGCCGGAGCCTCTCTAGAAAGATTAATGACCATTGATCCCCGGCACAAGCCACCAGGGCAGCAGACCACTGTTTTCCTCCGGTCCCCATGAGCAGTAAAACCCTCATTACACACTTTCTGACTTTTTCGGTTGCCCCTCCAGCCTGAATCAAGCAAAATGACCGTTGTTGGTGTTTGTTTTGTTTTGTTCAGTAAAGTGTGTTGATGTTTGCTTATTGGTGCATTTTAATAATGCACTTTATTTTGTGTTTACAACATATGTTTTGAAGGTAACAATGCAGAAATGCAAGGTGAGAAGGAGCGAATCACTGATGACCACTGTGATTCAGAGAAAACTGCACAGTCAGAACTACATTTTTTAAAGAGACATGAACTCTAAATAACAAAGTTAGACGACACTCTGCTGCAGGTTCTCTCATTTGCAGATGAAACTAGAAGCTGGTATAATCATCGAGAGCTCTTTCCCCATTTGTGCTTCTTTCTGCATGACCTTCCTGATCAGATGAGCGTTTCAAAAACACAAGGGGCAGAGGGTCACTGCCAATATCAGGCTGAAACAGCAAATTACCATTCGGTGGGAAAATTCCTCCCGTAAATCAGCTCCCACTCTGTTCTAATCTGGAGGGAACTGTCTGACATCTGCCCTGAACATCGCCTTTGATGTTGGGAGAAGGTTTAAAGTAAGAGTGATTAAAATGTAACAGCAATGTGCATTGGAAACGCTGTAAGCAGGAATAATTAGTATTTAAAAAACCAAAACATTTAGTTTGAAGCTAAGTGACTGCTTTCGTTGGAAACCAATATCTGTCTAACATGGGTTGATCGTGACTAATAAATGATATTATTGCAAGTTGGATACTGATGAATTTTCACTTTCCTCACTTTGTGAGTTTTGATTATATCAAACCAAGAAGGGAATCTGCAAAATGATCTTGATACAAGGCTGATAGTGTTGAAAGTAAAAGTAAAAGACACATTAAAGCTGTAAAAGCTGTTTCTATCTGTTAAATGTTAATGAGCAAATCGTGCACCAGAAATGTAAATTAAAATACTTTAGAGTCTTTTAGAGTTTTAGCTCATTAATACTGTGTATGTTTAGTTTCAATCTTTAAGCTTTAAGTTTTAAGCTCTTTCCAAAAGAGTTGGCAACACTGTCAACTTTATCCATTGGGTGTCAATTAACATTTAAGTGCTCAACACATTTTATGTTAAAACACTAGATTTGTGGAAAATGTTTTTAAAAGTCTGATGTGAGGTTTACCATCCCAATATAGACTACAATATAAAAACCACTACAATAACCAATATATGACGCAATCAGACAACAATGTCAATATGAGACGATTCTGCAAGATTATATTAGATAATGTTTCTTTTTATGTCTAATGTTAACGTCTTTTAAATTCTCGCTTTCTATAATATCGGCACATGGCAACTATGGTCTGGCTTTGGTTAGGGAAACACAAGCACATCTTTCTTGTCCAGGTGCTGAGTCCAAAAGTTGTACGCAGATTTCTGTGTACCAAAGACCTCAATGCTGCCTTTACAATATTTTACTTTATTACATTCAGGATAAGTACAACAATTCAAGCCAAAGGTACAGAAGTTTTAAAAAAAATAGGGAAAGAACTTGGTTACTGGTTAATAAAAAAGCAAACGTTACTTGCAGGACTGTGATGGGACCTGCTATTAACACACCCTTACACTTAAGAGCAAACTACTTCCTGCACTTGACGGGGCTGTTGTGACGAGGATTTGGTAGCAAAAGTTTAGTTTTACCCAAAGTATGAAAATTAGAGCCAGAGATAGATAGTTCATTGTGGTACTTTTGCTTTCCCGCAAATTTAACAAAACAACATTTGGATGATTAATTTTGCTCAATTCCTCCTAACTTAATATGCACCCCTTAAATTTCATACATACCAATTTTCGACGGGAGGCACACTTTACCGACATTTAGTAGTTTAAACGTTTTTTATTTTTGGGATATTTTGCCAATTCACTTCACAAACCCAGCAGGCTTAGATGTGTTTTTAAGTTCAACCAACTAGTTGTCATTCGGTCAGAGTCTCAGAGTTAAATTTACTGTCTATCTCTCCACATATTAGATAAGATATGCGTATTAAAAGTGAGTGTAGTCCTTTAAAAAAACACTGGGTACTTCTTCTCACCTGTAAGCTTGAAAAGCATGAAAAGAGTCTGGTGTGATCGTTCAGGGAGACATTCCTCGAACAGATTAACTCTGCCTTAAAGTTATTCACCCTGCATCTCCCTCGGCCCTGTGAATTCAACTATAACTGACCTTTAATTTCCTCCGTGGGCATAAGAGTGGGTCAAGGGGAGGTGAGAGCAACTGTGCACTTTCTTCAAACCTGATTAAAAATATATACAGCATATATCTAATTTACTTATTTTTCTTTTGACTCACTGCCTGGCGAAATACATCTGTAAGGTAAACACAAGTTGCGTATCTACGCAGCTGAATTAATGATGTTGTTCTCTGTGCATCCAGATGAATTGAATACTACACCAGTACACATTATAAATTGACCTACAGGGCTGACGTCAGTGATCTGGAACTGGTAATGGTGTGTGGATAAGTTGCCCATAAAACCAGCATGAGGAAACACGCTGTCACTGCAGCACGATCATTAGGACACCAAACAAGGAAATGCTCTGATGGACACTAATCATTCAAGATCAAATGCATTTCAATTAACCAATAACATCTGCTCACACAGCCATTCTGGTGATTTGCCATATGTTTTGCAACCTTAAAGTAGCGCTGACGAGAGATGGATGTGTGACAATCTGTTGCCAAAATGAAGAAAAACTAACAAAAGATTAAAGTCCATGAATTCTGACGATGTTTTTTCACCCATAGTCTTGAACATATGTGACTGGTAAAAGAAATATCCTTGAATGTGACTTTGAAAGGCCAAAACTTAACTAAGAATTAGAATGAAATTAAATGTTTTATCATTTTCGAACATATGGTTTAACAGGAACTGATCATGGATGATTTCAGCATAATTTACAATCTGCTTTACCAGACGGATACCTGATGTTTTAATGGAGGGTTAACCTTATACAGATGGGCTAAAAATAACAGGTAAACAAACATAGAATTTCCACTCTGTTAATCAAAGCTATCATTTGGATTTCAACACATGCCTCTCTCATGTAATAACACGAGCAAATCAGATTCATTCATTTAAATAATTGCATTTGTTCCTGTTTTTGTCCCAAGTTAATTAGCAAACATTTCAGCGCAGAGAAAGAAAACCCGGCTCTTATTAAGTGGGATAAACAGGGGCTGTCAGCACATCTTCACAAGTCTTATGTGTAATACAAATAAGCTTGGCTGCTTGTATTTGCCGTAGCTCCGAGAAGGTTTTCATCCATAGCTGAACAATTCTCTGCTCCTCTGGGATTCTTTGCATCAATTCAATTTATTTCAGTAAATGGACCAATTCATCAGGGAAATTTGGTATGTCATTTGTGTTTTTCATCAAGCGATACCTTCCTCCGCTTTTTTCCCTAAACAGAAATGGATTAAACTCTTTCTGTGCAGATGTCTTCAACCTACAGTACAACGGCATGAGATGTTATTGTGCGCTGACAGCATAAAGGAGAAGAGCTGAGTGCATGTACAGTATGTAGGCATCGTAACAATTAATATAATCAGGTGTTTACTGCTTCTTCACTGTGAGCTCAAATCGACTGTTGAGTTAAGAGAGAAAACACATTTCTCTGACATTGCATGATAAATAGTTTTGGCTTTAATTAGTTTTACATTGCATTTAATCAGTAAAGAGCTCAGTTTGAAATCTGGACTCAGATATAAGATATAAAAAAACCAGCTCAGGTAATAATAAGTTCTTTCCTTGAAAAGGCAGCGAGCGGCTGGTGCTCCGTATCCTTCCAGATGTCTGTGTGCGATACGCTCCACCCCCCTGGCCCACATTGACAAGCCCATGTCATCCCTGTGACATTTCCAGAGCCTTCACATTTCATCAGGACGGTAATTAATCATTGAAACAATGTGGTGGCCTGGAACACCGGGGCTGCCACGGTGCTGAGGAGGGGAGCGAGTGCAGCCAGGGGCCTCCTTGGCACACGGCAGGGTGCGACAGGCAAAGGCGTTACCATGGTGAAGCCCAGGCAGCATCGGGGACCATCGTCCCACTGTGACATCTGTTGGCATCACAGGCTGCAACAATAACCTACGAGGAGGATTTAGATGCTCAGGCTGCTCCTCGTCTGCACAAATGATCATTAATAAAAGTGTGGCAAGAGGACAGCGTGCCAAAACAAAGCTTGTAAAAAATATTTTAATAGTATTTATTAACATATCATTATTGTCATATGAAACCTTGATGCTTCGCACATGTTTCAACTCACACAAGCCAGTTTACTGATATCATGTAGCAGGAGTTGTCCCATTGAAGTTAAATAAAGTCAATAAAGTTATCCATCTTTAAAGTTTGGAGACTCTGGTGCAAAGTTCTGAGTCTTAAAAGTTGTTGAATCTAAATCATAAGTGATTTTGTGTAAATGTAATTATAATGCTTCTTCCTAAAGACTTATATGGAAATGACTGTGTTGAAACCAATGCAATCAACTTCCCTTCTGGCAGCATCCAGCTAATGTAAGCTACCCTCATATAAACCTTTGCAGAGAATTACAATTCTATAACATGCAATTAAATGTTTTTAAACATCGGTTATAAAATCCATCTCGGGGGCTCATCTGGTAGAGTGGGTGCCCCATGTACTGAGGCTGAATCGCGAGCAAAACAACTAATTAAATCCACTTTGCATGTAAAGAAATCTAAAAAAAATGTCCACAAAGCTAAATACCAGCATGTTAAAACCAATCCAATCCAATCAGCAACTTTCTTCACCCAATCAATGTATCGCTGTAATGAAAGTATAAATACAACAATAACTAGAAGGGCACTCTGAGAGAGAAGGCCAAATGCCTTATCTTCTTTATCGCTAACAAAAGCGGAAATCAGTGCGCGTATCCGTCCTGTGATTCAGATCAGCTCCAACATGTGTTGGGTTCTTCCTTCACCCTTTCCACACCCTTCCATCAAGTTCCATAAAAATGGGGCGAGTAGTTTCTCCGTAATCATGCTGACAGTCAAAAAGACACACTAACAAACAAACCGAAACGGCAACATAACCATTATTATGTGTTATTCTTTAATTATGAATGGAAATGACACGTTTCTTCTTCTGAAAACAAATGAAGGAAAAAGAGAGAAGAGATGAAAAGAAAATAATACGGTAAAGAACCTTGATATTTTATTTTAGTACAGTACTGGAGTAAATGTACGTGGCACCTCTGGAGCCTTGTCAGGGCAGTAAAACATAGTGTACAAGGCATGATGAGAAACAGCCTGCAGGCATGAAATAACGCTGAAAGAGGGCCAGATGTGGCCTCGACTTTCAGGGTGTATTAAGTGTAAGGCCACAGATAACCTACTTCAGGTCTGTCAGCTGTACACACATTTTCTGAAACGCCATTATGAATAAATCAAAAGCCTAACGGCAGCCTTCCTCTCAAGTGTCATCATTATTTTATGAAACTTACATAATAATAATGTATAGAGCCTTTAGGTGCAGTTTTTCCAACCCTATTTTGCATTAAATTGATGCAAAATCCAGTTTTTTTTGGCTTTTGCTTTTGCCAAAGTTCACAGTTATCACCAGCTTGTCACCTTGTCACGGTGACCTTTTAACGTGTTGTTCCTGCGTGTTTGTAAGGGTGCTCTTTATCAGGGGACGAAAATGAAAATGGAGGTGCCATCTTGTGCCAGCTTTTAATGTTAATTTGCAGTGATTTGTGAAAGAAATAGGGCCTCGGTCCAAGACAATGCTGCTTCAGACGACACTGCATCAGAGGAGCTTTGTTGCCGCAAAATAACCTTTGCAAAATAAAAGAGCGTTAATGCAGCAAGATGAATACTCACTCCTTCATTGCGGTGTTCACACAGCATACAGAATGAAAATCATAACTCCCCTAGTCAACCAAACAGGTGAGGTCAGATTATTATCAAAGCTGCTGAACCAGAAAGTTGATGCAGTGTGCTGTATGTGCTCGAGGGGGAAGACACTGACAGTTCAAGGCCTTTGAGTCTGCAAGAAAACAGGGAGCGTGGAAGAAATGCATCCGCAAGCACTGGAATTATTAACATTTAGGTATGCTTACAAGACAGTATTACATCAAAGTAAGCAAAAAAAGGCTGAAGCAGTGCTGTGTAGATGGACGCTCACATCTACACTTTTATTCACTCATTTACAATTCATGTCAAGTCACTACCACAAACCCCCACCCTGCCTTCTTGACCCCCTCTGCCTTTTGGAGAGGGAGGGACGGTGTCAGAAGAAGAAGAAAAAGAAGAAAGGAGCCTCTGGGCCAGCGCTCATCTTCCATCTGACCTTCACATGGAGCTGATTATCAAGCACGGAGTCTTTGACAGGTTTTGAAGAGCATGCTTTGAACTCATCTCAACAGATCTGACGGTGAGAGTGAAACAAAGACTCGACAAATGATGCAATTAACAGCGTTGTTTGATCAGTGTGAGACTTTGCTTCCAGGACAAACAAAAGTATCAGGTGATAATGAGCATTTGAAAGCTGTGGGAAAGCAAGTGGACCTTCAGTTGAGATATTTTACGACAGCATCGGCCGTTTGTTCAAATGCTTAAAACTATCTACGTTTACATTTACCTGACAAGGACTTCTAGTGGCCATGTGAATTATGACGTTGGTTTGTTGTTTGTTTTGTTGTTATACAGCCTCAGAGTAAGTTAGAGGACGATGGATGTGTGTGGGGGTCCGCTATTCAAATCCTGTCTCCTAGCAGATTTAATTTATTCGTAGAAAAACATTTTTGTTTACACATTTACACATCCAGCTGTTATGGTGCAACATTTGCATTTATTTGAATTTGTGTTTCTGGCCGGCTGAAGAATGTAAGTCCAGGATTCACTCTCCCAGTAGCTCTGTTTTTGGTCTCTACCAACTCCTGAGGGGAATATCTGGCTCCACTATGTTCACCAGCTAGTCTCTTTATTTGACTGTCTGCCATTTGGTGCTGGACACGTAGTGTACACTCTGTTTGAGCTTTTTCACTGAAAACAGCTGTTTGCTGCTGATGGAAAAGATGATGATGAGAGCTGTGACAGGGAAACAGCAACATTGTGGGCTGTTAAACCAAAGTAGTGAACTGAAAGATGTTAAAATACTAACTTTCAGTTGCCTAAACCCTCTCCATGGAGGTAGCACATCAGAAAACGTTTGAGTGAATTATTTTTGCAACAATTTTCTAAAAGTGAGTTCAGAGGCCTTCCTGTGCCTGGTGCAGAAGATTAAAGCCAATAGATGAGTTTTCATTTATACCAGAAAAACTTATTTTAAACAATAACAAAATATAGCACATGAGGAAAGGGTTGGGCTGGTGGAGGGAGCTGTGGCAGCAAACTTCGCAGTGAGCGTACCAGTGAGAAGTGCTCAGTTAAAATGGCCGTGCTGCACACCTGAATGTTATTTGTCAGCTGATAGTCACACACCTGCTACACGAGCCAATGATTGTGAAGCATGAATGAAATAGTTGGTGACAATCAACTAATGCTACGGGTTGTTTTCTATTGGACATAGTAAACGTTGGATCAGTTGACACTGACTACCAATGGGCTGTATTACACTACTTTGTTTTCAATGTTCTAAAAATTTCCCCAAATTATACTAATTCCCCAGTTTATCACCTGAAGGTTGAAACCCTCAAAGGTCAGAATATATAGTCTGGTTTTATAACCTGGATCAATACTGATGTCTGGTTATTTTCTATTGTTTACTGTGTTATGTGTTTGCTTTTATATGCAGTCGATATTTCAGTTGTTATTTCTCTCTGAATCAAATCCACAAGCTCTCAGTCTTGAAGGCTCAGGGTTTTGTTTAGTCAACAAAACAGCTTGTGTAACCAGCCTGCTTCAGTTTTTCTGAAAAGCTGCTGGTAGTTGGTAAAGTGGCAGCTGAGAAACTGAGTTAGTCAGACAGTCTATCCCTCCACTCCTTCAAGGCAGTCTGCTGGTCTGATGGATGAGAATTGAAAGGCAAATCAATAGAGATCACAGCTTAAATGAAGAGTGATTTTAATTGGCTTACTGTTATTGACGTGTGCTTCCCTCAGCTACTTGGATTTGCTCCGGGGCCACACCAGGGCCTGCGCTGTGGCTCCAGCAAGTGAAGATTTGCTGATACTCAGCTGTTCGCTGAATAAAATGACGACTAACGAGGGGTGACAATAGCAATTCAGATAAATGTTTATCAGGGCTATTTAGATATGCCCACGTCTGCCTGCAGTACGTCTGTTTTCAGGGGATGTTGAGAGATTACACACTTGGGATGACAAAGAGTCAGATTCTCACAAATCAAAATGTGCACTCCTGAGTTTTAAGTATGCCATCCATAACAGGAAATACTTAAAAAGAAGCAGACATAGAAATATGTTGTTCCTATTGAAATTAAGTGTAATATAAATCAAGGTAGAAGTTGCAGATAACATTTCCTCTAATGTGGTTTTATGAAATTGTTGGAGATGGCTTTGACAGCCAAAGTTTCTCACAGATCCTAATAAATTCTCTAAATGTGCTGATGAAATCTCTTTTACATAAAGAGGTGGGAGCTTCAAGACTCTCAAAAACTTAACACAAGAGGCAGAGAAGATGAAGAGTGCAATTTCAATTTTACATTTCCTGTCTGACACTGCTGTAGATGTAGTAAAACCATTGGGCTAGTGTATAGATTTGCTAATGTTTATGAAACTGGATCTCAATTATTACAGTCTGCTGGAGAAACAAAATGTATTTACTTTTCCTCCAAGCTTAGAAATGAGCATGTTCTTCAGAAACCATGTGGACATTCACCTAATCCCATATTAGTTCAAACACACCGGTTCATTTCCATCTAATTGTGCTTAATACCTGCTAAACACACCCTGACATTTTAACATTTGACATGAATTCATCACTTTAGTCATCTTTTCTGATGAATATGTACAGATATAAAAGAAATCCAAAGAGAGAGTCCCCCTCTTCTGAAATCTTTAGTACAATATGCAAACGCTGCACATGATTATGAAATAAGACCTGAAACATAGCCTCTAACTTTTGATACGCGCACAGTCAGCAGCAGGGAACGCCTGTAAGATTAACACGGAGGACCCCTCTCCTTATTGCAGTTAGGGCTGCCTGAACAGGCCATTTTAATAATGCATAATCACTCATGCATATTCTCCACGCTGTGTCAAGCACAGTGGAATTAAACAAGTTTATCATCTAAAAAATGACATGTTCCATATCAGCCTTTTTCACTGAGTGTCCTACGAATGGCAAGCTCGCTTTTCGCCTATCGCGAAGATACTGAAATAAGACGGCTATCAGCAGTCGTCCAGAATTTATAATTTCCTAACGGGGGCCAATATCTTTAGAGTCTAATCACTAAGGAACCGTTTTGACGCTGGGGGAGTTTTTAGTGATGGGAAACTGGTCATCCGAGGCCACAGGGAATGAATAAGTGTTCAAATCAACATGCTACTGTGCTTAGTATTAACTTGACATGACAAAGAAACACCACCAAGAAGAATATATAATGTGTTTTATTAATTGAATTAAGACCATTCCTTTCAATTGTGACACTTAAAGTCAACTGCTTTTAGAAGCTTCAATAAATCCTACCATCATTTTCTTTAAATGTTTAAAAAAAGGGAACTGGTGCTGAGAAATTAGAGTCGTGACCACAGCAGGATCTATACTTAATGAGCTACAAGCCAGAACCGGAGCGATGTTTCAAAACAGGAAGGTCTAAAGGGGTCTATAGAGTTTTAGCTTTTCACTTGATATCCAGTTTTATATTAGATTTTTTAAAAGTTTCTAAATGTGGGACACAAATTTGATAGGCTGAAAATCATTTAGAAAACCATTTCAATAATTTAAGTCCAAAGTATGTGAAATGATCTGCTCATTTAGAATACAAATGTGAACCTTTGAATAATTATAAGCATAACTTTGTTTATTTCTTTCTCTGTGCAAGTGACTCATTAAAATTGAATCATTTACAAACCATGAATCTAGCACACACCCTCAAACCCTCCGGCAACAACACCAACAGTGTGGTTACTGAGCTTTCACACTGTTGTATTGATGAAAACAAGTTCTCAGCAATAGGCTTGAACTCAATCCAAAGTTGCCACCAATAATCTCTCCTGCCTGAGTGAGAACGGCTGTTTCTTTGTGGGATTGTGTGTGAAAAAGAGAGAACGGTCAGAGAGAGGAAGACTTATCTTCCCACAGGATCAGTACTATTGTTAAACCTCCTAAATCACCTGCAGTGAGCGGAGCAGAACAGAGAAGCCTGATGCTGCGAGATTTCTTATTTCATTTTTAATACCTCCAGATCGGATCCATCCAGGATTGTGTTGCTGTAATCCCTTGGCTCAATATCCCCCATGTTGAATATGTTAATGTCTCCCACCACATGGATCATTCGTCAGACAGACTTGGCAGATGGGCTTGCAACCGTTTCAGAAAAGACAGATGTATCAACACCCCTTTTTAAAACCTCTGTGTTCTTTTCAACACTCGACTCACCATCGATACAACAATAAATGCATGTGTTTGTGTGTTGGAAGAAGAGAGAATGCATTAGGTCCCCAAGATAATTTTTCCAGGCGTATAGAAGATGGTGCGCAGCCGAGGATGAACATTACATTGTCACTCCCCAGAAGACCGAACATAAAAAAGGCTTTTGTATGTTTGAATTGCCAGAATATTTTCTCAACACATTTTTTTTATTCTGCCAGATAATGATCTATTTCTCAGTTCCACAGTGTCCTACTTAGCCTACTTTATCTACGTTGGAGAGAAAAATAATCACTGTGGAGGATGCTTCTTAGCCTTGCTAATGCTGCTCTGTCCTTGATTATTATCCTTATTATTTAACAGCTTAAGGCTGTTCTTAAGAGTGAGATTCTCATTGCATTTATATATGTTAGATGCTTTATTGGGTGAAAACAACACTGTGCATTTGTTGACTTGAAAAAAAAGTGCAATATTGATGGTGAAGAAAGAGCTAAGAGGAATATTAAATTGATGTTTTGCAAAGATAGTTTTCAAAGAGAAGCTAAGGCTGTTCTCTCCATTCTTATTCAGGTCTCAGCATCTCAATATTGAATAACCTGAGAGCTATTATGATGCGTTCGTGTGCAACACATGATTTATTACTGCACCTTCTGTTGTACCATCAGAGCCTCAGAAGACAGGAGAACTCTCCTCAGCAAACTCAAACAGCTTTTTCTTTTTTTTTTACAATTATGAGCCTGATTAATTATTTTCTACCTGCAGCTGCTGGCAATCTGAGTTAGTATCAACTTGATGCTATCACCGGTTAATTTAATACGCAAAAACAAACACACACCACAAGATTCAGGAAGCGGTTTAAATAGACAGTCTACATCAATTTGTATTGTGTCGGTAGATGCTTGCGATGTTTCAAACATGCGTAAATGTCATGAAACGATTCCTACAAAGGCAGATGTTGTTTACTGTATCCACTGAAGTCAGAGTGTAGACGAGTCATATGCCTGCTGGCAAACAAAGATGGCCCCCATAACTGACTTTGAAAGTTGACAGTAATATTGAACTAGCTCAACATCAAAGCTGATTGCCTCGTGCCTTTTTATCCCAAGTATCAGCCTGATTGATGATAAGGTTTTGTTTGTGGTGCAGAATTCAGACTTTAAAGTTTTCGCTGAGGGAGAGATGTAAAGTGGAATACATTTGAATGTATTTCCATTGGAAGAAAACACATATTAAGTGTATATGTGCTGACCCACAGACGTCTCAGGATGGGCTATGCAGGATATGTTCGGAGGATAAAAATTAAAGCTGCGTCGAGTGTTCCAGTCGGACGACCAGCAGCTCTCAGAAAACAGGCTTTCATGTGCTCAGGCTGACAGGCTTTTGATGTAAGTAGCAGAGTCTGAGATTAGGCTTGGAGGATATCAGACTATCCTTTAAAGAAAGAGAAGAGGAAGAGAGACAGAGGAAGACAGAGGTGTGTGTTGGGGTGGGGGGGGGGGGGGGTGCACCTGATGTCTATCTATAGTACTGTATGTATTTTTTAAATAATCTTTAAAGATGATATCCCACTTAAGATCTATAGCCAATGTGTTGAGATGTGTGTTTATGAACAGCTTCTCTGCCACACATATTGAGAGGCACAATCAAACACTTTGTGTTAAAAGTCTTAACGCTCTCATTAGTATTCCCAACAGCTGCTTTTTTTTTTGGCTCTTCAGTTGATCTAGACAATATCTCTGGAGAGATAGAGAGTGTCTGAGCATCTCAGAAGCTTCATTCTCAGAGAGAAAAGATACTTGTATTCTCAAGCCATGTCATCCTCTCTTCTCTCACCACATGTGCTGAGGGAAATATCATACAGTTTACTCTTGACCTTCAAAATAGTCAACAATTTTACAAATACTGGCTCTTGTGGAGGCTGAGGAAGATCATGTGATCTGGACAAAAGCTCCAGAACAGCTAAATAACAGACTTTGTGGACTTTCCAAAAGTTAAAACTAAGTGCTAATTTAAATTGTTAAACCAACATGGAGCTCCAACATTTTATCAGCTGTGGATAGCTAATTAAAGTGGCAAAATACATGTTTTTTGATTTAACTTATCATCATGAAGTAAATGTTGATTGCACAATGTATAGGCTGTAGAATAATGACACCATCTACATTTAGATTGGTTCCCTATAAGCCTCGCTTTCACTTTGCAATTCTGTCTGCCTCCGGGGAACAATCTTCTGGGAAAATGAAGGCTCCACAAAACTGAGGAAAAACAAAATGCAGTTTGTCCTGTGCACTTGTAGCACTTGCTACAATAGTCGCGAATAAGTCACCAGACCACGCTATACGCTCATTTGCATATTTTCGACATCACCATTGTAAAATAAGATGTATTGGACAAGGTGTTGTCAAAACATGCAGGTTTTATTTGAGGGGTATCTGGGTCCCACTCTCAGTGAGGGAGTAGCGAACTGATGTTAGATCATGATCATGAGCTGTGCCTCAGAAATAACACATTAGTGTTTTACTAATTGTGTTTTGCGACTACAAATGTTGCTAAAAAGAGACATTTTTTACATTACCATTGACATGCCTGGTTATCTGCGAAACAAAGATCTTATAATCCCAAATTACGTGTTAAACAAGTCCCAACCATGCCCCCTCCGACACCACATCTGTGACAAAAACACATCATTTGAATATGTAATGAAATGCATTGAACAAGTCGGCCTAAATGAAGTCTATGGGGGCCTTCTAGCTCAAACATGAATCTTTCATTCATTCTGAAATATTACATTCCTAATCACAATATGAACTGATGAATATGAATCACAATGAACTGTAATATGAGCACTCATTTATCTTCCATCCATCATTTTAAATGGAATACATAATTCTCTATCAAATCAAAAGCTATATGTGGAAGACTGCTAAAATCTCGTAGGGGTCAAATCAGCCTCCCAATGAACAAATAGTATCTTATTTGATTACGAAGCTACATAATGAAATAATTAAATGAAAATGCTAATAGGAAGCCAAGTCTTATGTTGGCCCGCAGCAGACTTTGACCAATCAAGCCTAAAAGCATTACTACAACTATTTCTAAGTGATGTAGCTTTTTCTGTAGGTCAAGCGTTTTTCATTTTTTTATTCTATCAGACTTCAAGCCGCTTTGAACACCGAACCAGAACAAAAAAAACACATCACAAAATGTTCAAATCAATCTTTAATGGCTTTTCTTGTTGTTTTACATTCTTTCGGCCACACACAGCACCAATTTGAGATTACTAGGATCCCATTACTACAGGATCAACGGGAATGCTTTTACATTGTCCGGCTTCTGCTTATCACCCATCCATCTTTCCCAGAGAGAGTGACATCTTTCAACGTTTCATTCTTTTTTCCCTTGCCTTGGCATCTTTATTAGTGACAGGAACCAGATCGGGAGAGGAGCCGTCTGGTCCTCTGACTGAAACACACCCATATGCTGCTGTCATGTTCTCTGCTAATTAGGATTAATGGCAACCATGACACTGACTTACTCCTTAGCCTCATACAACCACTCTTAGCATCCCACTTATCCTTCAGCCATGTCTCTTTACCTCCACAAACTGCCTGTGTGGAGATTGAATTCTTGTGGAGATTTCTAGACAGCTTTCTTTCAAGACCAAACACTTCAGACAGTGTTTGATGTTTCTTCAAGGTTTCCTGGCGCCACTAAAAAAAGATTTAGCGGCCTGAGCTTTATACATTTCTTCTGAAATCAACAGAAGTTGCTTGATGCTGATATTCAGTGTGTTGAGCGCAGAGTTTGTTGTAAACTTTGTTTGTATAAGGCACAACTCTGTGTCTTATCAATAATTAATGAGGTGGCATTACTGAGCTGCGTTCTCTGAAGGACAAATTAGAAAGCACAGGTTGAACGAGCGAATACAAACACACCGAGCAGAGCAGTTGTGATGAGGAAAACCAGGCGCATTAATTGCCGATTACTTCTTCGCTAATCTGAAATGTGAAGACCCTCAGATTCCATTAGCTTTACCCTTGAATCTAAAACAAAACACTAATACCTGGAGTTTGTGTGGATGAGATTTTCTCTCACACCAATTTGCAGTGAAGGCCTTTGTCCTCAGATATACCTCATGAAAGGTGCTAGAGTAGCTTACCCTGTGAAATTAATTAAAGTAAGTCTCAAGGCTTTCAGAGTTTCAAATCTGACAGCCTCCCAGCGCTCTTTTTTATCTTACTTCACATGAAAGATATTTCTGTAATACCCTCTGCCAAAGTTACCTCCAGGTGTGTTTCTTTCTGCTATAACATTGAAACACATTCAAGTTCAAGCCTACTGTAAAGAACATCATCTTCTAAGTTGTTATGCCTAACATGTTAGCAAAAAGCTATGTACACATCCAGAAGAAATACAGCAACCGTAGGAGTCATTTGGAGTTGTGTTTCTGGCCACACATTTAGTCTAATATTCTCTCTTTTATCTCTCTTTTGGTCTCCACCAACTCCTGTGGAAACTGTCTGGCTAATTAGCTGCTAAACGCTCAAACAGCTCGTCGCTAACTTTGTCTGTTTCCCGTTTGAGACAGAAGTAAACAGTAACAGTGAAGTTGCAGGATGTTATACCAAAACAATGAGCTAAAATAAGACACTTGAATTCTTCGTAAAGCTATGTGGAAACAACTCCACGGTGATAATTCTCTTCAGGTTCATCAACGGATGACCCTCTTTCACATAACACATAGCCAGTTGATTCCTTGTTAACACTATAATATTGATTAATGCAGCTTTAATTATGGGACATTCAAGTGAGCGTAGGATACAGCACAATTCACTCTGTGCTCAGTACAAACACTTGAGACAAACATTGCTTGATGACAATTTAGATGAGTATACAAGTGCCTGAGCCTCTGCTGACACTGGCGTTCGCTTGTTTGAATGGAAATTGACGTGAGCCAAAGGATGATCACCATGCGCTAGAAGAAACACCGTGATTTGGCTACCAGATGACAAGAACAAATTCAATGGACACCCTGATTAATTGGTATAAATGCTGGTGCAGACAGCGACAGTCCAAGTTAGTTAATCTTGAGGCCGAGAGGGATGGGAAGTCGGCAATAAAATTATGCACACCGGTGGTTTCAGTTTGGAGGAAATGTTTTCTTTACATTTCCATTTTTATTGCTGTCCATTCCAGGTCATTTCGTGCTCAAAGCAACATCACGCCTAAACTAATTTGTTGGCAGCTGTTTCATATTCTAAACATTTCCATTAGCAACCGAACCCATCCACATAATGAAATATTGTTCAAAGGAAAATCTATTTCCAAACGGCTTTATTTAATTCCACCACCTAAGATTCAGATTTTCCACCAGCATTGCTGAAATATAAACCTTATCACTCTGCATCTAAATATGACATCCGACTACTTTTGTTAATATTTCTTCAAGAATCATTGAAATGGAAAATGCTGAAATAAACGCAGGAAGCTAAAACATCTTCACTGTCCCAAAAGTAATAACAAAACATATTAAGATGCAGCATTTGTTCTGTCCTCTTTACTGGAAAGATATATCCCTTGCAGAAAGCCAAAGGCCCAATTGTGAATTGATGAATAACTATAAATATTCAAGAAGTGAAAATGCTTTTTTCTTCAAATGAGAAATGGGTGGAATGGCCTGGGTGAGTCATTTCTTCCAAAAGACAGAGCGATAAGTCTCTCAGCTCGCAGTTCAAACACTGAAAGCTTGTGTCCTTCCCTCTGGCAGAGGTGAAGTGAATTGGAAGGGAGAGGACTGGGACGGGACGTTTGAGTCTGGGAAGGTTTGTCCTGGTGTTGGATTGCACAGTAAATGACCCCGAGGTTAATCACGTTTGATCAGTGTATCCATCATGCGCTCCGGTCGCTGACACTGAATGTCAAATGACAGGCGATTCTGAAATGATGTTTCTGAAATTAATTGGGCTCAAGGCCTGACCACAGGAGAAAGTGGTCCAGCGAAATCAATCTGTGCATCTTTGCTAAATATTTGTTTCTAGAAGTGTGGTTATGTAATGACTACATTCACAGTTGGGGAATTATTGTGGCTGTCTAACTGCTAAATCAGTAGCCAATCACAAAAGGTGCTGTCAGCTTGTCCATATTTTGACATGCTGTTTTACACCATTTTGTTCAATAAAAAGAGATTTCAGAGGGAAAATAAAGCAAGTTGCTCTTGGTCCCTCACGTGATAACAACTTCACACTGGTTATTCAGAAGGTGTATTTGTACCATCGCCTCCTGTCTCATAACCGTCGCTTTTTTGTGGAACATTTCTTACTCCAACAGAGATCATTTACAAAAAATGAAATGGTGCGACACAACTAATAAGCTACGATAGCTTCCGACTCTGTCCCCACAAAGGTCAACACCATCAAGAGACAGCTTTCTATTTATAAATGGCACGGATTTGCTTTACTGTTTAGTTTTGTTCACTTTGCCCCCACGAGCCAATCCCACTAATAATGGTGATTCTATTGTCTATTGAAATTAATTAGCTGCACACACACACACACACACACACAAACACACACACACACACACACATACACACACACACACACACACACACGCACACACACACACACACACAAAATCTACACAAACATATACCAGAGGAGACCCTCACCCCTCATCCGGGCCTCTGTCACAAATGCCTCCTCTGTGTGACTCCCCCTGAGTCGGTTGCCAGGCAACCATGGCTGCTTTAACATGCGCAGGAGAAAGGGAGCAGGGGATACCTCTTGCCTGTGGAGCGAAAGCAACCACGACAGTGTCAGTGTGAGGCGACGGGTTCCTTCACAGCACCTCCCTCCTCTCTCTCTCTCTCTATTCTCTCTCTCTCTCTCTCTCTCTCTCTCTCTCTCTCTCTCTCTCTCTCTCTCTCTCTCTCTCTCTCTCTCTCTCCGTCACTCTCTTATAGCCGTCCAGCGTTCACGCTCTGCTCAGTTAGTTAGGGGATACATGCTGAGCCATTGGAGCGCAAGAAATGGTATGTTAGGTTACCCATCATGTAGAGCAAGCAGGGGCTTCACTACTTCAGCAGGGGTGCCTTTTTTTGTTCCTGTTCTATTTCAGCATGAAACAGTAAAAGCCAAGACATCAGCTAAACATGTTTTACATTGCTGAGCAGTTTAAAAGTTTGAAAGAGGAGATGAGCCTTTAAAAAGACTTGATAGGGGTGACTTGGCAGGAGAGACAAGACAGAAATCATCTTTGCGGAATAAAGACAGAGGAAGATGGAAATGTTCACATGAAACAGCTTTGTTACCCTCCCACCTGCATCTGCCCATCAACTGACTCCATTCTTCAACTTGACATCATCTTTCCTCACAGACAAGACGAAGAGGAGGAGAAGAGAGAAGCAGAGGTGGGGAAACAAACAAAGCAGACAGAGAAAGAGGAGGAAGAGCAGAGAGGAGGTGGACAGCACAGTTTTAGCTCTCACAAGGCTGAGGAGGAGAAAGTGACAGGCAGCTAGAACTTGGCCACTAGTGAGATGAAATTCGGGGAGGAGACGCTGGACCGCTGCAGGGTACGACATCCAACAAGAGCACCAACATTGGACTGCCTTGAAGACGAGCCAGCCCTCTCTGGATCCCCTCCACAGCCGAAGGATGAGAGGGGTCGACTTTCACCTTAGTTGCCAGGGATGTCTGTGCACTATGGAAAGGCGTCCCCCTCCAGCATGTCCAATGCTATGTTATTCCTGATGCTTTGCAAGGTAGGTCTTAAAACTGTCATCCCACATTTCTTTTATTAAACTCTTCGTCCTGTGCAGAGCAGCTTTCAACAAATACTTAATGAATCTTTCACCATTTATAAATGTCATGACATTGTGTAGCTATGAATTTATTATGCATCATGATATATTCTTCATGAATGTGGGACATTTCCAGGCTCAGCTGTCTTTGTATGAATACTTGATTAAAGCTGCAGAGACACCCTGAATGTTGTCTTACAATCAAACCAAGCTCTTTGTGCCTTTTCTGCGTTACTCTGAGAGATACTGTTGGCTGTTTGACCATGATACACATCCACATGGCCCCTATGGAAGTTTCTCCTCTTGCATGTTGCTAACAAGTTTAAATGCTTCTCATTTCTCAGCAGCACCTTAATTGAAAGTTGCTCTTTAGCTTTTTGTATACAAAACACTTCATTTGTGACTTTCTCGAATGTAATGTCGTTTTTGGAAAGACTCACTGTACTCATATGGAAATGGTACACAGGAATGTTTTTGTAATAATATGCAACCTTTCTTTTTTGTCAAATTTAAATTCCATGTTCGTTAATTTAAGATGTAGATTCTGTAATTCTTCAGATTATGTTTGAACTTTTCTGTGTAGCGTTAGCAGGATATTTTGATCAATAAAAAAGATATACTCCTCAATTGCAAGTTTTGTCCCATCCAAAATAGATCTGCCACTTTCCTCTTACTCACAGCACAATGAGTACAGGTGGTGGAAAATGGGTCACACTCACTATTGGCAGTATTCCTTATTTTACTCTTCTTCTTCTTTTTTTAATTTCTCTTCATATATGCATCGTATGTTTCTGTATGTGATGCTCTGAATTTGTGTGTCTGTGTCAGCGTGTGGTGGGTGTCAACCTGTGTGTGTGTGTGTGTGTGTGTGTGTGTGTGTGTGTGTGTGTGTGTGTGTGTGTGTGTGTGTGTGTGTGTGTGCAAAGCACTCGGGAGGGAGCTGTTTGCTTTAATTCCATTTTATAACAATGCCAAAAGCGACTCCTGCCTGTCAGACTCTGTTAACATCTGGAGTCGTTTGACGTGCTCAGGATTATTCAAGTGGCAAAAGGTTTTACTCTCCAATGATCTGATCTGAGGATGTTAGCTTCTGTAGGTGTAGCAGGAGTGACCGGATTTATTGTCCCAGGTATCTCTCTCTCTCTCTCTCTCTCTCTCTCTCTCTCTCTCTCTCTCTCTCTCTCTCTCTCTCTCTCTGTCTCTCTCTCTCTCGCTCACACATTTTCTCTCTGTCTGCTCTTTTTTTTATTAGAAATGTGCTTCTGGCTGTTGCTGTACAAGTGAAGAGCCAGGTGTGAGCTCAGCTTGGTGAGAGAAAAACTCTCAAGGAGATGCTTTTCATTTTGAATGTGGAATTGTTGATCGAGAGATGTTACATGTATCATATTTGAACCATGAATTGCCCTGACAGCTACAGAGCTGCTCATATTAATCACAGCGGGGGGAAGTTAAGACGTAGAAGTGTATACATCGTTGGAAACGATCTCTTGAGTGGCAACAGGAATCAAAACTGAGATAACTAAATAATCCTACCTTGGAATAGCACACAGTCAAATGACTAATCAATAAGAGGTGGAGAAGTGGGGAAGTGGAGCAGTGTACTGTATCTTGTCCGGATGTGCCACACTATGGGAGTTTATTTCTGTGACTTTTCCTTCCAGCTTGTCCCGAACAGACACTGGGAGTCATTATGGGTGGTTAATGATTATGGCACATCGCAGGATGCCAGCACTGGCTGCCACTTGACACCGAACGCAGTCTGTTGAACACTGGAGACGTTGGAGGAGGAAGACGTCTGGAAGGTTTGCTGTGTGACGCACAGCTGCACTCTGTGGTAAAGCTGTTTTTCACAG
This sequence comes from Cottoperca gobio, assembly GCF_900634415.1. NCBI lineage: Eukaryota > Metazoa > Chordata > Actinopteri > Perciformes > Bovichtidae > Cottoperca > Cottoperca gobio. The sequence goes on along the minus strand of NC_041376.1, from coordinate 7,180,930 downwards.
CACCCAGATTTTGGCAGAGCCTGGACCCTCCTTCACCACCTTCAGTGTTTTAGAGCTTTACTTAAGTGAAAGTACTTATACATTAATAGTACACATACTCCATTATAAATACAAGTCTGCATTCAAAATCCTACTCTTAAGTATAATTAGTCAAATGTAGTTAAAGTATCAAAGTAAAAGTAAGTAATTTTCATCTTTTTCCTCAAGTATTTGTTTTTGTGAAATATTGAATAATTTGAACAATAATTGAAATGAAACATTTAAAGGGGAAATGTCTGTTTGCTGGAACTAACAACACATGGACATCTGAAGCAAGACACAACAATTGGGAACCGCTGGCTTCATCTTGAACAGCATATTTTATAAGGTTATTATTCGTGTTTTATGCAAAACCTTCATTTGAAAAGTAACTTGTAATCATACGGTAGCTGTCAGGTAATTGTAGTGGAGTAAATTGTTTAATATTTGCCTCTGAATTGTAGTAGAGTAGAAGTATAAAGCCGCATACAATGTAAATACTAATAAAGTACAAGTACCTCAATTGTACTGAAGTAAATGCACTTAGTTACTTCCCACCGCCGCTCCTCCTCGTCCTCCTCCAGCTCCCTCAACATCCTTCGGGCACATTTTTCCCCCCTTGTGTTTTTATTTTTTTTAGCTGAGAGCTTGTTTATATCAGCAGTGAGCAGGCGTCTTCATGCATGAGGGCACATCCAGCGCGCCACACAAAGATCTACATTCATGTTGAGGGAAGCCCTGTTTATAGCGCTCCCCAGGAGAGGCAATCAAAGCCCATTGTTACAAATCAGAGGAGGAGAGCGCACTTTAACACAGACACAGAACCGGATGGGTTTTTATGTGCGTCAAGAGTGCAATACATGCTGATGATTGGATACTGACAACCCTGTTATCATTCAGTCACCATGTGATGTTCGCTTTTCAGAGAGGACAATCAGTTTCGTGTTCCTAACCTTATTTAAAACAGGCCTGAAAAATAAGGAATTTTAAGGCATTTTATATAAATTTATCGATAATCCTTAAACACCAAATATGATTGAGATCTTTCTATAATTGACTTGAAATTTCTATGATTTCAAATGCAGAATTTATTATGTCTTGCTGTGATCAGCTCAGTTAGTTTCATTTCCTTTTTCTGCCAAGACCCTTTTCCCTCTGCCAAACCGTCCAAGAACACGATCCATTAGTGAAAGAAAAAGGGGAACGAAGCTCCACTGTTCACACAAAAAAACTCCACTTTAGAGCTCCTTCGAAAGGTTAAATAAAGTTCAACTATTTCAAAGGGCGGCCTGCAAATGGATCTTAATAATGTAGACTTTGCAAAGCTTAATTGCTGTACACAACCGCGGGAAGTCATATTCATCGGCAAGAAAGAATAATAATAATAATATGAAGGTACATTTTCTTTTTACTTGAATTCGAGTGAAGAACATCACATTTTCTGATGGATGATTCCTCTTCAGGTGTTAAACAGAAAGCAAGATGCCAAGCCAAATAAATGGTGAATATCATTTCACTTGTCATTTTAGCAGGGTGTTCTTGGTCCAGCTGAGAGCCCATGAAGTGTCACTTTACACAAGTATTAAAAGATAGCGTAAGATTGTTTTTATTATGGCAAGTCAGTCTCTCTCATAAAGTACTTCAGCCAAAAAGTCACAGTGCGTACCGAGGTAGTTCATTTTTTTGTAAACTCTTGCTGGAAGTCAAAACATGTGTCTTGCATCCAAGCATTTTACTAAGAGGAACAGTTCCCTGTTAAAAGGTTTATTTTTAGTCTGCATTAGCTTACATGCCTTACTGTTGCTAGCTGGCGTATAAAACCCATTGACCCGCAAAAGGAGCGCTTTTCTCCCGAGAGGTGTTTGGATGCCAACTCGCACAAGCTGCTGCGCCTGCAGGCTGAAAACATACAGCTAGTTTTTAATACTCCACCCCGGGCTAAACCGATCAATACACACACACACACACACACACACACACTCCTGCTGGCACACTCAGAACTTGTATCGGATCACAGTTGAAGAAGTAACACAGCTAAAAAGTGAGTCCATAGTGCAGGAACTTCTGCTGTCTTTTCTCACTCACGGGGCCTCAAAGAGCTGCCAAGGCGATTCATCTGATGTCCAGAATGTCAATCAAGAGGAGTGTGTGTTTGTAGAAGTGCACAGTTGCAAACATTCATTCTGGTTTAAGAAGAAGTTTATTTTATGCTTGAAAACGTGTTAGCGCAATAAGAAAAAGCAGAAATGAAGTAAACAGCCATGTTTACATGATAGTATTTCAGTGTTTATGGCTTGTATCAAACATCCATAATACCTGAAAAATAGATGATGTTATTTGTGATTTTTTTAAATATATCTCAAAGTGGCAATAGCCCTTTCTAAGATTTATTCTTAATTGTTTTAGGAAAGGTAATTTGGGGGATTGTACTTCCTGTCTCACTTATTCAACCACTGAAGTGTTTTTCATAGTTTAGTCTCCCATTTATTGTAAAAACACAAACAACTTAGATTTATAATTTGCAGACAACCTTCATTAACCAGACATCAAGCAGTCATAATTAATGCGAGACATGACTTTGAAAAGATTGTGAAATAGCCAAAATTCCTGCCTAACCAATTAATTCACTTTCCTCTTAACAAGAGCGCACCGCATCACAACTGGATTAAAGCTGACATGAAGGACACATTTATTATGAGACCTATATTGAAGAACTATGAATACATTTTAAACTGATTATATATAAAGTGTTGCATCTCTTTAATCCTCTGACTGCAAATTGATTTAAATTATCCAGCAGTCTGATTCGTCATTTCACATTAACAATGACAAATGACAATTCACAATTCAAACTGCTCAACACCAGATTCTAAGTCTCGTGTGTTCACTCTCTTTCTTTTTTTCCCACATTTAAACTCAGGAGATAACTATATTTTATTGAAGGAATTGAGAAAAGTCATTTACTTTTGATGGAAAATCTTTCCCATCTCCTTGAATAAAACATAGATTTACAGAGACTTACGGCCAACTTGGTGCAACATGCAGAGAGCATCAGTACAGTACACCCCACATATACAGTCTGTGTGTGTGTGTGTGTGTGTGTGTGTGTGTGTGTGTGTGTGTGTGTGTGTGTGTGTGTGTGGCCTGTGTGTCACGGTGGTTATGGGACACCTCTGCCGATCTTCTTTTCAAAGGTTGAACATTTTAGATTGATGTTATCTACACATTTTTTACAAGTTTTTTACAGAATTTTAAATAGAAAGGTATACATGTATAAAGTATACATTGAATTAAAACACATGAACTTACTTTTAGCATTTTTTCCATTCCTGCAACAAGCACCACACAGCCCTGCTGTTGTTTTTTCATCCCTTAATCTGTTCCCAGAATAGTTCCCTACATATATTCTTGCATTTATGGATGAAACAGTTGGTGCATTTGTGTAATTAAAAATACAGTGAACTGGTATATTTAGGCAGCTTTCCATCCATTTCATGTTTTCTTAAAACACATATTAACATGATGATCAAAGCAGAAAAAATATCCCTTTGTTAATTACTTTTAAATGATTTTATTGCTTCCCCCAACCATCTGACGAATACACTTCTTTTTGTTTTATTGCCATTATCGCTGTCCACCATACACTGTGCAGACCATCTTCTAAGGACAAATTAAGCAGTTGCAGTAACTAACACACTGATTGTTTCTCCCTTTTCTCTCTTATCTGCTCCCTGCAGATTGGTCCGAGACAAAAACCGCTGACTTTTCCAGGGAAAATGGTAAACACTCTCCACAGTGATGAGGAAAAGGGAATCCAGGACAAGGAAAGTAAAGAGGAGAGCATCTTGGCCATGTTGGGCATCATTGGGACCATTCTCAACTTAGTAGTCATCATCTTTGTCTACATTTACACCACCTTGTAGGTCTCGGACTCTTGTTGTACTTCATATCGGAATTCATCTGTATTGTTGCAGCTACGGTGTGTTGACTTTTGACTTTTTTGGAGATGAAGATCGGGGGAGCAAGGAAGAGGCCCAGCTTCCCCAGTGGTGAACTGGATCGAAAACTATGTGATCGCCACATAGCATCCATCCTGCTTCACTTCAAACTACTAAGACTATGGGAAACTGGCTCTTTCCTCTCTCCTTCACAGGTGGAATTATCCAGGATACCTGGGGACATTTGACTTATACATAAATGCATGACACTTTTCCCAACACATGAACAGGAAAGACTGCAGAGAGAGCATGGACACTCTGGGGAACATATGGATAAAAAGATCAAGATGTAAAGAGAAGGTAAACACAGGTATCTGCATTGCTATTTATTCATTTGTTCAAAGATTCTTTCAGCAAAACACAACATACATCTGTTTGCATTATAAACAGACTTATTAAAGACAATTGTTATGCAGCTTGATTTAATGTTTGTTTTTATACTGTATTTCTCACTGTTGTATGTAAAAATTAACTTGGCAGACATTTTATTTAAGTCCTGGAACAAATAATGTCTTTAAATGGCATTGAGTCAGTTTAAAGTGCTGAAATGGGTGCACTTGACATTGCGCTTCACATAAAATAGTGGAGGATCAGAAAGATTAGTACAAAATGGCTTGAATATCATTTATTATTCAAGTTTTTAATGCATCACTTCTAGGTCTTCAACACTGAGAGAAGATGCATCCATTTGTGAGAAAAGAGTTTTCAACATTTATCAAAGTCTCAGCTCTGGAAGCTGAGGAGCATCCTCTAAGGAGAACTGAGAACACTTATGTTTTACTTGTTGGCTTCAGCCAGATCATGCAGCAACTTAGGTTGATGCTGAGTTCGACCATGAGTTTCAGCCTGCAGGATCACCAACATGCACATTTACGAAACATATATTCACAGGATCGCACTGTAAACTGTTCACTTGTAAGTGTACATATAATTTAGGATAGTCTGCATTTTTCATCCATTGATCTCAGTTTGTGCATCGCTGACTTAACCCTTAGACTTGTGCATAATGACTGTATGCCTTAAAACATAAGGAAATGACTATTTCCATGATGTATTAAATGATCAGGTTATTACTACTTATTGTATATACGTATATTTCAATGCCAATGTCATATTGTTTTTATTGATGAAAGGTCTTTATTGGGTCATTTTATTAAAAGTACCCTACCTTTGTCTTAAACAAAATGCTAAATCTTTTCTTAAGTTCGTAAATCGTGAAATCTGTAATTTAAGTAATTTCCAGACTTGGGCCAACGTTTCTTCATTTCTCTCCTTGTGTTGGAAGGCAGGTGTGTGTTTGGCCACAATGGATAATAATACGAATGCTGTGAAATTGACATGAACACAATAATGTTTAGAGTAACTTTTAGTATGTTCCTCTTCAATTGACTGAACTGACACAGTGTCATTTGTCCTCAATATCTTTCACTTAATCTCTCTGGGAGATTCAAAATAAGTAGAAACATAAGCTACATTTGATTTGACCCAGGACTGGAAATAAGACACTATTTTTGTACTTGAGGCTAAAAGCTAAGCAGAAAGTATGTCAAAAATCATTTCCGCATTGAAAGGTTGATCAGAATCTGGGCCAGCATGTTTTAATTTGTACAAATTGAAACAGTCCTGTGACAGCTTGAACTCAAACGGACTTGATTATTGTACAAGAGGTCTGCAAAAATGATTTACCTGTAACAATCTTCTCGATTGCTCATTTATAGATTAATTTATTCAAAATGCATTAAAGGAATAGTTCAAGAGTCTCCGCAACCTCACAGCGGCAACAAGATTTCAGGATGTAATTGCGCTCAGCCAAGAAATAGTCTGGGGCAAAACCAAAGTCAATTTCAAACTTAGATCTCTTTACTTATCACTAATTAACAACTCTTTTAAGTGCATTTTCCAAAATATCAAACTATTCCTTTTAAAAAAACGAAGCCCTAAGAGATGAGAAAAGGCCAATAAATAATTATGTACAGCATGTAGAGAACGTAAGGCTATAGACAACAACTGGCTACATTATGTATGAAATAATACGTTTGTGTTCGTCAGTCAACAACCTCATGATTTCAGAAAGTGCCTGAGATCAAAGTGTCTCAACTTCACCAGTCGTGAGGTGGAGGAACAGAAAACACAAACCAGTGAGAGATCTATATAAGTCCACCCGTGACACAGCCAGGACAGGGGAAGAAGCTTGCAGGAAAACACATGTCCGAATCCACTGCATTCATCATGAGACTGGATTTATAAAGCTCAGTTATTAAAGTCAGTTGTCTTTGGTGAGGTGCTCCTACTTGTTTAACAGGATAAGGAAAATGAAAGATTGGGAAACACATGGACAAGTCTTACGAATGTATTCATATTTGATGTAAAAGTTGATTATTCCTGTTATTCTTATTGTTTACTTATCTTTCCTAAAGCTATGTATTCTGAATTTCTTCTCATGTTTTATTTATGTGTATGCTTAATCTATTTAAACTCATTGAATAGTCTCTTGTGGGTGACAAGTGGAAGTTTTTCAGCCTGCGGTTTGGTTAAAAAAACATTAAATGAATACATCTTGAAACTGATTTCATTGGGATGTTTTGTTTCGGTTTATAAGGATGTAGATCGATGGTAATAAATTCGGCTTCATGCAACACAACTCTATCATCGGCGTACATGCGCTACATTCATTAAATGCAATATACATCAATTTTGAAAGACTCTTTCATCATCATGAATTCTAAGAAAGAAAGCGTTTGGCTCAAGTGGAAACTGTTAGCACTGGATAGAAAATCTATGAAGATCTATATGCTCCTGCATCTGATGTCTGTGTGAGATTACGACAGATCCTTGAAGAAGAAGACGGAGGAAGAAAACCATAAAGAGCCTACTGCGTTACATCCAGCAAGACATATTTCTCTGTCTCGCTGCAAATCGATCTGAAAGATGAAGAACGGACGGAGCACGAAGCTAGCAGGACAAAGACACAGAAACCAAATCGACCTAAACTAATTTATTTTTATTCCATCTCCTTCTGCTTTTAGGTCATATATGTGTCAGGAAAATGTCCCGCTGCATTAGGAATGCTCTGTGACTGGTAACATACTGGAATAATCCTGTTGGAGAAGAAAAAAAACGAGATTAAAAACAACTTGTCTCCAGTTTTTCTTTAAATATAATGGATTAGAAAGAACCAAGAACAAAAATGTGTTGTTTGAGAAACCCCAGCTGCTTAAATTCACACATGCCCAGAAGCCTGCTTTAAGCTATCGTTTCACCTGGATCCAGCCAGCACAGCCCTGCGAAATCATTCCCTCTTTTGAAGCTGAAAGATGCTTGGTGAACAATGTGCAGGAGATTGTGGTGCATCGCAGATGGATGATTGAAGCGAGCAGATTGTCCGCGCAGACGTTCCATCTCTATCTAGCTGAGCTGACATCGTTTTGATGGTTTCACAGAAAAGCTGTGCGGGCGATTAATCCATCTACTGCACAAGCCAAACCAAATCAACAAGACATACTCATGGCTGGCAACGTCAGGGCTCTTCTGTTGTGATTCAAAGGCAATTCAACCTGTGGCAGCAGCAACACATTAAAATGTAATGCCACATTGCAAAGCATTTCCTGTAGGACACAAATACACTGGCTTTTTTTTCTTCTTCCAATAATCATATCAACAGAATACAGATTATTTCATAACAAAACACCACCCTTCAAGCACGATCACACCCAATGTGGAAATAATTCAACTCGACTGGGAAAAGGGTCAAATGTATAATCTGTTTTTGGCAAAAACAAATGTTGCTGTAATTAAATAGCACTATACCTACAGGTAATTTATTGCTATGTAATGTGCTTTCATGGCTGCAGTTTAACACTATATATGCTAAAAAGAGAGCTGATCCAGGGTCATTTTATCTGATGTGATCAGTCAGTCCCTCTACTACTCTTTTCTTTGGGCTTATTTGTTAATTATTTCTCTGATAGGTCGCAGTTTAAGATACAATAGGTTACATTCAATCATCTTTTCTCCCCATTACAAAAGGAGTTCCCCAGGGTTCTGGACCAGTCCTATTCACTATTTATATAAACAATATAACCTTTGCAGTGTACATTTTAAACTTCTATATTTATGCAGATGACACAGCCCTCTATTCCTGTGCAGATTCCATTCATGCAGCTACTCTAAAATCACAGCTATCATTTGACCTCATTCAAAAACACCTCTATAATATAAACAGGTGCTAAACTGTGCAAAGACAAAATGGATGTTGTTTTCAAATGCAAGAAATGCTGAATGTGCTAGCTTTTAAATGTGTTCTGTTAATAACACAATAGAAAGAATGCAACTTTATAAATATCTAGACATTTGGCTAGGTCCAATTTAATGGTGAAAGATGGACATCATGGATATTTCATGGATATCTTCTCAAATCACAGCATCACCCAGCCAGGTTCAGCAGTAACAACTATCTGAAAACAGAAATAAGGACTTTTTAAGAATATGAAATAATGTAGTAAATCATCAAAAGTACCTTGGACTCCTGGTGAAAATATTGTCTGTTGAGTTGAATGACTTGTGTTTGTAATCTTTGAGATAACTTGTCATGAACAATGAGATACGATGAAAAAAAGACATGTCCTGAAGTTTATGGTCAGTTGCACAGAATCTTTTTCCTCAACGGACCATGATGTGTTTGTTTTTCTCGACTGGAAAAACTTGCCACCTTGCTCTTAATATCACTGTCACTGTTGTTTTCTGTTCCTAGACACATATAGGCCCAACAGCTGGATGCACACAATTGCACATTTTCTGTGGTAGTCAAAAGGCATTCTGGGAAATGTAGGAAACAACTAACTGAAGCTGATGCAAGTTGAGGGAGAGAGGAAATGATATCCCCCTTGGAATATATTGAAGATGAGATGTGTGTATGAGTGGGGCATCTAGGGTAAAATCTCAGGCGGGGATCTTGACAGGACACATCTTGGTTTATTCTGACAATTCCTCTGACACACTCAAATAAAAAACTAAGAAAAGAGACAAGTAGATTAGATCAGGTCATGGCAATTTCAAATAAGCTTCTGTGCTCTCAGTTAAAGGTGAAGTTCAAAAGCTTGAAAGAAATTGGGAAATAAAGCAACACTTTTCCTCCCTAACCAGGTCACAGTTCACTCTGGAGTGTCGATGTCGTGACTTCCCTGAATCCAAAGTCCTCCGTCAAAAGGAGATCTGAGCGGATTTCTCCAACAGATGTGCCCTTTATATATTTCCTGTCACAAAGGCTGCACATATCCAGCTGCCTTTCTTCACATTTATTCATGCAGAGAAAATAAATCCCGTAATCAAAATCGGGGAACGGGCTTGAAAGCCATGACAAATCCTGATATAAATGTAAAACTTGAGAGAGGAATGTGTCAAAGTGTCAGGTTCAGCTAGACTGTTTAGATTGCAAATCTTTAATTTTTTTGCATAGGAAATGTTTTCAGTCACAAGCAATTAACCAACTAGTACTGGCATTGTTAGCTTAGCGCCCTCTATGATTTTAGCTCTTCCTGTCGCAAATCCATATGTTAGTTAGCAAGCTAGTCTCGCTTCCATTTGGTAAGTGGAAGCTAATTAGCCTAGCTTGCTATAGAGGGGGAAATTACTTTGCTGATTCAAATCGTTTCGTGCAGTTCAGTTCAAAGATTTGTAGTCAGTAACTATTAGGGATGGATTTATTTCAGCCAAGACATCTGATAATTTCACATTTCTGTATTTTAAAAAGAAGTTCCCTGCAGTTTGTGCACACCTGAGTGTAAGAAAGGCTAAGATGTAGTGAGCAAAGATGGATGATTTAACCAAATCTAATTGACATAACTACAAAAACAAAAAACAGAATCGATTCTTCAAATGTTCATTAAATGTTTTCTTGTGAAGTACATTCAAAAAAAACCTTGTATTGCAAATTGCAATCGCGTTGTCTTCCTCTGAAACTGTGAAAACTGTGATGACATGTTTGACCTCAAACCCACTTTAAAGGTGTATACCGCCACCTACTTTACCACTGGTAAAAGCTACTAATTCGAACAGTGACAGTGATGATTCAGTACGATGAGTTCAGTTTGAATATTCAGAGGTAAAGATTTGTTCGTACATGTACTGAACACATGTTCCACTTTCTGAGAAGAATACAAAGAAGCACGATGTGTCCTCCCAAATGTCCAATGTTGTAAAGTGACAGACGGCTAAAATAGCTAACTGTGACCAACGCCATATGGTCTTGTTTAAAGGGGATTAAAAGAACATTTTGTATAAAGATTATCATGACATGCTTAAGTAAGTAGTAAGTACACCATTTCCACAAATATGTTCAATGTTTTTTGTTCTTTTGAAAAAGTATAAGTATCATTACAGATATAAATCCTGACACAAAAAGCGAGCAGAACATACATTTGAGTACAACTTTGATGTGAGTAGTTTACCTGTCTGCAACCTTTGCACAATTTAAAAAACTAGGAGCTAAAATCTGACCAGCGGAAAGTAATGAGAAAAAAGTCATTAGTTTTCTCCTCACTATGCGAGAGCCAAACTGTTCTCGTATCATTATGCTTGTATTAAGATCATAAAACACATGGAAACAACACTCCCACACATCTATCTCCTCTTTCCCTATTACACACACTCTCACACTGCTTTATTAGCAGTAGACAAGACGAGGAAGAGAAAGTCATTAGAAGGAGAAGATGCTTCAAAGCGGTTTATCTTGCATTTAGGACGCAAGCCAAGGATGCTCACTTGACGGAGCAAACATGAGTTGTTGTCATCTTTACCTTAGAAAGTAGGTCATTATTATCAAAAGTGAACAGAAGATAAAACTTTATTAGCCTCTGTTTGGTAAGACACTGGCTGTATTTTTTAGTAACAATTAAATTCTCATTCCAGCCACAGCCTATGTACATACAGAGTAATGGAACCATTGTGGCATTAAATAAGTAAACACTTAAAGAAACAAAGAGATTGAAACATCTGTGTTCAAAATAAACCAACCTTGGCTTTAATACATTCTGCTCCATTAAGTAGAAAGAGGCGGGGTGTTAAAATCACCCTAACAAAACTGTTTATGTTCATTTCAGTGCAGCTCTTTGACCACACGTGATGTGCTGACTATGATTGATTATGCTAATATGTATTTAGGGTCCGTTGTTACAGAACGGCTTGATTAAGTCGCTCTCTCGTCAACTGTCGGATAACTTTTTCCTTTGTAAAAACAATCCAGGCTGATTGATTCTGCCCTAACTATTATGTCAGCCGACTGGAAAGTCTTACAGTAAGTTTGAAGATTTTCACTCTGCGTCTCAGCTTAGTGTACTGCAAGTTTTAGGGTTTAGATTTACAGGATATATATAATACATGTCACTCTTTATAAGATAATAATCAATCACAACTAATAAAAAATATGAAAACCTGACTTCACTGTGTCATGCCATTGAATGATTTTACTGTGAAAGAATATATTCCTGGATTTTAACTTTGGAGTAAAAATAGTATGCCTCTGCGGGAAAGGACAGATCGCAGCAAGCAGGTTTTTTAATGGTCCGAGGAGAAGGAAAGTTGGAGGGTGGGACAGCTGGGGTGTCTGGAAGACTCAGCTCCCGGTATCTGTCACTGTTGTCTAAACAAGGACTGCTGAGCCGATCGATAGAGTGCAGACCATGTGGCTTCTGCAAAACTGACTATTATGGGGAAATGTCTGTTAATGAGCGCAGCGTGGATGAAAAACTACTGACTTAAAGTTCATTTAAACCTCCTTTGCTTTTTTTTGCATTGAAACTCCAGTGTTAAACTGCAAAGACTGCTGGTCAGAAAGTACAAGACAGATTTGATCTGGTGTGAAATCAATGCAATCGCAATTGCTCTTACTGTACTTCTCACTTTGAGTCTGATTTATACCCAGAGGAGAGGAATGGATGACTCCCAGGGCCAAATGATTAAGGCCTGGTAGAGGTGGAGGTTTAAGCCTCCGACCAGACACAGTCATATTCAAGGGCTGAAACACCCCAGTGCACTTCAATCAGACCAGTTGTTGAGGTGGCACACATGCCGTGCGGCTGCTGAGTGTACATTCACTCATTCCTGTGCTGCTTGAAGCACATCTCTGGTATGTTCAAGGAGCATCACGCCCACAATATGCTTTTTGCACTGATGCAATGTCCTCACATGAAAATAACAACAATGTGCACACTTACTATATAGTATTATGGGGGCAACAGCACATAATAACAGCCTTTATTGCAATATAAACTATCATTAAGATATAATAATTTGGTCCGATGGGTTTTATAAACGAAATATAAAAGAGATCAAGTGACTTCTTTTCAACTTACACTGCTTTATGCAGTATAAGGTTTTTATAAGACTGAACACTGAAAGTGACAAAACAGACAGAAATTGCCTTGAGATCCACAGTATAGTGCAGATCTAAATGGCTCAGGCTGATGTAAGCCATATTTGAAGTACTAGTAACACTCCTCTCACAAAGGGATGAATTACATAAGAAAGTGAATCATATTTTGAATTGTAAATGCGGTAAAGTCAGTTCAGTGAGCATCAGCGCTGAAGATGTCAAAAATAAAATCCTAAGATTTCTCTTGAGACTTTTGCACAGTGTTTTTCATGGCTGCATAATATAACAATATCTCTATCACAGAAAGCCACAGCAACACCTGATCACCAGCCAAAGTTAAAGGTAAAATAACAGTACATTTGTCCTTTCATAAGCTCAAGTTCATGTTTCAGGTCAGCTAAGTTAAAAATAATAGACAGAATACGTCTCCGTGGCTCCAGACTAATGTGTAAAACACATAGAAAACAACACTGCATTGAGTAACAACATGACTATTATAATCAGGAGTCCCCTCATCATGTGTTTGAGCAGCAGTCCAGTCCACCTTGGCACACAGTCACATTTTAATGGGGTCACAATCATCACAGTCGCTGTCTGCTTGTTGGACTGGAGCACCTTCCTCTGCCGGGCTGAAAAACACAGAGCTACTGTTGCTTTGTTTGACATTAAGCAGTGCTGTAAGGACAGGCGTAGGTTACAGAGGCAGACAAAACAAGTATGCAGATGACTGCCAAGAAAAAAAAGAGGGGATGTCTTCATTTGAGCCGCCAGAGTAATTTCACAGCTCCAAAGACAAGTCTGTTTTAAAGAGCAGAAGAGAAAGAAGGAGAGAAGACACACACTGCCCTCTGCTGATGGATACTGAGAGGGGGAGGCTAATCTGTATTTCAGTATATTCTGAACAGTTCAAGACGCATTGTAAAAGCTGTTCTAATAGAAAATGGTAATTTTTATTCAGTGTTTCCCATATATGAATTAATTATCAATCAATGTAACATTGAATCAATGCAATAGTCTTTAATCAAACACAAAATACATAATGAAATATACACCACCACTAACAAAAGCCTATACAATTAAACATATTTCCAACTAAAGATAATTATCAGCCATTTGCTGTATTTTTTTAGATTGTTTTGCATTATATTGTGGAGTGGTAACACTTCTGATATGTTGTCCACTGTATGACACGCAGTAGAAGATATGATCCCAACATTTCACTGTGGTCCGCTCAAATATGCGACCTCGCCAAAATCTGCCAGCTGCTGACATCTAGCTGACGCAGAAAGTAACAACAAAGAGTATCAGGGCAAACAGTCAGTAACAGTCGAGACACCAATAGCGTAAAATCATATTTTTTCAGCATGAGGTTTTGGTGACTTATTTCACTGTTCATATTCTGTTGTTCACAGATTTAAAAGTGTGACTTGGCTGCTGATGTGTATTCAGTCTGTTGCAAATGGTGTCCACTCCACTTGGCCATTGGTATTCAACAGGGTGATTGTTTGATTTAATGAGGCAGCACTCTACTCAGAACAAAATGTCATTCCTAAATCTGTATTCTAACATTAAAGTCCAGGCAGGGATTTAAAAAAAAGAATCACACAAACACACTGCAATGACAGTTGAGTGCTTCTATCCACTGGGATGTGGCATCATGCTGAAGAAGAAAACATTAGACTGTGATTTTACTGAAGTTAAATCTCAAGTCGAGTGGAGTTGTCCATCTTCGCAGGCGATCATGTCAAGACACCGCCTTGCTCAGCCACCCCCTGCTGAACTCATGCTGCAGGTAATCAGGTTTTTGTTTTTTTATCCACACAATCATGAACTTCAAGACTCACAACAACAGCTCACACAGAAACAGGAGAATAATGCATCATGAACTGATTATTTGTTTCATTGATTTAGTGAGTTGTTTAAAGAAGCAACCTACCAGCTGCAAGCTTAGCGTTTTTAAATGAACATGTTTTATTTAAAAGTTGTCACGAAATGAAGGGATACAAAAACATGTAGCATTTATTTAAAGCTACGCTAAGCTCTTTAACCCACTGAAGACTAACACACATGTCAAAACATCATTTAACAGGCGCTTCCTAACTTAATACCACTTAATGCTTTGCAGGGTACACATTAAAATAAAGGCATCAAGCATTCAAAAGCGCCAGGAGATTTACGCTTTAATACTCGCAATAAATGTCACCAATACAGACTGTGTAACACCTGACCAATTTCTTAATGAGTCTGCATACAGACATGACCTTGTATTCGTCCCCCGTCCTCTTTAAACGCCTGCTAAAATATTAGTCCAACGTGAAATACGACCTTCGGAGCCGGTATATATTTTATTTTTTCGCCGTCTGTTCATTTGACTCTAACAAAATAAGATTAGACAGTTATTCCATTAGCCTGGGCTGAGGACGTGTCACCTTCTGGGGATGAACGCCTAATGCATTGCATCTTCATGTACACATGAATAATTCATATTCGTTAATTGAAGCCGTTGCACGATCTTATCCAAACCTCAACAAGAAACCACATTGTTATACATTTAATCTGGGGCTTGATTTGGGACAAAGCTTGTTATAAGGAGCAAATAAAATACATTTCTTCATAAAAGCAGATGTAAAACATAACAGGAACAACAAAGTGTGACACAATATAGTTTAATATATAACTGGTATAGTCTGGGTTCACAGTTTTTTTTAGGAATATCCCATGGTGCTATACAGAAGTGATATTTTGTGATTAAAGGAGCAAATTTAAATGTTTTTATGAAGTTTGTTTTAATTGCTTTTCAACAAACAAAAGGAATACAGTCGATCACTTAAAGTTGCATGCCTTCACTACATTCACCTTGAATGTATCTTCCAAAGCATCCAAACTGTGTTACCTGTAACAAGAAGACGCCATTGAGCACACAGTCCAGAATATTACAGATTACTAACATAAAGTTGAGAGAAAAGCTCAAGAGTAATTCAAAGTAATTAAAAAGCCAAAGAACTTGAAATTTCGATTTTTTTGTAAAAAAAAAAGAAAATTCTGCATTGTTGATTTTTTGAAATTCAGGTTCACATCGTTTTTAACAATCAGACAAATTGTCCCAAAAAAAGTGCGTGGATTATGTTTTATATAAATAACAAAAACAATGACCTAAAACACAATCATACTGAATAAATCAGTGATAACAAAAAGGGAAATAATGCAGATTATTACTTATTACAGATTCTGCAAGTGTAAGAGAGTAAAGTGGTCATGTGTACATCACACCTACTGATACAATATCTGATTAAATTAGGAAAATATGATAAGCAATATTGTTCGTAGCTCTAAAGTACTAACTACTGGATGTGTTTGAGCGATAACCCTGTTAACAAGGTGACCGCACTTTGTAATATGTTTGTGATTTTAAGATTTGAGTAAACCGTAAACTGACTTCTGTTATTATCTGTTTGATCATTTATTAAGCAGCACAGACAAACCACCATTGTCCATCTAACCAGCTAAATAAAACTAACATATTTGAAATGACAGCATGATTTCTGAGCTCAGTTACTCGACAGAGTGACATTGGTCTCTATGTTTATCCCTCAATGTTGTGTCTCACACACACACGTCTTCCTCGCTTGAGGGAATGGCAGGGGAGGAATGGTTGTTGTTGGTGTGTGTGTGTGTGTTTGTGTGTGTGTGTGTGTGTGTGTGTGTCTGTTTGTGTGTGAACAGACAGAGTTGGCGACCTTTTCAGAAAGCTATCATTTAATAAGCACTGACAGCCTTTTAGAGACCACTTACCATTCATCTGGTCTACAAGATTAAGAACTACACAGTGATCGATTCATTGTCCCCAGACAGCATAGTGACAGCAAGAAAACATACAATCAATATTTCTGTGGTGAGGATTTATATTTTAGGAAATTCTGGCTGCAACGTGCAACAGCCTTCCATCCATCCATTTCCTTTACCTGGTTAGCAGGGTCATAAGGGGCTGAACTTTATAATGCATGTGGTAGGAGGTGGGGTTCATTCTGGACAAGAAGAGTCTATGACAGGGCTAACGCACGTGAGCTGTGTCGCATTTCAGTGACCTTCTTGATGTTTTTTGAGAAACCCCAATTCAACAATATCTGTGTCGCTATTTAACATTTTATTTATTGTCTTAAATTAATTTATTTCACTTATTTATTATTTTCTCTGTATTGCTAGTCATAATTTTGTTCATCCATAACTCAGACTTTATCTTTTGTGGTCGCCTGTGTGTTTGTTTTTGTTTGTGCAGATGGATGTGCTGTGACACGGGTGAGTGTTCAGAAAAAAACAAAAATTCCTTTCCCTGTACATGAACTGTTGTATTCATTATTGAAGATCAATAAAACAAGCTTTGAAAGAAAGAAAGAAAGATACAGAGTTGCATTATGGGAAGTGTTCTGGGAGCTCGACTCTTAAACTATTAAAAGCATCGATTTTGACAAAATCCTTGGTCGATTTAAACTTCACTCTCACAAGTCCCATCAAGCCTTTAATGGAAAATAAATCACTTTATAACTTTATTAAAATAAATAGTTGAACATTTTGGAAAATACATTTGTCTAGAGGCATTTGTTGTACATTTGTTGTTGTTAGCTTAGCTTTGCATACAGACAGCTAGCTAGGGGAAAACGTTAGCCTGGCTAAAATCCTTTATCTTTAAATCTCCCTTATTACCACAATTCAAGATTCAATGTACCTTAAATAATGCGTACAAAAACATAGTTTGTGATTGCGGTAGGCGTTACATGCTGTAGCTATTTCATGGAGAACAGCTGGGCGCAGTGACTTCTTGTGTTTTCCTAGAGGTGGCGAAGCAACAGTAGTACTGGGCGGATGTATAATCCTTCCTATCCTTCCTATATTACTCTCGGTTAGAAAGACACAAAGTTAACATACAAACTTCCCACGGAATAATCCAAACCGGCTGGTTAAGGTTTGAAACAAGAGCCTTCTTGCTATGAGGCAACAGTGCTGCTAACAATCCTCCAACATACTTCAAGCGTTTAGAAAAATATCAAGAAACTGAGATTTAGAAAAGACAAAAAGAAATCAAGGTTATGATATTCTAAAAATAGTCAAAGTACTTGTGCAACAAGACGAGACAGATTTTACATGACTAACCAACTTCCACTAAACACACACACGTCTGCATATACACACGCCAGTGAGACAGGTTAACCGTGAGTGGTAGGCCACACTCATCCGGTAACACGTTTCATGCTCCGCTGCAGCAAACACGAGAAGTGCATACCGGAAACAGGCCGACAAGAATAAAAGCCAGAGCACGCAACCGCTCCTTTCGTCTGAGGCAGCCTCTCACCCACCCAGCTGCATGTTTGTCATATTAAATATGAAGCAATTACACAGCCTTACACTGCCACACTGCTTCTCAATCTCGCTTTTGAAGTGAAAGTAAAATTCCTCTCCTCATGTTTTTTTTCCCACTCTGCCGACGACGACGTCTCATGGCGTAATCAGATCAGACTCCGCACTTTTTCTTAGACTTTTGCAGCACGTTGATAGCGAGATGAGGGATACATTGATGAAGTTACATTTGGATGAATAAATTAGTGGGCCAACTTGTACTGGAATACATTTACATGTAGATGAGATATACAGTCCTGACATACAAGCTCATTACTGGCCTCTGCTGCTGCTTCCAGACGTCATCACCCAATTGCATCCTAACTCATTCAGCCGGGTCGCTGCTGTGACTGTGAGAACAATGCGTACAGTAACTGGCTGATTGATGTGATAAATCAAAGGGAGGGAACACGGAGGAACTACCTGGCACATAATATGAAAGCTGAGTTGTAGTTACTACACCAAAGAGACCCCGAGGTGCAGATAAATGTCTACACAGAGGTTTGAGGTTAAAGGATTCTTAATTAAAGGCTAAATAGCACATCTTCTGCCCACAAACATCATCAGATGAAAATCCTCCTACAATTCACACGATGACTCCTAGACCCTATGGAGGCAATGGTCCTTGGAGGACCTTTTATGTCCAAAAATAAAACTCAATGTTTATGCGATCATAAAGAAATATTCTAGTTAAATGTGGCTTGAGGCGGCACAAGGGCACTGTGTTGCAAGAAGCAACAACCTAAGGAGGTTTAACTCAGCATCATCTAAACATCTACAAACATTGAAGTGCATTGATAGTGTTATACACACATATATTTGTATTTTGGTGCATTTCTATTTCTCTTTTTGTGTTTAAAGGTTCATAGCGTGAAGGAAAGTACAAGTACCTTTCAAGGTGTTTGTAATATATTTGAGTATTTCTATTTCTATACTTCTGGATCAAATTTTCAGTGGGAATTATTGTACACAGATTCTATTTAAAACATATGATGAGTACCCAATAGTATATAAAGTTCTCAAAACTAGTGACTGCATTAATATGTTTCTTATGTTTAGCATCAGCAGTAACAATGCTATACATTCAGAGCAGACAAAATCAATATGTTAATCATACAGTAGCTATGCATCAAATGACGTCTTTATAGTAGCTTTTAGCTCAATGTTTAGCTGTCCGGCCCACAACCTCACTATTTTGGTTAATTGCTCGTTAGCAAGCAGCTGCGTCCAGCAACAATACTATAAAAACTCATTGTACGCAACCTCGTCTACACCAAAACAGCAAAGAGACACAGTTAGCGACTAGCTGGTGGAGCATTTAGCAGATGATAATCCAGATAGTTCCCTCAGCAGTTGATAGAGACCAAAACAGCTAAAAGGAGAGTGAATATTTGACTTACATTTATTAGGAGGCCAGAAACATTGCTTCAAATTAATGCTAATGTTGCACTTGTGTCTGCTGGATGTGTAAAGGTCAAAGTGCATGCTTAAAAAATGTAAGTGATCAAATGAAATGACTACATTCAACTCTTTAGTATTTTCCATCAGCCACAGTCCTCCCGGACACAGCGGCAGGATTGCAGGCGCCTTGGATCAGAGCGACAGATGTGACATGGCCTGCAGCTTAAAGTGCAAGTGAAAAGCCCGGACATAAATGGAAGGAGGTATGGAAATGTAAAGGTAAAGGTGGCTCAACAGGGAAATCTGTCAGAGGGGAGGCTCTAGGGAAGGATAAGACACCTTTCAACAGTGACCTGAGTACACACACACACACACACACACACACACACACACACACACACACACACACACACACACACACAAAGTTTACAAGTACCAGATAGAAACCATGAAACGATAATGATGCATTGAGGTAAAAAAAAGAAAGAAAGAAAAGAGGACAATAGAGTTTGAAGGGCACAGCCTGCAAAGTGGACACATCAGCACCTGTCACTTCTCGCCTCCAGATGTTCAGAAGATGCCTTGTGACACTCTGCATGGCCTATCTATCTCTCAGCACAAAGCCATAACCTTCTGCTTCCCCATGCACCATTACATATTCAGTAAGCAATCTGAGTATGAGATGAAGGAAGGAAGAATAGGAGCGGCTGTCGAGAATGAGAAGTGAAAGGTTATGTCGTGGGCATCCCGGGGACAGTGCAGCAGGGGATTGTGGATACGTGTTGGCAGGTACATGTTATAGCTCAGAGAAACGTCTGCTGTTTATGGTTTACAGCAGGCAATAAGGACAAAGCCGCGCTTCCGAAGACCTCATGGGTGCCAGCTGATGTACAGGCCATGCTATTTGTATTAAATCACAGAGGATAAGTGTGACACCAGGGGGATAAACTGCCCCATCTCGCTGGTGAGAGAGGCCTGTAGCAAGAAAAAGATAAAAGAATCGGAGTTTTTAACAACATCCTGTGTCATATGTTTAAAGAGACATCCAGAAACTCATTATTAAATCATTTATATAATACTATATGCTGTCTTTTCTTTTATGGTAAATATGATATTCTTATGAGTTTTCTATGGTACATATTTTTGTTGAAATATTCTGAGGTGGAAACATTTCATTCATGTTCATTCTAGCAATAGAAATCAACAGATTATTTATGCATTTAATAATATTAAAATAAAATACCCAGGTTTAATTTTTTCTCCATTGTATTTTGATATAATTGATATAATATTCCCTTAATTGTACACATATACACCTCACAAGTTGTAGTGATGCTTTGTTCCTATTTTCACCTGAGATTTTTAAATTCAACCAACATCATGTGTAATCAATGAAAATTGCAAAAAGCAACAACTTGTGATGGGTCAGTTTAGGATTGTATGCTTATTTAATCTTACTTACTTTTTGGTTTAATCCTGCTGTCACAACGATTTGGAAAGTGAAGCTAAGACCCTTGAATAAAAAGAACAACACTATGGCATGAGAGTTTTGACTTCTCTAGAGGCAAACGTGTCAAGTGAAGTTAAGATAAAGTGAGGTGTTTTTAAATTAATGACAGTCTAAAGGGAAACATGTCATGCAATAACTTGCTGTGGTTTTACAGTTGCCTCGGCTCCACAGTATCCCTTATTAGATTGTAGATTTGCGCCATTAGTTGAATATCTGTATTACTCCAAATGCATTATTGACTATTTTTTATTTAAATGATGAAAAGCAATGTGATGTTTTTTTTAACAGGAGTTCATATTAAATTATTAATGCATTTATCTGCAGCTTCTAAATACAACTTGGCTCTTATAAAACGACCTTGAGCAGGTTACAGAGTAATAAAAGAAATTGATACCAAATTGGACTTCTTTTTATTTCCATTTTATGTGATCAGAGAGATGAATCACCCATTGTCCTTGAATGCAATTTGTGCATCAGTGCAACCTTTGACCTGGGTGTGTTGTGAGAGTGCGCTCCTATAGGTCACAAGAGAAGCCTATAACCATGTCAGTCTGCTTTCATTCACAGGCAGCAACACAACACTGTATGTTCTGAAACAAAGTCCCGAAGGCGTATGCATTGTCAGATTTTGAGGGAAACTTATTTTGTCTGGGATGAATGTTTGTTTTTGTCGAATCACATACATATAGACGTATTACGTTTCTAATCAAACTCTGCAAAAGTGTGTGGAGGAGGGTGCGGTGGATGGATGGTTCAAACAAACACAGGACTTTTGCCAGGAGACAAAAAGACAAACTTAATTTAATTTACCAGTAGGTAAGGTCATCTAATGTGTTTGCTAATAATATGAAGTATTTACAAGCCACTTCTGTATTGATTTAAAATGCTAATTATGTCCTGAGTCAATTTGACCTGGCAAAGAGCATAAATGGGTCCCAAAAGGTCAATACCACAAAAGCGTACAGTATAGTTTATTGTACTTTATTATATTACAGGGAAATGGGGCTTTTTACTGTCTCCACACCTTTATCCGTGTCTTTATTGGACACTTCATAGTGGAGATAAAACTATGTGAGAGAGAGGATGATATGCAACAATGAGCAAAGACCAGATTCACACGCAAGACATCCCAGCTACATGACATGCACCTGAGCCAACTGAGCCTCCAAGTTGTCCAATGTTGCTCTCATTTCACCCCAAAACATGTTGTACACACACTTAGTAACATCCACAGAGGGACGGTATACCATAAAGGTTAGGACAGTTTACCCTGCATTTGCTGCACATGTCCACACACTAGCTCAGTGGCCCAGCAGAGCGGCAGTGTGCCGTGGCATTCAGGTATGAGAGACTGTCTGAGCATGCAAACAGACCTGTTGCAAAAGCTTGTTTTCATAATTTGTTTTGGTTCACTTTGGTTTGATTGTATTACCAGAAAGGACAAATACATCTGTGCCAGGAAGAGCACAGAAATGACAAGAGGACATTTGAAAGTCAATTTTATTTATAGTGGAGGACGAGGGTGAGTTGAGCCTCAGGGCTAAGATGAATATCCCAGACAGACATATCCAAAATTAATAAGGAGATCATGGAAGTAGATTTTGAAGAGGCAATTCATTTCCATTTATTTGGGATGGGTGAGAGCACAGGGAGGATGTGGAAAGACAGCCAGGCCAAAAAAAACAAAACATTTTGCTGTGTCACATGGTTTCCCCAGGGTGAAGATGTCATGAGCCTTGCATTAAATGGAAGCAGCTACTTTTGAGGCTGTATTAAATATTGCTCCAGGGAAAAACAAAGCAGATATTACCTAAAGGTTGTTTTGACAGTTGTGCTATGCATGTTGTGTGACTGATAACTATTGCTTATTACCCAACAGTTAGGGAACATTTACCATGGTGCACTTACCATAAATGTCCCTTGGAAGATTTTCATTCGACCCATTTAAACGAAGACAGGCACAGCACAACATATTGGGGGTCAAATCTATTTCCAATTCTTCATTTATTTGGTTATTTTCACTAACAAAGACCGCAGTATTTATGTTGGCAAATTAGTAATGTTATTACGTGGGAAGGGGGATGAATGAAAGTCGATAGGTGTGATGAAACATGAAGGGATGAATGGGCATTGATGATGTGTCGGGAGGTTTGGCAGCGACGAATCCAGGACTGGTTCCAAATCCCTGTTGTAATGAAAGAGAAGGAGGAGAGGAAGTAAAACAAAAGGGGTTTGGTTAACTGAATTGGTACGGCTGATTGTTTGTTTCTTATGACAAAAAAGGGGGTTGGCCACACCAAGGCATGGAAGATTGGATTAGAGTGAAGCATGTCCTTTGTTTCTGATTTTAAATTATAATGACTTCCTTTGATGGAGCCTAAACCAGAGCACACAAAAGAAAACCCACCCAGATGAGAAAACAGGCAAATTACCAGAGAAAGCTTTTACTCTCTATCCACTGAGCCATTGTGCAGCCCAAGGCAGTCATACCTGAGCTATGAATAAAACATAAATACAACATATGAGTGGAAGCTTTAAAGTGAGGAATGATATGTTTGCCAGAAGATGTTTCGTCATATACTGTACACTATTCATTTATGATATATACCCATAGGCTTATTAGTCACAACAACAAGGAAGAGTTCAATTCTACCACGACAAAATCGTCAGCGAACCATGCTTGACATCTTCAGGTCCTTCGTGATGAAGTAACGGTGACAGTTCAAACACGTGGTTGCACTTTTATGTGCACTGATTGGTCGGCTACCTGTCACCCCAAGGCTTTTCAGTTCATCAGACCGCTCTCTGCCTACTTCTATCACTGGCCTACTGTAGGGCGAACAGAGGCCGAAGGGGAGAACAGATACGATCACCCCATTCAAGTGAATATTAATAACGCTGCTAAAATGTGACAGAATAAGAACAGACGAGCAGATTAGAAGCCAAGCTGTAATAATGAAAGCTTTGTGTGTCCTTGACACTTTCACTCTACTCCTTTGAATCTTTTTTGGGAAGTTAGTAAGAGAACATTATATCATTTCCATGGACGCTCTAAACTTTAGAGTCTAAAGTTTAGAGCGTCCATGGAAATGAAATAATTGTATAAATAACAAATTCAAACAGCGGCTTCTGTGAAAGGGTTTAGAGTCTAAACCCTTTCACAGAAGCCGCTGTTTGAATGAATGCAAGTCTATTTCTGTGTCCTGCTCTTTACTCTTTGTGGAGTTGACAAGTTTAATTTTAGTTGATGTGATGTGATACACAAAACACATTCCCTGTAGATGAAAAGCTAAAAGAGATTTTAAACCATAGTTACATCCGAGTCAGGTATGTTTGTGATTATTTTGACCGTGTGTGCGTGTGTGTGTGTGTGTGTCCTTTCCAGCTGTCAAGAACATGCTTATACATATGGGACCTTGATGTTGTTGCTTCAGCAAAAGGATTGTTTCTGGCAGGACTGATGCAATGAGAGCTGAAGGGTGAACGGACAGGGGTCAAACCACTGTGCTGAGTTCTTCTCCATCTCCAGAGAGCACACACACCACCACTAACTTGAGTAGTATACACAGACAGGAGGATGTGTATTTGACCTTGGATTTAACATTAAACTGCCTCGTAAAGCATCACAACTGTTATGAAGTTGCACATAATACAATTATTAATGGTGGGAGGGGAGGGGATCCAGCAACTAAATATAGATGTGTTATCCAATTTTCCATTTAAAGTATTATTTTAAAAAACAACTGTATTCTCCTATGTTACATAAAGAAGAAAATATATTCTGGTCACACCTACATGTGGAAAGTTAGAGGATTACCCCTGGGGAATCCTTTAAGTAAAGGGGGGGGAACTCTGCTGCTCTCCTCAGGTTGAGATTGGCAGTTGGATCTCTTAATGTGACTGGCAGCAGCGGCACACGGGGAGCTTGGCTCGTGGAGTTACGCAGATTAATTTTCTTTCAAAGTGGAAAAGGGCACAAAGTGACTGCTCTCTTAGGACTCTTCATACAACCTGAAAGTACATTAGCAGCATCGCTGTTTGAGGCATAGTATTAACATAGTATAAGTCTGGCAATATTCTACAGTGTGTTTTTCTTAGTATCATCAAATACCACTGTATTCAACAGAAGTTGAAAAGTATAGACGAAAGAACTAAAGCAGAGTTGCTTTGGATCTTTTAATGGGATTTTAATAATCCTTAAAAGAATAAGTATTCTTCAGGGTTTTCTTTACATGGGCAACACACACTCTTGGGATAAAATCCTGAAATACAGTATGCTTCAAATGTAGCAAAGTAATGCACAGCAGATTTGGATGTTTGAAGGAGTGACAAACAAAGCCCACAGGGTTAAAACCACGATGTGCATATTTTGAAGAGTTTTGACTTTGGAGCCTATTTCTCTGTCCTTTTGATATTACCACTCAGACAGCAGAACAAAGGCTTTAAGCATCACTTAAGTGTTCACAGGTGTTTTTCTTCATACAAAAATATATGTGATCTGAATAGTTCAAAAGAAGCTATACTCGCATACATTCTACATATGCAGTAGTAGCTTTAGGTAACGTACACAAGCAAGATACGCATATACGCTGTATGTAACTGTACACATGAGCATATTTCTACAGTATTTGTGTGTGAATGCATGATGCAAACACACATACACGCTTCTCTTCAACCTGTGGGCGTTGGGAAATGTGCTTTATCACATCTGACTGGTCTATAACAGCCACTGTCAGAGAAACAAAGCGTGAGAGGCGATTGCAATGTTGGACTGTGATATGGTTGAGATGCAGTAATTTAGCCAGAGCAGATGTGGCGCGAAGAGGCACAGAGAGGCTTCGCCATTCGTACTGTCGGTTGATGAACATAAAACAGACTTGGCCGAGTGGAAACACAATATAAGGCACTTTGATGATAGATGACTTTGGTCACATAAGGTACTAATAAAGAAAAACAACAACTCTTAAGCTATCAGTTTCAAAAGCGAGACTGAAACTTCACCGAATGTCTTGGAATATGAACTCGCAGGCGGCTCTTGTGAGAAACATGGTGTGTAAAGCAATGTTAAGACTGCATCCCATGGTCAAACACATGATGAATTTCGATATATTCAGCTGTGCTTTAATTATGAATCACCTGCCTTGTTGGCTATGCATCAGTTGAGTAGAGGCAAAATACGACATACTGTACGGTGAGTGCACGAAGCCGAGAAAAAAGAGCTTATACAGCACATGAAAAGTGTGTGTGTGTGTCCCATGATGCATTTGTGTGCAGAAGTGTGCGAGGAGGAGCATGAATTTACCCACATTGTCTTTGACAAATAATAACCCGGTGTGTGTGTGTGTGTGTGTGTGTGTGTGTGTGTGTGTGTGTGTGTGTGTGTGTGTGTGTTTGTGAGTGTGTGTGTGGTTTCATTACATATCGTTTCCCTTGTGGTTTTGCCTCAAAATCCACCTATTTGATGCATGATACATTTCCTTCTGATTGATTACGCATAGATTTTCAGCTGCAGTAATGCTATTCATAGGTTCTGACACACAGCTGTCACAGCCAAAATGACAACAAAAGTCCCAAGATGGAGGATATTAAGGATTAATAAAAGAGCATGACCAATTACCCATGCGCCGACACAGGGTATACATAAATACATAAAATCCCACAAATACAAACACGCACAGTCTGGGCAATGTAGGCCTAGGTGACAGACCACATCAGTCACACCACATTCATTCATACATTTTGAGCAGGCCAGCCTAGTAGGTGGCATGACATTATTCCAACTCATTATCGTCAACCTGGAATATTGTAACATGACAAGAGCCAGTTTGATGCTTGTTAATAATCTATTTTTACCGAGATTATACTGCTGTGAATTGGGGCCAGTGAATGCCCAGTGGCATGACCGTCACAAAATAAAAAGAGTCGCAGAACAGAAGAGGTTAGTAGGAGAACCACAGAGATACCCATCAGACTAAACTCAATGTTACTTGAGCTGCAATTTTCTTCCATTCAAAGCGCAACAAAGGGTGATGGAGCGTCCAGTGTGGCTGCGATGCTGCTGTTGAAGCCTTTTTTTTTTTTTTTTTTACTGTTGGTAGCTCCAGTAGACGTATCCAGGCAACATGAACACATGTGTAATACTTACTGGCATGATGAAGTTAGACCACATTGGCAATGTCAACAGGTGACAAGTTGCTGCACAGATGGATATTCGATTTAATAATCAGTTTAACAGACTAACCCTTTAAGACAGCGGTTCAACCGACAGGGTTGAACATGTTCATATGATCAAGGTTTAAAGAATGACATGGAGTATAAAGGATATTTGTTAAACAAGTATCCACAGAATAAAGTCATAACAATCTATATTTTTTAAGATCATTTTGGGGCATTTCTACCTTTATTTGACTGTGTAGAGACAGAGACTGGAAATGGGGGGACAGAGAGGGGTATGACGTGCAACAAAAGTCCCAAGGCTGGAATAAAACCTGGGATATTGCAATAATATGGCATGCCCTGTAACCCCTCAGCTACCAAGGCGCTCCAAGTCATAATCATTTTACGAGAAAAAACTGGGAAAAGAAATTGTAATGAAAACAAGTCATGAGAATAAAGTCATAGTATTAGGAGAAAAGGTTGCCTCATAACATGTCCTGTTGTGTGATTCATGAATCAAGTAACTGGTTTCATTTCAATATCTTCAAATCTTTGATAATTAGGTGCATGTAGGTGAAATCTATAACTTCAGGTCATTCACGTCCCGTATTTAAGCAGAGAGAGTTTCATCACCTGTGCACTATATTGTTAATAAGTAACATTACGACTCAACTCTTGAAATATTAGGAGTTTTCTTACTCTAAACATTTCCACTTAAATCTCACCATGGTTTTAATACTAAAACAAATATAAAGTAAAACTACAGGTTTGGCTCAATGAGCAGCGTTCAGGTAATGATTTAACTAAAATAAAAAAACATTACTGTAACTCCACCAGTATTGGATCATTAATCATTATAATTTCTATAAAGAATTGTGCTAGTAAACTCAATCCCAAGTTTCAGCGGGGAATATGGATATGTGCTGTTTTGCTAACTGGATCACTGAGTCACTCGAGGCAAAGTGTTCAACCGTCGGGTTTTATCAAATCTGACAGTCGTCAAAGTGTCACAATGTTACTGAAGAATTCAACATTTGAATTCCTTGCCTGCTGAAACCTAAACGTCTGTTTTCAGAGCACGGCTTGTCAAAGTGTGTATACTGTGTATGGCACAATGAAAACTTTACCACTACTGCAGTTTCCTAAACACAGCCTAAAGGGGAAATCGTTGAGGGCTTCAACAGACATGCTACATTTTGTTTTCAAACATGGGACGTGCACATGCGTATCTCTTCTTCCAATAAAAAGAATCACAATCTTTGCTTTCAATGAGGTTCAATTGACTTTAATTTGATTTTAGACAACTTGCTGCTTTCGGCGCAGAAGTAGATACAGTCAATACAACCTGATGTGAAGCAAAGCCACGCTCTTTTCACTGGTAGAACATATAAACATGTCTGTTGATCCAGATAGCTTCCTGTTTGTGAAAAGGAGATTTATCCTTTTCTTTAAAGGCCTCAACGATTTCCCCATTGGACTGTGTTTAATCTCTGTGAGAAGCTGCAACACAGCAGTAAGTTTATTGAGGCAGCGCTATGCATGATTTTAAATGGTGGGAAACAACATTTTAATAAGATCTTGGTTGAAAAAACATTGAACCTAAGGGCTAATTTATGCAAATTATGTACTTATAACTAAGCATGTTAACTGTGGAAGTGTCACTCCTGGGAATTACAGTAATAACCCAGTAAGTAATTTACATATTGTGTTTTCATTTAAAAATGGCAAAAGAACCCTATAAAATATCGTCCTTAATGTAAGATCATAAAATGTACTGATCCATGACAAACTACACAATGAACTGCAACTTACGTATGTTTTAAATGAGACATAAAGCTAATACAGAAGTTAAAGAAGAAACTGGAAGCTGGATGTAAAAATGATCTGGAGTGAAGGAAACCAGAAATCAGAAAAGGACGTTAACATCATGGACCTTCAGTATTTCCCTCCAAGGACAATCACCTAAATCGTGTAGCCTACATATCCCTGAATCCTTTCTTTCTGAAAGGACAAACAACTTTGTGTTTGAGAAAAAATATTGATCTTAATATTACAAGTCTTTGATACTTGACCCAAAGACAATTTAAGTGCAAGCTGTCTGACCAGCTCTTTGAATCTACTTTGTATAGCCAAAGAAATACATTTTAGTATTCACAGCGAAGGCCAGGTCACCATTAAATAATTTACTCCTCATACTGTAAGTAGACCTTGTTAATTGGCTTTTTGAAGAGGCTCTCCAATTAATAATAGCAGCATCCTTTATTCTGCAGGCCTAGTTAATTCATGAATGTGTCATTAGTTTTAGATCACAGGTTTTCACGCCTCGGGGGAAGGGGCTCTGGAGAAAGAAAGCTCAAGTGCACATGCTGTCCGCTTTGACACGTGGTCATCTTCAGATTCAATTTACCTTTGGACATCACAACAACACACCTGTTGTGTTTCTGGTTGACCTAAGAAACACTTTAGATTTATTTCCACATGTTACACTATATTAGTTGAGGTCAGGAATTGATGTTGGGTGATGCGCCCTGATCGCAGTCAGTGTCAGTTCATCCCATAGACATAAAGAAAACTAATATCAAAATGCCAATGATGCACCATAGCAATGGATTGTACAAAATAGTTCTATTGTCCATACATAAGTTTTGAATGCCTTGTGATTTATTCATAATTGGCAAGCAAGTACAAAAGAAACAAAAAAAGAAACTATGGCTCCTTTGACCTTCCATGTGCATGCTGGCCCTACACTGTATCTGCCTACCTACAGTACCTACAGCACATACAATAAACCACAGTGCTGCCCAATGCGTACACAGAGAAAACAAAGCCCAGCTAAAGCAGATAAATAAATAAATAAAACTGTCAAAATAAATAAGTAATGTCTATTACAGGGAGTAAGGGGCTTTGCTCAAACAATTCTAACCATCTGGATGAAATGTTTTATTTCAAGATGGTAGCCAGAAATGACATATGTTCATGCTCAATTAGTATGATATGAAACCTAATGAAAACGTTTTAATGAGTTATATTACCGATGTTACTTTCTATTATTTTGTAATATACATTTACATTTGAATATACATTTTTTTTTTATATTTTTCTTTCAATTTCAAATGAAACGAGCAAGGACATGTGTCATTTTAACAGGTAGCTTTTTCTGAAAAAACTAAACAAAAACAAAAACAAACAAAAAGCACTCAAGTGTAATGATAATACGAGAAGGCCACACACTGGGACAAGGCCAATACTATGGCACAACAGCCCCAGTTCAAAAACACTAATTAAGATAAGAAAAATATTACTGGAACATGACTTTAGAAAAAAGACTGAATAAATATAATAAGTAATACGTATATATAATAAGCAAATAGATAAGAGAAAAGGATACATTGAAAAAATGAATAAAGAAAATGCAAAGAGAGGGAGAGAGAGCGAGAGAGAGAGAGAGATAGATAGAGAGGAGAGAGAGAGAGAGAGAGAGAGAGAGAGAGAGAGAGAGAGAGAGAGAGAGAGAGAGAGAGAGAGAGAGAGAGAGAGAGAGAGAGAGATAGAGACAGAGAGAGAGACAGAGAGAGAGAGAGAGATAAAGAGAGAGACAGAGAGAGAGAGAGAGAGATAGAGAGAGAGAGAGAGAGAGAGAGAGAGATAGAGAGAGAGAGAGAGAGAGAGAGACAGAGAGAGAGAGAGCGAGAGAGACAGAGAGAGAGAGAGAGACTTTCACCTCCTTCGTTACATGTGACAGTCTAGCTCCACCGCCTCCTCCTCCGCCTCCCTCTCTCACTCTTTCATGCAGTCTCGCGCATCCACATCTCTTCATTGCTCCGTCTGCTCAGCTTCTGTTCCCGCTTTGTTGACACATCCCTTCATTCTCTCCTCCTTCTTCCTTCACCTTCTTTTTTACATTTTTTATTCCACATCTTCGACATGCTCACGTGAAGTCCGCCAACTTGCAGAGCACTGTGGATGCCGAGTTAAAAAATTAAAAGAAGGCAAATGCTCTATCGGGGAATAAGAGAAACAACTACGCACGTTTGCATCTTTCGTTGAGTGCCTTGGCTTGAACAGAGCAACAGGATGGATCTGTCATTCATGGCTGCGCAGGTGAGATATCTTTCCTACAATTTGCACAAAGATGTTACAATAGTCTGAACTTTTTATTACATTCCATTGATTTCATGGGCGTGGCCGGTCAACAAGTCCATGTGACGCTTTTCACAATTTTACATTTTCTATGTGTCTGATTACCATTCATCAAGATGCATAGTATAATACATGTGGTTCCCTTAACTGGAAAATCAATATATATTTCCATCATTTTGCTAATGCGACTTTATTGTACTTATCCCCCCCTACTGTTTGGTAACATTATTGTTTTAGTCTTTTAGTTATTAGTTGACTTTATGCCCTCATTAGGCTTAAGGTGTGTTGTAGTTATTATGGTCTTGTCAGACTTGGACATGCTGTACTTTTCTGTTTTTGTGTGTCAGAATCTAAAACAAGGACTCTGTGTGACAAAAAAAAGCACAATTAAAACTTAATTTAATTTCAGATTCAATTTATTGAATTTCAACTTCTACTTATTTTTATTTTTTATTATATTATATTATATTTTTTGCGGTTAAATGACTAAACAAAGACTTTGTGACCTATAGCGTTATTTATGCTTTGCATAGTAATACATTGGATTATGCCTATGTCAATGGATTTTGGCTTCATGGAGAACAGGTGTTATTGCGCATCTTTTTGGACATGTGGTTTGTTTTCATCAGGAGCTGATAGGCTATTCTTCTCCTCCCTCAGTGTCTGGCTGCTTATGGTTTGTCTGGTGCCATCTACTTTGCCATTTTATGTGCAACTGCTACTAAAAGGGTTTCAGAGCATAATCTGTGCTGCCAATGGCTGTTCTGCGGGCCTATAAATGCTCCCAAATCTTTATAAATCAAGAACCCCTAAATAGAAACGCATTGGAGCATGGAGCCATCCGAGAATACATTTTTAGTCAGTGTGATTGAAAGAGAGGTTGAGTAATAACAGTGGAGAGCATGAGACCCAGAATCAAAACAGTCAGGCTTATTTACCATAATTCTGCAAACGTTTAGTGAGTGAAGTTATCAAAATCAGTTATAATTCAAATTACACTGGAGACACATGATCTTCGAGGACTAAACGTGCCGTTTTTAGAAACTTTGGAACCACACATACGGCAAGTGACAGCAGCACAGTGAAGCAGGTCACTGTCACTTTATGTGTGCAGCCAGTTACTTATATTCACAACTGGGATTGGTTGAATACCATAGTGTTTGAAACCACTGAGCTGGAGCTGGGGACTCTGGTGCCAATGTAGTATGTTTCTTCTGCCCTGACTATGCATGAGGATGCACAGCTGTGCAACAAGCTCAGCAAGTCCGTAACAGTGGAAGACAACGAGCTGCTCTTTGAAGTCTTTATTGGAAGCATTTGTGAAACTGTGAAAACAGTATTGCATAACATATTTAATGGTAGGCATTACAAATCCCCCCCAAAAATAGATACCATAAACAAGAGTTAGACCAAAGAAAAAGGAATTGGTACAGTTAGAGGGAAACTGAATTATCAGTGAAAAATAACCACAACACGTGTAATGAATTTAGAATACACATAACTAAAGCTGCACATAACAACCCTAACAATCCCTGCTAAGAAAACCTTAAAATGTTAACTCATGATAACATGGGCTCAAACTATTTCTTGTCATTTTTGCTTTAAAAGATGATTTCCATCATTATTAGATTAACAACAGGATTTGTCCTATATTTTTCTGTTGATCAACTAATTGAATAATCAACTTACCTTTTCAGCTCTACACATAGAGTCCACTAGAGCAAAGGTAAGAAGTGTTATCCTCTGACAGGTAGTTTATTGATTAACTTAGCAGTCAACTGTTTGCAGAAAAATTACTATTAAATTACAAATCACAAAACAGCCACAATAAAAAGAGTAGCCTACTGACAGATACAGCTCCAACCAGGACATTTGGGGAGTAGATAAAATATTCTTGATAATATTGTTTGCTCACAGATCTGACAAAATGTTGGACAAAAACAACAGGTGCGTTTCGATCCACCTGTTTTTATGCACATTTTTCATTTGCGGCATTGAAAGCCTTTGTGGAAATGCCGAAAACAGGTTTTTACGCTTTACTGAGGTGGAACAGTTGGTGTACCGATAATGCTCAATGTGACAAAGTGCAATGGAAACAGATTTAGCAAATAAATGATGATGTACGTGAAGCACGCTACTTCAACGTCATGCATTTCCATTCAGTTTTCTACATTGTTTTAATTAACTCTTTTAATTATATCATCTTATTGCGCCCTCTTCTTCTCCAATTATATAATAGTTTTCCAATTAGAGAATTGGTGCCACCTGCTGCTTATCTCAATGAACCAACTCCTAATAATCACATAACTTATGGAAATGAGCAGTCATTTGCATTTTATTTTGCTGATTTCTTCCAGAATTCCCTTATTATATATTTGCATAGAACATTTGTATAGAAACTTGACAGTTAAACTGTAACTGCTATGGGACTCTGCCAGTTGTGTTAAGAGTTAAAATGTTAAGACTTATTGTAAAAAGTGGCAATTATTTAGTGCAAGGAGTCATTACCTGTCTTAAACAAGGTGTTGCTTTCAGTTCCCCATGACCCCATCACATTATACTTCCTACTGCTCTTCCAGTTAACCTTTTCTCATATACCTCCACCTCAAGAATGCAGACCTATCAGAAAGCTAATGGCTAATTTTACTGAGGTGAAATTCATTGCTGTGCCCTGAGTCACTCTGTAAAGGTGACTGTGAATGAAGTCAGGCAAATGTCCCTGGAGTTTTGAAGATTGACTTCACAATGGATGGTTTCTTTGACCATCAATCTCAATGTAGCTATGCTGCCTGCAAATCACTGGACCTTTGCCATCACTTTGTCTCTAAAACATGACGGATGCTGCCATAACTGTTCTCTCCTAAAGACAGGGAAAGTTTTTAGAAGAAGTCCAACTCTGGTTACTGGTTTTCTCCCTGTAGCGGAGGATGAAGAACGAGCAGTTCGTAGGATGTACTCGTTATTATTGCTGCAGTGTATTTGGAAAGAACACATTAAACTCATTAGTGGTATCGATCTCCTGAAGAAACTAATCCTGGCATGCAGCAAAAACACATTCTTCAAGAGAAGACCATGCATCATGTGTGTACCATTACATAGAATACCACTTCAGACTGGCGACATAATTGGCTATTATTTTTAGCTGCATTTGTAGCTCTTCTTTTTGTTACCATGATTTTGTACGATATCAAAGAAACATGCTAAATAGCTCTCCGCAAAACAATGGGTGCGCTTTTGTGTTTGGTGAATCATTTGCATTTGGCAGCGATGCCTCACTGGTTTGAAATGAAAAAGGGCATACTTCATTAGCCTGAACGTGGTGGCATCCTCAAGCATTGCAAAACATGGATTAATAGGTGACAATCACAGTGAAGCTGTTGAATACTAAGGCTGAGGGCAATGAGGTGATTTGTTCTTTATCTTTTCAAATAGACTTCAGAGAACTTCCCTCAGCTCCTTAGATATGGATATAAAGATGTATTTTTAACCTGCACTTATGTACAGCTCCATTTATTTTTCAAGACCAACTGTGTTAGTCACATCGTGTACATCTTTGCACCTTGTTCAGGCTGTTGATGTCGAAATTATTGAAATGGCAGATGTTAAGGCATAAAAAATGAGCCAGTGTGTTCCCCGGTTACTAACTGATGTGTAGGTCAAGTTTGAAGTGTTGTAGACGGGCTCCAGAGCCATCCTGGGCATTTTGCCAGTCTCAGACTTCCTTCAGCTGACAGATCCGCCACACAGGACAGGAAAACCCTCAAGGCTGTGTCTATTCAGTACACAGTGACCCACTGGCCTTGGCCTTTTGCTCATTTATGCATAAACACTCGGTGTGCATGCACACTGAGACCTTTTAAAAATGTTACTATTGTGACAATATTTGACATAAATAGCGTAAATATTTGTCTGGACAGTTAACTATCATCTATTGTCTGACAGCAAGGTAGAGCGGTGAAAATATTCTAAATATAGCATACACTTGAGCTGATATTGATTTCTTTAGGTAGGCCTTTCTTTTAGGTGGTGAAAGTATGTTTTGCTGGTGCCCCCGTGCACAGCAGTACATTGCTTTACTTACTCGTACTCCTGTGTGTTTCGACAAACTGGGGCCGTGCAGACCGCCATCTACTGTAGCTAATACTCTGACTATGGATAAGTAACACATACAACTCCACTTCAAACAATCTGACCTATCCCTTTAAATGAGACGCTTTAGGTCTGTTTTCATATTCTCACTTCAGATATTTTGTCTTTTCATGACAGGCCATCAGCAGTTCTCATTACTCAATTACTTATTCAGTGAAGCTGTGGCTCTGAGTCATTCTACCTGACAGGGTTGTATATCTCTGCTCGTGTTAGAAAGGATAGATGAGAGTGAAAGGATGAGGATGGAAAGAGCGGTTTTGAGCCTCAACACAAACAGAGGCATCTGTATTTTACCCCCAGCAACAGGAACAGACATGACTGGCAAATAGACTTTGGTTCCAAATGATAGGAGTACAATGCCAGAAAGTCAAATCAGTATTCAATGAGTAGATGCTTTTAAAGTGAGTAGATGTGTTTAACCCATTTCCCAATGCAGCGTTTATACAGCTACTGTGATTATGAGGTCAAAATGAAAATATTAACCAAATTAACTGTCATATAAGTGACATCTGATTGTAGAAAGACTGGCTGGAGACATAGTGAGAATACCTGTCTGTGCATCGCTACCCCCTGATATGAAGCCAGATATGGGAGTTGAATAGTTCACAGATGAGATTATTCTCCTATTAAACACACTTTGCCAAATAGCAGCCGCCACAAGGCCTATATCAAGACCATCTTTGTTCTAAATTGCATAAAAAATTCAATTACATAATCGTGTTATCTTACTGTGCATTCTTCAAGCCCGGACGGCCCCTTTTAAAGAATAAATCTCCTGGTCTCTATAGTGCAGGCTTATTTGAAGTGTGTCATAATGGCACACCAGCCTTTTCATCTATCGGAGTTCATTTCCCCTCTGGTGTTTTGTCTGCCTTTTCAGCAATTGGTTTTATATAAAAGCTGTAGTCTTGAGAGAGGGAAAACAGCCCCATCTTAGTCTTCTTCCACTTTTATGAACCTGATGTGTTGTAAACAGGTTGAGGAAATAACAATAACCTTAAACCAATTAGAAGGAGCTGTACGCACAAGAATAATCAATTATTTAAATAGACGAAAAGCAGTTCTTTGTTAGGTCTGTTTTCTATTTTTAGCAGATTTCCCAGGAAGAGCTATTTGGGGATTTGAAGCTTTTTCATTTCAGTTTACTTTGTTTGTTTTTTTACCTGCACATCTTATCTCTTCATGTTTATTTTACCATTGTTGAGAAAAATCTCATTTCAATTGCCAGAATAATGTTAAAAATCAAATTACAGTGATTGTGAATGAGTTTTTTTGTATGTCTCTTTGTGTACAATATGAATGTGTGACTTGTGTGAAAGCCAGCAGGAGCCTTCAAAGACATTTATAGGCTGCAACAGGCCAGGATGTGATGTTAAAAAGTAGATCCTTTTAATGAGGAAAATGTACCAAAAGCCTTAAAGTGATGAAGATGTAACCCTGCTTTTCACAGCAGGGCCGCTTCATGGTTTACTCTCACTTGATGGATGCACTGCATGTAGAGAGACAACATAGAATACACTGGAGGCAGGAACAAAAACAATGTGCAGTATTTTGGTTTGAGCTTTGCTTTGGATGACTGATTATTGCATCATCCTTCCCTATAATCAAACAAAAGCCTCATTAAAAAATATTAGTTTAGGTTTTGTAGCTGTTGCTGCTGGAGAGAGTTGCTGCAGAGGTGGTCGGGTTAAATTAGCAGCCTCGGTCTCTTGCTGTTAAAGTGAGAAAACTTAATGTTCTCATTGGGAACAATTCACTAACCACCAGGAAGCTGCAGGTCTCTATTTTTGTCTCTGATAACTGTTGAAGCAGGCGCCAAACAACCTCGTAAACAGATTGAACGTTTGCTTCCCTGAGCAGCGATTGTCCAATCATTACTTGGCAACCGTAACTAGGCAAGACAGGACTGTCAAGCTTTGGATTTCTCTAAACGTTGAAGCAGTATACATGTGTAAGAGCGAAACTCACTATATAAGAAGGTTTGGATTATTCTTTTCTTATTTGTATCCCTTTCCATAATCAAAATACAAGAACAAAAATGTAAAAAAATGGATTAAACCGTGTTTGTCTTCTCTAAAGTAAGGCGCAAAGGTTAGCATGTCCAGCTAGCTAGCTTACTACCTAGTAGCAACCCAGAGTTACTTCCAAGTCTAGGGACATTTCATCGCACATTGTTTTGTGGTAACGTATAGCCACGTAGCTATAGCTGATAGCGGCAGTTGTCATTTCAGCCTGAAAAATTGATGTTCAGCAAAAATCGCCAGTTTTTGTCTACGTCTGATTTAAATCAAACTACCATACTTTAAAAAATAACTTTTCCAGGAGTAATCTGTAATCATCCCGTGTTTTTAACCTTTCAAAAAAAATAGGCCTAATTTAAAAAAGTGTACAGTGGTTAAGTGGCCTCCGGTAAAGCAGGTGGCAGTATTATGTTTAACATTAGCTGAAAAACGTTATCCGCCAGTAAACACACAGAAGAAGAAAACAGGAACAATAACTCAGAAGAAGATGAAATATATGGAGAGTGAACGGGAGATAGATAGGTTGTACCTGCCTAAAAAGTTCAAACTTTATGCAAGTAACTAGACAAATGAGAGGAGACCTTCCCTTATTTATTAAAAGCAGAGTCGGGCAAACCTTTTGTAAAGTGTGCCATTCAGATGTTAGCATTGCACACGGCGGAAAAAGTGATGTTCGCCAGCATGAACAATCGTCCAAGCACAAGCACGCCAAGAGGCACAAACACATACACTGTCAATGACTTCATTTGTGACAAGAACTGTTTCAGAGACAGACCAAATGACCAAAGCTGAAGTAAAGATGTGAATGTAGATGTAGATGTAATGTAGCCTTCAGCTAGCCTTGAGGCAGGCAAAGTCTGCTACCTATGTTTACAACAAGTCCCTAGGTGCTAGGGACTCCCACACTGAATAAAATGTATGCATGCAATTAAAATACATACATCTTATAAACATGTCTGTACAAGTGATATATACTTTAGATAAACATGTATGTCCTGAACCCGTCCCTTATGTGTTTACATTTACATTATATGGGTAGGGGCTGGCTGTTAGCATTGGGGACAGTTCTCACTGTGAATACAGAGATTAAAATAATGCAGCTGCCACATTATTGTATGTAATTTCCCAGTGTCTCCATGCTATCTTAGTTTACAACATGCTTACACTGTAGACACACACATCTCCCAGCTGTTTTGCACCTGAAATGAGTGATTGCATATTGAAACAAGTCCTGGGGAGAATGAAAGGGAGACCTAATGGACTGTGACAGCCAAGTATGAAGTAATAACATATTTCCCTGATAGACCAAACTCCCCCCCCCCCCCCACCCCTAACTCTGCATGATGCTTCCTATATAACTTTACCTCTGATATTCAGCATGTATAAATTATGTATTCCCATATAAATGATCTATTCTTAACTCATCCTGACATAATTTCAAAGCAGCTTTATCCCTTGTATTGATATGTTTCTGAATATAACTGAGCTATGATTTAAGGTGAAACTTTGATTTATTGACTCATCCTGTTCATCTTTAAAAACAAAAACAAAACAAAGCTCCATGCTGACAGTTTTCACACAGAGCATTTCAATTCAGAACAGAATTCAGCTCATGAGCAGTTCTTTTCATGAAAGGGAAACACAGGTGGACATTATGGGAGCTAAACAGTGTGTGTTTGTGTTTGTGAATACTGGCAAAATGCTGAATGGCAGCAGCTGATTACACACTATCAAGGGGGAAGCTGATATGAATCATGATTGTCGTCAAATATATCACCACGGCTGCTGCAATTCATCATTATGCATTTTTTCATCATATCATTAGCATGCTTAACATAAAGTAATACAACTATATGATCATGCTATGTGGTGAGTCTCAAGCACAGCTTTTCCAGTTTGCCAGGAGATGTCAATTAAAATGTTTTCTTCCCAGAGTGCATTTTCATAAAATTACCTCTGTGTGTCCGAACAGAAACAAATATTTCTTGTTGGTTTGAGCTTAAATTTAAGAGACATCACTTTAAAGGGTTTTTAGATTGTTTTCCATTTTTTAGACAACAGAATTTTTCGTGCAGCTTTTCCCACAATCTATGTCAGTTTTCACCCCGAGCTTTAATACACTAGTGACTTCAAACAATGCCTCTATATTACCACCAACAGCAAAACCTGCTCTTGATTTGATCTGTTTCACTGGGCCTTACTCTTTAAGTCTGACCTTGGGGTTTGTTCAAAAAAAGCTGCCCTGAAACTAATGATATAGTGTTCAGACAGGCCTTTCTCTCCGTCTTTCCCTCTCACTCATCCCTTGTTCAATCTGCAAAGAAGCTGAGGTTATATCGCACATAATATACCTGCACTCTCCAAGAAATACTGTTGCCCTAAGCGAAAGGCAACTCTTAAGGTTTCAGTCTCAGTATGAAGCCGCAGCTCAGGAACAATCTGTGCTGTAACGATTATCTACACAGCATCTCATTATCCCGGATTATGCAACACCCTTCCTATTAGAACTCAATTACTATATTTCAGTCTTATAGCTCATTTGTGTCATATGCATCTGATCATTATGCCACAAATGGAATAGTTTCAATTTCCCTGCTGATGAACTCCCCAAAAAAGGTAAATTACACCCCTCCTCTGTGCTGAAGTACAATGTGTTGCTGCTGATATTTTACATCAGATTTATAGCAGCTATTTTTGTCATACAATACTAGCCTCGCTTAATGGTCCATAGCTCTTCGGACTGAGACCTTCTCATTTCGGGTGCATGCAACTTTAATGCCCAGATGATGAATCAGGCACTTAGGGTACAGTCAGTTGTATTACGTATGGAAATCATTTGAAATGCCCACTGGTATGCATGAGTGGTGGAGAAGTACACTAACTTGGATTTTTCTTAAAATGTTCAATGTTTTATGGCTCTTACAAGGAGTTGTGAATCAATTCACAGCTAAAGCTTCAAGCTATTTTTTGCAGATGCTGTGATGTGTTTGAGCTAAATACCGTAATGTATTCACCACAGTCTCAGTCCTAACGATGCATCAATGCAGTGATCTATAGTGTCTCTCTCTGTTGTGTTTCACTCTTCTACCTCTGAGCTATTTGCAAAACATAATCTCATAAGCTTATTGCCATGATTTCAGTCATTTTGCTCCAGTCAAAGTATTGAGCTTCTCCATGTTGCAACCTGTAGTGCAACACAACACTGGTGTGCATTATGTACTCATCCATTTGTGCTTACAGCTACTCTGTAAGTATTACACAGCCCCTACAGGTTACACACCTGTGTGTAAAACAAAACAAAACATTCAAACACTTGTATCATTTAGAAGCAACAATATTTTTTATTGCTGCAATTAATAATTAAAAACTGTGAACACGATGTAATTGATTCATTTCACACCTGAGAGTCTTGTTGGTGATGCTCCCAGTTTACACACACACACACACACACACACACACACACACACACACACACACACACACACACACACACACACACACACACACACACACACACATGCTGTACAGGCAAGGCTCTGTGTCCTGACGCCCACCTCATCGCCCCGGTGATATACGTCCATCTCACAGTCGACTATGATTGTGCTGTTGCATATAAGTGTTTTGTCACATTATCCATAAACTAACAAACATGCCTCAAACTGGACATGCACACACTTACATAGATACATGTACACACACATACTGTTAACATATTAGTTCAAGACTGAGGGCATGCTGAGTGAGGGAGCACTGCTGAACTGTTACAGTATCTGAAATCGCTGTAACTAGGCCAACATGGCACTCGCGTGACAAATTTATAACACCCCCAACCACCCCCTTCTCCCACGGGGAAAATACATACAGCAACCATTCATAAATGCTGATACTGTAGCAGCTACACCAGTACAGAAGCGGAGATACTAACTTCATTTTACAGCAGTTGTGTTTATTTACATGGAGTCAACCATGGCTTCATCAAAGACATCAGGCCTAATGCAAGAACATCTTCTTATCCTAAACCTCTCTGTTCTTAGAGATGTTCTTAGTTTGATTCAGGAAACTCCCTTATCTGGAGAAACTTGTTTCAGCCTGACGAATGTCATTGTGAGGTGCGCATTTGTGAGATTTGGCCATTTGTAGGCAAGATTTTGAAAATCAGCAGACATTTGCCAAATGATGTGTTTTCTAAAAAAGAGCAGTCGATGACTAAAGCAGTATAGTAGTAGTTTTATTGTCTGAACCTAACCAAGTTTTTCAATTTACAACGTTAATCAGGACCTGAGGAAGTGCAGTGTCAAGTTTGAAGTTGTAAGCTGCAAACACTTTTCCTCTGTGAAAAGAAATGCGTACTCAAAACTTACATATGAATAACATATATGAATGAATTAGTATGAAAGTTGTACACAGGCTTAACAGAGGGGATACTAAATCATGCTCCACCATGACATTGACATTTTTTGACAGCAGCTAGCAGGCTATTGTACAAGAAAGGAATAGAACAAGGGAAAAATAATTGTAAGAGTGCTTTTATATGTAAAAATAGAGCAACAATACAGCGATGAAGGCCCTGAGGAATTGAAACGTGTTATGCTTAATTTATATTTGACAGGAAGACTGAAGGTTCAGCGGGTCTGCAGCACTCACTGAGGGTTGCAGAACAGGTTGATGTACACATTGTGCAAAACAAAAAAGACTGCAGTGTTTGATTGGCTGATCAGAAAAACTATTGGATTTTCATTCTTAACAAACTTACAGTACGTCTATTCGTGTGATATATTCCACACGCAGGATTAAAAAGCTTATAAAGAGAAGTTAGTGGGGAACGTTTTCTGATACTGTTTCATGAGTGTTACCCTTTTGTAGGTTTACTAAAAGGTTCTGTGTCTTTAAATCAAAGTTTGTGTTTTTGGAATTTAACAAAAAGTTGTCAAACTATATCTCTTAAAAGCAATGAGCAGAACAGTAACCCCATATGTATGTCTACATGCAGTGTGTGTGCATGTTTACTTCAATACATACTGTATGTGCAAGTTACAGTGATTCCTTCCATCTGTCTATCGTTTCTGAATAACTCCTGCTACCTCTCACTCACAATTCCCGGTGGAGTTATCTTACAGTACAGAAAGACACAGCACTACATTGTTGCTGTGGATAAGAGCATCTGTCAAACGCTGTAAATATAAATGCAAATATTTAATGGTATGTGGGGTCATGCAGATCACTTTAGCTGTACACAGGATATTAAGGAGAGAGCTTCAGAATTATGTGAATACAAATTACCAAGAAAAAAGTTACAGAACAAGCACATTTACCTAATCAATGATCATTCCTGAAACCTAACTAAGCAGTTTACCTAAAGCTAACCAAGTAGTTTTGTCAATTCACAACGTTACATATGTTTAAAAGCGTGAATGTTTCACAACATGCAGGTAGTTTGCCCCGTCTAAAGCATCATAATGGTAGTGACAACATTTGAAGGTGCAAGAGTCAGCCGTAATGTTTCCTGTCAACCATTGTCTGATCATTTACAGCTAAATGAGAGAAACATAAATTAAAATAAGAGCTGAAAAGGGATCTTAGAACAAAGAGTGAGTAGAAATGATGCTAGATGTAATTCAGAGAGGAGAGGGAGAACATGAGGTGTTACACTTCTTGAGGAGATGACTTTTGCACATACATTAGATGAGGGGTGACTCTTCTGTTTGCAAGTCATTGCAGCCTTTTGGAGCCAGGAGGGGAAAGAATTGAGGCCAGTTGACAAGGTCAGAGCAGAGAGTGCTAAAAAGAGACGGTAGGCGACGGAGTGATGTCTGGCACCCAGGACTGAACTGTGACCCGGAGGGGAGCGCATATCTCTCCTCGGCCTTGTTGGGTTTTGGAGTGAGAAAAGTGATACGAGGTGAATTGGAGGAGGTAAGGCTGTAATGTTCTTGCTGCCATTCTGTTTATATTGCTGAGAGTATTGCCTTTGTATTCAACTGGGAGCAAGACATAGTTTAATCTTACTTTAAGCTAATAGAGCTAAATGTATTGGAACCTTCAAACAGTAGCTTTTTATTTTGCCAATACTCAACCAAAGGACGTGAGTATCAATAAGATGCTGAAAATAGTCTGCAGAGCGACTGAAAACATTAGCATTATGAATCCCTGTTGAATTTATTTCTGCTTTGCTTTTTTAACTGTTACTTTGGATAAGTTCCTGCTTTTGATACTGTTAAAAGTATGTTTTTATAAACGTCACAGATTGAAAGTTGTATGACGCTGATGATGATTAAACAAATTATCTTTATCCACAAATGTTGCTGATAATTAGAGTGATATATGATGTGGTTTAATAGCGAAAACCATGAGATTTAGACAAGTAAGAGCTTTTCATCTCCGACTGCTTGCTCTGTATTACAAGAGTGGGTGCAAAGCAGGGCCGTCCCTGCTGCACCTCACCCTCAGCCAAGTCTTACATGAGTGGAGATTCAATTAAGGGCTACCATCTCTACGCCTTAAATTTCTCTGTATTGCACAGTGAATGAGCAGGCATGGATGGAGCCGTAGGGCAGACTGACGCCAGCAACAGATACAGAGAGCGTGGTGATCTTCCCCCCCACACTCAGGCAGCTTTCCCACTGCTCCCCCAGATACTGTGATTTAATTACAGAACAAATCTTCTGCAATAAAAAGGTGTGATTAGATGTTTTTATTTTAACAAGCCATTTTGTCTTTATACACACTGTTTATTTGTCATTTTTGCCAGTCTACAGTAAGACTTGTTCGCTATTCTGGCTCCAAAATGGTGGAGCGTGCTCCTCATTGATATCAGGTCAGCAGAAAGTCTTCACACCTTCCGTCGCAGACTGAAAACCCAAATGTTTCAACAGCACCTTGGCCAAGAAAGAAAAAATAATTATTTCTGTATGTAGCACTTACATCGGTTTGGCTTATTTGAAGCTGTTGTACTGCACTTAAAATGATTACACCTATTTGAAGCTAATGCACTTGCAAGATTGTTCACAGTTCTTGCTGTTCACAGTTGTTTCCTCATGATTGGTTGCACTTATTGTAAGTCGCTTTAGACAAAAAGCATGAGCTAAATGTAATGTAATCAATTCCTCATTATTTCCAATGCAAAGCAATAAGCTTGAAAAGGGTCAATTACACACTCCAAGCTGTGATGCAAGATTCTTCTTTTCTTTTCTTTTCTTTTCTGTAGGATCTAAAGTTTAGATCCTACAGAAAGGATCATATATATTGGGGTATATATGATCATGATATATATATGATATATATATGATACATTTATCTCTCCGGTGTTGGACCGCTGAGACTTGCCTGTCGCAGTGTTTCCCTTCAACATCGTCATTTTCCTCTACCTTCTTTGTACCGGCCCAGACAACCCTTACATCCCGCACCACCCGGCAACACCTGCGGGGCTGTTGGAGCCCAATGGCACCGAGCTCATGGCAGTCGAGGTGAGGTGAGCCAACGTTAAATGAAATGTTTGTGCATAGGTTGAGCTAAGTTAAACAGAAGCCTGGAGGTTGCTGTTCAAAAGCAGAAGACTCTCAAATCATGACTGTCACTCGTCAGTTGGAGCTTGGTTAACTTTATTATCAGTAAAACCTTTCCAAAGTCAACAGAAGGATTATTTCCTCCTTTTTTCTAGTTGTCTAGAAAACACATCTAAGAGATCCTACTCTGCTACATTTTTGGGTTTTACCATAAGTGCTAGTTCTGTACATTCAGTTTATTTATAAAATACATTTCACAAACGAAGACCA
Organism: Cottoperca gobio; assembly: GCF_900634415.1. Lineage (NCBI taxonomy): Eukaryota > Metazoa > Chordata > Actinopteri > Perciformes > Bovichtidae > Cottoperca > Cottoperca gobio. The sequence goes on along the minus strand of NC_041376.1, from coordinate 7,136,006 downwards.
AACTTTCTATGAATGCAAATGAGTTTATTGGAATAACATGTAAATATGAGAAGTGAGACAAACAGGAGAGAAAGATGACATACAGGTAGGCAGAGGAAGTGTTCCTGGACATACGTTATAATAACTCCTTATAAACAGTCAAAGACAACGTAAAAGTTATAATCTTCAAATTTTATTGTATAATGCAGTTAAAGTCATTTCATGTGAAGCATTATTCGAAGGGAACCCGGAGGGTGTAGATGTCCGCCGAGGCTGTTTCCGTAAGTAATTCTGTTGACAAAAGAACAAGCTAAACCAAAAACATAACCTCCTTGGCGGAGGTAAATATAATAAATAATATTAGTTATTTAATTTTCTTCTCGGAAAAACTAATCTTTCTACCTATTTTTTTAAATAAATGATTTAAACTAATTTACTGATTATTATGGATCAGTTACTCTCGCACCAAACAAGGAAAAACTCCCCAAACCCTACAATTAAAGGGGGGAAATGGAAGAAACCTCATGGAGAGCAACTGAGGAGATATATATATATATATATATTTTGGATTTAATAAATAGAGAAATAAAAGTCTTATGGTGACACCAAACCTCCTGAGACCAAATAAGTAGTAGTAGTAGTAGTAGTAGTAGTAGTAGTAGTAGTATAAGTAAAAAGCCAATTGGAATCTGAATTTAGGTAAGATTTGCTACAGGAGTTTGGTGTGAGTAACTTGGACCTTGGTAACCACAACCACATTGGAGACACCAGAAGTCTCTGAGCTCTGAGGCAGACTGGCACGCAGAGTTCCTGTCTCTTGGAAGCATTGAAGACTGACCTCTCATCATTACACTTTGCTGTTGTCAGCCTCTCAGAGCTCCAGAGGAATCATTCCCCTGGGCCGTTGGGGCTTGCCTCCACACAGCGACACATAATGTCACCATGCAAGACTAAAGAGCGGGACCGTGTCTTCCCAACAGTCCAAACGCCCGACAACAGCAGAGGCTCCGAAAAGCCAGGGCTACCTCCGTGGTGACAGGCCTTTATCAACCAGAAGTACATCAATCAGATTGATGCAGGCAACTCCCCAAATACAACGCAACGCAAAGTGAGCATTGATTTTATGAAAAGTGACACTTTTTTCAGACGTCCCCCAGTAAATACTTAATTGGTGAATTGCAGGTGTCTAGACAGGTTAAAGCTATATTTGGTAGAAAAGGCAAAGACTTCTGCACATCTAAGTAAGTAGATGTCTAAAAGACTTCAACTTTCCAACCAGATGTAGCCTGGGTTTAACCGACCAGTGGAGGAGGAAGTATTCAGATACTTTCTAGAAATACTAAAAAGTACAATATCTTCTTCTGAACTGTAAAAGTGGTTGAAAATACTCAAGAAAGGTACCTGGAGTTTGTACTTAAGTACAATACTTAAGTACAATACAGTAAATGCACTTAGTTACAGGCTATTCCACCACTGGATCTAGACATCTGGACTCCAAATCAGCAGTACTTACTGGGCTTGTTAAATACAGTATAACTGTTGTTTCTTGAAACAACAGTTATACTGTATTTAACAACAGTTATACTGTATTTAACAACAGTTATACTGTATTTAACAACAGTTATACTGTTAAATATATACAAAGTTAAATATGTAAGAAACAGTGGACTTTGAAAACATGTAACTCCTTCAGCTAATCAGCCAGATCAAAGACCTTCACGTCAACAGAAGTATAGTGTTTCCCCTACCATTGTCTTGGAGGGGCGCTGCGCCCCGCCAACGGACCCCCGGGCCCTGCGTCCCTGTGCCCCCCCCTGAAATTCAAGGTGTTTTAGTTTTTTTTCCAAAAAGAAATTTGTATTCACAACTCACTTTTCACATTGACAGGTGCTTTTTTATTAAATAAACTAAACGCTTATGCTATTGATCTAATGTATGTGCACGTTTCAGTTTGTACTGTCTACTTTGCGCATTCACATTCTCTCCTTTGCTCCGTTTTGCAAAGTGCGGGGCTTTGCACCTGAAGAACACACACATGCGCACACACCTACAGAGCGGAAGAAAGGAGAGGAGGTAACTAAATAAAAACCACGCCGCGCACGCACGAAACCCCCCTCCCCCCTTGCACGGTGAGCACCCCTCCAAAGCAATAGACCTAGGGGAAACACTGTATACCATCCCAGCAGAACTGGGAGTGGCGGGGAGCGCCCCAGGAAGCCTGACCACAGTCTATAAGAAAAAAAATATGAAAAAAAGAAGTGAGATAACTGACCGGTGGTTTTGCCACAGCCCGCCTCAGAGCCTCAGAGCAGTTGGCTGTCCCCTCTGCATGTCTGCTAGATACTGAAGTGATTTGGTGCAGGAGCCTGGACTTATGCAGCTCAACATTCTAATTTATTACCATTCTGTGTTGCATCATACCCATGACGTCATTTCATTCTGCATTCTATCCTCTCTCCTTAAATCCCTCTCTCAAATACAAACAAACTTTATATTGGTAAGCATTGTCCTGTGCTGGAAATGTAAATATTAACCTGAATAAATAAATTCAAATGTTCTTTTTCTTTCGAATTCAGGATTTTCTAGTCCAGCAGTCACTATGTTGTCCATGTTGCAATAATGCACACTTTTCACAAATCCACACATTATGATATAACACAGTACTTTATAGTACAATAAATACATTCTTAGAAATGATCCTGTTTACCTTTTTTAAGATTTATTTTATTAATCTTTTTATTAGGAATACACGCAAAAAATACAGTAGTATAAAATTGCCATTTTCTCCCATTTTTGTTGTGAAATTAATATCCCCAGGGACCTCAAAGAGGGACACCACCCACCCGATAACAACGAAACACTGTCTCTGTATAGAAAATACCAATGCTACTGGTAATTGTAGTGTGTATGAATATTTAAAATGTATAAGCATATATACTATGAATAAATAGATTAAAGTGAAATATTAAATAAAGAAAGTTAAGAATACTAAATACAGTCTAAATAAATAAATAAAAGCCGGCAAGGGAGGATAAGTCCGGACGTCAATAAAATCATTTAATTTAATAAAATCATTTCAGCAGAGCTGCCTTTCACTGGGAGCCATCTTTTTTTCAACTTAAGCGAATCTACACTGTGTCTGTGCATATGCAAATCCAAATTAGATTTTGAACTAATTTCATTAAGTTAAGAAATTCTCTAAACATTCCAGTATTTTAATTTCAAAACAAACATTGAACTTTCACAACATAACTACCATGAAATAATATATTTTTGACAGTAATAGTGGAGATTCAAACCGGAGACATTGGTGTCCCTCAAGAGATAATGTTATGTTACTACATTTAATTATAACACATTTAAATGTATTACTGTACACAACTTAATCTCAGTTTTTATAAAATGATCTCTGCAAGAGTGATGAAGTCTACATCCCCACAACTCCAAGTTTAGAGACCTTTGGGCTTTCATTGCTGCCGTCGTTAAGAACAGTTTCTGTTATATTTAAGCATCACAGTGGGAAACAACAGGGGGAAGGAAGCGCTGCAGTGTAACAAAACAGGGTCAGACCAACAGAGAACATCGAGCTGTGCGACAGGACAGACTTTAAACGAACGTTTAAAGATCAATTGAAAAGGGTTGGTATTGATTGCGTATAATTATTAAGAATTATTCATTATTATTATCATTGTATAGATTCTTTAGATTCTGAATAATCTATACAATGTACTGACATAGCATAGGTGTATTTCACAAGAAACAAAAGACATCCCAAATACAATCACACAGAGCAATTGATGGCCACAAGCTTGTGTCGTGTTATGTGTCATCAGCACAGGTGAGCTGAATCTTCATGATGAGCACCAACTCCACCCTCCGGCTCCTGCACGGAGAGGCTCTCCACAGAGTGGGGGTGCATGCCAATTACCTTAATTGTGTCCACAAATGTTGTATTTGTACTGTGTTGTTTATCCTGCACACACGACATCTATTGCACGTCTGTCCGTCCTGGGAGAGGGATCCCTCCTCAGTTGCTCTCCCTGAGGTTTCTTCCATTTTTCCCCTTTAACTGTGGGGTTTCTTTTAGGAAGTTTTTCCTTGTGCGATGCGAGGGTCTAAGGACAGAGGGTGTCGTAACCTGTACAGTCTGTAAAGCACACTGAGACAAATGTGTAATTTGTGTAATTTGTGATATTGAGCTGTATAAATAAATTTGATTTGATGATTTCTTAATACAGGTGAATGTTTTATAATTTGAGAAAAATATTTATTAGTAGAAATTATTAAATTGGTTTTGTTATTAGTCTGTACCCTCGGGTATAAAACTGCACTAATGTTGTGATGTAGTATGAATGAATAATGAATAAAGTCTGTTTACTTGCCAGCCATGAACATTCAAGAGGCAACATGTGACTCCCCTTGGTGTGTTTTAATTGAAATGACACACTCTGCCTGGAGATTTTTGAAGTAACGTGCGACATTGCACAGCAAGGAATCTCTGTTGCTATAGAATGACGTGTTCTTTGGTGTAAACTGTACCATAAAACACATGCTGCACATAATCCAGTTTATGCATATTTAAAATTTCTGCTCCGCTAAATAATAAATGGCCTCAGGCATTGGTGAAAAAGCATTTTCCTGTAGATTTTGAAAGTATCTCAAAGTGAAAGTGTGAATAGTTAATGAATCAAGTTTGAATATGCCAAAATGAAACAGTGATGTGTGATGCGAGAGAAGCCTTTTTGTGACACCTAAGTTACACTTTAGTTTTGTCATTTTTTTTGTAAATGTATTAAGTCAGTAACCTTTTGTTAAAAAATTGAGTAATTTACAAAAACAAAACAAATATAGCCAATACTGCATATCACACTATGTAGCCAATCAAAATCATCGGAATACATTCATTCAAATGTGCAAGTGTGGTGTGTCAATAATACTGTAAATAAAGCAGAATTTCAGCAGTGTAATCTTAGAGCCTGGAGAGGTATTCACTACAATAATCATCTAAATAATAAAACAGAATACTTGTGGAAAACACTTTCAAGGCTGACAGTTTAATACCAGTGCAGTTGCATAGTCTCTGATCTGAGATTTTAAATTCTTTGTTTTGGGGGGGAAATATGGGTGCAGTCATCGTCTGCAAGATTAAAGATAAAAATGTTGTCTCGTCGTCAAAATGTAGAAGTCTTAACTTTCCAGCTCCAGTTGTCTTCCTCCTGTCTGCCTGTGTTGTGCACACACACACACACTCTCTCGCTCACACACACACACACACACACACACACACAAACCGCCTTTGTCTCTTTCGCTCTTTCTCAACACTTTAAATTCATCATCTGAAATCAGTTCTCATCTGGCAGGAATAGGAAATCACTCTTTGTTTGTTGTGGATTTTAATATTTAACAGTTGAAGAGTTTAGTTTCATCTAAAAATCTCAGTCATCACGCAACGGCTAATTAGCCGCATATATCAGTGAGTAACAACTCCAGATGTGAACATGCATTATTTCCTCCACTTAAAGAAATGTTTTTTTCAAGCCTTTATTCATTATTTCTATATTTACCAGCTGCGACAGTGTGTGGCTGGTATTGTTTTCACCTTGTGAGTCTTTGCATGTGTGTGTGTGTGTGTCATCATGAAATATGGTCCTAGAGAAACTTACTGTAGCGGGAAATACCACAGACTCTGCTTTTAGTACTATGCCAGGTGTTATATTTTTGTTCTTGCACAGATTTGGTCAACGCAATAGCGTTACAACCGTGCAGTGTGTAGTCAAAATGAAGGCCGGGTGTGGTCCGAGCAAGGGCGTCTGGAGTACGCCGGTTAGAAAGTGAGGAAGGGGTCACTCCCCTGGCAGGATATAGAGTCGCGGGTGATTTGATCCCATCGCAAGATGGTCTCTAGTTTGTACTGCTATGATTGTAGATAACAAAAATCCATCGCATTGAGGTCAGCTAAACTATTGAGAAAAGAAACATGAAGGTGATACATTTATCATTCATAATATCAAAGAAGTATAATAAACGTTCCCCTCTGTTGCACAATTTCTATCTGACAGATTGTTCAGGGTGTCAAGCAAGGATCACTTGAGCTACACTTGTTCTACTGAATTATAAGATTTATAAAAAAATGCTGATGGGCTGCTGAGGCTGGGAAAATCAATGAAAGCACAGCTGTAAATCTGACCACCAGGAACTAGGCTTGAAACTACAGGACTCTCCACTTCTGCATGGGTGAACAAGCCTTTTTAAAACCTTTCAATCTCCCTCCAGATGTATGGCGAGACTAGCTGTATAGTATAGAACAGACCAAATCTAATGTTTTAACTAAGTGGCTGCTCTTGTATATTGGCTACTTTTTCTTTCTGCAAACCTTCATTACGCGGAAAAGATTAATCCTCTGAATGTTTTCAATACAGTAAATCCCATTTTATTTATTTTTTTGTCCTGAGTTGTATTTTGCAGTAGGTTGTAGATAACACCACATTTCAAAAAACGTACATCATTTTGTATCGTTCCTTTAGGGAACTTTGAGGCTCTAGGGAGCGTTGTGCAGTTGTGTACAGATAAAAAGAAAGCAAAGCCTAAACTAAACTAAAATGTTGCAATTTATTGCAATTTACAGTAATTAAGAGAATCGCAGTGTGCACTATTTTATCTGAAAAGGGGAAATACTCTATGGCAGTGTCTGAAATCACTCCCTAGTTACTATAGAGCCCAATACTTTCTATACAACATTTATCTGATGTATGCCTCATGTAGTATCCTTATCATCCCTGTCAGTGATGATGCAAAATAACAATGATTTATAAGTGATGAGTCTATTATATAGGGATGATGTAGTGCAGTAAGGGATAACGTTGATATAGTTACTCCCTACGATTACTCCTGACCCATCTGCCTGGAAAACTTGGACATTTATATTTCTGATTTAGCTATTATTAAATAATATTATCTTTTTACCAAATGATCTTGTTGTGATTGTCATGCAGTGAATATTTTCCGATGTGCATTGACGCAGCAAGTTTAATTTAATGTTTTAATCTACATGGTGGTACACACCTGTTGCAACAGGGTGGTGATTGAGCATTGAGGCAGTAAGAGGTTCGTCAGAACATAAACAAGTCACATCTGTGTGCAATTATGTGTGTGCGTGCGTGTGTGAGTGTGAGTGTGAGTGTGTGTGTGTGTGTGTGTGTGTGTGTGTGTGTGTGTGTGTGTTTATTAGCTGCTGCTGTGTGAGCCGGGGTGCACTGCTTTCAGCTGGCTGACAAAAACCTTGTTTAGACAGGATGGGCCTTTTTTTGACAGAGAATAATTGGACATGTCACAGTAGCTAAAGCAAAGGTGTGAATAATAAAATAAATGATGGCTGAATTCATGGTCCTGGTATTGTGCATGCTGTCATGACCATAGATTGTATATAGTATAAGGTCTTGACATGAGGTATACTGAAAGAGAGCAGACCCATTGTTATTGTTATCAGTAACACTATAACTGGTTTTCAACCAATGGGTAAGCCTCAAGTTTGGTATTTTGGAGCCAGAAGTGACCATATTTGGATAATGAGGTAGAGCTGGGGAGAAGCGAGGCCCTGCGTGGCCAGGTACCATCAGCATAGAAAACACTAAGTTACCAGCTGGCATGGTTAGCAAATTGTAACCGTAATTAATATTCACTGTGATATTAATCGGGATGGCTAATTTTGGGTAGCGAAAAACATGTGGCCAATGGCCAAAACCCCAAAACAAGTGTACACAGTGCCATAGATACACATTTCTACGCCTCTATCCTGATTGACAAGTCGCTGTAGTAGGAACTCAACAATCTCAGATCAGCCACACCCTAAAGCATATGCTGCTTTATCGTCTATTTAACTCTAAATGGGACCATAATTTACTAAATGAACATCATGCTGTACTGAAAAAAAGACTTGAAAGGAGCAATTGAGACCATAAACTAATTAGGAAAATGTTTGTGTGGCTTTACTTTTCGGACCGAGAGGTTGCCCCTTGGATATGGCATCAAAGCAAAGGCATAAGGCAAGGAAAGCCATGCCATTGCAATATATGATACACAGACGGTAAAGATTTGCTCTCAAACACACATGCAAATACAGATGTGTGTACATAAAGCCTATCACATTTAATTTGAATGACTTCAACAATTCTAAAATATTTAAAAATCATTCAGTAGTTCAGAATATTTTATCACAGCTGTGGGTTTTGCTCATATCAAAACCAAATAAATCAACAAGCAAAGTCCTTGAAATCAGTACATCTTGCAGTAGCTACAACGCTCTTTCTTAGGGTGTAATCTTGTGTGTGCTTGTGTCCCACAGTTATCTGTTTTAACGTCATGACATGATTGATTGTGTGTGTGTGTGTCAAACACAAAGTCCATTCCTTGCAGGGGTTCTCCTCTGTGCCCGTCTTCTCCAAGGCAGTTTGTTCTCTCGAGTGCACCTTGAAGTTTGTTGTCCACAAAGACACAAGTATCAAGTCTTTCACTTGACCTCATATTATCACTGAGAGCAGAGAACCAACTTGTTCTCTTGGATTTCGCCCTAACAGGCAATACGTTGCTTTTGTGTTTAGTTGTATGTTTTGGTTTCCCCATTTCCCAAATATATGTATTTTGGGTTTTGCTTGTTTGTTCCTAAGCTCTTACTGGCAGTTACAGTACATTCTATATCACAGGTACTGTGATCACCCGTGTAGGATGGCACAGCTCGAGGAACAGCTGGGACAAATAAATCAATGCTGCGAGAGCAGAGCAGGTGGATTCGCACAGCAAAAGGAGCTTCACTGTATCGTCTACCTTAGATTGGGGTTTTCCTGTGTGTAATACTGCACAGGTGTGGACATCACTCAGATCCAAGGAGGTGTGAAAAATGCAAGTCAGGAGATTTCTCTAGTGTTGGTTAATGGAGGGAAGTTATTTTCCAGATGACATCACACAAATGAATGAAACAGGTGTTTACCTTTAATCCCATGCTTCGCTCTTAAAATGTCCCTTCAAAGCTTTCTAAAATCAGTATTTATTTACAAATTAGGAATGTAAGTCTACATATGATTACACAAATAGCTAATATCTCACATGCAATGTTTACCTGTGAGTTCTGTGAATTTCTAGCTTCATGCTTCTTGGGTGGATCGGAAAGCTAAGTGTAAATGCATTAATTAAAGAAGCACAGTTACTGCGAAAGTGCAGAAGTCATGCTTCTTATGTTGTTTTTAGCAGTAAACAAAACGCTCCAGGTGCATTACCACCACCCTCTGGACTGGAGTAACGCCAACCTTTATATGCAAGGAGTCCAGGAAATCCAAGACATATAATTACATTTGTGATCTGGCCAACAGAGACTCATATACAGTATGTGGCAAAGTGTAAATGAAAGTGCAATATATCATTCTACAATTTGGCTACCATACTTAGTTATAGCAACTGATCTCAATAAGCTACTATGGTCTGTTTTCAAATAGGGACAAGATGTAGACCGCTCTCCCCTCTGTTTACCTGGTGCGTTTAAAACAAGTTAACATAAACATAGTCTCTTGAGGTTGCTTTATTTTTATCTTTATTCTTTTGTAATGTAGAAGAGTAAAAAGCATACACTTGTAGCCAAACTGACGCCTTCCAGAGTTGCAACAATAAGAAATAAATTAATCACAAAAGTATGAAGATACAAATTGTACAATTATAATTGTGAATTTCAAGAGACAGTTTCTTAGTTAAGTGTGAACCAGTTCACATTCAGTTTGAATCTAAAGGTTAAAAGAAAACCTACTTCATAAGACAACCAGTGAAATGAGAGCACTTCCACCCTTACCAGGGAAATACTTGTTGGGTGTTGAAGACGTGTGTTCAGGAAACTCAATTCCAACACACTTAGTGAAATGCTGTTGAAGTGAGTGTGTATGGAGTCCATGAATCTTTGGTCAGTACAGTGTAACTTTATTACTCAAGACATCCATATATGTCAACAAGCATGGTTTTTTCTGGCAGTAATGCTTAGGGGATGACCTCCGTTGCCCGCATAAGTGCTTGGGTGCTTTAGGATGCTCCTTCTCGAGGTCTCTATTTCCTTCAGTTTCCATTAGTGCTTAACCGCTTGCTGGGCTAACCTCATGCGCATGATCCACATGGGAGTTGTGGGCTCGGATGAATGGATAGAGGAGCCAGTCCCTTGAAAAAAGATGATATACTACTGACATGTAATCGAAACGCCTTTCTACGTCTACTGTATATACATAGGCACACCATCTCTGCCAAAAATAGTGAGCAATCAAATATTTAAAATACGGCTCACTACTGGAATATCTTTGACCGCACACCCAGTATCCACTTCGTTTTATCCGGTACACTTCCCCATTTATGCAAACAGCTCAAGCCTGTAGACAATGAGTTACTTATAAATAAAACATTAATATAAAGAATTCAGACAGGGTTGAGAGCTTCAGTTATAGTCCAACTGAACGTTAGATTAAGGTAGATGCGGCGTTGACATTGTGGTGTCTAGAGATCACAGTGTTGTGTGATTAAATTTTTTCTTTATAAAATAAAATCAGCAGCATGTTGATGAGAGAGGTGCAACTTTCTTCAGGAGTTTAGAACTGAAGGGTTGTTTAAATATTAAATATAATATTTCTGATATTTAATGTTATTCATATTAGTAGTTAGTTACTTATGTAGCCCTTGAATCATCATATAATGGACAATACAGTCTCAACAATGTATGTATGCTAACATAAAACTATGATATATGTGTGCAGGTTTTTAGATGTTTATCCCCCTGGAGATGTTGAAGGCTCATAGTATTAGTATGGGTGTGGTGACTATTTTTAATGATAAAGATCCAACAGAAATCTAAATATTTCCCATTTAAATAATATTGTGGTTTGGAATCAGTGTGCCGAAGGAATAGACGACCACCTCTATGTGATGTGCGTATGACTTTTTGATATGAATCTGCTCATTATAGAAATATAGAAATGTTAAAATGGATGAAAAGTACTGATGAGATGTTGTAGCAGGAGGAGTCACAGTGGTGGTGGGGGGGGGGGGGGGGGGGGGGGACCCAGGTTGCTGGACTTCAAGCATGCCTGTCTGCCTCCATCATGCTCATGTGAACAGCAGGCGCTCCACAGGATGTGTCATGTCATTATTCACCACCAGGGGCCAATGAACCGAGAGCAGCAGAATGCTTTCTAAACAGTGTTTTCCCCTGTGTGGAGCAAGACCTCACAAAGAATGTCTTTGTGCATTAGCCAATGTGTACATGAGAGAGAGAGAGAGAGAGAGAGAGAGAGAGAGAGAGAGAGAGAGAGAGAGAGAGAGAGAGAGAGAGAGAGACAGACAGAAAGACAGACAGACAGACAGAGACAGAGAGGTGAGCAAATGAGTGGGCAAGAGAGAATTTCTGTGTAAGCAAGCGCTCAACATTTCTCCGAGGTATTTTTAGCATCTTCAGCAGAGTCTGTTTTCTAGTCGAGCGTGGTACGGGTCTCTCATGCATTTCTCAATCATATACCCTGCTTTGGAGAAACACACACACACACACACACACACACACACACATGTAAAATACTCTCACACAAACACATGAAAGCATTCAGTTGCTTCTGCTTTAATGGCTAACAGTCACAGGGCTCCGATTGTTCAACAATAAATCATTTTCACTTGCCACATCTAAAATATTCATTCCATGTTAATCAAGCACAGCTTTCTAAATACAAACACATGCAAAGACACACACACTCAGCAGTGTGTGAGATTAGAGTAGGACCCTGCACGCCTTGTAACCACTTACTAATGATGTCGTGATGCAGCTACCTCTCATTTCTTTTAATACAGCACTCAGATTTGCTAATGCGTGACCAATAGGAAACAATCTAGCGTGCTATGATTGGTGCGAAAGGCCAGATTTTTCTTCCCTAATCTAGGACTGAAGTGGTTTGTTTTTATCGAGTTTAAATGACTACTCGTTTTTTAGCAAACCAACACCGTGAAAAAATGCAAATTCATTGAAAACATCTTCACTATGCCAGCGGCTCTGTGAGGCTGTACTAAGGCACATTTGTGCTTTGAGCTAAATGCTAACCAAAGCATGCTAATATGCTCACAATGCTAACATGCTGATGTTTAGCAGGTAGGCTCATAATGTTTACTAAATTCATAATTTTTGAAGGTATTTAGAAGTGTTGTAAACATTTTAAACTGGACCCTATGATCTCTCCATACTGCCAGGAATAACATACTGATGAAGAAATACTGAATCCTTTATTTTGATAGCTTAAAAGTAGTCAAAAGGGGACATTATGTTCCGGTTCATACTTGTATTTTGAGTTTCTACTAGAACATGTTTACATGTTTTAATGTTCATAAAACTAATATTTTTTCCTGTACTGTCTGTCTGAATATACCTGTATTCACCCTCTGTCTAAAAAATGTTTTAGTGCCTGTCTCTTTAAGGCTCCCTCCTTAAACCCAGTCCACTCTGATTGGCTTATGAGAAAAATATGGCGCACTTTTGCAAAGATAGTTCTCAAGACGTGTGAGTTTTTAATTGTAGTACGTAACTGCCCATAGGTTTGCTGACAAAATAAAGAGGACATTACCTCACTGTCCTCATTAGTAGCTATGGCCCTTAGAAAAGCAAAACCTGAATTAAACACCTGATTTGAAATCACAAACTTCTCTCCGCATACTGTCTTCTTCAAATGCAGGTTCACTAGAGGCGCTAACATTGAAATATATTCAAATTTCTCTCCTTACTTTCCTCCTCCCCTCCTAGATCCCAGTTATGACGGGAGCCTTCATGGACTCCTCGCCCAATGACGACTACAGCGGCGAACACTCGCTCTTCAACTCCTCAGCCAGTGTCCACGCCGCTGCCTCTGCCGCCTCGGTACACGGCCAGCCGGATGAGTCGCAGTCCATGTCCAGCGATGCCATCTGGCTCTGGATCGCCATCATCGCTACCATCGGAAACATTGTGGTGGTTGGCGTTGTCTACGCCTGCACTTTCTGATGAACATAATGCTTACAAAGACAATCATGCACACTCACACACACATACTGCTTTCTCTGGATCTCTGGAAACCTGAGCGAGGCCACACTTTGTCGACAGACACTATCTCTCTATGTCTCTTTCTCTCTCTCTCTCCCTCGCACTTTTGGATCAGTCTGAGCCCCTAAGGTTATGGAAGTTGTGATACTAGACAATGACATATAGACTATTATATTTCTTCATCAGAGGGAAAGACGGGGACTTGGCTGCATTCGTCAGCGCCAAGCATTTTTGGATGCTACAACTGGAAGTTTGAAAAGAAGCTTTTGTGTTCAACAGCTCTTTAGTTAAAAACAGAAACATCAGAAATGCGCTCTCAACAAAGAATCAAAGGAACGTGTGCTTTTTTTTTTAGCTTAAGTTTGTTTCCGTGTTTCTCCTCAGACAACACCCTCACTTATAATGCAGAGATGCGAATAGAGATATGGGGCTTGAGAGTCAGGTTGATCCAGGCTATCTTTAACATCCACCAGATAGTTGCTTTGCAATTCAGGACAGTGCTGTTAAATTATGCGGCTGAACAGAGATGCTGAATGTTGAAACATTTAGAAAGTGCTTGGATTCTTTTCATGCAGTCAACCCTGAAGCCCAGGATGTTAGAGCTCATTTAAGGACTAATTTGTAGATGAAACATAGTGAGGACATTGATCATCAGTGTATATAGTATCTAAACAATTTTACTGACAGGAAACAAAGAAACAAACACATTTAAAAACTCATAAAATTGTTTCTGTAATGCTAACTCAATTATACACAATGGATGATGATTTTGTAGTGTAAAACTAAGTCAACATCTTTCAAATGAATGGTCTTATTGTCGAATACTTACAGTAATATTCACTAGGGATTATTAGAAAATCTAATTGTATTGTCATGGTCTGTTCAGTTATGTTTAGATATTATCTACAGATGTTAACGAAATACAATTAAAAGCACAAATTGAATCGCAAGATGACGTAGCCTACTTTACTTACTGCACCTAATTATTTTTTGTAGTCATTTTCTTAAAGTACAGCTTGTAAAAGTATTTCTCATCACTCAGAATTTATACTGTCAAGAGGGCAGGGCAGATGTGGAAAATTGGTAAATGTACGTGTTCAATTTAACACACACCAGCTCTGTAGTGAACTTTGTGATACATGTTTGCCCATGTGAGTAGGGAAAGGGATGTTGTCATGTATCAAGCTGTCCCTCTAAATTTCTCACTGTTCAGTAAATCAGTCTCCATGGAAACTAATTGGGAACAACGACTTTACTCTGAGACTCAAGCGTTAACCTGCAGGCACTGATGCAATGTATTCTGCTTATTCTGAGCATTTAATATTTACTCAAACACAGGAAACAATGCACTGAATTTACACAAATATTACATCTGGTATTATTTGCATTTTTTGAACTCTGCTAATTATGTGTGCTTTGCTTACACTGTTTTATTTCAATTTTTTAAGAAAGCAAGCTACCATAGGTTAACTGATATAAATGTTGTTTTTTCGAATGTGAATTCAAAGTAGTTTTATTTTTGATTGACAAACTGACTGATCTATATATTTAGACAGAGAGAGAAATAGAAAGAGAGTACTGTTTTTTCCAGTAAACTTGTATTTCTTCTAAGATTTATGAGATAATATCAATATGCTTTAGATTAAAATATATGAACTTGTCTTGTAAACACCATACTGTACATGTTCAAATGTTCATACACTGTGAATTAGAATACTAGCTTCCTGTATCAACTGTACCAATGTAAGGAGAAATTCAGACACAGCACTCTGTTATTATGAGTATACTACAATGTTTAAAGAAGGACTTTTTAAGCCTGTTATTTTTATTAAATGGTTGATGTAGAAATGTATTTAGACATGTTGTAAACCACGTACACAATGCTCCTTTTGTAAAGACATATGCTACTATTAAAATTTCTGTAATAATGCTTTTTAGTTTTCCAGAAACAGTTCATCTGGACATTAGTGTCAAGTGAAGTATGATATACTAGCAATATTGTTGGCTAAATGCAAACTTGGGGCTTTGTGCACAGTGCTTGATCATGCATGAAGGTGTTTTAGCTCCATCTTTTCTCCATCGGAATCACCTGCCGTTGTTCCTGTTGAAGCCAACCCACTGACAAACATCACCAGTCGCTGCTGAGCCATCAGATGAGATTGATGCTAAGCTTAGATGGCGCCATCTGTCATTTTGACACAAGCACAAGTTGTTTAGAAACCACCTGGATTCACTCTTCTGTGGAGCTATGCACCCCTCCATCTCTCTTTGTCTTCATACTCGTTTTGCTGAACCAACAGACTGCGGAAAGTCAAGACACTTACAAAAAAACATACAATATTAAAGCGATGCGAGATGGAAAGGCAGGTTATTTACAAAAAAAAATTCTTCAGGGCTTTTCTACATACAGTTTATATCCTGTAGTTTGAAATCCTAATAGCTAAACTTACTTTTACTTGATGAAGTAAGTTAACCTTTTTACTGCAACAACAAGACTACGTTTACCGCAGTGGTGGGCCGTCAGGGCCAGCAAGGCCTTCTCTGCTGGCCTAAACATCATCAGAATCTAAATTCAATTTTTATATATTGTTTTCCACAAATATGTATTAAATTATTCCCCATAGTCTATTCTCTTCATTTCATAGCTTTCCTCTTGGTTGCGCTGCTTCCAGCCTCAGATCGAGATTTGGAGGGCTGGCCTTTATGTTAGAGCTTTCATCCAATCATATTTCAGCCATAATGTGTTGCCAGGGTCCAAGAAATCTGCCCTTAGGCCTTTGTCTTTTTTTTGTCTGTCTTTGGAAAAGGGTTTGTCTGCCACTTTCAAATCATTAACTACGAGCGGTACCCCCGGCTCACAGCCTCCGAGAGGCACTGCACATTGTACTGCTGGGAATGCCTGCTATTTACAACTAAATGTTTCGGAAATATTAATATAACTCTGTTGTTAGGGGCCTCCCCAGGCACGTCCAGCTGGGAGGAGACCCCGGGGAAGAGCCAGGACTCGGTGGAGAGATTATATCTCCTCACTGGCCTGGGAACGGCTCAGGATCCCACAGTCGGAGCTGGAGGATGTGGCCCGGAGAAGGGAAGATTGAGGTTCCTTACTGGAGCTGCTGCCCCCGCGACCCGATCCCGGATAAGCGGTGGACGATGGATGGATGGATGGATGTTGTTAGGGTGATGCAACACCCGGTTATACTGCGTTTCTGTCTAAATGTATAGTTTCTAGAGCCATGGCGTCATAAGTATGGTATTAAGAGGTGGAATAATTCAGGTAGGACTGTGTAGGACATCACTGAAGGCCTAGCTGTGAAATGCACGGCCCACCACTGGTTTACCGTTGTTCTAGTGGCTCTATGACGCTGCACTTTCATTCTTACATTGGGTAAGTAGCCATCCTGGATATCCATCCATGGTGCCATCCGTTGTACCCTTTTATGGCAACATCTATTCAACAGTTAAAAGACATTTTACGAGGACCTAAAAACGTCATCCTGCTGGGGGGAAAAGGGGAAATGTCTGTATCATTAGGATTCATCCTCTGGGAAACATGAATGGTTTTATTGCAGTCACACAGCAGTTCTTCAGTTCTTCAGTCCGGACCAAAGTGATCGAATAAACAACCAACAGGCAGAATGACCGACATAGACATTGCCCTATTGCCATGCTGCGAGCATGACTAAAAACCTCAATATGTTGAAACAATCAAAGATGGTTTTGTCTATTTACAAAACATAAATGCTATTTTACTTTTTATGGATATAGTCAATACATTCATCCTGTAAATTTGAGATCCACTGCTAGCCAAAATGACTGGATCAATCAAGCTAATAGAACCTTTGTATCATGACTTTGATCCACAGCATCACAGGTGCCTTTATAACTGTATCAATCATATCCAGAATTGCTCACTCCCAGAAGTCAGTGTTTGTACAAGTCTCCCCTGTTACCCTGGGGAGAAGTAATGTCAAAAACATTTAGAGATCACATTCATAATTCCGTGAACGTGCGCTGCTCAACCTTTATGCCACCATGCAGAATGAATCAGCCCTTTCGACACTGAAGGGGCAGCTTGGTTTCATAATATGTGGATCAGCTCCCAAATTCACCACGGGCCTTTCTGATCCCCCTCAGCAGAGGAGATAGAGCTGCTAGTTAAGTTGGTTGCACACAATCTTTAAAAACCTTCACATTGATTCCGCTGCTTGTTGTTCCTTTCCTTGTTATTTGATCAAGCGACTCAATTGGGGGAAGAAATAAAAGTCTCAGGGGCCTCGTCACAGCCGCCGACTCCTAGAGGCATGGGCGTCTCACAAAATCCCTGGGGACGAGGAAGATTAAATAGATAACCATTGACCTTGCCTGGGATAATCTATGCTAATGCATGGTAATTATTAGACTTCATTTATATGGTCTGTGCGAGATGAAGCCGGCTTTGCCTGTGCATAATAGATAGTGTCGTTAATTTAAAGCCACGATGAGATTAATCGGTCTGAAAGTATGAGAAGAGGAGAGAAGAGGAGAGGAAAGGAAAGGGTGTGAAACAGGAGTGTGTAAGGAGAGGTTGTCTCTCTCCTCCTCTGTTGCCCTCGAGTCTCACAGGATGTAACACTTCATCCCAACTCCTGTCCAGTCGAGAGTGACAGCTTGGTGATGAGGTGCTGGGTATGTTAATATATGCCAAGCCGCTTAGACACATCTTGTCAAACTGTCACTTAAGACAAACATGAGAACATACAGCATGGGTCTATACTTATCCCGTGCCTTAACAAAGGCTATACATTACCATCTACAGTATATAATGTGTCACATAAATATGCCCATAAAGCTGCTTTCACATGATCAGCTGCGCCGTTTTTTCCCTATGGAGAAATGTCCACCGAGCGCTCAAAGTTCAAATTATTTCAACTTTGACCTTGATTGCCGCTGGCCTTTCAAAGCACAACCAATGACATAACAGTTGCATGAAGGCAAGCAGGGGAGGTAACCATAGAAACAAAACTAAATAGCTGCCTTCACCTCGAGGCTCTGCGCTCGACCTCACGGTGAGCGCAGAGAACATTTCCTATCATGTGAAGGCAGCTTAACAGCAAATTGTTTTTTGTGACAATTCAGTGCAACAGCATAGGAGAGGTAGGAGAGGATGTCTATTACAGCGTGCACGTGTCTGTGCTCACAGCATGTGGGTGTGTCAGGGAGGGAGTAATGCTGGAGCTCGTCAGTATCATCGACACACAATTATCCATCAGTGAAGACAGAATTATGCAGGAATGAAAAACACATACAGTATTTGTATGTTTTGTTCTTATTAGTTCTTATTTTAAAACAGTTTTTAACTGATCATAATAATTAGACCAACTTTCGGGACGATCCATGACTCAGCTATCTGATGAGAGAACTCATCATTCATTTCAAACTCAGAACAGAAAGACTTTACAGCAGCTCTTTGCCTGAATGGTTGATTCAATTTGAATGGATCATTCATTCATTAATAATCAATGACAATATAGTAAAACATAGTTGTAGTAAAACAAAAGGTCTTAATAGGAGAAATCATAATTGTTGACAAACACTGTATACCAGGGGTCTTCAACGTTTTTCAGGCCAAGGACCCCCAAACTGGTGTAGCGTGGAGCAGGGACCCCCTACTGTTTATATTGTATAGAACATAAATAAAAAATAAATAAAATTGCTTTATCTTCAAACAATTTTGCGACCCCTCCTAAGGTACCTCCGCGGACCCCCTGGGGGGGTCACAGACCCCTTGTTGAAGTCCTATGCTGTATACTAATAAAACAAATTAAATGTCCTTATGCGTGCTTAGAACTACATTATAGTGTGTTATAAACCAATTTTAAATGTCTATGTAGTTTTTATAAATGCTAAATTGGTGGGTTCAAGTAAAGTAAATAAAGTTGTTCTTTATACTACAGGTGTTGCTGGAGTTCTGACCTGTTAAGATTATTCCTCTTCTCCATGCACCTTGGAAGTAGGGAAAGTGATTGCCACAAACCATATTAAACTTTCTAAACTGTTCTAACGCATTATCATGGGCACCTGACAGAGCTACCTACAGTGCTGTCCCAGAAAACTGGGCCAAAGTCTCAAAAAGTTGACGTGGTCGGTCTCTTCAGACCTTAAGATGATTTGAGAGCTTTTTAACTTTTGCACCTCACCAGATGCATTAGACACAGAACAATTTGTATATGTTGATGTTTCCAGCAGTCAGGGAATCAAGAGATGGGATTGGTTGGGTAGCAGGGCGATGAGGGCAAAAGTTTAATGGCTGTCCCCAGGTGACTGAGCTCATGCCAGCAGACCACAATAAATGGAGGATAATGGAGATAACAAGTTTGCTTTGGGTTAATTGATTCAGTTTTATGACTCATGGGATTAGGTTAACAGAATCAACAATGGGCTTTTGATCACAACGTTTCCTGTTGAGGTCACTTTCCAACAATAAGAAAGAGTGCTTGTTCCCATAATATCAACAGCCTTCCTCCTCTCCACAACATACACTCTGATCAAAAGAGGCAGTGGTATGGCACAAGGTATCAGAGCATAACGTGAATTATGCTGCGTTTGCATCATCTGTAATCGACTCTGACATTGCAATGATAGATGTTTTTGATGGTAGCTGCTTGAGCGCACAAGCAGGATGGAGTTTCATTTTACGATCCGATGGCGACACGCGCAACTGACAGCTGTCATCACCCTAACACAGATTTTTTTGCAGAGATTTTACCATCTGGCATCGTGTGCCTCTCGGTAACACACGAGAGGGAAGAACAGTTGGTGAGAACATGATTTTAGGTGGGCTGCTACCATGGCAACAGTAGGCTATAATGGATTTGGACAGCACCTTTGGCCTGTGGCAGCCATTTCTGGACCTTGATTTCGTTTGTTTATGTCTTGGGTTTTCTTCTTTCCACCTTTCTTTGTCACACACAAATACACCGTCTAATGATGCTGCTCATTACAGATGCTTGTCAATACAGCTAATAACCTCTAATAAAGAGCTCACAGAGCAGCACATTCAGCTCTTACTACGCCTAATTTCTTGAGTCATAATTGAAATAATTGCTTCCCCTCTGATTCATTAATCTAGTTGGCATTTGTTAGGACACAAGATGCAGGCGAAATGTAAAATAAATCACATGTATTCCTTTCTACCTCCAATCACATTGGGATGTGATTGGGATGGTAAATAGTGTACCAAGTTTGGCAGGGAACATAGAGTCTTTAATGCAATCCCAAGGGCTGCACCACCCCCTGATGCTGCAGCAGTCTCAGTGAAAATGCTTCATTACTGTTACTCCATGATGGGAGCTCAGCATCACCCGTCATCCAAAAAGTGCCATATTCTCTTGATTTAGTATTGCTGAGTCTCTCTCTCTCTCTCTCTCTCTCTCTCTCTCTCTCTCTATATATATATATATATATATCTCTATCTCTCTCTCTCTCTCTCTCTCTCTCTCTCTCTCTCTCTCTCTCTCTCTCTCTCTTTCTCTCTCTCTGCTCTCAAAGTATCTCTCTGCCTGTCATCTCATATAGAAAACATCTTTAGAAAGAGAAGGCAATTTATGAGGAAGCTGCCCTTTGAACAAGATGGATACAGCCCTGCCCACCTGTGCCCTGAGCCAAATCTCTAACATATTAAGCGTATTACTGTTATGGTCCGCCTGTCAAGTGCAAAAAGCTTGATCCGGAATGCTACAATGGAGCCAGATCTCTGTGACAATGTGGGCGCAACGGTCTTCGATGTTGCTGTTAGCCTGAAGTTTTATTATTTTCCTACAAACGGATATCAGCCAGGAGCAGGCTGGGTAATGGAATAGCTTTAGGTCCTAGCTGGTTTAGCTTAGCTTCCATCCTCCTGGGGTGGTCACTCTGCCCTCGGGTTGCGTTTGGTCCGGCAGGTTTTGGCTGGATGCTAAGAATATGCGGTGATCACAAACCTTTTAACAACAATTTAACATTTTGACAGTTTGTTTGGATAGCACATTTCAACAAAAAGTCAATTCTTGTTTACAAAAGCCACATTAAGATTAAAAAGAGCACAATAGAATAAAAATAATCTAAAACTGAGGGATTTCCAAAGTTATTACAAATCTCCTGAGGGTATTATAAATGCCTGTTCCAAATTTCCTGAAAATCCATGCTGTCGTTTTAGACATTTCACTGAAAACCACATCTCTGTCTATCGCATGGTGGCGTTAGATGAAAAGTCAGGTTGTCATTAAGTCTTTAGGACTCATGCTCTGTGAACCATATATGTCTGTACACATTGTTGTGCCAATCCATCCATTTATTGAGATAATAGCCTGGATAAATGAACTCTGATCTGCTAGTGGCACTGGAGGAAAGGTTTGAGGATTTGGATTTGGATATCCATCAATCCAACTGTACAGCTGTTTTGACATTTTTACTAAAAGACAAAAATGTCAACCATGTGATGGTGTTAGAGGAAAAAGTCACTGGGTCACTAATGTCAGTACGACTCATCCTCTAGGAATCGTGAATGTCTTTACAAATGTAATGCCAATCCATCCAATATTATCTGAACTGGAAATAAAACCAGCACAGCTGTTCTCAGTGTATACTGCTGGCTACAACAAAACACTTGCAAGTCACAGGCAAACTTCTTCAAACATTAATCATTAGCAGATATGACGTTCGATCTATAAGCAGATGTAACATTACAAATATGTCTCAGAAAGTACCAGAGGAGTCCTGGGAATGAGACGTCGGTCCCTCAGCAGACCACTGCCCCGGCACTGTCACTCCACTGAATATGATTGGATATCAGCATGCAGAACATGCAGCCCGTCACCATGGAGACTGACATGTATCACTCCAGTTGCCTGACGCACCCATTGGCGGACACAGTTGAGTCTCACTTACTCAGTTGCTGCCCAAAATTAAAGTGGAAACCACTCCGGGGGCTAATGGGGGATCCATTGAACAGAGAGTGAGACAAGCAAAGAGACAGATAGACGGATGCACTAGCTGACAGGAAATGACAGGATGATTGAGAAGAGCAAAAATTCAAAAGAATGGGGAGGGAAAGGATCAGGATTAACAGTGGAAACCTCTGTCCATTCCTCTGTATTGTGATGAATGCGTATCAGGTGTTCTCTCAGAGCAGAACTTTCTCATCTCTAAATCACTCTAAAACAGTAGAAAGTGTGCCAGGGCGACTGTTTCCTGTTTTTCCAGCAATTCCTATACCTACCATATTATTCATGATTCATGACACACGTGAGTTCATTTCTGTGTGACTTAAAGGCAGTGATGTATTGAAGGATATATCAATACCACATTGTAAAAATATTTGGGACAACGTACAGTCATTGACTATCTCAGAGTTAACCAAATGTCATCAGCAGTCCCTGTTACACGTAAAGGTCCTTCATTCAAGTGGAGTAAAGTACACAACTATTGTAATCAAAATAAAACATCAACATTACTTATTATAAAGAATGACCAATGTTAGTTTCGAAATTATTGTATATTATAAGTGGTGGAAAGGGATCAAAGAAATGTACCCAAGTACTATACAGAAGTACAATTTTGACTTGAGAACTCACTTCTGCTACTTTATACTTCTACTTCACTACAATTCAGAAGACAATATTGTACTTTAAGTATAAAGTAGCAGAAAACTAGTTAATGTACAGTAGGCTACTTGAGTAAATGTACTTAATTACTTACTGCTTAAAGTTACAATGTATTTTATCAGATTTTTTGACAGGTCAGGAGAGGTTCATTTTTGATCAGAAATCATCAAATTCACAACCTCACAAACTTCAAACAAATGTCTGCAGCAACGGATAAATATAATGTCTGTTGACAGTCACATGGACACAATGTTTGTGTTAAATATCAATTCATTACTTCCATACAAAAGAGCAGGGCTGACTGTCCTCTCACTTCCAAAGCTCAGAACACTTTGTATTTCATCCAGTAGAGGGCTCCCATATCAATTATTTGTTTCAGATAGTATTCCAAGAAGATAAGAGTAAACAGTACACACATTATATACTGTAAACTGTACAATTAAAATCAACTTCATTGGAAAACATATGAAGCATTTGACATTTCAGTTTTCAGTTGTTCTAAATATACTCACACTCACACATGCTATTCAATATAGTATAGATGAGTTAAGTTATACATAAATGTACACCAGTATGCTCCGACTATTGTTTTTGTATACAGACTATGTATTTTACAAGAAGATCTACTGTATATTCATAAAGTATGTGTCTGTAAGTACAATACATCTTTTTGTTTATCGCAGGGTTATTGCTCTGTAAAAATAATATGGGTGATTTAACAGTTCACGATGTTCAGCGAGCTGTGTAGCGCCGGCTAGAAGGAACAAGTTGAAGGAAATTGATTATGTGCATGGTGTGAGGTGCCTGTGGGGATATTTTCCCTACCTATCTCAGCCTATACACCCTTTTATTTTGCAAAAACATCTACTTTAAATAACATGTTATTCAACTGAAATAATTAGATTTGTGTACGTACTATTTACACGTATAGGATGCAACTAAATAACTCAAATGAAGGTTGAAAATCCATCCATCCATCCATCCATCCATCCATCCGGGGTTGGGTCGCGGGGGCAGCAGCTCCAGTAATGAACCGGGGTCTCGTATCGTATTAACAAAATATGCCTCAATGTTGTTATAAAAGTTTTAATTTTTACATAGAAGGGATGTTTCAGGGAGGAGACACATTACTGATATGCCGTATCTATCCTCTGTTAGTATCACCACACTGTCAAAAGTAATTCAGTAACACAAGCCGTCATGTCTTGTGTCCCTCTGAGGCGAACATTTGTAGTCTGTCAGTCGGCATCAGAGTTAAAAGACACAATATTTGACTTCCTACAGCAAGACGTGACTTTCTGTCTGTCTGTCTGTCTGTCTGTAATGGCTGTTTCTGTTATTTTAACATACGTTTCTATTGTGTTATAGTTGATGGACTTGCTTACAGACACTTTTTAAGAACATTTTAGCGTGTGTTAGTGTAAATATAGTGTGTGGCAAAGTCATTTGCTAAGAAGGTTTTAAAGCAAATAATGGTCTGACGCAGAGCACAGCTTAGGAAAATTCTGTTATTTCTCAAAAGCATTTGCAGATGTTGACAAAGAGGACGCCCAGTTAGAAGTTATGCAGTTAAATACAATTATTTTCAGTCCTTACATAGACTACCCAGCCTCCACAGATCTGGATGATAATATATTCATTCCCAATCAAGTGGCTTTCCCCCACATAGTTTACCTCTCACTCAGTTCTTCTCTAAACTACTTAATACATCCTGAAAGCTCTCAGTTTAGTAATTGCATAAAAACATGTTCATTTCGCTATATACAGTATATCTCAAAAGTGAGTACACCCTTTAGATTTTTGTAAATATTCTGTTATATCCTTTCAGGGGATAACATTATCCTACTGAAACTTTGATATAACTTAAAGTAGTCAGTGTGCTGCTTGAATAACAGTATAGATTTATTGTCCTTTGAAAATTACTCAGTACACAGCTGTTAATGTCTAAACAGCTGGCAACAAAAGTGAGTACACCCCATAGTGAACATGTCCTAATTGTGCCCAATGATGTTGTTTTCCCGCCCTGGTGTCATGTGACTCGTTAGTGTTACAAGGATTCAGGTGTAAATGATAAGCAGGGCTGTTAAATTTGGTGTTTTGGGCACAATTCTCTCTGAATGCTGGACAACATGGCACCTCATGGCAAGGAACTCTCTGAGCGGCTGAAAAAAAGGATTATTGCGCTTCATAAAGATGGCCTTGGCTATAAGAAGATTGCCAACACCATGAAAATGAGTTGCAGCACAGTGGCTAAGATCATACAGCGGTTTTCCAGGACAGGTTCCACTCGGAACAGGCCTCGCCAGGGTCGACCAAAGAAGTTGAGTCCACGTGCTCAGCGTCATATCCAGAGGTTGGTTTCCAAAAATAGACGTACGAGTGCTTCCAGCATTGCTGCAGAGGTTGCAGAAGTGGGATGTCAGCCTGTCAGTGCCCAGACCATACGCCGCACACTGCATCAAATCGGTTTGTATGGCCGTCGCCCCAGACAGAAGCCCCTTCTGAAACCGATGCATAAGAAAGCCCGCAAACAGTTTGCTGAAGACAATGAATCCAAGAACATGAGTTACTGGAACCATGTCCTGTGGTCTGATGAGACCAAAATAAACCTGTTTGGGTCAGATGGTGTCCGGCGTGTGTGGCGGCACCCTGGTGAGGAGTACCAAGACAAATGTGTTTTGCCTACAGTCAAGCATGGTGGTGGCAGCATCATGGTCTGGGGCTGCATGAGTGCTGCCGGCACTGGGGAGCTGCATTTCATTGAGGGACACATGAATTCCAATATATACTGTGACATCCTGCAGCAGAGCATGATCCCCTCTCTTCGGAAACTGGGCCGTAGGGCAGTTTTCCAACATGATAATGACCCTAAACACACCTCCAAGATGACAACGGCCTTGCTGAAGAAGCTGAAGGTTAAGGTGATGGACTGGCCAAGTATGTCTCCAGACCTAAACCCAATTGAGCACATGTGGGGCATCCTCAAGAGGAAGGTGGAGGAGTGCAAGGTGTCCAACATCCGTGCGCTCCGTGATGTCGTCGTGGAGGAGTGGAAGAAGATTCCAGAAGCAACCTGTGCAGCTCTGGTGAATTCCATGCCCAGGAGGGTTAAAGCAGTGCTAGATAACAATGGTGGTCACACAAAATATTGACACTTTGGGCACAATTTAGACATGTTCACTATGGGGTGTACTCACTTTTGTTGCCAGCTGTTTAGACATTAACAGCTGTGTACTGAGTAATTTTCAAAGGACAATAAATCTATACTGTTATTCAAGCAGCACACTGACTACTTTAAGTTATATCAAAGTTTCAGTAGGATAATGTTATCCCCTGAAAGGATATAACAGAATATTTGCAAAAATCTAAAGGGTGTACTCACTTTTGAGATATACTGTATAACCAATCTCCTGGCAAAGCTTGAATGTTTTTTTGTTGTGACGTTCAAATCACAGAATGAAAATAACAGATGTTTGGATTGTGACGGCCCACCCGTAGTTATATTGCATAATGTCTTGGATGGCTGGTTTTGTTAATATGAAAAAGGGATGTGAAATTGAATCCTATTTGTATCACATGCCTATGGTTGATCTGCTCATTTTGCTTTGCCTTTACTTGAAAATAATACGAGGGAAAAACAAAAATCCCTTTCTAAAAACTTGTCTCAACCTGTTGCAAAAACATTTTAGTGTCTCTTTCTGTATAACAGTTAATACATTAATATTGGGTGATCTGTGTACTCTCAGCCAGGAAAGTTTGAGCAGTCACACGCAAAGCGAATCAGGGGCTGAATTTGGCTTAGACTTCGGAAGAAATGGCTTATTGTTCCACGGCTGGCTGCATTAGTGGTATCACACAGCGCTCGTCAAAGTTGCACTAGTGGTTTCTGAAAAGAGGCGGCCTGAGTTAATTGCAGCATCAGACCCCGTGGTTGGTATGATTCCATCTCTCAAGAGGTCTCATTCACTCTCCATTCAAAGACCCTGATTGTACCTGACAGCTGTGAAAACAATATATAAACTACAAGAGAGGAGCTGTGCACTGCTGTTTTGAATCAGTGAGGTGTTATGAAAGAGGGAACGGGGGCGGGATCAGCACCTAGTTATAGGTCACAGCCTGGAAAAAAAGCTTTAAGCAGACAGGCAGAAGGAGACAGGAAATGAGCTGAGTATTTTGGAAGAGGAGCATGAGACTTGCCGCCCCCTGGTCCAGACATTAGTTATATACCTCATTAAACACCACTGAGACATAACTAACGGCAGCGGACAGAGTTTTAGTCTGTTGTCATGATTACTCAAGGACCTTTCAGTTTGCTATGATAAATTACTTTAGAGTCTACTACGTAACAGTTATTATATTGTAAGGATGCATAGAGTGTGTCCCTATAAACCTATGAAAGATTGGGCCATGGTAGTGGTTTAAATCACATATATTAGGCTTAGGTTAACCTAAAATACTCTTAAATCTAATAAATGTTACGTGTGGAGGCATTGTGCTTTAAAGGGACATATACTTGTAAGATATCGTTTCACTTTTCACTCATAATTAAGGTTTTATTAGCTTAACGGCTTGTCTTTCCAGAACCAATGCATTGGTTAGTCATGATAAACAACTGACCTTCCTGTCAATACTTTACTGGGTTTTTTTTAATGTTTAGTAGAAAATGGTTTCGTCTGAAAACAGTTTAAATTAGGTTCTCCACCAGCACATAATGTACAGCAGCAGAAAACAGGAACTTCCACACAGCTTCAGATAACAAAACACTTTACATGAATGTTTTTACTGGCAGTATTTGAGTAATGTTACTGAGCCAAAACAAAGAAAGTTATTTATGGGAAGCAAGATCGCAGGCCATTCCGTAAAAACAAAATACTAAACATTTTAGTACAGGATATTTCTTAGGAAGAGAGATTAACTTGGAAATAAGAAGCCCGGCTCAAACATTTCCCTAAAGCAACTCTTCTCTTTATACGTAAACTTTAATGATTAAAGCTATTCATGCCATTCTGTTCCGATTAAGACATTGTCAGTCTTGTCAAAATATATGAGCAACCACCCACACAAAAAACAATACAGAGATAGTATAAAGTTCAGAGAGAAAACGATGAACAAACCAAAGCTTCTTTGCAAACAACGTGATCTGAGAGGCATGCAGTCCTGAAAGGATGTTGGATGAAGGACAAATATCTTTTCATATAACATGAACAAACCAGGGAGAGCAAGTGTCGTGCTGTCTGAAGCGGCTCTCTAAAGAAGTTGAATTTGTCAGAACAACTAAAATAATATTATATATATCAATGTCGATATCAAAATGTTTTTCATTTTCATATCAACCTTTTGTTCTAGTGTTTGATTATCTGATTTCCATTGTAATGCATTTTGTTCCAAGGAAGGATCTTGGAAAAGTGCCCTGACTGAAAATCAACACACTCAGTTGTACATAGACCAATCAATCATTTCAAATGTATAAAAACATCCAGGGCGGTGGAGAAAAGGAGGAAACAATATCTCTGTTGCGACACCAGGAAGTCTCATGACTTTGCTGTTATTAGATTGTGTGACTAACAACCTGACCTGTCTTGGGAAATTAATGGTTTGTGAGAGAATGACGCCAGAATGGTGCCAGCACCAACTGGATGCTAACGGCTTCAGCCTGGCTAAGGGCTCCCTCCTGCTGGAGATTACTTCAAGATGACCACTCAGGGCCTTTCACTAGAACATGGTTAAGGGTTCATGTGTATTAATATCAGTTACGCTTACAGGTCATGGATTTACTCCACGCTAATCATATGAATATGACACACCAGATCAGTTTTCACACGTTATTGGCTGCTTTTAAGCCCTTTCTCTATTCTAATCAATGCTAACTTGAAAATGGCTTTTGTGTTAAAGTGCATTCTCCCTATTTAGCTGCACTGTGAAATCATAATGTCTCTCAAATGTCCATGTTGTTCATCCAACTGCTGTCTCTGAGATAAATGAAGATCTCTATCTCTGTCTGATCTCTATCACAGGCTTGATGATGGAGCCACCAGTCCATCTTCCTGCAATGATAGTATTACACACAAACACGGACACAGTGTGGAAAAACTGATAGTGTAATTTGTCTAGTATGAATCTTGGTTTAGTAGATTCGGAAGAGATTGGAGTGTTAATATTGACATCACACAGAGACATTAACGCCGAGTTGTCCCCTGTAGTTAGTCCACTGTAAGTCACTCTGGATAAGAGCGTCATCTAAATGACAAATGTAAATTTAAACGCAATTTAGTGCAGTAAATGGATTCTCTTGTCTATAATGGACAGCCAGTGCATGAATATTTTCATTAAGTAGCTTTATTCAAAGTCCAAGCACACATCTACTCCACTTTAAGTCTGAGGAAATTACATTACTAAGCTCATATGTGAATCGTTGGGAAATTTATTTTAAATGATATGTGATAATAATGATTATTTTCCACAAAATATAACTGTTTTTGCTGAAATTCTGAATACCTAAGACAGATGTCACCCTCCCACTTTGAACTTCCAGCTCAAGTGGCTGTATACTGAAAAATATGTATACAGTCATAAAACAGCCAATAAATAAACTACGCCAGCTCACTAACACATAGACATGCCGTGTGTGATGTCACTCGGATGAGGGCAGGGGACAAACAGGAGAGAGAGAGAAAAAGAGAACATGCTGACTGACGTGGGCTGATATCCTTTTAATTACAGTTTTCTATAAGAGAGCAAGTCAGACACAGACTGAGGAGTGTAAGGGAGGGAACAGTGTACCCGGGCATCTGGACGCTTCACATCTGGACTTACTCAGGAAGAATGACTCTTCAATCTACAAGGTATGCATAAGCTTCATTTGGTTTATATATTGTCATATATTTATACAAATTTATACAGATACTTGCTCTAATGTATCGACCTGTTCAGATTTATGATACACCAAGATTTGTTGGGTGACAAAATCACAGTAAACAATACAGTGAAATACAGCCAAAAAACTAGGAGATGAAAACCTTTTTATCTTCTCATCTATTCCTCTAAACATGTTTAATGTTATATATCAGTTAGCCAACTCTCTTTTTTTGCTTTATAAACTTTGGTTAAATGTTTTGTAGCAATTGTAGATGTGTTGATTGAATGGAAGCCTGAATGAAAACTACAGTGATTGCAGTGCATCATATCTGAGCTCAGTTTTGGCCCCAAGTATAAGACTTTAAACTAAAAACAAACTCTTCTGTGACACATTTTATTTAGACCTGCGCTCTTAAATTGTAGCTCTATTAATTATTGTTTCTTGATACATTCAGAAAAATTCTCAAATGTGTATCATTTAAAAACGTTCATGTATTGGTTCAGTGCAAAACAGATTCCCAGGCAACTAAGATTGTGTTGTGCAGAGCAAAGTCAAATGCGCCTAGGGAAGTTATGAGGAACAGATCCAAGCATGTTGTTAATTATTTGTACATTGGGACAACTGTGATGCAGGTTATAAGGTAATACTAATTGATTTATGGGTGGATGCAGGGCTGCTGGTGGTACATGTAAAGGTTGCAATGCAGCAATAAGTAGTTCAAATAGCAGTTAGAGTGGAGATGGACATTTAGATAGACCGCTCTGTTTTATGATGAAGTTAGAAGAGCTCAAAGAGCTCAGAGGCTTCATTCATGTTGTTATGGTAGCTTCTGCTATTTTAGTGCACTACAAAGCTCACACGGCTTGAACGTATTTAAAAGAGATGTACAAGCTTAGCCTTAAGAAACATTAAGGCCAGCTCAGGGGATGACCCTATAATGAACATTTCCCCAAAAACAGATCACACAGCTGGACCCAGTTGGATTGTGTTACCTTTGGACAGAGCCAGGCAAGGGTACTGCAGTTGTTTCCCACCGCTTTAAGTCTAAGCTAGGCTAACCAGCTGCTGGTCCCTGCTACATATTTACTGTACAGTCATGAGATGGTTTGATCCTCCCATCTAACTCGAAAAAATGTATTTCAATGTCAATTGTCAATGCTCAGCTGTTTTTGTCTTTTGTTCTCCACAGCCTACCAGACTTCAGCACCACAACTTTATATGGAGATCAAAACAAGACCAATGACACAGATTGCCCTGATCTGTACGACTGGGAGTGGCTCCATACCAGCCAGCCGGTGTATATCCTGATCATCACTGTGCTGGGAATCATGTTCAATGTGTTTGTTCTGATGGTGTTCTGTTTTCATAAGAAGGCATGCACCGTGGCTGAGATCTACTTGGGCAACATGGCAGCTGCTGACCTCATTCTGGTGTCCTGTTTGCCTTTCTGGGCTGTCTATGTATCCAATGGTTTCATTTGGCCATTTGGTCTGTTCCTGTGCAAAGTCGTCAACCTGGGTATTAAGGTGAACGCCTACAGCAGCATCTACTTCCTCGTTCTGGTTAGCATAGATCGCTATATGGCACTTGTGCATACAATGTCCCATGGCAGAATGCGTCGGCCAAAATATGCCAAGCTAGGCTGTTTGCTGATGTGGGGTTTCGGCTTGCTCTTGAGTGTCCCCACACTCGTTTTCAGGGAAGTGAGATACTTTCCCGAGTTTAATGTACATGCATGCTTTCTGGACTACCCAAGCATCAATGCAGAGCTGCTCTTTGATGGGATTCTGATAGTTTTTAGCTTCATCATCCCCATTTCGATTATCTCGTTCTGCACTGTCAAGATTATTCATGCTTTGAAGATCCAGGCGATAGAGAGGTTCAATGCTGAGAAAACGGAGCAGAAGGCCACCAATCTGATGCTGGCAGTCCTCCTGGCATTCCTTGTCTGCTGGGTGCCATTCCACGTAGTCACCACACTGAATGTGCTCTTACGAGCTAAACTCATGGGAGGGTGTCACCTGGAGTCTGTCCTAGACATCTGCAATCAGATCTTTACCTACCTCGCCTTCTTCAACAGTGTTCTCAACCCCATCCTCTACGTCATTGTAGGAAAGAACTTCCGTAAAAAAGTTTGTGAACTCTTCAAGCAATGGAGAATTTGCAAAACAGCCACCCCTGAGTCCTCACGTTCATCAAACCTGTCCGCTACACTGAAGACTTTGGTATAAAATATTACTTTCAAAAGCAATGTACCCCTTAAAGATGCACAAATGATAAGCTAAATTCAATATTAGATTTTTAGTGGATGTTGTATTGTACCCTTGGTCAAAATATATATACAACACATACAATACCTGTTCTCAAAAACATAAACTAGCTTTAATCATTTTTAAGAAATGTAGATATAAGCCCATACAAGGCTTGAATGGATTGTTTTTATAACTTTATAACAGTTTCAACACATGCATTAAACTACAGCTTCTTTGTTTCTTGATGGTGGTGTGATTTAAATCAGCCTGGTTGCTGTAAAAATATTTATTTAAATACATAAATACAATTTTCATATTCTGTCTTGTATTACTAATAACTCATATTGTAAATAGCAGCAGTATTTGTTTTTATTTGAACATATAACAGGTCAAATAAAACATACATATGGTTTGTCCCATGTCTCGTTGAATCTTTATAAAGTATTTCAATGTTGAGTTGAGCACAAAAACTAGAAAATGTGAGAGAGAACGAATAACTGCTGTGTTTTCTGGTGTTTTTGACTCATTGTCTGCAAAGTTAAAAACAGGATTATGTCAAAGATTTTCCAGTGGTGACACACGAGCACGCTCTTTTTTGTTGGCTGTATGAATATTGCTTGTCTCATGTTACATTTCTCCCCACACCACCATTTAATTGGCCAATGTTGACTCATTGTGGGCTGTGGTCGAGGGTCCACCCCTAGTTGTCCCGAAAATGAAAGTATGTTGTGCCAAACAGGAAATCTTTGTTACGAGTCAGGATTTACCACCATTGCCAGAGCTGGAAATGTTTGTGGAACAAAAAAAACATGCAGGCAGACAAAGTTACCTCAAAATATAAATGAAATGCCTGCCAAAAATACTCTGTTTGACCTTGTTCCATGAATTCTTGTCTGCCTTTCAGGATTATGCTAATCAGTTTAGTTTACTATGTTCCACCTTCTGAGTGTAATAAAAACTCAATGGCATAATGCTCAAATGTTGGGGTAAAAAAAACTTTATAAGGCAATACAGGAGGTTGACGTACTCCTGTTGGTAACATACCATGGAAGTGTGTCATCTTTGTAAAGCCGGCCCTCAAATGTCAATCTGCCAAGAGAAACGTCTCGCCAGAGGCCTAAAGCTTAAAAGCTTAGTCCAAAAATGTATTTATTCTCTTCTGAAAAATGAAAAATAATATGCACAATATCTGCTGTATCATCTTAGTTTGTATATCCTTACACAAAATGTGAGCAGAATCAGTTGGACTTCATTTCCATTGCGTGTATGTAATCATCCTCTATGTTTGTAAGTCCACAATCACAGACATATTCGGCACAGTATCTGTTGCTAAGACACCTCTTTTTGACTCCGGCATGTGCGTGCTGTGTGCTCAGACTGATAAACCACCATTAAATCACTAACAGTCCATTAAATTAATTATCCCTTCTCCCTCTGGAACTCAAATCATGATGTGAAAGTAACAACACATACATTAAATCTGTTGACACAGTTAAAAGGTTTTACTGTCATATGTATTAGAATTGAACACACCCTTTATTTCTAACTCTAAAACCCCTGTTTCTGTGGAGCAGCTTTTACAGTGATCCACGTTACTTATGGAGAGTGCCGCAAAAGATGAGCTTTTCTGCAACCACACAGATGCATGGGACTGGGTTTACACCATGCAGCCTGCCTACATGTCCATCATCTGCCTCTTTGGAGTGATCGGGAACTTCTTTGTGCTATGTGTGTTCTGTCTCCAGAAAAGACGCAGCACTGTGGCCGACATCTACCTGAGCAACCTGGCAGCAGCTGATCTCCTCATGGTTTCCTGCCTGCCGTTCTGGGTAGCAACTGTTATCAACAAGTTCCACTGGAGGTTTGGAGAGGCCATGTGCCAATTTATCAACATTGTCATTGGGATGAATTATTATTGCAGTGTGCTCTTCCTTACGCTTGTGAGCATGGACAGATACCTAGCCCTCACTAGACCCCTAACTCAGGGGAGAGAGAGACGGGCCTTCTGGGCACGTGGGATTTGCTTCAGTATCTGGATTGCTGGGGTCTTGCTCAGCTTCCCTGCTGTCCTCTTCCGCTCTGTCCAGTTTTTCCCTCATCTGGGCATTGACGCATGCTACCTAGCATATCCTCATGAAGGCTGGAGATTGCGCTACAACATGACTGTCAGCACTGTAGGCTTCCTTATCCCTGTTCCTATTGTGTCCTTTTGTAGTTATCACATCACTAAAGTCCTTCGGCGCAGCCAGAAGATGAGAAAAGGAAGCAGAGGCAATGTGGAAAGGAAGGCGGCGTATCTCGTTCTTGTCGTTCTGGCTGTGTTCATTCTCTGCTGGCTGCCCTACCAGGTTTTGATCTTCCTGGATACTTTGGATCATTATGAAGTTGTCTCGGGATGTACTTGGGCATACGTGTTGGACATTGGAAACCAGTTGGCTACTTACCTTGGCTATAGTAACAGCTCATTGAATCCTTTCCTGTATGTGATTGTGGGGAAACACTTTAAGCAGAGGGCAAGGGAACTGTTTAGACTGGTGTTGTGCAGGAGGAAAAGGCCGTGGGGGAAGTCCAGTCATTCTAAATCCAATCTCAACTCAACTAAACAAACTGAGAGTACCAAAATATAAATCTACTTACACATATAGAGAACAGTTTGACCAAAAACAGCTGTTAGAGAAAGTAGTTTACAATCAGTGCAAAAAGAAGTCAGACAAAACAAAAACAATTATAGAGTCAATCATTAACCTATGGCCACTTAAAGGAATAGTTTGACATTTTGGGAAATACGCTTATTCACTTTCTTGCCACGAATTAGATGAGAAGGTTAATACTACTCTAATCGCTGTAGTCTAAATATAAAGCTACAGCCAGCAGTCAATAGTTTATCTTAGCATACAGACTGGAAAGATGGGAAAACAGTAAGCCTGGCTGTCATGAGGTGACAAAATGTGTGTACCAGCACCTCTAAAACTCACTAATTAACACATTATCCCTATTTGCTCATAACCCCGCCTTAAAACCAAACTATGTTGTTTTTACACTTTTGTATGAATTCAATATATGAGATCATGTGTTGATTACTGATCTTAGAGGCCTTGTTTCCAGTCTTTATGCTAAGCTAAACTAACCAGCTTAGGGGGGGCTTTGGCTCAGGAGGTAGAGCGGTCAGAAGGACGATGCCTCGCTCCCTGGCCTCTGCAGTCTACATGTCAAAGTGTCCTTTGGCAAGATACTGAACCCCATACTTCTGGTGAGTGTGCGTGTGAATGTTTATTGCTCCTGATGAGCAGGTGGCACTTTGCGTGGTAGCCTCCACCACCACATGTTAGTGTGTGTGTGTGAATGTGGTATTGCTTGTGTTGTCGCTTTGAGTGGCTGCTAAGTCTAGAAAAGCACTAAATAGATACAGTCCATTTACTAAACTCTTTGTTTGATTTTTTTAAATTATATTTCTGGAAAGAATTTTAGTGAAGTGTGAAATTAATTCTAGATGTAAGAACATAACGTTTTTGATAAATAATGTTTGCTATCCTGCGTTGTATTTGTCAATCTTGAACTTGATGCCATATGATTATGATTATTTTTAACAGTTAGTTTCCTGTTGTTCCTGCTAAACAAAGCCAAGGTGGGCTGTCTTAACAAAGCTTACTTTGTTGTTATCCAAGGCTGTGTTTTCTACTTCTATAATGTTTGTCTATACCAGGGGTCGGCAACCTTTTCTATCTAAAGAGCCATTTTGCCCCCTCTTCCACCAAATAAGATTTGTCTGGAGCCGCAAAACATATTTGATAACACAGCTTATAGATTTAATATATAGTTATACTACTGTTGCATTTATGAAATTACAGAATGATAATAAAAGAAACTGTTGCTATTTTTACCTGTTTTAACAAAGGAAAACACCAAACTCTTTTGAAGAGAAGGAAAGAATACACAAGCATGTTTAGGCCTACTTTGAAATAAATTAAACACAGAACTATGCAGCCTATTTGAGTCCTGCCCATATTTGTTGTATAAAATACAATGAATATAATATAAAAATGCATAAAACAGCAAAAAATACAATATAAAAATTAAATGAATAAAAAAAGTAGCCCACTTTGAAAAAAACAAAAACGTATAGCTGCAGCCTAATATCTTGAAAAGAGTCAACATAAAGAAATAGACCAGTTTGTATTTAATTATGTTCGTTTCAGTGTGTTTTCATCCACATGGAGGTGGTGATAATTTCTTTGGCTTTTAAACAATTAACAACAGCTTCACAAATGTCCCACAAAATGTCTTTCAACATCACATTGTCTGTTGTTTGCTCATTTCTCGCCACATATCAAGCACACAGGTCAGCCAGCATTGTTGTCAGGGAAAGCAAATGCATCTGTCTGCGCAGAATTAAACAACTTTCCTCCAAAACTTATCTTTTTTTGGTTTTATCCATGGTTAGCATACCAAGTTAGGCGGGGGGTCTGCAACTCAAGATAAGCCACCTGCAGGGAAAGGCACCGCGCCCGTAGACGCAGGAGAATGTGACGCATTTTTTAGTTGATGAAATATTTTTAAAAAATATTTTATTTCAGTGTCACAATATCACCTCGAACTCCAAGATAAGAGGTGTTCCCTTTGAAAGATTGTCCACTGTGCAACAAAAAATACATGTTTTTTAGTTTTGTCAAAGCTACAGGGAGCCACTTCTTAGGGGTTAAAGGGCCGCATGTGGCTCCTGAGCCGCAGGTTGCCAACACCCGGTCTATACTGTATGTGAAGAGTTCAATATTTTTTTTTCTTCTGCGCTATCGATATAATAAACACTGGAGTAAACCATATATCGACAAAGCATTTGAATTACAGAAGATAAAGTGTCCACTGAGGCTTTAAAAAAGATAATTTCAACTTTTTTCAAGATAGTTTAACAATGCATGAGTGTTTCTTGTCTTCAATAAAGTATCTTCTTTAACTATTAGAAGCATGTCTTTGTGTCTTTGTTTTGATAAATAATTGTTTTTCTACAGTGACAATGAGCCAGATTTCCTTTCAGAATGTCTTAATGGATCTAGTGTGCTCTCATCATTATTTATTATTGACCATAAAAAGGATGCTGCAGTCTTATACTCATTTTTAGATAATAATTCCCATTACATACTGACAAAAAACATTGTTTATATTTTGTATTCTGTCCAATTTGATTGTGTGAAATTGAGAATAAATTAGGAAAGGATAACTAACATATGGATACAGTGATGCATAAAGATATGTATAAATATTGTATTTATTACTTAGGCGAACATTTATAATCTGTGGATGAACAGTAATGCACATAACATCTCAACATCAAAGCATACACAGAAGTACTACCTAACAGGCAATAATCCTGTTAATCTCTTAAATCAGATGGATGGGTATTCCTATCAACTGCACGTCATTTCCCCTTTGGAACATATGTAGGTGATAATTCTACTTTTAAAGTAATACAAACCTTTAAACTAACTTCCTAGCTTCCTTAATAGTCTGCAGTAGTGCTAATGAAGTTGAACATATTTAGCGCGCTGCAGTTTTAGTCGTCTATAATATGTTCACGGACCATATTTTTACTTTTTCATAAACAAGTTGATTCATTGAACTTCTTAGTGAAGGGTGTGGAAGAATGCAACTATAAACAATATGGCTCGGAGAAGGTCTCTCCTCTGACGTGCTGTGTACTCTCACTGGGATCTCAGTGTACACATGAGTCCTGCTCCAGACTTGTCTGCTATCGTTTGCATTGTTGACCAAAGGAGGAACATTTTCATGAAACGCACGGTAAGAACTTTACATGTTTTGAGCATCGAAATCTGTACTTTAAAAATACTAACAGGTGCTAGACAGTCTCAACACTCAGCGCGACAAGAAATAATGTGGTCAGTTTAGCTTTCATAAAAGCATAAAATGATTTAAGCTACTGCTTGGAAATACATTTCAATAAGTTATGTTGGCAAATATTTATTTTGTTAAAGGGAAGTTAAGCAACTTGTTCATTTGTGGCTGCTTGTTTTTTCTTGGCACTAAAGAATCAGAATCAGAAATCCTTTATTAGTGCCACGACAGGGAAATGTACCATGTTACAGCAAAATAACAAGGAAGTAAAGTGGCGAGTACACAATTAAATAGAATAAAGTAGAGTAACAGTAGTATAAGTACAGAGTCATTGATACAAAGTTGTAAAAGTGAATATTGCACATGGCAGTGATAGTTGCACAACAGTGGTGGAATAGTCTGTTCTTGGTGTGTTCTTGGTGTGTTCTTGGTGCCTAAAGCTGCCTAAATATGAATGTTTATCATGTTTTATTATTTTTTTGTTGAACCTAACATGTTTTGTTTTTTTAATCTGTGATGCAGTAGCTGTCAAAATAACACAGCGTCATGTGTTTTATATTTAAAAAATGAAAATGTTCTGATGAGTAAAGTCTAATTATTTTGTTTCCTAGCCCATGGAGCCAATGACGCTTGAATCTGTGACAACCCTGTGGTCTGAAAACAGCAGTGCGTCCCTGCCATCTGCTCCATCAGGGTCTCCAATCTCTGCAGAATGGGAGCTGGTTTACTCCATCGTTCCCCCGTACATCTTCACTTTATCCCTGTTTGGCCTTCTCTTTAACAGCTTTGTCCTGGGTGTGTTTTTCACCCACAAGGATCGCCTGACTGTAGCGGAGATCTACCTGAGCAACCTGGCGCTGGCTGACTTTATTCTCCTGTGTGGCCTACCCTTCTGGGCGATGAACATCATCAACGACTTTAACTGGCCGTACGGAGAAGTCTTATGCAAACTGGTCAACTCCATCATCATCATAAATTTCTACACTAGCATCTTCACCCTGGTCATGATTAGTGTTGACCGCTACCTGGCACTTGTGAAGACCATGAAGGCCAGGTGGCTGAGACGGACACTCTATGCCAAGGTGATCTGCTTCATCCTGTGGATATTAGCGGTCGCACTGAGCACGCCAACCATGGTTCACAGAAAGGTGAAGTTCATCAACGAGATCGAGACAATGTCCTGTATACTGGATTATAGTCATGACAGCTCTTGGAAGTTGGCCCATCAGATTCTAATGAATGTGCTGGGCTTTGTCCTGCCTGTTCTGGTAATTGTTTTCAGCAGTGGGAATATAATCAAGGCTTTAGTTAAGAGGAAAGAGAATGTCGCTTTTAATGACATTAATGACACAAAGGCCACATTACTTGTGTATGCTGTCACACTACTGTTCCTACTGTGTTGGGGTCCCTTTCAGGTCTTCACCTTCATCGACACACTCTGTGATGTCCAAGCGCTGGATGAGAAGCTGTGGTTCCACACTCTCGATATAGGAGGGCAGGTTTCAGTGTATTTGGCCTTTCTCAACAGTGCCCTGAACCCACTGCTGTATGTCTTCTCAGGGCAGTACTTTAGGAGGAAGGTTAGCGCCATCTACAGTAGGACTATTCATTATCGCAGAGGATCAGATATGACGACATATCAACGCTCTGTTGTGTCCACTTACATTAACAGAACCGAGCAAATAAAGCCTGTGGTCATTTTTAATGCATAGAATCGGATGTGACATGATATCCTCCACTTCCGTAGCTGTATATGGAAAAACCTATGCAATATACAGGAAATTAGTCTGAAGTTGTTATTGTTATTGCTAACAAAAATAATGCTGTTATGTGGTTTAACAGCACTATCCAAAGTTGTTTTGCAGAAGTAATGGACACAAAAAGTGATAATGACAGTAATTGATAAATGGAATAAAACACTTATGTCTTGCTCTGCAGACATGCTGTGTGTTTCTGAATCTGACTCCACAAAGCAGTTTACACTCTGCAGGCCAACCTAAGAGAATGGCCACCCATGTACTTTGTGTGCATTCCCCTTGTACAGTATATCTTGACATGTAGACCAAACATTTATTCAGTAGTAACATATGCAGTTCTGCAAGTTTCTCTTTAGTATAAACACTCAATTTAAGCAATTTTTATGTATTTCTGGAAAGATTTGTGTAATCATCTCAATTAAACACGTGAAGTACTATAATAAACAACAATAACATGAATGCAAAGACATGACAAAGGCATAATCTGTTGTAAACTCATAATTATCACAATAAACAAACTTTGTTGAGTCAAAACCAGTGTGAATGGATTCAACTTGATGAATTTACTTACTCAAATTATTGCAGTTAAGCAGCATGTCATTTTTATGTCATTTTGAGTATTGCCATTTTTAACACCTTTGATTATAAACATTATACGATATAAATCTAGTAGGCCCTCTATAAGCATCTTATTGGGGAACTGCGCATTTTCTCTTGCAAGAGTGTCAAAGTGAAAATGAAAACTCTACTAAATTATTCTAACCTGTGATGCATGTCCAAGCTTGTCTTTCTATAGCAAGTATCCATGAATTATTATGTCGTGTGGGTGCAGAATTCTGCCAGCAACATTCAATGTTCTAACCAATTTATGACACTAAACTAATTAGCTACAGCTAATAAAATCTGCCAGAAACTATTTATATTTGAATCAAAAAGAATAACTCTGTTTTAAATCAAGGATAATATTTACTATGAATTTCAAGTGGAAAATCTGCCACTACTGTAATTGTACACGGCATACATGTCGTACCAGAACGGAAAGTTTTACAGGCGTAGCTAATGGTCAACTACAGCAACAACTGGCTAATATGGTTGCAGACCCTAACCCATTAGAGAATGCTAATGATTTTAGTGATTCAATTATTTCTTTATGAAGCATCACTGTACAGCAATAGCTACCCTAACTTCATAACAGGTTACTTACAAACATAATAAACCAATTGTGT
This sequence comes from Cottoperca gobio, assembly GCF_900634415.1. Lineage (NCBI taxonomy): Eukaryota > Metazoa > Chordata > Actinopteri > Perciformes > Bovichtidae > Cottoperca > Cottoperca gobio. The sequence goes on along the minus strand of NC_041376.1, from coordinate 7,095,394 downwards.
AAGCTTTAGATAAATTAATATATCATCCTAACGTACATAATGAACAAATTACCATAGTGTGTAAATGAAAATTCTTAATGGGCAAAGTTTCTCACTAACATTTAACTAAAAAGATTGAGGTTTGATATTTAGCAGTATTAAAACACTAAATCTCTATGGTATTCATGTGTCTATCTGCCATTTGGTCTGTTGTAGGTTCCAACTTCACAAATGTTTCCAGAGGCCTATAATCAAAATCTAATAACATGAACAATCAGAGTTATTTACTGTGAGTTTTTTTTGGTTTAATCTTGTTTATGCCCATTGTTGTGATCATCCCATTTCCCTAGCTAGTTATGCCTTTCATTCCAGATTTGTGATCAGATACATTCTGGCTATTACAGACCACACCCTGTAATTTCCCCCTGCAATGTTAGTCTCATCTAAATGGGGCTTTATTCACAATGATGAAAATCACTTCCAGTGAAATGTTAAAGGTTCAATGTGTAAAATATGCCAGATTTTAAACTTAAAACAATTAACTAACATTATCAACAGAATGTGAAGAGGTAACAGTGTTGACGTTATGTCAAATACGTCTATGTGTTGTGTTGCAGAGATATCTACTGAAATGAGCATCTAACTGACTAGTTCCGCTTCGTCCAGTCTTGTAATACCACTTGTTCCTCTAGAGGCGATAGTGAGACACTGTAGCGCCAGTCTGCCCTCACTGTGCCGACTTCTCTCCTCCCCCAGTGGGCTGCTCTCTTGGCTGCGCCGGCACCGGGAAGATGAGACGAATATGCGGGTCGTTTTCTAGTTTCTGCCACTTTGGATTTAGTCCAATAAACAAACTAACGTAACGCTACACGGACTACAGCCCCCGGTTAACATAAGTCCCCTAGTAAACACCGTCAGCCCCACGTGAAGATTATAAGACAGAAGATGTTTTTTGACCGGCTCTCACAGTTTCAGCAGTTTGGTCAAATTTTGGTATTCTTGCCCACTGACTGACTGACAGATTACACAGGAGTAAATGCAATACGCTATATAAATAATTAATTATCATACAATAAATATGCCAAACTACTACAACTAAAATATATACAGTAGAGACTGTATGCACCCAGTTTAGAGGTGAAATACTGGCCCCTTCTTCATTGGAGCAGGTGGCTCAGAATTACACATGGTACCTTTAATGAAAATATTTAAAAGTCCCTGAAAAACTACTGAAGAGAAAGATCCATTTAATACAGGCAAATTATAACAACTATTATGAATTGCCATAACATGTTGTACGGACATTCACAGTCCCCAGAAATGAAGCCTATTATTACTTTATCTATGACTTTTCTTCTAATGCCAACATGAGGTTAACATTTTAGATGTTTACTTTTTAGTGATAATGATGAGCGTGAAGTGAGCGAGAGGAGCGGTGTTAATACTTACTTAGTTTGCAGTGCACATGCAAAACCACAATGATTTAACGGGAGTTGTGTACTGAACGTAAAGAAGAGAAACTGAACTTTAAGTATCGATCTCATCACGCAAGTATTGATTAATACTGATACCAACGTTGGTATCGATACATCAATATTTTAGATGGAGTTCTCTTTTGGGTGTGTTTTTAAATGTTTGTATACATTTGTGGTGTTGCCACAGTGCCTTATTTGTTTTCTGCAAACATCGCAGCTTGCAGTATTTTGCTCTGCAGCTGTAGGTGTCTGGGAGCGATCCGAAATGCAGTTGAACCTGTGACAGGGCGTCTGTCAGCTGTGGAACCCAGGCAGACACCGCCTTAAAATATCTTAAAACTAAGTAAACTAAGTAACTAAAGTACTTTGTAACTTTGTTTTTGAAAGGAAATATAGTAAATACGGTTACTATTATTATTATTTGTATTATTATTATTTTATTTATTATTATTATTATTATTAGTATTAGTATTAGTATTATTATTATTATTTGTATTATTATTATTTTATTTATTATTATTATTATTATTATTATTATTATTAGTATTATTATTATTATTATTATTATTATTTGTATTGATGTTAAAGGAATGTTGATCTGAGGGCTGCAGGTTAATGCAGTTACAAACTTACAAAGTTACATATAAATTGCTTCTCGAGAATTGGTTCACTTAAACATGAAACCGACCCCTGTTCCTGAAGCTTGCTTGCAAATATTTTCTGGGTATCTCTACTGAATTTTCATTTGCATCTTCTCATATTGCTTATATATAATGCTAAAAATTAACATCTCCTTGATCATAGCATAAAGAAAATGTGATTTATGTGTTCTAAGCACAAACTTTATTGCAGATAACAGACAGGCTGTGAGAGAGAAGGAGGAGGCAGTGCAAGGAATTTGTGTGACGTCATTTTCTATCCGTTTCCTTTCTCCTTTAAGAGAGTGCTTCAGAGACAGTACAGAGTACAGTAGAAGAAGGTGCTAAAACAGTGGTGTTTCTGGACCTTTTACATCTGGACTTCCACAAGAAGAATGTCTCTTCTGCCCACAAGGTATGCATGAGTTATATTTGGTTTGTATATATCTTTTCTATGTTTTACCATTATTCAATGTTGTTAGAATATTAACATGGGCCATAAACTAACATAAGTAATGTTTTGTGCTTTATAATATTGTCTATGAATGACAGTATACAGACTCGTTATAGAAATGTACTCACCTACATGGTAAAAAGTGATTTCAAACAGAAAATGGTTCAATCTAGACACGACGTTTAGAGCACAGCTTGTTGAAGTGAAGGCCAGTATATTTGTTTTTCCAACCAGTCAGCAGTTCTCTCACTATGTGTCTCAACACGTTTGGTGTTAGATGTCGATGTGGTGTGTACTATGTTGATACAGATATATAGAAAAGAGTTAAAGATAGATTTCCCTTGATGCATTTAAATTCTGCAAAATAGTAATCAGTGGTGGAAAGTTACTAACTATATTTACTCAAATACTGTACTTAAGTACAATTTTACAATACTTGTACTTTACTTTAGTATATTCTATTTCTGCTGATTTATACTTGTTCCCCACTTACTCTGTATAGTCAGATTAATAACACAAAATATCAATATCTGTCAAACATCGAGGTCCGTGTATGTGTGATTGTGAAAGTGACCAATCATAAGAGGGCCAGTGCCTTGGATTTCGCCCCCAAATTGCTGTAAAAGAAAAACAAGTGGTGTCCACTAATAAAATGCAGTCTTTTTTGCAAACTGAGACATTTATAAATTATGTGGTTAATTACAGGTTGTTTCTGCAAAATATATTTTGGGTTAAAAATTAAATGAAGCTGCTTTATTTAAGAGGTTTAGTGGAGGCGTGTCATTTTTTACCCTTAGGACAAAGGGAGAATAGAGGTTATACATGTTAGGGTTTTAAATTCAAGATCTGTTAGTAATACACCAGAATAAGTTCAACTGTAGCATATGCACAAAAGTGGAGGAAAAAATCATGTTGTTAGTGGGAGACAAATAAACAGCCTGTCCTACAACTTCTTTTCAAATTAAAAGATTGTAAGAAACTGCTAAAAGTTTGTTTGTGATTTTACTATACATAAATATACATGGATTTTGCAAGTGTATTATCAAGATTGCGGAACTTCATATGTGAATACTATATTAAACAAAATGTACAAAGAGCAACACATAGATATGAAATGCAACAGTAGCCCTTGTGCATATATGTCCTAAGGGTAAAAAATGACCCGCCTCCACTAAACCTCTTAAATAAAGCAGCTTCATTGAATTTTCAACCCAAAATCTATTTTACATTATTATATCACAGGTCATTTAGCTGACACTCTTATCCAGAGTAACTTACAGTGAACTAACTGCAGGGATACCATGGAGCAACTCAGGGTTAAGTACCTTGCTCAGGGGCACAATGGTGGCAGCACTGGTATTGAACTCACAACTGTCAAGTATTGTATTTGGAAGCCATACCACTAGACCATTAGGCCATCACCACCATTCTATTTCTTTGCATGAAGAAACATCCTGTAGTCACACTACACACTTTATAAATGTCTTAGTTTTCCCCTTTTCACATTGCAAAAAGACTCCATTTTATTAGTGGACACCACTCGTTTTTTTTCTGAAAAGTGTCTGTCTGTATTTTGTCTGTGAACTTAGGTCATGGGTGGGTAATGATGCACCTGGCCAAATAAGTTGTTGTTTTTCTGAGATCAATCAGTGGCAGTGGCAGAATCATTAAGATTTTGATGATCTATTTGCACAAGGGCTTATACAAATGAGAGATGAGAAGAGTTTATTTACAAATTGTCTTCTTACTCAGGCTTCAGTGTTTCTCATAATAATAATAATAATAATAATAATAATAATATAATAATATAATAATAATAATAATAATAATAATAATAATAATACAAATTAAAACCTTGAATTTGTCTTTCTTTTAATATGTTGTCTTGTTTGGCTTCCTCTAACCCTCCACAGCGTCCCTGCTAACTTCAGCACTATGGCTATACATGAAGACCAAAACGACATGAGTGCAACTCAGCTTCCTGATGAAGAACTCACAGAATGGTACTCCAACATACTGCCGGTGTATATCCTGTGCATCGCTGTGCTGGGAATCATTTTGAATGTGTTTGTCCTGGTGGTTTTCTGTCTTCATAAGAAGTCCTGCACTGTGGCTGAGATCTACTTGAGCAACCTGGCTGCTGCTGACCTTGTCCTAATGATTTTTTTGCCCTTCTGGGCTGTGTATGCAGCCAACAATTTCGACTGGCCCTTTGGTAATCACCTTTGCCGACTGGTCACCGTTGCCATCAACATGAACGCCTATTCCAGCATCTACTTCATTGTTCTGATTAGCATAGATCGTTATATGGCACTGGTGCACCCACTGTCCCATGAAGGAATACGTAGGCCAAAATATGCCAAACTGCTCTGTGTGCTGGTGTGGGGTTTTGGCTTGGTCCTGAGTATCCCCACACTTGTCTACAGGAGAGTGCTATATAACAATTACTATAACATTAGTCAGTGCTCTCATGAGCAGACACTCAATGAACAGCTTCTGTTTGATGGGTTGCTGACGACGTTCGGCTTCATCATTCCCATTATCATTATTTTCTGCTGCACTCTCAAGATTATTCAAGCTCTGAATAACCGGTTTCTTGGGATGTTAGACACCCAGATGACAGAGCAGAAGGCCACCACTCTGATAGTGGTGGTCCTCCTGGCGTTTATGATCTGTTGGGTGCCATTCCACGTGGTTAAGATATTGAATATGCTCTTGATAGCTAATGTCCTGACAGCGCCTAGCTTCCGAACCAACCTTTTAGTGTGCATGCAAGTCTTTATGTACTTCGCCTTCTTCAACAGTGTTCTTAACCCCATCCTCTACATGATTGTTGGAAAGAACTTTCAGGGAAAAGTTAGGGAACTCTTCAAGCAATGGCGGCATACCAGAACATCTACCCTCAACTCCACCAACACAAACCCATCAATGAGAAGTTTCTCAAGCTGATCTGCAGGATATTTTTGAAAATCTCTGGATATGTTTTTTGTTTATGTTTTATAAGTTCACATAATGAAACTGTTAGTTATGTTGCCAGAAGTAAGATAAGAAATGTTTTTTTAAGTAATACTTCTGTTTGTTTAGTCGGAATACACATTAAATAAGGATCCTGCTCAAAATGATTCCCGTCTTAATGCTGTTTGTGAGAAGATGCGGTCTAAAACTAAAACCTGAACTCTGATTTCTAAACGTTCTAAACAGTGTCCTGAACCCAGTCTTCTTTGGGCAACACTTCTGGAGGAAAGTTATGTAGAAGGAGCCAGAGGCATCATTACAGATGATCATATATGACAACATATCAATGCCATGTGTCTACATCAACAGACCAGAGGAGATGAATGGTTAGGTCGCTCTTACTGTAAGAGATTGTTGCAGGATACGAGACTCAATTTATGTCATTATAACACTTATGGCCTAACTGTTGTTAATGCTTTCAAACACAATAATAACACTGCTACATTATTAAACAGTACTACCAGATTGTGTTTAATATTGCAGAAGTAATGGCCACACATTTAGATAATGGGAGTAATGCACACAAAAAGAAGGAAACCGACTTTGTGCCTCTGTGTAAAAGCATGACCTATGACACTTTAATAGTGAGGTGTGTGCATGTCTGTGGATATGTGTTGCTGTGTACTGTTACATGGTGTTGCTCCTAATATCTTGTAATCTTTAAATGTTAAACACCCAAAAAACAAAACACTGCCATATTTTATAACCATGTATTCTCCCTCCTGTTTCAGTCACTGTAACACATGTATCTTTTCTTTGACTCCAGAAAGAGAACATAAGATAATGGCCTACACACTGTGGGTACATGTATTTGCTTGTTGTTTGTTGTTTTGAATCACTGCACTGAATATTTTTGCTGACCTACGAATAAACTTACACCGATATGACTGTAAAGACGTGCTCTTACAATGAGTTCTTTTTGCAATGTTTTGACAAATCTTTTCATGATGAATAAAGTTACCATTCTGTCTTGTTCAGAACAGAAATCAATTTAATCCATCCTACAAAAGGCTTTTATTTGTTATTCTCCTCAACGTGATTCAAAAGTATTAATAGGTTAAAAATAAAAATAGGTTCTTACTTTCAAAGATTTATTTTCTCGGTTATGTTGACATTGTTGTCTCCAAGTTAATTGATGAGATCTGGGGACACAAAGTAATAACTACAACAGTGGCAAACATCTATATTTGGAAGTTTAACCAAAAGTGATTTCACCAGAAATGTTGTCAATAACCTCTCATTGCTCAGGAAAAATGTAATGCACAGTAGGTCAAAGTTGAACTCAGATGTCAGTCTGTAAACTATAACTATTTACCAATGAATCATTTTCCAAATGAATCCCTGTGATTGTTGACTACTGGGAAAGCAGTGACATCACTAGCAATGAGTCAGACTTCCAGAGAAAATTGCTTATTTGAACTCCAGAACCTCCAACAAGCCTTTATTTCATAGGTCACTAACAGGCGGACCTAGGTCTGAGTCCAGACCCAGACGCCGACCTATAGATCGTGTGTATGCGACGTCACGCTTACGTCCCAACCCATAAGTCAGCCATGTTGGATGATATACACAACCAAGACGGCGCCCGTTTGCGTGGGAGTTGCTGCAACGCTTCGTAATTTTCTTTGTATTTAAACGTCTAAGATTGAAAGAAAATGCTAATCGTGTGCGCAATGTATAATTGTGGTCATAACGCTACTTGTGACCCAGAGAAATGGTTCTTTAGATTTCCTACAATCATCACAAACAACGATCCACAAAAGAGGGATGAATTGCTGTCTACCGAACGCCGTCAGCTGGTTTAGCAACATAACTCGTGAGGATTTAACAGAAGAAAAAGCACAATTCACCCGTGTGTGTGGCGTATACTTTATATCTGGTAAGAGCTCATGCTAAAGCTATGTTTTCAATGTTTACGTTAAACATTTGTGCTTATGATATACCCAAACACTGTAAGACCTTACTTCTCCATATCGCTGACTGGTAAATAAGGCACTTTCTTTACATGTGATGGCAGCCATTTGCTCTTTTCTTCTGTGCATGTTTTTGTTTGGCTTATTCTTGAGACTACTTCACTTGCGAAAAGCAAAGCATCAATGTGAGAACATGCTTCGCTTAATCCAGCCATACAATCACAGTGTGCGAGGATAACATCGCTGCTCTTCTCACTCACAAACCACGGCTTGAGCGGTGTATCTCGAGCTCTTTGAGAGTGATTTACACGGGCATGGACGAGCACCCTGTCATCTTTCAGTGGTTTGGTAAGAAGACTACCAACCCAGCCAGAAACAAAGACATTATAAGCATCTAAGCTCTTGTATGCCTTCATTTGTGCGTTGGTTGCCCACGACATTTGTAGCACAAGGTAGTTCACAATATCCGGATATTCAATCGGCGGTAATGAATCTAAATCCTCAATATAATCCGACGGCTTTAGCGTGTACGGGTCACGGCCGCAAATTTGGACTCCAGAGAGTCAAAATACTTTGAAGAAGTCGGAGTTGTATTGCTGTTGTTGTTCGCTTTAGACGCCATTGTTGATTTGTATATCATCCAACATGGAGTCGCACGCATACGTCACACAGTTCTGTCACGTGTTTGCACACTATGGACCTATGATCAATAAATTATTAAGGGATTTTCACCGGCGCAGTTTTTCCTGTTTTTCCTGCACTGGTTTAGCGGCTCTGGAAACTCACAGACCAATTACATGCGAGTTAAATCATGTCACGTGATGCTACTCAGCCAATCAAATCTGTGCATTCCAGGCGGCAAACATTGCGACTCTGAATACAGCTAGATGAGAGGTGAGAGACGGTCCACGGAAAGCGATTGGACGAGTTAGCGATACACGTGTGATAGATAGACGTGTGAGCGGGAGACAGGTAGAGAAAAAGAACTACACATGGCGCTCTCTAAGAAGAGAAAGGTAGACAGTGAAAACAGTGGCAATGTGAAACGCCACTATGAGACAAAGCACAACGTTTTTGACCAAACATACCCACTCAATACTGAACTGAGGTCACAGAAAATCTCAGAGCCCAAAATGATCAATCCACCAGGATCCTGACCCATTCATTCACTGCCCAACAAACTGATGACTGATGCAGGGGCTGTCAAGGGGTGCATGAGTGCTGGGAGCTGAAACTTTACTTGAGAGAAAACAAAAATGAAGCACTTTATTTAAAGATTCACAATTTTTCAAAAGCTATTTTATTTATTTTATCTTTTATTTTTAAATGCAGCCCGAGAAGAACATTATACATATCTACAGTATTATATATATCTGTACAGTTCAATGTTAAGTGACAATAAATATTGTCAAAATGTTTTTTAATTGTACTTTCTTTATTAGATTTGACAGTCAGTTGTTGATGACGTGCAGACGTTGATACAGCTACTAGGCTACTTCAATATACACACTAATTCATAATGCAAGTTAGACATTATGATGTTCCGGAATTTTGCTTGGGGATATTTTCTCTAATTGGACCTCTTTGAATTTGAGTTGAATACCCCTGCTTTATTAGGTCAGCTGTGACTCCTAAATATATATAATATATAAATATAATATACAAAAAAATAGTCTAAAAATCAACACCACCCCTCCTTGTCTTCTCAGTTAACAGGCTTCTGAGTGTCAACATATTCTTGTTGCTATGTAGACAACAACTAGTTCCGTGTTACTAATGTGTTGCTGCTTATCCAACTCTCTTTGCCTGGCTTTCCTCACGAGCACCGTGGTTTGCCAAATATCAACTTAATGAAACACTACTGCACTAACAGAATCCTCCACTGAACAACATGCACACTGATGGCAGGTTATAGATATAAGATAAGATATGCAAATACATTCTGTTCCTGTAAAGCTCAAAATATAAAATACCAATAACACAATGTAAAAGTGATGCTTTCAATCAAGTAAAAGTTCAGAAGTATAATCATTAAAATACACTAAAAGTAACAAAAGTAGAAATACTCATTGTGCAGAAAAATGGCCTTCATGACGGATATGTTTTTATCACACATTATATTATTAGACTGTTATATTGATACTGTCTCTTTGGTGGAACAGCTGACAACACAGTATCATTTTCATTTAAACCTATAAATGTTCAGGTACAGTTTAATCTTTTGGTTGATCTTCTGTTGACTATTGAACGCTACATAAATTAAATGACAGCCACAATGAAATAATTGGATGCTGTTTTCCTTTCTAGCAAGGCAAAGCATGTTATTTGCATAGCGGAGCTTATTTCAGTTCAACAGAACACAGGGCTCATCCTTTCGCTGCACATTCAGGTTTGGTCATCATCGAGTTAGGATGGACGCAGCTCTTCTCAACCAGACAAACACGACTACATCTACCTCCTGCACATTTACCTCCTCAGTGGAAATGTTTGTGTATCCAACTGTTTTTTGCATTGTGGGCTTTCTAGCTAACTGCCTGTCTCTGTATGTAGCCTGGATACAAATGAGGAATGGGAACAACACGGCAGTTTACTTCATCAACCTGTCCATCTCTGAACTGCTCTACACAATCTCTATGCCTGTGTGGAATAAGCTGAGCCTCTGGCAGGGGCCTCTGGGTGGTATATGCAGTTTTACAGCTGTGATCACGCACAGCAGCTTTGATGTATGCTCTGGCCTCCTTTGCTGCATCTCCGTTGATCGTTTCCTAGCAGTGGTCTATCCTCTCTACTTTCACTGGGTCCGAGAGGTGCGGACAGTAGTAGTTGTGAGTGTTGCTGTTTGGACATTGGAAATTTTCATCCACATCATCTTGCTTGACCACACGGGGGCACTGCAAGCTTTCTTCTCAAAAGACTTGTGTGAGGTGCAAATTCCCATGACACAGGAAGATGCCAACCTTGCCCTAACACGAGTCACCCTGGGTTTCTTGGTCCCTATCTTCATCATGACCTTTTGTTTTCAGCAGATCATGCAATCGCTCCGAGAAAACCCCTCCATCCTGACAATGGAGCGCAGGAAAGTGGGACTGCTGTTGTTTTTCCTTCTACTGACCTACATAGTGGCCCTTATACCCTACCAGACTGTCATGCTGCTCAGGGCCATACTGGAGCCAGGGGACTGCTTCTGGGCAACGAGGCTCAGAGATCCGTACCTGGTCACAGTTACCATGACCACACTAAGGAGTATACTGGATCCTATAATATATTGTTTTATCAGTAATCGCGCTCGGAAAGAGATTAGAAAAGCTGTAGAGAAATGTCGGAGAGTATTTCTGAGGAGGAAATGGTCAGAGAGTTCTAATCAAATCCAGTCAGTTTCCTAACAGAATTATCTATTTGTCTCATTATTAACCCATAATTGCAAATCAAATCAAATGTTATTGACAATGTTGTGTAATTTCTCCTGGAACACCAGTCAAAGATAAGACAGTAAAGCACAGTGATGTTTGTAGTAAAGATGCACATACATGATCAGCTATATATCCAGGAAGGAAACTAAAAAGTATCCTAAGTAGGGGTAGTGCATTAACAATGGATTATACGATATACATATTATAAATATATATACACGCACAATATATATTTTTTCTTCTTTTTAATTCCACTTCTGAAACCAAACCTAGCCATCTCTTATATTACTGCAATGCACTGTAATGGTTGACTGTGAAGAAGATCACCATGACATTTATTTCTTAATTTATTTGATGAATTGTTAGTTGAACAGTTGGAATTTAAAATAGCCTCCTCTGGCTTATCTGTCCTTATCTTTAACATTTAAAATATTTCTGTACATTGAAAAAGTTATTGTTATTTTTTACACTTTATTTTACTAAATTCCCTCTCTGCGGGTCGGTTCTACTTTGGAAGATCCCTATTTAATGTGTCTAACTTTGCTAAAGGACTGTGTGACGAGGACTGCAGATTTTGTCCACTTACATTGTAATTCCTTTTCTTCTCTTCGTGGACTTTTAATGTACATCTGGACATGTGAGTACTGTTTTTTAAGACAGACTTAAAAAATGATATGTACAGTTCCTATACTTTAGGAGCACATAGGCTCAGCCAACACAACTACGCTATGGAAACAATTAGACAAACATAATGTATTCCTTTATCAGACAATAATCAGCATCACCTTTACCCCAGTCCATGTCTATGTTGACACACCAAACATAAAGACAAGCAGTCTCATATAGACTTACTACCCAAATTAAATATGCCGTGTGGTCCTCGAACACCGGAAGTTGGTTCTGTCATGGCCTCTCACCCAGTAAAAGACATACTATAGTCAGGGACGACAAGGAGGCAGCTGCTGACTCTTCCTGTTTCTTTAAGCTGATTACAGTGGAAGACAAGACGACTGATGTTTTAATGTTTTCATTTTTATAATGACAGAATTTTGGAGCGAAAACAAAACTGAATAAAGAGTAAGTAGCCTTTATATGATTTGAACTGAGTTTATGTTTTTTTTTATAAAATACTTGCTGAGTGAATGTGAATATGGTTGACACTTGGAGACTTAAAAATGTATCGTAGAATTGTCATATTTTAGCCCATTAAGTAGCCTTTAATTAGTGTAAGTTATTGGTAACCACTTTAAAGCTTTCGTTTTTAGATTGATGTCTTAACCTCCAGGAGGCCATTGGTTTTGATTCATTTTAGCAAGGTGTTAAAAATGACATTGACTTGAACCTTGCTTTTAGATAGATAATCCATCACAGTAAACAGTTGCTATTGTTACACCATGTGGAAATGCAGGATGTGTTGTGAAATGACCTCCTTCCAAAAAAGTGCAACGTTAGAGATTTTAGAACAGACTAAATAAGTTGTGAATGAAATGTTTTTAGGCAGACCCCTTGAAGTAATCAAAAAAATATAAAATAACGCAACTTTGAACAAAATTAAAGCACATTAAAGTTAATTTACTGATATGTACTAAAAACCAATTGTTTCCTGGAAGGTGGAAACAAATACTTTCATAAAGTTGGGTCAAGCCCCAAAATAACTTTTCCCATGATGCAACTTAATAGCATCCATCTTTTATACCCCTAAAATACAGGCTTTCTGTTAAAAGTGTGTTGTCACTGAGACAAAATAAACCTGATGACATCAGGGTTTTGAATAAGCTGATTTCGAAAAACATTTAGTTATTCCTTCCTTATTTCCTTCCTTGTTTCTCTACAAGGGGTCAGCATATGAACGCAAAGTCTGCAATGGAAAACTTAACCGTGGCCACCAATCATTCAGAATGTTACCCGGTTGACAGCACATCAAGGAGGAGGTCGTTTCTGTTTTTCTACCTGGCTATCATCATCACTGCCATCCCGTCCAACGCCTTCTCCCTCTATGTGTCCTGGCAGCACATAAGACAGAAGAACGAGCTTGGTGTGTATCTATTCAACTTGGCCCTGAGTGACCTAACCTTCACTATCGGCCTTTCTCTGTGGCTAGATTTTCTGTGGAAAGGAGTTTGGGCCCATGGAGGCTACGTTTGTGTGCTATCCATATACTTTCTCTACACTAACTTTTACACCAGTGATGCTCTCCTCTGCTGCATCGCTGTTGACCGCTACCTGGCAGTGGTTCACCCATTAAAGTACACTTCCTTGAGGAAAGTTAACTCTGCAGCAGCGGTCAGTGTTGCCATTTGGGTGTTGGTGTTCTGTTTCAACGCCACCACCATCACCTGGGAGGATTCATACTATGAGAACAACAAGTATTCATTGTGTTTTGATATCTTCCTCCCGCTGTCAGAGAGCCTTGTTCGGGCTAGTGTAGCACGCTTCATCCTGGCCTTTATTGTTCCCTTTCTACTCCTGGTGTTTTCCACCTGGGGGATCTGTGAGGCAGTGAAATCCAACCAGGCCACAGAGGAACAGGAACGTAAACAGATTTTGAAGCTGCTGACAGTAGTTCTGCTTTGCCTATTGTTCTGCTTCGGACCTATCCACATCATAATGCTCCTTCGCACACTAGTGGACGACTGCAGGAAGGTTGCATGGCTCCTTTATCCATACAAGATCAGCATAGCTATCTCAAGCCTTAACTGCCTTGCAGACCCTCTCCTTTACTGCTTCATTACTAGAACAGGAAAAGAAAATGTCAATCAGGTTGTTCTCTTTTTCCAGGTAAAGAAAAGGAGCAAAGATGAAGATGTGGTGTAGGTTAAATAAAGTACAGGACTATGTATATATGTGAATAATGTGACAACCTTGTGGTGAACAGTTAGACATTAAACAGTAGAATATGATCCTGAATTTTGCAATACAGACACTGCTTCAAATGTGAGACAGTTGTCAAATGTTAAAAGTTCTCAGCTATTAAAAGACAAAACTGTGTTTATTTTTATTCTTATTGTGAACAAATCTCAATAGACCAAAACTAGACAATGGGTTACTCTGTCTCAAAAAACGTTCTGATACCTTGTCTGTGGCACTCTGCCCCAGCAGTAATGGAAGAAGTATTCAGATGCTTTACTTAAGTAAGAGTACTAATACCCCCCTGCATGTTTAAACTAACAGTTTACTTAGCTTGTACTGTACATCTCAAGGTATACAGCTGTATACCCTTTATCAGCAGTGACTCACATGGAGGAGTATTTGTCAAACATCACAGTTGTTCTGTCATGTGAAACCCTTCATCATTTGAATAAAAATAAGAATAGAAAACGAGCCCTGTGACTTTTAGCACTGGACTATGAGGACACATTTGACTGTGTTTTCACGTCAGCTGATTGTATCATACTATTTGTATTTTTGGTTTAACAAATGTGGAAAGGTCATGGAAAAGTTGTATTTGAATTTAACAGAAGAAAAAAAAAGATTCTTCATTTTAAGGACAAATTGAAATATTAATAGAAAAGTTGATTACTCACTACCAACACATTATAATCTAAAATGCTTTGAATTTGCAAATAAATGGTGCTTTTATAAACGGATCCAAGGTGTGGCAGACTGAATGTGGATATCTGAAGCTCTCTGGTGGACAGTTATGGAAGTGCATCAAACTGTCTACACTGTTTACACTTGGAGTAGTTGATCACTCCCATTTGCACATATTGTTTTATGACATAACGTGTAGTGTTGTGTTTACAGCAATTAAACCTCACACAGAAATATCATTGACCTCTTATATTTAAATACTTTAACAACATGATCCATCTAAGAGGTGGTCTGTGGTTGTCTTTCTGGTGTGTACGTAACACATCAATGTACACATGCAAGCACACGCATACAAACAGACTTTGACCATATGTATTTTTTTCACACAAGATTAACCTTGTTGGGACCAGCTTTATGACTCCAGATGGGAGGTGAGTCCTCACAATGTGCTCTAAATGTGCACTCTTATATATATTTTATACTTTGATATATAATATGACAACCTCAGGAGGTGCAGAGTTTGCATCTCACATTTTCTCCAGGATGTGACATTTTGCCTTTATAACAACAAAGGCAGGCAAGGACAGGTGTCCTTCCATGTGAGTCCTTGTCCTGCCTTTCTTCCTTTCATCCATTCATACATGTCAGATAATATGCTTCACACTAAATAGCCTGGATATAAATAGGCTGGAGGATATAAAGCCCATCTTCATCTCTCACCTTCCACTGTCATTGACTCTGCAATAGACAACCTTCTTTATATGTAAAGTACAGGTGTGTGTGTGGAGATGGAGTTAACTGGGCTTCGTCAGTGAATCCTAGCTTCATTTAGATGTCTGCAGAGTTTCAGCAGTGGCTCGTGTATGAAAGTATGTTCCCTCTCAGGCATGATAAATGAATGGGTGTCTGCACTCACATGTAATAAAACATGATCCTTGTTGGAATAAAAAGGTAGAGCGCAAAGTGAGCTGCAGTACTAGTTGATTCTAGTTGGTTCAAAGTCAAAGTGTTGTGGGGACAAAACATCAGTGGGGAATTTAAGATTTGCTCCTGCTATGTTGTCAACTCATGTAACAAGCCTTTGAAAAATGTGGTTGAATGAGAAAAACAGATCTTGAATCAGGATGCAGAGCCACATTTTGGCCAATCCCTGACCTGCCAGCTGTGAGCGGTGTTGGGTGTTGGCAGGCAGGCAGGATGTGGGGGTATTTAGGGTAATGTACACAGACATGTGCCTGCGGAGAAATCTGAACCGAATACACAGATGTGCAAAAGAAGGAAACAGATGGACGAATATAGCAGTGTAGAGTTGTGTAGTATACATATCACATAAGCCATTTGTAATGTAAACTAAGAATAGATCCTCAACATGATTAGTCATAATCAATCAAACCTGATATTTCTGGCAGGATTCAAGACAATTGTAGACTTTATGGTAAATGCTTCCATTCATAATTGTGTCTTTTGTTTTTAGTATTTTTCTATGTGTTGTCTGATTTTGAGTTGCTTTGTACGAAACCTTTAATGTTGCTGTCTTGTCCAGGTCTCCCTTGGAAAAGACATGTCCAACGTCAATGAGATGTACCTGGTTAAATAAAATAAATACAAATACAGAAAGGGTTAAATTATTTGGAGAGAAAGGATGACTTGCAGAAACCAGACTTGAAACAGGGATGTTCACAGTGTTAGACCCCTGGGGCACCTATCTTAACATCGCCAGACCAAATCGCAAAATGCGAATTAAGAGCAACTAAAACATGAGCTTGCAGATCCGTCTGGTTCCCAGGCAATGGGGCACCAGCACACCCCAACAAATATCTTTAACTAAACAGTTTTGCTTTAGTAGTCTTAAGTCCAAAATATGTTTTAAATTCAAACATAACTCCTTTTCTGAGCTAAAGCCATCTTCAGTGTCACATGATGTACTCAATTTGTTTCTTTTGACTGGTTTAAATTATATCATATTATCAGAGGTGGACAAAGTATTAAGATATTCAGTAAAAGTAGTAATACAACAGTGTAGAAATACTTTGTTACAAGTAAAAGTCGCTTCACTTTATTTTACTATAATGCAGTAATGTTTGCATTTAATGTTAATGTATTAGATCAAATCTGTCTCTCTACTGGTTTTTTTCTTTCGTTAAAGTTTCATTTTGTGAAACTATTGGTACTAACTGGCTCTATCTTATATCATTTTAGACCAAATACCAAAACTTAACAGGACATGTCATTTTTGAAAGTTGTAGAGCGTTGTAAAAGCAAGTAACAAATCAAACAGTGGCAAAGCTGAAGCAACCAAAAAAGACAAACCTGAAGTGATGGAAGAGGCAGGCTTTTATCGACTCCTGTGGTGCAGATCAGTTGTAACCAATTTGACTGATTGTGTATCAAATTAACCTTATGCCTGATGGAAAAGGACATTTGTTTGTCTTCTTGAATGCCTTACTGTTTTTTTTATAAATCTTATATACCCATACCCCTTTGATCCTTTGTCTTTTTAGTGATTTTATACAAGAAGCACTCGTGAGTCTACTTTTAATGTGGGTAAATCTGCAAAAATATGCATATATAAGGTTTGATTGTTGAACATATTTAAAATTCAAAAACCCACTTCACCAACAGGAAGTGGAATTATCTTGAAATTGCATTTTTTTTCCACAATATAGTTTTGTTAAAGGGACAATGTGTAGTACCTGGCAACATACTCCAAGGATCATTTCACTTTTATACTGGCTCCATACCATCTAAATCTAAACAGGACGGGCTAGTGCTAGCGGGTTAGTATGCTCATGTCAGTATATGTCTCTGAAACACAATACATAGACGGCATATCACATTACACCTTTAATGCTCCCTTTTGACGGTATGCTCCATGAGCCATGACCAAAACACAGCTAGGCCTAACTAAACATGCACATGTGATGCTTAAGTATCTCCCATAGTGATACATACATGGCTTTCATATGACATTTTAATTCATTACCTTTTTTGTAATGTGCTCATTTTCACAATAAACTCACATGGCAGGATCAGAGATTTGTTCCCTTATATCTGATTCAGACCTGCATTAACAGGACAAAACCTTGGAGGGACAGGTAGCGTAGCTGAAATGATAGGGCTGCTACTCCCTTCAGCCTTTAAGGCATTTGTGATTGTTGCCGTTTCGAGGATTACCTAAAATAGCAGCGATACATCCTTCATTTTGAATTCTGGAGAAAACACAAGATGAATCCCACCCACAGCCTCAATGTGTCACGCTACTGAGAACAGCTGGGGTTTTGGGTGCGTAATTGCCTGTTACTGTATGCATTACTGGAGATGCATAAACAGAAAATGAGTTAGTACCCGCAGAGGCCTTCCTTTTTGGGTGATTCATAGTCAGTAGGCATGTTTAAAAGGGAAGTGAAAGTGGGCAGGATTCACTATTACAATTCCTCTACTTGATCTATTTGTAGCAGGGAGCGAATTTGTTTTGTGCTTTTCCATCACACACACACCTTCTCTGAGATTGTCTTTATTTAAGAGCACTTGTAGACCTGGTAAGATTAAGATGTGTGATCATGCATGCATGACCATCCTCTCTGGGTGAGACACAAAAGCTATTTTTGTCCTTCATACACACTCTCAAACTATTCTTGATAGATGAATTTGTGATTCTGCGACAGCCCGAGGATAAATCGCACAGCTCTTTAATGGCTTTCAAAGAGCTGTAAAGCTACAGCTCTCTGATAGTTGACATGAGTAAATGTTTCTTTAACTGTCAGTATGCCGGACAAAAACTGGAGCCATATAAGATGTTATTTGGCATCAGAGAAGTTGTCAGACCAGGAATGTTGAGTTTCTCGCACTATAGCAAAGTGTCATGATTTATAGAGGCCAGATGGATGAAAATACTAAATTATTAAATACATTTTTCTTTATGTTGCACACAAACGGCAATCTTGATTAATCTGCATGTGCAAGTTTTATTCAAACCTAAACTGCATGTGTCAATGAGACATAAGCCGTCTTCTTCCTTCTCACCTTTCATTGTGTCATAAAACGAGGCCTTTCGGTGCAATCACAGTTCCTTTCTCCCCCTGCTGGTAAAATAACACAGTTGATAGATGGAAGGTTCAACACTAAGCACACAAAATGAAAAGAAGTAAAAGGGAGGAAGCAGAGCGCTGTATAGGAAGACCTGCTTCGCCACACTGATGTCAACCTTCTGTCTCCACCAATCAGGACCGAGCACCGGACCTGGGGCGACAGAGCCTTCTCTATAGCTGCCCCCTCCCTCTGGAACCCTCTCCCCAAACACATTCGAGACTGCACCAATCTGATCATTTTTAAAATAACCTTTTTAGAACTGCTTTTAATGTATGATTAATGTTGTGTTATATATTTGTAGTTAAAAAAAAGAAATTCTGTGATCATTTGAACTTATGTAAAGTGTCCCACCCACTCACTAACGGCTGAACATGTAAAATCACAGTTTATGAGTAGATACAATATGTAACCCTCTTAACACCTCTTAATAAATCATTCACATTCTTGTAATGCTTCTATTAATTTGATTTAAAACGTGTTAAATAATCAAAATGTACTTTCCCTTTTCTGGCACTGCACCTGAAAATGTACTCCTACACTAAAATACTCGCTTTAGCTCCTTGGTTGAGTCATCACAAACATGCCATCATATGATACAATGTGTAAACATGTCAATAATTCTAACTGGGAGGGTGTGAGGGTCAAAGGATACTGTTTGTTACCTCGTAGCAATGATACGAGATGCACCAGTTAATTAGGTACACCTGTGCTTTGCAGTAGATGTGTCAGGTAGTTAGGTACAGCTGGGCAATCAAATGCGACAGCGTTTCCTGCTGTGTCATAAAACCTACATTACCAGCCTGATTGACTGTATAAGGACATAAGTAAATAGACCAGTGAATCATTATGTGTGGGGGAGAAACTGAGGTAAAGATAGGGGAGCAGAAAGAGAGAAGGGAAGTGCGGTCACTTCAACCTTGAACGGAAAACCTACACACACACACACACCGTTTCTATTACATGCAATTTATGGCTCTGCCTTTACTAACCTGTCTCCCTGATTAATTTCTTTTGTGGTGCTGTCAGCTGCTTCTTTTTCCTGGGTGCCTGTACACCCTTTAACAAAGCTGACTTGCTCATGGAGGACGGATGGAGAGCTTGGACTCCAGCATCCTGCTTAATTACCCAAATGCTGCATCAAGGCAAATTCATATCATGTATATCTTTTTCTTTTTATGTAAATGGTTAGGTTACATTTTGAGATGAATGTAATATGTAATGTAATGTACTTTGAGTGTGCAGAGAAGCGGTGCTTTGTTGACATTTAGTTTGAATAAAATCAGTAAATTGAGAGCATCTTTAATGTATGTTTGTGTGATCTTTTCTTTGTCTACATGGTAAAAACAATATTTTTATAATACACTAAATAGATGTACAACTTTAAATTGAGATTGTATAGCCTAAAGCCTCTAGGCAGTTCATGAGCTCAGCGAGAGCCTATAACATAAGTTTTAGTCTGAATTGTGTTGCTATTAATGTACCCTCATCCTTTATGAGACATGTATATGCTCAACCAGCAACAGGCCTTGTTCAGTAGAGACACTTTAACATGTCACAGTGATTTGTGATGAAAAATAAAATGAATGATTGCCAAATCCCATTTAGCTGCTTCAGTTTCAGGCTCCTGGTATTGTGCATACTGTGATGGTTCACTGGTGACTTTAATAGAACAAAGCCATCATTAATGTTGTTAGTAACACCTACGCTTTTTCTAGTCTGACAGGTCATATTATCTGACGTGAGAAAAGGCACAATATATATGTACAATACATCATTGGGTAGTAATGCCCTTAGAAAAGCAAAGATTTCTACTATACCATGCAATACCACCAAATATTATGCTCATGCTGTTATTAGTATAGCAATTACCACCTTTTAAATGACTTGTGTCACGTTTATTATCTGGAAAAAGGCACTCACAACATTTAATGTGATCTGTTCATAAAATAAACTGTACACAACAAACTTGTCACAGGTCATGGTCAACGTAAAAAGGGTAATGGTATCAGATAAACAGGTTACAAGTACAACCAGTGTGTGTGTGTGTGTGTGTGTGTGTGTGTGTGTGTGTGTGTGTGTGTGTGTGTGTGTGTGTGTGTGTGTGTGTGTGTGTGTGTGTGTGTGTGTGCATGTGTGATTCGCCTTTAGAAATGCATGCAATGCTCGCTTGTCATACATCGAATAATTCTGTAAAATGTAAAAACAGTGCCTGTTAGTAAAATGCATCAAACATTTCATTGAGTAAACCTCTAGGAACTACAGGAATACACATTTCAATGTGAAGATGATTGAAGCCACAATGTTTGGCTTTGCTTTAGAAAAGAAATACGAAAAAAAAAACATGACATGTTTAGTTCATATTTTACAGTTCTATGGAAAATTCAACTCAAGTGCTTGGCTGGTATAAAATGGAGTAAACACAGATTCAAACATGCTTGATGAGTAAAAATTAAATCAACAGCATCACATTCATTAATTAAAAAGTCATTGAAGTATTCTGAAGACATTTGTGATAAAACTGAATGTCATATACGAAAACATTTTCAACATGGCTGACAATCTCATGGCCAAAGGTGATGAAACCTGTCAGGTGGATTCCAGCTCAGTGTTGATCCACGATGGTGGCAATCATTACTGAAATACATGTTTGTTTTTACAAAATATGAAAGAAAGCAATACATTTCAATTTATCAAAACAAAAAGAAACATTTTTAGAGCTGTCATTTCAAGCTTTCAAGTAAGTCAATTATCTGCAATGGTTGTGATTTGATAACCATGCAACATTAAGGTGAATATTGTGTTTTTAAGAGCTCTTAGTATGCAGTAGTTTACACCCCTCAAGTCACTTGAAGGAATAATTGTACATGTCAGGTAAGTTAATGTTCCTATTGTCTATTGATCCAGTAGAAACACAACCTCACACTCTCCATTCTTTTAACGTTGTAGTCTTTTAGCATCTGAGCTAAAAATAAATAGCCACCACAGCATGAGATGACAGAGCGGGGATCGATAATGGTTTTAAAGATGGATGACATGGAGCTAGCTCTCTGAATGTCGTGCCCACGTTGTTAAAAAAAAAAAAAGATTTAACATTAACAGACAGTTGCCCACGGGTCTCGTAAGAGTTGTCAAGGCTGAAAGACAACGAAGCTGGAAAGATAGCTCTTTAGTAGCCCATTCTACAGTAACATCCGATATGAGGTATTTTAACTATAGCCTCTTCTGTCGCTTCAATCTTTGACACATTTTCTTCCCATGGCTATGGCACAAAGACTGAATTTCCTGGGAGCAGTTATGATCTAAGCATAGGAAACAGAAAGGCACATTTATTGACATCTCAAAGGACCATGCACTCTGTATGTTTCACTCTGTCTCTGTCTCTGTCTCTGACACACTTGTCCGTTCAATGTCTAGTCGTTCTCTCTATCTTTGGCTTCTACAGGTGCGAACCCATTCAGCTTGCTGCGCTCCATTCCATACTGTGACAGGCTTGTCAGACTGGTGTTTGCCTCTTTTCTTTCTCCGTTTTCGTCATCTGGCTCCACATCTTCCTCTTCTTCCGTCCTCTCCTCACCCAGCATGGCACTGCCATTGTTTATGCCTAAGCTCGCCCGTTGCACATCTTCATTAATGTTCCTCCGCAGCTCCCGGTTCTTGTTGCGTCTGGCCAGCTTGGTGAGGGATCCGAAGCGCAAGTTGGACAGATTCTCCTCCGAGGAAGACGCCGTCTGTGGTATTTGCTCACTCGCTTGATGGTCATACAGCTCACAGGCCCCCTTCAGCCTCAGGTTGTTGAGCTTGGTGTCGATGCTCTCCTGGGAGGAAGTCTTGAAGCGGCCAGCATCCAGGCTGGCGAATAAGGCCCGCTTCTCTGGAGACAGCATGTCCAGGGAGAGCGCTCGCTGCTCCAGGCCAAGCTGACGGCGCTCCATGCTGCGGATAGTGGCGGCCCGCTGGAGCTTGTCATGGATCTCAACACTCAGGCGCCGGCGCGTTTCACGGAACTCTGCCCGAACATTTGCCTTCCATTCCGCTGCATGAGCTTTGATCTCCCCAACCTGTGACGACAGAGCAGTAAGGAAAAGATCAGGAACAGATTTGGAAAGCCCATGGGGTGCAGCAGCAAGACATTGTATTACTATTCTTTCTTAAAGGCCCTGAAAACTCATTTCTCATTCAGCTTCTTCAAATGAGTGTGAGTGATGGGCTCCTGAATGATATCAAAATCTTCTGCCAAACAGTTTTGGGTATTTATTTCACTTTAAAATGAACAAAAGAAACTACAGGATTGTAACTTTTGACATCTACTACCTAGTCTATTCTAGCCCTGCACATATTTTTGTCTTCTGTGTCTGCTGTCTGGACTTAAAAGTAAAAGAGCTTCACATCTTGAACACCTCAATAACCTCAAGAACAATAGCAGCATGTTACAGAACATTTTTGAGAAGGTCTAAGCGGCAATTAATAGGCAAAATAAGAGAGCTATTTAATTTTCTATTTCTATTATGAGTTCTTTATAATTGAATAAACCTCACCTCTTCTTTGGTCTTTTTAGACAGTACTCGAAGCCAGTCTCCAATCATGCTGAGGACGGCTGCAAAGTACGCCAATCCCACCAAGATCCAGAACCACACCAGAGGTTTGTACCACTTCATATAGTCGATTCTACGGTCACCACCTGGAGGGGAGGGAAAGATACCAAATATAAATCATGACAGTTCGACAAAACTAATCTACACTGTGACAGAAACAACTAGAGCTGCAACGATTAGTCGACTAATCAATCGTTCAACAACTACACAAAAATCACGAACTATATTGATAAACAATTCATCGTTTAAGTAATTTTTCATGCGAAAATGTTAGAAAATGCTGTTTTCAGCCTCTTAGATATGGAGCTTTCCTGCTTTTCTCTGTTTCATATCATATTAAAGTGAATATCTTTGGGTTTTGTACTGACAAAGCAAGACATCTTCCTATTATTTCAGTATTTTCTGACATTTTATAGACAAATTGATTCATCTAGAAAATATTATTGGCAGATAAATCCATAATGAAAAGAATCGTTAGTTGCAGCCCAAGGAATAACCCTATGTCACATAATCTACCTGCCACATAGTCTCCTATTCCCACTGTGCTGAGTGTGATCACAACAAAGTAGATGGCATCTAGTGTGGTCCAGCCCTCGATGTGTTTGAAGACGACAGCAGGGATTGTGACGAAGACAATGCAGCCAGCCAGGATGAACAGGATGGTGGACGTCACTCTGATCTTAGTCTGGCTGATCTGTTTGTGTTTTTGCTGAGAAAACCAAACAGGAGAAGCTATTAGAACAATACAAGCAATTTAAAAAGATCTAAGGGTGAAACAAACCGATGTTTACGTCTCATTGAAAACATTTGGCAAATATGAATAAAAAATAACTGAAACTAGCTTAAACTTTCAACTCACTCTAAATATCTTCTCAACTCTCAAGATGCTTTTCACAAAGATGGTCCCCAGCTGGTCTCCAATCCCCGCCAACAAAAAGCCAAAGAGAGGGATGCCAAATATGGCATAAAGGATGCAAAAGATCTTCCCGCCCACCGTGCTTGGAGCTATGTTTCCATAACCTGTCAGAAGCAATGAAAACACGAAGAAAAGGAGAGAAGAAAAAAGTAAGAGGAAGGAAACATGGCCAAGAAGACTTGGCGAGGAGGAGGCGGAGGAGCTGGAGTGTTAAGATGAGACGCAGACAATCAGGACTTTCTAAAGCGACATAATTAAAGCCCATATATAATAGTCCTGTTGGAGGGGTCTGCGGTAAATAAGCTCCTCAAGAGACAATAATTAGGTTTCCCATAGAGATATTGCATTAAGTATGGCCCTGCGTTGACAAAGATACAATGAAGAAGCGAGGAAGACATATCAAGGACAGTTTTATCATAAGTATTTTGAATGCAATTTCATTTAAACTCATTCGAGCAGAATAAACATGTATTGTATTTGTAATTTGTGTAATTTGAAGCTGGACGTCTTGTATTCCACCTTCTGATATTTCTAAATATTATATCTGGAAGTAAATGAAGCCACTGAAAGCAAGAGAGGGTCAGGGACACTGTTTTTGGGGTTTTTTAATGACGCACTTGAAATAAAAGGAACATGCAGCCAATAGAGAGAGCATAGAAACGGTAATGCTTCAGCTTTGATGTTGGAATTATGGCTCCTAAATGGAACTATATCTATTGTAAATGTTCAAAGCTTCAAGGCAACCAAAAGGCTTTCACTTTTATTAAAAGATCATTTTGATCAATCACAGTTTGTCTTGTTAAAGCAAGAAAGCCGTTTAAGGAATAAAAAGCACATAGAGAGACATAAGGGGAAACCACATTGTCTATGTCAGCAGTGTCTGTTTTGTCAACATCCTCGATACTGTCGAACATCACACGTTGTTAAAGTCCACAGTGCCTGGGCTTTGCATCATTTAGCTCCACCTCATGAGGGCAAAGGGATTTGTAAAACTCACCTGAGGGCTGCAATGAGAGGGAAGGATTTACACAGCTTTATGGATATTTGTAATGAGAAAACACCGTTGAAACTGAGAGGACAAATCCAATCTAGCAATTCAAGGCCTTTGGAAAAATTAATGATTGCCTATTAGTCTTGCATTTATAAGCTCTGTGAGCATTTTGTTCATCATTAAAAGATGAAATTTTTTCTGTAAAGATTAAAATTTTACAATAGTAATAATGTCATATTGTTTTTTCTATACACATAAGCAGTGTTGCCAGGTTGGGTACTCTATGGTGCTCCAAAGTGTTGAATATTATATAGACAAATAAGTAATTATGCAATAGGTAATTACATGAGTAAATTAGGTCAAATATATACATTAAATGATCATCTGTAAAAAATAAATAAATAAACATATTAATAATAATAATAATAATAATAATAATAATAATAATAATAATAATAATAATAATAATAATAATAATTAGATTAAAAATAATTAAAATCAAATCACTAACATGAAAAAATGTGCATAATTTTTATTTCCATAATTAGGTCCAATGATTAAAATATTTTCATGAAAAAGTGGCATTAAATAAAAAATTCTACCACAAAATAAAATAAAAATATTATTAGGAAAATAAGAATTGTTGAGTTTGAATTAATTATTCATTAATTTAAATATATTACACAATATATTCATAGAATTATTTATATCATGTTTTGTTTCTTTATTTTATATTGAACACTGGGCTTCCACAATATTCTACCATGTGGGTAACCTTTTAATTGATTGGGCAAAAAGCAATTTATTTGTTCCATTGAGCAATTTGCGATCAGCTTTCCACTTTGTCTAATGAATCGTTCAACACCTCTGTGATTGTACCTTAAGCAACATAACAATAACAGACGTGGTATTAAAGCATTAAAGATTTAAAGATGCTATTTAAAACTTCACCTATGGTTGTGATGACAGTTCCAGCGAAGAAGAAGGCACTGCCCAGGTCCCAGTAACTGGAAGTGTAGGAAGTGTTTCCAATAGGACTTACTCCTGCATTCACAGCATCTATAGCATGCTGGAAAGAGAAAAACATTCTAAATTATAATGTTAATGAGAGAAGGGAACATAAACTAGATGGAGACAATCCTAGATGCATGTCATAAAGCTGTGATAATAAGTAGAGCTAAGTGAAATCAATTACAAACAATTCAATCAGTTCAATATTATTGTATCTCGCAGTAGAATCATGTATCATATTATCATGTTAATGCTGTAGTCCAATAACAGTTAATCAAAAACTAACACAATATGCATTGCATTGAACATATATTTGATTATATTATCCCAACCTCTTTGGCTTACGACCCCCTAGAATTAAGCAATATCTCATCTCTAGATGAATATGTCGAGTAATTTCAGTATTCTGCAGTACACTGTCACTGTTTTATTATGTGCATAAACCAAATCAACCATTACAATGTCAACATATAAACACACTCCTCCTGTGGACAGACAGTAGATACAGTATAAGCATAAACATCTATCCCAACATCTGTTCACATTATTCAGTGTCTGGCTCTTCACGTGGAGGTGATTCTCACACTCTGCATTCTTACCCACTTTGCATGTTTGTACACTTCACGCTGACTAAATCTACACAGACTTTCACTTGCAGTAAATAGACCTTTATCTCTCCTTCTATGTGAGTTAGTTCCTGAGCTTTTCTTTATCCCCAGCTTGTCTAGGGAAAACATTAAGAAACTACAAGGCTCTGCATTTCATGCATCGTTGTTTTCATTGATCTCCTTCTGAGCTCCATTATGTAGCCACGGAAAGTTAATCTACTATCTTGAATTCTTTCTGAATTCCATGTTTACGGGCATTTCATGGAAAACATTTATTGATTTTCTTATCTCCGTGGAAAGTATTAGTTGGAATTTTTCCTTTGGGCTCAAATAAACATCACTTTCTTCTGACAAGAAAGTCATTGTTGCCTTTTTGTAATATATAGTTTCAGTGCGACATCCCTGCTGAAATATAAAGTACAGTTTCTTCATTCAGGGCAACCCCCCCGCCCCCCCAATCTATCCATGCAAGCTGTTAGTGAGATGCACGTCCATCTCATAAAATATGTATCAACTCTTGTGACATAGCCTACATTTCAAAGCAGACAGAGTGAGGGACCACTTCCACATCGCTGCACATGCCTACTCATAATCCTTCATGTGATTACCTCAGCTCCATCAGAGCAGCTCCCCTAATGAGACACATTTTGGTATCTAAAATTTGTCAATTAGAGTAATCCTATTTCTTAGGTTTTAGCAGACACTGCTACTTTACAGGAGCAATATCTGAGCGGTAATTATATAATAAACCCCAAATAGCCTAATTCTTGAGGCCAAGGGAGAGCTAAAAATAGCCTCACAATGTTTCTGAATATTTGATGAGAAAGTCTATTTTTGTCCCTCGTCTTTTTCACAGCCAAGTTCACGCCGCATTATAGATGTGGAAAATCCTTCTTCTCCGCGGGCACTTTTGAAGCACAAGAATGCTGACTTTGATTTGCGTTGATTACGACAAATGGTGTTTTCGTTTAACACAAGCTCTCCCCTATTTTGATTGCACAGAAGAATCAGCACACAGGTGTTCTTGTGAATTTATATATTTTACACTGCAGGAATAATGGAGAGCAAGTGCAACTCACTGCAGATGTTTATCCTCTCAGTGTGTCTTTCTACCCCCACAGCGGGTGACGGCAGTGATACTGGAAGCATGGTGGGTCACTCTCTGTGAGTCGGTGCCAAGCACTCTCCACTGCAGCACTCTCCAAATCACTAATATCTAAAGCTTTGCCCGAACCACCTTGAAGCAATAAAGCAGGCCAAATGACTGCCAAACAGGAAGACTCTGGTCCATCGCAGATAAGGCTGATATGAATTTATCAAAACTGTTTGTGAAGTGAGCAGAAGAATAACTAAATCGGACTCTGATACACAGGCATATTAAATGATTCTTTTGCTCAAAATCTGCCTGTTTTTTTTCAGAATTCAATTGATGCAATTCTCTTACAGTTGTGACTTGCTGATTTAAACACAAATGGAGCAGATAATGTACTCAGATCCTTTACTCTAGTGAAGTAGAATAGTGAATACATTATCCATCATACTGCATTCAAAGTCATACAAGTACTGCACTGAAGTAATATCAGCAAACTGTACTTAAAGTAGGAAAATGAGAGCAGAAAGGCTCCTGTGAGAGTCATAATATTATATGATAAAATGATAAAAAAAAGGAGTAAAAAGTACAGTATTTCCCTCTGAAATGTTGTGGAGGAGTATAAATTAGCATACAATGGAAATCAAGTACTTTAAATGTATACTTAAGTACAGTAATTGAGTAAATGCACCTACAAGTCACTTTGTATACACAGTATTTTGTTTATTTAAAGACTTTTAAAAGACATTGGTTCTATAAAAACTGTACATTTTAGTCGATTTTTATAGTATTTTCATTACTTGGTGCTCTTTGTGTAGACCTCTGAGGAGCCCATTCCTCAGCAATCCCTGTGGCCTTTTAATAAAACTGCCTAACTTTGATAATCGTTCTCACAAACAACCTGAGGTTTCTTCCATCTTTCCCCCCTTTAATTATGGGGTTTCTTTTAGGAAGTTTTTCCTTGTGGGTGTCGTATCCTGTACAGTCTGTAAAAGCACACTGAGACAAATGTATAATATGTGATATCGGACTATATAAACTATAAATCCATATAATAAAATAAAAATATAGAAAATCATGACAGTGTTGTTTCTGTGTCCTGACATAGAGTCACTGCATGTAGCTCATTGTTTATAAAGGTTTATTTGTAGATAAGTGAGTCATCAATAAATGAGGCTTGACTGGTGTCAACAACAGCACGGCTTCACATTGTGCCTGCCATAGTGTGAGTCATCCCGAAAGTGCTGGAAAAGCCAATTTGGTCTTCTGCCTTTGTGGGCGCACAGCGGGTAGGTGGACAGCACTGATACTGAGGCAGACATGAGGTCAACGGACGTGCATAGACATGGACACGAACATTAATGCAACACATGCTGTGGAGCAAAGCTTTAGAAGCGCGTGCTCTATACATCATCTTCTTCTGTCCCACACACACACACACACACACACACACACACACACACACACACACACACACACACACACACACACACACACACACACACATGCCTACCAAGGTTACCATTTTTCTGTCAATTTCTTTGCCAAAGATTCACACAGCAGTGAGTTACCACTGCTGTGTCGCCACAGAGGATCTTTGTCTGATTGACAGGCTTGACAACACGAAAGGACCGATAACAAAACCTGTGACCAGACAGACTCTTTGATGGAGTACTTGTGAAGAAACATGTACTGAAAGCTTTTTTTTCAGACAGCAAAGAAGAAGAAAAAGTGTTATTTGTCAGTTTGAGTTTCACACATGGCATGATATTTGTTATTTTGCTGAGAGTTGAAGGACCATCTATGTAGAGGGATAAATCAATATCATCTCTTCTGATTGAAAGAAATACTTTGACATTATGGGAAATTCACTCCACTCTCAATCTGATACAGTAAATAGGAAGATACAGTCAGCAGACGGTTATCTTATCTTAGCTTAAAGCCTACCCGCACCTTTAAACCTATTTAAAGCGTTATATGTCATATGTTTAATCTGCAGACAAACAAGTTGTGGTTTAACAAGGGGTTTGCACAAAGTCAGGCTCACTGTTTCCCCGTATTTCCAGTCTTTATGCTAAGCTAACTGGCTGCTGGTGGTGGCTTTATATACCATATAGACAGCATTATGTCATGCGTCTGAATCTGATCAATTGTCCAGGAGACAGTCTTGTCTCTGATTCAGCTGCTGCTGCTTGTGCTGCTGCTTCGGGCAGCAGGAGGTCTGTGACTGCTGGCTTGTGCAATAAATAATTGATTCCCTCCGGTCCACAGGGACGCCATGCTAAAGGTTTATATTTCCACACGTCTGTTAAGGAAATACTGCCATTGATTTTTTTACAAACACAGAATTTTTGTGGCGCTGCAAGGGAAGAAGAAGAAGAAAGGAGGCTTTACTGAGAAAGAATAACAGAACAGACGTGGGCGTGGAGAAGGAGGGAGAGACAGAGAGGCAGTTCAATATTCACTGGAGCAGTGTTAGAGAAGCTACCGTCAAATGAAGCCATTGTAGCGGAAAGTGAAGCACATCACAGTGGTCGGTTCTCTCTTTGGGGTTATTCCAAGTTTAAGAGAATCGGAGTGGTCCACTGTGGCACTGACTCAAATGTGACTATTCTCAGAGTACATGAGACGTGTGTCGCAAACCCTTACTCTCCAGAGAAAACACCCCTACAGAGACAGAATATCCCTCTCGTTTCTTCGAGAACATTCTCTGCAAAGGAGTGTTTGACTGAGCTCAGTCACACTTTTTTCTGTCACTGCCTCACAAATCAAACTTTCCACTCAGCAAACTGCACACTGACATTACTTTTCAATCCTGCTTCCAGTTGCACATGTCAGCTTGATGTATTGACCTTAAGACTTGACCTATAGTTCTCGCTGTGATATCAGAAAGCGGAAACTTTCGCCTTACCCTGTGTTTTTTCTTTTTACGATCGGCTTGTTATCTGGACCAGTTCACACAGGTATTGGTTGAGAATGAAAGCTTCTTATGCCACGTTGGCAACATGTGGAACATTGCAGAAAGAAGCGTGCTTCAGATCATCTTTAAATCAACCTCTGTGTCAAGGGTTGTCACTTGTGTTTTTAACAAGATTCATCGAGATTCAGATCTGCAAACAAATTAAAATATTCTTATAGATGCCATATTTAATTTCATGGTCAGACAGAGCTTGATGTGGTGTCGTGTAGAGTATTAAACTTTCAGGTTCATTCAGCTTCTTAAATCTCCCTGGTTCTTTTCAAACCTCTAAGTTTACAAAATGTTCTTGTTAAAATAGAAGATATATCACACACAGGCCTAGAGAAACTTGGCGTCAAACGTGTCTTACAGTAAAGACAACAGTGATCTTGTGGCCCCGAGCTAGTTTCCTGATTTACAACGTGTGGGTGTTGTTAAAGCCTCACTCTAGAATTTAATCTCCTGATACATTTATTATTGATGGTCTTCAAATGCATCTTAGTTATTAAATCTATTCCTCAAAACAATCCACTATGCTATTGTAATAAAAATGTAGGTTGTTTACTACTAGTACTATTAGTTTGCTCATGAATTAAAGATACAAAATCGATATTAAGCTTCAATTACAATTCACAATTGTTCATTCTAAGCAGCTGTGATGATTCCCTTTTCTCTGAGATGACGTGTATGTACTGTTGTGTAACATACAACTTATCATTCATGTGGGTAATTGTTTTCACATTGTCATTTCAAACATTGTTATTCTAAAAATGTTGATTAAAGCCGCTTTAAGTCGAGATTTATTTGTCATAAATACAAATAAACTTTTTTCTTTTCTTTTTTTTATCTAAACTAAGAAGTCACAATTTTTTTCTTAATATTAAAATACAGCTCTTGTTTGTTATCTATTAAAGCAAACATGACTTATGTAGTTACATCACAAGTTTTATGTGGACATAAGCTATTATTCTGTAACATTCTGCAGCAGTGGACGGACACTGGAATTTAAAGCTTAATTTGCTAAAGGACAGTCTTGATATGAAATTCAGTAGCATCCACGCTTTTCATGTGACAAGCTAATGAAAGGAGAATTAATTAACCCGAGAACATCTAATTAACCCTGATAGCAATCGCCATCTAGAAAACTGTCCTTATCTACCAATCACATTGAATGACACTCATCAGATCAATTCATTAAACGTGTCTTCTGTTCCTATCCTCTTACAAACTAACCTGTTTGGTGATGAAAAGATTCAATAAATGCAATGTATTATTCCAGGGCTCACTGAACAGCTGAAAGGAAGTTAAAGTCTGTTATATGTGCATATCTAATTGTATCTAAAACTCCAAAAGTTCTTCTCCACTTTCAATCACTCACCTTGATGAGTCCCTCGAGCTCATTAGGATTAACACAAGGGTGTCTCTCCAGGAACGAAGCCTTCACGAGAGTGATGCTGGTCTTCTGGTCGTCCTCAAACGGCTGCTCCAGTGCCTTAAATGCCAGACCTCCACAGACCAGGTAGAGAACGACCACGATGAACACCGCCAGCACCGTCTTCCATTTCATCACTGAGTGAAGAGCTGCGGCCATGCCGTCACAGCTGGCGTCCATGCTGGCCACCACGCTGGCAGAGCGGGAGGAGATGGAGAGGCGTGGCAGTGGACAGTGACCATTGGCCTTAGGCTCGCAGCTCATGGGGTTCTGCATGGTGGCCACACTGGCCTGGACTAGAGTTGACTTCGCCATGCCAGACTGGGCCTTTTTGGGAGGGACCAAGTTGGTCTGGACCGCCACTAAGAAAGAGTGAGAGGGAAGAGAAAACTAGATTAATTTAGGTTTTGTTTAACTTTGTGTTGGAGGATACAAAGATAGAAATTATGTATCTTCTGACAGTGATTTCGATGATTTTATGCAAATTAAAATGAACAGAGCGTTTTGGCTGAAGGCCTTGAATCTGTTACAGACAGCTTGAGCGTTAAGAAAAAGAGACATGTTGTTTTGTCGGCAGTTTTTGAGGCTTTATAAGTGAGTTTGAAATGATTACGCACTGATTGTGATTACAGATCGCTGTGTTTGTCCTTTGATGCAAAAATAATAAGAAAGAAACCATGGCATGAGTCTAATTACAGTGTTTTCCCCCCACCTTTAAGCTTTCATGTGGCTTGCATGTCAAATACATTAAGTTTAAGATGTGGACTCAGCACCTGGACAAGAAAGACATGCGTCTGTTTTGCAGATTTTAAAAGGACATAAACACAAGTTATTACAGCCATTGAAAACCTATAACCTCCTGCATGAAGCATTGGAAAGTAATTTCCTTCAATTACTGCGAGCTAGTAAAGAGATATTTAGCAAGCAGACACTTAACGCTATCAGCAGAAAGGCCTGTTATAATCCATCCTACAGCTGCGTCAATGCCTTCATCTCAACATGCGAAGAATGTGTTTTGGGTTGGACACATAAAAGCCATTATTCCTTGTGAAATGGAGCTTTAGAAATCCACAGCTACCACCTCAATCACTCATGCAGAAAACCTTGTCATCAAATTATTGTAATGAATGAAAAACCTGAAGAAACCTAAATTAGGGGCAGCAAGCAAAGGAGTGTACGTATATTACATGGATGTACAATAAGGACACATATTTAAAACATACCACTTACACACTTGCTAGTTGGAGGTGAACACTGAGCTACCCTCTATGTTAAAGAAAGCAGGATTTAATTATTCTAATAGACTGTAAGAGAGAGAGGGATAAGTGCCACTTTCAGTCATTGGCTTCAGGATGGGTTTTATAATAAATTCAGCGGTGTTGGAACAGGTCAACCCAGTGGCAAGCTGCACCTTGGAGGCAGCCACATTTAGATTCCTTTAATGTGTATAAAGCATTGTATAAGCTATTCAGAGCTTCAGGCTTCACCCCTGACGCACCCACCTCTCTCAGTTCGGAGAGCGTGGCGTGCCTCGGAGCCATGGGTGGAGCCTGTTGTCTACAAAGATGCAACTTTGGTAGGTAGCAATACAAAATGGATTTGTTTTAGAGAGGCATCATTTCCTTTATTGGAATAGGATCACTTATGAGATATACTAAGTAGGATGTATGCCCTCACTCATACACCCCACCCTGATAAGTCAAGGGCGTCCAGGAAGTGTCTCATTCTCTGATCCAGGAGCTATGAATCTTGTTAGTTAAAGCCTGTATCAGGAGTGAATCAATAACGGCAAAGTGATGTCAAAAGCTTAGGAAGGTGCAAAACTGCCACTTTCAATTTATAGGACATGCCTTTAAGGGCAGTGGCTAGCTATTTTTAGAACATGAGATGAATTAGAAAATTAGGACTGAAAGGTGAAGCAGCAGAAAGACAATAACACATCAATATCCTATGCTGTATTTGGTGCAGTCATGTTGATGGATGTAGTTGAGCGTCATCTGGTAAATTAATTGCAAATTGGGCCTTGTCTTTCTGAGACATGAATTGCTTTTCATCTCATCATGTGAGGGAGTGAAATTTAATAAGTCAGCTCTATGCAGCAGGGCAGCGGCAGCTAGGGCAGTTCAGAAAGCTGGATCTTATTGAGTATTTATTTAGTACAGCTAAGTAATACATAACTATGGGTACTAAAGCATAAGTAAAAGAATATTTGTCTATATATCAATTTTAAACCATAGAGGCAAAATTCAAAACTGGGATGAACATCATTTGGTTTTCGTTTCTGATTTTTGAGGCTGTGTGGCATGCATTTAAAAATCCCTTTCCAGCCACTGAATTTGTTTTATATTGATTTTTGCAAATTAAATAAGGCCTGAGTGGAAAGCAGTGCTTTTTATCTGATAGTATCTCTCTCTCATCCCTCACTCTGTTTCCAGCAGAGATAATGTTCACTGGGGGCTCAGGTCCATTAAATAATTGTTCCATTCTTTATATGTGGATGCTGATGATAATTTCAATGATGGCAATAACATGTTGCATCAACCATTTAACATACTGTTTGGTGGGATACTGGAAACATTCAGTTTGTCAACAGTTATGCATATTGCGTGTACAAAAGCATTATTTACCCACTGATGAACAACACACAAAACTAGAAGTAATAGTAAACACGAGGTTCAAATGTAGGGTTGGCTCAGGTCAGCTCTTGGTCCCGTTATTCCCTATGGTGCTGGACAGGTTAAAGGCGTTAAACTCACCAGCTGAGACTCAAATGCAAGTTTCAAGCCAGCCTGAATCACACATGAAAGCCAAGGACTTCCTGCAAAGACTAATTTCAAAATAACACCTTTACTGAGTATGTTGCAAGGAGTAGTCCGTCTATCAATCTAACTAATCTCAAAACACAAAGTAAAACATCTCATTTCAATAGAAAAAAAATGTTTAAAGAAGCAAAATCCGCATGTTTTTGTAACCTTATGTAAAATATAAATACTTAAATAAATTCCCAGTAGGGGGGACAGAAGAAGAGTCATAGCCCTTTTCCTAATAATCCAATGTAACCAGACATCTCTGGTAGTTATACTATAAATTATAGTTTCGTGAAGAGAATTTCGTCCTTTAGGCAACAACTTTATATGCTTTTATTTTGACATCTTTTCCGGTTTCAGGCTGGTTACTCCTGGCAGCTTGACGCGGCTGAAGCTTCGCTCCCAGCAGCGTTTCCATGCACAACTGAGCACAAGGAGGATGGACAATAAAGAAATACCCCCAACCACCTTGTCTCGTATTAAGGGTCCTTTTTGCAGAATAGAGACACGGGCTACATATAAGAGAAAACACGAAGTAAACAATGAATAAGAAATAGTGCAAGAATGTTTAAACCCTTGAATAATGCAGCCTGGTGTATTGTTTTGTGTCTCAGGTATCTCCATGAGATGTTACTGAGATTAGGAACTAAAATGCCATAAATATCTAAAATGATCAAATAAGAAGAAGGCAGTATTCACCAACCTTGTTCAGGGTCCCAGTTAACTTGTTTCCTTGGGTTTTCTATTGGAAATTTCATCTCTATTTTTGTTCTCAATCAAAACGTAAGGGAATTTTCAATCCGATTATAAAAAGAAAGAAAGAAATAGCCAAATCACAAGGAATCCTCTCACATCTTCGGGACATCATGTTTTCATGGATGTGGGTGTAAATTGTACGCAGGGATAAACGCATCGCAAAACCGCATTGTCTGCCTCTGCTGTCCCCCCTCCTTTTTTCTCCACCTCGCTTAGACGCGCGGTGTTTGTCTGACAAGATAAATACTTGTGAAACCTTTGACTGTGCTGTTGCATCAGAGGCACAAACCACATCACGTCTCACACCAAAACACAATAAAAAAACGGTGATCCGGTCCACCAACACAGCCAGAGTGGCTCCAAAAAAAAGCAAGTTTACGCCGCCAGCAAGAACAACAGGGAGGGATGCTCTCCTCCCTTTCATTCCCAAAACGCTACTCCACATCCTTTACTGTAACTAGCTGGAGGAAATTTTCCTCTAGCTTTGCATCAGTAACATTTTCATTCATTTCTATAATCCATTTTTGAATACTCACTCTTTTGTTTATCCCCCCAAACAGGTTTATCCTCTCGTCGTTTGGCAACCGGCGACGGAGCACATGGCGCAGGGCGGCAAGTCAGAGATGTACGCAAAGTCAGCTGCAGACTTACACTATGACATCATTCACATGTATGGGAAAACAGTGCATTATAGATGAACTTCGAGAGTAAAAGACAAGTGCAGTCCTCCATCCCGTCAGACCACCTCAACTGTGTAGCATACGTCAGATAAAGAGGCTGACCATTTTAACAAGGGAGCAATTTATAAACAGCTTGGTTAAATTGTTTCAGGAAATATGAACTAGTGTCCAGAATTAGTGTGCAGGCTTGTTGTAGGCCTATGTGTAACTCAAAAAGTAGCACTTTTGTTTTGTTGCCAAAACGTCCTACAGGTGTTGTAGGTTTATATTTAAATGATGGCCTATGTTTATCTTGCTTTTGCATGTTTTTTCTATTCAAGCAATAGTTTAGTTTAATACGTTTTCTACCTTACCCTGCAGTCGATTAATTTAAGTAGACTGTGTCAAAATAAATTTGTAAAGACCTGAAACATGCTTGAGAACTGCTATTATTTTTGCCAAAGTATTACAATCTTCCCTTGCAAATGCATGGTACTAATAATAACCCTTGTTATTAGGAAAATAAAACACAACACACAACAAACACAAACAACCAAAGTCACTTTATATTGATTAAACAAATAAAATCAATGGTAAAAAATAAAAAATAAACAACGCTAGGGATTTTAGAGAAGGGATTAAGCAGATGATACAGACTGGGTCAGCCATGAGAAAAGAAAGAAACCCATGGCTGCGTAGAAAGTATAAACACCTAATAAATCCAAAACAATCAGGCATTTCTCTCAAAAAGCGTTAGAAGTAATGTAACGTAGTCGATATGTGATTTAAAGAAGACACTCACCATACAGAACCATAGCAGGGGAGGACACATGTGTGCTATCCGGGGGGGAAATGTGGAGTAAAAACAAACTTGAATAAGCCTTTCAAACAAGAGTGTAACTAATAACACTAATTACTGCATTACATTTCAATAATGACTGTAATTAATGTTATTTTTCCACCTATGATTTTCCTGTTATGACAAACTTTGAAAAGCTCTTTGAATCAGATTCATTTGGTAACAATAAAGAAACACTGTAATTTTGTGTCTACATCAATTTGACACAAATTAAGATTTTCTTTTCTCATCATAAGTTAAAATAGGCTATAGCCCTGTTTTTCTCCTGTATATACAAGGATAAGCCAACTGGTGTTCACAAAAATATAACAGCGTGAGAAAACATTACAGCATAGAGTATTAAAAGACCATTTATATTGATGTGTAGATTTTAAACTGGAAATAAAATCAAACTGTTAAACAGTTGAAAAAAACTAAATAAAGCATGAATTGATTTGTGGTTATGGCTAATGTTGCTGTTCAAAGAGTCAGTTCCACACTACAATTAAGTCATTCATAATCCTTTGTTGGTAAATGACGTGAGGGGTTAAAAGTCCATCAAACAATGCAAGGAACATGACAGAATTAACAATACACTGCTGTAAGAGTGTTCCCACGACATGAGCTTAGTTGAATCAGAATGTATATTTGCTGTGCTGTGTTTTCCCACATTGCTCAGTTTCCACACTGCCACATTATACTATAAATGAGGCCACTTTGCTGGTTTTGTTTTTTAGCCGGCCAGATGGTGTATGTTTGTCCTAAAAACAGCACACCAGTAATTAACACGATAGGCTACCATCCAGTAATTAGGATGCACGATGGCACAGAACTATTAATAATAGATACATTTTATGTTTTATACTAGCCGCTGTCCCTCTCGTCCCCTCCTCTGTTGAAAATCTAAATAACTGCACTATTAGGAAGACAATTATATATAATTCATTGCAGGTTTAAAGCCGTTTCTGTGAAATCCCACCCTTAATTGGCAGGCACAGGCGCTCCAGTACATATACAAAGTGTTTTATGCAGTGGTGGAAGAAGTATTCAGATCTTTTACCTAAAATAGTAATACCACAGTGTAGAAATACTCTTACTCTTACTTAAGTAAAAGTATCAGCAGAAAAATATAATTGAAGTACCTTAAGTAAAATAA
The DNA here is from genome assembly GCF_900634415.1 of Cottoperca gobio. Lineage (NCBI taxonomy): Eukaryota > Metazoa > Chordata > Actinopteri > Perciformes > Bovichtidae > Cottoperca > Cottoperca gobio. Next base: position 7,057,075 of record NC_041376.1, on the reverse strand, counting down.
CTCAATATACAGAATGGATCATTTCAGAATCATTATGATATTACTGGATTATAATTAGGGATGCATTAATGGGTACATCACTGTAATAATCTAAATCTGCAATGTAAATAGTAGCTAAAGCTAACAAATAATTAGCCTCTAAGATGTAGTAAAGTAACATAAAATACTCAAGTAAAGTACAAGAACCTCTAAATTGTATTTCAGTACTGTTCTTAAGTAAATACAGTCTACTTATTTACATTCCATTGGTGACTTTATGACCTGCAAAGACAATATAGGCTGCCTTTTCCTGCATTGTATTTGCTTCACACTGGCTCCACTTGCTTCACCCTGTTCGTCTAATGTTCAAACGCTGGCTCCAAAAATATCGCGTCCTCACCATAGACTGTATGGTCCACACCCAAAAATATCACAATGTTGAAACAGAAATATTCATGGGGGATTTTAGTCACTTTGTCTACTTTTCTTTCTGCTGTCTTGAGTAGATGTGCTGTTGCCAGTGGGAAATAAAATAAAACAAAACCTTTATTACATGACAAATAATTTTGATAATTATTCATGTATTGGATTTGATTAAATTCTGAGTTGAATACCCTTTTCCTTGTTATTTCTGTTCCCTTTTTCCAGTCAAGTGACAGGTGTGTTTATCTAAGGGGGTGGGTGGTTTGAGGCGTGACTTTCCTTACGCATGAGCGTGATGACGAAGGCAATCATAGCAACCAGCATGGCGACGGAGAAGCTTTGCTTCGCCGCTCATCTGCTTACAAACTAGCATTAGGCTGTAACATTTACCTTACTTTATTGTCTTTCAGCGTTAAAATGTTTGCAATTAAGTACACTGTAGTTTCTGGATGTATCCAAGATCTGCTGTCGCTACCCAAGAACATTTCTGAGGAAAATGGGATACGCTGAGTGTAACATTACCATGGAATCGAGAATAGGTATGCAACTGCCATTAGCATTAGCTAACCTAGCTGTTTGGCTAGTTAATCAGCAGCAGGAAGCAAATTGAAATTGTGCTTAGGCAGCAATGTGAAGATAAACTCATGCTGACTGCGTATATGCTCACTAATGTGGATGTAGACAATGGTCAGCCTTTTAATCACATTGCTTGTTTTTAAGACTTAACCTTTAAATCCATAATAAGACAGTAACGTATGTAGCGTGTAACACAATGCTTCAGTAGACGCTAGCTAAACATAGGTTAACTTTACTCTATTTTGTTACATTAAGTTAAAGACGGCATTTGGCCGTGTCGTAGATTTACTATTTACACAAAGGGATTCGTTTTTACAGTGACCATTGAATACTGTAGACACGAACTATATCAACAACCGGTATACAAAAAGATGAATTAAAGTAAAATGGACTAATCGTATTTTTATTTACTGATTACATGATCAAACTTATTAAAAATGATAATTGTTTTGTTTGCATCACATGCTGAACTTAACTTGAAAAATTATGACACACTAATAATAATAATAACATATTACATATTACAGCTAGAACAGAAATGCATAAACTCTAGACAAAAGGTGATTACTCTAACTAAAGGACTGGAAGTTTATGTTTTATTATACCGATGTAATGAGTCTAACATATTTTTGATTGTTTAGACAATAAATGTTATATGTATTCACACAAAGTCTAAAGTGAGTCTTAAAATCAACATTTAAAAAAATCAAACAAAGTAAATCATTTTTGAGAAGCTGTATACACCAAATGCTTGCTTGATAAATGACTTAACTGTCATTGATCATTTTGTCAATCTATAAACCCATTAGTTGACAAGTGGAGTCAACATGTCCATATGCATCCGTGTTCATTTAGGGAGTGTATCATCTGGAGGGAGCTGCAGCCCTGGTGTGAGAGGACAGACTTCAAAAAGTAGCCGTAAGTATTAATATGCGATAATATTATCATTAGAAATAAGTCAAATAAGAGCTTAATTTTACAGTGTACTGTATGTTGTTCTCTGTTTGTGTGTTTAGCTTTCTGCACTCGCTCCTCCAGCAAGTTAACACAGTCCATCGTTAAAGACCACATGGTGTCTCATTACAAAAAGGTTTACTCAGCTAAAGGTGAGCTACATGGCAAGGATGCATTCAGTAGACCATACTAATTCAGTTCCTGCATAAATAACATCCTTATATTCTTTCATATTCTTTTATTATTATTATTATTATTATTATTATTTTAGCACATTTTTATTTTCAACATGTCATACTTTATTTGCCTGATTTTATTTGCCTTAGTCCTAATAATTATGTTTTTAATGCTGAAATGTTTTTAATTCTGGTTCAACTACATAAAGCACTTTGTAACTTGTTTTGAAAAGCGCTTTATAAATAAAATTTATTATTTTTATTATTATATGTTGAAGTAGTTAAAACATGTATCTCTGTTGTATAGTAATTGGATTAATAATCTGTTATGATGTAACTGTTTTTGCCTTGTTCCACAGCTACCATTGATGCCTCAGTACCCAAAAGCTTGATACACAGTGTAAAGTGTAAGTATCAAATATTAAATGATTAATTCAACTCAAAACTCCTTTTCAATGTTGAAATAAGGATGTACCTTACAGTACAATTTGTATTGATAATATAAGTGATTCTCATTTTAATACACCCACATTGGTTTTTAATAGCATAATAATTAGTTTAAATGCTGTAACCGCTAACACTCAGGTATTGCTTTCTCAGTGGTAATCAGAGTCGAAGACCAAAGTTCTTTCTGTGAACTCATCACTTTGCACCATCGTTCAGTATTTCAGGAAGACATAAATCAGTCTCGGCAGAGGCCAATTGCTGCACTGACAGTTGCCTCGATAAGCAATAATACAATGCAACCACTCATCACGCCTGTTTACAGGATGTAGCTCATCCTTATCGTTAATGGTAAACGTAATGCTCTCTTCTTATGACTGTGCTACATTGCTCTCTTGACCCTCCTGTACCTTGCAAATAAGTACAGTAAGTATTTGCCTATTATACACTAATTCCTTCGCTACTCACTTTTTTCATTGCCTGTTTACAGACAATGACCAGATCAGACAGGAGCGGTTGAGGAAAGGGGGTCGTCCTCAGTCAGCCCACTCTCTCTCACAGAGGAATAGCAGAGCCTCCTGCTCCTCAGCCCAGGTAAGAAATCAAGGTAGAGTCACTGATGTGTTTCTCTGTTTTCTCCCTTATATGATGCCAATGTACTAGAACTGAACTAGAACTTGATGATCACAAGTGTTCAAAGGCTTTACATGCAAAGACTTCATTATTTTAATCCAACATGTTTGCTTTTCAGAGTAGATTATCTGTGCAGTATGATGACAGTCCCTACCTCTGCTCAAGGAGTTCCACGGTCTCCAGCCCAAGGTTCAGCTCCTCCTTCCATGCCAAGGACATAGTTTATCCATCGTATAAAGTCGGTTCTCACAACCATTCTCATCACATTCGCCCGGCATCAGAAATAAAATACCGTAGCTCGGAGGCAACTTCCCACAGACTGCAGTCAGCGTGTTCAGTGGGAGCTTTGGGGGATCAGAGTTGCTACAATACTTTCCAGGACCCTGTTCAGAAGACGTACAGCGGAGACCTGCTCCAAAAACATTCACAGCACTTTACCCAAGACAAACCTTTCACCCCTAAGACCCTGAAATCAGAAAAGAGTTCATACCTGTCACAATATCGCTACTACAGAGCACCACGGAGGAAACTTACTCAGGATAGCACCAACTCAAGGTTGATGCGACAGGAGACATATCATGGAAGGTACGTAGCTCACATCTCAGTGAGTCTCAAAGGAAAGCAACAGATATGTGTCAATTATAAAACAATTATCTTAACATGTGTTCTAATGTGTTACAAATAACTCGAGTTCTATCTTTTTTTTATGCAGCACAAAAACCAAGGAACACACACAGGAATTTTATGAGCCATCTCAGGTAATTTTGAGGATTTCATTTGATTATTGAGATATATTTTCTAATGTGTCTAACAATAACAATACAGTGTCAACACTTTTCTTGTTATTCAATGAATCCATTTATTGACTAACCTTTTTTTTTTTAATCATATGTTAAAGTGACTGGATTCCTTTTCAAATGTATTTTCTTACATCATCGGTGATGAGGTATCACGGCTTTGTTGGCTGGTTTGTACCCGGCCTAAAAACTGATTCATTTCATTCATTACAATTGTATTGGAAAAGGGACAATGCACATTATTCAACATTCATAAATGTACCCGAGTAAGCTCAAAGGCTAGTTTTCATCAGTACTCGCTGATGTTGTTAGACTAGAATAATAATTATAATAATAATACCAGATGTACAACATGCCTCAGTTGTTATCGCTTAATTCATTCAGTGAGGATGAATGCAACACGTTTAGAATCACCCACACAGACTGAACCACATGACATTCGGTGTGTACAGTATCCAAATAAAAATAGTGGTGTATAATTGTTTGTTGCTCATTGTCAGTAATCCATTCTTGAGTGGTTGTTCATCCCTTTGAACCACAAAGGACTGAAGTATTTACAGCCACATTTAACATTAGGTCATGAGACCGCCTTGACAATATTGAATATTCTCATTTTACCATCCTTTTTGTTTTACAGGGATTTAATACAGAGCATGAGTGGTCTGAAGAAGAGTTTAATGGCACATATTTCTCAGCATCGAGACAACAGAGTCGAGCGAACAAGAGCAGAGACCATGATTTCTTTCACTCCTCATCCAGGTGAACTCATGAAGTGTAAACATGATGTCCCATTTTAAACAGAATGTTATAACTTGTGTATTTCCAGTGTCTAAAATAATTGCACTTTAATCTTTTAGGGGCTCACCAGAAGGAGGGAAATCTCCCATTATGAAGAATGTATCTGCAGAGTACGTTGATAATGTCTAATCATCATGCAGCTTTTAATTTATATATTAGAAAGCTATTGCCATACGTAAAAGGAATGGACAATATGATGCTTCCGTGAATCTTAAGACCCATCTAAAATCATTTCTCTGTCACGTGACTAATTCTCATCTGTTCTACAGGGAAGAAGAATTAATGTACCTTGAATTCATTTCTGCTGTAACAGAGGATATATTGTCCAGGGGGCACATCTCTGACAGGTGTGCCATTTATTTTCTATGAAGAATACTGTCTGTGTTTTATGTTAGCTTACAGACATTTACATGTGCATCCTGGATGGCACTTTCTTAATAGCTATGTGTCTGGTGTATGAGTATATTGTTAAACAGGGGCTAGTGTCTGTTACTACCTCCAGAGTCATTGTCTGTGTCCTCTGCAAGGTTCCTCGACCGGGTGATAAAGCGTCACATCGACATGAATCGGCATCAGCTTGACGTGGTGAGTTTATAGCTTCATGCAGAACACCAAATATGTCACGCAAGTCTTGTTTAAGTGTTAAGGTTCCAGCTTTGAATAAATATTTGAAAAGAAATGTAAAAGATTGTCACAAAGGACTCTTCAATGTCTTCTCCTGCGTCTGATGGCATTATTTGTTTTTAGGGTAAAATGCGCCACCTTCTGAAAGTGCTGCGTAAAGATTTTGAAGAGCCAACCAACACATTCACCTCCAATACAGAGCTCGGAAAAAAGGAGAATGGTCTGCTTCATTCATTCCTACCGCATCTGGAATCAGGAGGGAAACAAGTAAAGACCAAAAAGGACGATGACCTGTTCTCTTATGCGTCACAAATCAAATACTGCGATTCGCCAGATTATGCTGATCCCCTATTGGCGTCTACACCCTTAAGCTCACCTGAAACGACTGCTGCCTCAACAACTAAAACTAACGAAAAAGACGGAGAAGATGACAATCAGGAAAAGGGCATCAGCTCTCCTGGTCTCAGTGAGCAGGTTTCTGATAATACAGGAATCGGTGAAGGGGACCAACAAAATCTAATAGCCACAACTGAGACAAACAAAGAAGTCTACAATGAAAACCATGAATACACGTCTATAACGAGTGACAAAGGATTTCATCAAGACCCAGATGAAGTCAGTTATGATGGACAATCTAAAGAGCTTGAGGATCTGGGGAGAAGTTTGTCAGAGTCGCTTCATGTATCCAGCAATACACAATACAGCAATGTGGAGACTGCCACTGGGCAACATACAAATACTGCTGCTTCTGTCAGTGATGATGAGTTCTGAGTTTTGCTGAATTTAGGGATTGAAGGTCATTTAATGCTTTATTACTAAGTGAGTGTTTTACAAAGTAGTTCTACTCTGCTTTTTTTGTTTACATTTTTGTTTTCTTTTCAGAAAAGCAGAGACTTGATGTCTCATTTGGGATATTGTAAAGTGGCCACATACTGGCCGTAGTGGTTGAGCTCTAATTGACCTCCAGAGTAATGCTTTAAACATTTCCTACATTATCACGCTATGGTAACTAGTATGATTAGCACATTTGCAAATGATAGTCCATAGCACTGCTGTCAAATGTGTGAAATAAGTGGTATAATTTAGTTTAAGTGTAATGCAGAGAGTCTACCCAGTTAGTCTTAATATCGCTGAAGTTTACATTTTCAGATTTGAAAAAAAACAAAACACTTTATGTTGTAAAGAAACGTATACATTTTCCAGTGTGTTTGACTTGACATATGCCTCTGAGATGTAGCTACTAGGAGTTGATTGTCACCAGAAAGTGTCTTTACAATTGCAATAAATTTTCTATTATTCTGATTCTTGCATGTTTGCATTTGATCATTAAGACTACTTTACAAACTGATAATTATTCAACCTGCAACTAGCAACATAACAAGCACGGCCATTATTACCACATTTGAGGGTTGTGACTTGAGCCATTTTGCAAACAATTACAGAGGGGGAACTCTTTAATCATTGTACAATATTCTGTGTTTGCGATTACAGCTGTCAGTCGATGTAAAGGTAAACAGACAAGTCAGCGGCCAGCAGTTCCAGACAACTGTCCCATTTCTGGCATTTTCACCGCTCGGCATTCCAGCTGTCTGATGTCATGGCTCTGAAAACATACATGTATTCCTCCGCCACGGAGGCACTACAATACATTTTGAAACGTTCGTTTGGCTAAGAAAATACTGCAAACCATATGTTTTGTATGCAGTAATTGAAAAAAGAGTTATTACAATGTTATTAGGTGATTGTTTACATTTTAAAACATAGTTATTAGAGGTATAGAGCCGCGGATGTAGACGGAATACGCTTGTTGCTCTTCCAGTCCCAGGAAGCGAAACACGCTTGGAACTTGAGTGAACTGTTGGACCAAGAGGCATGGGGTGCTACGTTAGTTTGGATCCACAAACAAACTACAGACCAATGGGCTGTCTCTAATTCAGATACATATCCAAAACGTATTGTAATCCATTGACCTTGATGACGGAATCCTTCAGGACCGAATCCTAGTTGGACTACTAAATTGCATCTGGTGGCTAACGGTAACGTTAACGTTTTTGCCCAAAATATTTACCGGCGACGTCAGCTTCCCATGGGTGTCGTCTATTTGCTGGAACACAAGTTAGCACGCTAGCGTTAAAGCTAATCTAACGCTAGTTGTAGTTAACGGTTAAAGTTAACAAGCTATCGAAACTAACAACGAAAAGTAGCTAGTTAGTCCGGAAAATACCAAACATTTGCAACATACATATTTGACTTTAAGTAGTTAAGTTATAACGTACATAAATTGTAATTAAATGGGTGTATGTTTAAATTGGAAAGCAGCAGGGATTTTGCAGTGTTGTGTACGACAGTAGCAGCTTGCGGCGTATTGAATCAGGTCGCTCTTGTCAGTGTTTGGATCGGACTATTCACTGGAAGGGGATTAATCTAACCACAATCTTGGAATATTGTTTGAAAACCGTATTATAGACAACGTCAATTGCACCGGGCAGGTGGCCTACTACAAATTGTTGTCCAAAGATGGGCTTTTAATGTTTTTTTGAGAGTGTTAACTTGAAGAACTGATTTTGGTTATGCTTTGTTAGCCAAATCAGGTCATTTTAAACAAAACGCCACATTTAGGAGGATGACGGACTACGTGTGAACATTATACAAGTATTGTAACATATTCCACAGTGATGAGTATGACCACTAACATTTTGACTCACCCTGTTTTGCATCCCCATTTCCCACGTTTGCCATTGTACTTATATTTAGCCTTTTAATGTGATTTGCAGTGTTTTGGAGATGTATTGACGTGTTTCTTGTCTCTTTTGTTCAGATCTGTCTGTTGATGATGAACCTCATGACATGTAACATTCACACAGTTTTCGAGGGGACAGCAAGGAGAATAATTTCTCTGGACTAAGTGAATACCTCTTATGTGGGAAACATGCCCTTGCCATTTGGCCTAAAACTCAAAAGGACTCGAAGGTATACTGTTTCAAGCAAGAGCTGTCTTGTCACTCGGATTCAGCTGCTCAATGGAGAGTTTGTTGAGTTTACACTTTCAGTGGAGAGCACCGGGCAGGAATGTTTGGAGGCAGTTGCTCAGAGACTTGAGTTAAGAGAGGTATGTATGTGTTTTCATGCTATACAAGTGCTGATTGTTCTCTCTAATATACTTTTTTGAGAGTCACCACAAGGACAAGGTTATCTTTTGGTCACATCCTAACTATGAACTGGTGAGCAAGACTACAGAAACCAAGATAACCAGTTTGTCATTGTTTACATATGCAATATAGTCTCTCATAATCTCTGCCCTAGTCTATGACATGAATTCATTAATAAGTAATTACATGTACGTAACCAACTCATCACACAGAGTACCAAACATATAATGCACTTTTTTGAAATGATCACTCAAACAGAAATACCAGCTCTCACAGAGCATGAACAATATGGTCGGAAAAATAAGTTATGAGTCAGAATTGAATAATGTACTGAGCTCCATATCTGTATTTGATCACTATGGTCACAGTGAAACCACCTGTTGGTCATGAGCTGAAAGAGATGCTGTCATTTCCAGTTGCACCTCAAATCAACAGTAGAGACTGCTGAATATACAGGCATTCTGGCATAGGAACATGTACTATAGGACAGTGTCTGTTATTTTGCTGCATATAAAAGTAAAGCTTCATTTGTCATTGGTTTGGGTAGCACAGGTACTGACAGGCCTCCACCCTCATTTAGAAGTTTTGTTGTATGCAGAGAGTAATGACCATATAATTTGTTTTTGATGTCACAGGTTTTTTTTGTGCAATCATGTGTTTCCCTCTCTGTTAGAAAGGTCAAGCATGTTCAGTCACTTTAATTGATTTAGGAATGAGATTCATTTTTTAATCAAGACTATTACTGATATTTGTTTCAGTGATCCCACAGCCAAAATGATCACACTATAACAACTGCTGATTGCGTCTTTTTGTTGTTATTGCTTCAGGTCATTACAGGTTATTACAGGTTATTATTTCACATTGTTATAAAATAAAAACACTTGAGCAATGTTTACATAATGTTAACTCATAGTTGCTAACCAATGCTGTTATGTTGTCAAGTTATTTTCTAGTTGTGTTTTGAGAGTGTCTGCAAATGACAATAGGTCTCTTTCAGCTAATGTGTCTTTGGTAAACAGCAAGCCTGTCGGGGTTACTGTTCTTACCAGTGTTCATTGTGAGATGTTCAGGCAGTCACAGGACTGGGCAGGGAGTGCCAACAACCTATAAATCTAGTTTTATAGGCTGCAGTGGTCGAGTTTACATGTGAAGTTTACATGTCTACATAGGTTTTGAATGTTGTGTAACGGATCAGGAGAAAACCTACACATGTGTCCACTAAGTGACTAAACAGGACACGTGTGTGATATTGATCTCAAGCAGTCACATAATATTGTTCTAAAGTTTAATATGGAATATATGTTTTTGTGTGCATTCCTTCTAGCTTACTACAAATAGTCAAACCTAAATTGTTGTGCGAGATATACAAGTTGTCTTAGAATGTCCTTAAACGCAGCGGGTTTCAGGTGTAATGTTTGTGCTTGCTTTCTTTGCTTGTTAGATAACATACTTCAGCCTGTGGTACTTCAACAAGCAGAACCAGCAGAGATGGATAGACTTGGAGAAGCCGTTGAAAAAGCAGCTGGACAAGTATGGGCTGGAGCCCACCGTTTACTTTGGAGTCGTGTTTTACATACCCAGTGTCACCCAACTGCAACAGGAGATCACAAGGTGATGTTCCTTCAGTGATACGAGGCGTCTTGTCTAAGCCATAAGCTTAAAAGCTTAGTGACAATTTATGAAATTAGTACCAAGCAAAGTTTTATTTTTCCGTAAATCTTTGGCCATGTTAAGGTGGCCGACGAAGAAGTTGATGAAGCAGCTTAGGTGCACAGTTACAACCCCTGAACCAGCTGGCAGTTTTATAGTGATGTCTTCTTACCTACATTTCTTTTAATACTTAAATTCAAGCAGAGAGGTATTAAGTATTAATTGTTTAAACACCTCATAAGTTATTTTAATACTGCCGGATTTGAGAAGGTTTGCTTTATAATGACTTTTCCGCTATTTCTGCAAACCTGAACCAAGTTGTCATATTTGGTTGTTGACTGCTTGTTCATTCTTCCTCATAAGTAACCCTCACTTTCTCCACAGATATCAGTATTACCTACAGCTGAAGAAGGATGTTCTGGAGGGAAGGATTTCATGCTCGCTCGAACAAGCTATTCGTTTAGCTAGCCTGGCAGTGCAAGGTAATACGAATGTATGATATTATCCGTGCAACAAGCCTGGTGTTTCTTGGCATAAATCATTCTGCAGTGACAGCTTTAAATCCCAAGCAAAGTAATTACTGGTGCAATTGTCCATAACTTGTGATATGAGCTGCTCAAACACTAAACTTCCCCTCACATCTACACATTTGTACTGAAAACATTTGAATTATTTGTAATGATCAAAGTTCAGTTCAGTAAGTTTTTCTTTCTCAAAGTTTGCTAGTATTGGGCTGTAAGTAAACTCCAATAAGCCTATTGATTCTAGAACAGTTACCTTTTAACCTCCATCAGTGCAATGGAAACATTGTTTTTGCATCCAGAAGTAAGTTTCTTCTCTAAACACAGCTAGAAAATTGTGATTTTAGGTTGGAATTTCATAAATACAAAACCATATTATTATATTTTTATACCCCGTGTCTTGTTTTAACGATCTGCTGCTCACAGTAGTTTGTTTTAAACATCAGTTCAACCACTTATCCAAGGGTTTATAAGAACCTTTTCATTATTCTTGTAATATAAAACACTTGACTAGCACTCTTAAACCTAAACCAGCCTATTAAAAGTGGACAGGGGTGTGTTTGTGTGTGAATGTGAGCTTTAGCCCTGACACGTCCTCCTAACTTTTGCCCAGCCAGAAGAATCTCAAACGCTGCTGGCAAAGTTATATCAGGCACGGCAACTTACTGGCCCGGGTGTTGGCATAGCAGAGCCGCTGAGATCACTTACTGCTGCAGCTATGTTCAGATGACCAGCATGCAATATGTGCATTTTAAGTAAAGCTCTAAGAAACTTGCAAGTTCCCTTTTTAAGATTTAGTCACTGCTCCGGGTGTCGTCCAAACTTGGCATTTGTGCTGCTAAATGTGCTGTTGTGTAGTTCCTATTTTCTGTCCCTGGCTAAAGTATTTTAGAGTGAAGGGCAGTTGTAGCTTTTGAGCAGTGCTGATGCCTGGGATACCCAACATAGTTGTGAATGTTGCCAGCAGGCAGCCTGATAGCAGTTTTGGACTTCTACGTTGTCAGGCGCTGAAGCAATTCCCTTTCTTAACAAACGGGCCCCTTCTCTCCTAAACTTAGTACATCTTGTCATCATGCATTACACCATTCCACAATCCTCGAATGTCTATTTTGCCTTGTACTAAATGCAGAAATGGACATGTAATAGAGTGTATTCAGAGAGCGGTGTCATGCAGAGTATGCATGGCTGTATTCACCCACTTAGTTTGTCTTTTCTTTGTTCACAGCTGACTTTGGTGACTTCAATCGATATGATTCCCAGGATTTCCTCCAGAAGTTTGCTTTGTTCCCTATTGTAAGCATTTTATTTTTCATGGTCAACATGTGAAATGAAGAAATGTTGCAGCTGCCCTCATCTGTGTTTCAATACCAGCTGTGTATCAATCCTGATGTCGTCTTTGCAGGACTGGATCCAGGATGAGCGAGTGCTGGAAGAGGCCACTCAGAAAGTGGCTCTTCATTATCAGTCTTTCAGGTGAGCATCCGCCGGATACACTGTTCTGTTCTGTGCGTGGATTCACTGACAAACAGCTTTGCCTTTTGCACAGACAGACACAGTCATTTTGTATCTCACTAGGTGTTCTGTCTTTTTATAATATTTCTATTCTAGTTAGTACCTTAAGTTTATGCATTGCTTTGCTTTCTTAGTGTTCCTGTCTTGGTGTTTTATGTAGGCGTGTTGTTGTCTCTTTCAGAGGTTTATCAGCCCCAGAGGCCGAGATGTTGTACATGCAGGAGGTGGAGAAAATGGAAGGCTATGGTCAGGAAAGCTATCAAGCCAAGGTAGGTTAACGAGGTCCAGCCTTCGATCCCCAACAGCTCAAACGACGAAGAACCATGACGTTGGCTTACTATAATTTGAACTTGTTAACTGCATATTGTCTGTCCGGATCCTTTCACATAAAAGACTGTTCTGAAACTCTACATCCTCTCCTTTCATCTACACAGGACAGTACAGGCACAGATGTTTCCATGGGGTCTTGCCTCGACGGCATCTTTGTCAAGCATAAAAATGGCAGGCCGCTTCTTTTATTTAGGTAAGTCTAGAAACAAATTGGAGAATGTTTGTTTGACTATTCTAGCAATGCCTAAAAGTCCTGAAATATGATCTATTTCTACCTGTGAAGAATATCAGCTTTGTCTGGTAGATTGTGACTCTGAGCAGCAATTGTATTGAGTCAGACAATTCTGTCAGTACAGATGGAGTTTTGTGGCACAGCTCACAGCGGCGAGGTTGTCTCCTGTAATGTTCTTTAATGCTTTCTAGACCTGAATGTGGCCCAAGAGGATTGAGTCAGGTAGTCTGTGATATTAACTAATAAGGATTGTGGGAGCATTATCTGTCCGCCTAGTGAGTAGTAAATTGTTAACCTTTGCTGAACTCTAACGACATACCATTCTGAGTACTACATACCTTTATCGACTCCCACATGTCTATGGTTTTTATAATGTAGTGCCACATCCCTCTTTTTTTTAAAGGCTGCAAGGTGTTGTGACCGCCATGACATCATGTGTTTTTTTCCCCTTCTTTCTCTCTGCCACCTGTGCTTTAAATGGCTGTGTAGGTGGAATGAAATTACCAACATGAGTCATAACAGATCCTTCTTTGTCCTGGAGCTCGCCAACAGAGAGGAGAGTGTCCAGTTCCAGACCGTAAGTCTCCACTGCCATTTGCACCTTCTCTTCTCTACCCATCCCCTGGGATATTTCAGTCTCCTATTGGATTTAGCTAAATTACAAATTGCCATCGTCAGGGAGCTCTACATCAGCTAGTCTGAACAATGCACCTATGTTTGTGTTCAGGTGTGGCTGTAACTGGGGATGTTTGGTGTGCTGGTCATGAAGTCACATACCATTAGCCGAAACTCAAAGTAGAAAGTATTTAAGAGAGTACACAGGAACGACTTTGCCTTGAGATAACTAAGCAAACACCACCTCCTGTACTATTTGTCTCACCATCTAATTATTTTTCTTCTCCTTTTTTTTTTTTTGTGTGTGTAGGAAGACATGGAAACCTCCAAATATGTGTGCCGGATGTGTCTGGCCAGACTCAAGTTTTATAAGATTAACAAGAGTAGCCTGTAAGTGTTTTGTTTTTTTTACATGTCTAGCCCCAGTTCCTGTCTCTTTGTTCCTTGTCGTCTCGTGCATGTGTCTCCTCTTTGGTGTAGCCTCACTTCTGTCCTCCTCTCCTCTCTCTTCAGAGAGGAGTGTGACCCCCTGCCTTCTGAGGGCTCCCAGAAGTCCCTTCTCACTCTATCCTTTCCTCGCTTTCCAATGCTCTCTCGTCCCTCTCTGCCTTCTAATAAGGGGTGAGCAACACTCAGCCCTGCCTACAGTATTATGGCTATCAGGCAGGTGCCAACACCAATCCCTTCCTGATTGACTAGCCAGCAGGATCTCTACATAGTATCTGAAATGGGCCTTGGGTTGCAAAACATGTGGTCATTTTTCATCCAATTAAAAATAATTTGGTTTATTATTTATTTATTAGACCAGAGAAAGAATAGCTTCTGTTTTGATTAAGCTAAAGGGGATCATAATGAATTAAATAAATATATTAAAACCCACAAGGATCATTCTTATCAGCACTACATGTAAGAATTCTCTCTTACAGTAGTTATTTACTTTTGCTTTCATCACATGTTTCCAGATCTAAATTGTTTTATATTTTATTTAGTTTGTGAAGTTTTCTTAAAGTTTGATGGACGTGACCTGGTGTGTGTGCGTTTTCAATGTTAAATAACAAAAAGGTTGAAATAAGGGATTAGAAGAAGTATTATTAGTAGTTGGGTTAGGTCATCTTTTTTTTTCCCCACCAGCCAAACCCAGCCTGCCGTTGTCAACCCAGTCAGACGGAGATCCTCTACTAGAATATCTCTGGTAATGTCCGTGCTCACTCAAAACATACTTTTGTATTATATATATATTTTGTGTGTTTGCATATTTTCCTAATGATTTGAGGCTTGTATTGCACCACATGATGTACATTCCAGTCATTATTTAGGGGTGTGTCACCACATGGTTATATTTAGTTATGCGCTCTGGACAGTATTCAGATCATACGTAACTGAATCTCTCTCTTGTTAATTTACAGCCAAAGCCTCAGGCCTACATGATGCCTCCTCCACAAATGCACTACAATGGTCATTTCACAGAGCCGTACACATCATCACAAGGTAACTACTGTATAGAGAGTGGCTTGCAACCAGGAAATTGAAAATGAGTGCACGGGGTAACATTTGAAATGATTACATGATCCAATCATTAGTTTGCACTGTATTCAGCTCAATTTAAATGTTTCATTGTTTTGTAATTATAATCTGTTAATGTCTTGTTCATTTGCTCTCTTGCAGACAACCTGTACATGAACAATCAGAATGGTTATTACTACCACTCCCAGACCAGCCTGGACTGCTCTCCTCTGGAATACAACAGTGGGGGGCGTTTACGAAACGGCAGTGTGTACAGCGCCCACAGTACCAGCTCTCTAACCAACCCCCAGCACTACCATCAGCCCTCACCCATGTCCTCCAACCCCTCTATCACCAGTGATATCACCAGGCCGGACTATGTGCCTTCGCATCGCCACAGCGCTCTCATCCCACCTTCCTACCGTGCCACTCCTGATTATGAGACAGTGATGCGTCAGAAGAACCGAGGAGCAGGAGGAGGGATGCTTTCGTCTCAAGACCACCGGCAGAGCCACTCCATGAGAAACCTGAACATTGGTAACTCGTACGCCTACAGCAGACCGGACCCTCTAGTTTACAGCCAGCCAGAGATCAGAGGGGAGCATGGCGGAGCAGCACAACACCATCACTATCCCTTCCATCTGGGCTCCAGCTTCCACAGCCCCTCTCCATACCCCTACCCGACAGAGAGGAGGCCCGTAGTGGGGGCGGTTAGTGTCCCGGAGCTCACTAATGTCCAGTTACAACAGGCACAGGAGTATCCAGCCCCAAACATCATGAGAACACACGTGTACAGACCACCTCCACCCTACCCATACGCCCACCCACGGCCTGCTAACAGCACACCGGACCTGTCGCGCCACTTGTACGTCAGCAGCAGCAACCCAGACCTGATCATCACGAGGCGTGTGCATCACTCAGTCCAGACTTTCCAAGAGGACAGCCTGCCTGTTGCGCACTCTTTACAAGAAGTGTCGGAGCCTCTTTTCAGCGGACCCCCACAGAGACACCCATACCACACTCAGAAACGGAACTCCATTGAGATTGCTGGATTAGCACATAGTCTCGAAGGGATGAGGGTCAAAGAGCGGACTGTGTCTTCCTCAGCAGCTGAAACTGCATCGCCCCCTCCGGCCCTGCGTGGCGGTCGCTCTCAGGGCTCTCAGCTCAACGTGTTTTTGGAACGTACAAAGACGGAGGACAGGGGTGATGTTAAGGAAGACTCGCAGTATGGACACAAAAAGTCCCTTTCAGATGCCACCATGCTGGTTCACAGTAGTGGTGACGAAGAGGAGTTTGAGGAGGACAACGGACGCCACACTCCGCTTTCTCAGAATGCAATAGCAGCGACTGACCAGCAGTCACAACAGCATCGCAGCTTGACATCTCTTTCCTCTCTGACGCCTCAGCAGCAGACTCCCATAGAGCCGCCTCCTGCATATCCCATAGGTTCCTCTCTTGACCCCTCTATAACCAGCTCCTTGGCTTACAAGGTTCACCCCCTGATCCAGGACGGTGAGCCGCTCTACCTGCTGTCTGATTTACGACAGCCCAGTATTATGCCTTCAGTTTCTGAGGGAGACCTGAGTGGACAGGCCAAGCAGAAGACTAAGAAAGACTTCAAAAAGAGGCCCGTGTCTGATGTCCCACCTGGGAAGAAAACCGTGGAAGGTTTGCCCCCTCCGGTGAGTCTTGTTCCCAATTACATAATTGTGAAGTAATTAATAAACATAAAGAAATGGAGGTATTTCTCAATGCAACCTCATAATATAAATATCCTATTTGTTTTCTAGACGTTTGCCTTCAAATGGGCATGAAAGCAAGATTGATCATTTAGCAGCTAGTTAGTGTTTTCAGCATGTTGAGCACTTTTATTCTAATGTATTGCTAACATCTCACAGCAATCAATCAGTCAGCATTATATTGCTCTGTAGTTGCACTTTAATACCTCAAGTCCCAAAAAGCAAAAAACTGCTCCGAGTTTCTTGTCCAGTAACATCATATGTCTATGCATCATTTCAAGATCACATGAGTATGTCTGTACAAAGTATTAAAGGTAGTTTCAGTGGCCAGGTTTGAGTGACAGAAACAAGGTTACCTTTTGAAAGAATGTAGTTGGACTACCTTGGCAAACCGGACAGGTGACATTCACTCAGCAAACACCCAGAGAGGCTGCGCTGTCCCTCCCCTCTTGCATGCTTACTCCCTCACTGCAACACAATCATCGTCACTTCTTCTCTGTGCCTACTCTGTTGTCACACCAGGGCATGAAGAAAGGAGCTAGGTCAGAGGTGAAGAAGATGGGCCCTCTGAAGGTGGCTCATCTAAATGGCTTGTCAGTATCGAGGCAGCCGATGCACGAAGAGGTCAAGGATGAGCCAGAGAGAGCGTCTAATGACGAGAGGGTAGGACACTTCAGAGTCTTTGATTTTGTTCAATGATTCCATGACAGGCAGATTTGATGTAAATGTTTAGTTTAGTTTAGGCAATGGAAACTTATGAGATGTGTGAGATTTGTTACATGTTGCTTGTGTATTGTGTCTGAGGAAAAGAAGCTTATTACCAGGAGGTACTGGTTGGGTTGGTATTATTAACCTGCTGGTAGGTGAGGCCTTGTTCTGCTGGGTACACGAAGGAGAACGTTTTAGTCAATGTTCTTGTTGCGGACGTTAAAACACAGCTCAACCGGTGGCTTGTTGCTTCGACAGTGATGGTAAATACCAGACACTTAAATTAGAATAATTAGCTCTTCAGCTTCAGTTACACATCATAGAGGGAAGCAGGAAAAACACACTACGTTAGGCCCAGAGTTGTAATTGATTTTTGTTTAAATGGATTTGATAAAAGTATCGTCCAGTAACCCGTCATGGTATCCGTACCGATATGGGTGTATATATACCCAGCCCTCGACACCATTCACCACCGAAAACTAAGTCCTCAAGTGGCAAGCACAACTTTAATATTTCTACATTAATAGAAAGTGAAACTACAATAATATAGTGAAGCAAAAATGATCCCTCATAATAACCTTTGTACTTTGTATTTAGTTTTAAGTGCTTCTATGCTGCAAATGTATTTTAAGACCCACTTTTCACAGGGATTTTAACGTCATTTGTTTGTTAATAATCAAAATATTTTCATTCATTTGTTTATGAAAATGTGTCAAAGTGTCCCTTCAGATTCAATTCTGACCAAAGATCGGGGAATTATTCTGAACATCTCTGTTACGACCCTTTCTGTGGTCCAGGGGTGCACATACATATTACATATAAGGTCATGTAAATAAGAAAGGGTGACACCCTTTACAATGTAACACGGTAACTTAATTTATTCCAAAACAGGTTTCAAACAAAAACATGTAACACAGAAGCAACTCAGCGTCAGGGTTACAGGTTTCAAACAAAACATGTAACACAGAAGCGACTCAGCGTCAGGGTTACAGGTTTCAAACAAAACATGTAACACAGAAGCAACTCAGCGTCAGGGTTACAGGTTTCAAACAAAACATGTAACACAGAAGCACTCAGCGTCAGGGTTACAGGTTTCAAACAAAACATGTAACACAGAAGCGACTCAGCGTCAGGGTTACAGGTTTCAAACAAAACATGTAACACAGAAGCAACTCAGCGTCAGGGTTACAGGTTTCAAACAAAACATGTAACACAGAAGCAACTCAGCGTCAGGGTTACAGGTTTCAAACAAAACATGTAACACAGAAGCGACTCAGCGTCAGGGTTACAGGTTTCAAACAAAACATGTAACACAGAAGCAACTCAGCGTCAGGGTCTCAGAGGCCAAAATAATAAACAAAAACCCACACTATCTGGAAACAAGAATCACAATACTAAGCTCCCTACCTCACAGTAAACAGGAGAAAAATGGGAGACAAAGGAAAAAGGCAGAGAACCCCTACCAGCTTCTTTAAACAACGCTAAAACTAGTAAACAGTGAACCACACAGTCCTGTAGCAGCAAGGCCGAGAGATCACCGGCTCCAGGAAGGTTATATGGCCCCACTATGGAGCTCAGGTGTGGGCAGAAGCGTAGTCAACCTGAAACACACAGCTCTCTTCCAAGAGGCTGCGAGAGGCAGTGGAACGTAACAATCTCATACATTACTTATACATTTGATTTGGTTTTAGGGAAGTCTAAATGACATAAAGGTATTTATGAGTCACGACTGCAGCATCCATGGCAGCAATTTTACGGGTTCCTTGTTTGTGTGTGTGTGTGACTTAGTGTAAAGTGCTGGAGCAGCATATGGAGAGGGGAGAGCTTTTGAAAGAGTACGAGAGTATCCCGAAGCGTCGTCCGGCGGGGGAATGTACTTTTGCCCTGCTGCCAGAGAGCGGAGACAAAAACCGCTTCCAGGACGTCCTGCCTTATGACGACACCCGAGTGGAGCTGGTTCCCACTAAAGAGAACAACACAGGATACATCAATGCATCACATATTAGAGTAAGTTGTGCAGATCATCATTTAATATTATTATATTACCATATTATGTCTTGAATGAATAACATTAAATAAAAACACTAGCAGATGATTCCACCCATCTACTACACTGTGTCTGTCTGATCCCTGCTTCATCACACTGATGAGCTTCTGTGACTTTAATAATAACCTGCTTGTTCATGTTTCTTGTCTTAAATATTTGTCTCTGTTGATGTTGCCAATGAAGCTGCTGTGATGTCAGACTCGATCTGAAAATAAAGTATTCTCGCATCTCGTCTCGTTAGATAACAGTAGGTGGGCAGGAGTGGAGCTACATAGCCACGCAGGGTCCACTGTCGAACACGTGTCCAGACTTTTGGCAGATGGTGTGGGAACAGGGTGTCTCCATCATCGCCATGGTCACCGCTGAAGAGGTGCGTTGATTTCATATTTACAGCTTCACATTTGTCTTTTCATTCCTCGTTATCACCTGGACTCACACGTGTTTTGTCGTCCGCATCCTTCAGGAGAGCGGCCGAGAAAAGAGCTTCCGTTATTGGCCCCGACTCGGCTCGCGACACAACACGGTGACGTACGGTCGCTTCAAGATCACAACACGGTTCCGCACAGAGTCCGGCTGCTACGCCACCACGGGGCTGAAGATCAAACACCTCCTGACGGGCCAAGAGAGGACCGTCTGGCACCTGCAGTACACAGACTGGCCTGACCACGGGTGTCCTGAAGACTTCAAAGGCTTCCTCAGTGAGTGGGCTCTGTATCAGTTCATCCTTTTATGGTCATCATGCTTTAATGGTCAGACATCTACAAGGAAGACTGAAAATATGATGCATTGATTCAACACGGCGCCATGATACTAGATCTGTTTTACTGGAAAATTCAGTAAATGTAACAAGTGAAGATCTGAAAAAAAACCAAATCAAAATGACATATTTTAAATCCCTTCTTGTGTTAAACGGGCTTCGATGTAACTATACATTTGCCTCATTTAGATGCATATGCAAAAGTCAAACTTACCAGTTGACCAACACGTCTGCTCGTACTCGCTGTGTCCCCAGGATAAGTGGATGGAACAGCCTCAGGCTTCAATATAAGTTTTATGGCAAACCCATCTGTTTTGGGGTAAAACAATTCAAAACAGTGCTCTGAAAAATTGGCAAACCTGAGTTTCCTCTGGAAGTTAGGCTGACACCCCTTGTTTCGCCATAGCGCTGAAACCCTTTCTGTCTGCTCCACTGCGTGATCCGTGTCTGGAACTCTGCCGTGTTGGGTCCTTGAATTTGGGGGAATTGAGCCTGAAAAGTCTTTAAGCTCCCGAAGCTCTGTGTCAACAAACTGCTGTATGAATGAATGTGTATCTAATTAAATCTCTTTCACCTCCCTATCTTTCTCCAGCCTACCTGGAGGAGATCCAGTCTGTGAGGAGACACACAAACAGCATCAGTGACCCAAAGAACACCAACCTACCTGTGCTGGTGCACTGCAGTGCTGGAGTGGGACGGACTGGTGTGATCATCCTGTCTGAGATCATGATAGCCTGTCTGGAGCACAATGAGGTAACTTCCTCACTTAGAATAACAGCTTTTTCCAAGTTATGACCTCATCCGGTGTATATTTTCTTGGTTGCTGTCTCTCTCGTACTTAAACGTCTGTCTTGTTTCAGACGCTGGATGTCCCAAAATTCCTTTTAAAGCTGCGTGGTCAGAGAATGATGATGGTTCAGACTCTCTCTCAGTACACCTTCATCTACAAGGTCATCATCCAGTACCTCCGCAACTCCAGGCTCATATGAGCACAAGTGTTTGTCCGGCCCGACTTCGACCCTCAGCATCCGCCGTCATTACAGGTGATTGTAGGCTGGCGTTCGCTCCAGGTTTACGCCAAACTGCACTGTGACGATGCAGCTGTATGAATCTGCTCACTGTCGCTCTCAGTATTGTGGTGGAACACGTTTGGTCAAGTATTGAATCAGGCAAGGCTGAAGGAATTAGTGTGGATATACAAGAAGGAGGCGATGCCACATGAAGGAGCATAAAGACTTATGACCTGCCTCTAAACAGTATTATATATATATTATTTTTACATACATTATTGCTTAATAAAGCCCAGCACTTTTACAGTTCTCTGCTGTACATAATGAACCAATGTTAAGCTGCATTTATAAAAAAAAAAATAATAATAATCTTTATGATAGATATGTATCAGAAAGGTGTAATTTTCATTTGACAAAGATCACTTTTTAAATAAATGTGTTTTGGATTGCCGTTTGGTAACGATTGGTTCTGATAATGAAGGACGTTTCTGTAGTAATGAAGTTAGAGTGGATAAAGCTCTTTCATTACGGAGCCCAGATGGATTTGAACTTATGTCTGTGGTGGTACAGACGGGGGTGTGTCCCAGCATTTAACTTTAATAGGAACATATTTACATTCAACAGAATGATGCGAATGTTTAGCCCGTGATTCGGCTGTTACTTGGCACGAGCAATTTACATGAAAAAGAAAACGCCGTACTACCCACTTGAACACTGGATTGATGGGAAGTAGAAATGCATTGCTCAGGTTCCAGAAACATAATAGTTGAGTGGAGAAAAAAGAATGAGAGCAGGTTTTTGAGTTAGGAATAAAACTAGATCATTTTATACTCATGTTTTTAATCCTTTTTTGTTTTGTTTTAAATGAGAACTCTGAATGCTGTATTGGAGCAAGATCAATATACTTCAAAAATATTTTTAAAAGACAAAGTGCCTAAATATCTGCCTTTTTTTATTATTGTTGCATAATATGAAGGACGTTTTTCTCAGTTTCATTTAATGCTCGTTTGTTTGCAGTGATGTTTACCGCCAATCGATACATTTGAGACATCCATGCATGAAGCACAAGGATTATAAACAATGATCATGATAATTCTTGAGTTGGGCTTCGATCCCTTTGTGACATGAAGTACATTTCCTGCTGCAGCTATAGGAAGTATTTACAGCCCGATTCTGAAGTTCACCAGAAACAATGCTTACAGGCATGGCAACGTTTACATGAAGTCAAATGTTTTAACAATGTTAATTTGAAATATTTTGCCGATTATTATCAATATCAAGGCACGGACTTAATTTAAAATGTGGCCAAAGTGATTTTTAAATCCCTCAATTGTCTTACCCTGATGTTTGTGTTGTTTGGTGTCAGACGCGCGGGCAGTGATCCAACTTAACTGGAGAAAAATTCATCTTATTTGCTGTCGAGATGTTTAAAAGTGGATCTTTAAGGCCCGGAAGAATTTGTTTCAGGTTTTTAAGATACTGATTGAGTCTTAGTGTGGAGACTGAAAAGAGTGATTGTGTGATGTTTTGTCCATGTACAGGTATGTTGTTCATAATGTAAAATTCTGCTTTTATGAAAATTGGTTATTGTACAAACTGTATAAACTATCTATTGAAGAAAACAAAAATGGTATGCCATTGAAAAAAATAAAAATAGTAAAATCTTTTCAGCCAAGAATAAATATTTGGAAATACAAGTTTATGTATGAAGATGTTGAACACCTGTGTTTGAGTTAACAGCAGCTATCACGCCACCTTGTGGTAGGAATTAGGCGGTGGCTCTCCATCTCGTCTGGTTTCACAATTTGTGTACGTTACAGCAACATAATAGTTTACATTACAAATAGTTCTTTATTAAATAAATTCAGAATTGAAAAAGGATCACAGCTGGTACAGAATCTGCAAGGAAATAAGGAGAGATGTTCTAATCTTCTGACTGTCCTGAGCTCGATTTCCAACAGGTAGTGTTTCAGTCTTCAGGGTGCACACTGACGCCTCTTTAGTCAGAAAGATCAGTCTATCCTTTAACGCCTTAAAAAAGGCAAAAATGTTTCGGGTAAAGAACTTTCATCTTATGCGGAAGAAAAACGCATGTAGTGTCTTTGTCCATCTTTTCAGTGTTTCCCAGTGAAACTTTCAGACACACACACACACACACACACACACACACGTTTCTCTTCAAAATTGGAAGTCTTGTTTGGAGCTCATGGACTCCCACATACTTATCGTTTTAATGTTTTCCAATTATGAGCAGCTTACCCTCCATCGACAGCACAGGCAAATCTACTATACTATTTTGTAACCATCCTGATTAATAACTTTTACAGTATGAAAACAATACGTACTCAAAGCCTCCTTAGAATCGGTATGAAATATGGATTTGGGACACAGTTACAGCATTGTGGCCCAATGCAGATGTTAAAATCATTTGTTCTTGAGCAAACCTTTACTTGTAATGATGTTATGGGATAACTGGTATTTTCACTTCAACACGGAGAACATTTTTCAAAAATAAAATAAAAACACTAAGTAAAAAATACTGTGAGCATCTAAATCAGGAAGACTTTCCACTGCCATCAGATAAAAAGTGTTTTCTGACTCCATAGAAAACCGAATAGTTTGTCAAACACGACATCCGGATCGCTAAAAAAAAAAACTACAGGAGTGTCAGTAAAAATTAATACCGTCCTCTCTTTCCACCATATCCTCCTTGGTTCCATTCTCCCCTTCCTCCACCACCACCTCTCCAACTTCCTCCCCCTCGTCCACCACCACGGCCTCCCCAGCCACCACCGCCTCCATCTTGTCTTTTTTGCCAGGGTGGCATCTCAGGAGGTGGAGCTTCTATCTCGGAGGGACGTCCTCCTCTGTCGGGGACTCTCCCCATCAGAATCTGCGGATAAAAGACAGATAAATGGTCGTCTCGGAAGAAAAACAAAAAGATCGGATTTAGGCCGTTTACTAGGAACGAGGAAAAGTTATTCTGTACCCTGTTGACAGCGCAAGCAGTGTTCTCCCTGCTGCTGCCGCTGCTGGTCTTCACCACGTTGCAGATGTCTTCTCTGGCAGCCAGCAGCTCGGCCATGTCCACTGTGGACTGCGGCCTCAGAGAGTGTCTCCTCGGCTGGTAGGCCCTAGCCATGCTGTCTACCTTTACCTAACAAACCACAGGCACACGCATAAGATAACAATCAGCTTCTAATGAAACCCAAATTGCTTTTCAGTTATCAGCTTTTACATAATTAATATTTCCCCCATAATTGTCATCAGTTTAGACTCCTTCTCCCCTCCCCCCGTGATGGAGGGAAAAAAAGAGTGTGCGATTGATATTTAAACGTGCCTTGGCTCTGTCTGACCAGCCAAATGACTGAACTGTGACGTCCAGCCGTTTGATCAGCATCCTGCGTCGACACTCGTACTCTGAAGACAGAGCTGCGTTTATGTTGTGCAACCTTTCCTGCAGAGATTAAAAGAAAGAAAAAAAAATGAAGCCAAGGAGAGTTCAATTATAAAACACTTTTACATTATACTAAAAATGACACCCAGCAACTAATATACAGATACAATAGTTCATATGTGATTAATTCCAGTTCATTACTTACCCATTGTTCACTGCATAGAGCTTTCTTTAACACCGGGTTCCCAATGCAGCCATTTGGAAGATCTTTAAGCACTTTATCAACCTACAATGACACACAGGGTTTGATAAATTAGCACAACACAAAAGGAAGGAACAACAATGAAGCTGTCATCTAAAATAGCACAATACAACACATGAACAAGTGCAACTCAATGTATGCCTACAAGTCAAGTGTGTTGGCCGTTATATGACTGTAAAACAATTCAAAGTAAAGACAATCAAAAAGGAAAGACTCCATAGTGTTACCGTTCCTGCCCCTGAAAACAAATCATTTTAAATGCTAGAGATTATTGCAAGCAAGACACATGGGAACATGGCCAGTTAAAAGTAAACATTGCAAATTAAATTAAAAAAATATACGTATTAATATGAAACCTATAAGGAAGTGCAAGGATGCCATGGTTTTGAATGCGTTTGCCATACGACACTGTTCAAACCAGTGTTAAAAGAATGCACAACAACAAAAACATTTGGCCCCGACATGAATGTACTTAAAATGGTATTAAATAGTCCCACCTCGTCTTGGACTTGGGACAAAACTGCTGCTGCGTCCTGTCCTCTGGGCTCTGGTAGATTCAGTGTTTCACAGATTGCCAGGAGCTCCTGACACACCGGACTCTCTTCTTGTTGTTTACGAGAGACTCCTCTGCTCTTCACAATCTGAGCTGCCTGGAGCTCAGAGCTTAGAAACACTGCATGAAAAGAAACACACAAATCATATCCTTAAATTACTCACTGACCACACACACATTTTGTAGCACAATGATTGGAATAAGCAGCAAGATTTGATTACATACAGACACATTTGAGATGATCTTTTTTATTCCGCACACTGCCCTTGAGAATTGCTGAAACGACTTCTTCATAAGGACAGTGCAACTCTTTAAGCAGACCACTCATCTCCAGCTGAAGACTGACCATCTCGTCTGGAGGGAGGACAGAGAGGAATCAGGTTGACAGTGAGAGATGAGACAACTTTTGAGCATCATAATCAGATGTGAATGGATGTGGGCTCACCTGGACCGGAAGTAATGCTCTCCTCCAGACCACACAGCGGCTGTAACCTGGATGCCAGCCACCGGCACAGCTCCACATACTCGGGAGAGGACAGGCCTCCCTCTGCAGCTCCGAGCAGCGCCTTCTCCTCCAGCAGAGGACCGTCGTATCTACAGGCGGAGAGAGAGGAGAGTCAAATCAGCAACCTTCAACCACCAGATGTAAATTAGAGGTAGTGTTTCAACCAGCTACTTCACAAGTTGCTAACCAGCCATTGCAGCCACTCTGCCTTTTATAAACAGAGACTGCGAACATAACGGGGACTGTTGTGGCTATATGCAAAGCTACCGCACCATGCTAACAGTACATTAGCTTACCCAAACTGCTCTAACGAGTCCAAAATGTCGCACTGCATCGCTGAATCCATGAGTTTTTTTTTTTTCAACCTGTTATTCTACTGAAAACATGACGGAGTTACGGACTCAACAGCATATACAGGTTTTGCACCCATTCATTTCTGCGTTGCTCATATTCCGCCTTGCTGTTCCGGTTATGTACGGGATCCGGAGTGAAACGTGCGACTTTAAATCTGTGGTTCCCCTGCGATGGTTCCGCCCCAGTACTACAACATGTAAAACTGCAATTTGAAAGTTTGACCCATGTTTTAGCAATAAAATGTGTTTGATTTTCAACTGTATTTATTGTGAAGAATGGCTCTGGTCAGTATGTGAAATTATTGATTGATTGTAATGTAATGGTTACGTGCTTTAGAAATGGTTTAAGAATTACACAGGTTGAAAGAGTTCTCTAAAATACTCACCTTAAATGCATTTTCTGGAGATACAACAAGGCAGATTTCCTGAAAAGGTGAATTTTTGAACATTTTTACCAGACACAAGCTATATTTTATGATCCCATCTCATGTTGAATGTAAAATAATCTAGGAAGTACAGTTATGGTAAATGTAATTGTTAAATAGCTCAAAGAGATCAAATGAAAATACATCAAATAGTGCTGAGAATGATCTAAATTAAATGAATTAACATAATGCACAATGAAGTTGTAAACGCTTGTTTAAGTTTTCATTCAAGGTTCACCAACAATTAGTTCATTTACACCACATAACATGCTGTATCTAGGTCAGAATATGAGAAATGTGTTATAGGATGCGAATGGACTTTGGTTAGACTAAGTTGTTTCTCTGTTGTTACTTACGCCAATTAAAATCACATTCTCCTTAAACACAATCACCAGTACATGTAATGTCTTGCCACCTCCTCGACGGCTTTGGAGTAGAGGCTCCAACTAATGATGATTTTCAATATCAATTTATCTTTTTTTTGTTGCAATTAACCATTAATAAATAGAGAAGAAAGCCCGTCACAATTTCCTAGAGCCCAAGGTGTCATCTTCAAATGTCTCGTTATGTCTGATCAACAATCCAAAAACATTTCCGGATTACAATGACATAAAACAGAGGAATAGCATATTATCACATTTGAGAAGCTGGAACCAAATAATGTTTGGCATGTATGCTTGCCTTAAACCCACACATTAATTGTTTATCAGAATTGTTGCAGATTAATTTTCTGTTAAAAGAGCAAATTGTTTCCACACAGTAGTACCGGCATGTCTTTGAAATGCAGAAGTATAATTTACTGGAGTTTTCATTCGTGACAGTTGATCTTCAAGTATTTACAAAAGAGGAAGGTTATTTAAATATTCCCCTAACTACAGTAAAGTTGATTTGTCTTCACAAAACTCATTATTATTCATTTTACAGAGATGGATTGATAAAAAAGAAAAAGAAAACACATTGAAGCCTACACAGCAAAAGATTAAAACTCACCATTTTATTATGATAATGTTATTTGATATGTCAAATTACAAGTGTATGATGTAACATAAAAACAGTTACAAACATATGTATGCATATTTACATTATATATTTATGAAAAGTAACGAGCTACATCTGTATAAAGAAAATACAACTATGACATGAGTTATTGGGACTATAAATCATATACTTGGTATTCTCGAACCATGATAAGAAAAACCTAGTGTAGAAACCAATAGAACCGAAACGATAGATGTTAAATTATAAAATGGAAACTAGGATGGACGTGAGGCACTTTTTTGAGGTTGTCAGGATGTGAAAGCCGATGGCATTAAGAAACTTCAAGAAAAAAAACAAGATGCACAGGAAAGAAATATGCACAAAGAGAGTGAAAGAAAGAAAAAAAGAAAGAAAACAGGCAGTGTTTACAGAATAGTTAAGAGTAGTACCATTTATACTGCAAGTTTCAAAACACAAATGTCTTCCACTATTTAGAACTAATCACATAAATGTTACATCAAGCGCTGTAAGATGAAAAAAAGCTTACATATAGTATCATCAGTGCACCAAAGCATCGGAGAATTGAAACATAACCACTCAACTGCTGTGAAAAGTAACCTTTTTAAAAACAATACACTGAAGAGAAACAGGTTTATATAGCTTTTTTCTTTTTTTAATCTACACAATGTCAAGAATGTACACTTGTATGCATTCCCAAAAGATATGCACAATTTTCCAAGATTGAAAGAGGATAAAAGACTAGCAGCAAAGTGGTTAAAACTGAAGTCTTATATAATGCAGGTCAAAAAAATATATATATTAAAGCAGACAGACACATGTTGCATATATAATACAGTACATGACAGGAAGTTGCACTGTGCTGGTTAATGCAGAATGAGAAGTGTTATTTCAGCATTCTCTACACTTTGTATAAATGCACGTCCTACATTTTGCTTCTCAGCCAGCAAGTTTTAATCAGGTTCATCAAACCTTGGTTCAGCTTGCAATAACGCAGGGCAATCCAATTACAATGGGAGAATATGACACAACCAAACATTTGGTTACACACCAACCCACACACACACACACACACACACACACACAGCCAGCACACTGAAAACCAACATACGCACGCACACAGTACACTCACACATACACACACTCACTCGTGGGCACACAAGAACGCACGTATATAGTGACACTCGCGCACCCACACACATGCACAAGTGTCCACTTCATCACACAGAGCAATCAAACATTTAAAAACTCACCGTCATGGTTATATGCTGTTGGAGAATTAGGGTTTAACAGTCGTTCATAGCTGATTTCCTCTGTCAACGTAATAAAATTAGTGATTGTATCTAGCAGCTTTATATGTATGTATGTATATATATATTTATATATCAAACTTTTGAAACAAGTGGACTGCCACTACTGTACCGTGTTAGCACTATCCTTCCTTCTACCGTACAAAACTAGAGAGAAACTCTATTAGAAGCTCAATAGTCATTTCCATCACAAACGCCCTCTACTTTTCAATGTGAAATAATACTAAAAGGTGACCTATGTACATAATGCTGTCAATTGAAGCTACAGTATATGCTGACAGCAACGATAAATACAGCTCTATCTTTAACATTTCAAAGACAAAAAAAAAAGCTGGGATTATTATCAGAACTTAAATATAGTGTTAAGTATTTACAGGTTGTTTGGAGTTTGGTACCACTGGTTGGGCATCTACATATACATATATGTATATATATATATATGTATGTGTATATATATATATACACATATATATATAGCGTTAAAGTGTCCTATCCCATCACTGACTCAGCCTGCACAGAGGTCAATGTGTTTCCCACGTTAGAAAGTTTGCATAGAAAGTAAAGGGAGCGTTAGTCGGGGCGGAATTAGGAAAATAAATGTTTCTCCTGTAATCCAGTCTTGGCGTGTAGGTGTTACTACATTATTTCTTTTAAACCAGGAGTGACAGGAGGTGAGAGGAGATGCATATCTGTTAGCAACAGCACATGGATGTTGTATCAAATCTGCAGTTAAAACACTAAAGGGGAATTACAAGTGGCACTCATTTCAAACATGCTAATGCCTTTAGTTAAATTATAATTGCATCAGTTATTGCAGCCGGACGTCCAAACTGAACTGTTATTACTGTTGGGAGTTTGTTGTTTGTTCGGACTAGTTTGAGTCAACAAGGGTTTTGTGACCAAACATGTTCAATTTATAACTGTTCTTCTCTTTTTGGGTGGGAAATGGGATTCAAACACAACTAGACTCCCTGTTTCCGACAAGATCTTAAAGAAGTAGTTTGACATTTTTGGGAATTAGGCTTAATTCCTTTCTTTTGTGAGAGTTAGCTAAGAAGATTGATACCGCCCTCATATTATAGCCAATTACATATGAAGCCAACAGCTGCTTCACTTAGCTTAGCATTAAGGCTGCAAACAGCTAACCTGGTAACAACATTCTCCTACCGCCACCAGTAAAGCTCACTATTTAACAAAGTGTAACAATGACAAAGTGCGGTTTTAAGGAGGGGTTGTGTGTGTGGGACTATTTCTTGGCTCGGCTCAGTGACCTCGTGGTGACAACAGGACTCCAGATAGTCACTGAGTCCATCCCAGAAATAGTCCCACCCGTGTCCCGCAGTAAAACTGCAAATTATCATTTTTACACTTTAGTTTTTGAACAAATTAAACAAATGAGATATAACATGTCAATCAGTAAACTTTACAAGTGCTGGTAGACAGAGTTTGTTACATTTGGACAGAGCCAAGGATAACCGTTTCCAGTTGTTATGCTAAGCTAACAAAAGACAGTTACAGATAAGACGCTTGAATTGATCTTCTCATCCAACCTTCGTGAAAAAAAAAAGAAAGCAGAGAAGCGAATTTCCCAAAATGTCGAACTGTTCCTTTAACAGTTCGATCGTCTCTTTGTTCAACAGACAAAGAAGCTTCGGGAAACAGGACGCTGTTACAAGCCAAAGCCTTAATCACATAGTCAGTGGTGACGTTACACGACACCAAATCAACAGTGCATATGAAGACCTATGCACACACGCAAACGCACACGCACGCACACACACACACACACACACACACATACATACATCACACCTGTATGTTTTTTTTTAATAGCTAAGATACTCAGCATTCCTGAAACAATGCATTCATTCATCCAGGGCCTGTTAGATGAAGACGTACGGAAGGAGTGGACCTTTTGAGGAACAAAGAAATACTACAGTTACACAGGATATGAGGGGGAAATAAAAAAGAAAACAAAAAGAAAAACTGATTCATGGGACAAACATGGAAATTTGGAGAGGGTGCTGCAACCAAAGCTTGGGAGAGCAGTGCTTTCAGGAGGGTTTCCCCCCCCCCCCAACGCTTAATTGAACGTTAAATTAGTCAAATATATGTACAGACTAAACATTTTTAATCTGAGGAATTCTAAATAAAAGAATAACCTAATTTAAGTGCCTCATCATTTAACCAAGGAGCACTGAAACCCCTTTACTCACCGAAACAAAACTTGCTGGTTGAGCAACATTTCAGCCTTTTGTTTAAAAAATAATTAGAAAATGAGCAGGAAAATAACAAATAAGAAACAAAAAACACCAATTTTACGACAGCAGTAAATAACTGGACTAAAACTGAAATTCACTGGAGTAAATGGAATTGTCATGTATTGGCTTCAAGAAGTTCTAATACTATTTTTCATGACGTTGGAAAAAAACCTATTTTGGGGAACATCGGCACGGTAAAGTCTTTGCCATCATTTCCCTTCTAATCACGGAATCGATCCCTTTATTTTTTGGAATGCAATCAAATGGTCTAAATCACCTCGGGGAAAGCGAGGTTATCATTTTAACGTCTTCTTATTGAATGTCAAAAAGCCATACCTAAAGCTGTACCTTCAAAAACAAGATGTTACCTTTTTGATTTTTTTTTTCCAACATTCGATGGAAAGGAAAAAAAACAAGGAATTTGGCGATACATCCACCACAGCAACATCTCTTAAATGTTAAAATTACACTACATATGGTGGTTAATGTACCACGAGAATTTGAGAGGGGTTACCTTTACTCGGGGGAATACCATTTCTAGTGCACTTTTCTCTGTCTAGTAATTACATTGTCAGCAAATGCTTAAGCCGTGAAGGAAAGGCCACTGTTACCCAACTGTAAATTCACAAAAAAGCAAGAACATATCCCTTTTAGCATACTCAAACAGCAAGTATTTTTTCTGAACGCAGAATAGTTTTGTTTTCTTTTTTTGTCATTAAGTTGTCGCTCTCTGTACAAAAGACAATTTCCTTCATAAAGTTACACATTTCTTGTAGTAGAGTTCTGACATTTGTGGCCTGGCTTTTGTCAATGCATGAGTGCGAATGTAAGAGATAGGGGTGTGTGCGTGTGTGTGTGTGTGTGTGTGTGTGTATGTGTGTATTGTGTGTGTGTGTACACAGGTGTGTTTAGTAACATCTCCAAGTCTATTAATCTTGACGCTGCCTCCTGCTCTTCTCCTCAGATTAAGCTCCTGAACTTAGCTTGATGCTCAGAGCTCCCACAAAGCATATGGTTTGTCCTCCACTGCTGCTTGTCGGCGACAAACACAAACTGAAATCTCCAAAAGCCCTCAGAGCTGGGGATCAACAACATATCACCCCGTCTGAGAGGGGAATGAAAAAAGGATGCCGGCTTTTTAATTTTCCGCTTTTATCCACTTCCTGTGTTAGCTAGCTTTGAGGGTGTCCCAGAGTCCGTTGTCGGGTCACCCCGCGGCCTTGTGCTTGCCCCCGCAGCAGCGACAGGCCTCGCCACAGTGGTGGCAGGCGCGCAGAGGCAGGTAGCAGCACATGCAGGGCGCGATGAAGGAGAGCGCCACCAGGGCCAGCCAGCGCAGGCAGAACTGCTCGTCAGATGTGTCACATGAGCAGGGGTCTGAGAAGTCGCCCTCGGAGTCGGACATGCAGTGGTACAGCATGCTCTCGGCGCACAGCATGCAGCTGACTTTGTGGATGCACTGCTTGATCGGGTCGGGGGCGTCTTGGCACTGCCCCCGCCAGTTGTCTTCGTGGTTGAACATCTCCCGACAGTAGATGCAGCGCGAACGCTCGCCGTCTTCTCGCCGCCGCCGGCCCTTCTTGGACTTGAGCAATGGCGAGGGCTGAGTCTTGATGGCTGTGTCCTTGCCCAGACCCAAACCCATACTTGTTCCAATGCCCATACCAGGGCCAGAGTGGGAGTCCCCACACGGGCCGTCGGGAAAGAGGTACTCGCACTTCTTACTGTCCAGTTTGTGGAAGGCGGTGGGGAAGTCCATGTCCTCGCGGTCGGCCTCCTGTTTCCACATGACAGGGTGGCGGTAGTCCTCATAGCCGCGGATGAGCACGTCTTTGCGTGGGTTGATGCGAACAATCTCCTCTTCGTCCATGTGAAAACTGACATGACGAGTCGACTTAAAGGAGACCTTAACAAGAGGACAAATTGAGAATTAGATACTTTGTTGCTGTAACTTAAGTAAATATAATACTTCACTCAGACAATTTTATTTCACTAGCTTCAATCTTGCACTCAAAGAATCCACCTTTTCGTAACAATCGGAAGTCATTTTTGAGAAACTTATAATTTGACTTGTGATGAAATGTGATTGTTTGCGTGGAGGAGACGCAGACCTGTGGAGGCAGGTAGCGGCGGTTGCTGGAAGGAAACTCGTCGAAGGGTTGGGCACGGACGTAGCAGCCCCTGAATGGCTCGGTGGAGACGACGTGGTTCAGGGGAGAGAAGGGCTCTTTCATTGGGGTACAGATGGAGGGAGGCTCATCACACACCTGGAGAAATACAGAAAGAAAGAAATCAAGTAAGTTTGATAGTTCATGAAAAGGAAATTGAAGAAAAACTGAAATACATCCCATGTTTCCCCTCAGAAGAGCGCGCGTACTTAAACACTTATAGGTATAAGTAAGTATAAGTATAAGTATAGGTTGAAGCTCTCAACATATTTTATTCTCACATCAACTGTCAAAAGCTTTTCTTGACCACAGCTGTTTTTGACTCCTGTGTGTGTGTTCCACTTGTAACCACCAGAGGGCATCCTGTGCCCACGCTTGGCCAAACGACTGTGCTGTGTGGCGATGACTCAAGGCCCTTCTGTTAAGAACTCCGAGTTCCCATCAGCCTTGCATGTGTTCCAACAAACATTTTTAACTGATGCAAAATCTACAAACACAGGCCTAAAAAGAAAAAGGAAGGCACTTGAAACATGCGAGGAAAAAAAAATGTTGGAAACCATGTGAGGCGGAACGAAGGCGAGCGAATATTCCTTCCACCTCACGCCAAACAACCTCACAATTACACGAGGGAAGCTCAATGTTGACATCAATCGGAA
Organism: Cottoperca gobio; assembly: GCF_900634415.1. NCBI lineage: Eukaryota > Metazoa > Chordata > Actinopteri > Perciformes > Bovichtidae > Cottoperca > Cottoperca gobio. The sequence continues at coordinate 7,023,009 of NC_041376.1, read as the reverse complement.
GGAGACGTCTATAAATAACATCTTGTGAATGCCACAGTCGGCATCAAACACACTTGAAAATATAAACAGCAAAAAAAAAAACGTATTTCTGGAAATAAATAGTTATAGATCCAATAGAAGTGGTCCAATACTTCAGTACTCATGGCAACAACATCAAAAGTGATGGCTATTCATGATTCATGTGTGCAGAGGTGATGAGAGATGGGGGAGGATTGTCAGTTATTACATCAAGAGCTGTGTGATGATATTTCATGTCCAGCATTATTTCAGCACAACCATCTGTATCATTCCTAGCTACATATGCAGATCACATGAAAATGAGCAGAACTTAAGCTGTGCCTTCTTTCTCAACGCAGTCTTAATGGATAAACTGTCTGAAAATGATCCAAATAACCAAAATAAAGGCTCTTCAAGGTTACATATCTCTTCAAGTCAACTCAGAGACACACAAACATGGACACACGCCGAGGTATCTTCACACGCACGAGTTCGATCCAACCATATTCAAGCCTTGTACACACTGGCTAGCTGTCCTTCTTTTCCCACACACACCCCGACCTCATCAAGGCAGGGTTAGTCCTCCTCTCTTCTCCTTCTCCCACCCTCTCTCTCTCCCTCTCTCTCTCTCTCTCCCTCTCTCTCTCTCTCTCTCTCTCTCTCTCTCTCTCCCTCTCTCTCTCTGCTCTGCGTGTGGAGGAGGCTGCTGGCTCTGGTTAGTCAGTGCCGTGTGTAAAGTAGCCCACGCCAGTGCTTTAACGCACAGCGGAAATCTGGTTTGCTCCCAGCTGCTGCTACAGTAATTACTGTCCTGTGGTTGCTAAGAGATGCTTCCTTTGACTTCTTTTTTTTCCCTCTCTTTCTCTTCTTTTTTTCCCTCTCTCTCTCCTCCGCGTACTCCCCCCCCCCCCCCCCTCTAGACTGCTAACACATGGTGTGTGCATGTGTGCGACTTTGCTCCCTCTTTGCCTCCAAACATACCAAGTGGTGTAACGCACATCCACAGCGTCTGCAGGGGAATGTGAGGAATAGGAGACAGTGGAGAGAGAGAGAGAGAAGAGAAAGAACAGAACAGGAAAAAATGACTTTGTGTGTGTGTGTGTGTGTGTGTGTGTGTGTGTGTGTGTGTAGAGAGAGAAATGGGAGAAAGAGAGCGAGAGGCCAAAGAGTCTGCCGAGGGAATGTCATAAACCAGCTCCAGCTGGAGAAATGCAGCACAGAACTTAAAACACCAGATGACAGCTGTGTGTGTATGTGGGAGAAAGAAAGAAAGGAGCGAGGGGTGGGGGGGTGAAATGGGAAACAGACTTGGGCTTCCTTTTAAAGCGCTTGCCTAAGCCCCACCATTCAAAGGCATGCGTGGGGGCCAATCTGGAGCTGAGCTGACCCTAGAGATGTGGCTGGGTGAGGGAGGAGAGGAGAGGAGGGGAGACGAGGGATGGAGGTGGTGGGAGCCAGGGGCAACCTGGCTCCACACCAACATCAGGGATCCATGCACTTCCGCCCTCAAAAGGCACAGGGGCTCAGGACAGGGAAGGCTGGGGTCGGACCACATACTGAAAACCTTCAGAACATGCTAGATCTCATGGAGAAGAAAAGATGATGTGCATGCTTCGGACGCTTGATCACAAACACTAAGTGATTTACGTCTGTTTGTATGTGTTTCTCACACTCCTTCAAAATAGGGATCGGCCACCATGAGTGGTGCTCATCTCTGTGTCTTGTTAACTTACAAACAAAGAAGCACAGCCAAGTTCCGGGCTACTCCCCATCTCCCTTTAACAAATGGTTCAACATTTTGGGAAATATGCTCATTAGCTTTGTTGCAGACAGTTAGATAAGAAGACTCTCATGTCTGTAGGCTAAATATAAATGTTATATATGTTTCCCCCTGTCTTTATGCTAAGCTAAGCTAACAGGCCTTCATATTTAACAGACGCGTATGAGAGTGCTATCAACTCTTATCTAACTCTCAGCAACAACAAAAAGAGCTAATAAACACATTTACAAAGATGTCAAACTATTCATTTAAAACGCTCTATTTCCTGGCTCCAAGGTGCTTTATGGAGCACTATGGAAACACACCAATCCAGAAGGTTTCTGGTCTGTGAGGGAGGCTGTAAAAGTCAACTGGCCAACAAAACCTCTGTGTACTAAACTGATAAGAGAAAACTTCCTGCCAGCGCTAAATTAGATGCGGATGTTTTCCTGTGGCATTCGAAAAAACCCACATTTTTCTTTGTACTAGCGGAAGGACTGTGGTGGTACTGAATAATTCCTGGCAGTGGGTCATCACAGCTGAGTAGGGTGTTGTGCAACCACGTTGTTTTTTCCTTCTTTTTTTCTTCTTCTTCTTCTTCTTTTTTTATTTTTTTCATAAATATGGGTAAAATATGTGACATGTGCATGTAGTGTGTGTTTCTGAGTGAGAGGAAGAATGTGGTAAGCTTGTGAAGGGCATACAAGTGGGTGCTGAGCCTCAGTGGGCAGGATGTGGGCGGAGGAGACCGTCTTGAACGCATGTACATTGACACACACACACACGGACAAGCCTGCTCACACATACACAAGTCAAACGCTTGTAGCAATGCAAGGCTATCATAAATTCCAGAAAATTCGAAGTACAAGAGATTCTTTTTTAAAAAGAGATCTGAATCTAATCAGGGAACTAAACAAGGCTTGATGGTGACCTCCCATGCTGAGGAGACCCTGGTGTCTCAACGAGGTCAATGCAGGACCCATCTCCTGCTTCTAAACTAAAGGCCAGAACACATTTCTATACTAGACACCATATACCTCCCCGAGCCTGTGTATGCTGTTGTATCATCTGCACGAACAGTGGCGGGACTTTTTGATGGGGTGTAAAGCGAAACACCTTGTTGTGTGCTGGTATTTGCTAGTTCTCTGGCTGCAGCACTTGCCGCTGGTTCACTTCTCTTTCTCTGTAGCCCAGGTCTCCGACCGCAACATTCGGATGCCAAATCACCATGGTGACACCCTCGGTGGCTCACTCACTGAACCTTGTGAACACCCCACCACCAGCCCCCCCCCCCCCCCCCCCTCCCTCCCGCTGCCCCCCCTCCCCCCCCCCCCTGCTGCCTAGCAACAGTGGTGCCATTGGATTTCCTGTATGTTCAGGCTGATTCCTTAAAGAGAAACTTTACCACAGGAAAGCGGCTCTCCCCTCCTTCTCACTCTTCTTCTGGTCCACATCGTACAGGATGTGAGACACTACGCAGGTCAAAGGTGATGACAGTCCTCTGACGAGTGCTAAAAACTAAGTCATGGGAGGTACAGTGTGGTTCAAGCATGTTGAACTTGAGGGACATTGTCAATAAACAGAATCAGCGATGCAATACAACAGCACAAAATGAATTCTTGTTGAGGCTACTATTTGAGTTCTTTGTGTGTTGTCTCAATTCCTTAGTATGTTTTGAAGGTTACCAAACCCTACCAGAAACAGTGTCAACAGTAATTAATTCTAAGTTTCACAAAAGGTAGCGCCTAATGCAGGACAGTTGTCGATCAGTGTAAGCGTGCATTACAAGAACTGCCCTTCCTTCAGCGAATGTGTCTTTTCACCTACTTTGCTATCAGAAGCACAGGTGACAGATGTCCCTGTAACGGGCCCGATATCTAAAACAAATGAACATGGGCGTGTAGACTTGAACTATATACCTGCTGCCTTTCTCCGCTGAAGAGCAACGAGGCTTTCTTAACCACACATGTCGACAGTCAATAGAGTGCCACATGTCAAGGAAATATATACAACTCTTAACATAACGCACCTTAACAGTTCTCAAGCTGTCAACAAAAAGAGGCCCAGCTCATGAAGAAACACATTCACTTTGGAGAACGGTGAAATTACACAGCATTTTTTGCCAACCTGCCTTTGAACAACCAGCTCCTGAGGCAATAGTTATTATATCGGCATCAATTGTAACAAGAGTGACAGCTACCAAGTTAGATTGATAGAGACAGCTAAGCCTGCTCCAGCACATTCGCTGGCTAACACCCAGCTCCACCTCAGGGTCTGGCTGGCACTGGTTAAACACCTGTAAATCTCCAAGAACAACTGTTAGAAAACAAAGGCAGGTGTCAGCGCCTGGGTGGGACACATCAGGGCTCAAACATATGGCTTGGCTCAGGTTCGAGCTATGTCCTGCTTTCGTTCTAATAGTTAGGGAGCGCAACTTTATAAAAACCTACCGAAGGTGCACTTTAACACGATCATCGTTTATTCCCAACTCCGTGACACGAGGATGTTTAATCCCAAAAGAATTAATCTTAGTTTTTGTGTGTTTCACTCATAAAATAAATTGCTCAACACACATTCACAGAGAAATGCTCCTCGAACTCAGCAAGAGAAGCATTTATATTACAGTTGTATATGTTTCATGGCTTTAAATCTCACTCACCGGTAGTCCATCCTCGGGAGTATCCCCTTCCCCAAACGGCCGAAAACCTGAAACAGAGAAGGAAAAAAACCCAGAGGGGAAAAAGGATTAGAGGCCCGACTCCATCGCTTTACACGCTCAAACCAATACAGACACGGTTACATTTAAATAAGCAACTACAGGCTTGTAAAGTACTAACAGCACACATATGTGACATATACATTCTCACCCACCAATGGTATTATCAACGTGCAGGTTTAATGTACTTAACCAAGCCGGTACATACACATAGCACTATCTTTAGTGTCAATTACTACAATTGGTTGACAAATACAAGGAAAGACTTGTTTTTGGAACGTAACCTCAGCAGTGAAAGGTGCAACGGACTCGTCTGACTTCCTTGTGCTATTTTCAAACCTTAGCGTCGTAAGAATACGTGTCATTCATTTTGTATTTATCCAAACCATTCCACTCTCAATGTACGACGTCTCCTCTACAGAGCATGTTCGAGCCAACAGATTTACATTGCTGATTCTTGTCAGGCCAGGAAAGGACAAGACTTCTGCTTTCCTCTGACTGTAGCCTAATGGGGAAATGAAAGCTGCTTTGTGTCAGTGGGGCACACAGAAGTTAATGAAATATGCATGTCTAGAATAATGTAACCCCGACCTCGGCTAAAACCCCCAATGTGCTATTTCCGCATCCAAAACACCTCGTCTGCCAATGCAGGAGTCAGAGCTTATGTTTCAGGTATCAGGGCGACCGTGTTACAGCTTTTCATTACCACAGAGGAGGAAACTGTGGAGGGTGGAACCCGAGGAAAGACACTTGCGTTACTAATATTGTTGACACAAAATGCTGTTTTTTCTACTAACATTAACTGTTAAAGGACATTTTAAGAGGATAATCTAAGAAAAAAGATTAAATTTCTGCATGATAAGCAGTGTAGTGACAGACACTAGTAGTTCAGGTCAGTATGCGGTGTGTTATATGATTAAGATGAAGAAGAAAGTACTATTTAGTATAATTATCACTTTACAGGCACTGGTATTCAGACTAGTTGTAATTGTACCCGGCCTTAGTAAATACAGTGTACGGTCTAAAGAAAGCAAACCTGGATAAAAGAAAACACGGGTAAAGAAACTTAATAGAAGAGAAAATGGTTGAGGCTACGGTCTTGGCAATGTCGCAGAAAACAGGGATTAAACCATTTCCACTGGGATGAAGGGAAAACTGTTTGTACCTGGGGCATCAAGAGGTTCTTTTTAAAAACTTAGGTTCACTTAATTAGGATCACTGAGGCCTCATTTGAAGCACTGAGGCATCAGTCTGTCTGCTGCATTCAGTGTGTGTGTGTGGGGGGGGGGGGGGACAGCAACACAGAGGACAGAAGTCCTCACTGGGCTTGTGTTAGACCCAGTCTGTCAATCTGTCTGTCTGTCCCTCTCTGCATCACATGGAGAAAGGTGTTTGTGTCTGCGTGTCTGTATGCATTTCTCCACTACAGAGAGAAAGAGGCTTCCTGCAGCACGACTCTGGCAGTGCTGGGCCGCGAAGCTGCCTGAGCCATGTGCCCAGCGTTGCCATGGCAACAGAGGACTGCAAGACTGATACACACACGTGCGCACACATACAGGCAAAACATATTCTCTCTCTCTCTCTCTCTCTCTCTCTCCCCCCCCCCCCCCCACACACACACACACACACATTCATGCAGCAGTCCAGCAGCACAACGATGCAACAGGAATACAGAAGAACCTGCCTGCCTGAGCTGAAGAGAGGCATTACACAACACTGGCAGAATACAGAAGATGCCAGGAGAGAAAGGAGAGCGGAGGGAGGAGAGGACAGAGAAGTGCAGGACAGAGAGAGAGAGAGAGAGAAGTGCAGGCACCGGGGAGATGGAGCTCACCATCACCTGCTGTAGCTGACATTCACAGGAAAGAGTTGAAGCACTTACAAGCAGACAGACCGTACAGCCTCTGGGTGAGGTGAGGGGAATGTGTCTAATCACACTGACCAGCTCTCAGACATGTTCAACCTTCCTCCCAAAGCATTCATGTTATGTCATGTGAACTAGGGATTCAACTAAGTATTATTTTCATTCAGAATAACTTCTCAATTAATCGTTTGGTCTATAAAATGTGAGAAAATAGTGAAAAACATTCATATTGCTTAATGTCTGACCAACACTCCAAAATCCAAAAATAGTCATTGAGGAAAGCCACAAAGAAACATTTATATTTGAGGAACTATTTGCTGGAAGTAGTAATTTTGGGGAATGTTTGCTTAGAAATTGATTATTAAAATACATCTTCTGTCAATCGTCTTATAAAGTTTAGTAAAACAGTAAAACTAACTCTCCGATATAACATCCTCTCACTAATATAGCGTCACGTTAACAGCAATCCATAACTCTTTGTATTGATTCACAGGCAACGCTATTCTCAAAACCAACCCCACAGTTGTTGCCCGTGCTTACGTTTTACCTTGACTCTGTGTGGACTCGTGCCCAGGAAGTACAAATCTCAGATAAACGCTTGTGGGCAAGAGCCGACTGATGCCTGGTCGTGATAAGCCTTTACGATATGTTCTGCTGTACCTCCTCTATGCTCCCCAGGGTTTCCAGGTCTAGAGAGTAAAAGAGATTATAGCTCCCCAGCCAGCCTCTTGTGTAACATGGGGCTGGGTAGCAGATTGCTGAGCTGGCGATTCTCTTGCTAATTGGATGACTTTGCAACCTCTGACACTGTACTGAAAAATATTGCTTATCAGGACCCAAAGCTGCTAACTAAACTCAGAGACCCAGCTCCACCCAAGTGTAATATCTAGTTTAGCTTTATTTAGTTGAATGTAGAAATGCCACACTGAACACAGACAGACTAAACCTTACCCTTTTTTGACCAGACTAGTCAGTGCTCACACTTCAGCAGCACAAAAGCCCAACCTGGTCAAGTTTCTTCTGACTAAAGCTCTGCCCCCGTCTCAGGTTGCCACCCATTCTGTGTGTCCCGACTCCTGCCCCTACCTCTTTCTTACCCGCGCTCCCTCCCCTTGTCCTATATCGCCCACTGTGTTGCCCTGCCAGTCTCTACAGGAAGTGGGGAGTTTATCTGTGCAGCTGGCACTGATAAGATAACGCAGGAGGGGTCATGCTTGGGTGAGTGAGCAGGTAGCAGTGGGGGGAAGTCATCAACGCTAATCAACGCTATGCATCTCTCCTAGAACAGATGCTAGGTCAGCCATTACAAGCCAATGACAAACACAGGCTGTAGACACCCGCTTACAGAACGCATGCCATGTTCATACACATACGCCCGTATCATTTCACACGTACTGGACGGCTGCCAACACACATAGTATAATGCAGCCTCTGAGAGGGAATTCCAAACAAACCTGGTGTTTTGTTTTTGAACTCCAAAAACACACGCATGCACCATTAACAACCCCCAAACAAACACACACACACACACACACACACACACCTTGGTTGATGTCCTCAATGGCCCGACGTATGCCCCGGTCAAAAGCACGGGCGTCAGCAGGGCTCTGGAAAGTCAGCCCGAACTTCTTGTTGTTGATCCTCCAGTGGTGGAAGATGGGGTTGACCTTGTTGTATACTAGGTCTTTCTGCAGGACACACTCCAGCACCACCTGACAAGACAACACACACACACGCACACAGAGTTTGAGAGTGAAACAAGGCGTGTTAGCTAAAGTTAGTGTACAGACTGGCAGCTGCATCATTTCAAAGGTTTAATGATGAAACTCTCTGGGGAACACACATGTAAGTCCTTCATCTTCCTCCTCATCCTAACTTGTTTAAATGTGCCTCATTCAATCATTCCACAGCAGCATTAGTAAGGGAACAGAGAGAACGAGATTGAGGCCTGCATCTGGAACTACACATAACTCCAGAGTTTCTAAAAATAGAAAAAGAAAATAAGAATCCTCCCAAACCCAATAATTTCACATACTTCTTTTTGGATAATTTGTAAAACACATTCTAAATGGTGGGGTTTTCATTACAGATGATGATAAAGTTGGACAGCATTGGTGGTGGCAGAAGGGGGGTGGGGGTGGGGGGGGTATGTTTTGGACCCAGGCAGCCCAAGTGTGTGGCGGAGAGAGACTGTGTTTCCAAAGCCTATTATTAATCAGGGCTACTGGGCCGCCTCCCGGCCTTCCTCTAGGCAGATTAAATGAAATGAGAGACGGCCATTACAGTCTTTGAGGTTTTTTTACAGGCGTGCAAGAGAGGTGGCTTAATGGGGTGTGAATGTGTGAGCGTGCTCATGGTGATCTGCGTGAGAGAATGCGTGAGCACAGGAGCTGGTGTGATGAAAAGCTCAATGACCCAAGTGCTACACTGTGCATCTTCGCAGTGCAAGTGCCTTGTCAGAGGATAACGGAAACAAACCAATACTCGTCTAGTGAAAGCAGATGGCACCGTTGCTCGTCGATCTGGACGGCAGTCAACGCGCACGCTTTAAGAGGTTGATACGTGGCAGCTGTACGTGAAGTTGGTGCTATGTGTGTCAGAGAGGGTGCACGCACATCTACATTTCGTTCTGAATGTCTGAGCGGGAGATGCTTTTTGCACTCCCTGATTCAGGTTGCAAGTGTCCCGCAACATTACATTTCTCACAATACCCATCCTCATGTCACTGTTTCATACATGCCTTCCCAAGAAAAGCAGGGGCAAAGGTTAAGCCTGTGTGTTTACCCAGAGCCAGTGGATGAGGGGAGGGAAGAAGAAAGGGATGGATGTGAGGAGGATCGGGTTGGGGGGAGACGGGAGACGGGAGGTGGGAGGGGGGGGGGGGGGGGCCTCTGGGGCTGATTGTAGAGGCGAGACTGAATGGAGCCGGAGCAGGTAAGGTGAGCGCACAGCGAGGAGGAAGTATCACGGTTGCATGGAAGGACGATACTTAACACCGCATTCCACACTGTGCTCAGAGAAAAGAGAGGAGGAGGAGCCACCGCGGCAGAAACGGAACAGAGGCTGGAGATGTTAGAGGAGAGGGACGGAGACAGAGACAGACGGAGGTGAGACGTGCAGAGAGTAGTGAAGAGATAGCGTGAGAGCGGAAACGGGGGACGGTAGAGAGACTACGTTTGCATGCATACAAGGAACCAAGTGGGAGAAATCAGGCTGCAATCTAAGAACACTGCCTTTGCTTCCTTGTAATAACCATTTAAAGTTAAATATAAATAAAAGGATATATTAGAATCTTGGAATTAAATGTTTTTGAGCATTTAAAAATGATTTGCTGTGCGTCAGAAATATAGCTAAAAAAGCATGAAAGATGGCATCCAATAATAATCAAGCACTCCGTTGTAAAGGCTTACTAAGAGGCTGGTTGAAAATTACGTTTTTTCCATTATTTCAAGAATTTCTAGCTAAAAAAAGCATATTTTGCTAGCAAATATAAGTCAAAACAACCAAGTGACAAGGTTAACAGTAAAAACAAATAACTGTATCAAAGGGGCCCTTGCCCGACGGCAAAGCCTTTTAGAGTAAGCCTGGACTACACCACATTCACAGCTGTATCAATCAGAGGGTGTCACAGACGATGAACGTCAGGAGGCGAGGTGAGAGCTTAGCCAGAGATTTGTCATAATCCGAGAGCCAGTATGGTAAGTAATCATCAACCAATTAGATCTGTAGTTTTTAAGAGAGTCAGAGAATGAGAGTCGAGGAGAGAGGGAGGGGGCAAGGAGGAGAGTGATTGGTAGCTATATGGAGAGCCAGCTGAGTCATCACCAGTACACTCTGTGCCGCATCACTGCGCTTATAGACAGATCCCCTCCACCTCTTCCGTCTCCCGTCTATCTGGCTCCACCTCTGTTTCCTGCTCTTTGACTACACACATCTCTTTCTCTGATTCCGCTCATATCTTATGCACCCCAATCACCTCATTTCTACCAGCCAGAATCGTGCCTTTGTGATTTCAAAATAACTGCATCTCTGATCTGTTTCTTCCTCTATCTAGCTCAAGTTCCTATCGGGGATGGGAGATGTCGTTGTGCTCTTCTATTCTGTCCATTTCTGGCTGAATTAAAACACTGAAATGATATCCCTTAAGACAATGAAAAAATGGAGCAGTATTTCCTTTTTCTGGGTTTTAGACATAACAAAGAATTGTGTACATTTGAGTTAAATGCATAAATCTGGAGAGCTAAAATAAGAGGTTAGATCTATGAAGAACTGTGTGCTCTTGTTAACAATGTTATGCTCTATAACCAATTTAATCATAAACACATTGGTTGTATAGATGTACAAATGTAACTCACTGCCTAACCCACCTCACACTCACACACACACACACACAAACATACATACACACTGTTATGTGCCGTCTGCCTTATTTATCTGCGGAGATGATTCTGTGGATGCATGCACCTTTGTTTCCCTATTGTGTATGTTAATGAGGGTGTGTGACCCCCCCCGGCCCTTGATTGGCTGCAGCGATACTTCTCCTCCCACCTGATGAAGACTGAGTTGAGATTGGCAATTGGTCCAATAAAATTAATAAATATATTTTATTTACCATAACCATCTGGCTTTATGATACTCCCTTGCCGAGCCGGGTCGTAACACACACACACACACACACACTACACACATACAGACATTTAGGCTGCCCACTTTCTACGTAGAACTTTGCACACATATCTCTTTATTATTCTGTATATTGTATGTACATAGTGTATATTTTCTTATTTATATATCGAGTTTTGTTGTAGAAAAGAAATATCACACCCACAAAGCATGGTAGGCTAAACGAGATTTAGTCCTTTAAAGATGGGTCGCTGCTGAATGAGGCACTGAGGATAGTCCTCCCCGGTTTACCTGTCGCTGTCCCTGCCCTCAGGGAGGGAGGGTGCCACGAATCCACGGCCCCCGGGGCCTTTCAAAGCCGACCTAGAGCCGATCGCAGTGCACTGCAGCTCCCGGCGAGGGCCAGCCCGCCCGCCCATTGAGAAGTGTAAAAAAATATTTTTGGTTCATCTGAAACTGTGGCGGGATAATTTAGACCATGTCGGGGCCACCACAGTCTAGGTAATTAATGGGAAACACTGAATCAGACCAAACAGCCTTTTAAACATTCAGAGGCTCTTCCCCCTCTCATTTTTTCTGTTTTTCACATCACTTATACAACATAATTATAGTCTTTCATTTACCTCTGAAATCAAAACACTGACGTTACTGTTTTAGACAATACCGTGGTAACAAGTATTGATATTGCCCTGCGTTGTTTTCCGACAATGGCTAACATATTGTTATGTGGTTTTCTCTGTTGCTGTTGTTTTCATCTCACTCATCACTCTGCCTATCCTCTTCCGATGCCCTCAGACTGTCGGTAGCACTGTGGTTGACGCCAACACCATGGCACTGGGTGGCATCCCGACAGACCTACATATGGCTGGGTGTTTGTTGTGGTGGCTGGGGGTAGACTCTGGCGGCGATAGGGGTGTTTTTTACCACATCCCAGAACAGTTGCCGGGGTCTCTGAGCCATGTCTATAAGCCGTCTGAACAACAGCATTCCCGTCACACCCTTTCCTGTGCCACACACACACTTGGATAGCAGTGCATAAAACACAAAACATGCTGTAAACACAAAACACACATAAAATGTGATCAGTCAAAGAAGAAAAAAGAAAAAGGTGATTTAGACGGCGTGCTATAACAAGCCTCTAATGTTGGATCATCAGGAACCACCCGAGTCTGAGCATCATGGTGGCCTCATCGGTCTCCTGACATATGACAGACAGTTCTCTCTCTCTCACACACTCACAGACGCAGATTTACACTCTCATTACCGCAGACCAGGATTATCCCAGAGCATCTACTGGATCTGCTTTAGATCTACAACACAGAATGAGACTGTGACAAGAAGATCATGAGCTTTACATCAAAAGCCATAAGGATTAGAACTACAACGTACAACTTGATCTTGCGAAGCCTCATTGTTACTTTATGAGGAAACTGAATGACCACGCACTTTGCAGGTTACGTGTTTATATGTGTACATGGTGCCAAAAGAATCAAACTATTTAACACGTAAGCAGACATTATTAATGCGTGAGCTCACCAATCTGTGAATGAAGCCCCGATCTATTGCAACTACTGACATTTTGAATTTAAAGGTTTGATTCTGTAATTGTTGATGAGCGAGACATATTATTTTATATAGATTTTTATTTTGTTGAATTTGAAATCAGCCATGGCACTCTAATCATATTGTGTTGCTACAGACCCAGCTGCGTTCACCTCAAAATACAACGACCGCAAAAAGTTTGGACGGAAAATGTGCCATTGCATCCTTTACGTCCCACATCAAGAAAAAGGAAATGCTCATAAAAAGGTAGGTAAATACTTGTGTACTCATGGAAAACCGGAGTGAGTGTGAATTTCCAGCCCCTGTTCCATCATTTAAGTCTCTTCCGAGCTCTTTGTGTGTTTCCCACATCCCTCATCCCACATTCTCTTCTCCTGAGTAATCTGCCCTTCTCCTGATGATATCATCATGCATCACAGCATCACGCAGTTTGCTCCTATTTTCAGATACCTGCGCCATGGAGGAAAGCCAAACAACCACTTCCTGTGTGTGAGTGTGTGTGTGTGTGAGTGAGACACAGAGGGGGGGGGGGGGGTCTGGGAAAGGGGGGGCTCAGGATGATCTCATCCAAGAGAATGCACCATCTCTGGTTTGTGCACCTGAATGTGCATGAAAGAGAGGGACTGAATGACGGAGAATGTAAACACATCACCTAGCTAGTTACATGTAAAGTATTAATATGAATGTATGCAGCGTAGCACAACCGAATACATTTTCCCATTATGAGCGAGAGGGTCCCTTACCAATTTGTCTTTGAGCCTCTCGCCCTTGATGTGAAATTCCACAGCGGTGGGGCTGAGGCTGGGGCTGGGGCTGGGACTAGGACTGGAGCTACAGGGGCTGAGGTTGCTGCTGCTTCCTCCGCTGCCTCCACTGTGGATGCTGCCGCTGTCCTCCGCCCTGCTGACCTTATAGACGGTGACACAGCTAAGGCCTCCGCCCCCCAGGGGAAGCCACCCACCACTGGAGTCATCCCGAGTCATGACCACTGCTCTCACACGCGCATAACTGTCACTGTGGAGGAGGAAAGGAAGGAAAGGAAGGAGAGGAAGGGAGTAAGACAAGGAGGGTGGAGGAAATGAGAAGGGCAAGAGCAGAAGGAAAATAATGCTTTTAGTGAACATGATCAGCAGTAATGAGCATTTAAACACTTTCGGGGTCTTTTCCTTGAGGGTCGTTTCAGGTGACCTTTAATAGCACTTGGATTAAAAACATCATCAGAAGTAGACAGCCTACATTAAATATCAGCCCACATGATTCAGATGATCCGCAGCATAAACAAGTCGTAGTACAGTACACGTAGCCTACACACAAAGGTTATTGAATGTGTAGTGAGGAACACACCATACAGACATACAGACAACATGAAGCAAAGAGATGGGTCTAAAATGTCTACATCCCATTTGTCCAACAAGAGTTTAAAGAGTTCACCACATGCCACTAGAACTACTCGGATACAGGGTGGTGTCAGAAGCCAATACAAACAACAAGCTAGCCTAAACAAATCAGCAACAAAGCTAAAAATAGAATGTGAAGGAGCAACGTCCAGGATTCAACTTTGGATTAAATGTATAGTGTGGTTTTAGTGCATGACATAACAGACTACTGGCTAAGATTTCTAAAGTCTGAAGCCGTCAGTGTATGTTTAACCTCGGCCAGAGGGTGACTGACCATGTGGCCAAGTTCAGACTTCGGCTACTGCTGATTTCCAACCTTTCCCCTAAGCAGGTGGTTTCAAACTAGACAACGCATGACAGGGGCTCCAGCTCACATCAACCTCTTTCCGATGATACTGCCGTTACTCGTCTCACTCATCTTGCTCATGTTATCCAGCAGCGCTTCCAATCACGGAAACGTAATACATTGTGAGGCAGTTATCTACGATACATTTATTATTAGTCTTAACTGAAGGAAACACAATGTGGTTTTTTTTTTACAAAGCAGGAATGAAACGTAGGGGATGGTTCTTCACTGTATTATAAAAGGCTTGAAGTTTCAGTGGTTTACACACAGCTGACATGAGGGTGTGTACAAAAATGCATCACGCTTCAGGTTTTTTCAGACACACGGCGACATCATGCTTTATCATTCAAATGTCCAACAGCCACAAACTGGAATAAGGCTGGACTGCCATCTAGTATAATAATCCAAATATAAAAAGTCAGTAGTTAAGAAAGGACCTCTGCTATTATATCACAACTAATTGTATTGCTATATTGGTCCAATCGCCATACTCTGATACTGACTATCAATTATACATTAATTACCCCTCATTCCATTTCTTTCTCTCCCTCTTCACCTCCTTTGCCTCTCTGTCCCTCCACTTAGAGTCAGATGTTTCCCTGATTAGATAACACAGACTGCACTGGGCCACCGGAAATGACAAAGGTCAGGGTGTGCTGAGGGCAGCATTTTGCAGAAACTCCTGGTAACATATTAAAGACTGCGGAGAGAGCTGACAGAAACGGGCGAAGAGATTGAAGAATGTGACTGCCGGATGTCTTCCTGTGACACATTGCTCTCTGGCCGACGTCCAGATTGACCAATGAAGATGACATCACAGGGTCTGAAATGTTTTTTAAAGAATTGATCTGATAGTGACCAAATACGAAGCAGTGATTAAGGGAGAGAAATGTCATAAAGTAGTTGCTGCTCTAAAAGAAGAACGGCTGCGTCCTCCCCCATACTGCATCTCCTCTGTAAATCTTGGCCTCCTCCATAAGGCTAACCTTTGCCCTCGTGCCTTCCACACCCTTGGCAAACCGCAGTGCCCAGGTTATTGGTTAGTAATTAATCCAAGAGCCAGTGAGCATTAAATCTGAAGTTATCTTTTGTCTTCATGTGAACGCTTTGATATCCTGGCACCTGGTAATAGTTGACCAAAGTTCCCTCGAAGGATTGATGAGCATGATAAATATAGGTAACAGAAAACAGAAAAATCACACACTTCATTCTGGCCAATTCTGGTCTGTTCAGACACACAGACACAAAGCACATAGGACTAAAGACTGCATTCATTTCTAACAATGTTTTGAACTTCATTGCCACATATCGTTCTCCTAACTAACTAAAACCAATGTAAGTGTCTTTAAAGTGGCTGTAATCCATATTTTTAGAATAACAATGTATGACAGGTGAAAGGGGTCGCTGGTAGGAATGAAGCCGCAGAGAACTCTCGTCCGAGGCTGAAGCTCCCCTCGGCTTTTCAGGGCTTTATAGTGAGTTTCAGCTCCTTGTTCTGCTGTCTGGTGCATAACTTTGCTGTTTTGGTTCACTCTCACGGCTCTCATAGGTGTCCTTTTTCAGCCACAGCCGGCTGCTGTTTTCAGCAAAAAAGCTCTGATGAATCCCACCGTACACTACCTGCTCAGCACCAAGCGACATACAGACGCAGTAAGCGACTAGCCAGTGAACATAGCATTTACCAACTAAAGAGCTAGTTATCTCCCTCAGGAAATGGTAGAGACCCAAAACAGAGTTAAAACAGTGAATACTAGACTGACCTTCATCAGGTGGCGAGAAACACGACACCAAGTGAATAATTATGTTGCTCCGTAACTGCTGGATGTGTAGATAAGCAACTGTTTGCTATCGGGTTGGAAATATTAAATATAAAAAGGTGACGATATGTCGATGATGTGTTCTCATTTTCAATCCCTTCTATTGACGATTAACAATCATAAACATTTTTTATTTTCTGTTGAAATTTGATTGGCTAGCGACCAAAGCTTCGCTGGCTTGCTGGTACATTTTTATGGTTATACTCAAGCGGCTTGGTTTCTAGCAAACAATGATTGCTTCGAAATTTGATTAAAATGTTTTCCACAATGCTGTAAAGTTACTTCTGCTAAGACTACTGCTTCAAATCCAAGCAAGGTGATTTGGCATGCATCTGACGTTGAATGATTTATCTAATCGCAATCAGCTGACGATATATCATGTTCTACTTCTAATTCAAGGATGTACATTTGGTAGAGCTGTGCACACTACTGTCTGTTCAAAGTTGATGTCTTGCCAAAATGTCTACATTCTTAGCACGCTTCGTCAGTCACGGTGTAAACAGAAGTGGACAGCAGTGCGAGTCTTTTACTTGATATTATTATATTAATATAACAAATACAATTTCAGCCTAGATTGGGATTTTCTTCTGCTCTTCATTAATGAGTGAACTGATCCAAATATAAGCAACTATTCTGCCAAACAATAACGGATAGTAGGGCTGGACAATAACAGATACAGAATATATCAAATTACCAACATTATGAATCTCTTATCAACCTAAATGTACTTATATCACAAGCGTCTGTTTTCTCTCTCACGTGCTGCCCTCGTGCTTAAACAGTAACTGGTCGTGGGAGACTGACCGAAAAACACAACCACGACTAACTTCCCTCTTGCAACCTCCCAGCAACACCCTTTCTGGTTACACCTCGTAACAGCGCCGCAGAAGCAGCGCTAATCTCACACGAGAACCCCTGCCACAGCAGAAAAAATGCATTTTTGAGCAGTATAACAGGCAGTAAAATAGGGAAATACTGCTGCTGTTACACCCCTCTATGGCCCCCAATAAAGGATGCGGGTGATGGGTGCAGGAGGGGCTGTCAGTCAGGCGGGGGTCCCTGGGGTGAACAGAAGGCAGGCGGTGGTGTCGCTCAGCCATGACTAGGGCACAATGACCAGGGCCTGACCCTTCAGACCTACCATCACACACATGCCAGCAACCATGACACTCACAGGGAGGGGGGCTGGGCCCAGAGAGGAAGTGAAGTGGACTGTGTATACGTGTGCATTTTTGCATCCAGCTTAAAACGCCTAAGTCAACCTCATTTTAAGAATAAGAGAAATACCTCAAACTAATAATTACTTTAGTTAAATAGTCAATAATTGTAATGAAATCTCTCAAGTCTTCTGAAACCTGCAGACCAACAACACAACCAACCACAAGCAAGTGTACGACATGCATTTAACTAAATCTTTGAAACAGGGGAATGAAAAGGTTCCATCTGCTTCACTTTTTCTCCTTCATATAAAAAAATCTTTCCTTTCTTATTGTAAAAACAGTAAGTGGTCCAAAAGGATATTTGAGTGCAACCTGCTGCAACACACACACACACACACACACACACACACACACACACACACACACACACACACACACACACACACACACACACTCACGCACGCACACACACATTTTAGAGAGGGATGGTGGAGACAAAGGCTGGCCTCCACGCCCCTTGCTGGGAGCACACAGTCGACTGGACACACAATTGAGAGCGGAAGCAGATCAGCTGGCCTGGGCCTGCGAGGAGGAGGGGGGGGAAGGGGAGGGAGAGATAGAGAGAAAGGAGCCCCCATTCCAAATTATTCCAAGTTATTCTGCTGGATGACTGACTTCATTTCCGACCAAAAGCAGGAGAGAAAAACAGAGGGAGGGGTGAGAGTGTAACGGAGGACTGTGGGGAGAGGAGGAGGAGGTGGCTGTGGATGGGAACAGGGTGGAGACCAAGGTGACAGTCAACAGCTCCCAACCGCATTTGAATATGGCCTTTTCTATTCACAGTTAGGATGTGCATAGGCTTTTTATGGCATCTATACAATATGATATATGCTGCAAACAAGTGAGATCATTTAAAGTGTGAGCAAAGAGCAAACAAAACACCAGGACTTCAATTAGAATACGGCTTCCACTTTAAATGAATTGGAAGAGAAGAGAAGAGAAGAGAAGAGAAGAGAAGAGAAGGCGTGATGGGGGAGCACGTGCAGACCAGGCAGGCCTGGGCCTCGAGGCCGGCTGCTCCAGTGTGTGGTGGAGAAGAGGGATCCTGGGACAACCATTTCCTAAGTTGACAAAGTGACCGTTTGTCTGCTGCTCCGGCCCATGGCTCACTGGGCTCCAGCATGCCATCATGCTTTGCTCCTGTCTCAGCCTTGGGCTTCCTACCCCAGAGGGGAGTGGTGGAGGGGAGGGGAGGGCATGGGGTATGAGGGGGGCATTGAAAGAAAGACAGGAGGGGGAGAAGAAGGGAAGGAGGAGAAGGAAGAGGAGGAGTGCAGGAGGAGAGGAGAGAGAGAAAGGATGTGGCCTGAGCCCTGGGTGCTCGCCAAGTCACCCTCCCTTTCCTCCGCTCAGTCTCCCCCTTCTACCCAACCCCTCCCCGGCTGCCTCTCTCTACACAATGGCCGCTTCTCTGCTGAAATTTCACGTTATTGGATCCCGGGCCTGGAGTTTTGTCCTCCCACAATGTCCAGGCAGCGGAGCATGCTGCAGGGGAGACACACTCTGCAAGCTAAAAGCTGGAAAACCATTCCTCCTTTCATTAGCATCAGAAAAGGGGAGAAAAGGGGAGAAAAGCCCCCCTCCATCTCTTTTTTTCCATCGCCCCTTTTCCTCCCCATCTCTCCCCTGTATCAAAACCGGAGGAAGGCTGTCAAGCTCGGTCAAGCTCCACTAGAGCACTTTGGTTTGTAGAACTTTTGAGGGGGGGGGGGGGGGAAATCATTAAAATATCATTGGGAAAATAAACACAAGCTACTTATCCCAATCCGATTCTATAGATTATCCTCCAAAAGGGAAAGCAATCACTAGGAAAGTCGAGGGCGGAAAGGGAAGATGTCGTGAAAAGCTACTCTGGGTGTGACTCATTATCTATTCTTACTGAAAATGTGTGGCTATCTTCAACAGCTGTTATCTTAGAGAAAAAAAAATGATACTTTTACATTTCCTTAACAGCTTTAGTCTTACCTAAAATGCAAGAAGTCTTGATGTATTCAGTGTGGATCTACTTGCCCAAAGATCTACACGAGTCCAAGGCTTGTAGATGTAATGTAGCAGACAAATATGTAATATTTGAATGCAGTCAAAGAATTTATAGAAAAATGTAATCCACCACAAACAAAAATCTAGATGAACAAACTCGGTGCTGAAGTTGTAAGAGGATAAAGTGGAGCAGTTTCTTTCACTGCGATCACGCCTCATTGAAGAAATAAATAACATGCAATCTGGGACTCGACCGTCGATTCCAGCAGTGCATCTAATCTGAACGGTGCAAACTAGCTGGCCAATTAGCCACGGTTCAAATCCCCTAAATAACCAGTGGCAAACTCAAGGGCACAGACATACTCAAAACAAACAGCAACATGACCCAACAAGGATGCAGTGCAAATTATGACACAAGGCCAGAACAAGACACTTTTGAAGGGGCTGTCGGTTAGCCATTAATAAAACAGAACTAATAAAGGGACAATGCCTACAGAAACACCAACAGGCAGCCAGCATCACAAGCCTGCTACATTAGCTGCAGTGAAAACTAATACGTTGGCTATAGAAAGAGAAGTGAAAGAGAAATTTGCCCTATCTCCTCTCAACACCTCAGGCTGCTGGTGAGTCATCTCCCTCACAAGAACATTCAGCTTAGCTACCAACTGACTCAGGAAAAAAAAAAAAAAACAGAACAAGCCTACTCTGCTGCTGCACCACACAGTGAATCTACACTTCAAATTTGCCACCATCCTTTCATAGAAATACCACCTAATATGACGGCAAATGAACTGATCACAGTCACTTCTGGTAACATCTGTCACAGACAGCAGTTAGTGGGTCAAATCAGCCTGTAACCCAAACCAAAGATAGACCTAAAACAGCAAATGAATGTCAAAACTGCTCACTCAGACAGCGTTGCTAACATTGATTTTCTAACCAACCCCTCTATTACTGGATTGAGCCTGCAACACCAACAACATTGTTCTATGTGCCGCTGCGCCGTGGCACTATAAATCACAAGAATCCCATATGTGTATCAAATGCCAAAACATCAATCTAAGCCACATATTGAGATGATCTTAATTTGAACCGCAAGCATTTGGAAAATTAAAACCTTGCGCTTGCCATTACCAAAAAAGAAAAAAGAAGAACCGCACATTTCGACTGCTGCGTCTCTGCTCTTCTTTGATGTGAGAGTAGTCCCCAGGGATCCTAAGCGTCTACTCGTCATAGTTACTCTGAAACCAAGGGGGAAGCGGAGGGAACAAGGCAGAGGTCTAGCTGTGGGAGAAACCATCAATAAACCACCAAACCATGATGATGGCCCATAGATGTTAAGATAAACTGCTATGACAAGTTGTAAACTATCACAGTATCCCCTGTTGTTGGGAATAACATAACATTATTATCGTATGAGAAACCAACCTATTAGTCCATCTTGAAAATCAATTAGATTCACAGTCAATCAGCTTCCCATACAACCTCTGCCTCTATGATTTGTAGGAATCAAACACACACTTTTGCCATGCAATAAAAGCATCAAACGTTACTTGGCAGATAAAAATATATGTTCTTATTTATTTGATAACATAAAGCTGAAATACACTCAACCGGGATCCAGGCCTATCTTTCCCAGAAACACATACACATGCCAAATGTTCCTAGAGAAATAAACACACAAGAGTGTGTGTGTGCACCAACGCACACACAGAAACCTCTTCCTGTTTTCAAAGTGTTTGGAAACTCAATCAAAGACACAAGGTTTAGGATTTACATCTGTGCCCTTTTATGTCTGTGGCCTTGCAGGAAAGAACCATCTCAGCCCAGCTGCAGCAAAGAGCTCACAACAAGGCCCAGCCTTCATGCTCCCGCATACAGCACAACTGAAAACAATATCCACAATTCAGACACTTAGTGCTAAAAGCACTTCTTAGAGGCATTGAGATATGGTCTGTGAACATCAGAGGCCCTGCTTGACAAAAATAAATAAAGACAAGCCCTGCTATCAGGATGTTGTGATCGAGACACAAAAGAATCAGGAAGTTTTTTAGTGCTGGCCTACATACACAACATAAGTCCACACCAGGTCTTTGTCTTGAAAATAAGCAATTTTGTTTGAAATACGCTCTGAATACACTGCTGACATTTACGCCATTTATGCTTGCTCCTAAAATACTTGAAGAGGAAATGAAAATTATAAGAGGGAAGTGGTTTGGGTTTAAAATACACAGAATCCAGGCCTAAATCTGGCCATGGGAATGGAACAGTCCACCACTATACAAGGCCTGTTCAGTTTGTTGGCTTGTCTCAGTTACAGACAGTCCAAGCCCTCTGGTTATACAGAGGATCATTGTCATTAATCACACAAACAATACGACAGCTTCTAATAGAACAAGCAGACACTGGGGGCACAAATATTCTGTACGCAAAATAACTTTTAGGACTGTGCAACTTTTCACCTTAGTATAAATAAGGTGAAACCGAGAGTTTGAATCAAATGTGAGAACGTGCCTAGCAACCGGTAAAGTAAAATGCTGTTACAAGTGCCCTTATGTATATTCGTCAAAGAACACATTTCTCTAGTCACAAGCGACACTTCCCCAAAAGAATACAGAAGCAAAACCAAAGATGTGTTCAGCTCAGCAGACTTGTAAATGTAAGTTAATGTCTATAGTTAAGACTAGGCCAGCTAGTAAAGCTAAGTGTTCATGGAGGTCGTATCCAACAACTGGCAATAACCCCAAATAATACCATCTATAAAAAAAAAGGTCCAGGAAATTATTTAGCTTAACATAAGGGCCACAGGATATAAGCAATTACCCAGGCCATAAAGCACTAGCCCTAACAGCTGAAGTAGCTGTCTCCCTTTGTCGTTTCAGGACATGATGGGGGCTGTTTAGGAGGAATGCGTTTGGAAAGCTCTGCAACAGGAATGGGAGTGCAAAACAGCCCTCAGGTGATAAGATCACGACACCCACATTGGCAGATAAAACGCTGAGCTGTCAAATCAATCACACAGATAGGAAGAGGACACAGAGAGAGGAATCACCTGACTGGCAACAGACAATACCACAGAACTGCAGGAATCTAAAACAATGAGGCCATAGCCTGGCCTGTACACGTTCAGTGGAACATAGAGGCAACTGACCTTCACTGATAAAAATGGATGATTTGAGCTTAGCAGGGCATAAGACGTAATGTGTAAAAAAAAACAAGCTATTCACATGTATACATTGATTGTGTAAAAGGAGTATCTACAGGACACAGATAAAAGGTACCAGTACGGCGCACCTCAACAGACTAATGCCTTGGTTGAGATAAATATTTCAGATAAGCGTTACATTCAGCAGAGACGCTGCTTGCACTATATCAATCTCCAACTTCTCCCAGCATGACCATAGTCCTTGACTGAAAAATTCACACGGGCCTTACATCACACTAACAACACACCCAGGAGCAGACGCAAACCAAAATCTGACGGGGTTTTATGTGACTTCTTGTCATTTCAGCCTTGTGAACATAGTTGCACCAAGGCCAAGTAACATGTTCTCAGCAAAGGGTGTGCTGTGTGTACACCAGCTCGGCTTACCACCCATCATTCAGACAAAACCACTTCAGGACTATCTCCTCACACTTTTTCTTTTTTTTTTGTGTGGAGATTTTCAAATTAAATGTTCACGATGCAAGCTGCAGGAGAACAAACACATTTTCCTTTATTACGCTACATTTGTACACGGAAGCATAACGTCAAAAATATAACCAGGATTCATACAAAACAATTTTCATCTAATAAAGATTTAGAAAGTGACTCATCAAAAATAATCTTGTCAATGGAAAGAGAGCACAATGTCACAATGTAAAAACACGCATCTGTACATTTTGATTGATTATTATCCCTGATGCTAAAGAAAATAATGAAAATTCAACAAAAGACATCTGATTTTTTTGTGAATAGCTGCGTCATTAGAAAGAGCATATTAAGGAGACTCTCTTCAGCAAAAATAAACAATTTAGGCAACGCTCTGTATTCTGTTCCCTTCAACACTATGAATCATACAACAGTCAGAAAGGTGGTGGAATCATAGCAACAATGTTTGGATCACTTCGCCATCTTAGCTGCTGCCATCATGCAGTGTGGCACAAACCCAGCATATACTGTATCTTGCACACCACTGATGATCTGTAGCCTATGGCAGTAGTTCCCAAGTGGGGCCCTGGGGGCCTTGAGGAGTCCCTAAGGTTCCAGAAAATTCAGGAAAAGGTTTTTATTTTACTGTACTATTTCTCTCACCAGGGTTAACAGGATGAAACACTTTTTCCAGATGACAGAGATTTCCCCTTTCCCACCAGCATCAAACATGCTAGGTTATTACACAATTTACGCTAAATCATGATTAATTACAAAAATCAGCTCAGATTAATTTCCCTAATACAATGTGTTGTTAACTAATGGTGAAGTATAATCTATTTAGTGTGGCTTGATAGGAGGACAAATAACTCCATGACATATGTTACATAAAACACAGTTCAAGTAGTTCAAGGACAAAGCCTCCACACATTAAATCAATCAACCTCATTTAGGCCACATAGATGGAATGAGGGGGAAACATGGGTGTGTTTCGAACATTAGACCATGACACTGTAAATGGCTGAAAAAGGGGCATATGACTTCCTCTGTGACAAATACATTATCAAAGAAAATCCTCTGAGATAGTGAAGAAGCGTCGGTTAAATAAAACACGCATGTAAAATAAACGGCGAATAGACAAGCACTGATGTTTATGTGTTATGCATTGTACAGTAAATGCAGGAAATGTGATCATTGTGTGATCGTCGGTGCAATGCGAAACAGTGTACAGTACTGTGAATGGGCAGGCAGGTACTTTATGAATGGAGGGGATCATGTGACCGCAGCACCTCCCGGAGCAGATATTTCTCACTGACTGTCAACAAGCGCACACAAGGGATCAGCCCAGTAAAACAATACCAAAATGCGACTTGAAATGGGCGCAACGTATACAAAAACACTTCGTGTACATATTACAATAGATCCCCGTGCGTTGTGGGTATTTGGATGTGAATGTGACGGCTTTTTAACGCGTTTTTATGAATGGAGATTGTGATATGTAAATGAGTGTGATTGAGAAAAAAAAATGGCATCTTCAGCTTTTCAACGTTGACATTGCCGCAATCGACTCGAAGGGTTTTCATTAAAGAAAGGCTGGACTGAAATGCAAAACATGATCTGCACGATGTTAATCGATGATTATGTTCCGAAATCATGGCGGACAACAGTTAACATACAGATCTAGACTGTCAATATAACGCTTTCTGATCATGATGTAACGCTACGAGGCAGACATGTATATAAAATCATATTTAGACTGGATTATTACTGTGTACATATATATCTATAACGAGTGATCCCTCATAAACTGTCGTATAACTGCCAATCTATAAAGCCATAATAAATATCATGGGCATATCATTTTCCTGTTAAATAAATGATGTGCAGGCAACCATTAATATGCCTATATATCCTGTGGTCTAATAGGAATCATCACAACATACACGTTGAATATGAGCGAAATTATTAAGAATGAAACGGATTTTTTTTTTACAATGGGCCTATGCCACTGCCTGTCAGACACTGTTCTAGTAAAACTCATGTAATCCACAGTGTAGCTTTCTATTAACCTACATAACTATCCAAACAAAAAGATTATAAGTCTATGCTTTATTATTGTTAATATTAGTAAAGTAAGGTGATGAAATACCAGCGTCGCTCGGTTTAGAAATGTCATTGGGAACTGGTAGTGCATAGCTCATCGGGTAAAGCGTGTATTAATATCTACAGATATGTAAGTACTTATTGTTGCAGCTGTATGTTGCATATGTAAATGGAAAATATGTATAAACTGTACTCACTCGTTGTTTGGATTTGTTGAATCTTCACTCATTTTTTCCTCACGGGGATCCAAATCCTAGCAATAGCATCGACGACGCAGTGACGGCGGGATAAAATACCACAAATATCACCATTTTCCTTCACATATAGAAATTACCCCTATTTTGGATAGTAAGTAAATGATGTACAATGGGGCATGCCTAACTAAGCGTCCCTTTGAGAGCCAAGTGGAGCTAGCTTAACGCTAGCTTTGCTGCCTGAAACTAACGTTAAATCGCGAGGAGGAATGACAATCGTTGATTCATTTTATCCTCCCTGGAAGTAAAATCCGACCACAACAAATGGGCCATCGGGATCATCCTCTTCAACAAACACAGTTCCCCGCTTTGCAAAAATGTGAATAGATCCTCAAAAAATGTAGAAATTGCTGTAGACTGTAACGTTTGGCAGGTTATTTATGGCTGGCTGTCGAGCATCCATTCGCCAACTTCAGGTCCAGGACAACACTTGAAAAAGCGCTGTGGAGCGTTGCTCCGTCAACGTGTCCGAGTAATTTGCAGTAAAGGCATCCAAAGCCGAAAAAAAATGGTTTAACTGTTTTCAATATTAATACTGACGCGTAAAGTAAAAGCTTCTAGACTTGAAATTTCCTTCAGAAGTTGGTGGACATCTGCTTTAATCGAACTCCATTTTCAACTCGGGGGGAATGAAACATCGGAAAACTGGGCGGATGTGTCGACCCTCGCTTGAGAAAATTAGATCCTTCCGCGACGTAGTAAAAACATAACACTCTTGCGATAAAATACGCTCAACTACCACACAATTTATAATATGGCGTCAAAGAGTGACATATATAGTACTACACATAATCCCCTTGTAGCAGTATGCAGTGAATTAGGTATGTTTCTTTCCAAAGTTGACCTAAAGTAGTTCCCGCACTTCCCAAAAGAAGTTTCCCTTCAATCACGCATTGATACAAGAGGGAAGCGTCTGTGTGATAGCACGCAAAGTAGAAAATAATCTGGAGGAAGGATTTGGGCTGACACAAACTCGGCCATTAACAATTTCTGTTGTTTTCTTTCATTAAAACAGCTTCACCATGATAGACCGCCCCTAAACCATTTTTTAAAATGTTGATGTGAAACTGTGGTGAAATGCTTTAAATGCACACAGTAACGACTCCTGCAGTACATGGAATTAAATTAAATTCCCTTTGCGATTAAAACCATATCAGTAATTTTTATTTTATTTTAAATTTTTGTTTATTTATTTTATTATTCAGTTATAATACATAGGCAGAGCTTTAAGCCAAAATGTAAAGTGGAAGAAAGGTAATTCACAAAATGAAAATATTTTCAGAAACATGTATGTCTAACCCATTCTGAAGGCTAGTTTGAAATTACAGTGTGATATTGTTTCAGTAATGTAATAGCCTATAATGTTGAATAAAAAATGAGGCATGAGATTAACCTCCATCAGCCCCAGACAGGAGGTTTTGATACAAGTAGTTATATAGTTAAAGCTGCCCCACCTTACACCCCAAACTCTCCCCAGCCAGCTGGAGCACCCTCCAAAATAAAACACCATCAGAGGCAACCAGAAAAAAATCCATGTGTGCACCTATGAATTTTATTTGCAAATGTGTTAAAAGCCTTGCAGAGCGAATCGGTGGCCTGGTTGCGTAAGACTTAAATGCTATTGGATTTCTGTGCTGTGTGGAATGGCAAGAGATCAGGCTAAATGATTCTGCCTGGTTGTCATAGTGACAGCATGTTGTGTGAGAAGTTTCTTTGTATTTCTCTGGCTTTCATACAGCTTGTGCCACAGCCTTATGTTGCAGCCATATAAAACACCCCTCTGTGTCACTGTATATAGATAGCCCATGCATGCAGGACCCCCACATGTGCAGCCCTGACACATATTGTGCACTTCCTTTGGTAGGCTATTTGATTAGATCTCCTGTCTGAGGTGTGTACTGCAATCTTGATGACTGCCTGAGAGCAAAGGTGAATTGTCTCCTAAGATTGTTTGCTCACCAAAACTACAAATAGCATATGAACGTTATGTGCACTTATTTACATAAAGAAAATGTGCATTTCTAAAAAGTCTCACATTGGTTAATCAAGTAACAGAGGACCGTCCCTGTCCACATTTTACTAAATGTGGCCACTTGTACTCACTTCTTTTCTGAATTGGGTTACTATTGAGATGATGAATCTCAGAAGTCCAAATAAAGTGTCCCTTGTTTCAATTAGAACAAAAAAGGCAATGACCATGGATTTTCCCACTGGCGTGCCTGTATCCTTTAGAGTATTCAGAGTTCAGGAAGTCAGCCTTCTTTCTCATCTCACAAATGTGGAAGGCCCTAGTGTACATTTCCTGTGTTTTTCACACAGTGAACACAACACACTGTAGTGTACTTAAACAACGCAACAGGATGTTTAGCTAACAGAGGCATCCCTTGACTTCCCTCTCTAAGTGCAATCAGGGTCATCACAATTCTCTTTAAGACGGTAAACAAGCTAACATTCCTGTATTGCCAGCAAGCAACCGCAGCATAAAGGATGTGTTTAGCTCAACACAAATCTCATTCAGCAGGGTCCAACACTAACAGAACCTTACTTGACTTTTAGGAAGATGGCTGAAATTAATTGCAAATCATAGTCTGTTGTGATTAGTGTTAGGTCACGTTTCTTGTTTTCATCAATGGCTTTTGTACTGACACTTGTTTTACAAACTTATTCTGCTTTTTCTTGGATTTGACTTGTTATTCTGACTTATGAACTTGGGAGCTTGAATTTCTGACTTATGAAATATGAGTTAACACTTGAGATGCAGAAATTAAAGTTTACTTGTGACTTTTGTAATGTTGACACGATCTCTAATAAGTTTGTGTAGAACTGCAGGGTTGGCTGTTTGCAGATGATCAACATAATGTGATTATTAAACTAAATTAACAAATAAAAAAATCATTAAACAAATATGTTAACATGACAATATGAAGTATGAGATATTTTTGAATAGGGGAAATTAATGATGAGGGACTAACCGATAGCTCACGGCATAAAAAAACAACCCATAAGTACTTTTATTCATGACAGCACGGGAGATTCATTCCTGGTATTGGACCATGATGACTCGAATCAGATGACAAACTCAAAACACAGGTGATGTGATCACCAGCTAGGAGCAGCACGGGCAGCCTCTGGTCACAAGAGAGAAGTGAAGGCCTCTCTTTGTACAGCAACTATGGAAAGGAAATTCAGTCTGTGTAGTTGCCGCCATATAGTCTGCAGAGACCTCAGGGCATGTAGGGAGAAAGACCGGAGATGGCTGATGACAGCTCTTTGTAAATAACCTAATCTCAGGATCCTCTGCCTTAAATTAGTTTTACCTCCCTCTTTTTTTGTCAACATGTTTAGGTAATTGTAACTTTTGTTGATGTGTGGACTTTCAGAGTGAATAAAATGTTATATCTATTCTTAAGAACACACACCTGTCCTTCTCGAGTTTGTCTGTGGGACCCCCTCGGACACAGACAGTGGACGCACGGCGGTCTGAGCCAAGAGGTGTGGCTTAAACAAAAGGTGCTGATTTTTAAAGACCTGGCAGCGGAACACAACAATGCATACCTATGATTAGTGTGGGCCTGGCCTCGGAAGCCTGCAACTTTTAGGCACGCTAATTGTAGGGTGGTGAGTAGAAAAGGTGTAGTGGTTAGAGGGGAAGGAAGTGTGAGGGCCTTCAGGCATGTTTGACTCTGTACTGTGTAGCTCTCTGTCCCTCTTTCAGACTCTATATGCATATGACCAAAATGCAAACATTTCTATATTGCTTAATAGTTCTCAGAATACTGATCGAGAAATCTTTGAAGTTGGTAGCACGAGGGGGATTTTCTTTTTCAAGAATTAGTTTCAAGAATGCCTTAGATGAGAGATGGATGTGGATAACTAGATGAGTAAAGTGTGTCAAGCTTAAAGAGCCGGTCTTGTGACCATGCACAAGGATGTTGGTACAGATGGAAGGTCATTATGGCTGCAAAGCCCTTGAGAGAAACACATCTCTGGGATTGTTTAAGTTTTGTAAATAGTTTTAGAATTTGAACTATGTGAGCATCTAAAAACCACACTTTTAGAGGGGGAAATACGTTGTGTGCTATGCTTAAAATGAACAGAAACCAAAAGTGTACCACTGTGAATGTTGCTTTATACAATACAGCTTTCTGTATATTATACATTACATGTGTCATGAGGGTGAGATGGTTTGTCACTACACTTTAGATGAGCTGCTAGGTTTGAAAGTAGGCTTGATTCCAGTTAAGGTTCAAGATCTGCTTGCCAGTAGATTTGAACCAGTCGCTAACGTCTCAACTACAAAAATGGGAAACTAAATTGGTTTCAGCCGCAGTTCGTTTTTTTTCAACGCCTGAGACTCTGCTACTTCCTATTGTTTGCATGTTGTGCGTGGGCTTGATTGAAACCTGATCTAGCTGGGGAAGCTGTGTTTAGGGTGAGGTGGACAGGCCTTTGTTGCTGCCTGAGGGGTGTTTATTTGGGCGGCTTCAGTTGGCTTCCCTGTAATCATCATCCAGCCCCACAGGATAGAAGGGATTAATGAATATGTTGGAGGGGAAGTTGCAGATGACTATTTACCATTCTCATGGGGATGAGTAGGAACAGCGTGAGGGACGCGGGAGAAGTTTGCATGCATGTGTGTGTGTGTGTGTGTGTGTGTGTGTGTGGGCACGTACATGTGTGGGTGTGTGTGTGTACATTTCTCTTTATAAGAAAGCAGAGGGAGGAAAAAGTGCTGGACAGAATGTTTGTAGGCTACTATCATGGTCTCATATTAGTATTGGTATTTAAAGGAAAAGTTGACTTTCTGAGAAATATGCTTATTCTCTTTCATACCGAGAGCTAGATGAGAAGACTGATCCCATTCTCCTAAACAGTCTGTTAGCTTAGCTAAGCTTAGCACAAAGTCAGCTAACACTAGCTAGCGCAGCCAAGCAATAGTAGGCTATGGTTTGTCGTAA
The DNA here is from genome assembly GCF_900634415.1 of Cottoperca gobio. Taxonomy (NCBI): domain Eukaryota; kingdom Metazoa; phylum Chordata; class Actinopteri; order Perciformes; family Bovichtidae; genus Cottoperca; species Cottoperca gobio. The sequence continues at coordinate 6,992,781 of NC_041376.1, read as the reverse complement.
AACCATGTGCAACCATGTGCAACCATGTGCAACCATGTGCAAGTTCAGTTTTTGTATGTATTAAACAAATGTGACATAATGTGTTTAGAAGTGAGCTTTAGATATACTTGCAGGCAGATTTTGTTAACTTTGGACAGAGCCTGGCTAGCTGTTTCGCCCACTTTCCAGTCTTTATGCTAAGCTAAACTAAGCTAACCGGCTGCTGGCTTCTTACCGTACTGACACGAGAGTGGTATCAATGCTCTCATCTGAGTCTCCGCAACAAAGTAAATAAACTATTCCTACAAGTAGTAGGCTACACCTTAAATACACAGAGTTCATAACGTTTTTACTCATTGCACCATGTTGTAAATCTTTTTTTGTTAACATTTACATGTTTCGAATATGATGCTATGATGTTTTGTCTTTGAAGACAAAAGATAAAAAGACAACGATTTATTTTCACTGTGTTGTTTCCACTGCTATGTTACCATTCTGCATCAAACGAGAAGGAATCAATGAGTGTAAAACCTCTGAGTCAGATATGACTACTCCTATTACTCTTTGGAAGAGTATTCAGATGTCTTCCTTTCTCCAAAAACATCCTTTCATACAGAACTACCTACACACACATTCACATATTTTGCTATGAAAATCTAGTAACAATAAATTGCCCCCGTTCTCAGCTGTGTAGCCCCCATCCCTCTCTTTCTCTCCCCTATGGCCTCCTCCACTTAATCCTCCCGCTCATCTGGGAACCACCAGCACCCCTCCATGAAGAGACGCATTGTGCCCAGATTATTTGATTGTTTTCAGATGTTGAAGCTTTCCTACACAAAAGGGGAAGAACAGGATTTGTCCAAAAGCCATAGGCTACTTGGCCAATGGATGGACACACAGGGAGGAGGGGGAAAAGAAGGGATCGGTGCAGGGCTCAGGGAGCGGACACACGAGTCAGGAAGTGACCCCTGCAATGCCAGATTACAAACAATGTGCTCTCTCAACTTCTGCAGTCCTCGCTGTGGAACGTACCACTTCTGCGACAGCCAAAGGGGTGGCGCTTGTAGGAGGAAGGAAGGACGGTTTCAGCCCTCTCTCTCACTCTCTCTTTAATGCTGCATCCATTCAGTGAGTGGCAGAGGGAGTAGGTGGGGTGGGGGTAGTCGGGCCAGGAAGGCACTTCACTGATGAAAAGTCGCCACATGGAAATGGATGAGAAGTGGGCTGAGGGGGGTGGGGGGTGAGTGGGAGAAGGGCGGGAATTGGCTCGCGCTACCAGCAGACATGAACTGGGATGTAAAGGGGAAGAAAGGGAGGGAGGTGAAGGATGAGAGACAAGGAAGGAGAAAAAGGATAAGGATAGCGATGGGGAATGCAAGAATAGAGGAAGTAAGCGTAACGGTGACGGAGGAATGCCAAAGAGTAATGGTCTGATTTAGTGCTTGTCAAGCATGGTGTCCCGTGCCTGTCAAATAGCATGTAACCAACAACCTTTTTCTCTGTCTGATGGTGAAATAGTGTGGAAGGGAAGCAGCGCATTAACACTGAATGGAGTTTTTGTTCTGGGGTTGTTGTGTCTTTACATTTGACCGAGCCTGCAGATTAAACTGACTTTGCATGAGGCGAGCATCCCATTCTCTCTCACATCAAGCCATCCTTCTCTCCATCCCCTTAACTTTCCTACCTCGCCATTGAGAAGAGGTGAATATTGTCACATCCTTCCTCTCTGTGCTGTGTTTGTTCAAATAAAGACAACCTGGCATTGTCTGTTTTATTCTCGTCAAGTCTAGAGAGAAAAGAACCTAAGCAAAATCTCCTGATAAATGAAAGAAAAGACCCGGATGGGGACATGCACACACAACACACACACACACACACACACACACACACACACACACACACACACACACACACACTCCACCCCCGTCTGCACTGTCATGTGTGACTCACAGTGCATCGCAGCACCATATGAACTTCAAAAAGAGGATGGCTGTACATTCACAGTGTATTCAACCCCTGCTCTTTAAATAGCTCAACCTCCTCCAAACAGAAAAGTCCATGCATTAAAAATGACTGAATCATACAAGAATTAAAGAGGCAGAGAACATCTTTTCTCATAATGTAGCAGCACAACAGCAGCACTGCACAGACAATGCTGGTTTGTCTTGGCTTAAGCCTACATGTACTCAAGTCAGCAAGGCAGTACCTGTATGTATGTGCAGAGAATGCGTACAGTATGTACTACACTTATGTGGGCGGGTGTGTGTTTAGCGGAATGTTAATGAGGTTATTTCATATTTGGTCTTTTTTTCCCTTTAAATGTCAACATACGGTATACACATAGCTGTACTGTATGACCACCTATAAGGGCTTGGGTACACATGGGTATGAATGTTCGTGCCTACACATGTTGATTTGTGATTGAGCATAAATGTGTGTTTCTGAACTGTGTGTTTGTCTAAATGTGTGTCTCTGTGTTCTGGAATGCACCTGGCCTGATAGGCAGTCAGAGGAATGCTGAATACTGTCTCTCGCCCAGGGAGGCAGGGCTGGAATGTGGCCCAGGCCCTATTCTTCTCTCCGCTGCACAGCACAGGAGAGCTGCAGGTTCACACACACACACACACACACACACACACACACACACACACACACACACACACACACACAGTTGCACATCCAGTCCTGAGGCCCGGTTCTGCACCTGTGTGTCAGTGTGCATATGTGAGTGTGTAAAAGTACCCATGATTGTGTGTGTGTGTGCTTGAATGAACAGACTTTTCAAGAGTGCAACCTGAGAGCAATTAATTTTTCCTTTCGAGCGGGAGCTGTGTAATTTTCATCGCTTCACGCATTGTTATTAAGTCGTTCCATGGTGCTGCAAATTCCAACCAACAAAGTGAGTTTATTGCTACTTTTAAAACTTGCCAGATCTACTGTCCCTTCACTTCAAACTCCTCAAACCAGATACACTCCACTGACGGTCAAGTCCTTAACACGCAGCGTCTGAGTAACCCAGTCTTTGTGTTGTGATTTTATAGTATGGCCCCGAAATGTAGACCTTAAGAAGCAACCACAATGCAGATTCTGCTGTAGAATCACACAATTGCATTATATATTCAATCACTGACCTAAAGTGCTACACACAGTATAGTAATCAGTGTAAACCCCATCAAAATGATCCAAACTAGAATCAAAGTAAACAAGACTATAAACTTTCATTTAGATCCCAACAGGAGTATGTCAGCATTTTCCTCTCTTCCTGCTGTGGTGTGCTGTATATGAAATGCTATCCATTCTCTCCTTGGCCCTCGGAGCTGCCTCTGGTCTGAGCTCACTACATAGCACTCAGATCAAAGAGTTAATTAAAGAGCCTGGGAAGTATGGGGGAAGTTGGCCTCTATGGTTTATATGTCTGTCACCCGCCAGCACACATGCAGACCGGAAAACTAGGTTTCTTAATTGATCAAGAGTAATTAGTCTGTTTCCTACAGCGAGTATGGCTTTTTAGAGTCCTGACAAATTTGACTATCATGATGAAGTTCAGCTCTCTAAGGAGCCAAATGTATGAAAAGATGTTTGTATGGATTTGTCCAGAAAATGGAGTCGATTTAACGCAACTATTATTCATTCCAGTAAGCATTGTCAAGAACCACAGAAGCTTGGTTTCTGTAAATTTGGCCACTTGGGAATGACAATACCACAGAACCAATCACATGCTTTCAGTCAAAAGTCCCTTGACATGATTGTACAGCGAAGGGAGACAGCAGTCAGTCACTCTAAATTCACCAAAGTTTTTAAAAGAGGAACTATGAAAAAAAAGTCCACATAGTGCTATCATTCAGAGCCAATTTACTGCATGGCAGTCTTGAGACTTGCAGAGACAATTGATTTTTGCATTGCTTTTTTGATCTCTTACGCAGCGCCAGGATCCTCTGGACTGTTTTCTCAAATGGGACAAATAAACAGGGTCTCTATGTTTATTTTGAATGGGGAGAGGGAAGGAGAAGGGAGGAGGGGAAAAAAAGTGGTGTAGGGTGAATGGAGGAAAGTGGGAGAAGAAGAGGTAAAAGTGGTGATAGTAGTTCTAGAGTTCTAGGTGATAGAAAGTACTATTAAGAGCCTGTTGCATTGACAAGACAAATCAAAGCGTTCCCATTCACACTGAAAGTGGCTTTATGTGGGCTGACAGTAGCACTGGGCTGCATGACAGAGCTCTGGTGTCACCTGGACACAGCTTCTTCTGCTACTGCTGCTGCTGCTGCTGCTTGTTCAATTTGTCTGCAATGATTTCCACTTTTAAATTGCATTGTATATGTGTGCAGAGGCCCACTGTTTATCTGCATGTACATGTTAGCTTTTGCAGATTAATAAGGTTTTTATTTATCAGCCTATAGCCAATTGTACCTGAGATAGTGTGCGTGCATGCACTTATGATGGATTGTTTGTACATGTGAAAGTGGAAGGGCATCACGTGTAACCATGTAGGTGTGTGAATGAACAAGCAGCCCTGTTGCTAGGTGAAATTTCAACCGCTTCATTGTCAGTGTTTTCCTTTGGTCTATACTGCCATCTAGTGGTTGAAGGTAGTAAATATAGTTCATCATGTACCACATTTGTTTTAGTCAAACTCTTCTGTAGAAGGAGGCCTAGTAGAGAGATCAAAGAGAGGTTAAGTCAAGACTCAGGTGTTGCATCATGTATCATTTCTACTCATCAGATTATTTTTGCATTGGTATGAGATTTAAGGGCATACTTTGACACACAAATATTCTAGGTTAGCACACGGTTAAGACAAGTCTGACACATGGCTCAAGTGCAAGACAAGAATCAGAAGAAACAAGTTTAACAAAAGGTTCATATCTATCTTTAAAAACAACACAGTTGATACTTTTGTTAAATAAGTGTGTTTAGCTCCCCCTTGTGGCCGATGATGTATTATTCAAGAAACAGGTCTCTGTCCAGAGTCTGAGTTATGTATTTTCCTTTATCAACCTGCACTTATGGCAGCACAAAAAAAGTCTGAGAATAATCTTAGTGTGCAGGATCGTTTTTATGTTTAATGGTCCAGGCAATTCTGAAACAGGACATCCAACCCTGATGTGCTTTCTGTTAAAACAAACTAACCAAAAATGTATGGAAAGGTATATCATAACAACTTTTCTGAAGGTAAAAACAAAAGCTAACATTCCAGAAATATAGAAATAGAAAAAACTAAATTGAAATATAGTACACATATTCACAAGCACATTACTTCAATTTAATTGTTTTTGACTAGTTTCCGCTTACAATCAACACATCTGGAGCAATAAAGCAATATCTGGCACTATAATAATAATAATAGTTAATGTGAATATATAATGTAAACACATTTATCAACACATGTTCTTGAAAGCAGGCCCAAAAAGGTCAACAACAACATCAGGTGTTCTGTCATTAATGTGGACAATATGTAAACTTGCATTTTAACAAAACATTTTCATATTGAATTTACCTCATGCTTTCATATCTCTCAGAGTGCATGCATGGTTCCTGGACTCAAAACTTAACCAACAATACGATCATTCAATCTCTCTCTCTTCAAGGTGGCCTCTGCATCACTCTCTCAATTTGGGTTTCTTTAATTTTAGGAAATAAGTTTAAAGCTGTACGGAAACACGCTATAATAATTCCCATATTTTTCATCTTACAAGATCCAAAATACCTCTTGAATTTAATTACTGCACCTGTGTGTATGAGCGCATGCAGTGAAGAAGAAGTTGATTTTATTTATATTTTATCCGAAACATATTATATCATAGCCATCATATTTATGTGTGGATGTATGAGCTAACTTATTATAGAACTTTTGCAGGACAGATATTTCGATTTATGGTCTGAAAACAACAGGTGTGACTAATAACATTTATGATAGCTCTGTTCCATTTGGGTGTGCCAGTAAGCCATGGTAATGAGCCAACATGCACATAACAGGGCCCTGGCACTGCACATTATAATGGAATGCACCCATTATTATTATTATTATTGTTGTTATTATTATTATTATTATTATTATTATTAGTTACACCTGTGTGCCCATTGTAAAAAAGTAAAAAACCAGTTGGAGTATTTTACCTTGGGGCCCAACTTGCATGTCTGATTTTTTTTCTTTTTCAAATTCTCTGCTTGGGCAATATAATTGCAGTGTATGGTGTCGGTAATAAACTGTAGCAACAGCTTAATACAACAACCTGCCTAAATACGTTTCCTTTACCTGCTTCAAAACATTTCCATATCAACCGTCCGACATCCGCGTCACGTGCATACCCCTCGATATCGATGTGGTACGCAGGTGGATCTACGTGTTCCCCACCTAGTTGTGCACAAGTACAGACCATTTCGGTACCATACTGTCTTGTTAATGATGGATAAAGGTTAAGATTGGGTTTAGCGACAGTGTGCCTCGGCATAAATCACAAAGACTGCGTCTACCTTAACTTTATTCATCAATGAATAATCACTAGGTGTAACTGCACTGCCCGGCGAGCACGTTCAGTGACCCAAATCAAACCTACAAAGGGAACCGCGGTACCAAAAAGTTCATCCAGTGAAACAGTCTAAAAAAGGATGAAGACGAGAGAGTATTTGTCAAAATGCAGAAACAGTAATGACATTTAAGTGGCGTTCAATACAAGAACAAAAGAAAAGAAGAAGCAAGAGAAGTTGTGTTTTATTCCCCGAGTCGTCGTCAGAAGGCGAATAAGAAGAAGAAGCTAGCTATCGAGATGAGTCGCCTGCTAAACAGTAAGTTTAATTAGCTTCACCTACTTTTGTGTTTATCGTTTTTTGGCGTGTCTTGTCTTGTCTTGGTACTCTGTTTGGTTTATGCAGCACCCAGCGTGGTGTCCACTTTCTTGGCTTTTATGAAATGGTTTTAATCCTGGTTCAGTTTGATATGCTAACTGAAGTCACGCTTGTCTGGACGTCCTCTATGTCTTGGGTTTTACTGACGTGTCATTGTTACACCAAATGTCAACTGGTATTTTGGTTTGCACACTTGGTAAGCATACCAGGGTTGTGTCTTAGACAGCACAGTGTTGTTGTTGTTGTTGTTGTTGTTTTTATCTTTAGTATGTTCAAAAGGTACAGTATACTTGATGATATTTGGTATGTGATTAGTAGATCAACATGAATCTCAAGCAATTTGAGATATGAGCAGCTTGATCCTCCTGATTTTGAACCTTGTTTATATTTTGGCATTTTGGATATCTGTTTATCTGTTTATATATATTTATATTGATATTTTATATTTGCACTCTATATATGTGCATGCTGTACGACAACAGAGGCCCTTTGGATAAATAAAGTTCTATCTTATCTTAATAAATAACCTCACAATTGGAAAAGGCTTAATTGATAAATCTTGCCTTTGTTGAAAAAAAAAAAGTAATATTTATCTAGTTATGATTTACAACTTTTCTCTATTTTAAATTGAAATAACATAATTTTTTGACTGAAGAAAATCGAATTTACATTATTTACCTATTAATTGATAAAACAATCCGTAGATTAATTTAGAAATGTATGAAATAAGAAGCCGCAATTTTGTTAGATTTATTCTAGATTTTAAATTAGATTATATGCAAAAAATTTCTGTTGGATGTTGGGAGCTAGCATGACATCCACTAGCCTTAAATACATAGTTTTCAGATAGCTGTTAGTAGCTGTTTTTATATAAAGATAGGCCTAAGTAATTAGTCAAAAACCAGAAAACGTATCAACAACCAAAAGAATGCAATTTAAATTAATGTTTGAACTTTTCAAAGCCACTTTTCAAGTTTACAGAGATTATATTTACACTCTATCTTTAGTGGAATATTCCTTGAAAGCTGTGGTGAAGTTGGGAAATAATGATGATGACATTTTCACAACTGCTGTGTTGTAGCATAGGCCTGACATAAATAAATGTAAATAATTTGATATTGAATCCCTACCTTAATGATCTCAATGACAGTCATAGGACTGCTAGTATATATCTTTCAGCTTCTGGTTATGGGCCTGGACATGGCCTGCACTTTAAATGCACATTCTGTGTCTCGTGTTTCACAAACACCATTTAAAGCACAGGAGAGTGCTTTAAACTAGCCATTTGACACTTTGCTTTTCTTTCTGTACTTCTGCTTTTGTCTGATGTTTGTACCTTTAACTGTTTTTATTATTTTGGATTTTGTATCGGTTACCTATATATTTGCTGTTTCTTGTACCTTGTAGCAAGCAGTATGTAATTGTGTCGGTACTCTGCACCAAAACATTGATACATTGTAATTTCTTTTACCATATTATATTTCTTAGACTTGTTTGAGTGGTACTGCTTCATTGTTACAGGATGGATGGATGGATGACATTTAAGATTTGTTTTTATGTTTTTTTATACAGTTTATAGAGTTGAGTTGTGCAGCATTATGTTAAGAGCTTTTAAAATGCAGTAAAAAAAAATACACAGTCGAGTCAGATACAAGTAAGAGAGAGAAGAGTGTCAGAGAGAGATGACCTTATCAGAGATAAACACATGTTTATTGATGGGGAGAAAAAACTTTGAATTGTTTTATGGATACCAAACCCCCACCCCAACACGTAAAGCACACTCCCTCAAGGCGTGTCACCAGTGCTTTGATCACTGTGATGCGTTCATCCTGTCACCATGAAGGGATGAGTGTCACTGTCATTTAACACACCACCTCGGAAAGCAACACGGCGGTGTGTATCCCAGATATTTGTATGTGCAATCGCACATATGCACACACAGGAACTAGGATTCCACCATCAACTCTGTCAGTTTGTGGCATCTTGGCAAAACATTTGTCCATCCCATCAACATCTCAAAATTATGCCAAACAAGTACTTGGTAAGAACATCTGAACTTCCTCCTTAGTGACATATTTGTTCCAAGCATACCTTTTCAGCTTGATGAGTGAGTCTTTGTGAATTTCTTTTGAACTTGATAACCTTGGTGTTAAGCAGGGCGAGGAGCAACACGCCAGATGCAGAGTAACCTATCATTACCGTTCAGTAAAGGTATTGAGGAAAATATAACCAGGTGAACTATTTATAGAGGAGGTGCTGAAAGGACTTTTAAATGATGTGAGTCTGCTTTGATGTTTGAGTCATCCCCACGTCAACATCATGCTGTTGTTGTCCTCAGGTTTCTTTTTGGTCGTTGCTTGAGCTTGAAGTTACCGAGGTTGTAACTGCAGAACGCTGCTTCTGAGACAGACTCTAGACTCAAAACATTTTCTTAATGTGACCGTGGTAGTTGGAGAAAGTTAATAAGCAATCATTTTTAACTTACAGGCAGCAGTAAGTAAACGAGGTCGATGATATAAGGTTATCATAGATGTATTGATATATGTATACGTGTCAAAAAACTGAAGATGGAAACCCGTGCGCAGCTAGCAGTAGGGATGTCACGAGAAATTCTGAACATGTGACGGTACTGGTTTTTCTGCATACTGGTATAGTCACTATTGTTATTTAAAGCGCATACAATGCATTTCGCATGTTGTTAATCTGATGAAGCAACTCCCCCCCCCCCCCCCCCCCCCCCATCAGAGCTTCAAATACTTTCGAAAACTTCTCACTAAAGCTTCAAAGCCCACAAAGCTGGTATTCGGGACATGCCTACACAGTGTTTAAAACAAAGAGGATGCAAAACTTTGACAAAAACTGTCCAATTGCTTACGGTGTTAAGAATATGTGGAATCTGTTTAAATAACAACCTGAGAAGAAAATACAGGTATTTTACTCTTGACTTTGACTTTTCTTTGAGGATATCTAGTTCCAATGTTGGTTCTTGGCGATACAGTAGTTCCTGTGACTGATACTGGGGGTGTAGTTTGCACAAACCAAAATGTTTTTACTTTAGTACACAGACATTGGTGACAATTACAGCTGCAATTTTCTTTTCTGCAGATTATTTTCTCAATTCATCTTTTTTTTTTTATTATTTTCTATTTTTAAAGCTCCTTGTGACCTCTTCAAATGTCTTGTTTTGTCCAACCAACCATGATATAAAACAGCAAAAAAGCAGCAAATCTTCACAGTGGAGAAACCAATAATATTTAAATAAAAAATGACTTAAGCCAAAATGTTTAAATGATTAACCGATTATCAAAATAGTTAGCGTTTCATTTTCTGTCGCTCCATTAATCGACTAATCACTGCACTTCTAGCGACATCATGCAGAGCTCTACCCATCTTCACCCTGAGCAGCTGTCTAATCAGCCACACTAATTGAAAACACCTGTGTGTGTGTGTGTGTGTGTGTGTGTGTGTGTCAGCAGGGCCTTTTAAAGTGAAGGAGTTGAGAAACGGTCTAACTTTGGTTCATGAGCTACACAGGTTTAGTTTACTTTACATCATCACTTGCGAAGCAAACGTGATGTCAGTATACACAACTATACACATTTAATCGCAAATAGGAGGGATCAAATTCAACATCTTCCAACTTTGGCGGTAGGAGTTAATTTCAGTTAGCCTAAATTATGGTGGAGAATTTGGTTGCCAAAACATTATGCAAATATGCAGCTTTGGTGGCAGTAGTTTGGCTTCGTTGCAGATAACTTCTCTGTATTGACAAGTATTTATTTACTAGAGAGATTAGGATTTTTATTCGCCATACATTTGTTTTGTTTACCCCCTTGGGCATCAAGACTCAAAAGCTGACGTATGAAATTTTGTTGAATTTTTACGCTTTTCAAATGAGGCTTGCAAAGTTTTTGTAACATTTTTCTTCTTTGTTTAAAATGTTTGTGTGTGTAAATTCGTGTGCTTCTGCAAAAAACATTAATATTTTATATCCAAACCTTCGTTTCACATTGTTTATGTTAAGTTTATATGTAAATATTGTATTGCTCCCTTAGACCCAGGGATCAACTATTGTTCTGAACCAGTTGTGAGTTTATGAATAATGGCAGCATTCGGTGATGTTGAGGGAGAACTTGCATTTAATTTCCTAATAGACAAACCTGTTTAGTTGCTTTTCAGAGTAGTATACCCAGAAGAAGTTTGACATCCTCTGATGCGTTAGAAATATTTCTTTCTCCTCTAACCCAGCAGCTACTGTAACCTGGTGCTTCATGCCGGTTCACTTTTATTGTAATTTACTTGTAACACGCTTGAGGACTGGAATATCCAAGCGGGTTCATCTGTACTGCCCACAGAGATCTAGTATTTCATTGGACATTCCATGGATAAACACCAAAGGTAGCGTAGGGGCACAATAATTTTGACTTTCTGTTGTGTCTTGAAGACATTTTCCCACTCATAATCATAGTTTACTAGTTCATAGGATCACAATAACCACAGCTGATTCTTGAAATGACGTTGGATAACAAAAACCAACCCTCTCAAGGAACTTCTGTATAGTTCCTGAACTTTGTAGTAACAGAACCTATTGGTTCCTCTTACTTTTGGATGTATTGTACCATTGTGGCAGTGATGCAGACTGTCCACTAGAGAGCGCCATTGATACTGTATGTAATTGCTCTGTTGCTTAACTGTTTTCAAAATGAGAGTAGCTCATCACTGTTTAACAGAATATCAAGAACTTATATTGTTCTGTGATTAAAAGATTTTGTTTGTTGATGTAGAGCTGATACGTTTTACTTATTGGCTGATCAAATAAGAAAGGTAGGGAATCAATAACCTAGATTGCATTAAATTAGAACTGTGTGTGAGCTATGAATTAAATATGAGGTTTTATAAAAGTGTAAAACATACTTGCAGTAATTAAAGACATTTTCTTTATGATGTTTTATAACGTAAACCAATGCCATTATATGGGTGCTAATCAAATAGGTGAAAACCTCTTTAACCACAGCGAATATGATGTTTAAAAAAGAAATGACATTGTCATGCGGAGTGGAAGGAGTGAAATGTATCAGACTAAAAGAGACTTAATGGAAACAAAAGGTCTGTAGCAATTTAGAAGGTCAGTTAATGTCAAAGCCTTGAAACAATTTAAGCATGTATTTTCAACACACAAAAAAAGGATCAAGTTTATTAGATTGTAGCAAGAGATTGATACCAACTGTCATATTTCTATGTGCATGTTAGTAGCCCTTTACAAGTTTTATCATTAATTATTTAATTTCCCTGGTGAAACTATTCAAGGTAATTTCCAAGTTGCCAATATGATATTCTGTAGTTGAGTTCCCAAACACAGACACTATGTAGGCCACGCTCATATAAAGCCTATATTAAAGCATCATACATTCTCCCTATACTGTAAGTGTGCCACAGCGTCTACACAGGGACAAAACCCTGAGCTCCAAAAGAGCAGAGCTCTGCGCGACTCAGGCGGCGGCTGATCCTCTTGCTCTCTGAACTCGGGTGCTTCACCTTCAACTACAGTAGAGGAGAGGAGGAAGGAAAGAGGAATGGAGGAAAGAGAGAATAGGGGGAGGGTGGGGTGGGATGGGGGCTTTGCCACATTAAAAGAGGAAGTTCATCCTCTGATAAACACATAGCTACACATCCCACTGGACCCACTGTCTGAGATGGCAGCTAGTGCTAAATGTGAGCTTGTCTGAGCTGCACCACTACAAGGGGAGAAACCGCATGGAATTCATGTTTTGTCCCTAGGTTGTTCGTTTGAGAGCTTTAGAGGATTTTAATGTGCCTCTCTGTACCTCACAGTTTCCATTCAAGGGGCTCTCTAGACGCAGTGCAGCTCTTCACAGAAGACATGCATAATCATGGCAGAGGGGAGGGGATGAAACAAAGAAGAGATGTGTAAAGCATCATATACATATGGCACTTTATATTGTACCCCTTTCAGGTATTCTTATGGGTGTTTTGGTTTTAGGTTTGATTTTGTGCGTTGTTACACACAAAGGAAACAGCCGCAGCTCAGTACTTCAAAGGGGCCCCGGCAATCCCACATAGACAGACCACATTTCAGTGGAGCATGCTGTGCTGTGCTGCACTGTGCTACAAACAGACAAGAGCTGTTATGAAGAAGAGGAGACCATGGCTTCTCATTAAAAAACACTACCGTTTCCTCCACAGATTACACTGCTACGGGGAAACTACACAGGGAAGACACCCTTGCCACATCTGCAGCTAAAAGATGCAGTGTTACATGATTGGAACTGTCAAATAAAGCATACAGTTGGAGAAGTCTCAAAACAAGTGTTCACAAAAAAAATGACAAAACATTTTTAATGGAAATGATTGACAGGTTGTTTACAGAAAATTTCTGTTTTGTTGATGTTTAGAAATGTGTAGCCTTTCTGCGAAGGGGTTGCTTGCTTTCAGCTCGTTGTTGCACCGCACGCCCGGTCAAGGCCTCATGACAGATCCTAATGGTTAAAAGGCCAGAAAAGTCCACAGCCTCGTATACATTAAGTACAGCATCTGCACATAGATTGCACCCCAAGGCTGCATGGCAGAAAATGTGTAGCGACGGTGTTGTGTTTAGGAACCCAATGGGATTCTGGTGCCCCTTTCAAGGGCTCCTGATGTACACCTACTTTTGACAGACATTTCAGGCACATGTTTTTGGCTGCTACTGTATTTACTGAAGGTCGTAGCAATCATGGATGACCTCTGCCCTTAAAGTCAGCCGGCTCTGTGATCCACTGCTTAAGCCTTACTTCTTATTTTAAGGCCCACACTTGCTGCAGTTGCATTGTCGCAAGTTTTGTCTGATACATTTAACCCAGGGAATAATTTATCGATGTGGATATTCAAGCAGCAAAAAGGAGTGAGAGTGTGAAGGGTCTTGAATGTAAAAACTTTACACAACTTTTTGGAGTATCACTTGAGGGGGAATATTAGACCTAGGATGGCCAGGGTGTATATTGTACCTCCAGCAAGGCATTCTTTGGAAAGTGCAGAGACATTTATTAGTGAAGCCACGGGTGGCGGACTTTCATTTCCTGGTTTTAACGGAGAGAGTCTCTGGGTCCTCCCATGGGTCAAAATCACACTTTATTTAAAGTTGTTTTCTGCAGCTTTTGAGGACAGTTCAAACTGAAAATGGGACTGAAATTGCTATTTTTCATGTATTCCTTCTTATTTGGAGTTGTTCATTGCTGTGGTTAAAGTTTAATTGTGTCATTGGTAGTTTCAGAAACCTTTTCTTTTTAATTTTTCACTGTCAGTAAGGATCAGACGTTGTTATCTGATGGGGCTTAAAACATGGAAAAGATGACTGTGACCTAATCCCTTCATAATGCAGATTCTCTGTATGTGAGCAGGTTACCAATCGCTTTCTTCCCTTCTACTTGGATAAATGAGCAAGTAAAGGTTGTCTCCTGTGACTCATGGCTGAGTCGCGTGCATAAATAAAATACTGTACCATACCGTGACATTATCTAGGGCAGCTCCACTCTACAGCCAATGTCCTCTTACAGTTTCTGCGCCTGCGACTCGCTGTCACACAATGACCTCCATTGAAGGACTGTATGTGACAATAAGGTTAGCACATAAAGGCAAAAACTCCCTGTTGCAATTAAGGCAGATCACGCTTGTAAACACATACGCACACCTGAGAGGCCACATGCCCAATACCTTAACTGGTGTGTCACTGGCCTTTTGTATAGAAGACACCAGAAGTTAATGGTTGTTTATTCATTTTTTTTTTTTTCAACCTTGGTTCAAGTGCAGTTTCTCTGATAATTGGTAAGCAGTGCAATTTAGTACACTGTCAAAGAATTACAGAAGTGGAACAAGTGTAAACATGGTAATTGACCAGCAAGGCAAAGCTGCAGTACCCAGAGTAGCCTCTGGATGGCAGTGTCAGGCTGTGCTACCGGCTGTCAGCCTCAGCTCTCTCATTAGTGAGGTCTAGCAGGCCCCCTCCGACATGTCTCATAAATGTCAACACCAATACAGCAGGGGACAGTGGGCCTGGATGTAACAAACACAGACGCCATGAAAGTCCACTCTGTCTGTCAAATCAATCACCGAGGCAAGCCACAAGCTGCATGTTCACACCTCACATGGAAACTACCTGCAAGTTGGCATTTGTTCAGTTTGAAGACACAGAGAAATAAATCCCTGTGGGGTTGTTAGGAATTATTTTTGATCTTAAATTTAGGAGGAAATGTGTAGCATGCAGTGTACAAACTTTGTCATTGGTCTTGGGTCTCCTATACATACGTATGTGTCTGCCTGTAGTGTGTCTCTTGAAGTTATTGTCACCTAGCTGTAGTCAGTGAGTCCCCTTCACTATACCCTCCATCCCACCCTCTCCCCTTTCCTCGTCCCCTCTTCATTCTCCTTTCCATTCTCTTCTCTTTTCCATTATCAAGCCATGTGCTGCCTGCATTCTTTTCCATTCTCTTCCAATCGGGCCACAGGAGCAGGTGGATTGGAGATAACTTGCGCTGTGCTTTGTTTTCGCCTTGACACTGTCATTAATCATTGCCCAAGCCACACTTCAACATATAATAATAAGGACTGGCTGCTGTGTGGGGGCTGCCGCCCAATTGCCTTTCATTGCGCGGATGCCAAATTGGAGGTGAACGGCCATAGCCAGACACTACTCCCCTGTCCCCAGACTGTCTCATCATTTAGGTATTTATCCATCTCAGCCTTGTCTGTGGAGCTTCTCCCTGCCTCCCAAGAGGCCCAAGATTGTTAGGGGGAGGATCAGATTTGTTGCTCAGGCTTTTTGGCTTTGATTCTGTGCCTATAAGTTAGGGATTAGAAGCAAATTTCCCACAGGGCAGTGCTGGATTTGCTGGTGTTTAACTGTTTAACCTGTCTTAGTCTTGTGTGGCAAAGGGGCGTGGGGGTGGTGGTGGGAGGGAGAGGAAGCAGGGTTTGAAGAGAGACTGGTCAACAGGCCCAGAGAGACCCAGGTGGACTAAGCCAGAGCCCGGCCTGCATTGATAAAAGAGGCTTCCTTATCCATCACATCTCCAGTGGAGTTGTTGGAGTACTAAAGTGTGTGCGTGAGGCAGAGGTGGAAAATGCACAAGAGGTTATGTGTGTGTTTGTGTGTGTCTGTGACCGGCTTCCCATGGGTACCTCAGACTAATAAATCAGAATTATGATGGTAACCTTCTTTGGTTACAACCCTCATGTCTTGTATAATACACAGCATGTGAGAATAGGTAGCTACAGTGTATTTTGCAAATGGGCCAGTAGGTTATCAAACATATGAGGGCCTCGAAGATATTTACAGAAATTTAATCTTTAGATCAAGTTTGACCTTAATATTTAAACATAAACTAAACATAAAACAATCTTCATGTAAAGATCTTGCACACATATATCATTTGTGTTGTACTGTATGTGAATTGATTGTGTGTACACATGCTATATAACATTTAATGTAAAATGTTAAGCTCAGGCTATTTATAAAACAAGAAGGCAAGGGGTAGAAGACACTCAAAATCATATTTACTTTAGCCTATAAACCGATTTGAATGTGGGAATTTGAAAAACCAAGAATGTCAGTAAATGAACACAAAGTTAAAAGTTCATGTTCTCAAGCGCCTTCTAGACAGAGGCAGGTCAGTGCTTGGTGCGGGTTTGGGGTTAGGGTAGCCACCCTTTTGTGGGCTGTACTCCGGAACGGACAGGGGGGCAGACCAGCAGGAGGATCCCTGTCCTGTCAAACACAATCCAGGCGGATTAGGGTGATCTGAGGGGAACTTTGGAGCCTTGAGCGTGAAGGTGTGCTCTTTGGGCCCTACCATCTTTACTTCTACAAACAAGGACTACATCCTAAGGTGTGCACATCTGGATGGCAGTTGAGAGAGTGGTCTCGGCTTTGATCTCAGCCATCCCCGTCGCTGCTCACCTCCTCTGCTCAGTGCACAGGTGTATTAGTAAGTGATGTTGGACAGGCGAATGTCAACAAAGACTAGAATATTGGCTGGACGTTGTTGCGGCACCCATTAGCTCTGATCTTAATGGGACTGTGTGTTTTGGGGTCGAGCTCAGACCTGCTCAAAGGTGAACTCACATTATCGCTACAAACATAACTCAATCCATAAAGATGGTGTTAATACGTCTTTCACACTATCACTTCGGCAGTTTGACATATATCAGCTCCCTGTTCTATACTTGCAAATGTTCTCATTTTGCACTTTGAATCTCTGTCCATACATATCTTGTGAACTTCTATATCATCCTGACATGTAGACAGTAAAGAGCTCCATGTCTCCTTTGGTGCTGTAGAAATATACTGCAAAACCGTATTGATCTTTAATTAAAGAAGCTCTTAACCTTGGCTGGGCAGCGGACCCCCAGGCCCGTGAGTTAATTAATGTACTAATAGTCATAATATTTGTGCTGTGCACGGGAGGTACATAAAAGATTATCTATTGTATGAGCAGTTTATCAGCCCAATGATGCTAGAGCCCCGTGCTGTGCGTATATCAATATTATGGGCAAAAATCTGCAATACAGACAGAAGACGAGGGAGAGTCGGTCTTTTAATATCTCTGTCGGTTCATCAGCAGTTTAGAAAGGCCCCGTTTTACCTCCTGGGATTCTCCTCTGATCGTAACCAGGCGGCATCGATGGGCCTTTACAGGCACTAATGCTTCGCTACCTTGACAACACACAGCAGCTATAAGCCCTCTAAAAGATCCACTTCTTCTCCAGATGAGTCAGGGGTCCCACTCCACCGTTTACCCCACGCTCCCAAGGAGGGCGTCTCATCCCTGGATCAAAACCTCATACTATTGACCTTTCAGTTGCTCCCACCAGCCACCAGACCCCCCTCATAAACAGGTCTCACTGAGGGAGGGAGTGAGGCTGAGAGAGGGGGAGAATGTGTGTGCGTGGGGGCCCAGACGCACTGTGATATCACCCTTTATAGCTTTATTGATTTCCTCTCAGGATGCAACTATTAACATTGAGCTGCTAGGGTGGCTGCTGCTGTGTTGTTCTCTGCAGGTAAGAACACTGGCTCACACCACCGGCCTTGTGGATTGTAGAAAGGGGGTGGGTGGGTTTGGTGGTGTTGGGGGGGGGGGGGGGAAATCACTGGGGAGGCACATGCTTTTATAATTAAGGTCAGCTGGGATGCATTACAGCATTTGGAGGTGTTAAAACGGGCCCTCCTCAGAGAGTATGTTGGCATTGCCCACGCTCGTAAATTAGCCACGCTCCCCGCTGATGTTAGGAACAGGAGAGGGGGGGGGGGGGGGGTAGGGGGAAATTAGGTAGATGACTGGATGTCGACATGAGGCTGGATTTGATTGTATTGTGTTTTTATTTCATTTTATACGTGTGTATAAAGGAACCATAAGATAACATGTTGCAAGTGCAGACCAACGAGGTCTTGTTTGCTGCATGCAACCTATACATTCAAATGATCATGCATATGGTGCTTTATAATGATTTGTGCTTTGCTCAGGACATTCTGAACCAATACTACTACATATAATAATTGTATATATTATCATATATATATATATTCAAAGATAAAATATCCCACATGTTCAAACTACAGAAAAGATCATCAAATATATATATATATATATATATATATATATATATATATATATATATATATATATATATATATATATATATATATATATATATATAGTGCGTTTGTAAACTGATAATATTAGACAGCAGTGGTGCTATCAATTGTACAGATGCAACCAGACAAATAAGATTAAATCAAGTATATTTTATATTGTTTTCCTCAATCAATCATGATCATACCACTTCTAAAATCTTTTTTGTTGAATTAGATATCAATTACTTCCCTCGAATAATTCAGGTGGAAATATTATCTGCACAAACTAAACAAAGGGATATGATATGCACGTTAAATCCGGCAAAACCTTCCAGAAAAGTTAATCAATAGGCAGGAAATGTTAAATAATGGGCAGGTAAGTCAACAGATGCTCTCACAGAATGAGCAAAGGTGTGTGCGAGCTCTCTTTGGACCAACACTGGCTCCAATGAAGCGGCCAAAACAAAGCAGGGCCCTTCAAATTCACAATGGGGTCACTGTCAGCAAGGACAGGGGAGGGGCGGGGGAACAAACAGAACACAAGAGTTTCACAAACAACCTGTCATAAGGCATTCAGCACGACAGGTCTGACAGAGACTCCCAGCTCACACCCTGCGCCAGGGTTGAGGCAGGGGTCACCTCTCTGATGCATAGTGGGAGAAGTATGACAAGCAGAAGGTGTGGGAGAGGCAGAGATGAGGAGGACATATCAGGGCTTGGTTGCATGGCATCTTAATATTGCTGACTTGCGACATTTGAGTTCTTTTGTATAAGGTCGGCTTTATGTAAGATGTTATTATGTCACAGTTAGAGAACGTGCTTTGTAACGACGGTGTTTACCTGAAAGACACGTGGTGTAATTATAAATGTTTTACTTTAACAGCGGGGCAAACTGCTTTATTAAGGGTTACGAAATAAATGAGTAATGCTTTATGAAAGACAACTTTGGCCTGGATGTGAAAAAGAAAATCCATTAGATTGGTGCATATCCTGTGCAAACATAATTTGCTTTTCCTTTTTATTTGGCTTTTTAATTTATCAGGATGACAACTCTAGGACATAACTCTGTAGCATATCAAAAAAGTATAGAAAAACCGCCGTCACAAGCCTGAGCTAACATGTTCAAATGTCTTCTTTAGTCCAACCTAAAGATAAGCTGACATTTACCATCACTAAGAATTCAGCAAATATTCACATTTGAGAAGCTGAAAAATGCATTTATGAATACCTTATTACTGATCTATAAAGCATTAATACCTAATATATCAATGATTGATGAAGCAAAACTCTTTTATGAAGTATATATTATTTGAAGTTACTAAGACAAAGCAGAATTTGAAACACTTTTTTAATTTTATTTTTAAAGCTTGTTGTAACCTCCCTGTAAGGTAGCCTGTAGCAATGCTTATAATTAGCTTGACTCAATAGGTAAGGGAGAAAAATGGGTAACGAATTCTAAATCTCCCTTTTAATGACACGGCCATTGTTGTCATTTTGATTTTAGTTGATCATTCTGGTCTACTTTGACAGCTTGTAGACACCCGGTCATCACTCGGACCCTCCTGAGACGAAGCTGAGTGCCAAAAAGCTGACAGGAACAGAGTAATCAGAGCCTGAGCCACTGACCATTGTTTATGTGCGCTAACCAAAGCGGACCTAGTCTCTCAGTGTTGCTTCTTTTTCAAACGACTGAATATGTATTTGAATTGATCAACAGTTCCTTCTGTGAAGGAAGTATTGAAAGAGTAAATCCACATTGAATCACACGTGGCACAGTGCCAAGTTTACGTCCTCAGGCGGTTACCATAATTACCATCTTCCAACTAGTACATACCATTCACCTTGTAATCCACAGTAGTACTTTGGTGTATTTTGTGATAGCTGTGATGTTGAGGAATGGGGGGTTGGCTTAAACTTTTGAACCAACAGAACAATGCGGTCGCAGCAGGATTCAGCGGTGTTTGCCTCCTTCATATTTTCCTCTTGTCCAATTCATGTTTCATAAAGAACAAACATACATTGGTGTTGATTCTAAAATGTACACGTTGCTGAGAAATCAGCAAAGTGTTAATAGATATTCGTCGAGAGAGTAACGAGTACGCGAGTGATTAGAGAGTATAATGAGGAACTAAGAGCAGAGTTTCTCATTATTTCCCAGATCATTGCATTTCTCGGTGCATCCTTACCTCGCCGGGTTCACTGAGCTGTACTTGCACTGCATTTCCGATCCAGCATATAAAACCAGAATGCAACCCTCTGCTTTAGCAAAATGGAATGAAATCTGTTGTACACCGCTGAACTGTCACACACAAAATATAGTAATGGGCCTCAACCTGCCACCGCTGTTCACAGGTGTTTTTTTACAACAGTATTTATTTGACCATTATGTTAAATTGTCCCCCATAAAGCCGCACTTGGCAGCACCATCCTCTGAATCTCTTTGTGAGCCACTTAAGTATACCACTGGGGGTTAGTGTGTTCCATGGACCCAATATGGTCGCTTTAAACTGAATAAATAAAGCCAGTTTAGTAAGGCTGTGCTGGCTTTTTGGGGAAGCAGTGTTAAGGGAAAAGCTCTCTGATGTTGTGGGTTTTCATGCATGTTGTAAGTGTTGCTATAAAGTTGTGAGGTGTGCCTCTAGGACATGGTGATGTTTAATGTAGTATTTAGTTGTCTCCTTGCATTCTAATAAGTGGATTATATTTATAACATGTCTAAAGTCTGGTTTTTGAGATTTAGCGTTTAAAGCAGATTAGGTGTTGTGTTTTGAATTCATTTGCAGCCACTCTTCGATATGGATTTATATACGCTTTGTTGAATAGGCAGCCTATCGGTACACATCACAAGATATACGTTTATATCTCCATACATGTATGTAATAAGTTGCATATCTGGAGTTCAGACTTTCTCTCCTTTTGTGGTGCTGTTGTGATGGGGAGGGGGGGAGGGGGGGTGCTGACTCTGTTGAGACCACCTCTATTCATGGCCCCGGAGCCACTGGATGCTAAGTGGCAGCCGGAAAATCACAGCTGTGGGATCAAGCACACCACGTTAGGAGAGAGAGAGTCCGGCCCCAAACGAGGATACAGTACAGCGCAAATAGAATACTCACTGATGCAGAGTATGTTTGCTCCTGCTGAGGCACCGGCATAACTTCCCAGGTTAAAACCAGAGGGCTTGGAGATACTTAGAGCTCTAGTTTTGTCATTCCCGTGTAGAAAACAGCTGTGACTTCTTGTAGTTTGTAGAATATTAGATATATGTTATTGTTGGACCGGTTAAATCAAGTTTTTTAAATATTGTTTACTTACATTAGGAGAAATACATTTACTTACTTCACGACAAATCTGTTTAGTTTAGAGCAACAAAAAACAAAAAACAAAAAGCCAAGTAAGTTTCTCAAGTGTTACTTTTCTGCTTACACAAAGAGACACTCCTTCATTACACCCTTTAGACGGAGCCTCACCATGTGTTTTCGCTGAATTTCCAAGACAGGGCCTTTTTTCTTCAGCAATTTACACTCCTACAATTATAGCGTTCTGGTGCAGATATGGTGTCGGCCACTCCTCCTTGACCTCTGCCCTTTACGAAGCAGGCGAAAGTGTGTTTCCTGATTAACGGCTGGCTGAGGTACATGGCTCCAGCTCCAGCACCTTGTCCTCCCAAACTGAGGTGACAGTCTCCTCGGCTCTTTATGGAAATTAACTGCAAAACATAGCCAATTAGACCTGCGTTATTTAGAACGACTCAGCTTTTCACCCTGAATAAAAGCAGGCCCAGATAAGACCTGGACACTCAGACAGTGCAGCAAATTAATGTGTAGCTGGTGGCCTGCCAGTGAGCCAGTCCATCTAAAATGGGGACATTAAAAGCATGAAGGCAAGTTTTTGTATAAGCTGTAAATTACTGCTGGATAGAACACCGGATGATTAAAGAGCAGGGCTTGTGAATAATCTTAGAGACAATTATAAATCGAACACACTACAAGTTGGAGATGGTGATGTAAGATGTTTTATTTGGTCGAGTGAGCAGAAGAAGCACTATACAATGATTTGTGGGTTTCTAAATTTTGTTGTTTGGAAAAAAAAATGTTCCCAGGTTCTGCACCTTTTTTTTTATTCCAAACGTGTAACTGGGAATTAAGCATCTGTATAACGTCTTTTCACTCCACCAGCTAAAGATAGGGCTCTTATCCTGATACGCTGTCTTAATTTTCCCTTTCTCAGGTCACGGCGGAGAGCGACGGCATTAGAGTGAGGAGGAGGGTCCTTACTCTATGTGCAAGAATACACTGTGGAAGTTGCAAAGGGCAGAGTCTCTAGGAAATCTACTCTTTCTTTGAAAAAATGTCACGGGAGAGATAGGAGATTGGCACCACAAAGAGCCCAAAATAGCACGGGCTGCTACGCATTGTCAGACAAGATTTGGGCTGAGACATTGACTTTTGTTCTGCAAAGTACTGGCCCCTGAAAGGGAGATGGGAGGTGTAAAAATTGTGATTTCTCCTCTTCCCCTGGTTATGTGCAATACATTACCCGTCTGATAATGCATGCTGCTGGAACAGAGGATTGTAACGTCACCATTATTCCTTTCCTGCAACAACAACAAAAAAGAGAGGTGTTCTTAGGTTTGGTGGTAGAGTTGGGAAATTGTTAAAATAAGGGCGCAAGTTCTACATTTTTGGCGAGGGGAATCGGTGGTTACAGAGGCAGTTATTTATCAAAGGCACAGGGCCTGCTCCAGAAGATTAAGACAGATTCCTAACCTTTCTGCTTTCCCATAACTCCAGTAAATTCAAAGTTTCTTCCCCATGATAACAAAAGGCCTCATATGTTTTGGCAGGTTTGCCCCTTGGCCACATAATAGGATTATGAATAATTTCTACAAATTTACAAAAACAAATCACATGGCACGGCTTAGAGTTTGCTAATAATTTCTCCATAGCTGATAGATCAAAGCAAGGCGCAGGGACTGCAGAGCCAGGCAGTAGATTGACCCTGGTCAGGCATTTTTAATGAAAGGGTTAATCTCCTCAGAGGTGACTATTCAGGAGCAAGCAGTGTGACCAAATGAAGAATTCAGGTCTGGGATAAGAGGGAGAATAGTGGTCTTGAGGGTGCTGTTGGGTGACAGCAAGGAAGCCCTGAGGTAAAACTGTGTGATGCTGTATTTGAGCCCTTCTGACCAGACCTCCTCCCCAATCCACTGCTAAAAGAAAGAGAAAGTTGGGGAAAATGTCAGGCTGTTTGAAGAACCCAAGGCATGTAGGCCCCAGGCTATTTCATGGATAGCCACAAACAAACCTGCTCTACTTGCTCTGAAAGCCCATGAAAAGAAGTACACAAAAACACACACACACAGTGTGCATACTCGTACTTAGAGACCAATGGGGACACTCTGACTTGCACATACACTTTCCCTTTAGGACAACTGCTGCTGTTCCTCTCAAAAAGTACCTGAAGGTACTTATGGTCCTGGCTGTTTGGGATAAACTTTGTTGTCAAGCACCTCTTGTGCTACTGTAAGCACACATGCCCTCTTGTGAGTAATTAGACTTGAATACCTTCCAAAATGAGAGCGGGAGAGAGAGGGTAAAAAGAAAAGAAAAGAAAAGATGCTTTTATAAATGTATAAGCCTTGGCTGGTTAAGGAGGTTTAGAAATCTCATCATGACAGTGGCAAAATGGGCTTCTTAGTAATTAGGAACAAATGAAATTGCTTATCACTTATCGAGTTACTGTGCCAGCTATTTGGCTGCGTTCAGAGGGATTAATCAGAAGGCTATTGACATTACATTGTTCCACAATTATCATTCATACGTTTCATGGTAATTGGGCATTTTTTTCACCTACGTAATTCCACACAAAATTAACATACGCAAATAAAAACCATTAATCAAATCCCCTGAAATAACGCAAGAACTTTTAGTTGCTGATAATCACGCAACAAAAGTACCGAAATGAAACGTTAAAAATGAGTCTTCTCTTCGAGAGAAAGTGAAATGCCATTTTAATAATTCATTTCAATGAATGATAGTTATTCGTATGGAGTTATATTTGTGCATACATTAATCAGCGATTTAAAGGAATAACAACGTTCATACAGCATCATCGAAATGTTTGTAAATGAGAAGTATGAGGGGTGAAAGTGATTTATTACTTATTGTAATCTAGGTATAAAAGTAACAGTTCATTTAAGATTTCTTCATAAGCTCGGTCGCCGTGTTGCAATAAGCCGTCCTATTAGGATAACAAAAAAACCACAACGTGACATCAACCTAATAAAACCAATAAAAAACACTTTGTTCTGAAAGCAATCAAAACTCAGACGTGTAACTCCTCCCGTGTGCTCATTTTCCAATACCTTCCCACCAGTATGTGGAAATTACATGTCATTGTCCTAATGGCCTGGGGAGGGAGGTTGATAAAGGAAGACTTTGCCTAATGCTTCCATAAACGTGTTAGGCAAAGTCCAGCAGGATATAATTGCATCTAATATATTTACAGAGGATTGATTTTCCCTCCCACGACCCACCCACCAGGCAGCAACAAGCTGCGGTCACTTCACCCAGGTCACTGTGGATGAGTTCTGTGTCCACTCTGTCCTCTTTACACCAAGTAACAAGGCCGAGCCACAGACACCATGGAAAGTATTGGAGTGCAGCTTAATGAGGTAATTAGTCAAAAGGCCATGACGATCCTGGGAGGCTAATACCTGTGACCTCTTGATCCTGGAGTCCTGACACACGTCCCTGGAGACTGTACAGGAGAGACTTTCGAATCCAAACGCTGTCGCCTCGGCCAGACACTCCAGCCAATTCTTTTTATACCAAGAACGTGTGATGTTACACTTCAAGAAAAGGAGACTTGGGATTCAAACTGAGCAACCTCCCATTCCTCTTCTTTGTTTAATTACTCCAGCATTGCAGTAATGGGCCTGCCCCCTTTCCTTTCCCTGAAGAAAAAATAAACCTTAGCAAACTTAAAGTACCTCACCTGTTTACTTAGAGAAAGAAGTTCTGGAGAATTGACAAAGGCAGTGAAAAAGCACAAGAAAGGAAAAAGGATGAAGAACAAAAATCAAGTTGATGTTTTTTCCCCCTCTCCAATCCCTTTCTTTTCTTTTTATCAGGTTACGTGACTGGAGGCTTCATTAATCACCACCTCGACAGCCTCTGCCAGGGGGAGCTAACTGCATTTGGCCCAATTAGGCGCTGTAGAGACAATAGGAACAGCACAAGTTGTGCCTCCATGCCAGGAGCCAAGCGTTGCCTCCCTGTCATTACCTACAGAAAGGGAAAAATTAACCCCTACCAGCTTCCCTGCTTTCCTCCATTGATCCGAGGCTTTTGTGGTGTCCCTGGAGCGTGGCAGACAATTACAGATATTATTACATCTGCATTGATTTTTTTTTTTTTAAAGAGAGCAGAGTGTCTCCAAGCAATTAAAAAAATTACAGTTCGGAAGTGGGCCAATTAAAATGCCCCCGGCCCCGGAGGGTGGCAGCGGTGTTGGAGGGGATGATGGACGGACAGACTTGACTGTCAGAATGTTGCAGTTTTTCTTTTGATTGCGTCGCATAAAAAAAAAGAAAAGAAGCTGTTCTTAGTAAGGTCAAAGAAAACACTTGAGTTTATTATTACGGCAAATAAATGTTGAGTAATGTTCTGAAACATAGTTATACAATTGTAAAACATGGATACAAGTCTCATTAGCCTGCGCTGTTCCTCAAGATTATCATTAATCCACTATTGTGGAGAATTTAACATGGTCGGGTTTACTATAAAACTGTCCGTCAACTTTAACTTTCAATCAGAACTACTCTGCCTAAATGAAGTCGTCCTTTCATCGTCTTATTCGTGGTATTCTTCTGGGAGCGTCGGGCACATGTTTAGTAACTAATGAAACTTTTCAGCAGTAGTTTAGAATAGTGGCTTTATTTCTGTCCTGACATGCTGACGTCTCCACACAGCTGCCTCATAAATATTCATGTGAAGTCTCTTCTGATTCATGCTGTTAAAGTATCATACCTCTGGCAATCAGCTCCTCTGTCATCTTTTATCCGTCCGACTAAACCCCAAACATTCTCCATGTCTCTACATCTGTCTTTCGCTTTCCCACGTATACACACACGCGCACACTTCCTTCTTTCTTTCCATCTTTCACTTGGACCTTGATGTTGATTGTCCCCACGGAGCAAAGTTGGCCTTTACCATGACCATCTGACCAGACTTCCTGAAACCACAAAGAAAGGGAGAGTGCTAATTGGAATTACGGGTAGATGGAAGACTGGCAGTGTAGAGATAAGGGATCAATGTGGTGCGAGTAAGGCCTGCATCCAGTGGCTGCACAGACTCCTAAGGGCCCATTGTTTATAGCTCTGCAATTAGAGCTAGAGAGGGAATTACAGTGTGTTATTGTTATGTTTGGTGGTTCACAAAAGCACACATACTTGCACACACAAACACCTACCTGGCCCTCTTTTTGGAGCGGTTTAAATTGAGCAGGTGAGCTCTGGGATTATTCAAACCAGCTGTAAAGGAGGTAAACAGAACCTCCAAATAAAAAGACATTTATACAGAAACACCCAGACACTTGGAAACCAAAAAAGAAAGGCTACAGTTTACACAAACAGCATTTGGCACAGGAGGAAAAAAAAAAAAGGACAATGAAATTCTGATTATGAGCTGCAGTCGTTTTATCACCCGACGCGCTGCATGTGTTTGAAGTGGAAAATCGCAGTTTCTTTAATCCATGGAGCATTCAAATAAGTTTATTTCTCCAGGATTAAAAACAGTAACAATAGCAGGCAGTTAAAAACAAACCGCTCCAAACAAATGGCAAGGCGAGGCTGAGGCGCATGGCACGGCTAAGCTCTCCATACATCGTGGTCTGTTTCATTAGCTATTATTGTTTATCTATTGAGCTTCCTGATAAAAAAACAAAAACAAGCCATGCTTCCCCGTTTTGGATTACAGAGTTGGAAAGGTTCAGGGGTGGCTTGCCGGTGTAATCCACAAAATTATTTTTCCAACAACAACAACCTCCGGAAGATGGGAGAAAAAAAAGGAGAGTTTTCAGCACCTGAACACCGTGGTGCGTTTGATTAAAGAGGGCTAATTTCAGAATATCATCAAAGGGGAAAGGGTGTGTGTGTGTGTGTGTGTGTGTGTGTGTGTGTGTTGTGTGTGTGTGTCCCCTGTTCATTGTGAAGTTCTGGCAGCTGTTTAAAGAAATACAGGAGTAGTCTTGCGCAGCCTTAAATTAGAGAAGTAAAAAGATGGGACAATGCGTCCATATTGACTGTTTTGTCGTACTTTAAAATGCACAGGGGAAGTGCACACAGTCACATGATTCCATAACCAGCAGGAAATTTGGAAAACAATTCAGACGCATCATCAGTCAAATAAACTGTGTGCCGCGTTGTAGGTATTAAAACAAATGATCACCTATGTCATGTAAACCATCTGTATAGTTGCCCTGAAATACACTTGAATTTGCCTGGATGTACTTTAGGCAGAAGAAAAAGCCCAGTTTGTAGTTTTACTTATCTGTTCTTTGCTATAGATCCACACAAATGTTTAATAATGTTGTCTCAACTGTCAGAGTTGCAATTCATCAGCTGCGGTAAATGTGAAACACGCATCAGAAAGACAGAAACATATCAGATGATAACCAGATGAGCCAGAGCTGGGCCCAAGCAGATCAGACGAGCCACACATTCCACCGGGAGCGATGGAGGGACGGGGAGGGCTGCAATGATTTCTTTGGCAGAGTGAATATTCGGCGATATAAATGGAGACAGTTGGCTCGATTCATAATGAAATATCCGAAATTCACCTGGAATTGTCGCGTTGGGTCCTTTTTAGGTGGCCAACTATGAAAGCTATTGGTTACAATTCAGCAGTTATAAATGTACGATGAAGGAAGTGATTTTAAGAGGAAGCCTAACTAAAAGTGCGCAGAATATTCCTTTGGGTTTTATTCAAGACTATAAGCTGTTATCAGACAGGCTATGATTCACATTTACACTTTGAGACCACAATCATTCAAAAATAGTCACCTCTGAGAAAGCCCCCCACTGAACTGAAACGCCCAAAAAAACATGAACATTTAAATGAAATTATGGGACCTGCCTCTCCCGACAGTCAGTGTGATGACACGCTTTCAGATCCTATTTGGAAGGGTTTGAATGTGCTGAAATGTAAATGACTGGACGCATGGAGCCCCAAATGGGAAGCTAGATTCTACATGGGTCAAAGACAGGAAGACTATAGAACTAAGATAAACGGAGGGAAGAGGGAGGGAGAGATTCTCATGCGAATCGTTTAACAGCGGACACACCGTGCCACTTGCATTATGGTAACTGTTGCATCAAGGGGCAATGCAAAGGGGCCCCCTTTTTTTTTTTTTTGCAAAGCACCCCAGGGACCAACCAGATTTAAGATTGAGCTGCTAACTCATGTTATAGAATCAGATATCAGATTTGCCAAGCGACAATAACCTTATATATTATACCTTAAGTGCTTAATAAGAAACGAGCTGAATTACATTTCAAGACATAAAAAATATATTTTAGGATCGCTTTAGAACTAATGTTGAAAAATGTTAAAATATACTAGCATATTAAGCACAAGTATTAAAGTTTGGTGCTATACAAAGTATCCGATTAACGCCGGCAGCTCATGTTTATGTCATGCACCTCACCATTTTACTGCCTGTCAATGTCATTATATCTCCCCGTGCAGCTCATTCATGGTGCCTGACATGCCTTACTCTATCAGTCTGGTGAAATACATACTCTATCCTCCCTGGAAGCTCAAAGCAAACCTTTTAATAGCAACGATGCCTTCTTGTTAGCCAGAAAAAAAAAAGGTCATACAATTGGATTTCCCAGTTCTGGAAATCCCTAGATGTTTACCATCAAACATGGTGTGGGCCTTGCCCTCTCAGCTCACCTTTAATTTTCCTCTGACTGCTCTCACGCTGATTTGTCAACCATAGATGGGATCAATTAATCTATTGAGTCTGAACAGCATGGAAGATTTAAATTGTCCATACACACACCCGTGTGGCCAGCAAGCCCATTTTTAAAAATCTATTTATAGTCCTCGTCAGTTAGTGCTGCGAGTGCTATAGACAAAAGCCTGTCAATTAAAAATAAATCCCCCCCGTCGTCTTTTTTGGAGGCTCTGGGAGAAATGTGTATCATTTACCTTGAATCTCTACTGTTTTTGTACAAGGCAACACAATTAATGTTTTTTCTCTCTCTCACAAAAGTACCTTAATCTTACAAAGAAACTAATTTAACTCGGCGTACGTTTGAAAATTCATCCCATTTCTTTCACGTCGGTAATAAACAACTTTCATTGTACACCGTGACGGCTTTGAATATTTAGTACTAAGACAGTAAGGCGATGTTTTTTTTTCTTTCAATCTTGAATGAGAAGAGGAAGATGAAAAAGAAATCAATGATTCTCGACTCATTCCTTTCTTCCCCCCCCCCCAAAAAAAAAAAAACAGGCAGGTACTGCAGCAAAAAGATTCATGTCGAACTTTCCCCTGCAGCCAGTAAGTGCCAAGCTGTGTCAAAAATGACATGCATCTCCTGTTTCCATGTCATGCAATGCATGTGATGTGACGGGCAAATGAAGGCAGTTCCTGCATAGAATAGCAGAGGGTCATTATTAAGCCTCTTAAATTAGCGCCCCCTCCTACCCTTGCAATTTTCCAAGACCCATAATCACACCCACACCCGCTGGACTCAGCACATTAAACTCGACAAAGAAAAATAATTTCCAAAGTTTACTTGCAGCAAACTCATTTCATATGTGATTGAATTGTACCTGTATGGTATGACCCATTTAAACTCACGTCACACATGGACGCTTTGAGAAGCTGTTTGAGCAGAACCTTGCTGTTAGTTAGTTAGCTATAGCCTCTGCCAATTGCATGTCCTATGCAATGCAATTTACATGTCTCTCTATCACACTCGCTCATATGGTTCAACTCACAGGAGCTACCATTTAGATCGCTCACGGGGGAGGGGAGAGGGAGCGAGCGAGCTCCATTCGTACACTGGTACAATACCATATGTATGTACTGCAGGGGTGTAGAGTGGGTGGCAACAGCAGCAGAAAGCTTAACCTCTGTTGCCCCTGTGCTCCATCCTCAGAAACACAAATGACCCCATGACAAACCCGGCTCGTGCCCCAGCCGTGGAAATGGACTGCTTCTGGTGCTCCCATTTTGATAGGTAGGTCCCACCACTCCGGCATCTGCCTGGCCCGTCGAAAGGCTCTTAATACCCCCAGATTAAAGAGACCCCAGCCCCAAGGTCAGCCTCCGAGGAAATGACTGCCTCTCCTCGAGAGCGAACACAGTCTTTCTAACCGCACCCTTTGTCTCACTTTTATTCCACTCCCTTTCACTCGTTCTCTCTCTCTCTCTCTCTCTCTCTCTCTCTCTCTCTCTCTCTCTCTCTCTCTCTCTCTCTCTCCTGTCCCCGTCTTTCGATCTTTTTTTCCTCCTTTCGCTCCCACTATCGTGTATATGTATATTTACAAGAGTGCACATAACTGGTGTCTGGGGAAGGGTAAGGAGCAGTGGGGAAGGAAAGCCATTAGGGGAATAAAGAGAGGTGCTGCCTCACAGCCGAGCTTCACAGGCCAGTGGAGCAAATCAAATTGGGTCTTGTTCTGCGGCAGGACACACGCGCACACACACACATGCGCACACACACATGCATGCGGTACACTCGGTGACAGTGGTGGAGGCACACAGTTGACAGGAGGGCCTTTGGGACACAGCAGGGCTGGGCATGTCTAGTGCTGGCCCACTAAGGGATGCATTCATGACCCCCCAACTCTCCTGAGCAAACACATTTTAAGACGAGTCTATGATTAGTCAATATTGCTATTATATACAGAAGAACAGTGTTTCTCCATATAATTTCATAGCTGCAGTCAATTTCAAATGTATGTGATTTGTAAATGGTAAAAACAGTAAACCCTTAAAAAGCCTGATGTACAATCAACATGGTCACTGTAGTTTATTCTTGAGACAATGCACTTGTTACTTCTGTTTGAGTAATGTTTGCTAAAAACTCCAGTGACGAGCTGTCTTAGGGAAATATAGAATATCTCGTGCTGGAGCTAGAAATTAGGAAAGAAATGTAAACAAGTAGGCTCCAATATCATAAAAAGCTCTTTTATATATTGTTAATGACATCCCCCGGGACAGTTTTTATGGCAAGTAGCAATATCCATCCACCCTCTCTGCACTAATACCTCATTTATAACTGCTCAAATCCTCTGTTCCCATAATGTTCTGAATGAGGTTTAAGTTATTAGCAGGCTCGTAGCAAAGCTGAAGAATTGGCAGAGGACTCCAGGTAAAGGGCACTAAAGCTAATGAAAAATGAGATGGAGAGTCATTCTTAAGGCTTTAGTTTTATTAGAAATACATGGTAATAGCCACCAAAACCTTAGTCAACATAATGTTCTCTGCCATCTATACGATACCAATGCCTATAGGGCACTAGTCATTCACAGGGAAATAAAGGGAGATGGGTAAAAAAAATACATGCAATGCTTACACTTCATTCAGTTTCACGAGAGGATTACCTCCACAAATCACTTTTGCTCAATTCATTACATGCCTGCAGAGAGGGGGCAGATGTGTGATGGATGGTTGTCTGCAAATGGACTTGTCGGTAACCGAAAAAAAAATGCACACGCTTTAATTAAAGTGGGCTGGACAAGTGTTTCCAGAGTGGATTCTGTGTGTGTCTCTCCACATCTGTACAGGCAAGGTCATATATCAGAG
The DNA here is from genome assembly GCF_900634415.1 of Cottoperca gobio. Classification (NCBI taxonomy): domain Eukaryota; kingdom Metazoa; phylum Chordata; class Actinopteri; order Perciformes; family Bovichtidae; genus Cottoperca; species Cottoperca gobio. The sequence goes on along the minus strand of NC_041376.1, from coordinate 6,960,503 downwards.
GGTTCTCCAGGCATAGGGCAGTAAGCACAAGCTGTACATGTATATGCTCATACTCACAACTTGTGTGAGAGGAAAATATTCATCCTACTATAGTTCAGTAATCGCAAAGACAAGGATGTGAACCGGATTGATGCAGCATGAAGAAGTGAATCATAGACTGGATATAGGACGACCTCCCATCAGTGACCTTTTTGTCTCTGTTGCTTCTGACACCCTCCTGTCGTATAGTTCTGTCTGTTTGTTCACCTCTTTAAAAACCTTTCCACTATTAAGAATTTGAGTTTTGTAAACTTGCCCTGAACTGATTGGGTATAAAGTTAAAAAAAATATATATAATGGCCAATTGTAATAACATAAACGGACAATCTCAACATAGATCTCTTACATTTGTTTATTTAAAATCATTTTAAAGTTGATTAACTTGTAAGATCTCTCTGTTGGACACATTATGTGATGGTGACACTGTTTTTAAATAACCTCAAACCTAGTTTGGCATTTTTATACGGTATAAGTTGTTGCCTATTGGTCATTACAAACAAAGAGAGCGAGATATATTTACAATAAGTTATTATCAGCCTTGTTATTATCGGCCTGTCTCTGGTGTTATTACATTCCACTGATGCGCAGTAGCGGAAAAAAAAGACACGTAGCAAAGGCCGAGAAGACGACTGTCAAACAGATGGATGTAAATGATGAAGGTTTAAAAATATTCAGCTTTTCAAACTGAGGAAGAAATCTATAGACCTCAAAGATACAAGCAACGTGTTTTTGAGAGAAATAATGAATGCAAACATAACTTTGGTTTCTCCACAGGGTAGCTTTTTCTAAATGTTCTAAAAGTGAATTTCCTACCGTGTTGAGTCTGGAGTGCGCCACTGGAATAATTTCAGACTTTTTAAGTTGTGAAAATGGCGTAGAGATAAAACTAAAGCCCCTTTATGTTCTCACCCAGTCCTTTTTAATCGTTCACTATAGTCCCTTTTTTTGCATTTCACTCCCAACGACACAAATCCTATGTGGCTACTTTTATTTAAAGCAGGCCATTAATGAAGAGCTCTTCAGCTAAATACATCTTTATTCTGCGATTAATAATGGTGCTCGAAGTAAGCACTGGTGTGAAAGGAGGCTGAGGCCCTTCAGCGTCCAAGCCTTTACAGCCACTCAGCCATCAATCAGGCCTTGTGTCCAGTAAGTGCTGCTAACATTTATGAAATATTCATCAGCCATTCACTTTTGCTTTCCACTCACCCTAATCATTGCGTTTAGGCAGCATTGTATCACCTCTCTTAAAAAAAACAAGAAAAGAAAAAAGGCTACAATCATCTTGCTGAGGGGAGGTGAAATAAGCGATGCGTTCTCGCTTTCATGAAGGGCTTTCCATCGGGTGGACATTTTCCTTCTGGAATAAGATTGTCAGTCAAAGGTTTTCCTCCTTCTTCCAATAGTGTTGCCTTGTGTTTTCAGGGACAGTTTGCAAACCAAGCTTTAATTAACCAACTGTGTTGACACGCATGTAAATACATTACTTTGGTGAAAATATAACTTGTACAAATTGCAACAAAAATAAATTCTGAATGAAAGCATGTTGCAGTTCACGTAATGTTTCAGTAAGCTGTGGTTAAGATGCAGTGAGTGTGTGTGTGTGTGAGCATGCAACTTATTGCGGCTAACACGTGTACATGCGCTCTACAAGTATTACATAAAAAGCCGCACTCAAAGGAAACTAACTGAAATATCTACTTTGACTCTTTTGTATCTCTAATCAGTTTCTAATTCGACCCACTAACACAAACCAATTTCAGATTTTGCTGTTAACCTCTGTCTCTCTCTGTGTCTCTCTGTGGCTCACTTACCTATGACTGTGATTAATGTCATTATAATACAATGAGTATGATGTTCCCATCACTCATGTTCAACCAATCCAAGACCCACCCGATGAAAGGTTGTGATATTCATCACCATCCGCTGACTGCAGTCAAACGCGCGTCTCGGCTCACAATAGCAAAGGGAAATTCCACCTTATTCTTCATCCATTTGCAAGTCTTATTGCTGTGAGAAAGTTAATCTATCCCCAGCCATTACTCATTGGATGTTACAGCTTAAGCGAAGATGTCCTCAGTTGCCCATCTTGCATTTTAAACGGGGGGCAAAGAGCCTTGGTACAATTTTCCAAACACAACTGAGCTAACACTGATTTATTGCTCCAGTTTATATAACTCATATTAGGAATTCATGGACCTGGCAAAAGGGATTAGAGCGTTTATTTCAGGCAGGGAGATGATCCTGTCATTAATGGTCGATACTTTCATCATCGTTTAAACCAGAGGAATTTGCCCGGTGACGAATCGTGGCGGACATAGCTATCAGAGTTGTGCAGCTGTACTCGTTATCTGCCGACGACCCGCTCTGCTCGGTGAACGTGGACCCGCGCCCATCAAACTTGGATTAGGCTGTCAATCAAGCGTCGGCCGCGTATATTGTGTTACAATTTCTCCCAAATGTCACCAAGATCAGAGTAATTTCTTGGCTAATTGCATTTCGTCTCCCTTTAATGCTGCACGTTTAATGGTTTTGTTACATTGCGTGACAAGATGGTGTTTCTCTCATATTGGCACGGTGATGAGCATAAAGAGGGCCACGCTTTTGTTTAGAGAAGGAAATGAAAGAATAAATGACTGCTAAAGTTCAGAGGGCGTATTTCTGAAATGGCAGCAAACAAAGAGAAGAAACTGAGAAATGATCCCAATCGTGCCATAGCGTGACATCAATTACACAAAATTCTCATTAGAAAGGGTTGCTCTGTAAGTCTGCTTGCTTTGCCGGGGTTGTTTTATTCTGGAAGTGGCAGCATGTTATGTTGAAGATCTGTGTCAAAGCCAGCTCAGAGCCATACGGAGGATTTTCTCTCCTCTGACACCTACTTTTTTTTTTTTTTTTTTTACATGCCGCTGACTTGGTTTAAACATGACAAATACAATTTCAAGCATTTTACTGTGTTCGTGCGCTTCACCACAGCTAACAATAGTAGCCACAATACACCCATTAATTCCCTCCTCACAGACATTTCTGCTAGGGCAAATACCATTAACCATGTTAAATAAAATACTGAAATACTAATTCCGCTACACATCATCGGCGGGATTACATTTACAATATGTGTCAAGTTGTACGGGAGGGAGCCGCACAAATAATTATTAAAACTTTGTTTTTCAAATTCCTCAAAGGCCAAACATGCGCGGGAGGAGGAGGAGGAGGAGGAGGAGGAAGAGCGAGGGAGCGGGGTGTTTGATTTATTACTGTACCATTATAATTGTGTTGCAATGTATGTAATATAATTGTGCCATGTTGAAAATAAAGGCCACTGACGAGCCTTTTTAAAAAGTCTGTGTTACTTCTCGCGGGCCTAATACAAGCCGGTTTGCACAGGAAACATGTTAACATTATAATCTCCGATATGTAGCTCACAGAGAGGCTTTACTGTGATGGTGTGTGTGTGTGTGTGTGTGTGTGTGTGTGTATCCCGTGTGCATTTAAATTGACTCACAGGTGTCATGTTGGATGTGATGTACTGTGTACCTGTGCGGTCTTAAAAAAAAAAAAAAAAAAAACCCCCACTTCAATTTATTGTCCATCGTGCAAAAAAAAAAAAACAAAGCACCGCAAGGACAAGTTAGCCGACGGAACATACGAAGAGCACTTAGCAACAGTACACCCCGGCACCATCTATTATTGGACGGGTGAATTAAAGAATTGCCATTAAAAGATTCCAAAAATTTACATCGACGAATACAAACCATAAATATAGAAGAGAGAAGAAAAGAAATCACGGAGCAACAATAACAAACACTTAACTGCTTTCCATTAGTGCACTTAACCTCCTCTTCACGGTGAGCAATCCCACTTTACATTTCCTGTGGCTAAATGCGTGTCTCTAATTCACAAATGAGGGGACGTTTTGAGTGGCCCTCTGTCTCCCCAATGAGCAAATGCTGCAATTAACTTTTCCTCCTCTTTTCTAGGGGGAGAAGGTGTTTTCTAAAGACATTAGCCTACAGTCAACAGCATCTTCTAGCTTCTTCTTCTTCTCAATTTAAGCAGACTTTTTCTCTTCCATTATTCCGTGGTACTTAATATTACAGTTGAAGATAATAGCCCATTTATGCTGTGTTATTCAAGGATGATTTAATGGAAAAACCTAAAGGAAGATCGTCATTACACATTATTACTGTCATCAATTGAAATACATATGCAACTTCAACAAGTTTCTCTCCAAAACAATTATGTGCTTTAACATGCACTATTACTATTATTTCTCCTTTAACAAACAGCTATTGTAATACAACTACAATATACTAGTAGGTAGTATTGGCGCCTGTGTGAACGGGGAAATCATCAGGTGTACACAAGGTGTATAGGGGGAGGACCTTGATAAGGATTAATGGTCAAAATAGCCGTAATAAGCAACTTCATGTCTTCCTGGTGTTACTGCTGACATGACACTCTGGTAAATAATAAGCATATGTCAGGATTAAACCTGATATAGTCCTGTAATGATCGCATTGTATCCACATGTGCATCGTGTGTGTGTGTGTGTGTGTGTGTGTGTGTGTGTGTGTGTGTGTGTGTGTGTGTCTGCACTTGGTTGTGTATGTGTGTGTCATTACAACAAGAGCTGGTTGTTTCCACGAGCAAAATGGCTGCATAATTGGAGATGTCCATGACACTGTGCTCTCTGTAGGTGTTTTTTCTGCATGTTGCCCAGACTGTAATTACTGGGGTTTCAGCGGGGAGGTAAGGCAGGCGATGAGGAGAAGGCGCCTGTACCGCCTGATTCTGTCAACTGACGGGTTGTTCTGTCTGCGGCACAGCCAGGCAGCCCAGAATCCCTGGAGTGAGTTTGGGAGAGACCCAGGGACTGGCCATATCAACAAATCTTAATCAAAAGCCTGAAATTGTCAGCTGTCATACACTTTGTGTGATCTTTGATACCTTGCTCCTCCTCTGACCCAAACCGCCAGATAATACCTACCCCCCCCCACACACACACACACACACACACACACACACGCGTACACAGAAGTTACACACATATTCATACATGGCTTACACGTGCACTCACTTTCTCTCTCTCTCTCGCATACACACGGTGCACATGTGCTTCTGCACCAATTCACAAACAGACAGAAAAGCAACAACCTTCAGTTTCCTGCAGACAGACAGTCAGGTTCAACATATTAATATGTTATTTATGATGGCACTTATGGGCTGAATTTATAACTGTGTATGTCGAGGTGTAATCCTGGTAAGAAATACAAATTGTACTACCATTAAGGCCGCATAATAACACCAGTGCTGGCTTCACTTGCAGTGTGCTCTCTTGAATTTTCAATACAACACAATTAAACTGCAGAATTTCTGGAAAAAGTCCAACACTTTCAAAAGCAAACCCTCCTCTTTAGTAAAATGAAAGAAAGCAGCACTTCTAAGATCCAACGTGATGTGCTTCAGCTTAAGAATGGCACATTTTAGTTTACTGAGTCAGGTCAGTGGCAAACAATGCCATTTTATTTTACCCAAGTCCCCTTTCAGACAATCTTAAACTTGTGCTTCAGTTCAGGAGAGGACAGAAAGGCTGTGGTGGCTTTGATCGGCCGACTGTTACTAAGAAGCTTTCAGGGGGTTTAAAGGACCTAAAATGTATAAAACGGACGGATCAAGAGCAAGCAGAAATTTGACGGTTCAGAGGCAGGTTAAAAAAAAAAAAAGTGAGAGCGTTCCCATACAATATATATCCAGTTAGTGCATATTAGGGGACGGCAGATGACAAAAATGGAATCTAAGAGCCGATTATCACGGTAGTTAAACCTTCACATGAGCAGAGGGTAAATACAGAAGTCTTTGAAGTGCAAACTGGAGGCCAATTTCTAACTCTCGAGTCAAAATAAAAGTTGAGGAATAAAAGCATCTAGCAGATTGCCACTTTTAATTAAGAGAGGAGGAAAAAAAAAAGAAAAGATTTGTGTGCAATGCCCGAGATCCACGAACCCCCGAACAGTTGCACGCTGGACGGAGGGAAGTGTGACGTGTGACTGACAGTCCGGTGCGATAAGTGCGAGGTGACTTTAATTAAAGAATTTAGGGGAACTGATTGCCTTAAGAAATGTAAGCAATTGATAACGGAAAAACTCATTTGTTTGAGTGACATAGGTTTGAATGCAAATAGATTGTAAGTTACAATTTCAGTTCAATACAGTATAAGTACTTAGAGATTTTTCAACTCAGCATTTTAAGTTACGAGTGTAGTGTTTAGTGTTCTTTGTCATATATTTGTTGTCGTTCGCTAATAAACACACAAAGCGGTTTTTAAGGTTTATGGAAGAAGAGCAATAAAACACACGTTGTTGTTGTTGACATATACATGAGGCAAGAGGAGTTGACTGAACCAGCCAATTAGAAGCTGGCAAAGTGCTGCAGTGCTGATAATGGTCCAGGAGTCTGTTTAACTGCAGGATGCTAGAGAAAACAATGATGCCTTCATAATGGTACAATACACTAAGATCTGTTAAGTAATTAAAACTCAGAATTTTAAAGTAATATTTCCTTTTAAGTGTAGTAGGAACTAATTCCTGTCTAACAGTTAATAAGCCCCGACTGAAACCTCTTTCAGTTGACATGCCATGATTGAAAAAATAAATGATTTCTTGATTAGAATGCATGCATGATTAAGTAATTATTAAATAAATAAAAAAAATATATATAAAAGACAGAATGTTATTAGTGTTGTCAAAAATACTATTGTCACTTAATTGGCAATTCATTGATAAGAAATGACAGAAAAACATTTCTCTCTTGTTAATAAGGACACATCAACGGAGGCCTTGCCCTCGGTAATGAAACAGGCTTGGACTGCTAATGATAACTGTTATTTATTCCACTGCTACCCAGGTTTATTTGGGCCAATGTGGCACCGTGAACCTCTCTCACTTTGGTAATTAAGCGTGTTGATACGGCAGGATGCTTACCTGCAATTATGCCATTTTAATGAGCAGCGGCGGATGGAATAAGGGCACGGCGAGGTCAGCCAGAGGCGGCAAAGCATTGGTGTTTTAATAGATACTTAAATGCTGTTAATTTAGCTCCCGGTAATGGAAAAGCCCGCTTGCAGAAGAAGTATCTACAGTTGCAGGCATTGTAAGTCACGGGCGAGTGGCTGAGGGGCTCTTTTGAAGGAAAGATGAAAATTCTTAAACTATTCAGAGACTTCTGTTACCGCCCGGAGGAGGATCTCCACATCTTCCGCTTGTTATCGGAGGCAGCCTTGGCATGTTTTCAGCTCTCAAGACTGTTGATGGGTTTAGGCAAAGGTTTGGCAGGCCCTCACCTGTTCTCGCCTGCGAAATGTGTCAGTGTCAGGCGGAGTGCTGGATTTTTATATAGAGCAGATCTAAGGTCTAAGGAAAGAAGAGAACAAAAAATGAAGTTAAGAATGTATAGTGTAGTGTATAGTATAGAGTGTATATAGGGGGGAAAGAATGTGTCTGTCTTATTTGTTTTATGTGTGGATGTTTAAAGACGGTGCGACAGTATCTGACGTTCATTACATTTTTCATGGCTCCTCCCCGGTTTGACGCATGGATCTGCTGGTTTTCACTCACCCCTTACATGAATCATATATCACCTGTGCTACTGTGTTACACACACACACACACACACACACACACACACACTCAGCAGCGCTACAGTACGCAGGTTATTATAACTCCTGAGCTGGTCTCAGACACGGTGGTGTGATAACAGTCGTTAGGGTAGCCGTGGGAGGAAACTGATACTTATTACAGGAGCACGGAGATTCATTGGAAAAACAAGCACTTTCATTAACAGGTGTGAAGCTATGCAAATATATAAACACACCCTGCTAGCCCACCGTCCTCACACCTGCCTGTGGAAGAAAGGGCTGCTTATTAACACAACAACCCTGCAATTAGTTTAGAATACCCAGATTTAATTAGACTGGTCCAGAATGTATGTGTAAATGTCCAGATGCTTGTGCATGGATATGATGTGGAAAATAAAGATGCCAAATTGAGTAGGTTGAAAGAAAGAACGCACAATATAGGTTATAAATACACAGCAGCCTCGTAGTAATGCTGTTGTCTGTTTGGAATTTGACCAAAAGTGAATTTGAAATGTTTTCTCTCTCTCAATGCTTCTTCCTCATTTAAAAGTGAGAGATACAAGGATCCTTTATTATCATTGTACAACACAGGGTAGTTCGACAAAATGTATCTCTAATCCTACATAAGAAAAGCAAAAAACATTTTTTTTTGTGGCGTGGACGATGAGTTCAGGTGTCTCGCTGCTCTGTAAGTCTGGTGGTACGGCATGCGGATACTTCTGCATCGTTTGACAGGCGGACAGCAGGGTGAAGAGGCTGTGGCTGGGCTGGTAATGTCCTTTAATATCCTTCAGGCTCCTCACCGGCACCTCTTCTCACAAATATCACTGATGCTCTGCAGATGGGTACCAGTGATGTTCTGCATCCCATGCCAGTTTGCTCCTCTGTAAAGGTGAACAAGAACTACAATGGTAGCAACACATAGAGCACTTGGTATTACAACATTTGTATTAGTTTCAATGATAATGAATGTTTTAATCACAATTACTAAAAGAAATAATATAAAACCTCAAATTTATAATGATATTAACAACATTCTAAGCGTTTAATAATTCATCTACTGCATGCTCTATCCAAGCTCTTTGTTATGACGCCGCCATTTTTTTCCCCCGAGTCTTTGTTTACGCTACTGTTTGTTCTTTTCCTCATCATTTTTTGTTTTTGTTTTAATGAAGCCAGCACAAGTACATGGCAGCCAGCAGTGAGGCTCTGGAATCAGATGCATCAGAAGACACTTTCCCGTGTGACACATTTAATGCATAACATGCTTTCCAGTCAGAGCTCTTGAATGGGTAGATTTTTGAAATGTGCCAGAGTGGCTCCCCACTGAGCAGTAAGCTAGGTCTTTGATGTATCGTGCTGTAATGTGGTTGTTATCCATAATCGGCTTGAATTCAGGAGGGCCACGGCTGAAAGAGGTACAACGGTAACATGTTCTTGTGGTACATTAAAATTTGACTCTCTTCCCATTAAAAATCCTCCACCCTTGCCCACTGTGACCGGAACTAAACACCCTGAAAATCCCTATATGCATTCACAAAAACACTATTTTTTTTTTACTAAAAGCCAAAAACACCGGTGGTTTTACAGTTTCCGACAGGATAAAGTATAATATTAGTAACAGAACATTGTATATCATTTAAATCCCGTGAACCGGTAAGATGATGCGCAAATGGAGTTTCTTGATGCTTATGCAAATTTCCTGTTTCTGCACGTTTGTGATACCATAATTTTAAACAAGAAATAATCCTGACGCGATCACATTAAGCTGTGCTGTGAAAGGTGGAAGGCAGACAAGAGTTTGCGATACACATCGATGTAGGGCTCGCAGAGGAATATGAAGATGATATTTTTGCATTGCATGAATAACAATCAACAGTTGAGGGAACTAAGAAGTGTTTTGAAATATGAACACTATTACGTACTAAAATGAGGCCCCCCCTCCCCCATAGTAATGGAGTTTTAATGTTGCACCACGGAGCAGTGCATTTTGTGAAAAACAAACCACGGAAGTGACTTGAACTAATATAATCTTAACATATAATAATCATGAGTTCTGCTGTCATACATCTGCCAAATTATATGGGTGCTCTCCAAAGTCCAAAGCCATAACGCTGCTCCACGTTTACGCTCGTGCACACGTTGCAACAGATACTATCATACATCACCTGTAATAAAAAATATTTTGATGATGCAGTTAGAGCTCCTAAAAACAGTCTGATAGCCTGCCTAGTAAAAAATAAATAAAGTTAAGCACCCAGGTTGTGATTGTTGCTCTAGAGATCTACAATATTATTACCATCTAGCCCGTGCTTAGGGTTTTAATTTAGCAGTGATAATTTGCTTATGCAGGCCTCCACTGATTAGACTTCTTTGTTGCACCAACTGTTTTTAATATAGTGCGAATTACCCACTGTGCTTGTTTATGCCACCCGAACAGGACTGGAAATAAGCAGCGAGCCTAGTTGAAATTAAAGACGGTGGAGGAACCAAAGACAGACGGAGAGAGAGAGAGAGAGGAAGAGAAGTCTGGCTGAGACGGACAGCCAGACAGAGGGAAATGGATGAGATTGGGGGGGGAGGTTGAGTGTTTGTAAAAGAGAGTAATCAAACTGCAAAAAAGGACCAAAATATAATATTGAATGCGGCTGACTCTCTGACATTAGCTAGACTATAATAGTTAGGTTTGAGAGGCCATCCTCATTGAGGCTCACAGGAGTGAATGGAAGTGTACTAGTTATGCATCATTACTGGGGGAAGAGCTGTCCACTTCCTGCTGAGAAGAGATGCCCTCTGCTTTCACACTAAGCGGAGTAGTTCACAAAATAACAGCATACCAAGTGTCTGTCCCCCCCCCTCTTTGACAGAGGGCTCATATGAAGAGCCCGTGGAAAAGGATACGCATCCATTTAAACTTAAAAGCAGGCATCTAATTCACAGCTTACAAGAGAGAAGTCATAATAGTGCACAGTTAAAAGATTGCAGAGGAGGAAAGGGTGTCAACAGTACATAAAAACGCGCAATTACAATAGTAAAACATGCAATTTGACTGTTTTTTTTCAACGGAAAAATGGGCCCAGATGCGAGATTTAAAATGTTATTACGAGACGCGGAGTGTAAAAGGAAAAAATAATGCGCTTTTCTTTTGACTCTGTGTGAGCAGGCACAAGGTTGCCCTCCGCATCATCAATCTGTATTGTGAAGAGCTCCTGAGGTTTTTTTCATCAAGGTCTTATCCACTTCAGAGGTTCAACAGATTAGCGATCCACTGGGGTGCAATGGCTTTTCAGCGCAGTGCTTTACGTCCAATTTGAAGTGTCTAAGAGCATTCTTGTCATTAGTGTTTACTCGAGACTGTTTTTTAGAGAGCCCAGACTGAGTGTGACATTAAAGACAAATAAAACCACATCAGCCGTGTTGATCTTTTTCGAAGGCTCTGGAGAACCGGGCCCAACATTTTATCTTTGCAGACAGCAGTTTCAGAGGTTATAGATAGGCTAGCCAACGCTATTATTTACCAATGGAGCAGAATGTCAAGCTGCCCATATACCTCTTTGCTTTTCTCTCTGTATTGTTTGCTCCCTGCCTTTGTGAAAGGGGGCACTTTATGGAGGTGAGCGGTGAGGGAAAATATTTCTATCTTGCCATCAATGGATCAATGGAGATGTGTTTACCTGTCTAGGGGCACAATGTTCACTCCATAATAATGGATATTAAACAGCTTGTTGACTGAGTGCTTTTGTCCCGGTCACTTGTCAATCCCTTAAACACTACTGGCCAGTGGAGGGACACACACTACCACTGACACCTCCAGCCATCAGCGTCTGTCGAACTGTTCGTGGACGCCCCTCCCTCCCGTTGCTGGACAAAAAAAAGGACATGTCGGGTCAATGAGATTCTCAGTAATTAAACTGAAAGGGGTCATTTTCAGTGCAAACTCCGAAGCCCTTTAGGTTTAAGTGGTTGGTTGGAAGGTCCCGGCCTCCGCACTCACTCCCTGATCGGCCTGAGTAAGCAGACTTGCTCAAGTTTCTGAAAGGAAAGATTGATCGGCACAGAATGTATATTTAAAACAATATATAACCTTCGCTACAGACGGCGGCTCATCTCTTTAGATTAGAACTTTTGATCAATGCTGCTAAAACGGTGATCAAACCATTAAGATTTCAGTAGCCACCATTTATACCTCGCATAAACTCAACTTTACAAATGTTAAGCTGTAGGGAAAGTGTTAATGTGCTGCCAGAATCATGGTCAATGACAGATACCTGCTGAATTTTAGTGCAGTCAGCTAAATCCTCCACCCCCCTCCAGTTAGACAGAACTCAGAATGAACCACCCCTTTGTTTTTAATCATGACTCCTTGCCTTCTCCATAATCCAAACTGTTCTTCACTGTAATAACTGTCTCTCATGTGGAGCGGATTTTTTAGCTCATACCTCAATAAAACAGAAACCCATGGTCATTTTTGTGGCTGTTGGGCTACTTTGGGGATTGCAGAGTCTGGTTTTTCTAGCCGCTGCAAAGTGGTGCGATGGGAGCAGCGGAATGAAAAGGCTGGGTTTGTTTTACATAAAGGCTGCAGCCATCAGGACTCAGCAGGACAGGCGGAGAGTGGCTCTCTGGGCCCGATAAATCATGACCTGCATTCATTCATTCAGCACATTCAGACCCAGACACACATTTCTCTCCCCGCCATCTCTGCTGACTCTCCGTTTCTGCTCCTGTTTAATATTGTGACCTTAAGCTAGGATTCTAGTTTCACTGTTCAGGCGGAGGAAAAGTGAGATGGCTGACAACAGAGCCTTGAGATGCTAGTTTTGAATTTGCAATACTTGGAGGGGGGGGGGGGGGAAGAACCACAAACTGAGAGAACATCTTCACTTTAAGTTTAAAATGACAAACTACACGTTTGAGGTTATGTGTGTCGCATGCTCACCAACTATTGGTGTATATTTTTCCATTCTTTCAGGTGAATGCACAGCGCTCTTTAGGTTAAATGGAATTCATAGCTGTGAGTGACAGGGTTTGAATAGGCTGGAGAAAATGGGGAGGTAAAAGGGGCATTAGGAGTAGCTAAAGAGGTGGGGGTCGGCTAAGGACTGACACCATCTTCTGCCTGTGACACAAGCACACAAACGCTCACACAGCGTTTTCAATAAAGGGTCAAGGTACAATCATTTGAATAAGTTTGTGGTATGTGTGTGTGCGCTTGCTTGCGTGTACGTGTATATGCATGTAATGTGCAAACCTTTTCACTCTTTGTTTCAATGCCTGAAAAGATCTGCAAAGCTATGTTAGCTACTGGTTACTCGCACACACACACACACACACACACACACACACCAGGACATCAACGCAATTTGGTGTGACTACCGGAAAAAGAAAAATGCAGGAAATATAAACTGTTAAAAGTGAAAAACGCTGCAGTGAGAAACGTAATCCAAGTAGCTGAAATAACAGCGGAAGAGCTCACTACTGTACTTTGTCTGTATTGATGGCACATGGGTAAAGAGGTCAGGGCAGAGGTTGGTGACGGTAATTGTTTGTTGGTTTAATGCTTGGTGAGCTGTGTTTACTTCCCATACAACATTGGCTAATTATGTCCTCCGACTGAAGGCAGAGCTGATTACCACATGACAACCAGACTTCCTCACTTGCCATTAGCACCGCATGATGGCAGAGAACATGTGAATGCACTCGCCTTTGTCTGACTTTGGCCGGGGATAATTGTGTCTTGTGCCACAGAAATAGCCTCAGCAGCATTTCCTTTAGCAAATTAATGATGCCAATGAGACAAACAGAGGGAGGGGGGGGGGGGGGGGGGGAATAAGAAAAATCCCGCAGTCAATATCTCCTGACAGATGTTACTTTTAAAAATGCTCGGAAGAAGCAAACATTTCCTTGGATGGAGCTCGGAAACCACGGTTGGGTCTTAAATAAACACGTTACAGTGTACGTACGTGCAAGTGTTTAGGACTGGCAGACGTCTGGATTCCTCACACACTAAACAGGCAGCAGTCTGTGATAAGCAAAGGCTTCCATTGTTATTAATTTGTTATTTCTCCACCGTTTGGTCCCTGGCTGGATTATCGTGTTCAACACACAGTCCAAATTCCACTGTAAACATTAACAATTAATCTTCTCACCGGCTCCCCCCCCCCCCCCCCACACACACACACACACACACTCAAATGGCTGTTTTACATAAAGCTGATCAAATGAAGTTGTTTGCCGTATCCAAATTCTGTTGTCACTTTGTCTGGAAACGATACACCATTCATTTGCTGATAGACGGTGGTGCAGTCCTTTGTTACAGTAACAAACCATCATCAGAATGTCTTTTTTCTTTCCTCCTTTGCATGTCTCCTGTGTAGTCGACATTCTCAGTTGGTGCTCTGAACCAGTATGGGTGTGCACAACAGAACCAGTGCGATTTATATTAGAGTAATCCTTTAATTGCTTCATGGCAAAATGTCTATACCATATTAAGTAATTCAATACAGCCAGTTAATGGAAAGGCACGGAGAGATATCATGTTTTGCATAAAACCTTTAAAGCCACTGCCTCACAACGTGGTCTGCCTTTCTCATTTTGATCACATTGACATATTCACATCTGAGGTAATCCCCAATCTATTTCGAGGCTTGGACTGAAGATGATCAGACTCTCTGAGAAGGCTAGTGCATGTTACTATACAAAATCGCTGTTACCATCGCATCATGTTTATAAAATTGCTACTTTTGTTGGACTGAGTAGATCAACTTAAAGAATACAATGATTCCCTGATTTAAAAACCAGGGCTATGTTAACAACACACGTATCATGTTTTATCTACAATACAATCTGACTGATATGTAATAAGTGTTTTTAATTCACGCTCTATCCAGATTCATAATCTATGACACGGGCCAGGTCAAAAACGAATGCGATCACAATTTCACATATGGTTCATCAAGTAAACGTAGATGTTTTGTGACACATTTGGGATTCTGGTGACAGCACAGTATACGCGGCCATGGTTAAAGAACAGTGAAAATCCTATATCTTCAATATCAAAAAATCTGTCAGTTTGTCATGTGCAGGCCCCTTGTGATGGCCTGAGGGACATTTACAATACATGAAGACATCAGGAACCCTATTGACTAATGTCTGGAGTAGTATCTTTACCTAGCAGCCATTTTCCAAGGATGAGTGACAAAAACAAAGAATCTATGGGCGGAGCATCTTAAAGAGCCTCTGACCTGCATCTGCATAGCATGTCATAATGAAAGTTTTGACAATATTCAAAGAGGACATGATGGAAAGCAGTAAGCCATGAATGCTGTTTGAAGATGTGGAACGCTCTCCTGGGAGAAGGCTGTCTTAGCGGTGGACTTTTCTTTGCTAACATCATTCAGAGGGACTGGTGGGCCTGAAGGTTTTGGAATCATCAGCTTTCCAAATGTATGCGTGCATGGTGCATAATGAGCTCCAATTAAATCCATTCTCCCTTCACTTAACAGAAAGCTCAGTTCCTCTTGTTGTATTGTTGGGGGATGAATTAGGTGTTGTGGAACAGGTTTCATTCTTTCTAAAAGAAATGTGTCTGTGTATTTATATGCTAACGTATATGTGTATATAACTCGAATTCCATCAGATTTATTCAAACGCGAGGCAATGGCATGTTTGATCAAGGCTTTAAACAAAACTAAAACAGAAATGGCTGACAATGGACACTGTGAGAGCAATGGCTTGTTGACACCGTTTGACTGCTCGCACAAAAACCGTCCATTGTCAAGGCCAACAGGCGACCATTGGCCCCACTGATCACCATGTGAAACAAGCTTAGAGCAAAGGTCCAGCCGAGCTTTCTCATCAATGGAACTCCTCCGACCCCTGCAGGACTTGGGGTCTCAGGGGTCGCAGCTACGGGCATCATGTTGCAAAGCTAAGGTCAGGAGGGCTGACTCAGGTTTATACTCCGACAAAAGAGTGCAGACGCAGAGAGTGAGGCTTGTGGGTCAGATGTATTACTAAAGAGTTCAGTCCGTTTTGTTGTTTGGTGTCTAATCCTCTGGGAACAGAAATGGTCACTGTTGCCCTCATTACAGAAAAGAAACATGTATGCCATGCAACGTTAGAGTTAGAGTTGATTTTATATGGGAATCAAACCTGTCGACCTGTCTGTAGGAGTTAAGATACTTGAGCTGGGTTTAACTGGCAGTTGACTTATAGTTGGATTTCAACCGTTGATAGCCCCACCGCAGCACCAGACCGATGTTGATCGGTCTGTATCTTGTGCTTCTGTGCTTGAATTATATTCCCCAGACTAACTGTGTTTAAACTCTCTTTTACTTTATGATATAGACGGTGGGTTACACACAACCAGCAGTCTCCAGATGGTATCTCCATAGCTGCTGTAGCCTCCATGTGTACTTACAAGCTACCCTTAACTCACAAGTATATCCTCCCCACTTTACACCCTCTTTGTAGACGGTTTCTGGACGTTAGGTCGACATATTTTATTCCAATACTAACAATAAATGCTTACCCAGGAGCTTTTGAATGCACGGATTTTTCTGGCTTGCACAATTTTTCTAGCTTAAAGGTAAAGAGCTCAATCCGCAGTAGATGAGTAAGGACAGGGAAGGCCAAGAAGACAATGGATACAGGCCAGGGGACAGGGATCTCATATTTAGCTCGTGATTGCACTCAGGGTAGACAATAAGTAAGATTCATTAGGTCATTTTTTACTCGCGTCTGCCAAGATCTGGAATGAAATGTTAAATGTTTCATGGGCTAAGAAAAGGGCAGAATTTGTCTTTGTGTTTGCCATCAGAGAGAGGGAGGGAGGGAGAGATAGAAAAGCCAAGAGTAGGGAATATGATAGACGAAAAAGATATAAAACGGTGAAAATAAGGAACGATGGGATGAGACAGAGCGCGAGGGGAATACTGCGAAAGCAAGAGTCTGGGAAGGAAGGGAATGGGAGGGAGGGCAAAAAAGAAGAAGGGAAGGAGTGAAAAGGGAGAGTAAGTGGGTGAAGGGAGTCAGGAGGAGCAAGGATAGGAGGGAGCATGGCTGGGTGTTTTGGGCTGTCTGATGGATGAGGGTGTACTGGGGTTGGTGGGGGCGGTGTCTCCTGAATGATGATGGCCTAATATCATCATCCCCCTGTCAGGCCTAATAGGCTTTCCTTGGTAGAAATCACTCACACAGAGCCGCCATAATGCCCAGGCCCCTGACAGCATCATCCATCCACTCAAGCCAAGCGAACGTCTCCAAACTAATAAGGAAATATATGGTTCAAGGAGATCTGAAAAATTAAACAGGTAGCTTATGAACAATTTGTTTCACAGGGATGTTTATTATATTTATCGAATGTTGTAGCGGTTGAGGTGTGTCTCTCTCTCTCTCTCTCTTCTCTCTCGCTGTGGACTTCATGTTTGAGACATTGGCTCGGAGCATGAGATGCTGACAAGGCAGGTCTGTAAAGTAGGAAATAAACATCCTCTCCTGCACCTCCTCTACCTCAGGGCTGGCCTTGTCCTCCAGTGTTGCCTAGCTTTACTTTTGTCATTCCTAAGCAAGGACCGAACCGCGCCTTCGTCTTGGTACAGCTATATTTTCCACCGTTGTTGAATTAACAATATGCACAAGCAGGGAGGGTCATTACTAGTTGGAATAAAAATACTTTTTTGAATCCTTAATCCCCTGATCTAACAGTCCATTGTTCACATCTTCTAAAATATTCTAATTTTAGCGGCAGAGCTTTAGAGGAGTCACCCATTCTTGTTTTCCTCGCAGCGAGCCTATCTACAGTACACCTGTCATTGCTTTCCCTCATGCAATGGCTGATCACAGCACACTTTAAACATGGTTACTCTCCTCTTATCTCTTCCCATACCCTACCGATCCTGCTATCTGCAATCGCTGCTTTAATCATCTGGCACCTTCTCAGCCACCCCCCCCCCCCCCTCCCCCTCCCCCTCTTGCATCCACAAGAGAAAACTGCCGCCATCAATAACAACGAGAACTTTTTGAAAGTCTGCTCTTAAAAGCCCCTGTCCCATCAAAATGGTCAGATTTCATTATCGATTGCGCGCTATGTAAAAGAGACTCTCGCACATTAGGCAATCATTGTTTTGTCTTCTCTTTGAGAAGCTATACATACATCCCTAACATGGCGATAATACATATACATCACAAGTCCTCCACTGTCTTTTTTATGCATATAAACTAATGACCGGAATACTCTTCACTCTTCCTGACAGTCAATATTTGAAGTTGGAGGGGGATGGAGTGGCCCCTATACACGTTCACAGACATACACATATTCTTTGAGTTATACTTTGCAGTGCTACGACTAAGAGATTTTGTTTACTGTAATTCTTGTTTTTTCTCTCCTTTTTTTTTTTGGAATCTATTTCTGTCTGTTGTTTTTGTAGTCAAACATGGCAACCGATGCTCCTACAAAGATAAAGACAAAGACTCATTAGTTGCCTGTTTTTTGGTTAACATCTTATTTTAAATGAGCCTCTGTGTGTTCAGCTGCATCTCAATTTGTGGTCAGCTTTAATGCTGACACACGCACATCTGCAGCCATGTTATCATTGTGCACATGGCATACAGTCCACCCTCCGTACGCCCCTCTCCAGTTGTAGGTTAAACCTGCAGCACGAAGGGTGTGTGTTAATAAGAGAGGGCTTGGTGAGGTGCGTTGTGAGGCCATTGTGGTCTCCACGCTCACTGGTTTTCTTTGTGCCGTGAAAGCCTGGCGATACAGTAACAGCCAGAGGCAGAAAGGAGCTGTCTGTCGTCGAGACGGCTGGTAACACTTGTTTCACCCACCCTTCCAGGGGGCCGTGGAGAATAGAGGAGAGGCAGCTGGTAGGCTTAACAGGAAATGCAATGGTAACAGTGTCAACAGCTGCCCCCATGGCCACGCAAGCCAAACGGCCAGCAACAACAGGCCACATGAAAAGCTACGTGTTTGGATAGCTGGAGGGATTTGGTTCATACTGTATCTTCTGTGCAACGCTTCAATGCCAAATGAGGGCCTTTGTGTGTTTTCTCATTAGAGCTTTATACTCGGAGCTTAGTCATTTCACAGGTGATGACAACATGGACGCCAGTGAATGTTGAGTAAACAAGACAAAAACAACAGCTGAAGAGGAGCAGACTGGCGAAGTGAGAGGGCCTGCTGCTCTGTAACCTTTTTAAACACAAGACTCTCAGTTCAGTTCATTGTTTACTCATGCAAGCCGGAAAGTCTATTTTCATGGGATAATCATGACATGATAAAATGTGTAAAAGTGTCACATTTGGAAGTATAGGTCATGATTTGTCCTGATTTGTATTTGCATAACCCATGCTGCACATGTTTGTGTAAAGTGAAGATAAGGGCACAAAAAATTCCCATTACCCGTGGCTGCTACAGTGACCTCAAACTCGGGTCAAGATGACCCCCCGAGGAGTCAATAAATCACGATGTCACCTCTGCTGCCCAATCCCCTCTTGCTATCACTAACTTTGAGTGTCCTTAGCATTCTTTCACTTCCCCTGCTCCTTGCTTGACCCCCCGTCCAAACAAACCGCCTGTCAGCGCCGCAGCGACAGGTACGACAGCTCCAGCTCAACGTGAGGAGTGATCTTCCCCCAAAAAGTAACACTCTCCCCGTCCTCGACTTTCTGTCTCCAACGCTCTGTCTCTCCTCCCTCTTCCGCCCCTATCTCTCAGGAACAACTCAAGCCTCACTTTTAATGTCTTTCCCATTCTCTAAATCATAGTTGAGCTGTGAAAATATGTAATTATCACATGCACACTAAGCTATTTGAAGATGGAATTTGTTTTTAGTCTATTTCCAAATTCCACGTGAGAGTTTTCAAATACGGAACATGGGGGATAGCGGTATAAATTTCAGTCTACAATATCAGAGTCTTTATTTAAGTCTTAGTTACATCCAATTTGCCAGGAGCTTTAATTCACCCTTACAGGATCATTGTTGGACATACATCTTTGAATCTTGTGGTATTATCTACCATTTGCTAACTTTAATACCTTGCTGGGATTGCTCTGCATTAGAGCTTATTCTATGTCTGACTTGAAGATTTGGAGCTCCTTTTATGTACAATTCATTACTTTAATATGAAAGACTCATTGGGGTCATCTTGGAATGAATGCAGCCATCAGTTTACATTCTTAGTCATCATTAGACGAATAAATATCAATGAGATTACCTCATAAGCCTTGGGAAGTTCCCCCGCGACCCCATCGCTACAAAGTCTTTCAGACATGGGGGAATTATTAAAGGGCTATTTTAGTTAGCGTGTAAAACCTTAGCTGTGAAATAGCCTCTGTTTTTGAGCCCTGGGTGAATAATCCAAGATCTTTTTCATGTTGCAAGAGAGGCCAAGGCGCTTTCTGGAAACGTGATTCTGATAATAGTAAAGAGGAAGGCCAACAGACAGTGGAAGCTGCTTTCAACGACCTTAAATACCTTATCTGCACCTTTTGAAGCCAAGGCGAGGTGATTGGCAGGTCAATTTGTGATAGTATCGGTCGATGTACTTGGCACTCTTAATGCTCTTTGCTGCAGATAAGTCTGCTTAATATGAAAACTGTCATAATTCATCCGCCTTTTTACGCAATATACATTTTCTTGTGGAATCATCAATCCGGTCACCTGTCAGAAAAGACGTGTCAGGATTCCCATTCCACCATCCGCCCTTGTGTGATTTCACTTTATGGAGATTATCCCACACTATGAAGCAGTTAGGATTATTCCTCTGGTATGTTGAATCAAAGTTAGTTTTTCCCTCCCTGAGCACTGCATGTAATAGAGATAGGGGGAGCGAGCGAGGCTCCCGCGCCCCGCAGTGTGGATGTTTTCACTGTGTCCGCTCTTTGTCCAGTGTCTTGTCAAACCCATCACAGCCCCGTCCCCTCTCAGTCGGTAGTTTCCTGTGCAAATTAACAGACTCAGTGGAGAAGTAGATTCCAATTTTGAAGCAAAGAAGAGCATGCAAATTAGCCATGTTTTTTTAATTAAGCCCAGTGCACAGTGCGAAGGCAGCGGGGCCATTGTTCCGCATGGACCAGGTGCAAATTTATTCCCTGGGGAAGCGCCTGCGATGTCCGTTCTCCAGCCGAGTCCCATCCTCGGCCTAATCAGTCCCCAGCTTGAAAACTGTCCACATGTTGGCCCCCACTTGCTGAGACACCGCTGAGAGTGGTCAGAAATTATTCATTACGTCAGGGCCTCATTTGTAATATTTCCATTAAAAGTTGCCACCATGCAGACAGGCTCAATATTTGATTTTTTGATAATTATAGTCTGCTGGACAAATGTATCATTCAGTCCCTTCAAGCCAATTGCATTTCTGTGTGTTTCTCAGTGGAGGCTGTGCCATCTTTTTTAGGAGTCCTCTGACCTGCCAATCTGTCAGGTCCCCCAGGTACGATGTCCTGGGATGCTGTCAGTGTCTCCTAGTGGGGTAGTATGCTGGAAATGCTAAACCATTTGTCATTTCTTTCTGTGTTATGAAGACATTAACAGTAGAACTGAAACCATAGGTTGATTAATCAGTTAGTCGATCGGCAGAAAAAAGTAATTGTCAACTATTTATCTTGGTTTGATTTGGTATTGTTGTTGGTCTTCCATTATAAATATAACCTTTCACTGTGAATAATGGACATGTTTATGATTTAAGTAAAAAAAAAAAAGACAATATTTTAGCCTAAATGAGCAATGAAATTCATCATCCAGTTCTGGAGTGGGCGGGACCTGAAATATGAAAAAGGCAGATCCTCTTTTGGGTGACAAGGACAATTGCGCATCTCTTTGGGTTGCACACATTGTCTGATTCAAGCCCCCACAGAGCAGAGACTAGCCACAGATAATGAGCTGTCTTTAATCATGGGAGACAGTACTTTGAGATGCTTCACATCACATTTGCAGGGAAGGGAAAGGGGGGGTCTAATTACTGAACTACAGAAAAATCACACGGCTTCCTGTCCGTTGCAACTGATGCTGAGTCCTAACCAACCTTGACAGGAAGTGACAACAAAGACCGTCTCTGTTCTGAACACCACAAAACAAAGAAAAAGTAAAAGACAACAAAACTGAAGGCATTTATGATTGGAGGATGTAGATTAATGAATCCTTCTGTTTCAGAGTGGAGGCACAGTGATTCTCATTTGAGCTTTTCTTTGGAAATACAGATAACTATGTATGTTGATAAGATACAATACACTGCTTACAGTTGACAGCATATACCGTGTACTTTATTGATGTTTTAAAAATGCAATTCTTGACAGCTTTGTGCGAGCATTTCCAATGCATATCAGTGATACACCCCTTCCTGCTGACAGAATAAAGATGAAACAGTGTACATCAAAATAGAAACGCATCAGAACGTGAGCTGAAGTTGACTTTGACTCAAACCTGGTTCTGACTGAAATTGGCAGGAGAGGATTCTTGTCAAAAATGTTCCAACACAGTACAGAAGGAGCGAATACATTTCTGGATCGGTGACATAAAAACAAAGCACACGTCCTGTACTCCCTCAGTGTCTCAAACACTAATTGCAAAAGACACCTTAAGATGTTTAAAAAAAAAAAAAAAAAAACAAGAAATGAAACATGACTCGTATCATTCCTCTGAGGGTTTTAATCTCGGTCAGCTCATGAAATCTAAATCTTCATCAGACTGATACATAATAATATAATAAAACAATCTTAATGGCAGAATCCACCTTTCTTCTTCACCACCGTGTACATTCCATTAAATAGCTGCCTGAGATATAAGTCCTCCAATCCCTCCACTATTTCATCCTTGTCCATATCCATAAGCAGCAAAAAAAAATAAAGATTTGCCCCATAACCCTGTGTGATCATTTGCATCTAAAACGATATTCGACATTTGTTATTCCATCAATCAATACCATCTCACCCATTCTCTGTGTGCATAATCTCAGAACCTGCATGCAAAACGCTTAACAATAACATGTATGTTATACAAGAAGCCATATTTCATCCCTGGACGCATTTACATCCTGTTAACAATTTCTCAGGGCAGATTAGAGGGCGCTGAGACAGCAGCGCAGATCCCATGAGAGGTGGGCTTTGGGAGCTGATAAGGCCAGCAATAGGAAGGCAGGATTAATACATATGACCAGGACACATGGAGGCCCTCTGATTATTCCGGCAGAAAAACGGCCCTATCCCATCGGGCCCCCGCGTGATTAAATACAGCCCGAGTGCGGACAGGGAGGCAAAGGGATGGGGAGATAACCGATTTTATTTATGCAAGCCGGTTAGCCTGGCAGATCACGTCTGAGGATTGTTCACGCTACAGGGGTGAGGGATCGCACCAGGGGAGCTCACCCCTGATCACACACAGCGCTGGTTTGGCTGTCACTTTTCCACCTTGCCTTATTCCCTCTGTAGAATATAGATCAGGCATTCCCAAAATATTTTGTGTCAAGGATTGCCAAAGAGAAATGTGTATTGCTGCAGACCTACATATGATTGTATTGCTGCTCAGGAAGCACATTAGCAAATCATTTATTATTTAGGTGGAGAATTCATTTTAGAGCTTTTTATTTGTCAAACTTATATCAAGCGGCATTTTGTCGTATTATCTAGAAACAAACAATCTATTTGTCCTTTTATCTCCTATTAGCAAGGAACTTGTGAGGTGTTCAGACTCCATGTTTGACAAAGGTGATGATTCACCTAAACCAATGGGAACAAATTCCTAATAGAAATACAAGGAGGTCTCACTCAGGTATTAAGGTTTTAGCAGCAGCTGATCATGAGTGGAACAATTTATTAAGGCACCCACTGTCCATGAACATGCACGCATCCTTTCCCATAGTCCAACTCTTCAGGCTACATCCATTCACTTTAGATTCTATACACTAGACTTTGTCGGAGCGGGGATTACCTAATTAACTTCTTCAAAAACATGTACTCATTATGGATTGAATTCCTTTTGGTAGTTAGAGGGTGCTTAATTAATTAATTGTGTTAATGACCCATTAATGGCGGTGCACAATAAATTCTAATGAGCCACCTTAATTAAATATTATCTCACTGTTTAATCAATGCATTTAATTATTCACATGATATTTTCTGTGGGATCAATTTGGTCCCGGGTCGCAGGAGCAAAATGCTGATTGTGTGCGCTCTCGCTGATTCATCACTGAATTGGTCATTCAGTTCAAAATCCTCTTTTAATCACGGGGAATATTATCCATTTGGCTCAGATCCATACATTCTTGTGTAAGAGAGTAATTCTGATCATTTTGATATCAATTTTAATTGACCCCGGGTCACATTTTACATCTGTCTGAGAGACATGTTTTAATTAGAGATATGAGATGCAATTACATCGCCATGGTCACAGTGTGTTTCCAGCCATTAGGGAAGATGAATGGTAGCATTCCATATATTTTCATATATTAATAGACAATCTACCTGTAATATGCTCATTGTACAGCATGCAATGTTAGATGAAAGACTTTTTATATCTCTCTCAGATCTTAACACCGTGTGGCTCCCCCATGTAAACCTCCACAGACGAGCCGTGGACAGATTTCATGTCGTCTCCAACACGTTCACAACAATGTCTCATTTTTAGGCGAAAACACATCTGTGAAAGAGAATGCGTGTTCTCTAAAATGGGATTCATAGCCATGTCATCACCAAGTTTCTCTCCATCTCATGTCCGTGAACCTCTGCTGTTCCTCTATCGCACCCCTCCCGCCCCTGCCCTTACTTTGCCAGCGCAAACTGGAAGAACTCAGTCATCATCCTCGTTTTAGCTCAAATTTGGTGGGATCAAAGGTGGCCAGCTGGGCGTGGGCGGGGAGCAGATGGTTGCGTGCTCAGGGGGGACCAGGCAAAGGCCCTTCAGGTTTTAACACCTCCTCTCCCCTGGGTGCCCGGGTGGGGGGGATCCGGCTTGGGGTACCTACCTGAGCTCAGTGGCATGACCAGCAGGCTTCCACTGCACCACCCCCTACTTGGCTCACATATGGCACCAGCCATGGGGGCCTTGAGCTGGTGTTCTGACCTGAGGAAAACAAACTGTGGAAGGGCAGGGGAAGGTAAGCCTCACTCATTAGGATGAGTGCACGAGAACGAGTCCATTCATTAACAAACCAAGAAGGAACTTTGTGCTCAGGGAGTTTGTGGATTAGACTTTTGACATGAAGTACCCAAAGTTATGTTGTCGACAAATACATTTTGTGGGCATATATTTACATGAAAAACATATTTTTTTAGAAATGTTATGAAACAATTTTGAAAGGGATTAGATAATTTTTTTCATTATTATGATATTGGTAGTTTTACCTCTTCTAACCCGCTGTTGTGGGATCTCTATGGACCAGGCAGTGGCTGGTTACAGAGACTGCAGGTGCTCAGGCAGATTAATCCCTTGCCAAATCAGCTCCGCCTCAGCAATCGCAAAGTTCCAGGAAAGGAGCCTGCTGGGAACGTGAAGTGGTACTTGTGGTCTGGGATTATGACTTTCAGACTTGTTGGCCTTGAGAACACAAATGTAGCCTCTTGAATTAATTTTGCAGAGGGAATAAGTTCTGTGTAGAGGGTGGGGCGGGGGGTTTGGATTCATCCTCCGACCAATGTTTTTTTGGGGATAACTATTTTTCCATAAATCCATCTTAAGTAGTCACATTCTCCCTGTGGCTAATAGGATCATGATGGGAATAATCTTTACAAATCTGACAGAAAAAAAGAATGTCCCGGCCTTCAACTTCTTCCTCTCGGTAAATGAACAATTTCAAGAGTCTTTCCTGTGGGACGAGAGGGGGGGGGGGTACATTGGCAACGAGACAAAACAACACAATTTTCTCAGGAGATGGTTTTACTGCAATTACTGAAGCTATAAAGGTTATACTGTGTCCTTATTTCAGCTGCGACTGTAATGCAAAAAAAACTAAAATAGCTTTCTGACTGCGTGATGTGAAAACTCTGAATACAGAGAAGTTTTGTAGAATTTAGAAGAAGTGACCTATAGCTCTGCAATGAAGACTCGTTTTAAAATAAAACTGCATCCTGTTGCTCGTGTGTTGAAATTGAAATGGTGCCCGATCAGACATTTGCTCCTCTATTCTCACCTTGTCACTCGCACCCAGTTTTACATTACTCCACAATAGCCCCGAACGCACACACACTATGACCAAGCAAACCTCTTATTGTCATATCAAAGTGTGACAGCGCTGGGATACCGATCTGCTCTGTATTTACCCACCTGCTCCGACGTACAAACACATGTCATTTTTAGTCTTCACAATTTCAAACAACAAGAATGACACCAGAGAGAAATCTGTAATGTATTGCTAATAATTAGGATATTTTCCCTTATAAGCAGATTACAAGCAGTGATACTATCACATGTCTTTAAACATAACACGAATGTAATGTTTTGGAAACTCAATCTTACTGGAGCTCAAACAATTAGTCAATTCATTGATCAACGTCAAATGATCTGTCTAAATTTTAATTTTAAAGCACAAATGCCACAAGTTCTCTGGTTACAGCTTCTCAAATGTGATGCTCATTGTAAATTAGGACTCCAACCAACAATTACTTTTGTAATTAATTGATCTGATCTTAGTTTTATTAATTTTTTTCACTTAGTCTATGAAATGTCTAAAGATTGTGAGGAAAAACACAATTATTTTCACAGACCACTTCAAATGTCTCGTATTGTCCAACCAACAATCCAAAACCCAAAGATCTTCATTTTTAGAAAGACATAACACTGAGCAAAGCAGCTTTACGTGTTGCTCACGTTTGAGAAGCTGGAAACAATAAATAGATGCAGAATAATCTACTCTGATTGACTAATAGATTAATCGCATTATTCTTGCTCTGTTGAACCTTCAGCATCTTTTGACAAAAGAAGCAATCTGTAGACTTTATCATAGGCTCTGGGAAATAATATTATCTATAGCATGGCCATTATTCTCTCATGTTATAGGGATAAATACTTACTATATTACATATTTTATATACTACAAAACAGAGCTCATAATGACGAATGAATAAAAGATATCCCTCAGCATTGATCTGGCCGGTATTTGCGATGTTTTTCCACTTGTGTCCGACTCACAGACAGCGAAGGTATTGGCTGTGTTGTAACTGAGATCCACAACTTAACAAAGAGCCTTGTGCTGCTGGGCCTATTGCATTGTGGGACAAAGGTGCCATCCCAGGACTCATCTATCTTACAGGATCTCAATGAAAGCTAGGAGTTGATTTAGCTGGCATGTGTGTTTTTCTCTCTATGCCTTTTGTTTGTGTGTGTGTGTGGGTGTGTGTGTACGTGTGCGTGTGCATGTGTGTGTATATCTGTGAGTGACCCATTGTGGCCAGACACCTGCCCACAGGCTTCTTGTCTGACTGATGAATCAGTGTCTTCAAGGTGTCTTTGAAGAAGTCTATTGTATGCCTTTGTTCTACTGTCTTAAGCATCCTGTCCTGCGTCTCCCTTTGCACACTAAAGAGGAAATAAATCCACTGCTGACACCGTCACAATGAATGGCCTGGGCCACCGTCCCATCAGCCATCTCTTCTCAGCTCTTCTCAGTGGAAGAAAAGGATAATAGATGTTGGATCAGAGAAAAGAAAAAACAACAAGAGTATACATAATGTGACAATAGACTTCCATCTCTGTTCCACCTTCCCATCATTTCTATGAAAGAATCTTTTTTAAAACTCCCCCAAAAACTTTTTCTCATTTTTATTTTGTTTTCTCCCTTTTTATTCACTTCATTTGATTTCTCTTCTTATTTGTGATGTCACACCTGCTATCATTCATGTGCGGCATGGTCTGTCAGGGCAGATTAGATGCAGGGGCTTGTGCCTCGACAGCCATCGTACAGTATCAATATTGTGACGGCTGAGGAGACGCCCGTCCTCACATCTCCTCGGAGTGCAAAGACAATTGAAAAGAGGAAACGTCACAAACCTGACACCCGAGTCACTTCAAGGAATCCCTTTCAAGAAGAAATAAAACCTCACCTGACAAAGCAAAGCTAGCCCAGGACAAGAGTAAATAGCATCAAACAGCAAGGGTATTTCCACTTTTAACAAAAAGGAAATGCACCCGCTGGAATCAATTAAGATGCAGGAAGTGAAATTGATTATGTTCTTACAAGTTTGATTTTGCTAGAGGAATTTTGATTAAGTTGAATGTGGTTTATTGTGCAGTAGTTTTTTTTAAATAATTCTGGTTGCCTCCAAACAGATTCCGAAAGTAGGCGCTCTCATAGAAGAGTTGAGGGGATTTCAATGGCAAACACAGTGTCATTAAGCATCACAAAGCCTTTTCTATAAGGGCTAATGCATGTTGTAACATTAGCAGAATCGCTACCATTTTTCATTGTGTAATGTCTGGCACGGAAATCTTTCATAGTTGTAGTCCAAATGTAATAATTTCCTCTAATACTGTACAGTAACACTCATTAACCCCAATTACTCTTCCAGGAGGCTATCAAAATTACTCTTTTTCCAGTGTTCTCATAACTCCAGCTGCTTTCCTCATCAACCAGTTTAATCTGGGCGAGTTTGACTGGGATGTAAGCCAAATGAAAAAATGTAACATGAGGTTAATCACCCTGAGTGCATTCTCCAAGTAGTGTCATTTAACCATTTTCTGCCTCTTCTCTTAGTTTGCGCACACTCCCACCCGACTGAATGTGTCATTAAAAGTTAACCATTTATTTATTTTTTTGCAGAAGATTAGCAAAGTTTGTGACCCGGTTACTTCTGGGAGTTAAATTTGCTGTTCCATTAACCGAGTGAAGACAAACTGTCATTGTGAGTTATATGCTTTTTTTTTTTTTTTTTTTAGCTTGCAGCATGTGACCAGCCTGGTTTTTAACCAAATTCCCTTACTATTCACCAGAAGATGTTTAATTGACCCACTCACTGGCCATCGCCGGTAGCTCCGACCCCCAGTCTGCAGAGCCAGGAAAGTAGCAGTTTGTGCATGCCACTTAAGATCTGTGCAAAGCAACAAAGGTCCAGAAAAAAAAATACAAGAAGAAGAAACAAATAGAGAGAGAGAGAATGTGACAGAGAAAGTAGAAAAAATACCAAGCAAAAAAAAAAAAAAAAAAAAAATCCCAGGGTGATTACAAGATCAGCATGCCACGGTACAATTACCATCACTTTGAATTTGAAATGGCCATTTAAAGGGCAGTAGAGCATCCTGAAAAATTAAACTGGAGCCTAATTAGCACACTCCAACCTGACAACGGAGCAGCTTTCAGCCTGGCTGAGCAAAGCAGTCAAGCAGGAGGAAGTGAAGGACTGAAGGACCAAGGAGGCCCTGCCGCTCCTGCTCTGAACCCATCACACACCCAACTGTGAGACACACTTATACACAGATACGCATGTGCAAACACACACGCGCATACACACAAGTTCTCTCTTTTCCAGACACACCCATCTTCACAGACATATACAGTACATGGATGTCTTTCATCTGTGGTGAATTCATTGTATACTTTTCTGATATGTGTGGATTTTCATGAGTTTTCTTATACTGTAGTGTACTTTCTTTTGCTAGCAGAATGGTGACACTCAAGCACGCCTCATAGCCCTCTCAGCCTGCCAGCGGTGGTTGGGTCAAGCCCGAGACCTCTGACCCCTCACTGTTAAATTAACTCTGCCCCCAGTTGGGTGTTGTGCCAAATGTCAGGAGCGGCCTCTAATCCTGTCTCGCTGTCTGGTTTGGCCACTCAGCACCAGACTACCTTTCCTGTCAAGGCCAATCTACCTACATACCAACCTCAGCTCAACTCTGCTGCAGGCTCTCCTGCGCAGAGACAGGACCACCTACTTTCTCCACCGGAAAAACTTGGTCGTCCAATTGAGAAAGATGTTTTTTTTTTTATAAAATGTGTCGCTCCATCAAAATGATGCAGCAGAAGAGTTTTTAGTTTTGAGCTAAAACTTTTGACCGTCAAAGTGGGGGAAAGTGGAATTGCAAAATTCTGCCGGAGGGATGGAAAAGTGCTGAGGGGAGGTGAAACTAGACACTGTCAAGACAGCGCTCTGTGTGTGTGTGTGTGTGTGTGTGTGTGTGTGTGTGTGTGTGTGTGTGTGTGTGTGTGTGTGTGTGTGTGTGTGTGTGTGTGTGTGTGTGTGTGTGTGTGTGTGTGTGTGTGTGTGTGTTTCACCGCAGTCTTTCCTAAGCCCAAGGGTCTTTACTGAGGTCTGGTCAAAGAGAAGGAGAGCCCCATGGCTATATCTGTCACGGAGCACAACAGGTCGACTCCAACCTGAAAACTTTGCACAGTGCAGCTGAGGTTGATCATTCGGTGTGACCTACATAAAGTCAGAAAAACTACGTGAAATTATTTAGATTTGCAAAGAGTATGCTTCACTGGGAATACCATTGGTAGAACACATGTCACGTGTGTCGCTGCTGTGATGTACCTTTTCGCCATATTGATTTTTGGCTTGAGCAGGAGATCATTTCCTCCGGACGGATCAATCCAAACCTGTTCCGGAGACCTATGCCCACCCCTCCATACCACAGTCACGGAGCACCAGCATTGTCTGAAGGCACAGCTAATTTGATTTGAGTCAAATGTGGGGCTCAATCACTGCCTATTAGCTTAGATTTAATTAACCCAAATCGTGTTATTGTGTTTGATGACAAAGAGGTTTCTGTGTGGGAACCTCATTGTCAGATCATTGTTCTGTTGTCTCATTCAGCTCCGTCAAAGGTTGACATAGAAAGACCAGCTGCTAATATGGACGATAGAGAGAAACAAAGGTCTTACGTTATTGTTAATGGAGGCAGGCTACTGGATACCTGGACAGAAAACCGTGTATTGATTATAGGGGGAAGAAATATAGAGTTCTCTTTCAGTGCTAATTAATGTGACAAATGGCCTCCTGAATTTAAGACAAATGGAAATTGTTGTCAACATAGAAAAGAAAAAACTCTTGATTGCTTCACATTATTTCCTTTTCACATTCAACTTCCGCAGTATCTTGACTTCACTCCCACTAATGATGCTGTACTAAGGACGACACATATATAGAATTTAGACAGTTTTAACTGGCCTCGCTGGCTTGTCTCAGAGGCGTCCCATATTTGAAATCAAGTTTCCGTTGCAAGTCAAATTAGGAGGGGGAAAAAAAAGCCTGACACACAAAGAATGAAAAGTGCAAATCAATCACCTTCAAACAAAATGACATAAATACCATTAAATTCCATAAGATCTTATTTTACCTCACTCTGCTCTTAATGCCTTTCTCTCATCTGGAGTGACATGATATTTTTTCCCTGTGACACACGCTTTAATTGACAAAGCCTGGCTGCACTTTGCCAAAGCGTATTGAGCTGCTATCTGGTTGAAGAATACAAATTCATCCTGAATCGGAGGTGCTCAACAAAACTGCTGCCAATTATCTGAAGCCCTTTTAAATGATAACTCTGTGGCCACTCGAGCATAAAACAAGGAGATGAAGATGAATCTTACTCTTCCCCATCATTTCATCCCATTTAATTGACAAGCTCTCACTTCGCTGTTAAATTTAGAAGATTACAAATATGAGCTGAATCTCGAGCACCCAATCCAACCCGCTCTAATCACATGCAGAACCGGTCGCAAATTAATCTACATATTTTAATAAGGTGCCAGTAGCAGGGAAGGTGTGTGCAGACATTTAACGGATTATCATCCGCCGTCCCCCGAGTTCAGAAATTGAATAAATATCTTTCATATAAATACATGGGAACCTGTGCCGTGTTGAGGAGCTTTTCTCTTTCCAACTTGCTCGTACTCTCGTGTCCTCTTCCCTTCTTTTTCCCCTCTCAGACGAACATGTGGACGAGGCTTTCAGAGGCTTTCCCTTCACTTGTGGTCCATAGTCTTACACTTGGGCCGATTAACAGTCCAAGCACTTATTGAACAAAGACGATGTAATTTCCCAGCCCTGCTAATACCAATAGCTCCTGGGTTTCTTACTTGCAATGTAATCTTTATGAGCACAGAAGGGAAATATTATGGCTTTAGAAAGAATTAAACCTGCTCTGGAGATGAGGAAGCCTTTGAGGACAAAAATGGCCATGTGTAAAACAGTCTTATAACTTGCCGTTTTAAAAGTTAATAGTCAAACCAAAAGCTTATTGGGTTTGACTCATTCCAGCGTCAAATACTGCAAGCAAGAAGCAAAAGCCTGATTAAGTTGAATCCAATGAGTCAAGACTACAGTGTTGGTCTGTTCTCTTTCCAACTTCCCTACCCCGTACTGTACGTAGCTATCAGCCCTCAAGTGCATTAGTTCCTACTGAAGACGTAAAACTAAATGGGTCACAAACGTATACTTTTTTATTAAAAACTTTTATTTTTATTTTCCCAAGACACATGAACTGTAGTTTTTTTACTCAAACAGGAGTAAACAGTGCATTTGTTGGGGACACTTTTAATACACATTTATTACACTAGTGGGTATTTTTGGTAGCAGAAAAGTAGGCCAATATGTAGGATTGACTCGAAATAAACTACTGCTTGGCTCATTGATGTGTTTAAGGTCTATGACACAGATGAAAAAGCTTTTTTGGGCTTTAGTATTTTCCTGGGAAATATAGAATATAACCAGACGTTTCCCTTAACATTGACCTTTGTAGGTCACATGTGTCCATATCGTCATTACATGTTTTCATTGTGCTCGGCTTTAATGCCCACGCCAAACAAACACGAAAACATATACTCAAGAGCTATAAAAAACACCCACCCTGAACATGCAGCTTAACCTGCTATTCACCCTCTTAAACATACCTATTTTCCTGGAGAAACACTGAAAATTACAAGCTTCCTCATTCACCGCAAATAAACCGGTGATGAGAGTCCTTAAGTGGCAGTACAAAGAGTTATAAATTGTTTTTTCTTCTCACCTTTTCACAATGCCAGGAGGAATATAGCCCCATTACACTCTTGAGGGTCACTTTTAGTGTCTGAAGGTAGTGCTTACACAGACTTTACAACGTGTATCATTATAGCTCGCCATATAAGGAAGCGGCTGGGATGAGAAAGGGAAACAAAGAGGAGGTCACCAAGGCTGTCAGTTTCAGAGGGAATGGGAGGACCAGAGATCAGCACTCAATTATCACCACTTAACTGAAGTGAATATTCCTTCTTACTCGTGCCACCTGTTTGTGAAATCAGCTATTTGAACCTTTAGCACATCATACACTAGCCTAATACGTTCTCTGTGCTTTCTGTCAGCTAACTCTCGCTTTTAAGTTCCCCTTTGTAGAGACATTTTTAAAGCCAACTATCACACACAACTCACAAATATCACTCTCAACCAAACACATATTTATCCTCAATCAGTGATAGATATATCTCAGTACCAAGACAAAACGGTGATAAACCACCCCCACGACAGTGATTTGTCATTTAGAAGTGATTCGTCTGGTGCTGTCCCATCTCCTGGCTGAGTAAGACATCACATGTCAGCGGTGATTGACAGTTCCCAGTTCTGTCAGTTAGCTGCAGGGGAGCTGCAGGGAAAGATAAGGACATCTATCTGTGTAGTCCCCAATGGCAGGCTGGGGTCACATGAAGGTCCCCTCCAACCATGATGATATCTGTACGTAGTAGGCCTGGGTTTACTCCTACTATAACATCTGTCCTCGGCTGACCTCTCAACCCTACCTGACCCCTACAACTTATCTGGATCAATCTGTGGGGTCAGGTAAATACAGTATGAAGATTGAGTACACATCCCAAAGTGAAGCAGAAGTGAAGAACATCATTACTTAATTTTAGAACGAGCAGTTGGCCGAATGGACAAGGTGTAATTATGTTGAACAAAAACTCAAAATGTTCAAATCTGTAAACATTACAAATCTTCTCTGATAAGGAAGATCTTTAGCCACTTTTTTATGTAAATGATGTATAATCATACCATTAAGCTAATACACTAATTAAGGCAGGGGTGTTAAACTCATTGTAGTTCAGGGGCCACATGCAGCACTAATTTGATCTCAAGTGGGCCGGACCAGTAACATCACAGCATAATAACCTATGAATAACCACAACTCCAAATGTTTCCCTTCGTTTTAGTGCAAAAAGTACAAGTACATTCTGAAAATGTTCAAATTTGATCTTTTTACAAAACATTATGAACAACCTGAAATTTCTTAATAAAAGAAAGGAGCAATTTCAACAATATTATGCTTCAGTTTATCATTTACACATGTGCTTTACAACGTACAGATCACAGTGTATCTACAAAGACACAAAACATTTTGTCACAGGTATCTGGAACAGTATTTTACTTTTTTATCAAAACAACTAATTTTTACACTTTGCAAAGTCATCCCGCGGGCCGGACTGGACACTCTGGCGGGCCGGTTTTGGCCCCCGGGCCGCATGTTTTACAGCCTTGAATTAAGGGTTTACCTGCATGTTACTGTGTCAAGTCCACAGTGTGGCATCCCTTTGCATTCACTGAGTTATTGTAATAAACAAGGTAATAAACACTCAAACCGCTCTATAAACGTTGTTCCTATCCCAGAAACCTCTGAAGGTATTATAAGGATAAACCGATTTTAAGTGAAAGTTCAGTTTACTTGTTATGAGGAGTACTACACGACCTGTGGAAACCGTTATATAATATCTTCTGTGGCTCTGGAGGAAGCTTCCAAAGGTTTGAAAGTTATCAGACTGCGCTTGATGTACTGTACCAGACTGCACAATAGCCTAAGTGTGTTAGCAGATTTAAGTGCCCTTTACTTTTATCTCTTTAAATCTCCTTATTTGGCTTTATACAAAAGCAAATGGAGCATCTTTGCAGGGGGTACTAGAGGGGGAGGGGCAAGCCCTGCCCTTCTTAACTCTAAAGTACCTTGTATTCAAATCCCTCAACATATGTAGTCTGGACATAAGATCTGTGTCAGAGTTTGTTTAAATGTGTTTAAGTGAATAGCTCTTTCATAATGTGATTAGCTCAGAATTACAATGTTGGCTGTTACAGTAAATAGGTTTGGGCGCCCTGTACAGTTCACTACAGTTTGTGCCGTGCAGCTCAACGTGGAGCCATTTGAGGTCAAGTGACTTTAGCAAAGCATGATAAGATGGATGGGCTTAAAGACAAACAGGACAAACACTTAGACGGGAACACATTGTAATTACAGTATAGGTTTCACTGTGCATCTGTCACGTTGTCAAGAAAATCCTGTCTGATAAACTAATGGAAGGTGGTGTGTGCATGTGTTGGCATGTTTGACTGTTGTTTGTTTGTTAACAGGAAGGCCCACTAAGGTTCAACCAGGGTACTTAAGTGATCTGACTTACCCTGTTTCTATTCTTATGTATCAAAGGTACTAGGAGTCACTAGAGACCAAAGCCTCACCATGGGGCTAAAGACTATTATGTCATTTAAAGGAGATTAATTTATGAAATAGAATTTATGATTAAAACTCGTAGACATGATTCTCATATTGATGCATAGGAAAAAGGATAAAAGCGGACCGATAAGGATTGATGCAGAAAACTAAAAGCAGCAGCAGCTCCCAAATCCATAAATGACCTTGTCTGTGAAAGAAGAGAGGGAGAAAAAATGCAAATAGCAACGGGAAATGACAGAGTGGAACAACAGGACATTTAAAGGAGAAATGAGACAGAAAGAATCAGGAGGGGGGGGGGGGGGGTGTAAAGGGTAAAAGAGAAAGCCTCGCTTATTATCTCAATCATCGAGCGGAATAATAGGACAACAAAAAGCCTGAGTGTGCCCAAACCTACCAGCCCTGCCTGCCATGCCAGTCGGGCCTGATGTGGTTAAAAAAGAGTTTGGCTAATCGACTATTCTCTAGCCGTCCCCACCCCAGTGACCCAGAACAGCCATCTTCCTCTCCCCGCGAGACCCCTACAGAGCAAACACTGCAGGGACATTAAACACTCATACACATTTTTAACCATTATCCTAAATGGCAAGGACTGTTCTTTTCTCCTTCCATAAGGTTTGAGCCATTGTATAAACTCAAATGATAATCCATCAATTTATTTCTACTTAGGTTGGTGAATAATGGCGCAATATCAGTCCTGGAAGGAGCATTAGGGAGTGCAGATAAGTTCTTGAAAAATTGACATCATTTGTTTCAGGAGGGACCTGGATTTTCTTTTTAAACCTTTTGCAAGAACAAATCCTAAATATAGTCTGCCGGCTACTTTTTCACCCTTCTTGTCCATTTTTTTTTTCTTGCTGTGCCATTTCACCCTCCTACTAAACACTCACACATGGCTTATGTGTGACACTAACATGGGCAGCATGCCAAGCCCTTTGTTACTGTAAATACTCAACGGCTAGTGTTTCCCCAGAGGAATATCATTTGAATTGTATCTATATCTTAAACACCTGTAACATGTGAACTAAGTTTGATCCCTTGAACGTTTCCTGTCCCAGAAGAGAACATAAGGCGGCTCGGTGGTGAAAGGAGGGTAAAATCCCCGTGTGTGGATTTCCTTTAATTACAATAACATTTGCAGTTAATTAAGTACAAAGTATTTGAACAGCACAGACTGCCTGACCTTCTGTGTCCTAAACTATTTAAGGATTAGCAACAAGATAGAATAGCACGTTAAGATACAAAAAAGAACCAAATCAATTACAATAGTACAAAAATAAATGTAAACATATCTAAATTTATACCAAATAAGAAAACAAAGCTATTTGTTTAAATAAAATAAGACAAACTAACACTTTGAAGACTATTACGTTTGTATAATTTGAGGTTATTGTACTTTAATTCAGTATTTTCTACTACTTTTACACTTATAATCCAAGACATTTCAGTGGGAAAAACTACTTTTTACTTTGCATATTAAGATTTTACACCAATAAATTAATTAATAAAAAGATAGCTTCAGACGCAGCTACAGCATTAAATTGCCGCTCAGATATTAAAGCAACAGTAATAATAATTAAATAATATCATCAATCATGTATAACATGTTCTGTGGCGGTTTCAAACTTTACCACTGTTTGACAGTTGGAGTCTGTAAATCCGCAAACAACCACCAACTAGCGAAAGCCAAGAAGAAGAAGAAAAATGTAAACTAGCACAGATGAATGTTTACAAATCTCAGTTTAGGATATTCCCAAAAATCTGCTTTGTGCATTTGGTTAAGAAAAACTTCATGTAAACATCATTTTTGTTTGTTGA
Source organism: Cottoperca gobio (assembly GCF_900634415.1). Lineage (NCBI taxonomy): Eukaryota > Metazoa > Chordata > Actinopteri > Perciformes > Bovichtidae > Cottoperca > Cottoperca gobio. The sequence continues at coordinate 6,923,618 of NC_041376.1, read as the reverse complement.
CAAGAAAACTTCACAGGGTAGCTTTAAGTAAAAGTTCTTCCTCCACTGGCTGCACGTTAGCTTAGCAGTTAACAGTTAGCTCTTTCCAAGTGGGTCTACCGGGAAGCTAACAAAAAACAATGGCCCACTTTTGTCAGATGCTCCTCCAATTCCATATTATTGGAGGGAGCGAGTTGGCGTGATGACTTCCTGTGTGTGAGAGTTCGTGTGTGTGTGCATACAAGTTTGTAATAGCGAGGTGATTGTTAATTTACATCCTTTCATTGCCATCCCCTGGTTTTAATTCCGCCATTAGAGCATTAAAGGCCCTGCTGGCAGAGGCCCCATTACTTTGTTGCCGGGGAATGTTGGAATGAAACAGTGTTATTATATAAATACCATTGCACTTTTGACTCCAGGAAGCTACTTCCTGAGGTGTAACCCTGAGTCATTCAGGGACCTGATTTACAGTAACTAGCCAGGGGTGGACGTGCTTCTCTAACACTTTATTTCACCCCTCTTTGCTCCTTCCCTCCTTTCACTCCTTCTCCTTCCCACCCTTCACAGACACCCAGGTTTCTCATCTAATTTTAGGACTGGAAATCTCACTCTTTGACATGTCCTGGGGTGGATTTTCACCTCGACCACCGGCACAGCTGTCCGTCCATGCGATGCCCAAAGCGAGATGTTCTGCTTTATTAAAAAGTGTGAATCTAAAAAAAATAAAAAGAGAAAGAGAGTGAGACACGCACATACAAAAAGAGGTACAATTACAGAGACTGTTAACATACATCTGTCCAATTTGTATATGCAGTTGTACATGAGATTCAGACTTGTGCTTGCTGGGGCCGAGGTGTGTTTGTTTGAATTATAGCTGGCCATCATGCATGTTGTGTAGTGTACAAATCCTTAGAAGAAAGGGTGCTGTTGTGGATCTATTCATCTGACAAACTTCTCAGGCAATTTGAGGTAAAAGACAATAACAATTTACATGACACAGAGAGAGGGGAGAGAAAAAAAGATGCAAACTCCCTGCCAATCAAACTTGCTTTTGTGTACACCACAGCAGATAAAAAAAGAACCTGACTTTGGAATCAAAAGATTAAAACAAAAGCTCCCTTGTCGAGCGTCTGTAATAGCAACCAACTCTCCGGCTGCTGATTATATAGAAAACAACTGCAATTACATTTCTGAGCTCACAAGAGAGAGGCGAAGAGGCAAAGCCAGGCCCAGGAGAGATGATTAATAATTACATTTTTTTATTCAAACGCAGCCAATGCACTGACAGCCACACCATCTCGCCGGTTCCCTCATCAGCCAAATGCAAAGCATGGCCACTAGGAGAAAAAAAGTGGCTGTGTTTTTCTGGCACAATAAAAACCACATAGGCATCCCACTCCCTCTTTTCTCGTCTCACATTTGATAAGAGAGCAACAGTGGCGTTTTAATTTAAATGTGAAATCCCACTTCTCTGAAAGAGAATGATGCTATTTCCCCCCTAGTGAGTCTTTGGAGAAATCCTCAGCTCCCCTGTGCCTCCGTAACTCCTAATTTATTTCAAGAGTCTGTGTGATTAGAAAAACCCTCCTAAATTACTGTATCACACAAAACGGTATAATTAAATTAATATTGGATGTAATAATTACTTTGTGGATTCTCATTTTTCATACACACAGCTGCTTTGTTGCCTGAACCATTAGCATTTGTCTGCTGCAATTAACAAAGGCTCTAATGAGATTTCTGCGTATGTGCGTGTGTGTATGTGAGCGTGACTTTATGGGGGCCTTGTTTGAGTGTATGTGTGTGTGTGTGTGTGTGTGTGTGGGTGAATGCTTATGCATGCAGATTTGACTGCACGCTGTGGGTTAGCAGTGACGCGCCTCACATTTACAAATATCTAACAGCTCTGCATTTCATGACACGTTAAAAGGGTTTTGTCTTCGCAAGGTTTTTTACGAGTATCTTTGGACAGAGTAATTTAGCTTCAATGAGAACATGAACTTTAAGGAAAAGGTGGAAAAGTTCCCACTTCTTAATGACTAAAGGTTGAAGAATCTCAGTGGTGCCAAGAAAGGTACATTACTCTCAATCCCAACTGTAATGTATTCCACTACTAGTGAAAAATAGCTACATTTGTCTAATGCATGTCATGGAACTGACTTAACTCTGAATGATGATCTCGTCCACTGATTTCATTCACATTCTCACGCTTTCCAAGGACATGAGTCATTCTCTTTCAACTTTTATAGTTTCAATTTTACATTCACGGTTACTTGTACAAAGAGTTTGATGTTTAGGCTCGGTTAGGGAAATCCAGTTCAGATACACTCTCTTGAGTTTCACATCGGCAGCAAATAAATTCCATTACATTAATAACACTGCTAAATATGTCGGGTAGTCAATAACTGTCACATGCTCGTTGGCAGATTTGGGACCTGCTCAACCTCCTCCAGTGGTCTTTGAGATAACCCTGTCCATTTGTAATGACTACAGTGTGTGCCACAGTCGTCTCGGTGTATTCTGACTGGCAGGTGAACCTCTCTTTTCTTCAAACAGGACAACAGTCTCCCTCTCTCTGTCTGTCTCTCTCTCTTCTTCTGTCTACAACACTTCTGTGCCAGTACTGTCACTGCGGATGGAAATGTCCCCCTAGTTATCTGCCTGTGTAATTGCTGTCTTGTTTGGTTAGGAGATTAGAGGGCTGAAACTCTTTGTGTGGTCTTGCAGATTGAACAAACAGGCACCAGTAAGGAACCCCTGTCCAAAAACCCCCCCCCCCCCCACAAGACAGACTCTTGTCTGTGTGACGATAGCAAACCAGATGGACTGACGCAGGTGATCATTTTAGAGGTTGGCGTGTTGATGGGCCACGTTGGGATTTGACGATGTCGCCTCATTTGAAAGCCATTCCACTCTGTGCTATTATGTTTCCAGTTATGAGAGCTGAAGTTTCTCTCTTTCGCTCATGGATACATATCACTTCACACCTAATGATTTCTTTTCTTTTTTTTATATAGCAATGATTGTATACATTTGTCAAAACTCTTTTGAGTTCTCACAGAGCTACATTCTGTCACTATTAACTGGCCCGCTCTTTCTTTCTTAAATGTACTGTATACAACTGCTACACCTCTCCAAGTGCTGAAGTCTGGCTTGGTCCTCTGTGTGCTGTCGCTAGTCAGAAGTGACAGCCTTTATTTCAGCAGCCTGCACTTTTCCTCCCCGTCTCTGAGGGTGGTATCCCATCAACAACACAACACAGCCTCAGTCTCAGCCGCGTACAATACTACACTGCTCACTGTTAAGGCCAAATTTACATCCCAAGCCTTCCAGTCTCCTTTGGTCCTGCTTGCTTTTATTTCCCCTCTTCTTGCTCCTTTTCGCTTTTTCTTTTCTGCTGTCCTCCCTTCTGTTGAAAAGCGAAGAGAAGAACGTCAGGCTCCTCTTGTCACGGTGGTTCCAATCAGCGGGCCAAAGCTCAGGGATCATGTTTGATACTGTCAGATGGCCTGGAAAATTAAAAACCCAATTAAAGTGGCAGTCCAGAGGTCAGCTCTTCTGCATATCAAAAGCTCTCCTCTGGCCATTCTACACAAATTATATCCGTTAACAGCTCACTTTGCTTAGGCTGCACCAGCACAGCACTTAGGGAGCAATAAGTGCTTTCCCCTCTCCCTGTTCCATTTCAAATGTAAACCTCTGCGCCTGCTCAGCCAGAGGAAATAAAGACGAACAAATTATTACCAAAAAAAGTCTTTCTTAGAGAGAGAGAGAGAGAGAGAGAGAGAGAGAGAGAGAGAGAGAGAGAGAGAGAGAGAGAGAGAGAGAGAGAGAGAGAGAGAGAGAGAGAGAGAGAGAGAGAGAAAAACCAGGAGTTTATTTTAAGATATGTTGCACCAAACTCTTCTTCTCCTCTTTCTCCTTTGTCCACACATGCTACATTTCTGCTCGTATTTATCTTTTTCGCTTTTTGAGAAATAGCCACCGACCAAGCCCCCACCATTCCTCTCTCACTTTCCCTATCTCCCTCGTTCTTTTGTGTTCCCTATTTTACCCACGATTCATTAATTCCTGTACAGTGGTGGGGAAAGGACAGAGAGAAATGGCCAACCGAGCTTAATGGCATGCGTCTCGGGCCAGGCCATTAATATTCAGCTTAATGCTTCTGATAACAGGGCTGGGGGCCATGAGGAGCCGCTGGCCCAGACAGCCTTATTAAGCAGCTGAAGTGGAATGATGCTCGCTCACGTCAGGGATCAAATGCAAGAGTAAACACATATGCACACACACACACACACAAAAACTAACACACACCCACTCACAGTCAAGACAATTGTCTTTGGGACTTCAGTCTGCATCAGGATCTTCCCACTAAATCGCTCCGACCATCCGCCCTCTCTTTATCTGTGTGTCAGTAGCAGCCTCAGAGGTTTGGTAAGTTGCAGTAGCTGTTTGTAAATGTATCAAACCGTCATATGACGACGTTCTGGTCCATTGTCAGAGGTTGCTCAACTTATTAAATGTTTATGTTCCCATAAATGAACATAGCCTCGATAGCCTTGACATTTCTCTTTTCTTTCTTTTCTTTTTTTTTATCACAGATTTTCTTTTCTCCCCCTCCTTTTTTCTTTTTCCACAGCAAGTCACAAGTCCTCTGCGTTGGGTCTTTTAGCTCCATCTCATTTACATTTAATGACGTGATAATACACATTAGCAGACTATTTCAAATAATTACAGCCTTTCAATCGCTTTTTACCCTCACCTCTTTCCCCCAAACGTTCTTCTATATGCTACATGCTCCGTTCTTTCTCTCTCTCTCTCTCTCTCTCTCTCTCTCTCTCTCCTCTCTCTCTCTCTCTCTCTCTCTCTCTCTCTCTCTCTAAACTTTCATATTTCTAATGGCAATAATAGAAAATGCTTTCCATCAGAAACAATGTATAATAATATGGCACAGCGACAAGGAAAGATAAAAGATTGAGCAATTTTCAAAATGGTGCAGGGCGGAGGGGTGAATAGGACATTAAGTTCTTTTCTTTGGTAGTAGTGCTGTTTAATTTTTTTCTCCCCTGTCATGCTGACAGGGTTTTATGGTAAAGCTAACAGCGGCCGAGCAGACGGCAGGGTGACAGCTCTCCTGTCAGGTCAGCCGTGGCCGATGGTGAATAAGCGCTGCTGTAATTCTGCCTTAAGTTCAAAGAATCCATTCAGAAAACAGGCTGAGAAGCCATCATACTATGGTCTGTCATACTTTTCCTTGTCAAGTGACGAAACTCAGACATCCTGTTGATGATTTTACATAAAGAGGGGGAGAAAGAGAGGAGTTGAGTTGAGCAATTACCACATGTTCACATAATTAAAATATGAAAAAGATTATTTTATATTTCACTTTCTTTGAAACCAGTTTGACTACAAATAGGAATGATCACAAAAACTACAAAAATAAAACCCAAATTGTAACAATCCAGAGTTTAATCTCCTTTTCCTCTTCCCCACATGTCCAGTGCTTTCCCCTGATAAAGGCTAAAACATCAGCATTCTTGGCTCTAGAAACCACTCTTCAATCTATTTCGACATGTGTATGAGGCCATTTTCAATTTTGGAAACGTAATGAGAGAACAGTGTTGGCACCCAGTTGGTCCCTCTAGTCCTGTAAAATGGCTTCATATTCGTTTACCGTTATGGTACCCTGCAGAGTGATCACTGGACCTAATGACTCTGAAAAGTTGGCTGACCGTACTGTTCCAGTTCTACACCTTGTTTAACAGATGACAACAGACGATGTGGACCGAGCCTAAACCCATTGTAATTTAGGCAAAGGTGTGAAAGATGACTCGACATCAAACCATATTCCTTTTGCTTGGCTCCGGGTGTTTGTGTACCGATTCATGTATTACTCTGGCCGGTGACTTTGGCGAAATAATTTGCTATATTGCTAATTGCTATGCATTACACCCACTCACGTTAGCTTTGGGCCAATAGAAACTCAGATATGATTGTGACTCATCACGTCAATATGTCACAAATCCGTCACTTCACTCGCAAACCGTTCCCGCTGCTGCTTAGCTTGGCTTATTAGCCAACTCGCTAGCTTGGAGAAATATTTAAATTAGTCCACATCATCAAGTGATGCTAAACCCAAACTAGCTAAATTAAGAAAATATGACGAAAGTTATATCAAAGTTTGGCTTTGTTGAGCTCAGCAAAATGCGTCGTGTTGTCTTCAGGCGAACGAAGCCAAGCTAAAGCGACACCTGATTACAAAGCACCCGGAATATAGAGGCAAAACAAATGACTATTAACATGATTCATATTTAAATTAGTTTCTGTTTATCACTATGAAACAGGCCTAAAGTATTTAGGTTGAAAAGTTTTAGAATATAAATAGTTCCAATGGCATCTAAGATTGCAAATGGTAGTGAGCATATGCTTAATCTCCACTGTAAAGTGGGTCCCTGTCCCCAAAACGTTTGAGATCCCCTGGTCTCCCCCACTCACCAGGGTTTTTAATGTCTGGCGTGTTATTTTGTATCTTTCTGTTGTGTGTGCACCAGCTCTGTAAATGTTCACAGCCCAGCTCCATGTCCCACATGTCATCGTGACTTCAAGTCTTTTTAAACTTTAAGCACATCAGAGTCAGAATCTTTATTATTGCCATGTAAGTTTTCACCTACAAGGAATTTGCTGTGGTACGTAGGTGCTAATCGTCAAATATATAAAAAAACAAAAACAAAATATAGACTGTAATCAGATTAGTTTTTTATTTGAATGCATGTCCAATGGACGCTGATGCTTGCATGACAAACCAAGGTAGACTTCAATATATATCTGGAGCCTTTATTCCTATTATGATCCCATTATTTTGTCCACTCCCTCATTTCAGAAGCTCCTGTTTGTCGATGTGAAACTATTCCTTCAATGAAGGATTTATAAAGTGTGAAATCCAAACAAAGGGAAAACGAGAACCTGAAACATTGTAATTCTCTATTATGTACTGAAGTAGCTTAATATGTACATTGTCTTATTAGCATATGACAAACACACCGAATATTATCTTTATATTAGCATGTGCTTACGTATGAATACATTTGAACATTTGCATGAGTGCATGCACGTGTACAATTAAATCAAGGTTTCTATAATGTGTCTATTTTCTCCCTCATAATATTGTGTGAAAGAATTAGCCATGTGGAAGAGTAAGCAGAGCTCCCCCGTGTATGAATCTATTTCTCGCAGTTGCACTGTAACCGGTCAAACAAATTAAATTACCACACCAGTATGTAAGTCATTTTATGTAAATGATGGTGTTAATGTTCTGCGTCCTGCTGTTGAAGGCTGATGTGTTCCTCCTCTAGTGGCTCTCGTCTGGGGGGCCCGGCAGTCACCGGCTGGAAATGAACACTTATATTTGCCAAGAAAAGTCTGCCCTACTTTGTCTTCTGCTTCCTCTCTCTCTCTCTCTCTCTCTCGTCTCTCTCCTCTCTCTTCTCTCTCTCTCTCGTCTACTGTGTCTCTCTCTGTTCTCTCTCTCTCTCTCTCTCTCTCTCTCTCTCTCTCTTCGGGTCTCTCTCTGTGTCTCTCTCTCTCTCTCTCTCTCTCTCTCTCTCTCTCTCTCTCTCTCTCTCTCTCTCTCTCTCTCTCTCTCTCTCTCTCTCATTCAAAAGGATTCAACATATCTTATTTGTCTTGAGGCTAGAAAAGTAGTGGGACTTTGTAAGAAGAGTGGAGAGGGTGGTTAAGATGCACAGGCCTAATGCTGTCACTATAGATATATCTACTTTTAGGATTTCTTTGGCCAGGAGGAACACTTGAGTTGAGGCTTAAAGCAGCATCCATTATATTATGGATATTATAGGACAATAAATATTCATGCATTATAATGTAAAGCAATAGATGAATTGCATATGTTTCCAAGGCGTTGTTTAGTACACGAATGAAGCAATTACAAAACCCATTTATGGACCTACAGACTGAGTTAAACCGAAGCACATATCAACCTCCAGCTCCTTTCTCCCTCAACAAAAGTCTCCGCTGGCGTCCTCCCTCCCTCACGTTTCCTCCTCTGGCTGCTGCAATTTATAGAGCCACAGAGGAGTGCAGGATTTACGCTGGGATTTTTGTTTCAGCCATCTATGGAATTAAGAAGTCTATCCTTGCATTTCATTAAATCCTGCCTAATGAGATGACTGTCTCTCCCCAAAGAGCAGATGATAAAGTATCCTATGCCATGGTGCATAAATTAGTATGGTGAGGTTAAACGCTGGAACTGACTCATGTTTCACAAGAGGACCCTATCCAGCAGTTAAATCAACCTGCGTAAATACTTCCAACTGCGGGCTGAATTCAGCTGCCTACTTAGAGCTTGCATCCAAAACTAATGGATCATTTGTTGGATCATAATGAAATCAAAAGGCAAAATAATTGAGTTAAGTAGAACTTGACAACTTTGCGCACTGCACCTGGATGCTGATTCATGTGTGGTGTCGAGGTTATAAGTTTCTGTATACTGTAAGGAGTAGTAAACGGTATCAGCAACAATACCACGTTTGTATAAATACTGTTGATAGTCCTCAGTTCAGAAACGTTTAAGTCTTAATGTAGTAACTAGTTTCTATAGCTGTTGATTAAATATAGAATAAGTAAAAAACATTGAAATATAGAGCACTGAAGGTATTATGTTGCGATAACTACTCAAGTAAATTACCTGAAAATTGTACTTATAATTGTACAATAATAATAATAATCAGTTTGATATATATTACAGTTCTTTAATGATGTACTAATACATGGCTGTTGCACTTCAACGGCCATGTATTAGTAGAATCACCAGTGATGAGAAAACTAACCAAATTTTCTTCCATGAGTTCAACTGAGATGCAGTTGCGACACACACACACACGCACACACGCACACACGCACACACGCACACACTCACACAGAGGGAGAGAGAGAGAGAGAAACCATCAAGAACTCATGAGTGGTGTTCATGCCTGATTTGATCATCACCTCTAATTGGAGGATAATTTTCATAAAGCTTTTCAAATAGCTGACAGCTTCTGTCCTCCATTTCTGTCCATCTCTTCAACTCTTTCACCATATTTTCCCATGTTTAAAAAGATGCCCTCGGCAGAAGGGGGCTGATTGGAGATGATGCTTGGAGTTTGCTGTTATTCCAGGTATTTTAAGCTTTTGGGTCCACACGGGTGTAATGGACTTATTCTCAAGCAGTTCTTGTCGCTCTAATTAGCGGTCCCCCCTCGAGCCGTAACAAGGGCACTGACGAGAGAGGCTTTTTCCCAATGATAATGTGAATGGATACCTGCAGGGGGAGATTTCTGCACTGTTCCTCATCCTGTCAGCCACTCTTGGTAACACAGGGGCTTAATGAACCTGAAAACAAGACACTGTGTGTGGGGAGGGGAGTGTGTGTGTGTGTGTGTGTGTGTGTGTGTGTGTGTGTGTGTGTGTGTGTGTGTGTGTGTGTGTGTGTGTGTGTGTGTGTGTGTGTGTGTGTGTGTGTGTGTAAATCCAGATGGGAACTGTACAGTACCTTAGAGCTGGCTGTAGTGTATTAAAAAAAAAAAAAGAAACCCAGTGCATCTCTGGTGAGAAATAGGCACTGCGTGTTATGATGATGAAGTCAATTATTTGTCTGTTTGTTTACGATTCCATGGAGCAACGGGCAACTCGCCACAGTCACAGAGGCACAGTTTCCCTTTTGTGAAAAGTGCAAGAATCCAAGTCGAACCGCGCGTGGAACACAAGAGCTGCCAAACATGTAATGTGATATGTATGTCCTGCCTGCGAGACGGTTTGACTGATAAGTTGACACCGTGGAGATGCATATCTAGGATGCATGCAATGTCACAAATGTCACATATGATCGATCGAATGCCGCACTGTCTGAGAGTGAGAGGTCATTGCTCTCCATATACAGCCGGGGGTGGGGGGACGGGACAGAACGCTCGGTCAGCACATGGCCACATTTTGGACGCACCATTTTCCCCTCCCTCCCCTCCTCAGTGGGTAATGAGCTGAGCTGTTGTTGGTGGAGCACACGTCACTCCATGTGACATTAGAGCCACTCGATGCTGCCAGAGCCGACCCTTTGCTTTATCCTGGACACCAGGCCATTCGAATGAGGGGCTGCAACTACCTTCTCCAGCTTGCTGACATTGAATGATGTGTTTGTTTATTATGTCTGATAGGTGTCATGTCAGACATGCATTAAGTCCTTCCAGAGTGAGCCATGCTATTTTTTTTTTCTTCGGTAATAGTGCCGTGGACCAAAGCAGGAAAGCACTTGCTTGAGGACGAAGCGATGGGGGAAGTCTACCACAGACTTAGCAAAGTGTAAAAAAAGAACTGGATGGAATAAAGTATAAGCAGGAGAAATATGGACAGGTTGTATTGGAGGGATGCAGAAAGACAAAGAGACAGAAAGAGGGAAAGACTGAGAGACAGAGATGGAGGAAGGGAGCCACAGATGTGGCGGGGCCTCGGGCGGTACAAGTCATTATGGTGTAAACTGCTCCAGTGGTGATGTTGTGGGGAGAGCAGAGAGGTCACCAGCTCGGGGTGTGTCAAGCAATACATGCAGGCATACACATAAGTAGAGGCGCACACACAGAGGAAATTGAGAGAACATCTGGATATGTGCCACCTGCCTAGAGGAAGTCATCTAGTTTACACGCAGTACAGGAGGGGGTTTGTCCCTTCCTGGATGTGCAACCTTCATGCTAGCCTGCACCACTGGGAGAGGATGGAGGACGAAGTGCAGAGTGAAGAGCGTGCAAACCAAATGACACACTTTACAGGGATTAAGTGTTAAAGTAAACACGGATATCGTGAGTAGGGACAGGAAATGGGGAGAAATAGACACCGCCGTCTCCTCTGCAGAGCCCTATCATGTCACCACAGTTGCTCGCTTTACTCAGCTGCAAGGCCCTGGTCCGAGGTACCCGATGGATGCTTACTCACACGGCTTTATCCATTGCAAACCAATTCACAGGCATAAAATCGAGAAAATAAAGAGATTATAGTGTTTAACAGAGGATATCAAATGTAAGTAAAAAAAACAAGTTCACAATGGGAGTACGTTTTAATTTTTCTTTTACGCTTTTGATGCCTTGAGTGTAAAAGCAAGAGAGAGCGGAGGAAAAGAAAAAACGACGGGAAACACAAAACTCAGCGCTAAGTATTGACCATCTGGCTCCAGCCCAAGCTAGCGTGCCACAAAACAATTGCATTCATTAGGTTAATTTATCATGGTGGTAAGCTCAATTTACTTTTGCTTGTGCGAGCGTGGCTCATTAAGATTCAGTCTGCCGTTTCCTCAGGCCGTCTTGTGATCATTCACACAGGGTTAACGCATTTTGGACCAGATAGGAAGCACTCGGGGGTTATCTGCCAGACCTAAACTGTTTTAATAAAGGCAGCAAAAGAAGAGGTGGAGAGAGGGATTATGGTGGCAAATGAGAGAATGAGAAAGGGATGGGGGGGGGGGGGGGGGGAGTGTCAGCGGAGGAGTGATCTGAAGAAGAATGCCGTTGAAGAGAAGTGCGGAGAAAGAAAGGCTCAGCTCTCAGTTGACAGAATGGATGTTGCGGGGCCGTGGTAGAAGAGGAATGGAGAAAGAGCGAGGGAAGGGAGGCACGTGACTAAATGTATTCTGATAACTGAACAGCAGATGTCTCGCATGGAGCTCCTTTGTTGCCTGAACAGCAGGACCCTGCACTTCAGTGGGCTCACTTCACACCGCATTCAAATGCCTGCCAGCTGCCAATTTAGGGTAGAGAGAGTGAAAAAGAAGGAGAAAGAGAGGGAGAGAGAGAGGGAGAGAGAGAGAGAGAGAGAGAGAGACGGAGAAGGGAGGGTGGCTCACACCAGTCCGTCCCTCCCCTCCCTCGGCATGTCTTGCAGAGAGGCTGCCATTCCGTTCTCTCTTTCCCCCGGTGGCCTGTACAATTAGTGATCTGCATAACCACCCACACCTCCACGCACTGCACAGAGCAGAGGGGGGGGGGGGGGGGGAGCCGCCTTTGTCTTTTGGCTGCTGTACAATGAGTCGCTTTAGACTTGGCTGAAAGCCAGGAGCCGTGGCACAAAACTGCATGTTCTTGATGGATGACGAATACTCCCGGAGTCTTGTTTCCTCATGCAGTTGATTTGGCAGGTCAGAGATGAACCGCAGCAGCGGCCATCAACAGCCCTTTCCGTAAAACACTTCCTAAACTGTGGAAAGGGAGAAGTTTCTGAATTGTGAACTCTTATTATCCTCCCAGGTACCTTTTGCTCAATAGAAGCACGCTCTCATTAAGCCCACAAAGCCCACAGTTCATTAACGCCTGGGCGAAAACAAATTCACACCCCTCTGCTAAGTGATGTGGGTCGAGGCATGGGGGCATCGAGGCTGGCTCTGTGAGGTGAGACTCGTGGTGACTACAACCACAACTTCACAGCTCACTTGATGGGTGTGACCTCGCTGAGAACCAAATCACTTCTCACTTCGTGGTATACGTCCTCCGCCTTATGAGCAAGAGACAAGAGAAGAGCGTGAAGTTCCTCTTTAGTTAATGTAATTGTCTATGTGCACGCTTCTTATGTAATGTTAGAGGTAAACTTTAACCTTTTATTTTTCTCTAAACTCCTTCGTCATCGCGCTCTCCCGCATTGCACAGCAGCACCATGCACTTCGGCTCTGTTTGACTTTCCCCATGTTATTATCTTAATTGTGAAGGCCATTCAGCGATGTGGTCCCTGTGGAGGTTTGTAGGGATTGCTAACCCCATTATTAAGGCTTGTGTGGTGCATCGTACGGGAGATAATGCGCGTATTGATCGACGACCACCAGCTCATCTAAATCGTGCTCACTTGTAACAGTACAAAAGGCAGCAAGAGCAGATCCCTCTCGTCACCCTCCCCAATGTCAATTCACAGGACGAGCAATGGAACGAGCATTAGCCCCACTTCCTGAGTTGGAGAGGGGGGGAGATGATAAAAAACTTTTTGATTAAGGGAAGGGAATGTTCTATTTCATTCTGATTCGGAAGCAGGAAAAAGAGCGGAGGATTAATCTTAAGGCCGTCGTTTTACTGCCTATCCCCACTCCTGTCTCAGAGCTGAAGAAGCGCGAGTGAATAATGGGGTGTCCATCAGCCGTGGGCTCAAGCCCAGATTGGGATTTTCTCTGGGGATAATACAAAGCAGGGCGACAATTGATGATTCATAATGTACAGTTTTAGCCTGGCGATAGCGCCAGCTATTGTGGCGGGGGTGGCATTAGTATTTCAGTATCTCCCAATGTGGTGTTCCCTTCTGACAGCAATCTTTTGAAGTGGTCTTTTGCTGAGGGTGGGAGAATCATACGTTTATAAATATGGATACAGAGAATCTTATATTCTGTAATTCAGATATCTGACAAATTGCACTTTTAAGTCGTCTGAAGAAACATTCTCATTCAGTCATACATGCACAATATTTACGGATTCTTTTGAAAGGAAGGGAGGATCCAGCCATGGCAGGAACCAGCGACGAATAATGGTACCTTGTACCGTTCACTTACTCGACTCCCTCATTTTGTACACCGCAGCTTTACACTGAACCGAGAACAATCCCGCTAACAAAGTTGTCTGGCTCTCCAGTCATGTGAGCAGCACCTGTCGTGTCAGGGAGTGGAGGCATAGGCGGCGCTGGGGATCCATGGAGGGGACGCTATCCATCAGTGGTTCCATTTGATATTTAATTTAGACTTTTATGAGCCTTAGAGGATGGGCCATGTCATTTTTCTCTCCCAGGCTCTCTCTATAGGGATTGAGGATAAATTCCTTCCATCCGTGCAGCAGCCTAACCAAGGCACCCTCAGATTTATAACTGTATATGATGGTGGTGATGCTGGTGGTGCACGCTGACTTGCCCACATACAGGCGTAGCACGTGGGTCTCTGTCCGGGTCATACCTGCACGATACTTGCTCAAACTTGGATAAAGGTAAAAGACGCGCTGATTCATTGCAGATTTTTAGTTGTTGCCATAAAAGGTGACGACGGACATCATCACATTGGCATTATATTAGTAAGAAAGAACTGTTATGGCGATGTCATAGCTGGCGTCTTTAGAAGATTCTGTTTAGAAGCAGCAGAACAAAATCAATTAATTTAGCATTAATCAACAGAGTGTGATATTATGCATACATGTTTTTTATTTCCATGAGTTATGGATGGAGTAAAATACGCGATATTCTGAGAGGGTAATTTTAAGGAGCAGCAACGAGTTTTATAAACTAATCCTCTCCCTAATGGTCTGTTTTAATGTAATTTATAGCTTCATTCATTACCCCTTTTGTATCAGTAATTATTTCTAAAATACCAAAGAGCCATCTTTTCTTTCCTGGTTCTTCTCAGGCTCTGATTTATCGCCCCAGCTCTGGCCTGATGCTGTCTTCCCAAGGTGTGACATTTCAAAATATTTATAGCTCTGGCACATTAAAGGCCTTCCTTTGAAGGTGACCGACCGCTCTTCCACACCAGTGTAATTAATGGAATCTCAGCTTGTTCGCCTTGTGTTATTTATCCACTCCATTCTGCTGAAACACTATGGAAAACAGCACGGAGTTGGCTTAGCTACCTCAGCTCATAAACAGGCATTTTATACCCTCCGGTACCAGGATGCATTGCACCGGGGGGCGACGGTGGATACCATTCCACGCCAAAGCCCCCAAAAGTTTAATATTTTATTGATTAGAGCTAAACCTTCTGTCCAAAGTGGCAATTAAAATTCAATTAAACTGACTGAAAGCATCATATTAAACTTCATCTCTTTATGAGCTCCAAGATAATGCTGGAGGACAAGACTTGAATATAATCACACCCTTTTTAGATTATATTACCTTGTTCATTCACTATAAAAGTGACACTTTTAGGTATACTTTCGATATTTCTTATCTATAACATTCTAATGAACACATTTTATAGCCATTAAATCAACTATTATTGGGCATTGTAATAAAGAGAGATGGTTACTTTTTGTTCTGCATTCCACATTAAAAAAGTTTTTCATACAGGTAAATAAAATGTCAAAGAACTAGTAAAATATAAACAATTTAGCAAACTTATTAAAACCTCAATAATGCTTACTAACATTACACACAATGGCGATACAATATTCTAGGGTCCCAGTGTTTGAAAGCTAATAAGGTGGCCTCAAACTTTTGTTTTATTGAAATGCACACATCAGTAATAAGTGTGCTTTTATCAAAACAAGACTCTACAATCTCTATATACTCTAATAATCTCTATTTGGTCTTAAAACACAAAGTAGGAGTCTGATGGGAATGTCGTTATTTTTGCAGAACCAAAATATTGAACATAATTTAGTTTTGACATCACGGTGGCACTAGTTGTGATGACGGCTCGTCCTGAAGGGGACAGAAATGATGTTTACCAAATTTCATAACAGTAGATGTTATCCTCTGAGGAACATGTCTGTTCATAGAAATCCATCCAATAGATTTTGTGATATTTCAGTCTGGGACCAAAGTGGTGGACGTCAATGCCATCCCTAGCGTGTGTCTCAATTTCTAACAAAATCATTTACGCATAGATTTTATTAGTTGATCACAAAACAGTGTCAGGATGTCGTTGCTCCACCACATCCTTTAATTTGTTTCCAACACGCTCATCAAAGGTCAAAGGTTAAGCCACAGCAAGGCCATTGATCCCGCACCATCCGCCGCAGTAAGCAGGCTATTTAGATGTACACAGTCAGCAGTGTGGGAGACTGAGAGAGGTTGTTATTACTGAGTGCCTCTCTGTTTCTCCAAGACTGTTTGCTCTGTGTGATTATTCTGTCCAGCTCCCTGAGCATCCAGGCTCCTGCCTCAGTGATAAAGATATTCATTTACCTGATATGAAAACCTTGTTCATGCCGATCCCCAAATGGCTCTAGATAGAAGAGGGAGAAAGCGGGGAGGTGAGGGACGCCGAAGGAGGATAGAGGAGGTGATGGGATGGGATGGAGAGGAGCTGGAAAGAATGACATGAAATATTAATACGATTTGAGCCAATGTGACACCTAAAGTTTGCATGATAACAAAATAAAACTTTGTATCAAATGTGGGTCCCGGAGTTTTTTTTTTATTGATTTGTGGAGAAACCATTTACCAAGACATACAAGTCAGTTGAAGTGGAGAGTATAAACCTCCCAAAGGTTTTGAATGTGTGATTCTGTGAAATGAATGAATGGATAGAGGCCGTGCAAGACTGAGTGTGTGTGTGTGCAACAAGCTTCGATTGTAGGTGTGAATGTGTGTATGTTTGCGTGTGTGTGACTGTGTCAAGGAGTATCCCGAAGTACACATCCTCCCCTTTCTGCTAATGATGAGATTCATATCGTTTAAACTGCCTCTGAATGAGGAGGCTCTGCATGCATTGCTGGCATCCATCCATCCACTAACTCTTTCACCGTGGATATTATGGGAGGGGGGGGGGGGGAAACTAAATGTGTCCTCTCAAATGCATCTTCATGGTTAAAAGGGTAAAATGAGATGCAGGGATACGTTAGTCCCTCCCCCTCATCACGTAGCCAGCCCATCTTCTCGTCTCTTTATTTTGTTTGAGTATATGGCTCACTCATCTCAGGTTTTATTGTCTCTATCTCGGGGAGCGCTGCTTTTGCCTATAACACGGTCACCATGCGCGGCACATCAGGCAAGTTCTTGATTCTGTACTCAGTAATTTAAAGCCTTTATGGAATTGCAATTTCAGGGCTCAGTGCTTGTTTTTCTAAAATGTACTCAAGGAATTAGCTACTCCAGCCACAAATCAGTTGAATTTATGCACAGTTGTAATACACTTTATGGGCTCATGGTACATTGCTTCAAAAACAGCAGATGTGAAATTATGATAAATATAATGAGGGATTTTTTTTTTCTCCCTCCTCTCTCGCCTCTTTCTGTCCCTCACCCTCCTCCCCTCACACACACTCTCTCTCTCTCTCTTGACTGTGAGAGAGAAGGATGTGAAGCGTGTTTACTTACCCCATACAATACATTTAATGTCTTAGTAAGGGCCGCCAACAAAACCTGATTAATGTCCTCATCTCTTTTATTAAAGATAAGAGTGGCACTGCAGTCAGGAGATAGAGAGAGTGCCATAAATCTCAGGCAAAATGAGCAGTCAAATAATCACTCATCAGAAATGAAATCTACATACATTAACACTCGCAGACATTCTGCTGTGAATATAAACACAGGGCTACGGGCGATGAAGCCTGCTCCATTTATCCACATATTCGCGGTTAGGGGGAGGTAAAGGTGTCTGGAAGAGGGTAAGCTCTCAGCTGGTGATGATGTTTAAGGGGGTCCTGTCCCGCTAAGTTACAGTCCACCAGACTAACCATGTGTCCAGGGAAGCAGACGTACAATCATTAGGGCAATGGATGAGTTGGATGGCGGAGGCAATTAAGCATCACCCTGAATAGGACATAATGTTGATCCATCCCTACGATTAATCAAGGCTTGCATTAGACAGTGATGGGCGACCCTGTGCCTTTGTGACAAAATGATTCTTCATCCCGTGTTTGGGGATTGGGATCCGGAGGTCCTTAATGCGCCTTAGAGGCGCCCCAATGAAACCCTGTCATTTATTCTGTTTCTGTCCCTGACAGCTATCAACCTGTCTTCTGCCAGCCAAGGAACATTATCTGAACTCCCAAGGCGGTTAGCGACAGGGACTTATGAGTGGTGGTAGCAGACAGGCAGATATGTAAAGCAACGATAATGCTACCTTGCTTTTGTAGTATTGCGATCAGCCACCCAGGTACATGTACAGTCAGTGGCAGTGTAGGAAATTTGATCAAATATTTTGGGGGGAAACTTTTGTCCCCACTGTCAAAATTGAGGCATTTATAGGGGCACTTTTAAAAAGTAGTTTTAAGTGCATACAATTAATTATTTTGTCTTAATAAAGGATAAAGATATTGGCCTAAACGTTCAAATATATAAAGATAATTCAATCTTGGGGGCTATTTCTGCCCCTCAATTATGGTTTTTAGTGTCATTTTGAGATGTACCCCTAATTTCTGACGCTATAATGTAATATTGCATTATACAGACGTACAGTATGTTTCAGTTATTTAGCCGATCTCCATTGATATAAAATCCTATATGTACCATAGACGCAAATAAATGGTATACAGATGCATATAAGTATCTATTTACACATACAGTATACTTTTGCAAGCAGTCATGTATGCAAACATGCAGGAAGTCATATATAAACACACTGTTATGCCATACACCACAAAGAGAAACACATGTGCCTTTTCCATCTCACCCACATCAGAGGACTCCCTGTGACAGATGTCATATGTTGGGATTAAAAACCTGTGGAAAATTAAAAACAAATCTACAAGGCACTATGACTGCTCTTTGATTCGATGTCAATCATATCTTAATAATCAAAATTATCTTTTTTTTTTCGCTCATTCGCCACTGCTGTGGCATCTGGCAGGGACAGGCTTACGACGGGTCTTTACAGCGGAAATTACAAGAAATTGATTTTTCATGCTTGATAAGAGTGCCAAAGAACTTCCTATAGAGTTGTGCAACGTGCTGCAGCTTCACTCAAAATATTGACAGGGGATGCGTAGCAGCGTCAGTGGTCTCACTGGGATAATGACTTGCTTGCAAGCTGATACTGTACAGATGCCTCATAGACACGATGCCAAAGCACATTAATTAATTAAATAATCAATCATGATCAACATATCATGTCTTATTTGTTTTACTTTAATAGTTTTCTACGCAATCACCCTTTTTTTTCCGTCTTTTACTATCATTGAGGATTATATTATCCCCATTATTTCTAATCACAATGTCCTTTTACACATTATTTAAATGTGTAAGAATTCCACTTGTTCTGCTCCACAGTTTTCTGCCTTTCTATAGTCTCCCTTTGTCCATACGGTTGCCCATTCACCTGTATTGCTGGATCATAAGAATGTCATTACCTCCATCAATGAGCCCACACATCTAAGAGCCTGTTAACCTGGAACAGGCCTGGCTGTGCTGCCCTGTGCTGATGGGACAATATGCTCCTTGTTATTCTAGGATCATTGACGCTAAAGCCCCGGCAATCAAGTCAGTTTTGTCGAAGCTCATTGGCTCAGTGGGGTCTCGTCTCATCTGCGAGCTTGGAATGAGGAAAGGAGTGTTCGGGTTAGTTGGGTCGTTAGGTAGAAATTCTTATAATGGTGCATGTTACATTAGAGCCTTACAAACCAAGGATAAGGGTTTCAGAGCCTGTGTAATGTAATTTGCAGGAATGGTTATGGTAGATAAGAAATTCTCTTGAAGTGTGAAGTATGGAGATGAATAGTTCCTTATTAATCCTGACTCATCACATTCTGTGCAGGCGCACTAGTTCCAACATGAATAGAAACCTAATCTAAGACACTTTCATTGCTGATGATATATGGCTGTATGTATCTCTTAAAGTGCAGACCCAACGCAGTTGGTAGAGTGGTGCGCTTGCTTCTGCTATCGTCTTACTTGTTTAAAACATTCGTCCCAAACAACAGCTAATTGCATGTAGCATTAATAGGACATTCATATATGCACAATAGTTGTGAGCAATCTCTCAGCGTGAACAGGAGCCTGATGAAATGTACACCCATGATGAGATGGAAACAGCTGAACAGCTGAGGCCAGAGGTGTGACGTGCAGCCACCAGATTTCCCTCGTATGAAACAATGGTGGGACATTTTTTCATTGGTCCCCTGTGGGACCAACATCACACATGAAACTTGTAGAACCATAGTTGAACTGTATACAATGCTATCGCGTTCTTACATAGGGGTGGGTGGTATCGATGGATGAATGCATCTTAATTGCATTCAATTCAAACCATTTGAACTTTTTTGCAACCAAATTCTTGCAGCAGCCATTTAAAAAAATGCTACATCATGTCACTTGATCTCTTCCAGTTAGTTCCAGAAGGATTATTCCCCATTTCATTACAAACAACTGCGACTGTTGTGTTAACGCGTTAACTGATAATGTTTTGCACTTATGTTTCAACCAAGCTGTGGAAGTACAGTCACCTATATTGTTTTTTGGAGAAAATAAAATACATAAGTTGAATTGTATTAAACTTTGGGTCTGTTATACAAAATTTGAAAATTAGATTTTCTATTTTTTATTTTGAGCCATAGAACTAAAACTGTTGTTTTGGATTCGTTATGGTTGCATTTGAATCTTTAGACGCACAACAAGGGACAGTTTCATCTTATAACAACAGCTCATCCTATACCGCAACTTTATACGTGGTATATCACAACTTCAAGGAATGTAAAGTAAGGAAAAGATATCGCCACTGTGATCGTATTCAGAGTTGTGTTGAAATCCTCAGCAGCATCTCCAGTTTATCCCTGTCCCTGTGGGATGTCGGCCTCTCGGAGGAAGAGGGGGCCATCTTTGAGGAGGTGGCGTCACACAGCTGCCACAGCCCAGCAAAGCTCCTCGAGGAAAGACGCGTTGTCAGTGCACATTAATCATCGGGCCCACCATCGGAAACAGATTCCCCTCATAAGCAATTTTGCTCATTAGAGTTACGCTGCTGATTTGCTGATTGGAGTTACGCTGAGGCTCCTACACTGTGAGGGAAAGAGAGCAGAGCAGGAGTGAGAGGAGGGAGCGGTGCGGGAGAGAGGGTCTGACACATTTACAGTGATGTGAAAGCTGAGATGTTGATTAATGTGCATTGTCCCTGTCACATAAACTGAATAAATAATATCAAACAAAAGCAGAGAGAGAGAGAGAGAGAGAGAGACTCATTTACAAAACCAGGAAATGAAAGTTCCATTTAGTTAAGGAGCAAGACGGACCGGGATGACAGTCTGTAGACACGACTGTAAACAAGAAATCACCACAGTGTGAGTCAGGGCCGTGTGCCCACATGCACAAAGCACCTGGCGTGGCTGTTTGAAGCATTCCTTAAACTGACTCGGTTCAAGTCTTGTGGCATAGACAAAACATTAAGAGGAGAGCCCCACTGCCCTGCCAGCTCCTCTGAAGTCCGCCACTGCTTTAAGTGGCCTTCCTTGTTCGCATGACATCTTGCAATCAGCTCTTGAAAGCCCCTTCGGGCTGTGATTGGTTTCAAAACAATCTCGCAGCTCACAATTCAAGCAGGGCATTAAATAAATACTTTTTTGTAACAAGCCATCTGACATGCTGCAAGTGATGCATAGTGATAACAGAATATTCCACATCCCCATTTAGGTCATATTTAGGGTAGGCTGTTTGTATTGATCTTCATATCCCATTGACAAACACCCTTGTTTACATAAATAAACAATATTCTGTTTGCTGCTATGGAAACAGAGTTTACCCAGGCCGCAAAAATCACCATTTAATGGAGTAAGTTGTTTACATGCCTGAGAATGCTGGCTAATAATGGCATATCTCAGCTGTCATACTGCGGTTTCTCATAACTGTGTGTGTGTGTCTGTGTCTGTGTCTGTGTGTGTCTGTCTGTCTGTCTGTGTGTGTGTGTGTGTGTGTGTGTGTGTGTGTGTGTGTGTGTGTATCCAGGCTGGCTATCGGGAGTGGAAGATGGTGTTTACAAGCTACAACTCTTAAACGTAACACTTGTGTACACCAAGTAATTTCCGAATATTAATGTGAGCGGTGCTCCTGTGATAATCCTCTGGCAGAAAAAAAAAAAAAGATATGAAATTAAAAAATGCAAAGTTGTTGATCATTATTATTTTACATTATATTTCAGTTTTATTTGTTTTACATTTTCCGACGTGATATCCTGAGCAGTTGTGTTTCTTCAGAAGTTTGTGAACAGAATGAACGCATTGTTTAACAGTGCCAACTTTGCGTCGTGTTTTGGTTTGATCCTATCCATTACATCCTCTCAGTCGGGTCGCTGCGTGCCCCCCCCCCCCCCCCCCCTCCCCCCTACCTGTCATTAGATCATTACTCCGTTTTAGGGAGCAGCAAACATCCCAGGCCGTCTCAACTTTTCCTGTGGAGTGGAGCCAACGACCGCATGACTTAATAAATGATGACAAACGTGAGCCAGCACTCACATCAGCAACATTACATACTAACAGAGACATGGAGCAAGTTCAACCAAATAAACGGTCACTACAGGTTCAGTGTGTTTATCTATATGCGTGTCTCCTCCTCCGTCACGCCGGCATCATCTCTGTACTTTGATCATTTTCAAATGATCCTTGGCGTGTCATTCTTCTCCGTACAGATGCGCAACATGCGCTAATTAGGCTTTTTTTTGTTGTTGTCAGGTGAACGATGGCTACTGATACACCCTTCTGTCATTTTCTTCAAGAGAAAATGCACTCGTGCAGGAATTCCTCTGTCTGCCTCCCTCAGCTCCTTTTTTTTCTCCCTGCTTTTGCACATTCCTCCGTCTGGCCCGGGAGAAGTCGTTTTACAGTTCAATCAGGAATTCTAATAAACTGACCTGTGCTTTAATGACTAATTCATTGTCTCCTTTACTACCTTCATGGGTATAAAGCGGATTAATGACTTGAGCAAGGTTAAAAACAGTACCACTGTGCTTTTCCTTCATCTATTATCAATCATCCTTTAGATTCGTCGGAGAGCGGCGGAAATTGAAGGAAAATTAGTAATCCTTTTGATGGATGATAGCATAGGTAGGAGTGTATGCGTAAGATATAAGTGTGGCCATAGCATTAAATGGAAATCGCCTGATAAGTAGCATCGCATGAGGAGCTTGTATTTTAAGACGTGCCTCGTATATGGAACAAACTGTAATGCTGTATGACAGGAGTGTTATCATTCTGTGACAACAAAGCCACCGCAGATTTTAAACAACCCGAGTGAGGAAAAGACACATTTTTGATCATCTTCTCAACAGTGGACTCATAAATAGCTGTTACGAAAATGGCCCAGAGACATAATCTCGTATATTGCGCGGCACACTTCTCGACGGTGTGTTTACAACAAAGCTTTTAGGGGGAAAAACTCCGAGGAAAAAGGAGAAACTCCACAGCAGTTTAGAGAATAGAGGTTAGGAATTTCTCCTGAGTTGTTCAACTTCTTTGACAGTTTCTTTACTTTTTTTTTATCTCCCTGTATTTCTTTTCCTGTTGTTCAGAAATCCCATGCAAGGAGGAGAGGGATAAAATAAATAAAAATAAAAACCAAAAAGGGGGAGGCAAAGGGGAACGGCGAGGAAGAGCGCGTATAAGGCTGCCTCTCTTTGTTTACCGTTCTATATTTCCATCATACGTACGTACGCTTCTGCTGAATCTCTGGGCTCTTCCCATTCTTGGCCCAGTCATTTCTGACAATGTTAATGATTTAGTGGAGAGCCCTCAACAACGGATGATTTGTGACATGTAGGAAGGCTCGAAACGGGGGAGGACTAGGCAGGTTTCTGCGGGGAGTGTTTGGGATCCAGGGATGCCTTGAAGATAGTGATTCATTATATTTAAGACAAGTGTGACATCCTACTTCAAGGAAGCAGCACACATATGTATGGAGGGGGAGATTTTTTTCGGGTGGCCAAAGTGGGGAGGGGTAGGTAAGTACAAAGGAATGCTGCAGTGTTTTTTGAGATGACATAGGAATAGGAGGCAGGCATATGGAGACGGCAGACTGGAAAATAATGGGTAATGGAGGAATTTAGCCTCGGGCTATATGCCTGCTTTGCCTACTTCTGTATAACTAGTATATTTATAATTCAAATACATACCTTTAATAATTAACAACCAGTGAATATTAAAGGAGAATGCAGGGTATATTTTTCTACGGATGGAGTCAGGTGAAAACATAGTATTACATTTCAAATTTGACAACAACACAGAACAAAGGATGGAAAACAAAATAAGTTGGCTGCCAGTTTTGGCCAATTTCTATTTATTTTTTTATCTTTGGGGCTCATGATATAAACAAAAAGCCGTCTTGTATTAGCGTGACATTTATTTTAAATGTTTGGTGTTTTTGCTATATAAAAAAAAAAAGATGGTTAAATATTTGCGTTTGTCATCCATCACGTTTAAATTAGAAGACATTTAATCACTGGCTGCCGTTACAGTAGGCTTATTGTTTCTTGGTTTCTCTTACTGAATCGTTCTGTTCAAGTCAGTCGAGGGCAACTCCCTGGAAACCCAAGTGTGCGGTTACACACGCAAACATCTCGCTGATTTTTCCTGGAGTGTCTCATTCAGTATTCGATTGTTGTCTGGAAGTCATAGAGAAGTTTTTTGCGCTGCGTAACAGCACCAGTGTGGGTCTGGCTTTGACAGCCTTTTGTCTGGCCAAATTGTAAAAAGCTGCAATGTGACATAAACATGACACAGAGCATGATACTCATGTGACTGTGAGTGATAATAACTCTCATGAAACACACCCTACTCTACATAAGATGATGTAAAGTCAGACACATTTAGGCTGAGCAAATAAGAAGGGTGTTTTTTGCAAATCCTGTGTATTTCTGCAGAGTTCCAAAGCGTGCCTTTTTAAAAAATAAAATATCCCAAAGGACAGTGTGTTTTGTAAGTCTGCACACAAGTGGCACAGAAAAAAGCTCTCATAGACTGTGTCAACCGATGTTATGCAAACACCAGAGTTCAACAAAAACCAACACATTTGCATATTGTGGATCTGAAATGTGTTCTGCTTTTGTGCAGGCCTCATTTCTATCGCTAAGCTTTGATGTGGCTCATACATATTGACGACCCGCCGAAGAAACCAACCATGTTAACTAAAGCATGAGCTCAATTTGTGCATCCCCTTTAAAAAAAAAAAAAAAAGAGAATGGTGCATTAGTTTGTCCCATTTATATTTCCTGGGTTAATTAGCAAGTGAGAGATTGGACAATTAGTTCATCCATGCTAATTGATTATAATATTACAACTAGGTGATGATAGGATGAATGCAGACTCCTCGTTCCATATTCCTCTAAGGGATTCCATAATATATACAATGCTTCTGTGTAATGAGGGTTTTAAAAGACCAAATCAGCTAGGGAAATTGTTAATTCAATTCCACTCAGATGATACTGAGTTTTTCAGGGCACAAATGAATTGGATTGAATTGCAGGGATCTTACGGAAAGGCAGTGTCCTCTTTGATTTCGACTCATGTCGACACAGATGATGTAGATCACTGGTCCATTTCTGTCGCCGGCACAATAGGATGTGATCTCTCAAAGACCTGATCGTATCTGGGTCATTTTTTTTCCTTTTCTTCTTTTGCTCATAATTAAAATGCCCGTTCCGTTTCATATCTGCAAGTTCCAGAGATGCCAACGCCGCTTTCCGAGGGAGAGATGCAGTGAATGTTGATGAAGTAAACACGGATGTGTTCGCCGGTACTCCCCTTATCTAACTTTGCCGTCACACAGGACCCCTTCCCTCCTCAGTTGTCAGATGTATGGGGTGTGAAGCTCAGGTATGGACCTCTAATGACCTCACGCTGGTGGCCCCACTCCAGCTCCATCACACATGTGACAGTCTGTCATGAGGCACAGCTGCAGGAATGAGTGCTGATGAAGTTCACCAGGAAAGTTACACAGGAAGTGCTCAAACTCCCACTAAGAATATGACAAAAAAAAAAAAAAAAAAGGTAACAGCTGAAAAATGTACTTTAAAAGATAAATGTATTTATTGCTCTGCTGTGCTCAGTTGAACTTACTTTGACTTTTAGCTCCGGTGTTAATTATGTTCATTCTCACACATCGCTCATCTTCTATTTGAGAATTATTACACTTTATTTCTTCAAAGTCGTCCCTCTTAAGCACTTCCATATATTTCCAGCCTCAAAACGAGAACTATTTTGTGAAAAATGTCTCGAAATATTCGCCCTCAGGTGGAGCAAATAAAAAATAAGATTCATGTGTTAAATGCTGAAGTATTGCACTTCTTTACTGTGCTTAATAATTAATAGCCCATCCCATCACCCTATGAATATTTACATGCAAAGTGTCCCTGGGAGCCTTCCATATGCCAGAGGGAGGGAAGTCTGTGTGTTTATAGCATTAAACACTCAAACATCGTCACTAACCCTATTTTGCCTCCAACCATGAAAAACAGTCACTAAAGCATCGCAAGCATTTTATTTGTTGTTGCACAATGTAACCTATTCAACTTCCATTTAGACGTGGCAAGTCAAATTACAGATACTCTCTCTGTGCTCAACTGAAATCCCAGGACGCCGCTTGTCGAGTCGAACGAGAAGGGAGCAGAAATTAGGTTTGGTAGGGGTGGGTTCCACGGCGATGACATTGCTCATTGAGATCACCTTCCACTTACTGTGTCAAAGGTCTTGTTGTCAGCCCTGCTCAAATCAGTAGAAGAAATTACATAGTATATTAGATTATCTTGTAAAAGCAGTAGGAGAGAAAGGATAGCGCACTGATTTTTAAAAAGTTAATTTGAGCCCGTGCAACTTTCAGCGAGGGGAAAATAAAAAAACAAACTCTTGCAAATTATAAATGATTGCTGCGGTTATCTGAGCTAATTACGCTGAGGACTTTGGACTTTTACAATGCCAGACATTAACGTGCTATTCGATTCTAATCTTGGCGACCAGCGTCTCTTCATTCCTCCCTTTTGTATCTGATCCAAGAATATAGAATAAATGGCTGTAACAGAAGTTTTGGAGACATTGCATGACCGCTCTGCTTGTGACTGCTTCAGAGCACGATCAGATTTCCGACGTCTGACGTCTGAGAGAGAGACTCGCATCAGGAAGGTGCAGGAGTACAGCAACATCCCTGTTGTTAAAGTGCCACTGCGGCTATTATAAAGGATACCACGAGCTAATAACGGACAAGTAGGATATGTAATACAAATAAATCTGCTGTTACTAGTGAACCTGGGCATGTTTGGCTCTTTTGCTTCCATTGGTGATATTTATCTAGGAAGGGGAAGGCTGAGTGTTGTTGTTGCTTCTCTGCAGGTCCCCGAGCTCTCAGATCTCCTCTCTGTCTCCTGTGCGGATAAGTAGTGGCTGCAAAGGCAACGCCGCTCTTTGATATTTCACTCCTCATTTGAATCAGTGGTCGCTTTATTTGACAATGCCAGGTAATTACCTGGGTACCTTTTGCTTGATCATGTGAACTCCTGCAGAACCAGAGTGGAGGCAGGGAGAGCTGGGCTGTGGGTATCGGAGAGGAGATGGAAATGGGAACACGTAAACAGGAAGGGGGGGGGGGGTTGGGGAAAGCATGGGGACAAAAACAAACACAAACAAACCATCTGCATTTGTTTACTTGCATTGTTTTTCGGCGAGTATTTCAAACAAGCGGAGTCACGAGCGAGGCTATGTTGTGTTAAGCAAGTCGTGTGTGTTTTTAAACGTTCAGCTGCGGTTTTTCTACTGGGACTGTCCCATGCTGTGGTGCGGTAACTACAGAAATGCATTTAACAAGAGAGTAGATACACTAAGTGCAGGTTTATTATAACTCAAATGAATAGTTTTTGTCTCTCGGGTCCAGTCATTTGATTAGCTTATACTCTCTGTGGTGTGTGTGTGTGTGTGTGTGTGTGTGTGTGTGTGTGTGTGTGTGTGTGTGTGTGTGTGTGTGTGTGTGTGTGTGTGTGTGTGTGTGTGTGTGTGTGTGTGTGTGTGTGTGTGTGTGTGTGTGTGTGTGTGTGTGTGTGAGAGAAATGATTCAGTGAAACATTTTACTTATGAGCTTGTGTGTGTTTCACGTCTGCGAGAGAGAGAGAGAAAAAAGAGAAGAGCAAATCGAAAGACAGTTTAGAAATGTTTTAATGTAATTACATGAAAGCATCAGGAAATTACAAAGTTCACAATACATCTTCAGAGAACAAAGTATAATCTTTTACAACATGTACATACAGACTGAAATAGATTCCGAACTTAGTGCCCAAACCAGAATTTAACTGTGATTTTATTTCATTAAGAATTTTAAAAATGCTGATACTCAATGAGGGTTAGGTTCTGTGTTTCAAATAGCTGGATATGTAACCTTGTCAATGATGTTTATTGAATAGGAGAGCAGTGTTTACTCTGTTGTGTGACTAGAATATCAAAATCCGTCACTCCATGTGAATGCAGCTGCGTTCAAGCTGACTGACTGAGCTCTCCTTGGAGGAAACCAGTAGACAATTTAGGCTTGGCCCTGAAGTTGAACTGAAACACCGTGGCAGCGTTTCTTTAAAAAAATAATAATAATACAATATCCCTCTCATATGCTCAAATAATATTAGATACACATGTATTTTATTTTCATTATCTATCCTAGCATTTTGTTTTAATCACATCAATAAGTAAACACAGCTGTTTTAATGGCCTCCCTGTGAAGGACATGTGATTCATTAGGGCTGTAAATAAAAGAGAATGACGCAAGTCACAGAAGTCAGGCTAAATATATGCCTACTTTTCACAAAGTGAAAGTTTCTCTCACCTTTTATTTAATTGTATGAATAAAGCAGTGTCTATTCGTGTACATAGTTTTTGCCTGGTATCTTCGGCGTGTGTTAGGATAAGATATGCAAATCTAATTTCTGTACAGCCTTGCTGAATGTCTCTGACACTCTCGGGTTTGGACGCTGCATGCATTATTTCGGATGTGGACACGTTTAACAGTTTGTAGACACTCGGAGGCAGCAATGCTTTAACAATTTAATACACTTTCTAATCATATTGGAACCATGAAAACATTCCCCCTGCTTCCGCACGGGACAAAACAACACAAGAGTGGAATTTATTTTCTTTTCAAAGTGGAGAGGGGAATTAAGACAATTTAATAAAGGCTTAAATCGCTGGGGTTGTCTGTGCAGCGCCTAAAGCCATATTTCCTCTGATCAGCGGAGGAGGGCGACTTTATTGGACATGTTTCTATTTCCAAATCCGCATAACAGGCAACGATGCATGTATTTCCTATAATGTAGATAAGGGAGAGAGGGTTTGATATGTAATAAAAGGTGGGTCTGTGCTGCCTGTTTAAGCCCCTTAAGCCTGATAAATGATGAGCGACAGAGGCACAGCAAGAGGGTCACCGCTATTAACTCCTCGGTTTCCCGGTCTCCACTTAAACTTCTCTCAATTACATCTGGTAATGTGGCTGGATACGGGCCTTATAGGCTTCGACCTGTTCAATCTAACTGGAAAAAAAGAAAGAAATCATACGCAAATCTCCACAAGCGCCTTTGTGGATGTAGGTATAGGCTGTCCCTAAAGCCACGTGTTAAGGGGGAAACACAGGGATTATCGTCTGTGGCGTTACTAACATGCACACCAGGTATTCTGGGACAAACACCCAATGCAAGCTCATTAAATCAGCATTTGGTGTATCCGCACAGGCGTTAACGACGGGCTCTAATCTCGGCGGTGACCTGCTCAAACTGTGTCACAGCCGAGCAGAGCTGAGACTCTGCAGAGAGGCTGCACACATGGCTAGTGTTAGTTTTAGACAGAGTTTTTTTTATTTTCAACATGTTAGAAAAATCTATTCAGCTTGAAATTAGTTTGAAAAAATAAATGAATCGCAATATAGTTTTACATCTGAAATAATTTTTTATCAAATTATAAGAATTTTAAGGAAGAGACTTTAGCATTAATATGTTAGTATAATATTGTTTATTACATCAATGCGCTGTTTTCCAAATCACAATATGAATCGTTTAACTTTTTTTTTAATTTCGATATTTTAATATATTTCGTGATTGTTTAACACTTACTGGTTTTATTCTTTGTTTGAACATGCAATGACGTAAATGTAAACGTATAATAACAGATAATAAAAATCGTCCAGATTATATCAATATTAAAATAATCACATAGCCTAGCCTACATATCAGTGTGTTGCAAAGCATGCGTATTTAATACTTTCATATCTAAATCATTTGAATTTATATGAAAGCTGCATTTAAAATGAACAAAAAAATCACATGAATTCACAAACTGATAATAATTATTGCACACGTATTTAAAGAACAACTACGACCAATAAAGGCCACATTCTTCTGGTTTGTGTGACACAGTCACAATCATGTAACCGCTTCAGCTGTAAAGGCTGTAAACAGTTAAACCGAATTTATGGTCGAAGCATTGCAGCAAATAAATGAAGAATTACAGAAACAAATGCATCGGACGCTCGATTTTGGACACTAAAACTAAAACTGCATTTTTTAATAGGCCTATTCATATTTTCGAATCACGTTTCTGTGCGGTCAGAAATTAATAATTTGATTGCAATTCATTTCATTTTAATTATAAAACAAGATTTTGTTTATATATGTGAATAGACTTTTCTTAAATTTAGTCGATTTGTTTTCGTTTTATTTTGTGGGCCTTTTCTCATTTATTGCAAAGCTTTCGACAGCTCGGCCCCAGCTGCGGCCGCCAGGTGTCGCTAGAGGGCCGCATAATGTCCATGAAGTGTATGAAGGGAAAAGCCACAGTTACATTTGGTGTTGGCCTCCCGTCTCTCTCTCTCTCTCTCTCCCCCGCCTCCCTTTACTAACCCTTTGACACCAGACTCTGAGAATCGGTGGAGGAGAAAATGAGGCTTTGGAGCTGAAGAATTTACAGTTAGTCGCGAAACTTTTACAAGTATTTGAGTTGCTCACTCCACTTTCTGAAACCCTATAGTCACATTTCACTCCGGAGGTCAAAAAGAGTTCAGATTGAGATGACTGAGGTAATGCTTTCTGCGAGAGGAAAACACCGAGGAGCGAAGTTATTATAAACAAATCTTAAATACAACAATCAAAAACATGTCTGCAAAAGAGGAAAATCAAATGCAGTTTGTGGACATGATTAAAAGAATATACCCCGTTGCGTTCTTTGAAACAGCGCAAAGCTGCATTACTTTAATTTAGTGCAGAAAGTAAACTTTTAAATTAAATAATGCATCAGTAGTTGCATTTCTTTTAATTTTCCAACTGCTGCAAAAGAAGAAGAAATGGGCAGGCTGCAAGGTTTTTACTTTCCAAGCCTCTCCAGTAGTCAGTCTATGATCCAGTCTTATCTCAGCGCCTTTATACATTAGCTCTGCTTATTTGCATAATCTCAAATACTGAAGAGGGCCAAAGAAGAACAAAGTTACAAACAAGATTAGGGCGATTTTATTTGTTCCTGCGGTTGAGCGCCAATTGTTTCTCCAGGAGTGTTTAAGGTCACTAAGAGGATTTGAAGCTCGTTTCATATCAGTGGGCTTTTTGAGGGAATTAAATCAACAATGCTTTTCTCTCCATATTTAGCAACAGGCTTGTGTGTGCGAACAACCGAGCCCTGCAGGGCAGGAGAGGGGGGAGACGGGTTGTAAGTCCTGGTAAGAGTAAACAGAGGAGTGGAAGTTCAGTGCTGGTGCTCGGTCGCATGCAGGCGGTCCTGGTGCACCTTTAGGATGTGACATGCAGTGGATCTTTAGCCTGGTGATTGTCCCAGTAGTGTTTTCCTTGAAATGGATCTTCTCCCCCCCTAATGAATCCAAACGCAGCTGGCCATGTCCCACACGGACACCGAGAGCTTTAACCCTAAACTGACCTCAATTTGACACCACCAGATGAAATTTTACCGCCTGTTAATGCCATCCACTGATTTTTTTTTCATACGTGTAAGAGTTGTGCGTGCACCTGAAAAGCCTCGCAAAGTGAAAGCCACTTGTAAGAAATCTAAAACTCCTTAAAACGTGTAATTGTCTGTGATAGGTGTCCTCCTGGAATTATCTGGCTTGTAAAACGCGGTCAGGTTATAAGCAGGGGAGTTTAGGTTGGCACAGGTCTTGTTTATGAGGAAAATTAATTTTAATTACCTATTGAGTGAATGATGATTAAAATAAAATTAGAAAATTAAACACCGACTTGTGTAATGTCGCATCAAAAGCTGTTATTAAGCGAAATTAACCCGTTTCGCAACCTAAATGCTGTTAATGATGATGTCTTGTGTTTATGGCTTCCATTAATTACTCAAATAAATAGTTCACAAAAGAAGGAGTTTAAAATGTCCACGTCGTTAGGAGTCGTTGCTGGAAGTTTTATAGGGAAGGATGTGTTTCTGTGGAGCCGTACATTGGACACGCATAATTAGGCTCTGCTATTTTCACACGCTCTTCGGGTGTTTACATCACTCTCCTCGGGGGCAAATCACATATTTCCACAATAAATGCGGAAGAAATGCGGTAAAGATCTGGAAGTATTTATATTTAAAAATTCTCTCAAGCGTTTGGGTTTTTAGGATACTCGCGTTAACGGGAGATTAAACATACATATGAGAACATATTCTATTTTTTTTTATAGTCCAGCTTCAAAACTTTCCTTTTACTGCGCCGTGAAAGGACGCGCGTTCACAACAAAGCAGTAGATACAGTATAAGGTTTGTGCTACTTACCGTGGTTGTCCAAAGGAGGAGGATGAAAAAAAAGTCAATCGTTAGTGCACAAATCAATGTGAACGATAGTATTTAGCTTATGGAAATATCAGTCTTCAATAGCAGAGTCTGCCGGGCTGGTTGTGTTTACAAAGTGTAAGAGAGACTTGGAGACGGTGAATGCCTTGGCTCTCTGCGCAACGCTCTGCAGCTCCTTCCCGGGGTATTGCACGTTGAAATGTCCACACAGCCGTTTGTCAAACCCTGCAGTCCTACACTTCCCACCCCCCTTTATGCCAACAAACATAACTGTTGTCACGGTTTCATTTATTGAATCGTTTTCCTTAAAAAAAAAAAACCTCTGCTATTTCTGTAATCGACCTCAAGCAACTCTGTTTGGTATTTTGTTTGTTGGGAGAGTTTATTGACCCCCCCAACGGTAGCCGCAGCCCAATTCCCTGAGCGTGTGTCTACCTTAATCCTAACCTGTGAATAATTAATTTCCACCATCAAAAATGTCACGGAGCCATAAATGGAGCCCTTATGTGAGAACCTATCAATACAGCCATGATGCCATATTAGCATTGATGGAGCTAAATATTAAAGGGGATAGATGGCCTGCTTCTGTTTTGTGCGTAAAAGTGCTCAGGCTCCAAAAAGGGCTTCACTGCAATCGATGGCCGGAGCGTTGCTCCTCCTCTAAACTTCAATCTCCTCACATGATTGATGATCTTGGGGAGCTTTGATAATTGACTGCTCTGAGGTAAGGCACGGATTTCTATCAAGAGAGGGGATTGGACGAAAGAAACATACAAAATTACTTTCTCCACAAAAGGTTTTTTTATTTTTTACCTCTTGGAAAAGTTCATTCTGGGCTTATAGGGGTGCTGTGTTTAATTTTCAAAAAAAAAAAAGAGCAATAATTAGCTGTAAGATTAGGAGGTATTACTGAGATATTAGCCACACCAGCTTATGGCCACAAAACAGATAACACACACGCGTCATGCTCATTTATTTAACTCAGCATTCAGATGTTTCTGAAGATGCTTCATAATATGTACTTTAACTTCTATCACGACTGTAAGGATGGATAAAAAGTTCAAAAATGCATTGTGTGTCTTTTGTTGATGTTTCATTTTACCGTGCGTAAAAGTGTCCATGCATCATGCGTAAAACTGCATTAAAATAAACTTCATGTGTGTACCCTAAATCATGATTCTTGTCATTTAAATCAGTCAGTGTTGTGTTTGATTGAAACTCAGAAGAGCTGCAGCCGAAGTGTCCGCGCTGGTAAACCTTCCTCATTCAGCCTTCTCTGCTTTTTCTTTAGGACTCTTCACGGCGAAAAGGAATTGGGTGGGAGTTGGAGCTGTGTTGGTTTGGCTTTTACCCCCAGTGTGGAGTTGAAGCCGTCCCTGTGTCTCGCATATACTCTGCATATCACAAGATTTGGTCTCTCCTCTCTCTTTTCTGGAGCTGCTGTAGGACTGGCTATGGCCACCGCTACTTCCGGGATCCGTCATTTCATTCGCCCACCGCTCAGCGCTGCGAACTGACTCTGTTTCTATAAGCAAGCTAGCAGCCAACCTGCCAACACTCGCTGACACTCACTCATCTCAGTCTCGCCAGATAGACGAAATACCTACGGGGGAAAGAAAGGAAAGATCTGAATCGCTATCTCTTAATTTCTACTGCTTTTTTTCTTTTTTTACAGTGATAATAAAACAAGATAGCGATCTGGAAGCATTAAAGGAGACGCGGACTTGCGCGATGAAAACGGACTAAAAAGATTCGTCCTTCTCTTGAACATCATCACCAACCGTCATTCATTCATTACCTTGACAACCTCTGGCTTTGATTGACAGCTGGAGTGGCAAAAAGCCATGAGACACGACAGTTTAGTTACATGCAGGTTGTTGATGGGCCGATTGTAACCTTCACTTTGGCGCATTTTTTCTTTTTTTTCCGAGGAAAGAGGGAAAACAAGAAAAATTGCAAAACTCCCTGATGCTACGATTTCAACTGAACCACACTGGCGAATAGGAGAAGTCGCAAAGTTGGTTGAAAAAGGAATCTTGCCTCTAAATCACTTTCTAAACGGGACTGGGATATTAAATATACGACAGATTCAGGAGTTTATTGGAGCGCAGCCTGATGGCGCAAAGGGTAGGTTTTAAATCTCCTACACTTACCTGTTCAAATCCACAGTAGGGAGGCACTCGTATCGATAACCGCTTGTCGGGCGGTGGCAAATTCACAAAGTATTCATATCAAAGCCGCTATATTTGACATTTCTGCAGCGCCCCTACTCTTCAAGCAAAGTGACAGCCTCTGCTTTTACCGACAGCCTCCACGACAGTCGTGGATCAGTTTCACAGGAGACTCCAAACTAATTCGCTCTTTTCACCCACCAAACTCTCTTTCGGGAAGCACCTAAGTTATAATGTTTCTGGTAAAGACAAACCGTATATCACATATAATATGACACTTTTTCTGCCTTGGTTGTAGCGAATTTTTAGTTTCTCCTTTGCGTATATTGAAAATGAGACGGCATGCTTTTTTGTACTTTTCACATTTGTTTAAAAAAAAGTAACCGGGCAGCCCGCTGACTTTTGCTCTGATTTTGTTCCCAGTACGATGAGCTGGCCCACTACGGTGGGATGGACGGAGTCTCGGCGTCGATGTACGGGGACCCGCATGCTCCCCGGCCGCTTCCCCAGGTCCACCACCTGAACCACGGACCGCCGCTGCACGCCAGCCAGCACTACGGAGCTCACGCTCCTCATCCAAACGTTATGCCCACCAGCATGGGCTCTGCTGTCAACGACGTTTTAAAGAGGGATAAAGATCAGATTTATGGGTAAGGTTTGCATGAACCAAATAAGCGTGCAATATTTTTTTGCCTAAGTTTTCAGCTTTTCTGTAAGTTAGTTTTGTTGGCGTTTCTCTCTCACCACTAAATTCAAATAGTGTTTTGTGCGGGGTTGACCGCAATTTTGGAGCTCTATTGTTGGTCAGGGGAGTTGTTGATGTGTAATTTTACACGCATTGTAGAAAGCATCGTGAAGCCTGCAGTAAGTAAGAGTAAGCCTCGAGCTTGAAATACAAGCTATAAAATAAGATGGAAGCTCTCTGTGCACAGTCCCGAGCTCTAAAGTCACAGGCTGCATGGAAATATAATAAAAACTATTTTCAACACCACAACAATTGTCCCACGTTATAACGTGTGCTTTTAATATTACAGCCCACTATTATTTGTCAATCCTTAAAATAGTCTTGACTCATTTTCAACGTTCTCGTTGCTGCCTGCAAAAAAACTTCTCAAATGTTTTCAAATGTTGCAACACAGACACAAAGAGCGCGTTGCAACGCACCGTGTGTCTTTATAATTATACGTTCAGCACATTATTCTGTGAAAGGAGACGTACTTAGACGTTCTTACTGAGGATTGCAAAACTTTAAAAAAAAATTCCAGACATTGCTCACGAACAAACGTACACACGAAGTGCTGTAATCCACAGTGTATCATTATAATCTGGGATGTAGTGCAGAGTAAATCCTCTTCATCTCTTTTACTCACGTTTTATGCGGAATAGAGTTTACCTTCATGTTTTATACTGACATAAATCTAAATTACATAAATAAAAAAAACTGAAGCCAGTTTTATGAAGTTAACGTTTGTACCAGGAATAGCATTTTATTCTGAAATGATAATTAAGCTTATAACAATTATTTTAATGACTGTTTGTCTCTTGATGTTGCTTGAATAGTACTCAGACTTATTTTTTTTTATTCCCCTCTGCTTCAATTTTAAAGCCATAGTTTTAATAGTAAAGTCCTCGGTGCCTCAGTGCGTCTGTAGTGTAACTCCTAAAAATATATAATTTAATTTAAAGTTTTTACAGACTGTATAATTTATCTAAACTCCCAGTGACTGTTGTAGAGTTTGTCAGTCTTATTTTTGTAGAGTTTTGTTGATTTCTAAGCCGTGCACTGCAAAAAATGTCAGTATCAACAAGTCGATTATTGAGTGTAAAATCCTTAAATTTTCCCCCAAACGAGGAGTAAAAATATTCCAGATGCGTGTTCACCCATGCTTCCAACTCAAACCCGCTTCTAAAAAGAATCTTGAATCCAGATTGTATTGTTTTATTTGTTGTCTGCCTCGTTTTAAAAAATGCGGGCACTTGTTTTGAAAGAAGTGTGTAACAACTATACACCGGGATAAAAGCATAATTATCTCATCCAACGGTGTTATATTTTTTATATATATATATACATTTTTCTTTATGGCTAGGGAGCCGACAGATATGCAGGTTGATTGGACATTTTTTGCAGTGGGCATTGTGGAGCCGGTGTGCTGCTTGTACTCAGGCTGTGTTTCCCCTCTTGCAGTCACCCTTTATTCCCACTGCTCGCACTGGTTTTTGAGAAGTGCGAGTTGGCGACGTGTACTCCGAGGGAGCCCGGCGTAGCAGGCGGAGATGTCTGCTCCTCAGACTCCTTCAATGAGGACATTGCAGTCTTTGCCAAACAGGTCAATTTCGAAATATTAAAAAATAAATATTTTGGATGTTGTGGCTGCGTCATGGCACATAGTTTTCTGCCTGCTTCATATATTATTTTTGCAATAAAAACTTTCTCTTGATATGATTAATGAATAGTGTGTGTTCGCTGCAGAATTTTCCACGTAACACAAACTCATTTGTGAGAATTGTTTTATTATGAGGTTACATTTCAGTGTAGAAATACACACACATGTCGCACATTTCATGCTAAACTAACTTTGACATTTGGTGTATTATTTTAGGTCCGAGCAGAAAAACCTTTATTTTCATCAAATCCAGAGTTGGACAATTTGGTAAGCGTACACTTTGACCTCTCTTGTCTCTCTATAATTGCCGCTTTGCTGCGGTTATGCTCTGCCTTGTTTGGGGATACTCTGGAGTGTCCGCAGCATCACAGTAATACATATGTAAACATATGATTTAAACTTCCGCACAGATCAGTCAGTGCTCAGTCTTCCCATCTAACTGACCCAGCTGACCAGTGTGTGATGACCAACTAGATTTTGAAATACAGCTTCCTTGTAGTCATAAAAAATGTTGCTCTTGCTGGCTGTAGTGCACTGCATATTGTTATGACGGGCGGATTATTACATAATACTGTAAAAAAACAAAAAAAACAACAACATTGAATCCTGTACATTTTGTGAACTGTATTTATTTTTGCCCCTTTTCCAGATGATACAAGCCATACAAGTATTACGGTTTCACCTCTTGGAATTAGAAAAGGTAAATATTATAAATATGTATATATTAGATTTATCTGAGCATGATGGCACCTGCACAAAAACCCTGTATTTTAATGCAACTGATATAATCAAATGCTTCAATATGCAGTCCAGTGCTGTAGCATATGTGTATTTTAAATAAACCGGCATGCGTTGGGGGAAAGTTTCAGGTGTTTATTTTTCATAAAATCTGCTATTTTATTTAGCCAACTATTTATGTGACTATTGATAAAATATGCTGGAGCGTCTTTGCTCACGTTGCACATTGGTATCGATCCGCAGATTTAGTTTCAACTGCTCATTATTCCAGCAGTTTACGGCATGCTGTTTATTTTTTGTCGTTCAACTTGTTGCTCCAGTCTCAGGAGAATAATAAGCACTGCAACAATTTCACTATTGTTTCCTCGACGCCGATAATGCCCCCTTAATTGGAGTTATTCTTGGACTGGCTGAAGCGTTTCCCCAGCCTGAAAAAAAAGGTGTTTTCTTTCTTTTTTTTTCTAGGTGCACGAGCTCTGCGACAATTTTTGCCACCGGTACATCAGTTGTTTGAAAGGAAAAATGCCAATAGATCTAGTTATTGACGAACGGGATGGCAGCTCAAAGTCAGATCACGAAGAGCTCTCGGGATCGTCGACTAACCTTGCAGATCACGTAAGTAACAGCGTTATATTCATAATATGTGCTGTGCTGTTTTGGTCTGCATGCGTCTCTGCTGCTGATAGAGAACAACCGGGCTTGTATACTTTTTTTTAAACACAATGCATATGAATAATCGGCTTGTTTTTAGATAATCAGATGTGTTTGAAGTGTCTCATAATGCCTACTTTTGGGCTACTTAGCCTGTGCTCAGTGTGTGACCCTGCTGTGCCATCAGTAAATAGAGCATGCTCTGTTCTGCAAGGAAAATCTGCCGATCGATGTTCTAAGGTCAAAAGCTAGATGTGATACAATAGACTGAGTTATTGTTTTAGTCTTTTGATTAGGGGCAGTCATGAGTGCATAATGCGTCCGTGCTTGCTTGTGTGTTCGGGGTTTGAGTGACTGTGTGTGTGTGTGTGTGTGTGTGTGTGTGTGTGTGTGTGTGTGTGTGTGTGTGTGTGTGTGTGTGTGTGTGTGTGTGTGTGTGCATTAGAGGGTGCGTGTGTGTAAATCGCTGACGTGCGTTATGGAGAGTTGGGAAAAAAAACGTGAGGCAATTATCTGTTACGCAGGTTTAACGTTAAAGCAGGGTATCAGTGGTAAGCTTTAGCTTTAGGCCAATATTTAAAAAGAAAAGGGCTTTATATGTGGGACTGTGGGAGCTGGATATGGCCTCTGTGTAAAGCTGTGGATTTTGCTGCAGAGGTGGAGAAAGTGGTAGCCTATTGAAATAGATCTCAGAGCTAAAGGCTTACCATCAATGTCAAGTTCACAAGGCATCTGATGGTTCGTCTGGAGGCCTTACATTGCTGTTGATGTTAATGTGTTTAATTGTTTCGTATTGATTGCCGTGTGGGTTGCTCTGCAGTGGCTTTCTCCTCTGCTCCCCATTTTATGGCTGGAGGCTCCATAATGCTGAATTCAATTATATGCACCTGAAGTACAGTAGCTTTAAATTTGAGGATCGATTCCCTGGTTTAAATCGTGCATTTTCGGTGTTATAATCACGGGCTCTCCCCCCGCAATATGGATTGAGCTGACAGTGTATTATTGAGTTGATATCTGTGAATTATTGCGTCTTGCATGCCTGTGGTAAAGCTAATGTTTTGGTGGGGGAGAAAACGAGCGGGCTATTGCAAGTAAGTGACTAGTTAATATATGTGGAGCGCAAAGCCAAGCCTATTAGGAATTTAAGCAGTTTTAAGTGTTATGCAAAGTCACTGCGCTGCATCTGTTGGGTCTGGCTATAGGCCTAATAGCAGCGGATTCCCTTTGAAAGCCCGTCGCGTTCACATGGCCATGCTGCGCACCGCGCAAGGTGCATTAAAACATAATTAGACC
The DNA here is from genome assembly GCF_900634415.1 of Cottoperca gobio. Taxonomy (NCBI): domain Eukaryota; kingdom Metazoa; phylum Chordata; class Actinopteri; order Perciformes; family Bovichtidae; genus Cottoperca; species Cottoperca gobio. Next base: position 6,884,027 of record NC_041376.1, on the reverse strand, counting down.
GAAGATGCCGATGTTGGTTTGAGAAACGGTCAAAACGGCAATATTGTGGTCCTCCAACACAAGTGTAGAAATGAGGCATGCTGTTGTTTATATTGCAGAGATTAGATAAACTAGCCTGTTTAGTTTCATGGCAGATGGTTGATACTCCAGGCCAATTTCCAACGGTGCCTCCAGTGCTCATACACCAGCTTTGTCATCAGTCCACTTGTGAGAATATTTTCATAATTAAAAAATTAGATATGCCAATAAAGCAAATCAGGAGCAGCAATAAACAAGGAAGGTTGCATGACAAGTCATTTATCTTGGAGTCATTTGGACTGACCACCTCATTAGGTATTTATGTTTTGAGGGATTTATTTCACATCTGTGGCACCAGTGAACTTTTTATTATACCTAACTGCTTGGCCTGAATATGGTAAAAGCAGAAGAGTCCCCCCCCCCCCCATTGTTTGCTTTAGGAGCTCTGTCTGAGCAGAGAGTGATTTTAATCATGGCTGAGCACTACATGTTATGGAAACATACACACTTCAGTTTATAGTTATATTTGTATAAATAAAAAAGGCTTTTTTTGTGCAGTGTGTGAGAACATGTGTGCACCTGGTGAGGCTTTAGTGGAAATAATATTTGTAGAAAGTGAAACTATTGAAGTGAAAATGTGCACACTGCCGTCATGATGCAAAAGCCTTCTAGTAAATAGTTAACTTCTCCAGTGTTATTTCCATGTCTAATTGGAATGTGTTTTGAATATTGCAAACAATGCACAAAAATGCATATGGCAGCAAAACTGTGCCGCTGGATGGAAAGCAATTTCCGTCCTAGTTGTCTTGTTTTATTTATTTTATTTATTCATTTGTTTTTGGCTCTATTTTATTATTCATTTCTGTCCTTGCTTCTCATTGAGGAGAGGAAGGCGGTTTGATAGTTAGATATGCTAATTTATTTAGTTAGAATCTCTCACGTCCATTTTTCTTTGCTTTGATATGCATTTTTAATATATAGCCCTGGGCTACATCTCATTTGGTGAAAGTTGGTTTTTCTGGAGATGATGAGGCTCTTCACTGTGAAGGAGGCGGCACGTTGAGCTTGTTTGTACGTGTGTGTGTGTGTATATGTGTATGTGTTCTCCTTTTTTTTACCTCTTTCTGTCTCCCTCCTCTCCCCTCTTCATACCTGACAGCAGAGCATAATAAGCACAGTTTTATTTACACTTGAATGCAGCATTGTCTTAGAGATGATTGGATTATGGTATAGTGAGAGCGGGATGAGGCCTTTGCTGACACTGTTGATTTCTCTTATTCGCTTGCGGTGACTATCTCAACCATGTAGCCCACCCAAGGCTTCCTAACTCATCGCCCCTCCTCAGATCAACCCCATCCCAATTAAAAGAAAGAAAAAAAAGATGTTGTATTACACATGAAGGGTGATGGGGAAGAAGAAGAAAAAAAAAACACAGAGCGGTGTAGATTTGTAAACGGTTGATACAGTGTGTGTGCTTGTCAATGGTTTGCTCTCTTGTCTTTTAATTAATGAATAAAATTTCTGTCTCTTCTGTGCTACATCCAATTAGGGAAGCAAATAGAATTAACAGTGTCTGAATATTATCTGTTCTAATGAATTAGCCTTTGTGTCTTCTCGTGCTATTGTGCTGCTTCTCCAGTAAAGCTTACATATTAGCAGAAGGCTTTTCATTTCCTCCATGCATATGCATTACGCTTTTGAAAGTGCCTTTGAATTTCTGCATAGTTTCAGATTTGTTATAGAGAAAGTGTGTAGGATTTGCAGATCCCGCCGCTTTGTTTTGGAGAGCTTTCCTCAGGGAGTGATAGTAGTTCCCATAGAGGTTATGGTGTAGCTTATCTTACCCCTGCATGGCTGGAAAGGGGGGACGGGGGACGGACGCTTTCTCTGTTTACATTTGATTTTCTGGTACAGGCTCTGAGCACTGTAGACCATTGGTCAGAAATGGTGATGTCACAGGTTCAGTCAAGTAATAGCAATAGTTCATGTCGTGCCTATGCAGTGATTTACTGTGTGTATCGGCGGAGAAGGCTGCTCAGTAATGTCCTGTTTCTGTATGTCACTATGCATGGTGCAGCGCATACACAGCCTCTCTTCCTGTGGACAGAGAGCCCTCGGGCCGAGCCGGCCCGCTCAACCGTGGAATTTCTCAGTTTTGGAGGTGTTCTAATTCAACTAGCTTTGTTCTCCTCGGGGACCGACTACGTTCAGATCTCTCCCCCCCCCACCCCCCACCCCCCTTCTCATGAAAACAGTGCTGCGTTGACTTGGACCGCTCTGTCTGTTCCACACAATTGTTTTGTGATGGTGGGATGTCTGGCCTTACATTTCCTATTTGATTAGTGTTCAGTGGCAGGGCCCTGTTGGCAGGCATATCTAATCATCGCTGCCGCGGCTGGAGAGAGAGGCGAGGCTCACTTGTTGCATCTCACACACTCCCCTTCCTTTAACTGCATGTGTGCTGAATGACTGCAAGGAAAACAGTTGCTGAGCAGGCGTTGTAGGATCATGAGATACATGTATGTGGACTCGTAGTGTAAATGCAATATACAGTTAATGTTACATATACTCAGCAATTCAATACAACAGCTCTGCCATTAATCCTACCGTCACAAAGAGAATAATCCTCAGCTTTTTGTTGATATTGTTAGAAATGTGTAACTTCTTTTATATGTTTATTATTGAGGATTATAATCAAAGGTGATGCTAAACTGTACTGCAGTTATTTCTTCTCACTATGACCTCAATACTATAACATGCAGTTGAATTAACACTATGACAGTGTCAATGAAAGAAAGATAATTATAGGAATCATAAAAATAGACTTTATGGCAGAACAGTTGTATTGAATTACATCAGTTTGTACAGGTGTAGTGTATATTTACATACTCATATTTAGTGTTGTGTGTTACAAGGAATAACTGAACGCAGAATGATCTATAATGACTTTTGTGTTTATGCTATTTCATATTTTTGAATAGTCATTTTGATGTGTGCTATGAATACATATTTGCACGTGTAATGTGGCATTCAGTAAAAAGTGAAAAGGGTTGTTTCTGCCTCAGAGAAAGTTAGGAAGCATAAATATGACAACTCAATCCCTGGTGTCTGTTAAAACATGCTGCGGTGAATTATTACCTTCTAAATGAAACACAGGACTCTTTATATTCGGGATAATTGAGGGTGTTGTAAATACTCAGTTGTTTAGAAGAGGTGAACCTACACATTTCTAAAGAGGCTGTGTATAATTACTTGCTCAATCCAACAGAAATGTGGCTTTTTTTCTCTGTTTATGCTATGTAGCAAGATGTGTCTTGAAATGTCAGCTGGTGTTATGATTTACGGCCCTGCGTGTTTCTGGTGTGTCAGCGATTCTGTACATGTACACACGCACACACACACACACACACACACACACACACACACACACACGAGGCTAGTCGTTCTCAGCCTACCCCACACTGCTACTACACCGACAGATTTCTTCCCCTTTTCCTCTGGGTTCCGGGGGAATTTGAGGGAAATTCAATGATGCCGCTAAATCAATTTTATTTGAAATTCCTAGGGATGTAGGCAGAGTGCAGAGAGGAAAGTGAGATTGTGCCAGGCAGGTGTTTGTAAATGAGAAACAGGGGACAGTAGCAGAGGAGACTGCAGCATTCTCCTGCTCTCCTGTGGCCTGGCTCCACTACAAGCCCCCCCCCCCCCCTCCCCATATTGTCTCCTGCTTTTATATTAATTACAACTTGTATTATCAGCTGCCAGTTGCTAACCCCGGCAAATAGAAAAGGCTGCCCCTAGAGACCACGCTTCTTTTGTATCTTAGTCTCTATCTTGTCCTATTGTGTTTGTGTGTGCGCGCGCCTGCACATGCATGTGCGTTTGCTTGCTCGTGTTCTCCTCCTCCTCCTCCTCTTCCTGGTAACACTGCTCTTTAACACAATTAGTGAAGAGCTTGGAGTGAACCATGTTTGACTCCTAATTATGCCCAGCTTTAAGGGATAGTCACATGGGCTAGAGGCCTTCTTTTCTCTTTTGCTTCTTCCTCTTGTTTTTCTTCTTCTTCTTCTTCTTCTTCTTCTTCTCCTTGTTTGGTTGAAGAAGACTGTTTGGGTGACATGATTCTTCCCCCCCCCAACTTGTTTGAACTTTATCAGACCCACGAGGGTTGCGACAAAATGGTTGTGTGTGTTTACGCTGCGCTGCGCGGTGTCTGTTGATGCAGCCTCCGTAGCTCAGAGAGGCCCACTAAATTATTCATGGAGGAGGAAAGGCTGTTGCTTTTGTCGCCTTGTTGAGCGTGGAAAGTTAACGCTTTTGTTGCAATATTTGTTGTCTTGTTTTGCAGACAGGGTTATGAATGAGAGGTGACTCGCAGGCATTAAAAGAGAAGAGTGTGCTTCATTAGAGATATCCACTGCATATACACTAGGCGTAGTCGAGTGTACTGTATTATTATATATTAGGTCATATAAAGTGCTGCGGTCGGCTTTTTGTCCAATAAGAAACAAACTAACAAAGCATTATCTATATCCCTGCATACAGGCCCATTAAACCCACAGGGTAGCAAATCATAGCAAAATATCATTCCCTTTAACAGCATTAGCTGAGGTGTCTTTGAATTTAATTTAGTGCCAGCGCCATTAAAAATGACACATTACTCTGCAATGATAGCTAAATTAAGTCCTATCGATTCAGCTGTTGCATTAAAACCGTGCTGTGGCCATAGCTGGCAAGTGTTACAGAGAGAGAGAGAGAGAGAGAACAAGAGAGCGAGAGTGTGTGAGAGCAGCGAGCATAGTTTGTCAGGTCTGTCTCGCATCTTGTCTCATTGTGAGGAAGTAGAACCCAGTCATTTTCTTCTCTTGGAACAACAACAGCCCGTTCAGAGAGCACCAAGCCCAGCTCTGCCTAAATACATTATACAGTCTGGGACTTTTACCTCCTTCCCTCCTCGTTCCACACGACAGACAGCAATTAGACTGTTTTAAAAGGGTTGATGGGCTTTTCCCACATTAGTGATTTTACTCAGCATATGCTGTGTTGAGAATAACAGACAACAGACCTTGTTCCCATGAAGTATACCATGTGTTGATCAGTGGTCACATCGAGCAGGGACACTTTCCCCTCCGCTCACTCTGGAGGGCTAAAACCCACGTATGGGCTTTTGTTCACCCTGTCTTCGTACCCCTCTTCTGAGCAATTCTCCGAGCTCTTTATCTGATTGCCATCCGGTGAACAGCTGACGCTGAGAGGGCCTTGAGTGGAGCAGAGGGTCTGAAGGGCCTTGTGTGTTTCTGTCTGCTGTTTTCAGCTCCAAGCTGTTTGAGAAAACAGCCCTCCTTCCCCAAAAAACTTAGCAGATAAAAGGGCCTCGCTCACAGGCATAGCAGCAGCCTCTGCAGCAGAACAAGCAGCCCCACATCAGGACTGCACACCCACGGGAGCTCGACAGCCGCTTGTCTTATATCCTCTGTTTCCCTGAAAACCTCCACGCGTCTCCGGGCACTATCCTGTCTGTCCTCCACCAGTACAGCTCACTCTGACTGGGGCACCAAAGTGGGCAGGCAGGCTCCTCTCTGGTGGGAACTGAAGGAGAAGAAGTTAATCAGGAACTGAAGTTAGACAGAATGGTAAAAACGGTCTCTGTCTTGGAATAATCTGTGGCGTGCACTTTTTCCTTCTGCTTTCGTACGTATGTATGTGTGTTGATGTGTGTTTGAGGGAGAGGGAAAAAACAAACCATAGCGGGAACTGAGAAGTGGGTTGAGGTTTGTGGGAAGCCTTGGTGCAGGCCTGTGTTTATTTGGCTTGGGCTTGGCTCAAGGGGCCGCTTCTCTCGGGGGCCCCAGACAACGTTGGGTTTACGTTCGGCAACATTTTGTCATCGTGCTCAGGTGACAAGTGAAATTGGGAAAGACTAGCTAGGGTTGTGTGAGCTGTATCAGCTCTGTGAGAGAGGCTGTTTGGGGAGTGTGTGTTGGATTGAGCCAATATGACGTGATCAGTCTGTCCCTCTATTGCCTGAATGGCAGAGGAAATTCCACCTCCAGCCTGCCTTCATGTGGCACTGATAAAGCCTTTCCTGTACAGTTGAAAAATCCTGTTTCCCCGTGTGCACCGGCAGTGGGAATGACCAGGAAAGAGAGCAGGGGAAGGAGAGAAAATGAGCTGTAGGCGGAGGGAAGGAAAAAAGAAAGACACCTTAAAAGCTATGAATTTGTTTATGGACATTTCTTTGAAGTTAGCCAGCAAAGATTTAACACTTTTTTTTTCAGCATGTGTTTGTATATATAAAAGTGAGTGTGTGTGCATGTGTGTTTATACTTCTTGCTCTATTATGTCATTAGCATGTGTGCGTAAGTGTATTTCTGCAAGCCTCTGTGGGCGTGAGTGTATGTCGGTGTGGGCGTGTTCACATTTTTGGCAGATTAGCAGCAGAATCACTGTCATATCTTATTTTCATTTCTGACAGTGGTAATGATTAATGGCGGCTGTGGTGTGTTTGGACTTTTTACCTCTATATTTCTCACTTGACACGGAAGTCTCAATTGGTTATGGTATAAACGAACTCCACTGGGCTCTGCCATATGTGTTTAGACAATTACTCACAAGTGCTCCACTTGCAACGTTCAAAATCAGACGCCACATTAACAGTGCTGCGTTTTGCTCTCATGCATTAATGAAACACTTTGATTACAGTGTTTTGACTTATTGCCAGCTGCTTTAGTGCATTAGTTACTTTCTATTCATCTATGATTTTATTGGCATCGTTGATTGTCTGCTAGCAGGGAAATAGGCGACGAGGCTCTTCGCCTTGCCAGGAGAATGTAAGCAGGCCAAGGACCTTCGCAGTGCCTGTAGACTCTTACAGATGTCACTCACTTTTCCAGCGTACTCATATGGTCTCTCTCTCTTTTTCTGTGTCTCTCTCTCCTCCCCTTCTCCCCCTCCCTGCTCTCTCTCTGCTCCTGGTTTGCGGTTTGGACGGGGAATGTGGATGGATGCACGGATGGATCCCACGCTTGCTTTCGCTCTTCTCAAACCTCAGAACCCAGCTTCCTGGAGAGACCATGATGACGCCACCTCCACACACTCAGCCGGCACACCGGGGCCCTCCAGCGGGGGACACGCTTCACAGAGCGGTGACAACAGCAGCGAACAAGGTGAGCCAGCACAGAAATGGGCATGCACACACACACACACACACACACACACACACACACACACACACACACACACACACACACACACACACACACACGCACTCAAGCACCAACACACAAGCATACATAGATGCAGGCACAGGTCCATGCAGGACATATTAATCATCATGCATGGGTAGAGTTGCCAACACTTCACTTTAACCCTGTTTAATGTGAGATCTACGGTGAATAGATGGCACATCTCTCTATACACATATGTCCCAGTCCCTCCTTTTGCATATTGGATTATCCCGCTTTTTGAATTGCGTCCATGTAAACACATAGTCACACCTAAAAATGAACCCGCTTATGACACTCACGCGCAAATGCAAGCAACACCCACTGTAATATACCAACCTAGTAAAGGGCTTTCCAAAATGTTGCTATTTAGAGAGCTTAACAAAAGCTGGTGATTAATACTATGTTTCTGCCAGTTCTTTCTTGCATTTAAAGCATATTAACTTTGCTCACACAACAGCCCCTAATTATGTCTCAGTGAGCCTTCTTTTATCTAGTACACGACCTGCCAAACAGCAATAATGCATTTCAAAATAAATGTATTTGAAATTATTACAGATAGTTTGTGCAAGTCACAGCTATCTGCCTTGTGTTTTTGTCACGGTCCATATCAAATTTGACATGTAAACGATCAGAAGCATACGCTGTTAGTTGAATTCCAGCATCGATACAGTGCGAGGTTAAAATTGTTTATTAAATGCAACCGCTGCCTGATTTAAGAGAACAGATGATGAGCTCTTTCCTTTCTTGCCTTCTCCTTGTTTTGAACGCAGCAAAATCTCCTTTCACTGGCAGCAGAGTGTGTGTGCGTGTGTGTGTGAGTGTGTGTGTGTGTGTGTGTGTGTGTGTGTGTGTGTGTGTGTGTGTGTGTGTGTGTGTGTGTGTGTGTGTGTGTGTGTGTGTGTGTGTGTGTGGGGATCTCCTTCTGTATCCGTGTGTGCCCTCTGGCAGTGTCCACGGTTTTGCATGAAATTTCATCACGCCGTCTACACACACAAACACGCTCAAACACTCAGACACACACTCACAAAGGCTCGCTCTCAGAGTGAAGCCGCTTGCCGCGTCACGTTCATTGCTAGCGTTTTGCCGATAAGCGATCAAATGCATCGATGGGATGTGTGTCTGTGGTGGGGCCCTTTAAATCATCTTCCCCTCGTCAGACAGAAGCAGCAGTTGAACCATTACTGACCACAGACTGAGGGCCGCAGCAGACCTCTGTGGTTGGCTGTGTCAGAACTAGTTGGATCACAGGCTAGTTGATGATAGCTAGGCCTTGGCTAAGCAACAGGATAGGCTACTTCTGTTTGACTGTGAAAGCATAAGGAAAGAATGGGGCATAATACGATTACACCAATAGGAATAGGGAAAGGGATAATTCACCTTGTTCTTGCACCCCTCTATTGTGAGCCGACCAAAGGCACATTTACAGAAAGAGAAGAAGAACGAGAGAGCTAGAGACATTGATGTAAATTAGGTGTTGGATTATCTGATATGGAAGTAATAACATTAGTTAAAAACACTGTATGATTGCAGGTCAGAATAAAAGAGCATAGGTGGAGTTTTTGCACTCATCTTTGCAATTACAAGTAGCATGGGAGATGAAGGCGGCAGGAACAACAGAGAGAGAGGGGGGTGGGGGGCATGGGAGAAAGAAATGCACTGCCTATTGATTATTTTACACACATAAGTACAAGTGACCTGTAATCCACAGAGCACTTATCGACTCCTCTCCCCACCGTATCCAGTAACAGCGGATCAATACGGGCCAAAGACAGTTACGGTACAGCACCGCGCATCGGGCCAAGATAGGCCTAGACTAGATCAGGGCCAGAGCCTGACCTACACTGAAGAGTGCTAAATGTTTCATGGCAACAACAAAAAAGAAAGCAGCGTAGAATGGATACGAGAACTTCAAAACAGAGACATTGAAGTACAGAGGTGAAAAGAGTAGAGAAGGTGAAAAAGTATGCAGAGCGAGAAAAAGGAGAACGAGAAGGGGAAAAAAAAGAGAGAGGGCAGCTGATTTAATGGTCTAATGAGGCCGTCCTCCAGCCAGTTGTTTTGTGTGAGGCATGCTCTGACCTTTCGCTCCGCTCGGGAGCCCCGCCGCCTCATTTTTCACATTCTTGCAATTACGTTAACGCTTGAAGCGCTCGCTGACTCCCGACTCTGGCCCTTCCATTCTGACAGAGCTTTCCCTCCCCAACCTCTCCACCTTTCCCCTCCTCGCCTCCACTCCACGCATGAACTCGCCTCCTATCTCAATACATTTCCACATAAAATTTGTAGTCCACACTCTCAAGTCCACAGAGAAAATGTGAAATGTGTGCTTCACTTCAGTAATGGGGTCTTTAACAGCTTGGCCCCTGTTAAAAGGGGTGACGATGTGGATCAGTTGAGGAAGACAGAATAGATGGGAGCGAGTGTGTGTGTGTGTGTGTGAGAGAGAGAGACAGGGGGGGGAAAGAGTACGTGAGACCCTCATTGCTTTGTGGTTTCAGCTGCCAATACAAACAATCAACTTTTCTCTTCCATCTTGAAAGTTGTGTTGTATGTCTGCCTGTGGCTTAAGAAACTTTAGAAAATGTATTCAAAAAGTGACTTCACTCCATTTCTCCCAAGAATGTCGAAACATACCTCACAGTGACCAAGTCGAAGTGTTTTGAAGAGTGAAAGGTTTTAGCTTTCCCTTCTCATTTGGCTGCTGTTCGGGGATGTACAGAAGAATAAAGATCAGTATCACTCTCGTACCTTTGTTTTTTTAGTTCTGTACATGAAGTGCATACAGGACTCAGGATGGTTTGCTATGAGCCGATACAAATCTCCGTCTTGTATCTCAGCTTTGCTCTGAGCCTGTGCCAAAAAAACAATTTAACAAGTGCGCAAATATGTATCGTCCCTCTTGTGGAATAATTTATTGTCAAGCTGTAAACCAAGGTGAAGCATGCTCATAGCTGTGAGTAAAGCTTGCCAGTTAAGGTTCTGACACATATGAAAAGGGTTTCAGTACAATACTCAGATCTGTAACCTCTCCCCAACCCCCGCTCTTAACAGACTTTTTTTTCCTCCCTTTTTCTCAGAATTTCCCTCCAAAAAAAGAAAATATGAATTATCACCCTCAGGACAAATTCTGCACTCTCACTTACTGACTCTTAGAGAGTGCCTCCCTATGTTCTAGCTAGATAAACAAATCTCAGCATTTACGGGTGATGGTTCAGAAGGTAACGCACAATAACTTCATTGGGTCTGCTCGCACATCATTTTGATTAACAGTCCTTTGGAGCTCCTCCAAGCTTATCTAGAAACATCAGAGACATCAGTTGCAGGGAGTTAAACTTGATAAATGGGCCTGCGTTAAGATAGCGCTCGTTTCCAAGCAGGTGTCTGTAATATGTTAAACACCCAAAGAGTGTTGGAGCAGTGTGATGAAATACTCTGCACGTTTGCCCACACCAAACACAGTCATGAACTGTAAAACCCCAACACTGATTCAGCACGGTAGCTTTTACCCTCTTGCTGTATGTGTATATGTGTGTGTCAGAGTGTGTGTGTGTGTGCATGCCTCAGCTCCAGTCCACACTTGTAATTATTAGCTATGCATGAAGACCAAAATCCACGTTGACATCTTGAGTGGTGAGCAAAGGGGCTTTCTCTACAATTCTACTGTAGATGGAAAAGGCTCAACAGAAGAGAGGAGAAAGCATTTTGTACATTTTCTCAGCAATTGAACAATCCCCGCGCTCTGCGGATAGACAGACTCCCCAGAGAGACGGAGAGAGGCAGAGATGGAGAGAAAGGGAGGAAGAGAGGGAGAGCTTGAGTGTTCGGCTCCAAGGGAGCATGCTGCGCTTGATGGTATTGTGGTACATTTGTGTGTGTGTGTGTGTGTTTGTGTATGCGTGGGGAGTGTGGTGAGCTCCCTTGGCCCTGACCAGGGGCCCCACTCAGAAAGGTCTTTGTGGTTGAGCTCACCAGAGGGGGGTCATTTCTGGTGGGGACACGACTCCCTGTGTCAGCCCAGAAAGTCCCAGCATGAACAAGGCCAGTTGAATCTGGCCTTATGCAGGCCTTTTTGGCTTTACTTTTTTTTACAGCTACACTTGGGGCTCAGGAAGACCCAAAATTATGGACTATAAAGAAAAAGAAACTGTAACCACAACAGAAAGATCAGCAGAGTCTGTGCTAAACGCAAGATGGAAGCCTTGTTGCGTTTTAGTAGCCTATACTTCAGCTCTGGAGTGATCAGCGAGGTGTGTCTGTGTATAGAACATATATATATTGTGTGTGTGTGTGTGTGTGTGTGTGTGTGTGTGTGTGTGTGTGTGTGTGCATGTGCGTGCGTTAGCTGGTTCCCTCTAAGTGCCTGTTAGAGTTTAATTTAGTGTAGTAATTAAAGCTGAACACTGGCCCATAAACAACAGATAAACAATAAAGCAGACCCAAGCCCTGCTGTTTCATGGCTCTCACTCCCAGCTGTTGGAGCACTGATAATTTTTACACAGTGCCCCCACCTCGCCACAACACAATGCTGAAGCAACAAGGGTGTGTATGCGTTGTTAATGTGTGCTTGGGTATATTTTAGTGTGTGATGACCGAGGCTGGACAAAAAAAGGCCAAAGAAACACATAAACACACAGGATATGTCCACTTCCCCTCTCGAAAGAAAACACAGAGAACCACAGCGTAGCAGAACATTTTAAGAGGAGTAGTCTGCCTCGGTAGCCTCTTACAAATCCAGCTCAATGGCAACAGCGATCACATAAACATTACACCAAGTGCAGCCAACCTATTTAAACTATAACTTGCTATAGTTTGCCACCAGTGGCAGTAAGTAAACTGAACTTCAACAGGAAACAAGCTGTAGATATACCTGCTTAATGAGGATAACAATGCCACAGTGTTCCTCACACACTACTGTGTGCAATTTTAGCCTTGTCACTACATGTCAGCCCCATGTTAGTCAGGTGTCTGTTGTGAGAACAGTGCAGTATGTCTGTCTGATGGTTTGTTGGGAAGGGGCAGGGCCATTGTTGAAAGCTGAGAAGAGTTGCTGTGGAGGGGGAGAAAACATGGTACGGAGGGGATACTTTCATGATCCCATTAGCATAAGAGAGGCTAAATTATTCATGTGGAGTGCTTAATCTATGGGGAAAAGTATAGTTAATGCACATAGTTTTAAAATGGATCCCTCCCTGCCTCTGCTCTAACACCAGATTCTTGCTGGATTCAGCATTCGCCGGCATTTACGGGAATGGCTGTCACTCTACCCTGCACACACACACATAGACATAGTGTGTGTGGGCATATGTGCACTGTTACTTAAGCGCTGCTGCACTTCAAGCTGTTTCAAGGGGCTCTGCTCTCAGGCTCATCCCCTCTCTCCCCCTCTCCATAAGTCCCTTTCTCATCCTCTCCCTCCCTCTCTTTCCATTTATTCTTCCACCTCACTTTCTACCACCCTCCTCCCTCTCTCACCGTCTCCCTCACACTCCTCTCCTCTCTCACCCCTCTCTGTCTCGCTCTCAGTACCGCAGACTACCTGGCCCTCATCCAAAATGTGATTAAAGAGAATGATCAGCTCCCTCAGCTCCCTCCTTCCTTCCGCTCTCTCTCTCTTCCTTTTTTTTATGTCTCTCTGTGTTTCTCCTGACCTTGTGTTACGTTCTTAGAGTCTATAGATGATGAGAGGGAAAAAAACACATGAAAACAGCGAAAGCAAAGGAACTGTAAAGGGATGCGGGCTGCCAGAGAAGTCTGCTCCACTTCCAGTAACATAGACCTCTACCCACAACATCACCACCACTCCATCCACACTGCAGCTCAAGCTTTCCCGCTCTTCCTCTTATCGTCTCCTTCTTTCCACTCCTCTCTTCCTCCCTCTTCCCGCTCCTTCAGCTCTGGCTGGGGCCTGGTCCCTCTGGTCCATAATCACGAACAGGCCCCTAGTGCGACCCGGACCAACCCAACCTGGCCTTGCTTGGCCAGGAACTGAGTCCTACACATCAGGAAAACGTGCATTAACTGGGTCAGCCTAATGTGCAAACTAATGTTTGGAGAACATAGGGAAAAAATTACCCAGATTATTCTGACAGCAGCTGAGGAGAATGTCTGTCTGTTTTTGCGGCATTAGGGGAAACCTTAGGGGAGCCATTTTTTTTCTTTCTTTCTTTTCTTCTCTTTCTCGGAGAAGTAGATGAAGACCGGTTTATCTGGGAGTGAGTTGAGCATAATTAAAAAGCAGAAAGGAAAGGTGTTGCAAGGAAGTAATTATGACAGTAAAAAGAGGGGAGTGACTTTTTCCCTCTTTTACCCAGAGGCTTGGGCCAAAAAAACAAAGACAGAGTGCAATGCTGTTGTATCAGTTCATTGGGTTTACACACCCATGTTCCTTTGCTGATTACTCCAATGCATGTGGTGATGATGAGGAGTGCACAGGGGTCTGATGTAATATAGCTAAAAGGGATTTGAGCGCATGCCCCAAAGGGCATTTCCACGTCCATTAATGCTGCTGTATTTTCACAAGGATGACAGTGCTTCAGTTCTTTAAAGGGGGAGTGTTTTCCCAGGAAATCTTTCTGTCTTGCTTCAGTAGGCTAGCCTGAAGGGGGTCAGCCAAGAAGTCACCCTTAAGAGGTGATAATCCAATTGCTCTTGTCCTCACCAGATTTGTTTTCTCCTGGTCTGGCAGTGTGTTTGTGTCTGTGTGTGTGTGTGTGTGTGTTTACAGAGAGTTTAAGCATGCGTGTGTGAATGTAATAGACATAGAATGGGAGGCAGAGGCAGCAAGATGCCACCGGTTTCTTCTGTGTCCAACCCCGGGCCCCATTCTAGATCAGAGAGAGGTTACGGAGGCCAAGTCTTTCAAAGGCACACCTGCAGGGAAAGTCCAAAAACCCTGACTGCCAGCTTACACAGGCCCGTTTAAGGTGTGCTTATTTGGAGTTTAACCCTGACTTCAAATGTCCTTTCCCTCTCTCCCCCTTTGTGTTTGACCAATGGGCCTTGTGCTCTTTTACTTTCTTTCCTTTCTTCTGCCTCCCTTGGCTCTTTAATCTCCTCCACCACCCCCACCCTTCCAATTCTCCTCCCCCTAATATCCAAACCCCACATCACAGCAAAGGTCCCTCCCAAAAGACAGCAAGCGGTTGAGTAGAGTGGCTTAGCAAGGCCAGCTATAGCTTGTTCACTTGCTGTGTGGTTTTCTCTTGTGTAAACCAGGGTTTACACACTGAAGCACATTTGGAACCGAGCAGAGCAGCTATACCCTACAGGTAGTGCTTTAACCATGCTGCCGCCGTCCAAGAGAGTGGGAGGATGATAAAGGAAGTGTGTTACAATCCCGAGTTCTTCCTCTCCGCTGCTGATTTTCACGCGCACATCTTTCACGTTTATGCAAAGCTTTTGAGGGCATTATGCAAGATAAGCTCATTTTCTCGTCTGATTCCCACTCTAGTACATGCTTTAATGACTCTTAAAGCCACGGGCTGCTTTTTTAGGCATAATAGCAGTCCCGCGGTCTCTCAGTTTCCACGTAACCAGAGTGCTTTTTCCACACCTTATCACTTTTGTTCACCCATTTTATGGGTATTGGAGAGCAGGCGGAGGTGAGCGATTTGACAGTGGTTAGTGCCATGAGCCCTAATGTTTATTGGAAGCAAGCGTCTAATAATTTTTGATTACCCCAGAGGAGGTATTAGCCATGTTAGTCAGCAAGGATAATTTCTTATTTACATGCCCCAAGCAGTGAACACTCTGAAGGAACACTGGGGCTAAATGCGCAACAAAACGAATCAAACATGCCAAACGAGATGCTCCATCCTGGCTGGCTGCAGGGCTGAAGCTGAGAAAACCTTCATTATGCATTTACCATAATTCATTTAGAGGGTTATCAATTTGCAGAATACAGAGAAGATGTTTGGAGGGGGAAGCAACAACACCATATCAAACGAGGGAAGAGAAAAAGGAACAAGGGAAAGCGAGATGAAAAGGAGTAAGATATTCAGGGATAGCTCACTGCCTGGATTTTTTAAATGTTGTTCCAATTACACACTTTGCCATGTTTTGAGGCAGAACTTACATGTTAAATGCTGCAATCTCCTCTCTTTTACCAGTGTCACGCTCCGCCCCCTAGAAAAGCAGAAGCTGATTTCTTTTTAATGAAAGCCATTTGGCACAGGAATTCTCTTCTATACAATTTTATGTTGAGATTGAGGCTACGCAGTTCTAGTTCAAATATTGTCTTTCTGTTCATTTAAGGTCGCTCTTTGTTTGGCCTCTGCCCTGCTTACTCAAGGGCTTCTTGTATCTGTCTCTCAGTGTGGATTTCAGCACAGTTACTACATGTTTTCATTTTTCTCCCCTGGCAACACACACTGAGAGAAGAAAAAGACCTTTTAAAGCATCTTTCCCTTCGCCATCAGGCAAGGATGACTAAGGCCCCATTAGAACAATTGCAGGAAACTTAGGGAGACGGGGACTGCTTAAAAGAATGAAAGCAGCCAGAAAACACCACTATCTTGTGATAACCAGGGCTTTCTCTCATTATCTAAACACAAAAAAACCTCCACCTTGGAAAATGTTCACTCGCTTCATTCAAAAATAAAACAATGAAAACAGAGAGGTAAAAAAGCGAGACAAAAAAAGAAAAAACATTTAACATTTTCCAAAGTGAAGGGGGAAAAGCTGCATTGTTTAGTACGAATGCTTACTCCCAGGGATGCAGTCCTTAGACAACTGTGTGTCTGCAGGAGACATCTGTGAAGCCTGACCTTGTGACCCCGGAAAGAATGCTCTTAAGGTGGGGGGGAAAACTGCCTTTACCACTGTCTCATGGCCTACAGGACAGCCCAGCAGCACCACAACAAACACAACTGCTACAGAAAATAACAACACAACAGACCAACAGTCGATGGAAAAAAAACGAGGTGGGAAAAAAAAAAAGTGGAGTGAGAGAAGCAAAAGAGAGAGACAGAGATCCTGTAAATATACAGAGAGAGAGAGAGAGAGGGAAAAGAAAAAGCATTGGAGATAGAGGAAAAAGAAAAAGGCAGATAACATGCACAGAAAACACAGACAGATCTGGATTGTGCCTCACAGGCCTGGCTGTCTCTTACTCCTTTGCCCCCCACCCCTCCTGCACACCCCCCATGAGATCAGTTTCATCCTTTATGAGTCAAAAGGGAAGCCCGGTTGAAAATGAAAGGTTACACAAGCCAGAGCCCAAGCCCTCGGAGTGAGAGAGGAGAAGATCCCCGTTGCAAGGGCCCTGCTGCTATTCAAAGCACCTGCCATTGTGTGGGCGCCCATCCAGGCCTATTGTTGTGCAGAAATTAGTCGTGCTCCCCTTGGCTCCCTTCGGCTGCAGAGGCATGCGGCAGACCCCCTTGTTGTTTTAGGTTCAGATACGTGGTCGGATAGATGCGTGGTCCTGGCTACCATCACCACTGGCTGTGGCCCTTTGCCCTTTCTCCTAAAGCACAGTATCATTCCTTTTTCTTCTTCTTCTCATCCACCCTCTGTTGTGCACTTCTCATGAACACTTTCAGGCCAACATTCCTATAGTTTCTCTCTCTTTCTTTTGTACTCCTACTCTCCTTTCTCCTTTGGTGTATATGCTTATTGTTCTTTGGAGCACCCTCATTATACCCATGGTTATATTTTAAGGGCCTCTCTCTTTGATTTTGGTCTCGTTGGGAGTGAGTGGTGGGCTAGTGGGAGCTGTAGGGCTGGCCCAGCTCTCTGGGCTCCCCAGCCAGCGTCTCGGAAAGTGGGCTTGGGGGTATTGTCGGGCTGGGCACCGCTGCAGAAGCGCCGGTGCTACGGCTAGTGCAGGGGGTGGATGTGAGGGGAAAATTGAAAAGTCAATAACGAAGGCCGCACCAAAAAAAAAAAAAAAAGGAAGAAAGAGAGGGTGAGACAAAAGGAGATGGAGAGCTTCAAAAAGCTGAGAGCTATAGAGCACTGCTAATTAATAGCATCAGAGGAACAGCTTTTTTTCTTCCTGCTGGAACTTTAGTGCTGCATATTAACTTGCAAGGCGAGGAGATTAGGAGCTTGCATTGTGAGTCAGGTCCATCTCACTGCCAGACCAGTGCAGTCCAATACAACAGCAGCACAAAGTACAGCTTTATTGCACCATAGAACTGAATTGACCCACAAATAAGTACGGAAGTATTTATTGTAAAGCGATTGTATTGCATCTCATTACAGTAATACAATAGCTTGTGTTTATTCCAAAAATAGATTGTGTGTGTGCAAATCTAACGGTGAGGTCCAAGAAACGTGAGGAAATATGAATTTTGGACAGTCAGCGAGGCAGAGTGGCAGTAATTTGAACCAAAGCTTTGCAATTTGTAATTTTTTTCACAGCAGTAATAGGCTTCTCTCTCATTTTTTTTCTTGCCATAGCAATTTCCACTGCCAACAGCTGTCAAGCCCTTAAAATCAAAATTAGTGCCATGGAATTGGGCCTTAATGAAATGACCTGCTGGATTTACTTTAAGGAGCAGGGCGGACAGTCAATACTAGCCTCGTCAAAACCCTCTCTCTGCATGCTGCGGCCCCATTAACGAAAGGAAATAGTCTCGAGTAAATGTATTAAGCACCACCTCCACCAGTCTAATTATATTTTTTCCCTTCTCTCTTCATAATTCATTCACTCTTTCATTGGTTCTTAATATTGAAAAAGGCTTTTAACTGGCTCTTCTGTCCTCATGGGGTCACCAATTATTTGTCACTATGTATTACATGAATGACAGAGTAGTCCATGTTATGTATTGGGAATAAATGTAGTGTCTCAGCACAGCTAGAAATATATTTTCTTACGTGTCAGGAGCATTTTCATTGCAGAAATACAAGATTATTTCCATAATATTGTACAGAATAATGTAGGATTAAGGGCTACGCCATGGAACCCAGAGTTGTTGGCTCTCCTCTGCTTCCTATAGAAAGAGGTGTATGTGTGCCAACGCCCAGCGGAGGACACTGGGCCCTGGTTATTGACTTGTAAAGGAGCCGGTAGGTGAGGGGTCTTGACAAGACATGAGGGTCTGACTCTCTTGTAAAGCTGTATCTGATTTTTCTGCTAGTTGGCTCCCCGGAGAGACCCACTCTACCTTGTGTTGATCAGACTCTCACTCACAGGTGTATGGAAAAACGCAGCGTTAAAAAGAATGAAAGAGTAGTTTTGTGAAAGGAGACGCTCTCGTAGTGTATGCCATGATTCCCTGTTAGGGTGAGAATGAGAGCGAGGGAGGAGTAAGCAATGGAATCAGCTGCTAGGTGAAAGTACATGTAGTATCTCATTCAGTATGCCAGGGGAAAAAAAGCCTCTTCAGATGAATGTTTTGGTGAGTTGTGTTACATGGACTCGTTAATAAGGGCATCTGCTTTTGTGTAGGTGTGATAGTATGAAAATAACAAAGCATTGTATCAGCAAGAGGATAGACAAAGCAAGTATTAGCTAAGCCAGATCCTCACTCCTTAATTTATGAGAGTAAACTGTGCTCAGAGAGAGAGAGAGAGAGGAGAGAGAGAGAGAGAGAGAGGAGAGGAGAGAGAGAGAGAGAGAGAGAGAGAGAGAGAGAGAGAGGAGAGAGATGAGAGAGAGAGAGAGAGAGAGAGAGAGGAGAGAGAGAGAGAGAGAGAGAGATAGATGCAGGTGGAGGGAGGAAGTTTTCATTGACTCTCCAGAGCAGGCCAAGCCAAAGCCCCGGCGGGATCTCTCTCAGTTTGAACTTTATCAGGGGCTACGCTTAATCAATACACTATCGGAAAAAGAATTAATTACTAAAGCAGAATAAAACAGCTGCATTTTAAACCAAGGATTCATCAATTCTGTAATCTCTTGGTTACAGCTCAGGTGTCAGGAGGATCATTTCAGCTCCATGTAATGAGGAACTGTGGGAGTTTACCACAACCCTCCTCCACCTCTATGTTTCTGACCCCCCCCCCCCCTTCCAACTCCTATCCTCCACCTCCTCATCAAGATATTTTCCTTCCTTTTCATTCAATTTCCTACCTTCTCAGCTGTTTGTCATCTACCTCCAATGTTCTCTCTCCCTCCCTCTTCCCTTGCCCCATCCTTAATAGACTAACTGTATTCTACTCTCTCACCCCCCCCCCCATCCCGCTACATTCCCTTCCCACCAAATTCCTGTCTTTGCGGGGATGGGACGGAGGGGTATTAAACTTGAAATCTCTGGTGCGAACGCTGACTGGAACGGGACATTCCCGCTGCTGCAGCCATCAAGCCGGACATTCCTCCGCTCAGGCTGGGACACCGCTGGTGTTGGGCAAAGAGGGGGGGGTGTAAGGGATGGGGGAGGTTAGTGTAAGGCGTAAAGCAAACACCACACCGTGCGCAAATAGTAATAATAAATATATTTTTGTTGTGTATCAATTGAGTGTGACAATCAAAGGAGAAGATTGTTTGGGATTAATGGCTTATTGTGAACAAACGTAGATACTGGAGGACAGGCAAGCACCATAGGAAGTTTCTCTTGGGTCACAATAACCTTGGTCGCGCTGTTGCCTCGACCACTGCCATCTACCCCTCACAGCCCTTGACCTCAGCCTAAAGCCTGTAAATGGACTGTCCTTGACTCCCCCACTATGGGGGATTTCAAGGCAGGTTGAGAAGGGGTTATGGGTGATGAATTGGGTTTTTAGTGAGCTCATTAGGAAGCCAAACAGAGTTTAGACTGGCGGAGCGGGGCAGCAGCGCAGTAATCAGTTCTGCTCGCTTTGTTCCCTGCCTCCAGGACATTTGTGTGAAGAAAAAAAAGAGAGCAAAGAGAAAAAAAAACTTCATGGCATTTGGCTGATGAGAGGGTCTGCTGAGCAGAGGCTACAATCTGATGGTTGACTTGTTGATTTATAAACCTTTTAATCCATTTACTCTACCAGCAACTCAGCTCTTTGTAACAAAAAAACCCCATCTCTGCTAAACTCTACTTTGATGCCATTGTCCATCAGGTGCGGCAAAGATGTCTGAAATAAATCCAAGTCTTCGTCGTCTCTTAGTTTAAAAACAGGGAGTTTTGTTTGTTTGGTTTTGAATTGTAATTGAGGGTAGAGAATCACTGCTGATGCTGTTGTCATACATTGCCTCAAACATTGTAGGCTGTTCTGAATCACAAAACCACACTCTGTTGAAACTGGCAACCAGAAAACAGCTGCTCTTTCTGGTGGTTTAGGTAAAAGACTTTGATATGCAATTGTTCTGAGCGGAGATTGTAAAGCCATTTCTTCACTAGCAGATGGATCCATATGATGCATTCGCATGCTCTCCATCTCTTTGTTTTCGTTTGGTCTCTTTATTCACTGCTTTTGCTACATTATCATTCCAAAGTAGGGCAACTTAGTCATTTTTACAAAGCAAAAAGTGTGGAAGCAGCTTGTTTTACTAATGATCATTCTTGTTCAATTCAACATAGCCTGGCTTGCTTTTGGGAAATACCTATTCTTTAATATTTAATGCAGCATCAAACCTTAGAATGTAGGTATGCTTCTCTGTGGACACCCAGCCCTGTTTTTCTATCAAAACAATTGTAAATTAGGGAGTAGCGTCAGTTTTGAAAAATAAGATCAACAATAGCTCCATTGTACCTTATTAAGAAAGGGAAAATAGAAGGACAAAGTTTTGGTGGACAGAAACGAGGTTTGGACAGGTGCATTGGCAGGTTGGTACATTTGTTTATCAAGAAACAAGGTATGACCCGTGATTACCTGTGAGACCAATTAGCCCCATTCAATTTGGAATTTAAGGGAAGAGCAGCAGTAGTGTTGGAGTGCTGGGGGAAGTAGGGTGGAGTTGTCAGAGAGGCAGAGAGTGTGAAATGTCTGGTGGAGACCCAAAGCCCTTCATTAGCCACTGATCCCTGTCTGCTGAGTGAGGAGCAGTCATGGGCATCACAGCTCCCTTTTAGTTCCCCCAAAAAGAGCGGGGTGAGGGGGTGGAGGGTAGCTCCCCCATCCCCTGCAATTTAGCCCTTTGCCATTCATGCAAATTGGGTCCTGACATCTGCAACAGCCTGCCTCCTTTCTTTTATACATCTTTATTCCTTCTAATCTCTTTTCTTTGGGTCTTTTTCCCTCCTCAGATAAAGCCCCCTTTAGATGGCAGAGTCTTGTCTCAGCTGACATACAACCTTTTATACATACTCCACATCTGTGTGAAAGTAGCACATTTCTGTGCCTTCACATACACATATATATGTACGGAACAAAAAAAATCCAGATCCCAGGAGGCATAAGCAGTCATTGTGCAAACCTAAAAGTTCCATTTTATGACATAATAATATAATTGTTGTTGCAGGTAGAAGGTTAATCGCACCAATCATTAGTTCAGAATAAAACCTTGGATAATATGTGTACTTTTTGCACCCAGTGCTAAATTTGAGGGGTTTGGCAGATGATAATCTTATGAAAAGATCAAGAGAGTTCTAGGCAGGGACTCTTGAGAAAAGGCAGTAACCAGGCAGCCCCCCCTGCCTCCCTCTACCTTCTGGACGAACCACTCTTCTTTGGCTCCAGGGGAGAGGCTGAAAGGGGAGGGTGGCTTTGCTTCAACCCTTATTTTGGATTAAAAGGTAAAATAGCCTGACTTGTTAAAAACAAGTTTTACCTCCAACCCTCACCCCTCCCCTCTCATTCTCTCCGCTGCCTCCACTTCAACCTCGCCCTCTATGGTAGGGATGTGCACAGTGGGGTCAACACTGTGCCTGTGAGAGGAGAGAGGCCTTGTATCGGTGGAGAGGCGATAGTTATCTCCAGCATTCCAGGGATGACAGAGAGATATCTGCCTGATGGCAGGGTTAGGGGGCTTAGAGAAGGGGCGGAGGAGGGAGGGAGGTACAGGAGTTGTTGAGCAACTACCCCCCCACCACCTCCCTCCTTCCTTCCCTCCCTGCCTTTCTTACTGCCTGACTGCCTCGCTTCCCCACACATAGAAAAAAAAACATCTAATTAGAAGCTCTTATTCCACTTCATTTAAGGGAACACTTAATGATGTGTTTTTGGGGGAGACAACTACGCATTACTTCTCATGCAAAAGGAACCACTCAGTCGTTGCACTCAGGATGCAGATACAGCTGTGTTTGAGATGGAGGTTTGTCCTCATTTCTCCCGGGTGTCATGGCTATTGAAAGAGAGAGCAAAATGTCCTCTCTGCTTCACCTTTAGCCAGTGTCCTGTTGGTAAGAGGGGGCGGTAAAGAGGAGGCGGGTTGTGACATCTGAGTTTGGCAGGGAGACTTGCTGAAGGAGAGATTTTGTTGTAATTGCTCTGACAGGTTTTAGGGCTGTTAATGACTCCGGCCTGAGCGCTACCAATTTGTCAGCATGCTTGCTGTTTACTAAGCTGTTGTTTTATGGTCCAGTGCAAGGGGCTGCTGCTTGTTTAAGCACAGATCAGGAAATAATCAGCGTAAAACACTGGCTGCAGTGGTGCAGCCACACTAAAACAGTTCAGTTTAGAGCCCTCATCTACTGTATGGATCTGAATGAGCGCAGTAAACCATATGGTGTGTGGTCACACAAGGACACACACACACACACACCGATGGGTGACTTACTGTTTGAAATTGGATGCTCAAGTGTGTGTTTTATAATTAAAGGGATTATGTTCTACTCGTTAGCACTCGTCTGTGTTATATGCTACGTGAATGCAAAACATATTGCAAGCATGCGGTTATAGCGAGAAGACCTGTAATCCCCAGTCGGCACAGAGGGCCGGCCATTCCACTAGTGTGAATAGAGCCTCTACGTGTTTGTGTATGTGTGTATGTGAGAGAGATTGTGTGTGCGTCAAGAGCATGTGGTCCCAGAGCCGCAAAGACCCCTTCGTAAATCCAGAGTAAATAAAAGGGGTAACCAGACGGACAAAAGAGGAGCCCCCACTGCTTCTCTCATTCGCTGCCATTTGGGGGACTGAATGTGCTAAACGCCGCTTATGTTGGCTGAAAAGTTGAGGAGAAAAAGAGGGGAAAGGGAGGCTCTAAATCCCCCTCTTCTTTTCTCTTCATTCTCTGCGGCCAAGCCTGCAGGGCTAGAGGTGGTGTAATAGGAGGGTGTTGGAGGGAGGGTTGGAGGGTCACTGTGGTGTGCTAAGGTAGAGAAGGCCAAAGGAGCCTCTTAGCTTCTGTTCTCCTTCTACTCCTCTTTCCTTCCAACTCTTCTCATGAGTTTCTCTCATTTGGGTGAGCTCGGGTGAACATGCCTGACTAGTTTGGGCTGACAGGGGGTGTGGGGGGTCTGTTGTAATTAGTCACTTTAACCACAGCTTCCATAAGCCACTGCCTCTACACTCTTGCTTCATTACCCTGAAACAAATGCCGGGGCCTCCCAGTGCAAAATCACTGCACTGCCTTTAGAATAATACACACACAACATCTAAAGCTTGTCTAGAGGCTTTTCAGTAGATGTATTAATAGTACAGGGACCAATAAGTCTGGGGTTTTATTTGATAACTAACCATGACTGTCTTTGAATGTTTTCCAACTATTGACAAGTCATTATTCATTCATGCGTGGGTATATCGGAATGGTAGAGTAGCAAAGGGAGGGCGTAATGATAGGCCCGCAATATGCGTTACTCGCAGCCATATCCATAATGCTTCCAGGGCTGACTGACCTCAGTGGCTCCCTGAGGGGCAGGGTGCCTCCTCGACATGAAGCATGATCTCTAGAGTCATTAGGACTCACCTAAATTCCCCCTTACTCTCAGCAAACACTGTAGAACACTTTGTGCTAAACCCGTTCTTTGTGCAAGAAATCCTGAAGCGACCCTGGATGTGCCAACATTAGATAAGCAGAGTTGTGGTGTGTTTACAGTCCTTTCCAAACCCGTTAATGAGCTCAGCCCTGAGACCAATTTACTCACAGGGCGATATATCTGAATGCATTTTTAATAACCACCCACTGGTGATGAGAGAGGGAATGTATGTGAGCGTAATGCGCTCTTGGACTTGGTGCTTGTTTGTTTGCTAGTGTTTTCATTCACTCTCTCGCCCTCATTGCGTCTGGTCATTGTCTTCCATCTCGCCTGATTACACCTTCTCGG
Organism: Cottoperca gobio; assembly: GCF_900634415.1. NCBI lineage: Eukaryota > Metazoa > Chordata > Actinopteri > Perciformes > Bovichtidae > Cottoperca > Cottoperca gobio. The sequence continues at coordinate 6,859,726 of NC_041376.1, read as the reverse complement.
TTTCTGCACGTATGAAAATAGGCACAAACTTTCATTGCAAGCACTTTAGGTCAAGATATCGATAGAGTGGGTGAGGGAGCAGGAGAGAGGAGGAAAGAGTGAGGGAAGACAGACAGAGACTGGGGAGAGAGAGGGGGGGGCTTTCTTTTTTTCCGTCTCCAAGGGCGCTGCTTTTCCAAAAGTGCCTGGGGCTACACTCCAGCACCTCGGCTCCCCTAGGCCTTTCGGCTGCCTCCTAATAGCCAACCCCCATCTGTGTCACATGGCCAGATGATGGGACGCTTCCCCCTGCTCTGCCCTGCACTTTTTTTTTCTTTCCCCATTTTTTTTCAGAGTGCACATCCACACAGGTTAGAATGGCAGAGTTGCCAGGGAACAGTCAGAAGCCATTAGCGTTTGGGACAATTTGCCCTGCAGCGTTCCTTCTCTCGCTCATAAGAAAGGAGTGGGGGTGGATGCAAAGCACCAGCTCTCCTTTAGATGTAATGAGGTTGTGCAAGTTGGGTCTTCTTTATTCTTTTTCTACTCCTTCTTTTCTTCCCCCTGCTTCTTCTTGTTCCTCTTCTTTCTTTCTTCCTTTCTTTTCACCTTCTGTCCACACTTGATTTTCTCACATTCTCTATTTATATTACACATATTTCTGGATATATATATATATATATAAGTTCAAAAAAACTATTAATACTGAAAACAACATTTGAGCTTGAATACCACATGTCTGATCTGTGCACACATGACAGTATCCATGTGCATGTGAGAGAAAGACAGAGGGAGAGAGTAGCTGAAAGCCTTGGAGTCCGGTTTCACCCTTGCGGGCTAGGGCAGGAGGCAGCGAGCATGCTGGGTAATGAAGTGACAGGTCAGTCTGTAAATACGTACGGGTCGCTTTGGCCCTGGCCAGGGGGGAGGCTATCGCATTGCAGTGAAAATGGAAACGTCAATAAAATTAATCTGCCAGCCTTTTGGCCACTGTGTGGTTCCATTGGATGAGCCTGACTGCTCACAGCAGGAGAGGGATTCGAAGACTAGCTAGAAAATCAACACAAAACCTAGCGGCACACAAACAAACAACCAAACTGTGTATCAACATTATTCACTGAAGCTCAAAAGCACAGAAGCAAGGGGAGGGTGGTTAAAATTCACAGCTCACTAGTTGTTGTTATTGAAGTTTGGAAGCAAACTGGGGGAGTTAGACTTGACTTCCGTCTGGGTCGCATTTCTCAGGAAGCCCCTCACAGTCAGGGTAGGGCTATGGCCAGACCAAAGTTTATTGTTTTAGGCTTTCCTGAACAAGGATTCGTACTTAGCCTGGGATTTACGGCATTTGCCACTAATGAATGCCCATTCTACAATTACAACACCCCTAGTCTGTGTCCCCATTCCCATATGTCCTTCAGAGGGGCTGTTGCTTCTTTAACTTCACACAGGGAGCGCAAAGTCGGCACTTCTCTGTTTTCCTCTTTCGTGTGGCTCTGCGCTAATGATGTGGAAGGAAAACACTGTGCACAGAAAGAAAAGAAAGACAGAAAGAAGAAAAAAAGAGAGGGAAAAGCAAGGGGGAGGAAAAAGAAGTTGGGAAAGTAGTGAGAAGTGAGGGCCCCTGCTGTCCTTGTAGTCTTCATTTATTTTGCATTTGATTACGGATTTCGGATCCTTTTTCTTTCCCCCTTTTTAATGTTATTAGTTCAAATATTTATGCGAGATTAAGGCTTATGTAGGTGGTTGTGATTGATGCCTCCCCAAAAACAGGAGGACATGCGAGTCTGAATTTTGAGAATGTCAGGGTCCTTCTCTGCCTTAGTGCAGGAGTTTTTCAGATACATAATTTAGATGCCCTCAAGGAAGGCTTTCAAGGCATTTGTGCCCGGGGGCAAGAAAAAATAACTATGACTGTTAAAAGTAAATCATTTTTGCTAATGCACAATTAATGCCGAGGAAGAGGAACAAGAAAAAGGCAAAGGACAAAGATGGAAACTTCGATTTAAAGGAGAAATCGTGCCTGGGTTATGTGCATGTTTTCCTCTTGAAATCAAACGCTGACGGACATTAATGCAGGCGGAGCCGCCGCTGGCCTGTCATACTAATCTTGTGGCGGAATGGGGAGGGGTTGCTGCAAGAAAAGGGAGAGGGAGAGGAGGACTAACAGAGTCGGGCTTGGGGTGGGTTGGGGGAGGCAGACGAGTCCATTATGTGCATCGAAGTGCAACAATGAACCACCCCAAATCACATCCCTGCTTTAGTACTCATGCGTCTCAACTCGATGCCGTGAATGATCAACTCCTTTGAGTTTTGTTTGTGTGCGAGTGTGTCTGTGCACGCAACATGAATTTATGAATGTCTGTGTAGTACTGTATGTGTCTGCATAACTCCGTCCTGTCCCCTTTGGCTTTCTTCAAAAGATGAAGAAAAAAATGCTCCACATTATGTCAAGCATGCAAATTTAATTGAATTAATGACATGAGTCCGAGCCTCTACTGTACTTGAAGGCTCCTTGTCCTCTTTTTATTTGTCATCCCGCTCCATTTTCTTTCTTTCCTCCTCCTCCTCCTACTGTAGAACTAGAACGAGGAACGTAGTGTTTCAGCGTCCAACCATAACATTAGAGTCATTCACCTCTATACGCCTCTCCCGTGCTTTGGGGTATAGAACAACTCTGCTAGGCCTCTGTGTAAACCCCTCACTCGCTGTACAGGCCTTCCTTTAAGGCCATCTAAATCCCCCTACCTCCATATCTTCCCTACACAACACTGCCTTTGCTGCAGGGATTCTCTAGGCCTCAGTGCAGTGCTTTTGAATTCCTTCGTATCTCTGGTATTTGTCCATTTATCCATTTTTCCCAAGCCTTAAACTGAGCTTTGGCTGTCTGTACAGCTCTGAGAATTTGTAGATCACGATTATTTTTTTGGTTGTATTCTGAGTCAGTGGTGTAGTCTGGGATGTTATTTAACCCTGGGTTTGGTTTCCGTCCAGGAGATGGCTTAGACAACAGCGTTGCATCGCCCGGCACAGGAGATGACGATGATCCAGACAAGGATAAGAAGAGGCAGAAAAAGCGTGGCATTTTCCCCAAGGTGGCCACTAACATCATGAGGGCGTGGCTGTTCCAGCATCTCACGGTAAGCACAGACATTACTTTTTGGAGATATACAATGTATGAAAACAACCCAGGTAGAAACACACACACACACACACACACACACACACACACACACATGTCACCTAGTCGTTACTGAGGGAGTGAGTGACGGCTGCACTGTGATGCTCACCTGTCAGCCACCTGTCACAGGGACACAGTGACCAGGTCAATCTAATCAGTTTGGACTGTTTACTCTGCTCAGCACACTCTGAGTAAGAGGGAGATGGACCAACAATCCAAGACATTTACTCCAATACGAGATGCACTGTTTGTTTGGCCTGAAGAAGAAGGTTTTTCTGGGGCAGATTAAGAGGAGTGTTACTGGAGAATGATTGAGAGTGTAAAGGTGTGTAAAGATTTAGGTTGAGTACACTGATTTTTGAAATCCGATCACTTGAAATCAAACATTTGTATATATTTTTAATAGTAAGCCTCATTTCTATGTAGGTGCAGAGATGGTTATGGGTGCACATCTCTAGGCCAGAAGCAGTATCATGCAGTTTTTTTATTTGGAACTTGGGAAGACTTTATCTATTCACCTCTTGATCAGTTTCACATTGTATAGTCCGGTTGACTTGGTGACATTCTAGCTTATGTTTGAGGTTGACTTGGTACATGCTTATATATTTCCCCTCCATAGCCATTTCTGTATGTGTCAGTCTGTTTTTGTTTATGTGTGTCATGTAAAAGGGGATGAACCACATGTCCCTCCACCCTCGCTAATGTCAGGACATTATCAGAACATCAGGCTGTATTGATTTTGCAACACAGGTCAGATTTCAGGAGGAGGTGGCCACACCAGGACACATAAGCTGCTCTCTGAGCATGTGGCTCCCCGTCCCAGAGATGGAGGGACAATGTAGCGGGAAGTGAGAAGTAAAAGAAGAGAGAGAGAAAGTAGAAGAGACTTAGTTTAGAGTCTTTGTGGTTCACCCACACATTCAAGAGGGTCATGCGGCCCCTGTGCACCTTGTACCCCCTCCCTCCTTATCAGTGCCCATCCCTCTGCCCAAAGCCCCTGTACCCTGATTACCTAACCAAAAGCCCAAGTAATGTGTGACCAGCAAATACGGCCTAATTGAAAGGGCTGTAAATCCATTACATATTGGTCAGGGATAATCAGGAGTGCTTTAATCACTTTTATCTATTCAGGAGCAGTGAAGCTGCAACAGCAAAGCCCTGAGCCTCGCAGGCCTTAGCGGCTCCACCACGCCAGTCTGCATGCTTATTATTCTCATCATTATCAAAATGACTCCACAGCTGTTCACAGCTTCATCGCTCCCTGACTGGAGACCTCTCACCAAACTGTACAGACCATTCAGAGGCTAAGGGCGGGAGGGAGGATACATTTTTTCTTTTATTATTTCATAGAAATTCTTTTTTTTGTGTAGCTTTAGATCCTTTTCCTCCCCTGAGCTAGAATTAGGATGCTTTGTTTGTGTATGAAGGGGACAAACAACAAAGGCTAAACATTTTTTATTGAATCAGAATTTACTGTATTCATATTTTTACTGTATGCATGCACAAAATACATGAGCACACCTTGTAAGTTAAAACATTTCCTCATGATTTGGCATCTTTCCTGGTGAAGGCCTCACACAGCTCCAGCGCTCCGTTCTGCAAAAGATGCAGGGAGAAAGACAGAATGACGCATACAGAGCTTTTGGAAGAGTTGCCAACAATTATCTTTAGACTTGTTTTAAAACTCAATTGAAAGAGTGGAAAGGAAAGGAGGGGGGAAGAAAAGCCCAATGTTGGGCAAAGGCGCATTTTTTTTTTTAGAGAGCTGGTTAATTCAGACAGAGCAGAGCTTTCAATGCCCTCTTTTTCTCTGTCCCTCTCTCCTTTATCACATCCCCTGCTTGTAGATGTTCTCTCCAATCTTTATTTGTTTCTTTTGTGAAGAGCCCTGGCCAGTCTTGTACAAATAATAATCCCTCCCTTTTAACCTGCCTTCATTTCTCTACTGAGGAAGAGGACTAATTGAATTATCCCCCTTCTCACCATCCAATTCTCCCACCAATAAACTCTCTCTCACACACACACACACCCATTAGCCATTCTCCTTTCTTTTAATTTGTTAAGCAAATGTATTTGCCATTGCTGGATGCGTTTGTGCAAGGGTAAATTCTTGGGGACTTTGGCCCCTGAATGGCCTATAGCGGCATTCTGCCATTCATGCATTCATTAACTGAGGGGTGAGGAGTGAAAGGAGCGGCCTTGTATTTTCCTCAAACTGCGGGGCCAGCATGGAGCTCCTCTTCTATGAGCCACAGGGGTCTCTCTACATATGTTCTCAACATCCAGCTATTGTCACATCTTCTGAAAAGCTCAAAAGGACAGGACCCCCCCTCACACACAGAAAAACAACACAGGCCAATAGTAACAACTGTTGGCTTTTGGATTCAGTATAACAAAATTGCCCTCTCCCTCTCCCCTCCCACCCTCCCTCGCTTCACTCTGACCTCACACTCTCTTGGGAGAAATCACAAGATGCTTTTCTTAAAGACAGTCACATATAGAAAATAACCATCAACCCTGCCATGCCAATGTTCCAGCTGAGGGGGAAATGCAGTTTTTGGTGCCACAAATGTCACAAAATATGCAAAGGTTCCACAATTAGTCTGGAGAAACGGATATATCTCTGACCTCTTTTAGGTTGAGCCCATATGCACATGTACTAGAGAGCACGTGAGTTGGCAACCTTACATGCCCCATATGTAATTGGCAAACGGCAGGACAGATCAGCTGGTGTTAGCTGGCAGAAGAGGGTCAGACTGTCTCTCAACTCCCTCCTTCTATCATCCCTCCCACTTTTTCTCTCTCTAATACCCCCCTCCCTCCCCATGAGTTTCTGGATGTCTTCCAGCCACATTAGGGGAAGGAAAATCCCAGACTGTTGGTATAAGCTTTTCAATACTACAGGGAGATTATGTTATCAGAAAGGTAAACTTCCCTGTTAGGGGTAAAATGTTCTACCGCACTTCAAAAGCATAGACTACAAAATTCATAAGAGGAAGAGGGAAAGTAAGATAGAAGAGTGTGTGTCAGGGGGAGGAAATGATGGGAGTATATTTTTTTATTGTTGCACAAGGTGATGCCCCTTTTTTTGGCCAAAGAAAACTCTAAAATCTACAATTAGCCCCTTGGCACCCCTGGCCTTCCTTCCCTCTCACCCCCTGCTAGCCCCCTGCTAGTCCTGACTCACCCCTGTAAAGACAAGGGTCGGCCACGCAATGAAAACAGGAAGCACTCAGATACAAAGATACCACTCTGGGCTCTGGCCTTGTCTTTTGACTAGTGTAAACCCTCAAACACCTATGAAAATAAATAGGGGACCTCAGGAGCAAGCCAGGCCAGTTGAGAGTTGGCACACGTGTGTTAGCTAGAACGGAGGGAGGGATTGAGCGAGAGGGGGAGAGTGGTCAGTCAGATGAGTAAGGAGGTAGCCCTCTCAAGCATCAAGCGTCTCAGGTTTTGTGTCGGGCCACCCTTTGGCCTGGGTGTTTGGGGAAATTCTGTTAAGCTGCTAAGCCAGGTGTATTGGTCCCCTGGGCTCCTTGAAAGGGAAGTGATATATCCCTTGGTCATTTGGAAAGTCCTTGGACTGTGCGCAGTAGAACTGTGTGTTCGGATAGGAAATGTTTATGTGTGTTTAGATGGTATTTAAATATAGTTATGGGTACAATACATCATCTTCTTGTATCCTCCTAAGTGTAACACCAATGTGGGTATTAAAGCTCAAAAGATGTGTTAACCAGAGTGAGGACACATGACACTTTGTGAGGAGAGGAGTGCATTGTGCCGCATACATCATTACACACTAGTGACAGTGGCTGCCCCCCCCCCCACTACAACCCAGCCCAACATAGCATTAGTCTCCATGACAACAGGGTGTCATCGTCAGGTCGAGCCCTCATAGCCGCTCTCTCGACCGCTCTTTATAGACGCACATAAAAAGAGCCAGCTAGGGTCATTCACAAGACATGGGCGCAGGCAAGGCCACGGCATGGCAACGGATGTTTGTCCCATACGATAAACAAGTGTTACAAGTCCATCCCTCGAAAAGAGAGGGCATGTTGTTTGAGTAGACTAAACAGTCAGCTCTGTAGGAACTCCAGTTTTGTTTAAGCTCCTCTAGTCCTTCTAATCCTTGTGTGTTGTTCCAGTACAAGTAGCGTTTAACTGGTGGAGACACACATCTGCAAACACTTTGAAATAGCCCTTTCTCCTTTTACACTGAACTGCTGAAAGCTGTTTATTCCATAGTTGCTGGTGCCCACTTTGTGTTTCCAGTATACATGGGGAAATAATTTAACAAAGGAAAAAAAAAATCTAGTGCGATTCCATTGTTGAAAATGTAACTTTTTAAAGCCAGACATATTCTCAGTGTCAGTGATGTTTGCTTTTCACCTCCTTAGCTTGTTGTGTGACTTTGGATGAAGAGAGGGTGGAGACAAAGCAGAAGTAGGCAGGGGGGGGGGGATTTAGGGGTAAGAGCAAGGGTGAGGAGGGAGTAAAGAGGGGGCTCCTAAGGGTCACAGAGGTGGAAGCCTAGAGGAGGCCCACACACTAATCTGTCATGTGCTCGTTTGCCTCGGAGCCCAAAAGTCAGCTCTCCAGTCACCCGTAGCAACCCAGGCGACAGTTTGGTTCACTGCCGCTGCCCAAATGTGTGACTATCAGTGGGAGACGCAAGGAAAAAGAGTCATCACATTACTTTTGTGACAACACCCATTGATTTGTGCGTGTGTTTACAAAACAGGCGTTAGTGACAATATGACAGGGTAGTTTGGTGACGTTTAGCACGGGAGTCATTGAAAGTCATTGATAATGACTCTGAAGGAGATCTTTGGGGGTTTGGGGCCTAGCCATTGTCTAGTCACTGTGTTCTAATAGTGGCTGCTCAGCGACCCTGGAAAACAGAGACACAAGCCACCTCAGCCTGCCATCTGTTCATCCCCAGCCGGCCCACCACAGAGGGGCTACCACAGCATGGACTGGGAAAGACTCTCAAACCCAGACACTACAGTAAAAAGACACACAAGAATCTCCCCTACATGTCAACAAGATGCTTTTTTTTGTAGAAGGAGAGAGCAGAAAACAGGATGAAAGTTTAGAAGGGGGATCCAGTGACTTCCAATTTTCACAGGCTGTATAATTACACGACGGGCCGCATCAACTTTGCCATCTTATTGCAGAGCGGCTTTGCAGTAATTTCCCAGTGTTAGTGTGCCACAGATCGGAGGCTGACGAGAGCCTTGTTTACAGTGTGCTTTGGCATAGTAAGCAGCCGTTCCAGAGGTTTAGTGTTGCATTAGAATGTAATAAGCCCTAATTCGTTTCATGCTCCGACACCAGACCTTTACACTTTGCCCCCTAATCCAGATCTGTCATAGTTCCACTTCAAAGCAAACTAACCCCACGTGGAATCCACTGACTTATAAAGCATGGCATATTAACCTCGCATACACTGTACGGTGTGTGTGTGTGTGTGTGTGTGTGTGTGTGTGTGTGTGTGTGTGTGTGTGTGTGTGCTTGTGAAAAGAGCAGACTTGTTTTCTTTTTCAGTCCCATAGGCTTGTTTATCCTCAAAATGAGCATCATGTTATTGTGCATGTGGAAAGGCAGGGATACCTGCATAGCACCAGCACTTCTCCTCCCTCTTACTCGTAGTTCCTCCCCTTTCGCTCCCTCCCCCGTTAATTTCCATTCCCGCTGTTTGCATCTTGATGCAGGTTGTTTAATGAAGTAGCAGAAATGAGTGCTTTCGCTAAGGGACTGCTTACGACACGTTCCCACTGCATGGAGGTGATTAAACTGTGTGAATCTCCACAGTGTTTGCCAAAGAAAAAAAAGAGTAACTGGCAACGTATACTCCAGTAAGACAACAGCGAGACAACAGCGAGAGTGAAACAAAGGAGGAGAGCGTATGTGCAAGACGTTGTTGGTGCCCTCATGGAAGACAGGGAGCACAGCATGAGTTTGACCGACCTCTGCAGAGGTGACTGCACATGCCCTGACCGCAACAAAATACAAACAGGGCTAGGCCTGTGGAGGGCAGTCAGATTTATAAACTCCAAGCTCTGAACAGTGAGAGACTCCTCCAAGAACACACATGCACAACGCTGAAGAGACCTCCTTAAGGCCCGATGCTCCACTGAGAATAAGCTGGTACTGTTTCTCTGCCTTCAGCTCAGCAGTGCAATCAACTGCTGCTGTAGTCATAACACTGATTCGTCGGCTAGGACCGGGCTGATCTGACTCTATGGGAAATAGGGCTGAATGACGTCATGAGGGACCCCACAAGGCAGTCTGTGATAGCGTACATGCCCCCGGTGGAAAACCAAGGTTATTAAGATGGTGGTAGCTGATTCTGTGCCGTTTTCCCTTTTTCTACACTTATCTTACTCATAACAAAATGTATAAGAGGATTTTGGTTTCACATCTTAAAGCTAGTTCCCTCAAATTACCCCTTACCCTACCAGGGGTACCGCCCTGCGGGCTCGCCTCATCCCCCCACGGTTGATTGCGGGGTTGTGGCTGCTAGAACGGTGGCTGCTGCATGCTGGGGACCATTGAGGCCAATGATATTCTGCTGCAGGCCTCCAAGCTGCCCCAGCATTGCTTTGATATTCATCTCACACCAAGAGAAGAATAATGCAAAAAGGGAAAAGGAGCAGCACAATCGTGTAAACGGCGGAACCAGGCTAAAGGAGGGAGGGAGGCGAGGAAAGAGAAAAGGTTGAGGGATGGAGGCATTGAGTAGAAATCAAAAACAGACCTTGTGTTTCCCTGTTTGGTTTGTCATGGGACCCTGGCTGCACCAAATCCCACTCCTGCCATTTTGTGTGATTTTTCTCCCCTCCCTTTCCTAGTGCTCTGAAATGCATGCTTTTGTTTTGCCCAGCGCTCAGTCCAGGGGCAGGCAGTGGGATTCCTGCACAGTGGGGTCCTTATAACTGGGAGCCATGTCTCTTGTTCTCACCTCTTCCCCCCACTTCCTCACCTTTTCATTTTTTCCCCATTGATATCCTCTCGCTTTCCCTCTCTGAACATATGGACTGGTTTTTAAGAGAGAGCCCAGTCCACATCAAAGACTGAGGCTGAGCGGGTCAATTTGTTGCTTCTTTCCCCGACTCTTCCCCCTGCACTGGCCTCAGTGGACCCTCCCTGCACCGCAGCAATTTACCCAGAATGCTCCATTGCTCAAGCAGTTCTGCCTAGCATATATATTGAGCCGTGTGTTGTTAGTAACCTCATTCACTTCAGAACTCTACATTTCTCTGAAGCTACATCCCCCTAAGATCTTGTAAAGCTATACAAATGAGCATGTTTGATAGATAGCATCCTCTGTATCAAAAAATAGCTCCACCACATGCTGATAAGAAAAAGCAGATGGATAGAGGGGGAAGAGAATCAAATAAAAAAGAAATATATATATATATATATAAATCCAAATCTAAGCAGAGCAGACCTTGGCTCTAGATGTGAATCTCTCTGAATATTGATCATGGGGAAAGCTGGTCGCCCATATCCCCAGGGCTGCAGCAACTGACACACAAAGCACCTCTCTAAAGCCCATAAACCAGCTTGTACAATTATTTAGATAAAGAGGGCGACAACAGCAGTGTATGCCTCCCAACCCAGAACCTCCTCCTTGGCTCTCATCCTCCTACTACTACTCCTGCTCCTCCTTTTCCCCTTTCTCATCTAGCATTTAAAGATGAAGAAATGAAAGAGGGGGGGTGCAAATGTGTAATTAGCCACACATTTCTGAATCCTCCTTAATGTTCATTACTGAAACCAGGGGCAATTACAAGTTCAAAGGGGTTTAGGGCACCAGCAACCCGCATAATCAGTCGCAAATTAAGCACAGCTCATTTGTCACAGCACGCACACTTTGTATGTGCACACAGAAACACACATGCATGCATACTGTCAGAGTTGAGTCATAGACAGGCTGACAGGCATCAATTTCCATGCAGGCACAAATCTGAGCTACCCCAAGGCACCGAGTTAGGTCGCCCAATCCTCTTATGCTCTGATTCTTTGTTTTCACTAGACAACAGCAAACACAGCTGACACCTTCACCTTAGCTTCGACTTTACACTATATCCTACTTGGATTCATCCTCTTATAGGTGTCCTGTTTGCACTTACAATCCCTGCCACCACCTGTCCCGGCCGGTCTCCGTGTTACAGCTTTTCTTTTTTTTTTTTAAACCTCTATCTTACTCTGTGTCTGTCTCCTCCCACCTGGCCGTGTCTCTGCAAACACGTGACAGTGTGTGTTTCATGTCTGTCCCCGGAGATGTATCTCGGTTACCTCTGGGGCCGGGTCACAATGGCTAATCCTGTCTTCAGGTGGCTGTTTAGCACACTGAGAGGAGAGCTCGCAGAACCGGAGGTGAGCTCCTGTTACAGGACTCCCTGACCAGGGGTCACCTCCGACACACACACACACATACACACTGAAACATGCACACATGTCCTAGCAGATAAGCAAGAATGCTTGTACATGCATGCACATACACATGCATACAATCTGGTACACACACCAAAGTTTTCACACACAAACACTGTCACTCAAACACATTGAGCCCGCTTATCTATCCCAGGTGGCTCAGTATTCATCTCAATCCTCTCTTGTTCTGCTTTATCTGCCTACTGTACTACTACTCCTCTAGTCTTTCCCTGTCTTCTCGCATTCCCAGATCAGTCAACCTCTTGTTCACATTAGGATTCCCTGATATGATCTCCATGAAGATTTGCTCTAGTGGCCATGCGTTGCCTGTCCTGCCCGGCACCCTCATTGTTTAAGCTGCTCTCACACGGGGACACAGTCAGGTCTCCAGTGAATTGAAAGGAGCCCTATCATGTGTGGCTCAGCGTAGTGGGAGAGAGAACTCATTTTTCACTGGGGGAACGACATCCATCTCAGCAGCCAAACGCTGGCTGTTTCATTAAGTAGCCCATCCAGGCAGACAGATGTGTTCACCACACAGCCATGTTTGCCTATGCAAGAGCGTGTATTAACCCACAATCCTTTGGGGGAGATTAATAGGCTACCAGCCCCTTTCCATTGATTATCTCCATGCTATTTTCCCCTCTGTTCCTTGGCTAGATATTAAAAACTAATGAAGCCTATTGAAAACGGGAACCGCAAGGCTCTTCACGGATCATTTTAGGTTATTTGGACTCAAACAGAGAGGGATCTCTTTAAGGCACAGTTTGAGTCGAATTAAGAAAATAAATGTGGAGAGCAGAGTTAAAGAAACAGGAGGAAAAAAGAAAAAAAGAAGATAGCGAGCGGAGAGTGTGACTGTAAAAAGATGTGTGTTTAAGAAAAGACAACTCTGCTCTGACACATGGAGCGGAGACACGGCAGATGTTAGCAATTCCAGAGCATAGCAAAGCATTCCTAGTGTCGGAACCACGTCCTAATTGCCATAATGGAGATGGTAAGCGCTGACAGTAATGGAGTCGTGGGGATCCATCCCCAGCAACCTGAATTAGGGGCCACTTGGCAGATCCACTTCAAGATGGCCTGTGTTTTTTTGCCAAGACTTCTCTGCAAACCTTTTTGATCTTGCGTCACCAACTTTCTCACCCCTGCTGTGTAGTCAGAAGTGGAGGCTCAGGGTTGGTGCTTGGCATAGTGTACAGTGCGGAGGGAAAAGGGTAATGTGGGGATGAAGGTGCGTGAGATAGATGTGTCAGAGAGACCTGGGCGGCGAGTGAGCAAAGAGTTAAAAGCGTCCATGTGATGGCCTCACCTCTGCACCAGGCCTGGTGAAAGGCGGCGGGGTGCTGTCGGGGAAAATGACTTCCTGAGACATTACCATCAATCACCAGACAGGTCAGGCCCCCCAATCCTGCCATCAGGATGAAGGAGAGGGGGGATGGGGATGGAGGATTAGACTAGAGGGGACGAAAACAGAGAGAAAGACTGGGTTAAGGCTGGTTCGGGAACAGACTATTAACAATCTCTTTTTCTCACTGTCTGACTGTTTTATGTCTTTCTCTTCCTCTGCCTATCTATCTCATCGTGTCTTTCTCTCTTTCTATTTTCCGGTCTTCCATAAAAACGGCGACCAAGGCATTCAGGAACGGCCCCTGCTGGTCAGAGACCTCTCCTCGGCTCAATTGCATCATTAATTATTCCACAGACAGTTGGCTAGAAGCAAATCTAAAGAGAGGAAGAGAAATAGAGAGGGAGCAAGAGTTAGATGGGGGACAGCTGTCTCACACCCCCAGTTGGTCTTGCTTTCACTCTCTTTCTCTCTCTCTGTCTCTTTTTCTTTCTGTAAATGAAGGATGGGAGAGGGGAGGGGCTTGGGTTACCTCAGTGAGCGGTTGTGTTACATTCCTGAGAAGGGAAGGGGTAGGGGGGGTGGTTCAACGAGTTGTTGAAAAGAACACAGACGCTTGTCAACAGCCTCTGAGCTGGGGAGCCATCATGCCTTGCTTTAGGCTCGGAGGTCAATGACCCTGTGTTGCACCCAGATAGAGACCCAGGTAGAGTGAGAGAAGGAGAACCACCAAAAGCTACAACAAATCACCATACGGTACGTGTCACTGCTTGTCTGTGACAGAGGTCAGTCAAAAGCCTAAAAATCTGTAAATCCTTGTCTTTCTCTCTTCACCCATAAAACACTGTTCGTGAGCGGTGGCTGAGCGACTGTGGATTAGCTTTGTCCAAGAGACTAGAAGGAAAAGGAGAGGCAGATAGAGAGAGACTGAGAAAAACGGCAAGCGCTAGCAGCCACGGCAAAATGGCCCATTAGATTTAAGGAGTAAAAGTTCATCAGCTTTATTAATGGGAAGGTATATAAATGAAGTATGAATTACCTGACTTTTATGGAGTGGCGAGAGTGAAACTGGAGTGTCTTATGATATAATGTTTTAGTGAGCTGTTCTGAGCGCTCTGATGAGCAGGCTGCAGAGAGGAGGAGGAGGAGGAGAGAAAGAGCGGAGAGAGAGAGAGAGACTGAAGTGTGCTGGGGTCCCCTGAGTCCAGCGGCTGGAAGGTTGCCTGATTGTTGCTAACATGCGTAGCTGATCGGGTTAGCTTGGAGACAGGGACGTCCGTAGCTTCCAGGCTTATTCTTTGCGTGTCATTAGCTAGCATAGTAAAAATTGCCGGCACAAAGAAAAAAAAGGTCAGCCGTATTTCTGATTGTGTCACTATCCTACACGTGCATGCAAACACGAGTGTGCAGCTACAGTCGAACATGCATGCAGTTACGTCTGCACAAGTAAGTTTTTAAACAAGCATGGATGCATGCACGCATACAGTCTATGCAAGCACAAGGGCACACACACACACACGCCAGTGCACAGACAGACACAAACACACACACACACACATAAACACACACATGCTCTCCACCATCCTGTAATAAGCGGTAAGCTGAGCTAGCTGATGGTCATCCTCCCATGGGGCTGCTGGGTGGCTGCCAACTTCCTGCCTGCTTTGTCAGTGGATAAAGCCCCTAACAAACGAGAGGGCTGTAGCTAGGCAGGCCAGCCAGGTCAAAGGTCACCTCGGCCCCCGGGCAGGATTGAGCCTAAGAGCACTACAAGGAGAGAGAGAGGGAGAGGATGGAAGAATGCACTTAAAGATCGGCTGCTATTAACCAGGCCTAAAAGCTATATCCCTGCCTTACCACTCCTTCTCTTCCCTTCTCTTTTCTTCTCTTGTTTTTGGCGTCACTTCACAAAGGCATTTTAACTCTACATCACATGTCGACTCTGCTTTGAGGAACATTAAGAAAGTGAAAGATCCTGAGGGCATTTGTCAGTCCACACAGCCCCATTCAGCCAGCGGTCCCTGGGTGTTGAGCAATGACAGGAGATATCTCCTTGACTCATGCACCCCTAGATGAAAGGAGAGCTCAGAAGACGTGCATTTCTGAAAGGCAAAAACGGTTTTCAGTCGAAGAGAACAGACACAACAGGTAGGGACGGGGCGGTGACTGATCAGGGCTTGGCTGGCTTTGTTCCATGAAAGTACTTGTGATCTCAGATGAATGCACCTATGGTTCAGCTATGCTCATCTGTCTCACTGACAGAGACATGATCTGAAGTGTCTGTCTGTCTGTCTGTCTGTCCGTCTGTCAGTCTGTCACTGGCCTATGAGCTTCTCTCGCTGACAGAGGACAGAGGAAGAGGGAGACAGTGGACGAGAGAAGAGAAAATCTTTCTTTCCACCCCAGCTGTCCATTCAGAGGGAGAGAAAATTTGACATGGTTGACTTGAACACATTTAGCATCATTAGCAAACAGGAAGTGTCCCCTGCAGCTGTTTTTTGGCGGGGGAGGGGGTGTTCCTGCCCGCACTGTAATGGACAAATGTTACCCAACATGTTTGCCTTTGATTTTTGACCTGAAAACAAAAATTGACATTACAAATGTCCTATGATATCTTCTAAATTGGCTTGACATTCCATAGCCGGCCCCGGGGGTTTCTTGTTTGTCCTCTGTAAGTGGTTGTGCTCTTGTTGTTGTGTCCTGAGGCTCGCTATTAGAATGTACTGGCCTTTCTCTCGAATGTGGAGTCTTAAAGAGACAGAGGGAGATACTAGAAAGAGAGAGCTAAAAGAGGTCCTGGTTGTGTATTTGAATACTTATGCTCATTAAGTTAATACATAATGAATGGGAGAACTGTCAAGTGGAAACTCTCTCAGAAGCTTCTATTTGAAGAGCGAACACACCCTCTTTTCTCTCCCTCAGTCAGTCCATCTCTCCACAAATTACTCTGTTTCTATTTCAATTGAAGATCAGCACCACTTTGCTTTGACTTAGGAAGTTAAACAAAGTCCACAGAACACAATAGAGAAAGAGGATAAACTTAAAGAGACCCTGTATGTTAATATTAAGTCCTTTTCCCAACAGACTTTATCAACAGGCTCTAGGTTGTAAGTGCTTTACTGTGTTGCCCACTGTGCTTTTCAGCATTTCTTTAAAGTGGCCTTTAAGCTTTAGTATGCCTGAATAGTGTCTAATAACTTAGACTTATTTGATGCAGAACATTTATGTATATATATATATATATATATGAAGCCTAAGGAAAAACAAGCCACATTAGTCAGGAGCTAGTTCTAGTATTTTTTTGGAATCACAGAAACCCCCATTAGAACTGAAAAAGATATAAAACAATTTTTTGTGTAAAATTATTTGGTGGCTTTTAATTAACTAGAGGTTCTTAGGCCAACTCTCAGTTAGTCGGTATAGAAAATCATTGTTTTTTTTACAATGTGTACATACGTCATTAAACCAGTGCCAATGTTTATTTAGTGGCTTAGTTTGTTCACTACGCTTCAGCTATAGCATGTGCTCCCAGTGACTTTATGACTGGCAACAGTGGCAAGTGGTGTGGATAGGAGGTTGTCCAATGCAGGCAAAGTGGATGGGTCTTCTGCTTTGATAGGCCCACCGGGCCTCTAATGATTTGCTTATAGGCCCTAAAAGTCCCTCGCAAAGGCAAAAGAGCAATTACCTCACACTCCCAACAAGCAATATTACAGAGGATAAGAAGAACAGGAGGTTCATTTTTAGAGAATTATAAAAAATACAATTTAAAAGTTATTGAATTTAGGAACAAAACCCTTTGTAGGAGGAGGATGACCCTTTGGCTCAGCTGTAGTCATTGTAACAAGATGTTTTAAAGATTTCTTAAGAGCAAGTAGTGAGCGTGGCTGTGTGTTGACATCAGGCGAGCCGGAGAGCAGAGCAGAACAGAGCTGGGTGCCCCTGAGCAGGCAGTTACCACAACAAAGCCAACAGACTGGTCTGAAAAACCAGGCCAAATTCCTGCCCTCTAGGACCTGGCTTAAAGCTTGAGCGGAAACTTTGAACGAGGGGGACGAGATGAGAGGAGAGGAGAGGAGAAGAGAAAGAAGTGGAGTGAAGAGGATACGAGACGAGGCCAGGCGGGTTACCGTGTAGCGAGAAAGGGATAGCTGCTGGGGCCTTTGGAGTATGGCAGGAGAAGGAGAGATCGACGGAAATGAGAGAGAGGGAGAGACTGAGAGGAGACCAGGCCCCCGCTGTAAGGATGGAGGGATCGTATTCCTCCTCTTGAAAGTGGAGGGGCAGCCGTGTGGTGGAAAAAGAAGCCATGAACTCGATCTGACGATTAAATAGGCGCATCTCTATGGCTGCAGGCCACAAATGAGACCAGGACCACAACAGAGCACGCACACAGTTTGTGTTTATAACTGTTGGCAAACTCCAATAGATCTATAGGTTTGAGTTCAGTTGATCCACGTTTGGGAGTCTTTTGCGCATTTCTACATGGATAATGAACAGTTTTATTTTCTCTATTGGATAGAAGTGATACCTTATTATCATTATGCATGATATCATTACCCTTAAAACATCTCTCTTTCTGTTGGTCGATCCGCTAAATCTGGAGGTGCATTGGGATTGTGTGGGAGTGATTGCTATTTAGCCTCATGGAGCTTGGTACAATCGGATGCCTATATCTCGCATATCCTCCAGGGCTCCTTCCTCACCCACATCGCTGCATTCATTCCTCGCTCCTTCTGACTCCCCTCACCCGCTTCACTGTTACTGTAGCTTGGCAGGCAGGCAGGCCAGTTATGCTGTAGAGCTTCTCTACAACTTTGCACCATCTCCAGTGAACATAAATTAATGGTGTAGAGCAAACAGGCTGCTGGCTGTGGTCCAGCAGCTGGCTTCAGGAGCCCAGCCAGCGATTGTTGTGGCGGGCCATGGCAGCAACAGCAGTAGTAGTACTGATGCACTGCCAACCAACCAGCCAGCCAGCCAGTCAGAGAGGCAGACAGACAGACTGGGGGCCCTTTTGCTCTATAATAGATGCCGCGGGCCTCGCCAGTCCGCCTTGTATTTGCAATCACTTTTTTACTGTCGGAGGGCAGTCCACTGAGAGCCCTTATACTTACCGTGGAAGCACTGGAGTCTGGAGTGAGAGAGACGGAAGTGTAGTGGTATGTTCTGAATGCAGTTCGTGTGAGGTGTAGATATGGGTGTACTTCCATTTGTTGTTATCAGAGGTTGGCATGCAGTGTGTGCAGTTTTGTATGTTGGCATCATGTGAGTTCTGTTTATAAGTTGGCTGTAGTGTGTGTGTGTGTGTGTGTCTGTGTGTCTGTGTGTCTGTGTGTGTGTGTGCAATCAAGACAGGGAGAGAGACAGGGGAGAGCGGCCGGGTTCAGTCATCGAGTCATCTTGTTTTCAGACTGTTGTCAGGAAGCGGTGCAGTTCTTAGTCAAATAAAACAAACATCGAAAATAAAACTCTACTTCCCCCCCCCTAACCTCCATCCGCCCGGACACACACAAAGAGATGGAGCGAGAGAGAAGGATAGATAAATAGATATTTAGATAAAGTTGAGCATAGAGATACAATAAATGGTGATGATAGTCATGGAAAGACAAATGTATATATCGTTATATAAAACTTTTTTGTTTACACAAGCTTCAACCAGTTTACTCAATTTGTAAAACTTGGTTTTGGCTAAGTATGAGATTAAACCAGACATTAATTCACAATTGATTAAATAACTCATGCATGATCTTTGAAATCACAAAGCTCCATTACGTATCATTTTAACTCATCATAATTGTAGTTTATGCTGATAAATTTGAAAAATCATCTTCACAGAAATATGAAGCTCCTGTTTTTTCAAATTGTCACTCGTCAATCTATTTGATGTTTACAGACGGAAGTAATTAACTGCATCCTTCCATTTAAACCACACAATCTGTCAGAAAACTGCAGTTAAAAAGCCAGATATTGCTCTGTGCATAGTAAACACGCGTGATGGATTCAAAAACTCCAACCGGATTTATTTGTCATATCTGTTTGATCTCCCGGTAATGCCGATATGCATTCAATCTCATTGTCATTTGTCAAAGAAGCCAATTGTAGCATTATTAACAACGGCAACTTGATATTTAAAATGTGCCAATCTTAACCAAGCTCAATGCAGAATCCATATTAAAATGTCATCCCTATATTTGATTGCGTTTATTTCTGACAGTGAATATTATTATCATCCTCCGGTCGCTTTGATTAAAAACAAATAAGATTCCAATCAATGGGAGGAAGGCATATATGAAAGGAAACCCTGGGATACAATATTGCTGTAAACTAGACACAAACTCACAATGAAGCCCATCAAATCCTTCCAACACATAAAAGCATCACTATGCAAAACGTTATAATATAGAATTACGTCTGTTTAGCATTTGGCACTTTCTTATGACGTCTAAAACCCAAAAACGAATAAGCAAAGACTTTTAATATAATGAAAAATATATATGCAGATTATCTAATAACCCCATCCAAGTGACAAAATAGCTGCGGCTAAATCGCACGAATCGTCGTCAGCAAATCCTCTCTGTGTTACCACGGCAACAGGGTAAACAGCCAATGGCCTGTGATTTCCTTGTAATGTCATTAGCATGGAATAGGTTTGCAAGCCACTGCGACCTTGTGACCTGGCGCTATAACTCATGTCACACACTGATGATGTCATTAATCAATGAGGTCCACCAGCGGCTCCTGCGAGGGGCTGCAGGTTCGGTGAGCGCAGGGGAAGGGGCAGAGCGGGGAGAGCGCTGAGGGTTGAATGGAACGGCCTGGGATAATGATCGGGCTGTGGGGTAGCAAATAGGTGTCAGGAGAGTATGAATCTGATATACAGCAAGCTGGATGTTGAATGAGTAGGTAGGAGTGGTGTGGTGTGAAGTAAGACCGGTCCGCCAGTAGATGTGGTTATTGTATATGGTCAAATGCCAAGCTGGGGCTCAGGGGGGGTTTAAGGACCGAACACAGCAGATGATGGAGCCACCTCAGCTTGTAATGTTCTGCAACCACAGGGGCCATTACATGCAGCACTATCAGAGAGCACAGAACACATCACACCCTGTAATTTAGCCATCACACACACACACACACACACACACACACACACACACACACACACACAGCTCCATTCTGACTGGCAGAATGTGATCCACCTGCGTGTGCCCCTGTGTTTGTGTTTGTGTTGATGTTCGGCTGTGCTTTTTCAGGTGAGATTGTAGGAGTTGGACATGTGTGCGTCAGGATAGTGCACGCTTGTGCCATTAACCGGCTTTAGCATAATTAACAGAGGTGTTTTTTCGATCCGGCGCTGCCTGGACAACAAATTAAGGCTGCTCATTTCTGGCTCTAATTATTTATAGACTGGCTGCTTTACGTTTTGCGGTCAATCCTCTTTTAAGGATATTGGCCTTGGTGTTTGTAACTGAACATATTGAGCTGATCCAAAGCTAGTGGGGAGATTATCAATACCATCTTTGATCTTGCTCCGTGTTTGTGTTTCATCCATTAAATAACCATGTCATACTATCTCCTGAGTGCAGGGAAGGACATCTCCAGGAAGAAACACATTAGAACAGATTTAGCACTCTGTTTAATATTTATTCGCCAATTCATCTCACGTTTACTCTTCTCATATCAGATTTTTTTTGTTGTGCTCACTGGGTGATTTACTAACATATATATTTTTTTACTGAGGCAATTAACATTAAGAGGTTACTCAGAGGTCTAAATAGACGTTCTCCAATTTCACGGCTGCTGCAGCCCTGTAACCACTAGGCCCACCATGTCGGCTTATTTCTCACGTCCGTGTGTGTGTGTGTGTGTGTGTGTGTCGCCATTGCCACCACACACCATTTTCTGTAGCTGAGATTTCAGAGCCCCATGCTTTAAGGAAAGCTGCCACAACATAAAGTGTGGGTGGCCTGCAGTCACAGCCATAAAAAGTATGGGTGTGTGTGTGTTTCGGGAGGGGGGGGGGGGGTCAGCAAGAGTTGAGGACAGATGAGGAAAGGTTGTACACAGACTTATTATGTGTTTGTTTGTATGTGTGTGTTGGCAGTGCATATGTGCAAGTGCATGCAAGTCTTGGGGTTGCAGGGGAGAAATCTAGTCTGACACAGGGAGGCGAGGAGAGGAGAATGAGCGAGAGCAGGGAGGAGTATGAGATGAACAAAATAGGATTTTATTTTTGCGTCGTGTCTATGTGGTCAGAGTAAATCTCCTTACTCAGGGGTTTTGTGTACGAGGGGGGCTTTAACGTCCCCACTCTCCTTGATGAGACATCTTTCTTGTTTGTTCAAACCATTCATTACGTGGTGGCTGCTGGACGAGCTATGCCGCTGGCCGGCGTATTTATCACCGGGCTAAAGCGCGCTCTGGCTGACAGTAGGCGATTGATGACCGGGTCTGGGCTTGAGAGGCTGAGGAAGCCTTAATACAATGTAAATGACCCACTCCCATTTCCAATCTAGGCTGCTCCTCTGCCCACACCTCCATAACACATCATCTTTAGCTCTGTCTCAATTTGTGTATATGTTTGTGTAGTGTGTGTACATCAAAAAGAGTGGGAGGGAGTGTGTGTCCTGTTATATTTGCGTGCGTGTTTTCATCGTGACCGAGGTCATAGCTAATGTGAAAACGCCTAGGAAGCTCAGGAGTGTAAGGGGGAGGGAAAAGAGAGGCTGTACTCTTATTACATGTTGTTGTCCAGAACAGACACACACACACACACACACACGCACGCACGCACGCACACACACACACACACACGGGGGTTTAGATTTGTATATCTGTTGCACACTGTGCATTCTACCGAGCACATTTACACACACACACACACACACACACACACACACACACACACACACACACACACACACACACACACAGTAACCAATAGACCTCTGTCCTGACTAGCCAAGGAGATGTCAACACCTGGCAATCGAAAAATGTATTTCTATGCAAGCATTATCATCTTTCCTTTGTTAATAATTTTAGCATATTAAAAGGGACTACGTACACAAGTACAAATCAGAGTAATCCTTCTCTGCAGCCGGGACTCATTATTTGTCCAATCTCAGCCTTGTTTGTTATTAATTGAGCACATTCCTCAAACCATTTTTTTCCCCGTCTCTCCGTTAATTAAAACAGACTGCATTTAGACGGGCAGTACTACCTGAAAGGAGGAATCGTCCTCTCTCCTGATATGGAACCTCACTTACATCAATTATTTCAGCTGTATTAAATGAGAAAATTGTTCTTGAGCAACTGTTATCATTTCAAGTTAAAATTCAATTCAATTAACACGAGCCAGGCAGACATTACCAGCTTCATGAAATGTGCTTTCTCAATGAGTGTGGAGCTGTGGAGAAAAAAAAAAAAGCATAAGTAGTGATGCTGAAGGTGTTTTCCTTGAAGGGGAAGAATGTGTGTTAATGGAGCTTGAAACAACCTGGAAATAGAGGAGGATTAAAGTCTCAGTTTTGAAAAGGATATTTGTGTGTTGTGATTTGCAGGTGTCACGTATCTGAATATTTGCTTGTGTGCATTTCTGTTTGCACATGGTAGTGCGCGTGTGAATGTGTATCTCCGTGTGCATGCATGCACTCTTTCTACAGTGGCTGAATGAAACACATAGTGTCTCATTTGTTTCGTTTGCGTGCGCCCCGACTCCTAATCTGGCCCTTAAAGACATCTGTCACCAGCGATCACTGTTGTTTTGTCATGCTTCATAGCAAGCCCAGGGGGAGCAAGGCAGCCCAAGGTCTGCCATTTATATCAGCCCATGTTCTCCAGATTGGACTTGACACAAATAGTATCATTGCAGCCCTGGTCGCAGAATTACATTTTCAGGTAAAAAATCTTGGCGACGCTGTGGATAAGATTTCACAGCATTCTGTTCTTTTAGCATTAGTCTGTATTCAGCTGCTCTCTATGAAAGAGCCACCACCAGGATACATGTCAGACATTCAAGGATAGATAAATGTATTGACTGTAAATCTGCACCCACTCATTCTGTTGCTTGGTATTTTAAAAGGATTCTCAGACGCCACACTATCTGCTGTGAGGCTCGCTTGAAAGACTTGTTCGTCAGCATGCGTTCCTAAGTGTTTTTTTTTCCGTGTGTGGTTCATATGTTCAAACTGTACACCATATACGTATATGTTGTCAGTGTGTGGGCTGAATGGGGATAGGGAAGGGGGTTATCACGGTTGACAAACTTGTTGGGCCAGCTCTGGCAGGTTTAACACTGTATTGTGCATGTGTGGACACGTGTGAGCTGTGAATGTCTATACAGTGCAAGGGAGGGGCCGGGTTGGGTGGAGGTCAAGAGAAGGTGCAGTCTTGGGTTGCACAATACAACAAACACGGGAACATATTGAATACATACAGTAATAGGCAACAGTCAGGAACTTGACTCGGAGCATGTGTTCCCTTGCAGCGCTTCCCTTTATGAGTGCTTACATATGTGAATATTTATGTTAATCTGTATGTCAAAGAGGCTAATTTGTGCGTTTTTCTCTCTCCGTTTGCTCCTGCAGCACCCATACCCCTCTGAAGAGCAGAAGAAGCAGCTAGCCCAAGACACAGGCCTCACCATCTTACAAGTAAACAACTGGTGAGTCAAGATTTCCGCTTGCCCTATCTCCACCACCAGCATCGCTCTGCCTTTCATTTTCAAAAGCCTTCGCCTCCTTCTCCCCGCCAAGTGTGAAAACCGTTTATGTACAGCCCTCCCCGTCGCATATAGACACACACGGAGGAGCACGCGTCGATCTACACACAGACAACCTTTGTAACATTATTACATGTAAGCTACCAAGATGTTCCGGTGTTATCGGCGAAGTGTTCTGCAGCTAAGTCAGTGGTCTTTGTGGTTTGATGCACATGTATTCAGTGGGATATATTTAAGGGAGAAAGGCAGAGATCATAAGCTACCCCTACAGCCCCCACACCCACCCCACCCCTTCATCCAAAAAACCTTACCTAGCACCGCCACTGGTGCCCCCACAAAAGGCAAAACTGCCTTCCACCCCCTCCCCATTTTACACAAGCTATATGGTGGATTAAGGTTTTGGTGGCCTGGCCAGCAGGGCCTTTGTAGATGGCTTAGCACATAACTGGGGGTGGTGGATTAAATAAAATGATCACAGAAGCAAAGAAATGATACAGGAATTACTTATCAAAATACTAGCCCAGGTTTTATCTGCAGCTTAATTTTGTTCGGTACATTCTCAGGGTGATGTTCAGATTAATTGAACTGACAGCATCCTTTCACATTTCCGGGAAGGTATTTGCACGGATTTCAGGTCTTACACAAACTTAATTATATGGAACCCCATTTTATCATTCTAATTCCATGTAGCGGGGGTTCTATTTACAAATGACAAGTCTGTGCCTTTTATTCACAGCTTTCCTTAATATATTTATCAAAGCGAGTTCATTTACAAAGTGCTCTATCTGTTGGGTACAGGCAGGCCGACATTAACGAAGCTTTTAGGTTTATCAGACTCGCAGCCTGACAAGCCACCCGAGGGTCAATTGATTTTTTGGTTCTGTGATACATTTTTTTTTCTAATTTTTCCTGGATCACAATGAGAAACATGCCTAGAGAATTAGCCTGGTTTGTCGGCCTTATCTATCAGCCCCCTCCCTCCCCTTCCCCCCTCCACCCTGACATACTCTCTCTCTCTCTCTTTCTGTCTCTCTCTCTCTCACCCTTTTCTTTATTCCCTTCTAGCCAAGGGAAGTCAAGCTACTTAAATTGGCCACAGGAACCGCTGTTATCAGACTTTAATGCACCCTACAGTGTGGATAGCATTTCAATTACACCAGTAACCAAAGATTAGCCCCCGCTTGCCTGTTTCATGCCTCGTGCCACCGTTTCGGGACGCCACGCACCTTACCTACAGGAGCAGAAAATTGAGTTGCCTTGCCTGTGTCATGGTGATTAATGCAGAAATAGTCTAGAGCGAGAGAAATAGACAGAGACATAGACAGAGATAGATATAGGAAGAGAGTCCCTGCCTTCTCAGAGGCCATGAAATCCAAGCCTGGCACTGAAATGCCACAGATCCATTTATAAAGCGGTCTGAAAGAAAATCTCGTGCTGGGTAACATCTTCATGAACCCTGTTTCCACACACACACACATAAACATAGGCCATGGAGCTGTGTATTAATGTTACACCAGCCCATGTTAACAAAAACACACCAGGAATCAATTTTCACAAATAAAGTCATTAGAGAGGCTTATACTCTGCTGCTCTATCTCTGGTACTTTCTGGGTGTTGTATATCGCCTGGCGGATGATGCCACACTATTGGCTATTTTACAGTTAGGGGAAAGATGAGAAAAAGGGAGGATGTAGAAGTTTCTTTGCCCTCAAAGTGCATAACAAGGCAGGACAGCGAGTTACAGTTAAATATCGCTTTGTTTGGGTTGTGCTCTCGCTTTTTCCCCCCTTTTGGTTTCTGGTTCCAGTGGCGGCTGAGAGGGTCCACCTAGGATATGACAGAACTCTGCCATATGAAATTCCTGTTTAAAAAAAAAAAAAAAAAAAGCTCTTCAAATTCCTGGCTGGCCCCTTGCATTGTTCTGTAGTTCCCTTTGATGCATGGCCGCTGCCACGTTACTGGCCAGAGAGAGGGAGAGAGAGAGATAGAGACAGAGAGAGGGAGAGACAGAAGTAGAGGATGAGTGGGGGGAAAGGGAGGGGATGGCCGCCGTCTTCGGTTTCCAGCGCTCTCCCTCGGGGAAAGGATGTGCTGAATCAGGGCTTTGTCCGCCGGCACAATCGCAGCCCAGCGAGGGCACAAGGGTGCTCTGTGCGATGGTCAATAGACAGTGCATCTCGCTCTCTCCCCACTTGCCCCATCAAACCTCCCCAAATCATACTCTCCAACTGACACCTCCTTTTTACGTTTACCTGCAGCTCACCTGTACACACAGAAAACAAAACCCATAGTAGAGCGCTTCCCGCTGGTTTGAAGCCTTTTGTCTCTGTACCACAGAAGACACTCCACCTGCTTCTATATCATTAGCTGGCGGATGTTAATAAGGAACAAAGGAAAAGGTTAAAGTCCACAATCTCCCTGCGCTGGTGTTGAGCAGATGAGGAGGCGGACTTCATTATCCAGTTAATAGTATAGTCTGTGTGTTATGTACGTGTGCGTACATAACACACATTATTACTAATGGGACACTCTGCTCTCTTAGTATGTTCAGAGATGTTATGTGTGTACAGTGTGTCAGGACACCATTAGTTGACCATTAGGTAGTGATTGCTCTGGCCATATTTGAGACTGGCGTCATGCTAACAGAATCGGGGAGTGGTCTGACATGTAATTGCATTTGTTTAAGATTGCGGGAAAAGGTGAGGGCCGTGTCACACGAAGGGTTCTGGGATAGCGAAGTAGGTGAAACGGCAGACTCAGGTGTCTATATGCTGGGGAAGCGTTGAGAATTTACAGTTTCCAGCGGTATATTTGCCTGCCTCAGCAGCTCCTGGTGTCCTGCTATCAGTCTGGGCTAAATGAGGCCTGACCGAATCTTTTCATGTCTCAGCGTCAGACCCAGCACGATGTGCCCTCACTCACTGCCATAAACGC
Organism: Cottoperca gobio; assembly: GCF_900634415.1. Lineage (NCBI taxonomy): Eukaryota > Metazoa > Chordata > Actinopteri > Perciformes > Bovichtidae > Cottoperca > Cottoperca gobio. The sequence goes on along the minus strand of NC_041376.1, from coordinate 6,833,122 downwards.
ACACGCCGACTATCCTGCCATTATTTACCACTGCAGCAATGCACACACACACACACATGCGTGCACGCAGGGTTATTACATGGGCCTGAGAGATGATGTCGATGACAGACGACTGAGAGAAACAGCATCTAAAAAAAGGAAGGAAATCGTCCCCTCATTATTCCCTCATCTCAGAGGCAGCCAGTTGGTCATTTCCACAGCAGAGAGGGGAGAGGGAGGGAGGGAGAGAGAGGCAGAGCAAGTCATAGAGCGAATATGACAGTTCTTGGCATCTATGATGACTGACTGCTGTGCCACTGGAGCACTAATAACAATAAAGAGGGCACTAAGCCACACTCTATTTTTACTTCTCTGCCTCCTCTCTACAGCCCAGGGGGGAATACATGCACACACACACACACACACACATACGCACACACACACACACACACAGGGGAGAGGCTCTAATTAGCGGCAGAAAGGAATACAATGAGTGAGTTATTAAGACACAGGGGCGGATCGCAGCCAACCTTTGCCCCCTGTCGGAGCACAGGTCACATGATAAGGGAAGGATATCCGCCAGACGACGGCGCCAAGCAGCCTGTGCCCACTGAGGAGATGAAATAGGCTCAATCTCTCCGGCCATTCAGGGCAGGGCACGGTGCACTGATTGTTTTTTTTTTGTTGTTTTCGCCACTCACCAGGAGAACAAACTCCACATTTAGCAACAATCATATGACAAGAATGTACATTTGAATCAGAAGCTGAAGTATATGCATCTGTGTCCAGTCAAAGGGCTGTATAAAACAGGTGTGCAGGTGGAATAAATCAAATAAAAGCTGAAAGGAAAGGTCTAAAGGACTACAACTAAAAAATAAAAAAAAGTCATTACCCTCGTATGTCTTCACAGGCATTTGCTTTATCAAAGTATAACCAGATTCTCCCCTAAGATTGCATCCTGCTGTCGCACAGCATGCAGATGAACTGAGTTAAGCTAACTCTAAACTGACTGCTCTGGAGCTCTCTTCACAGCATGGTCCCCATTCCTATTCAGATCCTCCGTTTCCCCCTTGCTCTGGACCTTTTAATGGATCCCTCCAAACTTCTCAACCTTTAAATCACCCAACAGAGGTACATAGAAGTTGTACTGCAGGTTCACATGCAAAGAGTTACATGGTCGAGCACATTTGACTGTAGTACCTGAGAACAAGAACCAAATTTGTTCATCCACTTAGTAAAACATTTTCCAGCTCTTATACCTCAGTCCAATGAGACACTTAGAAACACCAACTTTTATGATTTTCTTATGATTTTTTATGATCCTCTGGTTTGGCGGGCGAGCCCATTATAAAATTCAAAATAATAACTAATATTTTCCAAATGTAACATGAAGCTATGAAACTGGCCCAGCTGCCTCTTTTTTCCACAAGTATTTAAAGTCTTATGAATCTCAACACGGAGGCTTTTGGGGTCCCTTTTCCCTCTACTTATTCTTCTCTACATGACTGCCTATTCCTTGCCGTTTCGGTCTGGTGGGCTAGTTGACTGAAGTTGCTGGTTATCTGTCTAACTTTGACCCAGATGGAAATGTCAGGCCTTTTTTTGGCTGCATCCAGGGACTCCCGGCAGTGGCCATCTTATGCCCCTGGCTTTCTAAATATACAGCTGGAGTGTGGAGAGGTTGCGGCTGTGTGTGTGTGTGTGTGTGTGTGTGTGTGTGTGTGTGTGTGTGTGTTTGTTTGTGTGTGTATGTCACTAGTGTGTCTGTGTGCGCAAGCATAAGTGTATATGTGAGTCTGACTGAGAGAGAGAGAGTGAGAGAGAGACTATCAGGGCGCTGCCAACACAGGCATCATGATCCCTTTCATTTAGGGACCGCTAATTGGCAGTTAATTAGCAGAATTGACTCTGTTGTCAGATCCCAAGTGCCAGCCCCCCTACCAACACCCCCTACCCGCTAAATTCATTTGATCTGGCGGCTTTCTTGATGCTGTAATAATAATCCCATTTTATCTGTTTTGGAGGGAGAAACACATTTGGAAAATAAATATTTTCATTATTGGCAGAGTAAAACAGAACAGGAGAAGGTTTCATTTTGTTTTTCATTTCGTTCCGCTGTTGTAACAGATCCAAATATCTGTTCGCGCCGCAATCTAGACACATGCCGTACTTACAGGATAAGCCATTGTAGCCTTGAACAGCTGACTCTAATGTGCGCCACTGTGTTTATGTGTGCACTCAAAGTATATGTGCTGCGTGTGATACATGAACACATGCCGCTGTTGAAACGCTCAGTGTGATTAACAGGGCCCACTCCCACTTTATCAGGCACTGGGGGCACATTGGGTCATAGCATGGCATGGACACCCACCGTGGCCATGGAGCAGCCCTGTGCCCACCTCTGTGTGAGTCTAGAGTTATAAAAAACAGGTGGTGCTTATAAAAAAGAAGAAAATTGGCAATGTTAGGCGATCAGGCACGAATATGAAGGCTTTTTTACTTGTTTTCCCATTACATGCTCAAGACTCTCCAAGGCTGTGGAACTCTCCCAGCAAAGACGGCATGCATGGAGAACGAAGCCAGACGAGGCAAGATAGAGAGGCAAAGAGCTGAAAGAGGAATTAGCAGAGCAAAAAGCATTAGAGAGAGAGATGGAGAGAGATGGGAGGAGGGAGGTCTTTGTACTTCTCTGCTCCTTTTGGCTCTTTTATTCCTCAACGGCTTGGGTTTTATTGGTGGGTCGTTTAATAACAAGGGCTCTGCGTTTGAAATGAAGTCGAGCTGCGTTTGCGTGGGCGAGTCTCCTTTTTTTTTTTTTTTAGCATGGTAATTTCTGTACTAGGGGTGAGAACTGGAGAGAGATCGAGAGAGAAAGAGAAAAAGAGAATACACTTGAGAGAGAGAGAGAGGAGTGAGAGAAACTCGGAGGGAGAGCAAGAGGGTGAGAGGGGTGGAGAGGGAGAATTCAAGGAGAATACAAGGGAGGAAAGTAGGTTAATTTATTTCATTTGTGGGAAGAGAAAGAACTTAAAAAGAGGTTGGTGATAGTGAGAAAGAAAGTGTAGGATGCTGTTTTCATGAACAAGCAGCTTAATGCACACGGGCAGCCACAGTAAGCCTGCCAGAATCTCCCTGTGCCTGAGGCCATCTGTGAGCAGAATAGCAATTTTATTACTTTGTCATTAAACCAATTTCACAGCAGTATTGTTTGTTAATGAGCAGCCGCAAACGAGCGAAGATGTCACGTACTAGAATAGCAGCAAGATTTGTGACCCCAGTTCTCCTCTGTCTCATTCTGCCAACCTGTACCTCATTCTTATTCTTCTGCTCTTTCCGCCATCGTCTTCTTTCTTAACATCCTTACTGTCATCCTTACTCTCTCCCTGCCATCCTCCCATCTTGCTCATCCCTCCCTTCCTCCCCCTGTTATAGGGGTCCCTGGCCCATAAAAGAGGAAACTGCTGAAAGATAAAATGCAAAGTCTATACAGTCAAGTCTCTGTTTATGAGCTTCCATTTGCCTTTAGAGCTCATTGGGACGAATGGTTTCTCCATGGGCTTTCAGGGCGTGCAGCTGGAAAGCCTGGGATATTGGCTGGTTATTTAGCTCTAAAGCCTGACATGGGTGCCAACGGCAAGTGCCAACAGCAGGACTAGGCGTCTGAATAGGTGCATAAGTCCTTTGGATTGCATGCTAGATGATGTCATGCATTTTTTGTGACTTTTCAGAGTTGTTTAGTGTCCTACTGCTTTTTTTTTATGAATTTTATTCATGTTAGAGTAAGGCATTTAAAGAATAATCTAACTTCATGTCCGTCTGGTAGTTGAGTCGCAATGGTCTGTTTTTCATAAAGAAAGCTGTGTGCTTCAGCTGCTATGGTGCTATATGTGTCTTTATGGCACTCAGGCTAGGCTGTTTATGTTTTTACTCTGGAGGTCAGTTGTCACAGATTCTTGGTCTTTTTGTGGCTTATGAGAGAGAGAGAGAGAGAGAGAGAGAGAGAGAGAGAGAGAGAGAGAGAGAGAGAGAGAGAGAGAGAGAGAGAGAGAGAGGAGAGAGAGAGAGAGAGAGAGAGAGAGAGAGAGAGAGTAGAGAGAGAGAGAGAGAGGAGAGAGAGAGAGAGAGAGAGAGAGAGAGAGGAGAGAGAGAGAGAGAGAGAGAGATTTAAACTGAGGCCCCAGAGGATCAGACAACCTGACAGAGTAGATTTGGCATAATTAGTTTTATCTGCTGAGGGAGATAGCCAGCGGAGCTGTGTGCTAGCCACAGGGTGCTGCTATGTGTATCTATGTGGTGATATGTTCCGGGTTGCTGAACGTTGTGTATGTGTTTGGAAGGAGGGTGAGGGTGTGGGGGGACTAAAAGGATAAAGGTGACCAGGTGTAACAGAATGGCCTTGAGGGTGTGTGTGTGTGTGTGTGTGTGTTGGAGCCAGAGAGGACAGGAGCTCCTTCTTTGGCTGAGCTCTTTAAACTCTGTGAACCTCTACAAGGTATTTTCTCTCTGTCCAGGCATGCTCGTTCTCTCACTCTTTCTCTTTCTCTCTGTTTCTCTTTACCTCCCTCTTGCGCACTTTGCATTCCCTCTATCCCTGTGTTTGGATATACAGTAACATCATGTATATAAGCATCTATCTTTGCTCTGTTTGTGTGGTGTCACATTCAAAATAACCTCCACAGACCTCCCTCCCCCTCCTTGAAGGCACAATGAGAGTGTGTGTTTTTGGATATGAAAGTGAGAGAGAGTTGGAATGACATCCTTAACAATGCTCCAATGTATTATTCTTACCTGTTGTGTGTGTGTGTGTGTGTGTGTGTGTGTGTGTGTGTGTGTGTGGGTTTTCTGAAGCTGTGATTCATGGCCTTGTGCTCTATGTGGCTTTGAGGTGGAGGCCAATAAGCCTATCATGGAAGACCCTATAAATCAATATAGCCCTTTGTTTGTTTAAGCCATGCTCTACCCCGGGTTCAGGCCTGTTATGGATGAGATATCAGTGGAGTCAGTGCCAAGCAGAAAAGGGGAAGGATAGGCGAGGAGGCCTCTCCACAAAAACAATCCAATCTTAATTGGACCGTTGCCCAAAAAATTTAATCTTGGAGATATCAAACCCAATAATTAGCAATTTGGGAGAGGTGAGAAATAAACGGTAAATCTTTCCGCCACGTTCTCTCCATGCACACGCACACGCACACATGTGCTTTGATGAAGTTATCAGAGGTAGCCTGAGGAATTAGCCACTATTAGCCAACACTTTTGCATGCATAACAAGATGCAGAGATACAGAGGAAGAGCTGGATAAAGGAAGGAGGGTGGGGGAGAACAATGAGCAGTACATTCCCCTAATCTAGGGTTTCTCTCTTCCCAGCCTTATGAATATTTATTCCTCCCATTTCCGACGATGATGTTTCAATTGGGAGTCTGTGAGCATGTGCGGGATAAGGGAGGGCGGCGGAAATATCTTTTCCCTAGTGGGGGTGGAGGGTGTCTGCCTGTAGCCCCCCCAAGACATATCTGCTTTATCATCTTCTCGTTACACTGCTTGTGAGACTTTCTGCAGCTTCCTCAAAGGTACGAGGTGAAGAAATAGCAAGAGTAAGAGGAATCTTAAACATTTTAATGAACAGGGGTTTTATCATATGATTTATTTCATTTTAATTGGAGTAGAATAGAGCCGATCCCTGATGTAGAGACAGCCTGGACACTCTTTAATGTTGGTTTTACACAAATCATACATACACATACATCCCTTACAGGAGATCCAGAGTAAAGGGGCGTGATGGTTTTACTCTGAGCTAGCAGATACTATTCATGAGCAATTAACCTTGGTGATGCTTTCTAATTGTCATTTTAAGTTTTCTCACTAGTGTCATTGTGGTCATTGGCAATCTGGGCTAAAGAGAGGGGAGGGCCCAGTGGTCTCTTCCTTCCTCTTGTGTGACCAGGGGATTGTTAATAGTTGCTCAATTTGAATTATTGTTGGCGTTTAAATGTTTTCTATGTTCCTTGTCAGGATCAGATTTTAGTTGGAATATCCCTCGCTGGTTTACCTAACCCCCATAAAGTGGTTTATTCCAATTAGGTAACCCCCATGCATTGGTTTAGTCTAATGAGGGTGGGGCCAGGAGGGGTATCTTAAGCTAGTCAGGCATTGACGGTGGGGGAAGTTTGTGTTGTAGCAGCTTGAGATGAGTTTGTGTTATTTCAGTTATTTCCATCTTATTTGTTCATTTTTCCTGTGACTTTTGTTCTTCTCTTCTGTTTCATTGTAATAAAACCTCAGACTTCTGCCTCCTGAGCAATTCTTTAATTCAACTTCTACTCACCTCCAGTGCCACACTAACAAATCCCTATTATTTCTGAAATAATACGAGATATCGATGTGAAACACATCCCTGGTTAGATATATTTTAATCTTAACCAAAAAAAATAAAATAGAAATTGAGAATGGGGTCATCTTTATGAGGAAGAATCATGACAGTTAACAGGCTTACATTTAAGGATCATATTCCACAGTGTAGGCTGAATTGAATGTGGCTTCTTTGAGACACCGACACTGTTGTACTTGTTTTAGGCTGTCACATATGAAGGAGGCTAGTTAAAGCTGTACACAGTCAGTGGTGGAGCTGATCTGAGAGGCAGAGGGCTCGCTTCAGGCCACCAGGCACATCAGAGTCCCTGTGGTCCGCTCCACAGTGTCAGTGCTGCTTCTGCCAGCAGTCCCCTCCACAAACAACAGCTATTTATATCACTTGCCTGCTGCTGGGCTTTTTAGCCCTAAACTCTGCTTCTGACCGTGCCTGCACATGTGTGTTTGTGTGCCTGTGTTCACGCTTATGTGTGTCAAAGCGATTATGTGCGATTGAAACTGAAGATTAATTATTCAATAGGGAAGTCAGAGGCAAGCTGACAACATTTGACCATTGACTCTCGTGGTCACTAATATGTGCAAACATACTTACTCAGACACATCATGGAAACGTGCTTGGTGGAAACAGGCACTCACGCCAGAGACACAATCATGAGAAGATGATGACATCCCAGTGGGAGGGAGAATCCCTTTCCAAACACACACACTGAATCCTGTACTCCCCCAGTAATCTGCAACAGCACCTAAACCCAGGCATTAGAGAATATCGACAATCGGTCCACTAGGTTAAGGTGTCCCTTTTTAATTGCCCAAACTGCTGTGCATATTCACTGCCCTAAATTCATGGTTAATACTGTGAGGAGAAAAAGTGAGTGGCAAGAGGAGAGAGAGCATATATATTTGGGGGCTGGGTGGTAAAATGGGGGCACCCTCCCTGCGCAACCTCCCAAATGGCATTGGTTTCTGACTTTGAGATTCAGGAGAGTAAGTTAATGTCTGCAAGTGTGTGTGTGTATGCTCACAAGTGTACCCAAACATGTACTGTATGTGTGTTGCGTAAGGACGTAACTGTTGAAGCCCCTCTTGGCAGGCCCCCTCTTCTTCTCTTTGAGCTGAACCCATTATAGTCTTATAAAGGAGGGAGAAGAAGAGACGTTTGATATGAAGCAAAGGAAATAGATTGGCCTTATTTCCTGCCTGGCTGCTGCAGCGCAGACACTTGTGTTGCCTAGACGATGCAGGCAATTGACACTCAATTTTGTTTGAAATATCACGCCTCTATCATGCCATTATCAGCTTCCCCTGGTAATCCACAAAGCCGCCCTGTTTGATATCTGACAATAAGGGGGAGTCACAGAGTCGCGGAATCTCTCACTCGATTACCAGGCAGAAAGGGGAAAATGGTTGAGAATGAAAGGGAGCAGAATACGATAGAGCAAGAGACAAAGAGAGAGTGAAAGAAATAGAGATGGAAAGATAGTGCAGGAGGGAGACAGAGAGGCTAAAAAAAGTCACACATTTGTATGGTAGCAGTGAGAAGTGGATGGAAACGGAGATTATACCTGCCTGCCCCGCAGAGACGTACAAAGGAGCCCAACAGGCTTGGCATTGTGGGAAAAAGAGAAATCTGGGCAATAGGGGTGGCACTCTTCACAGCTGAGAAAATGGGGCGATCTTGTAAGCACACCCTCTCGTCTCAGGAGGGCTGATGGGTAGGCCGGGGGTAATGATAGTGCTGGATTTATTCTTTCTTTTCTCCCCCCCTCTCCTGTGTGTGTGTGTGTGTGTGTGTGTGTGTGTGTGTGTGTGTGTGTGTGCGTGCGCGTGTGTGTGTGCGTGCGTGTGTGTGTGCCAGCCTGCCAGCATGTCTCTGTTCTATTTCTTGCTGGCCCTGCATGAAAGCAGGAAGCATTCACCCACCCTAAAGGTGAGAAGCTGGCTTATGAGGAATGAGCGTTACCTTCCAGCTCTGACGACCTCTGTCACGCGCTATGTGTGTGTGGAACCTTTGACGAGGGGCTGATATCGACATATGTTGAACGTTTTCAGACGCTCTTCAAACGACGCAAAACACAGCTGTTGGTCCCTCAGCTCCATGGCAGGCAGAGAATATACCTTTTGTGCACCTATGCACGTTAATAAGGTGTTGTCTTAAGGGAGGGAGCCCAAGAGTAAGAGAAGAGGGGCCTCGCTAACGAGGGAGATGTGGATCAACTCTTTCCTTAATCCCGCTGTCTTGTGGTGAGATAAAAAAATAACAGCATTAGTAAAAACATTCCTGGGCAGAGAGGAAAGGGACAGGAAATATTAGGGGACTGTCTGGGAGAGAGAGAAAGAAAGAGAAAGAAGAGATGATTCAACCCTCCCTCCTAACATCAGAACACTGGTAGAGCTAGGGCAGGTTAGCCATGGTGGGTTGCTACAATAAGGTCTCTTTCATACAGGTGTGTTGACGCCTGGGGCAGGCTTGGCCTCGGTCCATTCCATTCACCCTGGCTGATTTGAACAATAACTATCATATCTCTTAAAAGAGAAGGGAGGGTGAAGCGTCAAGAAGGAGATGCCTGAGAGCTGTGTCGGGGCCAAGAAAAACCCCCGCTGCCGTTGTCAGAGCTTGTTGATGTTGTAGGGAGGAAAAAACGGGCAAGTTTTTTTTAACCCCCCCAATCCCTCTATTAGCCCCACATTTTTTTTTCCTCTTTGCCTTTCTCTCCCTCCACTTCTGCACTGGAATCAGTGTTTTTGTGCCGTAGGACAGAGTGTGGTGAGGAGACAGAGGAACAAAGTGCTGCTGTGTGGAGCAGCAGCTGCTGCTTGCCGGATCAAAGGGGCAACAAGCGTGGTCTTCCTGGCCCAACGCTGCTCTGGAGGTGTTTGACGGACAGTCAGCAGCTGGGGCCGCACAGCCCGCCATGTAGGGGTCAGGCTGCTGGACTGCAAGGCCCAGGGGTGACATGCCCTCACTGGACAGGGGGAAGAGGGGAGAAGGTGTTAGATGGGAGGGTAAATAGAGGGAGAGATGTCTATGTTTGTTTCCTTTGTTGTTTGTTAAGAGAGTTACTTCTGGGATTATTACTGTGTATTTCTATCATTCAAATTGTACAGTAAGATATTTACTCTTTTGCGATGAGCCAGTGTATTCTCACTTATTCATCATAACGCATGGCGGTAGATTTTTAAGGGTAAAGCCATCAGTAGAATAGTATTTCACTCCACACTGCAGTATTCCATCTCTTTGGTGCTGACAGAAAATCAGAGCGAGAAAAGAGAGACAGATAGGGAGCGAGCATGCCGCAGTGCTATTGATTTATTTTAATTAGCTGCTCGTTAAATCGTGTCAGTTTGAAACACAAATATATAATTCTTTGTCTGATTTTCCACTCGAGTCTTAATGACTCGTGCTCCCCGGGTTTCAGAGAAGAATGGCTTCTGCAGCTCGACTGACAGAGCCATGCAAATGTTACTCATATTGGACTGAGGAGGAGAATGGGGGGGGAAGGGGGGGTGCCACAAAAGGGCAATGAGTAGAGTAATAAAAAGGGAAAGAAAAACAGGTCAGTGAAAGTCCATGGAGGAGAGGTGAAACAGTCCCCCTTTGAGAGGCAGACAAAAGAGTTTGGAGGGGGGGGTATGGAGGCACAGTGGATGAGAGAAAGAGGGAGGGAGAGAGGGAGAGAGAGGGAGAGAGTGAGAGAGAGACAGAGGTAAAACTATGTAAACACAGTGGCTGCCCTAAACGTGGGCCCTCTCTGACGTTCCTAAAAAACGATCTTGCCTCGCTCCGCTTCACATCTGCACTAAATCAAACACGATGGTGAGGTAATGTTCGCCCGGCTTGTGTCTCTTGACTCCTGTTTTAACTTAAAGAAGGGAAGAAGGGATAGAAAAAGGGGAAACTCTGTCTCTGATAGGATGAGCTTGTGGAAGCTTCCCCGTTCCTACCCTATCTGTTCCTGTCCTTTATCTCCATCCTGGAGGAGTGGAGCCTGTGAAAAGGTCCTTTGTGATAGTTTATGATAAATCCATAGATACTGTAGGTTCAGTATGGTGGCAAGCTATGTATAAACTGTTACAGGGGGCCTGTTTGGAACATGTGAGCTGATTTAATCAGTGTTGTTGACACTACAGTAGATCAGTGTTGGAAGTTCAGTAGCCCCAGACTGCCCAACTGTCTGACTGGACCATAATTAGAGTTTGCTTATACTAAACACACCCTCCTCATGGGGTTAATTTGCATGCACTTCCTGGTCAAAGGACACTGAGTGTTTCACTCTTTTCTGCCTGTCTTTCTTTTTTTTGGAGGAGGGGGGGGATCAAACTAAAGCCTTCCTCCTTTGATTCCAGTGAGTTGTGACTGAATCGCTGGGGGTTTGGAATCTTTATTTCTGTCTGAAGCAGAAGTATGGAAGCAATGAGCTCTAATAGGAACCAGAGGACAGTCATGTTTGCGAGCAGTGATCAGGGATTGAGTTCAGCACATTCTTGTTCAGATTGTGTTGCATCTAATCTTCCTGCAAAGACAGACAGGGCCCCAGGAATTTGACTGACAAACGGAAACTTGCCCTCATGTCCCTGGCATATGAGCTCTTGAAAATGGGCATGCGCAGGTCAGCCGTGAAGGCAATAAACTGTTGACGACTTCTTGCAACTTCAAACCTGCCTTCTCTCTTCGCTGGCTCGACAGGGCTACATTTGGCGTAGTCTGCCGCTCATTCCTTTAGAAACATGTTGAACATTTCTCTGTTTCTCTTTCCTGTCTCGCTCTGGCTCAGTTTATTTCTTTCATCACAAACTCGTCAAACGAGTGACCCTACTCCTGATTGGCCGATTCCGTCCGATCTCCACAGTAATTGGCCAGCCAAGCAGCAAGGCTCTCTCACTCGCTCTCTCTTGGCTGTGCTCCAGGGTAGGGTGGTTTGGCATGACGATTTCTCTGGAAAGGAATGCTGACAACAGGAGCGAGTTACCAGGTGTGGCTGCAAGTCAGTTAACCAGAAACAAGGCCTTTCTGACAGATTGAGATGAGGAAGTAAGCAAGAAAAAAAAGAGATTAAATACAAGCCTGGGTCAGACAGAATGGTTTGTTGTGATTTTCTCTTCAAACTTCCTGTAACCTTTCAAAGAATTGTTCAACTTTATTTTATGATGATGATGATGATGATGCATTAAAGGGTCATAAAGTTGAAGGACTCTACTTCATAAAATAGAGGTTTGTGTGAGGATTATTTAAGTTCCCTATTAAGCCCTCTTCTTCCGTTTCTGACCACCCCTTACCCTCAATCCCCCTGCACTCTCACACACACACTGGGTATAGCATAACATTGTATGCTAGCCAGAGTATTTAACACCTAAGCAGACACTCTCTGAAGCCCCCCCGTGTGTGTGAGCAGATATTAGTAACCAGGGATGTCGTGTTGATCCAGCCTGGCGGACACCCCGTGTCAAGTGGACTCCTGCTGCCCTGGCTCCACCATTCATATCTGCCTGTTATTTTCCTCTGCGACCTGCACAGCCAAAACACTCAGAGCGGTCGTAAACTTTGCACTCTATATCGTGATGAGCAGGGTTCTTCCAGTGGACATACTCTATCTGCGCATACACGTGTGTTTGTAAACACGTGTCGCTCATGCCATTTTAGGGTATGTCAGCGGGAAGTGCTACTGTAGGCCAATTGGCAGTAGCGTGTGAAGAATGCGCCATTGTGCACATACACACATATTGACTGACACATGCATACATATTCACATGCACGCTCCAACGCGCTCTTAGCACTGCAAGAGCAGTTTTTGATATACAACTTGAAAATGTGTTTAAGGCTAAAGAAGACCAGTTGCCCATGTTTAACAGCTGTAGGCCGCTGCCCCCACCAGCCTGCTTTCTGCTGGGTAATGTACACATTCTAAGCTGTATCCCAAGGAATGACCTCCACATGACCCCCTAACCTTGCCTTTAATTATTTGTTTGAAGACAGCATGGAGTTCCCATGCTGAGAGGTACTCTGTGTGCATATGTGTGTGTTGGTGTTTCTGTGCCCTAACATTGAGCAGAGGCAGGCCATAATAAGCTAGACCACCAGATGTAGATAATAAAACATGGGCTTTGGGTTGGAGGTTTTTTAGCTTGTGTCCCCTGTGAGCCTCCTGTGTTCTGGTTAGTCTACAGACACACTGGCGGTAGTTGTGGTCATGTCCATGGTGTCGATGTGTGGATTTACAGCCCGCGCGTATGTTTTAGCGAGTGGTTGGGAATTCTGAGTCCCTGTGGTCAACCTCTGTGTCTCTCCAGGGCCTTGGGTCCTCAGATCCGTCCATCCCAGTTTGACTAGCCTTCATCTCTGGAGGATTCCCAGTTGTGTTGTTTTAAGCACACACCATTAGCAGCTCACGGGTTGAGGGAAAACAGTGTTATCAGGACTGGCTCTGATAATCTCAATTGGCTTTACTCAGACTGATAAAAGGTGCTCTAAGGCCACGAAAGGGGCCCTTGGTCACCCCCCACCCTCTCCAGTGCACCGCATCGCCTGCCAGTTACTGTGGCAACTTGTTTAGCGTACAAAAACAGAGCCTTTGTGGGTGTGTGTGTGGTTTGCCAATAGCGAATGTTGACAATAAGTAGGTCCATGTCAGAAGCAGCTTGAAGGGAAAATATTTCAACATGTTTGTGTACACGCCAATGAGCTGTTTTGATAATTAAGAAATTACCATTTCAATGAGAGAAAATACCCTGATAACTAAACATTTTCCTGTGTACTTTATGTCATACATTTCCAGTTAGAAGTTGGAAGAACACTGTTTTCAAAGGAACCTCTAGAATGAAAAAAAAACAGCACTTTGATTTTACAGCATACTCTCCAGTTCGTAGAGTATTTTGTCTGCAGTCACTGGAAACCATATGAGGACATTTAGCACCTGGGAAGAACATTTTTTAATATTGTGTGTTTATGTTTATGTCCCAGAATAGGTAAGAAAGCACGTGGTTGGGATTTTGAGCCCATTGGTAGGGAAAAAGTAGGACATGTATCTCAGCAGGTCTTGCACCTTAAAGAAGGGAGTGTGATATCAGGAATGTCTTACTGTTTACTTGCTCAGCTGGTTTTGAAGCTGGAAGCGTCTTTCACTCTTAAGCACTGCAGGCATTTCTGACAGCATCTAAGAATGCTTTGTCCCCTTTGTTCTATCAAAAAATACTTTCACAGTTAATAAACCGTAGTCTTCATTCCTCCCTTAAAACACAAATCATGCATTACAATCCTATCATTTCCAATCCACCTCTCATTGGCACACCCCGCTTTCCTACCTCCTCCTTCGTTCTCTCTCATTCTCATATGGATGCGTTTCATCTTTTTCTCTCAGGGGCCCAGGGCACCCCTGCGTACCTGCACTCTGGATGCCCCCTGGCAAATGAGCACCGCGTCTCTCTTTTCCCAACCGTGCATTTTGTACGTTTAACCATGTCACTTTGAGCCGGGCAGATTACAGGCGTTTAAGTTCATTGGAGAAGGTAAGGGCAGGTATCAGAGCTTCATGGGGGATTAGGAGCCCAAATTGGTTCCAGCTCTCCCTTCCTTCTAATGACCAGTTCTTTACCGTACTGATGGTGCCGTTGCCCGTACGTTAGAAGAGGGCGGTGGGGCCATTTTTTTTTTTTTTTCTCTCCTCTGCTTTTTTAGAACCAGCAAAGGACTCCATGCTGGACAGCTCCAACGTGATTTTAAATCCCTCTTTAATATCAACCACATGGCGGTACCTGTAGTGCTAAGTCCACACTACGTTTTAGCATGTGAGAGTGAATGAGAGCGAGACAGAGAGAGAACAGGGGGATAAAAGAGGAGGAAAGAGAGATAGGTAGAGAGCTTGCGAGTGACCAGCTTGAGTTTGCCACAGCCCAAGGCATCTCCACTCCAAGTTAAAAAGGTTGCCCCTGGCTGGCAGTCACCTCCATATGACCTCCGGCTCTACAGTGGAAAAGCCACAGGAGCAAGGCCGGCTGGGGAGGCTTTGTGGAGGTGCACTTATTCGCTGCTGTGGTGGTGATAAAACTTCAGACAGCCTAATTGATGGGCTCGCTGACATAACAATACCTTGTGAAAGCACGGAGTGGCCCATGCCTGGTCCTCATTTCTAGACAGCTGGAAGGGGAGCAGAACCCCCTACAATGCAGCCAGAGTGGGGGTCCCACAGAGGGAAAGTGTAGAGTGGGGGTGGAACGGTGGGGAGCAATGAAAGGAACCATTTGTATCCTGCACTTTGCTAAGTTAAAGCTTACTTTGAAATGCCAATGTGTGATAACACTCCAGAAATAACGTTGTTTTGGAGAAGGAACTGTAGACGGGATACTGTACACTACGGATAAAGTTTCTGTGTGCAACTGGCTGCAGGAAAGACAGGGAGAGAGGGATGTGCCACTGTGAGGGTTCTTCTGTGCCCAAGCTGCACTTAATACTTGAGGAATGTCTCCCTGGTGCCCATAGCAACCGAACGTAATCAAAAGCTTTATTAAAAGAGGGGGGAATAGATCATAAGGAACATTAAAAGTTTCCCTAGCTGGGTTCCCAAGTCAGCACACAATTGCCCTTTTGTTTGTTGCTGTTTTGTTGTGAGCGCCTCTCTCAAGGACTCGGTGGCTAATGTTGCCATTAAGTCATGCAAAACTGTTTTGTCTTTGTGGTGGCTTGTGATGAATCCTCTCTCTGTGTGAGTGCAGGGTGATTTAACGTTTGTTTTTCTCCTCTGTTTTTCTCTCCACTCTGCCAGGTTCATTAACGCCAGGAGAAGAATAGTACAGCCCATGATTGACCAGTCAAATCGAGCAGGTAAAAAAAACAGCAACCCAGCTGACATAACGTTACAGCAGCTCTCTTTCTATCCCCAGCATGAAGACACTCTTTCCAAATCCTTTACTGGCATGCACATCATGCCGGGAGCCCAGAGTTTTTAAAGGGGCATCCTACATCACCCCCACCCCTTTGTCAAAAAGAAAAACCCTTCTACTCCCTCTTCTTCCTCTCCCTCCCTTCATCTCATTTTCCATATTCTGTATGAGATGCGTTCAGCAGTGGTGCAGGCCGTTTGCTGATTGACTCTAATTGGAGATTTCCCAGTCTAAGTGGAGAGAGAGGTATATTAGCACTCTCTCGGTGAATTACTAATTGGACACAAGAGGAGTGCCAGAAATGCTAGCAGCAATTTACAAGTTATCTCCTTTTTTTAAGCTGTTTTGTTTAAAAAAAGAAGAAGAAAATCCAGTTCAGGGTTGGGGGGGGGGATGTGATTCCCCTTATGCTGTGTTTTTTATTTTATTCCCTCAAAAATCACTGTTCCAAATTTTGATATTAAGTAGTCATTCAGCACATTTCAAACGCCAGGATCGCTACATAGCTACTTAGTCAAATGTTCAGATTAACATTATCAGTTAATGTATTTTCAGTCATGAAAACTGCCCTTAGGAGGGAAGATCTGTTTAAAGCGATGCCCAGATTAAATCAGATCCCAATGTTTTTGATTTTGCACCAACGCAGGAAGAGATTTTCATTTCTTTCAAACAGATTATATAAAGCTTCATATTGTTAATTGATGACACATTTATTGTCCGTATCTTTTGTGGTCAGATTACAAAAAGCACTAACTGAGTGGTGAACATGCACTCACTCAGTTATCCCGTGGAATGATTCAGTCACCCTAAGCTTCATTGACTTTGGCATTACCAAAAAGAAGCCAAGTAATTTGTCTCAGGGAGGGAAAAGCTGTTTTTGTTGATTAGCAAGCTCCCCGTTTTAAGAAGGTCCCCACTCACCGCGGTGGAGACTGTTCAAAACGAACATGAGCCGTGGTTAAAATGAGATGCACTTGCAAATGTCGGTGACTCTTTCTACAATTACTGCGCTCTGTGCAATATTTGTCAGCATGCAACCGATGTGTGCCTATCAACAATCTCCACAAAAACAGCATGACTAACAGCTCCCTCTAATCTTTATGAATTACAGATTATCCAAGATAATTATGTTATAGTCCAAGAACACACAGCTTTAGTTCATTAGGGCTTATAGTACGCAAAACAAGATACAACTGAGCTAATTAATTGCTACTGCATATTCTGTATCGTACAGATTATCAGGTAAATCATTCAAGAAGATTCAATTATTTTCAATTAGAATTGTTTGTAATGTTCAGGAGTACATGACTCCTGACTTGAGTTTGGACTGGGTGTACTGCCTGCCGTGGCAGAAGTTCTTCTCATCCTGTCAAACTGCATGCTTTCTCCTTTGAGAACAATGTATCTCCTGTAAGTTTCGTTTTGAATGACATTGGTGTGTGTGTGTGTGTGTGTGTGTGTATGTGTGTGTGTATGTGTGTGTGTGTGCTTGCATGCATGGGGACCTACTGTATGCGTGTTTGCATGCCACGTGTCAGCCAATGCGGTCCACAAACATGAGCACAATGTCTTACAGTATGTTTGGGCTGGAGCTGGGACAATTGCTGATTGTCTGGTGTGTTTTCTCTTCTTCTTCCCCCCTCCCTTTTTCATGTCCACGTTTTGACTACAATCAGGTTTTCTTCTTGATCCTTCAGTGAGCCAAGGAGCAGCATACAGTCCAGAGGGCCAACCAATGGGCAGCTTCGTGCTGGATGGCCAGCAACACATGGGGATCCGACCAGCCGGTAAGTCCGTCCACCTCTCGTAGTTTGTCCCTCTTCCCTCCGTAATGCCTGCTTTACCAGAAACCAGTTTCACCCTCAGTTATCTCACAGCTGATCGACACTGATCCTCTTGTCTGTGGCATGTAGATTTAGTCACCTCAGCACGGAGCAGGTGCCCGACTAAGCCACGTAAACCTATTACTAACAAGTGCAACACAACCATAATAACACTTCTCCTTAAAAGTCCCCTCACCGTTCCCCAGACTGTCTGCTGCCTGTCTTGCTTGTTTTCTCGCTCTAATCTAACACATCTTGGAAAATCCCTCATGAATGATCATAACAAAGGGATTTGTGAGATGCCATGCAGAATAAAAACACTTACTCCACTTCTTTACATCTTTCACTTCCCCTTCCCTAATCATTTTCCATCTAACGCTAACCAACCCCATTCTCTCTCACTATCAGTGGTTCTCCTCTGACCTCTCTGTGATTCAAACTCCTGCTGACCCTTTTCTGGCGTTTATCTTCTCTTTCTAGGGCCTATGAGTGGAATGGGGATGAATATGGGCATGGATGGGCAATGGCACTACATGTAACCTTCATCTTGTAAAGCAAAACGCAAAGAAAAAGGGGGAAGTAAGTACTGGGCTCTTTTCCTTGTATTCTTTCTATATGTTGGGCTTGTGGGTTTTATTTTCTTCACCCACAATTCTCTTTCACTTCACCCGCACTACCCCTTCTTACCCTGGCCATAATTTGGGAGCAAGCGCCGACCCCCTTCTGCCTAGCATCAACAACTATTTGCCAGTATGCAGGGATGTTTTAGCAAGATGCTTTAAGAGGTAGAAGGGGGGAGGGGGGGGGGGGTTGGGACCAGTACCCAAGGATGAATTAAAGACTTGGGAAAAAGGGGGTAACCGTCCTGGGATAGAGAGGACCCGTCGACTTGTGGCGCCAGACAACAGGAACAACAAGAAGAAGAAGAAGGGGGGGGAGAAACAACCTGGCATGACATGCGCAAATTTATTTATCACAACAGCACCATCGCTCTCCCCATCTTGGACAGCCAATGCAAATGTTGGACATTTAGGGAAAAAATAACATCTCCTGGGGAAGGGGCTGACGGGGAGAAATTAAGCAGGCTCCAGTGAAGCGATAAAGAAGGAGAAGTGAAACTGTCCTCCGAGTGACATAAATCTGTCTGGGGAAGGATTGATGCCCAAATTATCTTATATGCAAAGACAGGAACACCGCAGTACATTACGGTCCCTGAGCGAGATATACGGGCCGTGGGTGACATGGCCGATCCTTCACTGGGGGTTTGGTTTGAGCTGTGTAAAGGGAGGAATGAGTGCGGGGGGGCTGTGTGTTTTGATTATTTTTTACTGGAGGGAGACGATTTAAAGGGGGGCGGGGGCCAGTGACTAGCCTGACCTGAGACTCACAGACAAGAACTGGGAGACATTGAGATAAATTTATAAGGTTGTAGACACAAGCATGACTGCATCTAAAAGGAGGGGATCTCTTTCACACATACAGATAAAGTCTCTGTCTTTCTTGCTCTCTCACTCTCTCTCTCTCACACACATACACACACACACACACACACACACACACACACACTAAAGCTAAATGGCGGCAGTCTGATTAAGCTGGCCATTCCACCTCCTGCTAGTGCCACAGTGCTGACATTTGAAAAATCAAGACATATCACATCCCAAAGGCGGCAGGGCAGAAGAGATTTTATTTTAACACCTAAACTCCCTTGCCCAATGAGGCACAATATAATAACACTTACCTTGATTAAAAGAACCCTTTATATGTAAATGGAGACTGGATTTTCCAAAGGGTCACAGCGGCAATTCAGCCGACAGAGATCATTTCACCCCTCTAGTCGTCGCTTCCTCTCTCTTTCTCTCTCTCCCTCTGTTTCTCTCTGTCTCTCGGTCGTTTTTCCTCTCGTCCCCTCCTGTCTTTGCTAATGGCAGCAGGAAAAAAAAAAAATCTGGAAGCAATGTTCCCTAAAACAGCCACACAGAGACAACATTTGCTCAGGTTGGCTAATTCTTAATATAGGGCTATATAATTTTGAGACTATTTAATTATGTAACATACTTTATGCTTCATGACCAATTACATTAATAGCTTAATACAGAGGAATATTATCCTCTCTTGATTTGATTACACAGCCACACAATATGGTATATTTGGTACTTAATTATAGCCAGCCATTGAGCAGGACCACTGTGCCATAACAGAAGTGCACAGCCAGCCAGGGAGGCAAGCATGCAGAGATGGAGAGATGGAGAGATGAGAGATGGAGGGAGGGAGAGAGAGAGAGAGAGAGAGAGAGAGGCGCCCAGTCTGTCCTCAGTTATTGTCTTCAGATGGTTTTACCACTCTTGTTAATAAAAGAGGGGGGTCTCAGATCTACTTAACAGAATGGCTGCAGCTAGACTGGAGATTACCAGCTTACAGTGTCAAAAACATCTGCTGGGCCTTTTAACAGGAGCTGCTCTAGGTTATATGGAGGTGAGGGCACCCATCATACCCCAACACCCTGAGTGATTTATTTATTTTATGACCCTAGTAGTGAGGTTTTAAGAGACCTGCTCTGACAAACATGTGCATTTCAAATGAACTGACATGGAAAGGGAGTATTAGAAAATGGCACAGCTTTCAACCAATGAGACTGGTCATTAATCTTGGCCTTTGCTGTCTCCTTTTTTTTTTTCCCCCTCTCCTTTCTGTCCTCCTCTTCCCCTCACCGGGGCCCTCCAGTGTAATTTCTTAATTGCAGTGTACTAAGGTGGAGGAATGCAGAGAGTGAGCATGCCTAGTGACCTTGCAGCGACCTCTCCCCTCCTATTACAACTTCTAATCCCCCAGGGGTTCACATTACAAAGCAGGTCGGCCCAGACCCAATCCCAGACCCAGGCCCCCTGGCTCCAGCGGGACCCCCTGCTCTCACTCGCCTCTCCCCAAGGTCCAGGCCTGTAGACCAGCCATGTTCCCATACTCTAGTCCCGGGCTACCGGAACAACCCCCCCACACATCTTACTTTTTTCTTTCTGATTACAACAAACAGGCGTGTGAAAAGCCAAACAGTGGCACTGCTGAGCCAGCTCTGTGTCCTGGGTCCCGTCACAGTGTGAGAGATGCCAGCATGCTGAGGTCCCTACACATATGAAGTGGAGTCCATCTAAAAGGGACCCATATATCAATATACCCCACCTGCTTGTCCTTTCTTTGCTACTCTTTTTCTACTCCCAAAACCCACACTCCACGCATTTAAGAGCAGTGCTTTGTTTTGCTTAATATGCTTTCATTCAGGGGTGGAACCGAGCCTTAAAGGCTCTCTGTCTTGGTGATTCAGCTAACTCAGACCTAAATTATTTAATAACTTCTTTAAGGGATTTTAAATCAAATATGTTCACAGAGGCTCGTCCCCATGAGAGAATGCTTGTTCGGTTTGTCACTTAAGTCAGCTGGGGAATTGACTGTTCCACTTGTAAAAGTATTAGCACTTCTCCACATCAATACAGCTGGTTGATTTTCCTCACATCCTCCAGGACTGCAGTGTCTGTGGATGACTGAGGATCATTTTCCAACCTGAGACCCGACCACAACGCTATTGGGCATTGTAAACCACTCACCATAGCCTAAAATAGCCCAGTGCAATAATGTCTCTCTTTACTTGTCGGAGCTGCAGTCACAGACGCAGTGTCATAAAATGTGCTCAGCCCTTTGTTGTTGCAGTTGTTTTTAAATTGAATTAAGGCCTGTTAATGGGGAATAAGCATGTCAAAGAAAAAAGGTTTTATTGAGTGCCTTTTATTCATTTCTCTGTTTCTGTCTTTCTCTCAGGTCTGCCAGGCATGCCAGGGGAGTACGTACCTCAGAGCGGTCCTATGGGCATGAGCATGGCCCCACCTACTTTCACCAACCCTCATCAGATGACCTCCCACCCCTCCCAGCTTCGACACGGACCCCCTCTCCATGCGTACCTGCCCGACCACCCCCACGCCCACCACCCTCATCACCATCACCATCCCCATCCCCACCACGCCATGCTGATGCATGGAGGACCCTCGTCGCACCAGGAATGACCATGTCTGCACAGAGACCCCCTTTGCTCACTCCCATTGACCCCACTACTGGAGGACAAGGCCTGGACATCCATGCCCAATAGTATAAGGGAACTTTGCTACCAAGACAACAGCAGCTACTACAAGAAAACAGTTTAAAAAAAGAAAGCAGCAGCCCACAATAAATCCTATTTTGAGACTATTTTTAAGAATAAAAAGCGAACCCTTTTGACCAGAATTTGACACTAAAGAAACAGAATTCCAGATGAGCTGTGATAATTCATTTCTTTTTGTTTTTTTTAGACTTGTCAATTTTGTTACTTTCATCCAAACGGAGGACCAAGCTGACAAGAACACTTTGTAAAGTCTTGGGCTTTTGGTAAAGATCAACAGAGGATGTTTTGACGTACACGTGTGCAAAGAACGGACTAATGCACACACTCAAAAATACACACTTTTCGCACACTCACTCTCACAACACACACCGTCATAAACATGTTCAGTACACTTTCATGTGACGCGCTCAAACGCTTCTAAAATAAAATCACTCTGGAAGATTTAAAAAAGAAACAACAGAAAGACTCCAAGAGTTATAACTACTGTAGTATAAAAAGTATAGATAAATAAGTTAAAACTTGTGCATTTTTCGTTGATCACATGGTTTATGTTTCCTGAGCTAGTTTTAGAATTAAAGGTTAACCTTTTCTCTCTCACACTGTGTGTGCTCCTTCCTGGAGGAGAAACTGTCTCGCAGCACAGCACTATAAAAGAAAAAAAACAACAAGAAGATGGAACATCTCAAACCATAGAGGGCAATCAGGTCCTGTCCCCCATAAGAACAGGGCATGATGGGAAAAGGCTGCTAAATGACACCGGATCTCTCCAGAAGATTCAGTTTGAACATTTGTCATGCCCCTCTTTTTTTGGTTCATGAATGAATGTTGCCCTGTAGGTTTTAAAGGAAAAAAGTTCTTTGTTTGAATTGCCCAAGCACTGGATTGTGTTGGTTTTATACATTTTTATTTGAATATTATTTTATTTTTTTGTACCCTGGACTCTCATTGCTAAGAGCCTATTGAAGGAAGCTTAATAGTGGAAAAGCAACATCCTACAGCGCTTCTTTATCTGCGGATCAACATTCTTGCCATAAGGACAATACTGACACAAACGTTGATTCTGCGGCACTGGAGAAGCATTTGATGGTTGATGCACCAAAAAACCTAAAACAAAAAAAAAGGAAAAAAAAACTTAAATTATGAACTCAATGCTTTTGGGGGAAGAAAAGCTGAGAGAATATTGTAACAAACTTCGTACAGAGTTCAGTCTATTAATTGTTTCATGTTAGATATTCTATGTGTTTACCTCAATTGAAAAAGAATGTTTTTGCTAGTTTCAGATCTGCTGTGGCATTGATATTGTATGTCCATGAATTCCTTCCTTTTTCAGCACGTGTTCCTCACTAGATGATAAGATGCCGTCTCCCTTAAGCTTTGTCAAAAATACATTAAATACTTGTATGAGGACTGTGACGTAATGTTTAAAAGGTGTTCAGTCACAAATGCTGTAATAAATATTTCATTTTTGATTTTTGTTAGATTTTTGTGTGATTAACTGTGTTATAAACAGAGTCTTTATCCACATTTATATTGTAATAGTAATAACATTCATTGGCTTATTATTATCATTCAGAAAAAGTGTTTTTAGTGCGCTGTTGCCTGTCAAAAAGGTTTTAATTTTTTAAATGGCCAAAACAAATGTCAAGTTACGTTTCCACTTTTTCCAGCTTGTTTTAACCTGCCCATTAGAATGCCCTCTTATAATGACAATAACAAATTATTGTTGAAATATATATTGCCATGGCAAATTATTTTGGCACACAAATATGTGCAGTTATATGTATATAAATAACTGTCAAATGCAAATGAAGGTTTCAAATTACAGAGCAAATGTACCACTGACACATCTTAGTTTGAGACCAAAAAGATAAACTGTCAGCAGTGACATGGTGGTAAATAAAAAAAAACGTGGCCTCCAGCACTTAAATGTAAGGGACAAAAATAGCAGAATAAACAAAAACAAATTAGATTTTCTGAGCAGGATTAATTTTATTAGAAAAATAATATACATTTGCTTTTTACAGAAATCAAAACAAATTAATAAAATGTAGATGAATACTTTTCTGTTTGTGTAAAATAGTAGAATAATTTTAATTTGGGAATAAAAAAAAAAAAGTATATATATATTCTAGATTTATTCACCCTTCACTTTTTCCCTGGCGTTCAAACAATAGAGCGAGGATTCGTCCCCAGTGTAATTGCTCCTACAGTGAGAACCGTGGCTGGCCCTCTCCGTGTGTGCTCTGCTCGTTTATGCCGTTTTGCAGCGCCGCCTGTCGGCCGAATGTGGCACCACCGTCCAGGAGTACACAGAAGGGCTTTGATGGGCTATCTCCTCTCTCTTCTCTATCTCTGCCCGCGGCCATCCAAGTCATAGCCTTAAACCACAAATGACAACATCACTTCGGCTAAAATATTTGCTGCCCTTCACATAGAAGTTTAAACTTCTGCTCAGACGGATCCAAGGCCTTAAATATTGTTTTCTTCTTTTTTTTCTTAATTGTTTTCTAACAAACACTGCTTATCTGCTGAATTTGTGTGAATCAACAAATATAATACGTGGCAAAAAGTATAATGATAGTAAGATTAATATAATGTACGTTTATTTTAGTATTTATTTTTAGTGGACTTAAACTAAATGCTGGGATTTTCGTTTAGAAATACAGCTGCTTGTTTTTTATTATTCTGATATGGCCAACAATCGGTCAAAAAAATAAATGTTTAGACGTTCGCCTAAATATGACCTGATCCTTTATTTAGGTTTTATTAATTTTCAATAAATCTAAACTATCGTAAATTACTGTTCATTTCTGTTAATCCAGCAGCTATAGGCCTTTTCGTGTATTTATTTAACCGTTGTATTTTGTACGTTCCTGTTTTAAAAAAAGAAACAAAATCACTATAACTTCTATTTGTGATTTAAATCACTTTCACACACTACATATTTCAAGTACAATTTCCCTAAATGCCATTTTTTTTTTCAAAACTAACATCAGTTTATTTTATATTTATTCTAAATGATTATGTGTTTAGCCTCCTGACGGCCCAGCATTATTTCCTTTTAAGTTATTTTAGCATTTTCTTTGAATGTCATGCAGGTTGTTTTATTGAAATTCCGGACATAATACATGCCCGGCTCTTGTTTGTTTAACAATCTTTCTGCACACACACACACACACACACACACACACACACACACACACACACACACACACACACACACACACACACACGCACACGCACACACACACAGAGGGATGTTAAGGCCTTAACCAGGCTGGAACATTTTTTGGGATATTTAATGGTTTTACACCAGAGTCTAGTTAATGATGCATCTTTATTCCCTCAACTATTCAAAACCTAAAAGTCCTTTTTTTGTTTTTCTAGCGCTCTATTATTCTGTGGATAAAACGGAAGGAAGGAGCCCTCCGTTTTGTGCGGAGATTATCAGATGAAAAAGAGAGAAAACGTGAGGATTACTGTGGATGGAGAGGATTTTAATATTAATAGTTTTTTTTTTCTTTTCTTATCCCCTCCCCCCCTCCTCTTCTCCTCCTCCTCCCCCTTCTTCCCCGATGAGACAGAAGGTAGATTGCCTCTGCTGCTTTCCTTTTGCCGATTCGGTGTGACAGGGATGATGGATGATCCAGCCGAGCTAAACAACTCCTCCCCTTCATCTCCTCCCTGTCAAAGCCAGTCCGGGCTGCTGCTTCAGGAATAAAATAAGGAATATATTCCCTCTGCACTACTGCACAATGCAGCCTGGTCCTCCGTGCAACAATATTAAAAGTCCACACACAGTTTACTCGCTAGAAACACTATGTGCGCGTGTGTGCGTTACAGACGCAACATGTTAATAATGCTTATGTTATTGGCTCTGTGGTTTTCCCTGCAGAGCTTCTGGTAAAGTGTAAAATCTGAGAGGAACGCAAATATGTATTTTTAGATACACTCGTGCATCTGCTGGCAGCGAGGGAGAAACGCTTCCAAAAAAAAGTTTTGTTTCTGCTTTGTTTTTCTTTCAAATTGCTGATTTGGATAGTGGTCATAAAAATGGACGCGCACGAGGGGCTGAGTGTCCTTCGCTTTGCAGCTGGCTCTCCCCGAAATGGCTTGCTCTGGGGGACAGTTTTTAGGTTTTGTGTGCGTGTAGGGCTGAGTGTGTGTGTGTGTGTTGCCCTCCTTTTCTTTTTTTAAACATTTCAGCAGTTTTCTCTCCTCTTGCCATAAGGTGTTTCTATGACTACGTTATGTAGGCCTGTGTGAGCGGGTCAGAGGCGGGGGTCCCTGGGAGAAAAGGGCCGCATTTGGCTGATCATTTATCAATGTCAACCGCATAATGATTCTCCCTGCAGTCCCCCTATTGATGAGGATAATTACATTAGCTCAGAGTGACTGATCAATAAAGCCCAGGGAAAATGGTTTATTATAGCACCACCGAAAAGGCTTTCTTTAAAAGGGGACTGGCTGCCTTTTTTTTTTTCCTTCTTCTTTTTTTTCTTTTTAGAAAATAAAAGGCAGGGTTGATGTGCACAAACTCCGGAAAGATAATCGAGTGAGAGGCAAAACTTCATCTGCACGCAGAATTCATGAATCTGAATGTTCTTTTTTTCCAGGATTGTGTTTTATTTTCTTATTTTTATTTCTCTTTTATTTTTTATGTCTTGAAGAGAATCATAGTTCATTTTTTTTTAGTAATGGGGCGGAATCCAAAAACACACTATTTAGATCCGTCTTTAGCGCACGAGAGAACAGGAGAGAAGGAGTGTAGCTTTACATCCAGCTAGTAAAGTAAAATAGACTTAAGGAACATGTAGACACCACACACATTCACTTCTTGTGGGATTTTTTAAATGATTAATCAAAAGTCACACAGGGCCAAAAGGCTACCAACCTCCTTATAGCAAGTTATGGTGTGACTTCAGATACAAACATTATTTGTCTTGATGGCAAACACGACGTTCAAATGGCAGTAACACCTGATGCAGTGTCCAAAAATCCAACTGGCCTTGAAGAAAAAGCCTTAAAATTATGAGTAAACAAAAAGAGCATTGTTGTGTTAGTCAGGTAGCAGCGATGCTACACCGTAATAAACAAAATAGTCCCAAAAGACGAGCAGTAAATGAATGTCTGACCTCTCTCTCACTCTCTCCGCGTGTGTGTGTGTGTTCTTTAATTGTCAACAACTTATCCCCTGCAGGAATGTTGCAAACTCTTTCGCCTTAATTCTCCGTGGTGCTCTGCGCCAGCTCCCATTTACTGCTGATGAACGTGTCTGCAGGAGACAGCTCCATTATGTATTTATCATTTGTGATAGTATTTTTTCAGACAATGGAGGAAGAAACGCACCACTGATGGCTCTCCACTGCCATTTCACAAACGCGCACTTACTTTTTTATTCGATGGCATTTTGATAAATAGACAATTAGGATTTTATCTTAGAAAATAAAGACTTGATATATTGGAATATTATCTAAATAGGTATAATTTGAATTAATCTTTTTTTTTTTTTCTCATAAAATAAATAAATAGAGAGCGTTATTTAAAAAGAAAAACTAATCAGGAAAAAAATATCATATAGAGAAAATGTGCATTGTTAATCGACATAAAATTTGAATTAAGTTAAAGTCTGGGTTTAGGGGAAATATTGAAAATAAATGTCTCAGATGGGTGATATCATGATGTTTTGCGCTTGGCCGGGACTACTTGAATTAGAGGCGACTTTGTTCACACTTCAGCGGTGCTTGTCTTCTTAAAAATGAGTGACAGTCAGCCTCCCTCCCTCCCTTCTCTACACACACTCGCCCAACGAAAATAAATCTTAAGGATATGAAAATTATAATGAGTCAAATAATGTAGCTACAGGGGTTTGGATGGAGCAGAAATTGAAAATTGCACATGGCCTGTTGTGAAGAAGCAGGAAAAGAGGGCAAGTGAGTGCAGAATAAATAAAGCGCAATAAAAAGGGAAATAGCCGGAGTTTAGTCAAGCCTTGAGGTACTCAAACCTTTATTTCAATCAGTTAAGATTTAATTAGACAAGCCTCAGGCCCGGCCATCTCCTTTTTTCTCATTATGTTGCCTTCTCCAGCGCAGTGTTACAATGCCCCTAAGGTTGTCAACATTTGACCGGTTTTTCCAGCGAAATAATCACGTTTTATGGCTTGAGAACTCAAATGATTAGCAAATAATTCTCGCATTATTCCATTATGAGGCGGAAGTCCTAACAGTGAACGGGTGAAAAATATCGATTCCTTTAATTTATGGGTTGTAGTCCTAAATTGATTTCTAGTATTCTTAATTTCCTTCGGTTATTTTGAGATCTTAAAAAAAACGTTTGAAATATCTTGCGGGTAGCCGAGGGCAGCAAAGTGAGACATTTCACAAGAACTGTAAATGAGAGAGAGAGAGAGAGAGAGAGAGAGAGAGAGAGAGAGAGAGAGAGAGAGAGAGAGAGAGAGAGAGAGAGAGAGAGAGAGAGAGAGATTAGAGTTTTCTCAAATATGAAATTGCACACCTCTATAGGCCCAGTGCACGTTTCAAATCAATGAATTAATAACAATATATAATAAATGTTCGTTGGTTTTTGAAAAGAGTGAGAGCTGAGACCCCCTCCCCACCACACCCTTGGGCGCACTGATATTACATGATGGCGACCCCTCCTGGAGGCCAAAGTAAATGTGATAATAGAAAGAGAAGAAGAAAAAGAAACCAGCTCCTGGGAAGATTCCATTCACATTCACATTTCTGCTTCAAATATCGAGAAGAGACTGCACTCACATCCTGCACTTTAAAAATCATGCAAACAGACCTCCCGCCATTTTTATCCTATTTCATCCTCTAAGATGATAAGACCCTGACCTGCTCCAGCAAATATGACCTCCAACGACTCTCATCTCATATTTACTCACAGGTATAAAGCTCCTTATGCATGTATTAGGCGGCCACGCTGATGGTAAAATCAATAAAGATGGATTGTAGGGTCAATATTATGCTTCGTACCTGGGGACTTGTTGCCAGGCTCCCCTTCCTGAAAGTGTGTGTGTGTGAGACAGACAGAGAGAAATGAGCAATTCATAGCATGCGACCACAACATCTCGAGACTATGTGTGTGTTTAAAGGAGAGAGAGAGAGAGAGAGAGAGAGAGAGAGAGAGAGAGAGAGAGAGAGAGAGAGAGAGAGAGAGAGAGAGAGAGAGAGAGAGAGAGAGAGAGAGAGAGAGAGGGCAGCATGGCTGAAGTCATCCAGCCAGGGGCCTGAAGGACCCTGCTAACACTGACTCATTAATCACGACCCACTTGAAGATTATGACTGAAAGTATAGAATCGGTAACCATTATCGTCTCGGATGGCAGTTAAAACCTCTCCTTATTTTTCAAAACAGTGTAATGGCAGAGAGGTCTATACGGAGGAAAGGCCAAAGACGGGGGAGGGAGGACGAGGAGAGGCAGACTGGTGTCACTGGGATGGAGTTACAGTTTCCTCTGGAGGAAATATCAAGGAGACACAGAGGTGGTCCACTTCATTATGTAGCCTAGACTGCTTTAATAAGGATTAGAATAACAATAATAGACTCATGATTATATAAAACAAACAACAGCAATCGGCTAATAAAATTAGGTTAATACGAATAAGAATAAGAATAATGATATATGTACGGGTTATTATTTTTGTATTATTTAATTGTAATTAGCCTACCTAGAATTTAACATTTATATATTGTTTTATAACGAATATACGAATTACAATGATTTCGTTTGAAAATTAAAGTAAACGCGATTTTTATGGTCATTAGAGTAGGATAAAATAGAAAAAGGCTCTCTACATCATGTAATCCATTTTTCTTTTTTTTTTTTAAAGCCAAGCAAATTAATTTGTCTATTTATCTGTTTGTTTAAAAGTGGAAACGGCTTTGTCAATATTTCGACAACATTTCATTTCCGGGTGACAAGTTGTGAACAAGTAGCAACTTCGGGGGATTATCACTTCAAATTGATTGACTCGAAAGCAGAAAGTGGTCGTCTACATTTATTTATTTATTTATTTTAAATACAACCGCTTTTCCGCTTTTCCTTTTTTACTTATTCTTTATGTCCGAAATTGATATCGTGTCATTTTGTAGACATAACCTCCTGATATCAGAAAGGCAATTTACATTTATGAAAGGTTGAACATGTGTAACGACAGAAAATTGTCGAATTGAATGAACAGTTTTAAAGAACGCAAACGCACCACCGTTGCAGTTTAAAGAGAAACATCAGCGTTTCCCCCGTCAGTTTGTCCGTTTTTAGGTTGGCATTTCCGGTGTTTTTATGCATAATGCATAATATACTAAATGACAGATGCTGTGAGAAATAGTAAGAAATACATTTGTTTGCATATCTTACAATGTGTGTGTTTCTATTTTATATATATATGAGTATTTCCTCCAGTACACATCCTATGAGAGCGGAAGGGAAAGCTAGCATGCCCCTGTTAGCAGTCGGAAGCTGCAGTGATGAAAAGCAATAGCTGGTGTCAAGAACTTTTTTTTTTTAGCACATCACTACAGCTGGTGGGAATAAATAGTAGTCAACTGAAGAGGAGCAGGGGGAGGGAAGGGGAGGGGGAGGAGGGGTGTGCAGGCTGTGACATAAGGCTATTTGGGTGTGTGACCACAGGGAACCTGGGCTTTCATATCTCCTCTACACAATAAAAGCCTTGTGTGCCACTGTCTCACAAGTCCAACTTTGTTTCTCAACAAGGAGTGTAAACTGTTGTCAATATTCAGATAGCCTTCATCTGCCAATAATGACAGGCAGCCGGCTTCCTATCTTATCTGTGGGCCAGGTAGTGCCGTACCTGGGGGGAATAACTGCTGCGATAAAGACTGTCTGGGCCAATAGAGAGGCTCTTGTCTGTCTGTGAGGAGTTAATGGAGAACGCCACTGGAGACAGGAAGTCCTCAGAAAGTGAAAAGCACTTTATTGCGCACCTGAATGGCCTGGCATAGGGTTTCTCTCAAACCCAATGGGAAAACCACATTACAGGTCCTTACACAGGGTCATTACAACAGGGCAATGGAGTTCAAGTGATCCATTGCATTTGAATGACAACATCACATCGCTCCATTCATTCTTCCCTCTTGTGTGACCTGACGATGATCCCTGTGGGACTGGGAAGTTGTCAGCGGAGTGATGTGCTGAAGTTACAGTAGAGAGTGTGCAAGATTCGGTTCATTCAAGTTTTTCTCCTCAAAGTGTGTGTGAAAACTCATCGCAGCGCATGTGTTGCCTCATGCACTCTTCACTGACTCTGAGTCGAGACAGTTGTGATGACTGTAGATTTCTTGCAGCAACAGGTTCATGGACCCATAACCCACAGTACACTGCAACATGACATCATCAAGCCTCTAAAAATGAACTGCAACATCGATCCCTCGCAGGCTGACCTCCCATAAGTCAAATATAGACGATGTGGGACATGTGTTTGGATGGAAGTGTATATTTACCTGTCACCAGGAACTCAAGGACATGGCAGCAGC
Source organism: Cottoperca gobio (assembly GCF_900634415.1). Taxonomy (NCBI): domain Eukaryota; kingdom Metazoa; phylum Chordata; class Actinopteri; order Perciformes; family Bovichtidae; genus Cottoperca; species Cottoperca gobio. Next base: position 6,802,414 of record NC_041376.1, on the reverse strand, counting down.
GAGGTTGTATCCAGCCCAAGAGGGGGGTGTTTTGGGGGTGAAAATGAGTTGTAAAAGTGATAAATGGCCCACATTTCTCTAGCTAAAGGAGCAGTGGAGCTGGCACCGTGCTTTCAGCCAAACAGTTAATTGCTCAGCACAGTAAAGGCCCAACAAAATACTCGTAAAGCATCACAAAAAAAAAAAAAAGAAAAAAGTTTAGTCCAGCCGTCCTCTCTTCTCAGCTTCTTTATTTTCTCGACTCCTAAACGACTTGCTTTCATCCCTAACCCTTCACAATTTCCCAGCACAAAAATATTATGTTGCCAGTGGCAACAATTGAGTAAAAATAACCAATCACATCTACCCTTTCAAATATTTCCAAGATTAAGCCTAGTCTGTACATAATGGAGGAGTCGTCTCATCTGTGCGTCAGGATTTCAAGCCGGGATTTATTTGCGGTGTGATAAATGATTGTGAGGCTTGTTTTGACAAATGCAAGGGATACTTCTGAATGAGCGCAGATCCTGGCACAATGTGCGGGGCCTGATCAACTGGATTACAGGCTCTGATTATGCCCTGGATTCAAGCTTTGCTCTCAGCACCAATCAAAACCTGTGGTTTGATGCATCCCATAATATATACACTTGTCTCCATGGTCACGGCCGCCTGTGTACAGAAGGCCCACCTCCTTCTAAGAGCACTTATGTCATAATAACAAGCTTGCGACAGCTCTCATCAGGCCATCGTGCTCACAAATAGAGCAAAAGGGAAAGTGTGAGCCGGGGTTTATTTTGACTAAATCAAATTTTGTCTCCAGCCTCTTGCAACTAACCTTTCCACCCCCTCCTGACTCCCTCCGCAGTCTTATTTTCCTAGCACACAGCTCTAATCTTTTACAATGTCACTAGTGCTCATACGTCTACCTCTGCCTCTCCGCTGTCTCTTCCTCCTCTACGTCTCCTCTACCCTGCTGTTCTCCTCACCCCCGCCCATCCCCCAGCTGGCCTGTACCTGTACCTGTGGATGTTTCTGGGCCTCCTTTGGACCCCTCACAGAGAACAGGAGATGACACAGTTTCTGGGTCACTTCTGTCACAGTCCAAATGCCTTTCAGGGGGGGCTGACCTTTCCGGTGGCCGATGCTAGAGCAGGCAGCCTCCATGCAGGCTGTCACCCCTGTGGCTCTAACCACAAAACGCACGCTCCCTCCATTTCACTGACAGACCTTTTTTCCCCCTTCCAAACTCCCCACGCTCCTCTGCGCTATTCACCTCCTCCTTTTTTTTATCCATGACAATACACGTTAAAACAATAGAGATGAATCAAAGCTGACAACAAAAATAGCCACTGTAAAATGTGGCTGATGTATGACATCTTGGCTAAACTCTGGACCGTCACAGGCCTCAGCGATGGCCAAAGACACATGGTGTATCAGGTCTCACTGGAAGGAACTCCAAATATGCTTCCTGGATTTATTTGAAGGCGTGGGTTACACGGCGAGTGCCACTGTTTTTACAAATGGGAGCTTGGCTCTAAATGGAATACCTCAATTAGCCAGAAGCCCAGTCAACACCTTACTATTTAGCATAGTATACCATCTAAGATATTTAGGTTTCCACTACCATGCTGTTCCTTTTAACACAAAGTGACTTGAGTTCCTCATTTAGGGCTGTCAGAAATGGAATATTTCACTGACCAAGCCCTGGGTGCATGTGATCCAATGTCACATCAGTGTCAGGAGTGGTTTTTGCAGGGTGTTCAGGGCTCTGGACTTTTTATTTTCCTGAAGCTCTTGGCTGTGTCCCTGCTTGTCCCGCACTACCAGTGACTCATACATCACCAAACTAAACTAGCCCCCTCATCCCCCCACCCCTCTGAGTGTATTAATGTGTCATAGTTGTTCAGTTTCCCTCTAACATACCATCTGCCCTCCATCCTGTCAATCAAACTTCCACTGCTTTGCCATTTAAAATCCCCCAGACCATTTTTCTCATGATCCATTGTTGTTTTTAAATAACAGCCTCTGATTAGCAGGCAGAGCTTCCTAAAAATAAAAATGAAATCTCTTTGTATCTGCTTCAGCTCAGGGCAGAGAGGCTGCTTTTCTTTCCCCCCAGTGCTGTTATTCAAGCACTCTTTAAAAAAATAAAAAAATAATCCTTTTTTAATTTCAAACTGCTCTAAATCTTCCAGGAGAACTTTTATTTATTTCCACCCTGTGATGTCTTGCTGGCTGAGGGAGGCTGAGAGGATCCCTACTAAAAGCACTATGCTGCCTGGGGCAGAAACAGGCCTGAGCTCTCTCCACATAAATAACACAGGAGCGTGGAGGAAGTCCGTTTGGTGGTCTGCTGGAGGGATAGAACCTACCCTTCAGCCTGTCTCTGGTTCTGTCCTTCTTACTCATTCCCTGTGTCTCAGTATCTAGCAGCTTGGCTGAAGAGGCATAAAACAGCAGGATCTGGGAGGGATTGGTCCAAGATGTACATCTGAGTGAATAGTGGACTTCTAATAGCCTGCAGACCACGGCCAGACAGAGTGGACGCTGGGAATTGCATCAAACTAATCTGACACATGGGAATCACAGATTTAAGAATTGTAACCAATATTTCAATACAGACTAAAATGTGTAACTAAAGAGTTCTGCATGTAGCTTCTTGGCAATGTTGTAACAGGAAAAACATGATTAATAAAATGCTTTTAATGTTGCTCCTTCACACAAAATGGATAATTGGTATTCCTTTTATATCACTGCAACTATTTCTTCCTATAAATTAAATATACTTTATGTTGAGTCTTGTTGTTACTAGATGCCTCTTGAGGATCACATTTCTCCACAACACTGGTGTTCCCGACCCCAGGAAACGACCTCTCCAAACCGGCCTTATTTGGGGAGCACTCGAGTGCCCCATTGTTGTGACAAGAACAATGAATCTAAAAAGAGGTGGGACACAAGGGCAAGGAAAACACAGAATAAAGATGTCTGGCTCTCAAAAGTCATCAGATGGAATTTTATTTTCTATATTTGCACTCACATCATGGAAATACTGTCAGCTGACGCCAATGTCGGACCCACGCCTTTGAAGTAGATTTAAAAAAAAAAAAAAAGCTGTATTTAGTTTGCATTGTGTGCAGAACCTAATTTATAGGAGTTGACCCTGGCTCCTCTTTTGTGCGACAGCCATCTTGGAAAACAATGGCAGGAAGGCTTGAAACTTGAGAGGAACTGAATCTGCTGTTTTCCATTTTTTCTGTTCTTACTCAATAGAGAATTTTCCCTCCCCGAGTAAAATAGCTCTGTTTTTGTGTCCAACAGGAGCCATAAACTGATGTCTAAGCATTCCATGGCCAGGCAATAGGGCCGAGTTTAACTGGACACATGGGGACAGTTGTTTTGTACCACATGGAGCAGGGGGGGGGGGGCTGACAGAGGAAGCCATGGCCGCCTGGCGACCCTGCAGTGACCCACTGGCCTCCTCGTGGAGGGATCAAGGCCTAGATGGGAGCCGGCTGAGGGTTAGAGGTTTAAGGGTAACAAATCAAGCAACACTTTAGTGCTATTTAACCCCCACATACCATATCTCTCTAACTGCGTGAGCGGTGCATGACTGTGCAGAACAAACATAGAAGCGCTTTATTTTTATTCTATATGGGAGAGTTCTCCTCAGTAACAGAAGTGGGGAGGGTTTGGGAATGATTACACTGCAGTGAAGACAAGGAGAACATCATTTCATTCATACGGCTCTATACCTTTCACCTGAGGTCTGCTTTGATTCATCTCCCAGCAGGCAAGTCTGCACTGAAAGATCTGTGTATTAGTAGTCTCTTTCACAATACTGCAGCAGTTAGGGGGCACATACATACCTCTTATTAGAAGATGCATTCTCTGAGGTGGTGGCAGATTCTTCACCCTTTCACTTTCTTTCCTCTTACCGTTTTGTGTGCCATAAAGAAGAAGACAGGACAGGGACCCCCTATAGGCAGTGCATATCTGCCTCTAAAAGCATCACTCAACTTTATGTTCACTTCTGGTTCGCCTAGCCTGGCTGTGTTTCTTCCATTGGTTTCTGCTCATAAAAGAAGTACTGAGGTTGTAAAGAAGTACAACTGCTGGATAGTCACATACATTTACATGGAAATCAGGTGTTTCTAGTGCACGTACCCGTAGGCACCCACATAGCTTAAGTTAAAGTACTTAATAATACAGTTTATGCTGTTAATATTCATGACAAGATGATATTCAAAGTCTTTTATCAAAAGTTATTTATTAATAATAAAAAACATACAAATCCACTATGTACAAAATACATTTCCTTTTAAATCATCACAGCGTAAAACGTAGGAAAGAATGTAAGAAGAAGTGAATGTTTTTCTTTTTACAACCCTGCAGTGCACTCACTGAGGTGACACATAGACCTAATTACTTTTCATTTTATTAGACTGTGACCTCAGCTCTCTGGTTCAACCTTAATCCCTTGCGTGGAGAACACTGTAACTTTAGGCTACTTGGCTTGCTATGATGGTATCCAACACTGTTTATAGGAAACATATTAAGTGTAGACTTCAGGCTAATAAAATAACCTTGTGAACTATCTGTGTACAAACGATTAGTCGCTTCATCGGCCAGTTGACAGACAGACAGAAAATGTATTGCCACCAATTTTGAGAAGAAAGTGGCAAACAAGCTTCTCATATGCATATGTCCATTTTATATTATTGCAAATTGAGTCTTTGGGTTGTAGGCTGTAGAATTGTGATGGCCATTTTCTGTAGAAAAAAACAAAACACAGAGAGACACCTGTTATGTGACGTCATCAATGGCATTTGAGTTTAGCGGGAGCTGTGTGAGAAATTGCACTCAAAATGTGAAGATTTATACTTAATTATAGTTCATTAAGATAATTCATACCAAGTGGAAAAATAAATGATACAATGTAATTAAGTTTCTGCGTGAAACTGTGCTTCAACCCACTGTGGTAAAAAAAGAAGATCCTGAATAGTTTTTTAAGTGAAAAAGGTCAGAGTGAGGACATCTTTATCAGAAATGATCCTGTTTACCCCCCCTGGAGAGTGACTGAGAGGGGACTGAGTGACGCAGGTGAGAGACAGGCGTCCACCCAGCCCCCGGACCGCACCTCTCTTATCTGCCTATGGAGTGGAGGAGGAAGGAGTGACAAAGGCCAGGGCTGTGGGTGTGATAAGGAAGGGCCTAATGTCCTGCTTTGGCCCTGGCTCTCACCCTGGCCGTCCGTTGCGAGAGGCCATCCAGGGGCCAGGAGCTGACCACAGCCAGGAAAGCCTCCAAGACGGTGTTTTTGCACACAGGTATGAATCTGACCCTGTGCTGTCAGATAATAACAGAAAGACGGTGTATGTTTACATGTGGTAGCTTTGGGGCAGTGAAAGAGAGGAAGGGAGAGACAGGCAGAGACAGAGGGTCAGGTGGAGTTCAGGGCAGATTTTCTGCCAGTCGTCTCACACCGCAGGAAAGCCAAATTGCTTCCGGATCTAGGTATACACCCCTGTTCCAACACTTCCCGACTCCTCGTCTTCCTCTCTCTCTTTCCTTCCATCGTACGCTCTTTTTTTGTTGCTTTTCTCACTCTTTGTCTTTATTCTGGCTCCTGTGGCAGTCGATCCTGCTGGGCGGCATGGCACAGGGTGACAATGTCTGAAGGGAAGCAGTCTTTGAGCAGGATACCTCTGTCTCTCTGGCAGTCCAGCTCTCCTATGAAACCATACCAGTAGATCACAAGGCCTGGACCAAACCTGCGGTGCAAAACAAAAGAAACAAACACCGTATTTTCTTAGTACAATGCTGTCATGTCTGAGAGTTCTGAAGTAGCTATGAATTCTTTTTAAATTAATATCTGAAAAATGCTTACGGCTGTTGACTTTGGAAGGCAAAACAAAAGAAGCAAGAATAAGTAAGTGAAGAGATAGAAGGATGGGACACAAGTGAGATTGATCTATGAGTTCGCTTAGGTATTTTTCCTTTGATCAAAATCCAGGAAACTTGCACTGAATCAAATGAAAAAAAGATTAAGATCTTTCTGACAGGGTGATACACACTTGATCACATTTCAATGGCAGTGAAATAACAATAATCTCAGAAATAACAAAGCTCTACACCAAGGCCTCCGGATACTGTCATCGGAAGCCTTTGGCACATAGCAGAGCACCCAGAGTTCAACACAAAGTCTGACACTTAAACACACTGCATCTGGCGGCTAATGTTAGCCAATCCAGCAGTGTCCAGCTGTTTCATTCACTTTATAAGCCCGAGCAACTTTGCCTCAGTTGGCAAACACTGCAGTTCCTAAAAGCTATAAATAATGACGAGCAACTGAGAAGTCAGGTTCAGACTATTTAAATAAAAGTAAGTTTTTTTGTTCTATCTTTTGTTCTTTCCCTCTCATCATTTTGCTGCTATTGTGTCTTATAGACAGTGTAACGACTGCACACCTGAAGGTTTGCTGAAAGGTGCAGAGACAATTAAAATAGAGGAGTTCTTTCACCGGGAATGTGCAACGTTATTTCACAACTTCTCCTCACAAAAGGCAATGAATCATCTTTCCAGCTATTTATTATGCCCCAAAGAGCCACCGGTGGCCCCTCTCTGCCTCATATAGATCATACCTATTCTTTGAACATTAGCTGCCATGCATAAAGACATGTCACAGTTGAACTCTGAACGGAGAGCACCTCAGCCCCCACATGCAAGACCAGATTCAAGTGGGCTGACAGTGCTCTGGTCCCAGACACTCTATCCTCAGACAGTTAACAATGTTGTGGGGCCTCAGGAGAGCTAGACAGGAAGCTAGCCAAAGGGCCACGGAGAGCAACAGAAGTTCAGCTCCAAGGTAAAGTGCATAAAACCCTGAACCTGTGATCAATCATTTCGTATTAAAACACAGACTCAAACACCCTATGGTGTTATTTTAATAATAATTACAGAAATCTTTTATGTGGTTATAATTTATGAGCTTATTATAAATACCTAGATGTTTGATCCTTGCAACTTCGACAACGTATTCGAGCCTCGTAAATTATAAACGCGAGTGCGAGAATCAGTTGTCGTGACATTGCCAGCTATGTATGTGTACTGTTGACTGAGCCTTGAGGCAGTGCATGTTCTACATACAGTACTTGTATGGAGACAGACACATGCACTAAAAAAAATATATATATGCGACTATACACGTGCACACCCCTCCCTCCAAGAGGCCCTTGCAGCAGTACGTGTTTCTGCGCCCCATCCCCGGATTCTACATTTTACAGTGCGTGATTTACGGAGCTGTATCTATGAGCAAACAGGCCAAAAGCTAGCTGCCCAGGAGAAAGCCCACAGATGCAGACTGAAAGTTCACCACAATGTCACACACACACACAACTCAGCCTCTCAGCACTGCACAGAGCTCGAGCCCTCAAACTCTCATCGTTTCCATCGTCCACTGCTGTACATGGCCGCCAACTCTTAATATGGAAATGTTATGGAAACAAAACCTAAACATTTACATTAGATGACTTTGGAAAAGGGGTTATGCTCCTCTTTTCATTCTGCCGCCGTGCTGTATGTATTTCCTGCGCTCTGGATGGGGAGGTGAGGCTGAAAAGGAAGACTGGTCCGCACAGAGCGGAGAGAGGCAACCTTCTGGAAAGGTTAAAACTGTACATCAACAGATAAGAGAGCGGTGCGCGATACATCATGTCCCGCGTCTGTCAGGGGACGCCGAGCACAAATTGAAACAAGCAAAATTATAAACACAGGGGAGCCATGTCACCAAGGCCTTTCCGTACCGTAAAGAAAATAAATGGACTTTGAATCCTACTCAGAATTAATACAAGTCAATACTACAGGGAAAAATCTGAGACTGGGAATACAAACAATAACACTAAGGGGGAAGGGAACGGTCAGGGGGCCAAGACTGAGCCTCATGGCTACAGTGTGAGAAGAAAAGAAGTTCCAAGCAGCATCCAGACTCTGTAAAGAGCAATTATAAATACACATGATGCCGTATACTTCACAGTCCCTCTCAGTTATACCACGTGGGGAAGTGAAGTTCAGTTTGAATTTGTCTACAAATTATGGTTTATTATGTGGGCTGGCTCATCTTAACCTGGCACGTGCTTATTACACACACCACCTCTAAGTCAGAGTCAGCCATCTTCCAATAAACACCTAACTGTGTAACGAGTTGGGGAAATTGTTTGTGAAACGTAGCTAATTTCAGCAAGTGGGCCGGTTGACGAGCCTGGGCGTGGATTGCGGCTGCCAGCCACGCTTTCGTTAGTGTTAATGAGCGGGTGGTGGTCGCATTTAAAGCAGGTGCCAAGCAGCAAACTACGGCAGCTTAATGAGAGCAAGGCACTCAGGAACAACAACCCTCGAGTGGAAGAGAGGGAGTGTTATTAGTGTCTGCCTGCACACGCACACACACACACACACACACACACACACACACACACACACACACACACACACACACACACACACACACACACACACACAGCGAGTCATGCAGCCAAACCTCACACAGAGCTGAAGCACTGAATTAAATCGCTGCATCTTAAATGCACAACTGCAAATCTAATAAAAAATACAGTAAAGCTCAAACTGTACCGTTCAAAGAACGTGCAAACTTGCTTTCTTCATTTTATTTATGACCTTCTCATTTTCTGAGAAGTCTGAGGTTGCTGGAGGTCAGACAGCTAACGCCTACCCCTCCCCCCGTTCCCAAAAAAAAAAAACATTCTACCGTACGAACAGATCAACGCTAATTTGATCTGCCACATTTGGTGAGAAAAAGCTTTACCAAAAAAAAACTGGGGACCGAGCACGTCTGCCAAAACACATTACACAACATGACGAATGATCAATAAAATCAAGATGAATTTACGCTCAACTTTAAAACACCGTCACTTCATTTTACATACCGCGCGGACCCATTTTAAACAAACGCCCCAGCAATGATTTAGACAGCCTAAGCATCTACCTGAGCATGAACTCTTTCCCCACAAAGACCTCTTTGTTTTCAAAATACATACATCAGGTCACAAGGTAGGGGCACTAAAGCACTGCCAAACATTAGCTTTACTCAGTCTTTTCTCTGCTCCCTGAAATACAGCTATGGAAGCAGCTCAACTCCTTTTAAGACAAACAGCATTGAGAGTGATTGGGGGGTGAGAGGTACAGAGGAATACACATCTCTGTGTTGGAGGCAGAAGGACTATGTATATAGGAAATAAAATGACAAATGGCCTGTTCTTTCATAATTAGTCCAGCCTATAGGAGTTTTATTTACAAGGTCAGATAATAGCTGTGTGATTTGTTTGTACGTGCAGGGGGGGGGGGGGGGGTGACCCAGGGCCTGTATGCCAGGTGATACGGCCCCATAGCTGATCACCGTACATCCAGCGTGTGTATTTTAATGGCCTCACAGTAGCTGTTTGTAGCAAGTCAGCCAGCCTTATGATGAAGACGCCCCGATAACACAAGCTTTCTTGCACACAAATAGGATATTTAAAGGCTGGCTCTGCCCGGAGGCGCGTCCCCGAACAGGGAGGTAAATAATCCCTTGCTACAAACTATACATCCTCCTGCTCATAAATAACAGGAGTTGAATGGAGGAGTTAACCTCCCACAGACAAGTTATTAACATGACTAGAGCTAAGAATAGCACACCTTCCTTTCTCTCACCACCCCCCACCCCCCATTTGTTTTTGTGGGCAAGAAAGAAAAGTTCAATTCTGCTCAGGTATGTAAAACACAAATAAAAAAAGGCAGCCATTGCACACGGTCGTATGTTAAATGAGTCGCCCAAGTCTACACAAGCATCGTAATTAAGGTGGAATAGAGGGCAATAAAAAATAAAACATCTTCTTCCAGGTGTAACTCTTCCCGACATTTTTATGTTTTCTGTCGATGGGGTTTGGAAATGGAAAGTGGCGCGGATGTGGTTTGTCTTTATCACTGTTGGAGGTAGATTGTTTTACCTGTATGCATGTTTGTGTGCTGTAGCGTCAGGTTTAACATAGGAGGTGTGGAGGCGAAGGGTGTGGGAGGTCAGGTCGAGTCGGTGTGTGTTGTGAGCTGCATGTTGCACGAGGAGCTAATTTACGCTTACTGATGCGCGACACCAACACCAGAACAGAGACCTTTATCTGGTAACCATAGCAACCGGGTGTAACCTCTTTGGCAGGACGTCAGCTCTCAGACCAACCGCAACATTATTAAATGTTGTTACCTTAAAGCTCAGGAACACTATGATTTCATTTATTGTAAAGGTACACCACCTCAATGTAAAATCAGGGATACTAGCATCCACATTTACAATAATATATCAATTTATTTTAATTACCTGTCAAATGAGGTGTCAAAATGTGACCAAACCTAATGACTTTCTTCTTCTTTGTATTAATAATGTAACATTTGGAAGATGATTATTGGTGCTTTCAGCTTTCATGTGGATTTGATGATAAAATATGTATTTGCTGTCAATTTCACTTTCCTACAATAGTTAAATAAATTCAGAAACTCAAATTATTTTTACGGTAAAGCAGTCTTAAGACCAAAATTACATTTAGTAATGCAGTTTAAAAAACAATAAAAAAACGGGTATTGTGTATAATCTTTAAACTGACCTGTGGTTATTTGTGAAATCATTATTTTAAACATGTATATATTATATATATTTCTTTGTTGTAGTTGGAGTGTCTGGTGTGGAGGATCTACATCCTGCACCAGAAGTATTCAATAAACTTTCTAATTCAAATGGAATATATCTGGCCTGTGTACAATACTACAATCATCATTCTTATCATTTTATTTATAACCTTTCACTCCTAACACCTCTAAGCTCCCTGAACCCAACTCTGCTCTGGGACTCTGCAGTCTTTATCTCCCACTAACGAATTATCACTTTCTCTGACCTCAGTTTCCCTCACAACCCCCTATCACCTCAGCCACCTTCTCACATTAACCTAAATCTTATCTCCTCACGCACACACGCACACACACACACACACAATCTGACAGACTCTATATCAATCAGCTGATTGATAACCTGGCCAACACATGATTATGTGAATGAGCACATGAGCTAATAAGCATCAGCCTTATTTCTATTTTTATAGCGCAATAGCAAGATACACAGAGCAGCGCCTCATTGCGCCATTTGGTCCTGGTTAGGATCCGTTTGTACGACATCATGCTTCCCAAACATCCTCCAGCCAAAGGGAGGAGTCTTAATCAGTGTTTGGAACTCGTTAAGTCCCTTTACTGAGCATGTCGCCGACCGCATTAGCAACACATTATCTGAGGGACAAGTGTGTGTTGTGTGTGTGTGTAATGTGTGCCGGTCCCCTCTCAGATCTACGGCGTCACGGTCCAACGCACTTTGACACACTCCGGTCTGCTTTGGACGTGGAGCGAAACCAAACAAGGTGTGGTCTGGCTTTGTCTGTTCAAGCGTTCAGAAGTTGGTCCAATACAGTATCGAGGACACGCATACGACAAAACAACCTACCGACGACAGCTCCATGATCAGGAAATCAATATCAAAGTTAAGTTGGGAGTTATGGAAAAAACTTGTACTTCAGACAGAACCTTTCCTTTTTACTCCTCTTCCTCTTTTACAAACAGTATCACGTTTCAATTCAGCCATTGTAATATGAATGCAATAATAAGAACGCTCTGTCTCTGTGTTACTCCCTGGCTGTGTAAGGGTTAACATTCAGCCGGTCAGAGCTCAACTGATCTTTTCTCAGATATCGAGTCCCATCCTCTATAATGACCCTCTACATCATGGAAATGGCTTGATCTCTTCAGTTATGACACACTGAGTGGGTATTCATTAACACTTGACGCTGATATTATTAAATTCTATTATGCCAATGGCTGCAAATGGTGTCTCCTATGCAAGTACTGTACTGAGTAGGCAATAATCTGTGTCCGTGAGTCTGGATGTGTGTAAATACATGTGAAATGCACACGCTGCACAGGATTGAGATGACCTTCATTATATCTGATACGGGAAGTAAAAATAACAGAATAAAAAAATGTCTCTGAGGCTTTTTACTGTTTTTAGATGAGGCTTATTAGTCTCCAAAGCCAAACATTGGGCACAGCTAATTTGGAGATCTGTCCAGCGAGTCCCTCTGGCCTTTGATGAGTCCCCTTGTCTGTAAGTTCTGCTTGGAGACAGGAAGCTCCCCGCGGTGGCAGGCGAGCGGGCTGGGGGCTAGGGGCTGGGAGCCTGTGCAGACTAAGAGGACTACAGCGTCAAGGGGATACATGCTCCTTTAACCTGTTATTGTGAACTCCCAGCAGCCCTGGCCGATAATTGCCACCTGTCTCTGGGGGAAACGCAGTCAAAGACAGGCAGAGGGACGGCCATTTTGTGTCTGCCGCTGCTCCTCGCCCCACGCCGCCCTGGTCCTTATCCTGCCCTTAACCCTGGCGGCTAATGTGTTTTCAATTTAGGATGATCCCCCACTACAGGCACGGCCCTAATCAACAACAGTTTGTACTGTAACCCTATCTGCCCTTGCGAGGGCAGCGTCAGCCTGACCGGGCGCCTGCAAACCTGGTGCGTCCAGCAGAGGAACAGTGTTATGTGTATATGTATGGATGATATCATGTTTATATGTGAGGTCATAGGATGTGTGCCTGATACTAGGCTGTTTATCGTTCACATCTTGTTAATGATATTGAAACAAATATTCAACGGCACCTACGAAAAAGAAAGTCTATTTTTAAAGATATTTTGGGATAAAAAAAGAAAGAACATTTTGTGATAGATAAAGTTGTAATGGCTATATTTAGTTGTAGGTTATTTTTTAAGTGACAAATGCACTTTGTATATTGTTTTCGCAAAAGAACTTGCATTACCATCGTGGAAAAGCCATACTATCCACTGGGTCAATCAGGAATAAGTCTTATATCTTACATTTATGCTGCCACTCACTCCACTGAATCAAAAGTTAGGCATTGGAAAGGCAGGTGTGACTGTTTGTTGTGTAAGGCCTCCTGGCCTCTGCATCCATGAGTAGAACCCTGCCCCAAAATTAGAGTGAGGCCTCTAATGTCTCCCTGGGAGAAAAAGAGGCCTGGCTTTTGTCCAAGTCAGCACCTTTGGAAGTGCAGTCGTGTTACCACCACTAAATCAACATGTCAGCGCCCGGCCCAGTGAACTTCTTCACCCAGACTCCACCGCTTACAGCTACCCCACACACCTAATGAATTGGTGCGAATGCCCATCTGTCTGCTACAATGAAAAAGGGGAAAGGATATATGAGGAGAAAGAGTAAAAAAAAAAAAGATATTTCTTTTTCAGCTGTTGCATAGAAACATTTGCAGTTCGCCAATATGATGATCATAACCAGACGCAGAAACATTGTATTAGTCCTGTTACTTGAACAGAAGAACTGTTGTGACAAAACAGCCAAAGCCAGGTTAACGGTATCCTCACCATCGACCTTGGCCTCTGAGTCCAAAAGGGAACAGTCCCAGTTTGGGGGGCGAGTTTGGAGACGGACGCGGGCGAAGTGCCACAGAAAGCTGTGTGCTTACTCTGCAGTCTGTTTACATTCCTGAGGGTAATTTTAGCCCCTGGGGGGGAGCAGAGCGGGGGGGGGGGGCCGACATGTCGTTGGGGCCTGTCAGTGGTCGACGGGCCAGCCGGCGCAGTGGCGGCACCTGGACATGTGGGTGGTACATAAAAACACACAGACCTCCAGCGTACAAATCGCTAGAGCCTGTTTTCTGGGTTTGTGCAAATCAATTATTTACCACGTTTAGTAGAAGGAAATCAAAATAGAGCCAACTAGCATCTTCTATATATCAATGGCTACTTTGTCTGTGACTGGACAACTCAACAGAGACACAAGCTAACGTAGAGGCCAAGTGGAAAGCCACAGACGTGGGGGGCGTCGTCTTGCTAACAGGCCCACCACAGAGCACCATTAGCTTTGGACAACACAGGATATCCCCAGTGTTTTCACTGATGATCTGGGGTGCAAATCTAATTTCATTGTAGTTTTAAAAAATTTGCTATGCAAACAAAAAAATAATCCCAGTTCAAGAATCGCTGAGGGCTTCTGTGCGCGTGTTGGGATTTGTCTTTTTATTACTCCCAGCCCAGGGTGTCCCTTCAAAGGGCAAAAAAGCAAAGTGTCCATGTGGGTTTGTGGTGCTTGTGTGTGGGTGCACGTCGTAAGAGGGAGGGAGGGAGGGAGAGAGAGACTCTGAGCTTATCGAAACTAATTAGGCGAGGGATGAGGATGGAAGTTAAATACTGGGCTACATGTAATGAAAGAAGCAGAGTGGGGGACATCTAGGGGTCAGGCCCACACCAAACAGTGGTCCTCAGGCAATCTGGTATTGATTTTCACTCGTTTGGGAAGAAGGTGGACAGGGGGGAGGGAGCCATGGAGAGAGAGAGAGAGAGAGGGGCGGTAGTGCTTGAGTCTAAAGGTCTTGCGAGTTGTCAACTTGACAGTTTAACCCCTTTTGGAGGAAAACAAACAAACAGAGGGATCTCCTTGGCTGACAGCGTTGATCTGTCATAGCGACGCCGCAATGCCCCACACAATGTCCACAAAGGAGAGGAGAGTGGGGAGGAAAAGGGTGGGTTGATACAGATATGCAGAGGCACATTCCTTAAGCCCAAGAAGATAGGATTGTGCTCTGCTTAAGATCTCGCAACCCTGACGTGTGAATATCTGCACCTCAGATCTGAGAAGGAAACAACTAAACTACATTTCCATTGAAACTGTTTAATATGAACACAGTATGCACATTATATTTCATATTATTAGTGTTCCGTAACTGGGAATGACAGAACGCACACACGTGTGAAAAAGACAACCAAATTGGGCCCATCACTAACATTTCGGTCTTTCTGCATGTCAAAAAAGTTTGGGTTTCTCTGATTAAAGGAGTATTGGTGACCGTCCACAACTACACAGACACACAGATGTCAGCGGTCCTCTCATGTCACTCAATCTGTGAAGGCCGTCACCCCGAGCACCTTCCCCTCTCATGTCCTTAAACACTTGAAGACCCCTTTTCACTTTTCCCCTCAGACTGCCTCATCGCTTTGTCACATTGCCAAGGGGACTCCATTAGCCTGGCCATGCACAGAGCCCCCAACTCTCACTTATACTTAACGCACACACACACACACACACACACACAACCAAACACACACACACACACACACAGAGGGAGGCTGATCCGTGCAGCCAAGGCTGTCCACATCAAATTAGAGTGGCCCCTATTGTCCCTATTACGGACTGGGAATGCTCCATCATGACGGATGCTACGGGGTCCCTCACTTGTCAGGAGTTGTCAGACAGATAGGGAGTCTGGATACACACAGCTGACAGGTAATCTTAATGTCTTCAATTAGCCCAATTAGGCCTGTCATAAACAATTCGATAAGTGCTCGACCAACACAAACAGATAGACGCACGCACAAGCACACACGGACGCACACACTCACACGCCGAGGTCTGCAGGGTATTAATGAGAAGGGTAATGGGTATATCAGCGGACGCTTGACTTGTCTTTTGTTTCAAGGAGGGGTGTGTCCCCATCCTTCGCTCTCAGCTGTGCACTGCTGGCCGCTACCTGGTCAGTTCAAATTGTACTATCTCCTTTCATTAGCTCATCGCTGGCTGAGAATCTGAAAGCCCGTGACAAAATTCATTTGAGACAAGTGGGAGCAGATTGCCTGAAGCAGGTGCTATAAAGGGAGATAAAACAAAAGCAGCACCTTTGAGAAGCTCTGTGTGTGCATGCGTGCGTGTGTTTTCTATCTGTGTTTGTGTCGGAGGCTTTTCCCTGGTCTTCACATTCTGTTCTTTTCCATGCTCTGGTAAATGGGTAATGACACAAGAGTGCTTTTGAACAAAGAAAGAAAGAACAGGGACCAGAGAGGAATCGGCCTAGCGCACACGTTACGTTTACAAAAGCTGTGGTGAAATCTAAATATTGTTTCTAGCGTGACTAAACAGGCCAACACCTTTCTGTGGAGAGGATGTGCGATAGCCAACATTGTTTGATTTGCTCTCTCCTTTACAATATCTTATCGCACAACAATGGTGACACCCACACTTACATCCCCTCCTTTTGTCCTCTAACCGTTTCTTTAAATTCATCTATTTGCATTCATCATCAATTTCTTTCTTTGCAGGTACGCAGGGCGCATTTCAGGAACCGTGAAGCACAAGCTAATGTTTAAAACACAGATTCCACAGTTTGCAAACACTAGACCTGAGCAAAGTCAGCATCAATATTTGAACAAGAACTTCACATCAACACTGATCTTATGTACAGAGGCCCTGGAATGCCTCACATTAAGCAACAATGCTGTTACTTTCAATGCAGCACTTATACTAGTCTATAGGCATTCAGTGCTGTAAAAAAAAAGGCAAGAAGAAATGAACAAAACACAATCAACACAGAAGGTTTCAGTTAAAACCAAGATAATGGTGATATCCCAAGGCACATTTTCATTTATTAAGGAGTCAAACTGACGAGAAGACGAACCAACTTCTATCAGCAAGATCCGTGATGGACATCTAACTCTGCTTCTGATCTTCACCTCACGTGACGGCTGGAATGCCATATGAGGAAGAAAAAAAAAGAAGAAGAAGAAAAGAGCGAAGGAAAGAAAGAGAAAAGCCGTCACCGGGAAGTTGTAATAGGAAATTGCTCTTGGCAACTATTTGTTCAAGCACCAGATTTTTTTTTCATCTTTATGCCAACCCAGCGAGCCCCCATTGGAAAACAGGGCAGGTCCCCCTAATGAGTAATCTATTTCAAAGCAGTCGTGTCTGGGCATGACAGTTTACTGAGAGGCTTGAAGAACTGGTAATTACCAGTGTTACGGGGCAATTAATGCATATTACACTGCGGCACTCATGGCGGTGACTGTCAGCTCCCCAATAAAAATGAGCACTCTTCAGCTAAAGGGTGACATTAATTGGGCCCTTAATGACTATGCAGAGGAACCAAGCCAAATAGGAACAAAACAGGGGACTCGCTCTGACTCCAGCAGAGGGCTGGAAATTGGACTAAAAATGAGATTAATTGCTGTTTAGAAAAAAAAGAAGGGAAAAAATGTGGTGAGGGGAAGGGGGAGAAAGAGGTTGGAATTATAGGGTGCAGAGAGCAAGGGCTGCTCATACAAATGACAATTCAATTAATTATTTTATACGCTATTTTCTATACCTTTAGGAGCGCAGACAGGCCTAAGGCCCATTTCAAGGGCTTTGTCTTGGTATGTTGCTCATTGCATAAACACGTACATTTCCCAAAGCACCCACGCACAGTGTCAGGGTGCACATGCTCAATATAATGAACACGTCTAAAATCTTCATTTAAGGGAAAAGAGGCTTTCCCACATAACATGAAGAAAGCATACATGTGTATGTATATATAGCTGTGATTTATGTAAATGAGATCAGGTAGTTAGGTCTTCCATAATGTGCAATATATAAAATTAACATGTAAGCATTGAGAGTTTCTGGGTTACACATTTTCCTATGAAGCCTAAGGCCTTAAGTATGTCTTTCCACTTAAAACAGTCCATAAAAACATTAAGCAGAGCTTTCATTAAAAGTAAATCTGCCAAACTGCAGGCCTTCCACCCCCAGGAATGTTTGTTTAGAGGGAGATCAAGGATGTGGTGAAGACATGAAGTAATTCTGATTAATGTTGCTAAAACTAGGCACGTACTGAACACTACCTGAATATGCAAGCTCCAAATCATAAAAATATCAGCATGCAAAACATGCCGTCATTTGCATACATTTTTGATTTTGGATTTCCTTGCTATTTAAATATGCAGTTAGAAATAGTTCAGCACTGCCTCTTGCGCTGTCACGCTGCACACTCACACTGTCATTGGTCCTGATAGAACTCTTCCGCTTCAAAGGGCGCTTTGCAATGGAGAAGAGAATGAGCAAATATTTGAATTGCAAAAACACATCATCTTGCGAGGAGAAGAAATTCAAGACAACTTTTTAGAGTTAAAGACATCCCCCCCCCAATCCCCAGCAAGCTAACCCTCTGCACGCAGCACAAAAAAAAGACAACATATTCATAGCGTAAGCACTCCTCGCTAATTTACCATATCCAAATTTGCGTAATGGGATATGACACATTTTAGAGGGGATTGCGGAAATAAACTTTAATTTGAGGAGAGAACCATAAAATGTTTTAAGCTGCCCCTGTATTTAACTGAAATCCACCACACAAATCCAGGTTCTCAGACAACCTGACATGGATTTGATTACAGACTGAAGTGTAATTAGCTACTTAAGTTATCCTCTGGTAGGTTGGAATGAGCAGTCCCACCATTATAGCTAAATAGACCTTTCGATTTTACAGCAATACCTTTCTCCTCAGGATTCAGCACAGCCAGTTTACAGCCAGTTTACATGCAATATCACTCCAGGAGAATTTGAGAAGTTGGAACAGCTTCCAACTTTTGCAGAAGTTAGTAAAAAAAATAAAAGCGCAATAAATAATCTTCATGACAAATCAATAATATGACTCATAGCATATTTGAGAGTAACAGCTCCCTATTTGAAGCCAGGGTAAATAGAACATTTAAGCCAAAAGTTACAAGTCTAGCCACGAAGGCCACGGACAACATTAACAGCAATAAATACTCATCTTCAGACATCTGAAAAAATACCCCTGCAAAGAGGGAAAACTGTGTTTATGATTTAAAATGTATTTACCACAGGCTTGGAACTACCTTGAATTTTAAATCGGGGGGGGAAAATGTGAGCATCTCAAACACATACTAAGAAAATGTCTCGGACACATGGAGAACTACTGTGAGTGGTGAAAACAAGCCGTGGAAAGAAAGGCAATGGGGCTACTGGGAAAAAAATTAATTCAAGGTTACATTTTTTCATAAGCATCCAAAGGATCAAATTAAGTTTACACTGTTACCTTAATTTAAAACTGAGATCTCAACATAAATCCTAAATAGGAATCAACCCGTCATAACAATCTTAAAATGATTAGTTCTCGTCATGTCTTAACACGCAGTAAGCATTATCCAGCGATCCTCAATACACCGTCCACATCTCACCTCCCACCAGACCAACCCTCCTGTGGCCTCTACTCCTTGTGACTCGCCTACGTGTAGACAACTTGGAGACAGGTCATAGCAGAAATCAAACCTGAATGATGGATAGCTTTACTGCACAATGACCTCTGTCACTGGGTTCTTGCCCTAAATCAATGCTGGCGATAAGGGCCCTGCGCCAGCGCTCACCTTGGTATGTTCACAAGCAGACCTTATCTATGGCAGGAGGAAGTATGAGTAATAACTAAACACAAGTCACGACAAAACCACTAACCCCACCTTGTCAAACATAATTTACAATGTGTATCCCTGTATTCCCCCCCACCACCACCACCCTGCTGCTGTTAAAACAGTAATTATGAGAACCAAAGAGATTTGGGACTATGTGTTTGGAAGATTAACCTGTTGTAGGATGGTGGGAGAGCTTTGCACGAACCTTTGGTCCAAGTGAGTTTCATATTTGAACGAAAGAAAACTGGGAGACGGATTGTAGATCGACGACTGACATACCTTACTCTTCAATGGCATGCCCATTCACATTCATTCACAACATTATGAATAAGATCCTCAAATCGTAGCACTGTTAGGTCTGTGTGGAGACAACGTTTCAGTAATGCAGGAGAGGTTGAAGGTTGAAGTTGAGAGGAGGGCTGACAGGAAGTAGAAGCATTTACTTTATGAAGATTACAGCATTGAGAACTCTCAGACCTTTCAGTAGTTTTTCATTTGACTATGTGTGTGATAAAGTGTGTGCGTGTGACATAGCTGAAGACAGAGAGACACTGAGAGAGCGAGAGAGCGAGCATACTTTCAGGCAGTCGGATCAAAATGAAGAGAAAGACCAAACATGACATCAAACGTTGAAATTAGCTGACCCCTTTCTCCAAGTGTCACAGTTCGAAAATGCCCTGCCTTTAAAACCCTGATTAAAATAAGTTTGCTTTCTCATTCAAAATGACATTTGACAAGTTTAGTAATATTTCAACTAACTGCAAAAACATTCTTGTGGCCATAATCCTTTTTTTCCATCACTTTTCAGGGGCGCAGGTAACCTCGGAGTGAGTTTCCCATGAACTCAGCATTATTTGAAAACAGTTCAAAGTTTTGCTCAAGCGTCTTTTGTTTCACCCGGGCAGCTGAAGCTAAATGTTTTGCGATCGTTATTCAGAGAATTTATCCCCTTTCTAATTCAAACCACAACGAATATTTAAAACAGAGCGAGTCGTCTTTTCTCCAACCACAAGCTCCATCCTTAGCAGGGACTCGGGGGGGCTGAGGACTGTCAGCAGCTCCGGGGATAGAGTTCCGCAAACCGTTAAACCCCCTCATCACCAAATTAGGAAATGTGTAGTCTGTAGTCCAATGGCCTCTCCACTGGAAAAGTGATATAAAAAGTGAAGTAAAATGTAATTTAATGGTGCACGACAGCAATAATATTTGCAGTTAAAAAAAAGCTTCAAAGAGTCGGCAAACTTAAATAAACAAAATGTAAATGGTGTTTGAGACAGTCTTTGTCGGTGTGCAATCCTGACAAAACAACAACATGAATAAGGGGAAGGGATCAGAACCGGTCAGACCAAAACTCTGTCTAAAGTTAATAGTTTTCACATCCATTCCAGTCGCAGGAGAAGAGAATGTGAAGTGTCGGGCCGGACAGTGAGCCAGCCCAGGCTTTACTGCAGCTGTGCACAAATTGAAGTGGCACTTTCTATCAGAGGCCTTTCCCCAGACAGCTCTATTCTGCCCTTTCACTTGTAACCTCCATGACACACAGTACGGCCATTACAAAAAACAAGAGTGGTCATTTTAAAACACACAGCCGTCATTGAAGAGACAGATTCCGGGTTTAACATGGGGGAAGATTCATGGCTGCGAGCGTGCCAGCTGATAGAGATATCACTCAAAATGAGAAATAGATTTCTCCGACATTTCCGTGGCGGCCGCTCAAAGGGGGCGTCTCAAAGCCCCAAACTCTGCGCAGAGTTTATATTTCACTTGTTCAGAAATGTATGCCTCTGTTATCTCGCATCAATCCAAAAGTAAAAAGGATTGGGTATCCCCCGTTTCAACTTCCCGCCCATGATGAAACGTTACATCGACAGCGGACAGAGTCGGTATTTGGATCATATCGTTACCCTGTTAACTCCTTAAGCCCTTGTCACAAAGGTTTGGTTTATGGTACTCATTTAAAATGCATCATAGAGGAAATAAACATATTAGCATTATAAACACAAGAGAGCGGAAGGAATATATTAGCAGTCGTAATGAGAGCACATTTATTCTAAGAAGTCTAAATATGGTTCAGTGGCCAAATGCATTTTTTTCCTTAATCATTTATAGACCTGACAGAGCTTTTGGAGACAAATCTGTCGACCTAATAGATCTTGTACATTAACCCTAAGAAGTGATGAGCAAAATCAGAAGGTCAGCACTTGGACACAGGCTCCTCATGTGTCTTTGATTACGCACTCCCACTAAGGAATAGGCAGGCAGAGATGTTTAAGCTATCAGGCAATCAGACCGCCGCGAGACGTGAAACTCGAACCAGAGACGGAAGAGGGAGAGGGCTGCCTGGGAACAAAGATGGGGGGGAAGAGGGTCCTGACGAAGCTCTTTAACAAATGCCAGGCCGGTGAGGAAAGACTTAGATGTGCTTGTATCTCTTTCAGTGTTCTTGGCAACAACGCTATGAAGTGAATTAATACTGAAATATAAAACAGAAGTTCACAAAAACAAATACATCTTCATCTGGCATTTAAATTCAGTTACTTACGGTACATCAATCAAAATGACTGCCATGAAGTACAATCAGATATAGGTCTTACATAGTGAAACAAACAATTCAGACCGTATATCAATGTTATTTTGAGAAAGGGATGAGGTCAATGGAAAACATTTTGATTCCCAAGAGTGATGAGTGCAAATTAAGAACAGCATATCTGATTTTGATGTCATTTATTGTAGATAACAGATACAGAAGCTGATTAGTGTTGCTGGCTTTTGCAGGTTTGTTTACATTGTTTCTGTTATTCTCTAAATTAATCTTTTATTTACTGTGTTAAGATAAAGAGGAGAACCTTGCCAACTTGGCTCAGAATACTCAAAGCTTTGTTATACTGCACGTATAAATTTTATCAGGTCAATCTGAGCCAGGATAACACTACATGCTGGAAACTACAGTTCCCAAAATGCAAGTGTACATGTACTGTATGTGTTTTTTTTTTTTTATGGGATTACATTTATGCTAATATATTTGTTCCAGATTGCAATTGTTTGCAGTGCCTGTGGGGAATATAATATAAGACTAAGAACATATTTTAATGTAGAGAGAGGATGGGAAAAGAAAGAAAATAAGCATGGGTGGTAAAAAAACAAAACAAAAAAAAAACAAGGTTATATGAGGGACAGTGGGCCTATAAAAAGAAGCCCACTGTCTAGATTATCTATAAGGAACCACTTATCACAAGCGACCAGCTCCACACAGTGACTGATGGGCCTCCATGGACCATGAGTACCAGCACATTATCTGGTACACACAGAGCTGCTCTTTAAACACAAAGGCAGAAATATGAAGCATTGTTTCCTCTGCTGTCATTTGGTAAAATATTATATTTATTTTTGGTCTAAAATAGAAAGAGTGTTTACCGTTTTTTGTGCTCTGAAATACGCCAGACAAAGCTGACCGGCATATAAATTACAGCGAAGATAAAGTGGCTAAACTAAACCATTAATTTGTAGCATGTACAACACCACTGGTTAAAAATCCAAGTAGCTCTTAAAAAGGTTCAATTAAATTTTGAAGTATGCTATTAAAAATGAGCTAGTAACCTACACCATACATGGAGCAATGCTACTTGAAGTCAACCCAACAAAATCAATAAATCAGACAAAAAAAAAAATCTTAATCCCCCCCCAAAAAGCTGTTTAACACTTGCCATGTCATGAAATTGCACATCCAGAACTAAAATATGCATCCCTCTTTCTCTATACCAAAACTAGCTATTCCTTAAAACAAATAGTCAGGAACATGCTTCCCTTCAATTTTAATTTTTTACCAATTAAGAATACTTTTTTAGTGCTTTTTCAGTCACATTAATTTCCTGTGACAAACAACAGGACTCAGTGCTCTCTTTAGAACTTAGGGAAGGACACCGGAGCAATCATATGATGACTCCTGGCCAGCCTCATCCCGCTCTACAGAGATCAATCAAGCCCTTAAGTTGTGCACTTAGATGCTTTTGAAACAGCTGTGGAGGTGCAAGAAATGAAATACTTAAATAGGCCTCATGAACCAAAAGTTTGTGGATAGAATGCAGTTATAAAATTCTTAAATTACTTATAGCCTTTATGATAGATTCAGCAAAAATATTCAGTAAAATACAAGAGCGTAACCTTTGTGCGATAACAGACATCCCTATAATTATCTTCCCATTTCCCCCGTTATCTCTCTTTTCTTCAGACGTGAAGATATCCAGCAGCAGTAAGTGTGCACAGGCCTTCGTGTGGTGCACAGCAAGCACCATATATTGTGTACAAAATCGATTTGTCTAGGCTACCTCTGTTTCAAGACAATATCCCAGCAAGTTTTACATCACATTGAATGTAATGTGGGCCTGAATGTCTATTGGGGGGGGGGGTCGGGGAGCCATCGAAATTCTCCTGTTAGAGTTTTACAAAAAGGGCCATTCTGTCCTTGCCCACCACACTCTGGGCTTTTGACAAATGCTGCTGACTTTTTCCTGGAATGAAACTCAGAAGGTCACTGTAGAGGAAAAAGAAGAAGGGAAGAAAGGCAGCGAGACCGAGAAAATGGGGGGAGGTGGGGGGCGGGGGAGACGGGGACGTGCGTCTCTGTAAGTCTGATGACATAGATTGTGAAAGCTGACAAAAAATGTACGTTAATCTTTTAAAAAGTTCCGTGGCAAAACAGGAATTCACGGAGTAGACATGCTTGCACCTTATTTGACTCGAGGCTTTCTTCTCCATCTCACAGTGTCACAGGCTAGCATGAAGACAGGAGGAGGGATATTATATCGCTGGGGTGCCGCTTTCTGTCCCGCTCCTCGTCTATACACACAGCGGCCGTGTCAAAGCTGCTCTCACACTCAATGGTAAATGACAAATTTGGATAATGCACATATACAACCCTACAAAATAAATAGGAGACATGGAGGCTTAACCAGAGCTAAATCCTGAGGCTGCTGGAGACCTGAGAGTGCGGATTACACCCCAGACGCCTTAAACAATGCGCCCAAATGTGCATCCTTAAAAGCATGAAATCCTTGAAGCATCAGAGCCGACTTGTCATTTGCCATTAATATTCCAAGTTGCTTGTGCTTTGGGGCCCAGCATTGCACTTCTGTGTGCCGATGTGCCCTAAAACAAACACTTGCAAAGCCCTAAAGGAACCACCATTGTGGATAGCTATTTTTCTAGCTGTAGAATATTCTACGAGAGGATGTCATAACAAAGGAAACAATAAAAGAGGCCACGTTCCTGCACTGCATGGGGTATCCATAACTATAAATAGGAGAAAGGCAATGTCATAGGTGCTTGCGCTTTGCCAGGAAAATGTTTGTGCTTTCAAAAAACAGAGGAAATTGAGCTCCAACTAGAATGTTTTATGCAGATAAAGTAAATTGAAAAGTCTACAACCCTAAAACCCTGTAACCCTAAAAAGCAACCTCATCAACATCACAATAGAGAGGCTTGTATAAGAAACTAAACGCACTGTTGGTCGGTGCAGTAATGCAGCACAGGAGGTCAATATGATTCTCGTGAATATCAATTCTTTAAAAAGGCCACTAATGGAGAATTCTTTACTATTATTATGTTTTGCCTTCCTTTGTTGTGCACATCTCTGACAGGAAGGTGAGGTAGAGTGTGGCAGGGTACAGGTCTTGGAGTTGTCACATTGTCACCCCAGAAGCACCAGTACCTGTCCTCAGGGATGGCCCTGTAATGTCCAGCCTCATTGGATCAGCAGCAGCCACGGCCTGTGGGCGCCCTCTCTCAGGTGACATCCCCTATCTGCTCTGGCTCTATGATGGCCGAGCTGCTCCCGCTGCTGCTTATATATTGCATTATATCCACTATATGCACATGCAAGCATTTCTAAAAGATACAAAAATGCCTTTATTTACATTCAATTTATCCTGCACATCGGAAAAGACTTGTTTTAAATATAAAGATAAAATCCTTTAAATTCATTAAGGGTTTTCTACGACACACCATGGCATTAATTAAGCATTCCTGTCGTTGCTGATTTGGAAAGTTCCCCAAAAAATGATGGACATGTCCATTAAAAAAAAAGACAGCAATGTACAATATCTTGAATCTTTGCTGTCGCAAATGGATTGACGGCTCTGAGAATACAACAGAATTACCATGCAATTTTATCACCAGCTGTAAAATCTAGAGTATATAGTTCCAGACTTAATTGGAAAAAGTTCACAAAGAACTCAAGATGTCTAATTGCAGCTGTGTCAACTAATATAAAACATCACATAAATCAGATTTCTGTCTATTCATTAGCTATTCATGTCAGCGAGCAGATTAGTGATGTTGTAGGAACAGTCTGGTGAGAGTCTTCAGAATTATGACTTCCTCATTAATTGCAGTTTTGCTTCCATGTGCTTGCAAAAAAGTGTTGCAACAAAGGACAGGCACAAATCTGTCAAACAATTGGCGCAAAACACATTTGAATGGAGATCAATATGCACTTTTGGAGCATGAGAATTTTCTGCTTTTAATTATGGGTGGGATGGGGGACGGGGACGGGGACATGAGTTATCTACATTACAACAGGGCATGACGTTCAAAATTACGAAAACAAAAGAGCCAGATGAAACATAATGCGTGTGTGTGTGTGTGTATTCAAGTCTCAACAAATATCTAAGTGGTCAAGCCAGATGATGTATAATGGCAAACCCAAAAGTCTTAACCCCCATTTCATATGAGGGAGAAATGAGGCATACTGTCCCATTATATTGCTATAAATCATTTTTTGTGGACGTCTGACAGCTTTTTATCAGATCTAACCTTTTCAAGCCTCCATTAAGAGTGCTAACATTTTCAACTCTGACACATTTGCAGTTTACGAATCTCACAGCTGATTTACTTTGGGAGGGGGGTACGCTGGCGTCCATGCTCATTTCCACACAGGCTGTCCATTGTATTGGATAGGGCGGAATGGGGGAGGGAGAATAGGAAACGGCGAAGACAAGAACGGGCTCTGAATCCATTTATTTAACTCTAGATTTACCCTTTTAATATGCTACTACAGTGCAAAGTGGTGCTGTTGCTGAAAAGCTATTTTGTGGCAAACAGTATATTCTGATTTACGCTATTGATTCTTTAATGGTACACAACTGCTGCATGGAGGGCAATTAATGGCTGCAAAGATCCCTCATAATCTGACTAATAATGAGTGGACTCTCAGAGAAGAGATGCTGTGAGACTATGAAACAAGCAAAGACTGGACAAATACAAATACAAACGTCGAGCAATATATCAATTTTGGAGGAAACCTTTTTGTCAGATGTTTGCTTTTGACTGTGCTTTGGTGTGAAAGGATGTAATGTTAATGTTTTGACTGTTTTCGTTGTTGTATTTTTGTACAAGCTGTGATACACGCTGACAAGGAGGACCAACAACTGATCTATAGATGCGTCTATTTATCCATCCATCAAGTATCAAAACTTCTCGAGTCTTTTGTCCTCCGTTCCAGATACACAGCTTTTTACGAATGACTCCGCAGACATCACAACAACATATTAAGTAACTCAACCTCACAGGGACCACTATAGTAGCATGGTCAAAAAGCAATGCTAAAAGTCCCAAACATACATCATTTTCCAATCCAACAGAGTTAAACAAGTGCACAAAGATTCAGGAAGCCAGCACATAATTGTTATTGTCTAAATGTATTTGGGATTTAGTATTAGATAAGGTAAACTAATCAGACAAATACAAGGGCAGGACTTGCAGTTGCTGCTCGGAGAGTTATTGAAGGCACGTTGCCAACTATAATTGATTTAAGTACACCATAATCAAGGAGGGGCAGTTAAGATGGCACCACACAAGAGTCCATATTTCATTACATGCTGTGTTTAACCTTACCCACTTCTCCTAAAACACACAAGAGGCTCATTATGTGTTTAATATTCACCAGCAGGTGAATAATTTTTATGCAACTCTGATAGTTGGGCGAGATGGATAACTCAATTATCTGAACATCCGTCAGAGCAGAGGGCTCGCTGGCTCTGGAACGCCACCAGCTAAGATTGATGGCTGCAAGACACCAATAGCTGCTGCTTCGCCATCTCATCCAGGCACTGGGCCTGAACACGCCGTTTGATTCTGCAAGAAGACCGTTTTTCTCTCCATTTTTCTCTTTTTTTCTTGGGAGCATTGTAGGTGAAGCGTCATTACCCCTCACTCCACTGAAGAGGGGTTCATTATGGGGTTAGTGTGTTGGCAAGACTATTGTTTGGATGATAAATGCAGTTGGTGAGGGCTTTAGAGGGAAAATTAGTTATGTTTTTTCTTTCCGTCTACAAAAACATGTCCCCATCGCTCACTCTGCAATGCTTGAGGGCAAACCAAGAACAATTAACACAAGCAATGGATGAAGCAGCTCAGTTAAAGCAAAGAGGGAATTCATGAAAAATAAGCAAATCACTGGAAATGTCAATCAGGAGCAATGAAGTAATTACAAAACACTGCTGTGCGATTCCAAGGGCAGTCAAAAAAGAAAACCGAAAGGTTTAAAGTCAAGCACTGAAATCTGAGTTTGAGGAATGGACAAACACCCTAAAAAATCAGCCCTTTAGGGCCCGTCTCATAATCTGAAAACCAACTAATGAGAAGTGAAAGGAGGATGATGTCACCCCATCACTCTCCTGTACCCTATTTCTCTATTGGTTTACGCTTTTGCGGCTACAAAGCACTGACCCTAAATTCACTCCTCACACACACACACACACACACACACACACACACACACACACACACACACACACACACACACACACACTTGTACCTCAGAGGATAATGCATAAGGTCTAACAATAAGAGAAAGATGAGGCACATTTTCAAATGTCAGAAGTAAATGTCAATTAAAAATTACAAGGTTGCTTGAAAAGGTAGGGTCTGAAGGGACTGACATTTTTTCTTTTTTGACACAACAATGTTTATCTGACCAGGCTGCCGGCTGACATGATGGGATCTACTTTGTCAGTTCCCTAATACACTCGGACAAGGCCGCCCCTGAATATCAATGAAAGACACCCGTGGGCAAATATGTAAGGCTCAGACTAAATCTACTGTTCAATCAGCCTGTTAGTATTCTGATATTTTACACTACTGTAATCTAATGTCATGAGTTGCAAAGAGGAAGACCAGACGGATTAATGTTACTTTCTTTAATCCAAACTAAGAAAGGAGCAGCGACATACACAGTGACATATTAATGGAGACATCTGATTTTCATTGCATAATCAAATGAGCACTCTTTCTTTATTGATTGCATTTCTTTTTTAAATTTTGACTGACTGAGAAAGCAATTATTTTCAATACTTTCTCATTTAACATTGTCTGGGAATGTTCTGGAGCTTAAGCAAAGCCTTTCTTTCTTAGCGACGTTTAATGAGGCCTAACAAAAGATAGTAACCACCAAAGATTGGACCTTTTTAAATTCACACCTCAGTGACTTTTACTTCCTGACATCAGCAATAGTAAAAAATAAATAGAAATGACAGAGCCCTTTTCTTCTGGAAGCAGGCCATTTCCAAATAAAACGATGTTACTCTGAGAAAATAAAACACACCATTGATTATGACCTTGACCTCTTCTCCTGCATTTTAACTGCTCAATGATATTGGATGAGTCATCTTCCCTTAAAATCAAATGATTGCTCTGCTGGCAGCGTCTGAGTTAAATCAGTAGGTCAGTGGTAACATCTTCTGAATATGGAAGCATTATTTCCCTTTCATTTACTTTTTGGTCTCTTTTAAAAAACTTAATACAGATAAATATGACATTATTTGTAGGATACATGGGAGTATTTTAGTTCAGTATATTGTACGCTAAAATTGCAAAAGAAACCAAACAAGCTATTTTGAATTGGTTATCTGTATCAGTAAAACCCTACTATAGATAAGTATTTTGCAATCTACTCTCTGATAGGCAGACAATAGAAGGTTTATTTTAGGTTGGCGAACAATACATACAAAAACCAAACAGCTTCCCCTCCTGTGTTGTGCTCTTGATACATCCACAAATCTGATTCTGATCTGCACATGCACCAAGAAAACTAAAAACAAAGAGAGAAAGAAAGAGAGAGTCCGGCTGTGCCTGGGGTCTGGAACCTCCAGCTGACATGTCACAACATGTCAGCTGGCCGCCACGGCTGAGGGGGTGCTGGGGCCTCAGCGAGGCGAATGGAGTCAGCGTGGGCGACTTTTCAACTTGGTGACTGGAACCTCGCGTCAAGGAAGGCAGGGATGTGAAGACCACGTGTGAGTGACCACTACTCTCCTCTGTGTGTGCCTCAACATGATTACTTCCGTTTGAAACTAGATAACAGGTATTCATAGGCAATATGTGTTGCTGGTATTTAATTAGGGAAATAATTCATTCATTCAATGGCTGGGAAACTTTCGGACATGTTCAGCCTTTAACCTAAGAACTAGCACACGCATAACTAAATAAAAAGGGGCATAACCGTACCTCCTTGTAAGCCTTATGTTTTCACAGGGATGGGAAAATAAAAAACCCCAAGTGTTCTCTGTTCTCTGTTGGCAGACTGTGTAACGGTAATCTAGATCAAAGTGGTGCTCTCTCAAGAGACAATGAAATAAGTATGCATTTTATGAACCTTATTTATTTCTAGCGTTGAGGCACACACATTCATATGCATACACATACACACACCTCTTTTTCCCCCCCAGGGTCAGACCACGAGGGCCCGTTCCTGTCCAGAGGTTCTCATGACAACAGATGCAAACGGATTAATCACCCATTTTCCAGCTTCCCTTCCAAAACAATGCGTGTGCTCTGGAAAACAATCACGCTCACAGGCAGACCCTTCAGGCTGTTAAAGGCTCCACCGACAGCACTGAATGTGGAAGTAGTGCGATGTGCATATGTACCGTATGGAAGTGTGGGGTTAGTGTGGCTTATAGCAGGGAGGAAGTGCTTAGCGTTGTTAGACAGAGATATGAGCTGCCTTTGTGATACGGAGGAAAGCTGATTGTGGTTTGTGGTCAAAAAAGGAGAAGTTATAAACAATATGCAAACTGGGTAAATAGGAGTTGCAGCATTACATGGTTAACTATGCCTCATTTCCACTGCATGGTTGCGGTCGCTATTGACAGTAGCGTGGCTATTTTAAAAATGGCAGGTTTACGCAGGATGTCCCGCCTCGCAGTAATGACTCTCTGACCAATCAGTGGTCTGCAGTGTTTTGACTTCAACTAGTTTCGGCTCAGCTTGCTTGGAACCTCGACGAGACCAAAAGAAGTACCAAGTACTATCCACAACTTTTGTTCATAAAATGTCAACAAAGGAGAGCCGTGTCGTAGCAGGCAGTGGAAATGTAACGTTATATAAACATGTGAAGACAGAATACGAAGAGAAGACTAACCTGTTCCAGTAGCTCCAGAACTGTTCATTCAGATAGGTGCGATGACTGTGGTCATCTCCGAACGAGGCTTTGCTCTCAATCCAGTGTACAATGTGTCCCTCCACGGCTTCGCAGAAACACACACACACACACAGAGCAACACTCAGTAAACCAGTGAAAAGAAAGCCGCACATCAACAAGGAATGAAATGAAAACAATCTGGCGTTAACATGAAAATGTTTTGACAACTGCATAATCCTCTTTGAAACAAGGTAGCAAAGGTTACAAGCAGTTATTTCAGAATAAATACAGTTATATTATATATGTGAATACTAACCAATGGGAACCTCCAGGATGATATCGGGTGTTTTGTCGTAGCCCATAACTCTCAGTTGGTTTTCATCTACAGAAACAGAAACGGAGACAATTTAAACTCTTACTTTGCAGTAGGTTTTACTCTTCACCAAACAAGTTCTGCTGCATCAATCACACGCAGGTAACCTCACAGCCTTCACCAAGGTGCTGGTAACAAAACTCCTTAGTGTTAGCAAAGCAGAAGAAATAACAGTAGAGGACAGCAAGCACCGTAAACCCATTAACTACATCTGCCACGAATTCGCTGTCGTAGCAAAAAGAAATAAAAACTGTTACAGAGCTGCTCTTCAGTTTGCAGTTTGGCAGAGCTTTATAAAATATACAGCAAGGGGACAAGGTTGGCATTATAGACTCTGTAAGCCTGACCCCTGCCTGCACAGGCCGCAGCCATTGTCCTTGACTTCTGGTGCGCTTCGGCCATTATCCCTACAACACCTGATTTCTCCATTAAATCTCAGGATGACCAGGTCATTCAGTTCCAAGGGCCTGCCTCTTTGTCTCCAGCCAAGCTCAACTAATGGGGCATGGAAGAGAATTGAGGAAAGATGGAGGGTGGCGGTGTCAGTGGTGGCGAGGAGGAAGCATCAGCCAAGGGGAGAGAAAGAGAGCCGAGTGAGGTCAGAGAGGCTGCCAGAGGCCTGTGGTACTACAGAGGGGCATCATGGGTGTGGTAATGTGGGTGTAGATGTGTATGTGATGGGATGGGAGCCTCTATTCATACCTACTGGGCTGTTGTCATTGTCATGTGGCTCTGATCGCCTTTTTACATCACCTTTGATTAAAATTAATGGGCCATCCCTGCTGTTGGGTAGCTTATTTCCAATCCATTTATCAGATGGGGTGAGGCTGCCTTTAGTGGCCCTCGTGCCGCTCGAACTCTGACAGTTTTAGAACAGTCCTTTGTAAAGCTCGGAGGAAAGGTCAGCACTCCAGGTTCAAATAAATGATATGGTCTTAATGACAGTGGGAATGACTTTTATCCTTCATCACTCATCTGACCTAGGGGATGGTGATGGGATGGGGGTGATGGGAGGAAGATTCTGGTTCACAATTTCACACCTGGACACTCTACCTTGATTTAATATTGTTGGAACACGATAATAGTGGGAGTAGAAAATATAAAAAGAACAAAAAGATGATTGGTTAAAATATTAGAAACTACAACCACATGTGAGGAGTTTCTTTTTTTCTAAACATTAAATCCCCCAAACTACGGATTGGAGGAAAACAATGCAACAGTCTTTCAATGGTACCAACATAATATTCATGTTTATGTATACAGAAATTGGCCTTTTTAATTCAGTTTAGAAAAAAACCACAAATGCTGAACAGCAACCTGATAAGACCGAACATAACGAGGAACATTAAAACCTGCATTTGAAGCTTTTATTCTATGAATATGCATTGCACGCTGGTGCATGAGCCTCCAATGATATTTGATAACAGCTCCTTGTTAGCAAATCAATACGAGATGACATCCACTGCATCGGTCATGTCTAGGTACTAAGCTGAAGGAAAGACTACGCTGCCATGAACAGATTGACTTTAGAAATGTGATGAGGAGGTCAAGAAATGGCTTACCCAGAAAGGAAAGGTTCCTCTCCTTTAGTTCGTCACAGAGCAGCACCTCGTGTTCATGGCCAATAGCGCTGAGAAAAGAGAGTCAAGGATTCCAACATATAGCAGCAGCAGTATTTTATACGTCCACTGAAACACCGACATGTTTAGATAGTGCAGTGTCAGCAGTAACACAAAACAATTTAATTAAATAATAATCCACAAAACACACTATAGTTTGCCGTGGTAACAACATAAGTGCACGCACGTGAGGTGATGTAAGCCTAACTGTGCATGTGTATGCTTGACATCAGTTAAGAATCTGCTTTTCTTCACTATTGGCTTACTATGCAAAGTGAAAGTGTACAGAAAGAGCACAATCAGAGTTTTTAGGTCAAACTCAATCTGCTTCCACAACAAATCTCCAAAGTGCATTACCTAAATGAGGAAGGAAACAAATGCCAATTTGGCAAAAATGTATAGAGCGCCTGCACTGGCTGCTCCACTCATTCCTCTAAAGATCTTTGAAGTAAAATGCTTTTAGAATAAATGCCATTTTGCATCAGGATACATGCTGCTTGACGCCACAGAAAGGACTCCAGCATATACAGAGGCCAGATATCATATATGCAAAAATGGCTTTTTCCAAGAGAGGGAGAAAAGTTCTTATGCCATTATATTGCCCTCAACAAACGCTAATCTCTTAAAAAAAATATTTGAATTAATACATACAAATGCATTAAGAGCTATTCCTCTCTTGTGAGGCTGGAGCTCTATCAAAGCACATAGTGGGGCGGTTATAATGAACTCTCTGTGGCGGAGTAACTGACTCTAAGTTGACACTGACGAGAGGACAGCCAAAGAAAGGTAAAAAGGGGGGCGATGTAGAAGGAGGGCACGGTGGGACAGGGTTGACTGGCTATGAACAGAACAACCCAGCCCCACCACCACACACACGAGAGCTTGGACAGACACAATAACATACAGATGTACCCATGTAAACTCATTCAAATAAATCTCCTCCCCCAGGAAACAGTTGGTCTGCTCCCCAGCTGCTTGGCCCTAAATAGCTTTGACTCCGATTCTGCCTCTGTAGTCAAGGCCAACAGTTAGATAAGGAGGGGGTGTTTGTAGTTGAGTAAAGAAAGGGGGAAAGAGAAACCGGAAACATGGAGTATTTTAATTACAATTAATTTTAGTTATAGTTCAAGTTGATGTGTCCAGAACTCTCCATGGTGCTGAATGGCATAAGAATGACAAACTAAATTAAATTAATAACGTAACATATACTAACAAATTGTCTGCGTTAAATAAAACACCAAACAAATGAACGCATTAACCACCATGGGGCTTATGAATGATCTTTTTTTTTTTTTGTCTTGTATCATAGAACATTGTGTCTGATCCACTGTGTGCACATGGAGATGCATTTAGATCATCCAATCCTCTCCTCCTCCTCTTCCCTCCATCGCCTCTCAGCCGCTGTAGCGGTGATAGTCGGATGGCAGGCAGGATGAAACACTTCCTCTGTGAAGCAGAACTTTTATGTCAGGTGAAGCCAGACACATCTCATCCCCTTCAATAGCTCCTCGTCAATTTCAGGCTTAAAATTTTATGGGATAGGATACTGTTTGATGCAGTCTACCAGCGGTCCATAACAGCAGTCATTTATTGTGCACTGAAAAGAGGGGGAAGAAATATTATGGCGCGCACAAAAAAGGGGTGGGTGGGTGAAAGGGAGGTGGTACAGCGCCGGGAAAGGAGAAAACACAGGAGATGCTGGCAGATTGGCAGGCATGACCGCCGGCTCTCACGTGACCTCATCAGCAAACATGAGCGGCTGATGCCGTCTGTCAGCCAGGTGGTACAATAACACCTTTAAAAACTCACTGTACCTAAGCAGGAGATTTGTTACATAGACAACGGCAAGTAACTTTATAAAATTATATAAGATCAAACTGAGGTAATTAAAAATCATTCCGTGACGCAAAACAATTAAGACGATTTCATAATAACGCGTCAGTTTAAACCGCGAACGTCTGCACTTACCTGGTAAATGTTATTGGCCAAGATTTGGTCTGGAATTAACGACGGCTCCTTCAGCATGCTGTTGAGGACTGTTTTAGAGGCTGAGGACGAGGGGGAAAAGAGGAAGAAAAAACAATAACCAAAACACATAAATATTAGAATGCAATTCATGTCAAACATTATCGCTCATCGAGCCTACAATATGTAAAAAAATAATAATACAAAAAATCTAATTGCTGCATTGAATTGAGAGCAAACAGTGGTAATATACAGAGCAAAAAGACAGACTTGACATACTGTAATTCACCATGCCACTGTTAGTGCAGTATATCCACACTAGTCCATTAGATGGCTGCTTGGTGTCTATACAGATTTTCTATAGATAAATGTTTCAGTCCAGAGCACAGGAGCCCCATGTAGTTTATCTATGTTATGAACGCTGACTATTCTGCATCTCTCATCCCCATTCTTGCTCTACTAACATTATAAATCAGAAAGGAAAGCCTGCTTGGATTGATTCGCTTGTACTGCAACAGCAAAAAATTCCTTAAATCATTTCTTAAAAAGATTTGGATTAAATGGATTGTATCATTGTGTGACGAAATGGTTGAGGCACGCCATTTTAGTGATACATGGTCCTGACAGACTTGCAGCATTGCAGACAATACAAGGAATGTTTCTATTCACATTTCAGGCATGGATGGTGCCTGTACCAACACTGCGCGGATCTCTCCGAGCTCATCTAATAAACGGCGCACAGTATATAACTGTTAAAAACAAGACAGCTTTTTTTTTTTGTGTGTGTGAAGATTTATAAAAGAAATGGATTAAATGAATGAAAACCCCAAAAAAGATTGGCGAACATTTACAAAACGCTTAAATGGAACATTAAGTGTCTCTTAAATTCATTTCATTAATAGAAATGCATTTAGAGGGAGATTTAGAAACCTTTAAGACCCTTCTCTTCGTAGGCAGGTTTCCTTGAGAAGAGGACAAACAGTGCTGTGATCCCATCTACCTTATGATGAAATAAAGAGGGAGGAGGGTAGAAGAAGAACAAAGCAGCGCTCCCTCCTCTCTTTCTGTTTCTTCTTCTTTGTCTCCATCTTTCTCTGCCACCTCTTTTCTCTCTCTCCCCCCCCCCCTCCTCCTCCTCCTCCTCTCTATTTCAGTCTCTCCCAGCCACAGTACTCCCCCAGCCCTCCCCATAACCTCACACTCCCTCTAAGAGCTGCGAGGCACAGGGCTGTGCTTTATTTCTTTGCTCATTTTTCTCAGAGATTGGTACCTTCACACGCAGATCCATACCATGCTCCTGTGCGGTGCGGGCGGCGGTGAAGGAAGAGGGTTATATTTTCCCCTTGAGTTAGGACACCTCATGACAAATGATAATGGATAATCAATAAAGCGGGAAATATGAGGCAGCAAACTTTATGAAGCCAGGAGACATATTACTCCCCAACAACACTGGTTTCCCTTAACAAAGTCACTACTCGACTGTGCCTAATAATCTGAAGGAAAATCAAAGGACCCACAACCACATCAGCAATATTGGCAACTTATTCCACTTTAATGGCATTTTGATTGATTTTTTCCCTCTTCCTAATGGTCGTTTTATAGATTTGACGCTGCTTCTGCAAAACAGTAGTGTGTAATAAACCTCCCCGAAGGCAAACAGCAGCCATTAAAGCTCTTGTCTTACTAGTGCTCATAATTGGGGGTTGACCACCACCACATTTTGGTCTCTCACATAACACACACAAACACACACTTCTCTCAGGCTCCTCTCTCTCTCTCTCTCTCTCTCTCTCTCTCTCGCTCTCCTCGTCTCTCCGGTCCTTTGATATTTTTGGTAGATGACCATAATAAGTGATAGGATCCCTTCCTCCTGCTCTTTTTGAGCGATGGGGTTAAAAATAGCCATAAAGAGGTGACCTTGGCGCTGACATTGTGGAATTTCAGCCAAGCATTGACCTGATGAAAATGGAAGGCCCGGCCGCTAATAAATCAGGATGCTTTTAAAATGAGTTTACCCTAATGCTCATTCATCACAGGCTGAAATGCCATTTGCAGGCCCAGGATCCGCTGCTGTGCACAAACACAGCAGTAAATAACAACAGGGCCCTTGCATCCCTCGCATCGTTGCAGCCTCCAACATCAGCATACATTTATTAAAGACGCCCCCGCCTTGCACGGCAGCACTCCTCTATGACACCCTGAGCTCCTCTGCCACACACACACACACACACACACAGACACACACACACACACACACACACACTCTTTAAATACACACACTCAGGGCACACACAGACGCACACATAAAACACATGCAGGAAAATAAAAAGCATAATCTGAAGAACACCAGACACAGAGAACAAAGCCCTGCAGCGCGACTTTGCACATTGTAAACATTCACCAAATTTACTGTAATTGTCCCATGCTGGTATAAATTCTGACTAGGCACCATATCACACCGTCAACATCTGAACAGAAAAGAACAGAGACGAGGAGAATAATAGATGTGAAACGCTACACCTCCATTGGGATTCGCTAAAGAAAACAACCAGTGTAAACAAATCACAAGGCTGTTTCATATGCAACTCCAACACAAGATAAACTATACAAAGCAAGGTAACAGCAACATAACCTAGGCTTGATTTCTTATTGCGTACTCGTGTCATTTGTAACTACTCTTCCTTTCTCCACGAGGGTGAAAAAGTCATTATCTCACAAACAAAAAAATGTTGAGAAACCTCATTAGATAGCAACATTTGTTGAGGGAGGACCGTAATAAACAATAACGGATGACGATTGTTATTGCCCCTGACACTGATGAGCTCCTCTGCAAGTTTGTTTATTAATTAAAAAGCCCACTTTTTTTTTGTCCACGGGTGGGGGGGGCGCTTATCCATTTCCTCTACATGCCCACACCCCTGCCCCACACTCCCCACGCACAAGCCATTGAGCTGTGGAGGGCCACTCGTTCATCAAACTTCATGGAGCAAGGGAGAGACAGGTCCTGATAATGTGCGCCGCTAAAGCTGATTTTCCATGATGAATCTCGGAGCATATAAATTGGCTAATATCTGAAAACATTTACAGATACTAGAGGAATTGACTACTTGTGGGACATGATGGATGAGGCTCTGCGACGCTGGCCGACAGCTCTGCAAATCTCTGCGGCTGCCTAAAGCCCTCATTTGATTTTCCAATTTACTCCTTTTAAATTTATCCTCCCGTATTGAAAAAAACAGAAGATGGGAACGAGAGAGAGGGAGAGAGAAAGAGAGAGAGAGAGAGAGTGGGAGATAAGAGGAAGGGGGGGGAAATGTGTTTTCTTTTTAAGTATCTGTGGTGGTGTGTAGGTGCTAGTTGATGATATGAGGTGGTATCTCCTGTGCAGGAGGAGCCCAGTCCCTGAAGAGGTTACTGGGGCAGAACTGATCTGCTTCCACCTGATTCTCCCTGATAGCGGTGAGATGAGACTCTACATTTCGTGTGTGTGTGTGTATGTGCGCACGTCTGTGTGTGTGTGTGTGTGTGTGTGTGTGTAGCAGTAGTAATAGTAGATCTGGGGAGGCTCTGCTATGGAGAGAGGCGTCCTAGGTCAGGCCATTAGACTGTGGCAGAGGCTGACGGGAGCTTCTCTGCTGAAAAGGAGTAATTAGTATACTTGTCAAGTGAAGTG
Organism: Cottoperca gobio; assembly: GCF_900634415.1. Taxonomy (NCBI): domain Eukaryota; kingdom Metazoa; phylum Chordata; class Actinopteri; order Perciformes; family Bovichtidae; genus Cottoperca; species Cottoperca gobio. The sequence continues at coordinate 6,764,044 of NC_041376.1, read as the reverse complement.
CCACGCTGCTGCTTACCTCCCTTGCACCCACCCCTAGCATGCATACACACACGCACAGAAACACTCATCCTGCTTTTGCCTCCTTCCTCCCTCCCTTCTCGCTAATGAAGTGCCCTTGCTCTCATTATTTAAGAAGAAAAAAAGAAAAAAGGCTGCAAATACACAGCAGCTCCACCACAGTGGAGAGGTGAGAGAGAGAAGTGAGGAGCACTTGAAGACAAGAGCGGGAGGAACCATAACAATCATAGTGGATAGCAAAGTTGAGATTTTACTGGATAGAACAGAATACAATATTCAGTTATCAACACGTGTGATCTGCAAAACACTGAAGCTATTATGAATTCTGTCAAGGAACCAGAGGATCACAGTAGACACTAACATTCTCACAGTGTTAACATCAAACACAGGACATTTATAACCTTGCGTACAAGGCTTCTGTAAAGGAATGTGACAATAAATCTTAAAGGCGGTCGAATCACATAGTTACAAAACATGGAGCAGCAATCTAATCTGGAGCTGGGCCTTGGGAAAATGGAAAAGGTCAAATAGCTAGCAAAATTGCCTCCTCAAAAAAAAAAAGCATGTCTAAATCTAGAGGCACATCAACTCCTGTCAAAGGAGGAATAGAGAGAAAGATGAAGAGATAGCAGGAGAGGGGAAAGAAAGAGCAGGAGCTCCCCCAATGTGAGGCTACACGAGGTAGTATCCACAGACATAGAGTCGGAATTACAGTAAAGTTTACAATGTAACTATCATTTACAGAACTTATCAGTGGGCTGATACACACGCTGAGTGCTCATGATGCACATGTAATCCAGTTTATGATATCTGTCCATTTAAAATAACTTTCTAGTCAACGTAAACATTGAAAAGTTTGAAAATCTAATTCTTTGTTACAGTACAGTTAGTGCATCAGGTACGTGATGAGACTACCGATTATATTACATATCGCTTCAGTTTTCAAGAAATCAATTTAAAGTAATTTCAGCAAACATTTGCTTGTTCCAGCCTTTCAAATCTGTTTCCTTTTCCCCCCCCCCCCATTTCAGATTATTTTAGAGAGAAACACTTAAGTTTTGGGTCGGTTCAGTTGAATTCAATTTAACTTTGGTCATTATACGTATATACTCAAGTAGATGAGACAAAGTCCTGTCATTACAATATGAGAGCTTTAGACAGCGGCAATAAAAACATAATAACATTGAAAATGTCTATTTCTTTTTAATTGAATGCATGAAAAATAAGAAATTCAATGACAGATTTAACTTTAATGAAAATATATATTTTGCTTGACTTATTTTTTTTTAATTCAAATTAAATATTTTCATGCAGAAAACTGTCATATCCACATCCTCTATTTAGGACATTAGTCCATAACCAACCGCATGAGAGGATTCCTGGCATATACATCCCTGTACTCACCTGCTTCAGAATACTGTATTTGTTTTACTAAAAGTGCAGCTTATTAGTGACTTTAAAATAGTGAATATAAACGGTGCAGGGGGGGGCACAAGTGACCTTCCCTCCCCTGCTGCCCAGTCTGTTTTCATGAGACAAGGAGCATTATGGATGTTGATATCATATTCAATATGTGATAAAACTGCTTTGAATGTATTGATTTATTTACAAGCGCCACCAGATAGTCTTTCATTCTGCTTGACTGATGCTCTCTCCAATACTTCTGCTGCAAGGAGAGGTGGGGGGGGGGGGGGGGGGCGGGGATGCAGCTTGTTGGTGGTGGCGTCATGTTGAGGTGTGGTGGCGGTGTGTGAAGGGAGGGGAGGCAACAACAAGCGAGCAAAACAAAACAAGGAAGGGAGAGAAAACAATTTAAAACTCTGTATTGATCCAGCTCTAGTGATTGTACATATATTCCACAGTCCCAAAGGCCCCATTCCTGTGTCTCTTAAATGCAAAGGGACAGAGAAGGGGAATTAAAAAAACGATGGTGCTAGGCAAAGGCAAGCCACTCACCCGGTTGGGGGGTAATGTCCCTTATATAGAAGTCTATTGATCTTTGCAATGTGCCTGCCTGCCCTCCCTCTGGAGTCCGACAAAAGCACACAAATACACACACACACACATGCACACTGGAGCGCAGTCTGGGGCTGGAGGGGGGGGCATGACGGATATACCTGACAATAGCACTGAACCAACCTGTTAGCTAATTGCCAGGAAAGACAATTATCCTTGCATTGTTTAATAATGGAAGCACATTACTGGAGTCTAATATACACACTCAGGGAGATCGGACTTGGATTTGACCGCGCAGCCCATGTGGACAGAAATTAATTTGCATAGGCCGAGCAGGTCATGAGGAGATTGCAGAGGAGCTCTGTCAAAAACAGAAGTCACCGTCAAAGCAAGTGACTTCACAGCGTGCAACAGTGAACGTGTACGGTGTAATGACATCATCATTTGAAATGTTATAATCATAAAAGCAGGTAGGCGTCAAAACTAGCTTCCCAGATAAAACAGTAGATGTTAATCTGATTGAAATCATAGCGTGCAGACTTAGTTAGGCTGATTTGGATCCATGATTATCCTGTAAAAGCTTTGCTGAAATCACTTTCTACCAGAAGAAGAACCACCACCACCACGACATTACTTGCTAGCCTCCAAACTGCCGCGATGCTGCACGCTTACGACACAGTTTTGAAATTAAACAACGATCATCCGGGAAGTTTCATCTGCTACAAATCTATTGTGAGCAATAATAAAGCATGTTTTTACTGTATGGAGATGGAGGGATGCAGTGTGCTATTATCTGAGACAGAGTGCTTCTCCTGGATGAATGCCCTGTTCTACAAGCTGCTCAGACTAGTATTTTGACAGGCAGTGGATAACGGTGGGTCCAAAGCAATCACATCTTTGACTTTGACAAATGGCTGTGCTGTGGCGAAGTTGAAAATAACACACATCCACTTTAATCTCTTTCTTGATTAAATTGGAATCACGTCTTTTTTTTGACATCATGCGATTCACTCTCAAAGCACTGCACGGGAACACATGCACACAATCCTCAGGATGGGCCTGTTGAAATGTTATGGACTCATGTTTGCATGGGATACTGGAAGTTCCCGACATGTCACGTGTAAAAAAAGAAAAAAGGTGCAACTGCAAATTATGCCAGTATGTTTTGCCAAACAAAACTATAACAGAAGATGTAAGAAAGTTCTAGAGTGGAAGAAAAAAGAAAAAAAAAAAGACACTAACCAGAACGTACACACACAATTATTCACACAATTTCTGGACAATCTCTTCGACATGTTTAACAAAAATATTTGCATCTGGAATTTTGTTCTCAGTCCATCATCATGTCCATCATCGCTACCTAGGAATGGTTTGCTTTTTCTGTCACACTTTTCCTCAACTCAGTTTCCTCAGAGGACGCCAGTATGGACGGAGAAAGAACAGGGGATGAGGGAAGAAGAGAAGGTAGGGGCGAGAGATGGATGCATTGGGGGATGAAGGAGGGTGAGGAAAGAAATCAGTGGTGTTATAAATAACACTGATGAGGTGAGCTAGAATTGATCCACACTGCAGTTGAGAGGTGGGTGGTCCTCCCAGTGCTTAATTGCCAGTCATGTGCCCTGGGATGCAGCTAGTACTAAATGTGGTCTGTCTCTCATTAGGCTCGGACAGGCTGAAAATACAGCAGCTAGAACTGGAATTGGGACTCAAACATAAAGGGATTCAAAAGACAAAGTGCTACAATTAAGACTGATGGGGGGGAATGATAGAAAGGACAGAGTGGGAAATGGAAAAGTGTTACTCACGCATTCCACCCTCCAGGCCCTGAAGGAACCTGTCCAGGATGATACGAGCCATCAGCGCAGGAGACAGATCCACCTTTACGTAGATTGAACAAAAAAAAAAAAAAGAAGAGAATTTGCCTTAATGAAAAACCGGCTATGGGGAGTTAATGCTACTTCAAAACATAGCTATGGTGGAAATGTTATTCCTCTCTGGAGAATCACTCCATTTACAAACCTTCAGACTAAATCCCACGAATCCAGCTAGAAGTGCAAACATATTTCAAAGAGCCTAAGAATTACGGCACTGAAATTACACGGCCAGTCTACCGTCGGCTGATGTCACATAGATAATAATGACTGTAATGGCTCTAAATGATATTATTGCGTTTCCAAACCTTGACCTAACTTTCGACAATCCCTGTGCAAATTGGTCTTTGAAAGCGTTGCTGTGCAATAACCTTTCCCACAGGAACAAGAGCTCGCCAATTACACAGCCAGGCTACCCAGCTGAATTGCCTTCGCTTCTGTCAAACGGACAACCGCAGTCTCTCATCTGGTGTGAAGAAGCAGCGCACACTACGCCCGAGCCAGAGACTATGCAGAGCTTTAATCATAGGGATGATCACCAAGGCAAAAGTTCAGGAACCAACAGGACACACCGGAGGGACTGTGGGAATGCAGTCCTTAATAGGAAGGATAGAACCTATGGCGGCAGCGCTCTTTGAACACCAAGACACCTTGAGAGGTGTGCAATGTTTTTAGTTTGAATGCGGGGAGATGCCCTGACAGGTAAGGGAGCGCTAATGACTAATTCTTATGCCTTCCCACTCATTATAAACGACATTACCATGAAAGTATTCGAATGGAATGTGCTGTAATGGAAAACCAACAGCTGGTATTTATGTTATTATTCAATTAACAGTCATCATCCACGAAAAAGGTCCCAAATGTTCAGAAGCATGAATAAGCTTTAAAAAAGGTAAACCAAGCGCATGAAGCTACATTTAATTTTCAGAAGCGTTGCGTTTTGACTGCGAATGATAAAGACGCATTAAATCATTCACTGCTAAGTTTCACAACCTCTTCCGTATGGAGGGAATTAAAACATTGCTTGAAGACAAGCCATTCCTAGCCGACTTGTTATGAAACACAGTTAAAGATCATTTTTTTTCTCTTGTTAGCATAATTGGGGACCAAAAGTGAATTTGCCCTCAGCCTGTAGTGAGAATGGCGCGTTTCATCTTTTCTCTGATGCTTGCTGGTAACGCTGGGAGCAGAGAGGCTTCTGTCTAAAAACAATGTCTTTTTTTTACCCGCAGTAGTATTTGTTAACATCTCCATAATATTGCACTAAGAAGGCAGCTTGCAAAAAAAAGGCCAAACATGTCTATAATAATTAAGGGGTGAGCCCAGAGTTTATATCTTCATTAGGACCTCTGATAGCGTTTTTAAACTTTTGTAGCTTGCAGCTACAGTAGCTCTCTCCCCCTCTCCCCAACCCTTCTCTCCCTGTCGTCTCTCCTCTCAGTACTTTCCCTCTTTGTGCTCATTGGCTCGCTCTCTATTCACACCTTTGGATAACAAGAAAGCATCAGATTCCTGGTAACCTGCATCAGGGCTGACACATGAAAAATGGCAACATTACCAACGCTGGCCCAGCCTGAATAAGGACCAGCTGATTAGTTCAGGTACTTGCATCTCCCTAATTTTCATATTAATCATGAGTCTATC